>NC_000070.6:9802500-11002500 GCF_000001635.26 Mus musculus | reverse complement strand
ATAGCAAGACGATTACGAGGGGAGTGCTATTACTGCCAGGCCCTAATGATCAATACTTGTTCAATTCCTAGAACCTGGTAGGAAGAGGGAAACAGTTTTTTTTTCGCAAGTTGTTCTCTAATCTGCACTTGTTTCCTGGCAAACACACACATGTAAAAATTATTATTTTAAGTTAGTATTCCACTACTACACTTGCTGCTTGCTTGCTTGATTTCATTCTCGAAGCCTGGGCTTAAGTGTTTCTTTTCCTGGGGTAGACATGGATGCCATCATCTACTCTTCCAAATAGTTTAACCTATTTTTTAAAAAAATGATTAAATATTTTGAAATTATAATTACATTATTTCCTTCCTTTCCTTTTCTTCACACTACCCTTGTTCTCAGATTTGTGCCTCTTTATCCCATCCTCCCATCCATCCATATCTATCTATGCTTCTGAATACAGGAGTAAAAGCTGCTTAGCTTAAGTGTGTAATCTTACCTGTGTGTGTATGATCCCAGACTTAGTAGTATTGGATAACTGGTGGGGCGGCTCTTAACCTGGGGAAGGACATTTTTTCCAGCTCCCAGAATTCTTGTTGCCTGTAGCTCTTTGAATAGAATTGACACCCGAGAGCCTTCCCCTTCCATCTTAGCATGTCCATTGCTGTCACCATCGTTCAAGTCTTGTTCATGAAGTCATGCTGATGACATTTCTAGGAGACCCAATCTCACAGGAAACCTCCTGTTTCTCTGGCTCTTACAGTCTTTTTTTTTTTTTTTCTTTGTTCTGCAATCATCCATAAATAAGTCTTAGATGCAGGAATTGTGTTACAGATGTGTCTGTTGGGACTGGGCACTGTACTGTAATATCTTGTTCTCTGCATTTTGATTGGTTGCAGATTTCTTTAATGGACTCAGTCTGTTGCAAAGGCCAGTTTCTTTAAGGAGGGGTGAGAAGTACATTGGTATAGGAATAAAGATTTAAAATGTATTCAAGAGTCACACTGGTTCAGTAAAGTGTCAGTAACAAAAATTCCAACACCAGCCGTGTTTTGAATTGTTGGTCAGGGTTGAAGAGACTCCCAAAACAGTACAGGCTCTACTGCCCTTGGTTACTTCCCTGAGGTACAAGTCCCTATTGCTGATGACACCATGCACTTTGACACAGACCCAGAGGGATCTGAGCTAAGGCCTCCTCCCTTAGGACTAGGTTGGTACCAGAAGACACTGCAAGCTTCCGAGAGGGCAGCCAACAGTCCTACCCAGCACTCTGAACACCACAGCCAGTGTGGCACAATAACCCTAAGGACGCAGTAGTGGCATGCATGCCTTCCTTCATGGTGGCCAGCAGCAACCACCCAGAGGGAGGGAAAATGTGCCTGAGACTGGGAGCGTGAAGTGATGGGTCTTGGAGGAGAACCTACTTCTGTTGTTTCAAGATTTGGGCCTAAATACCTATGTGATCAGAATGATCACAGGTCAGCTCTTAGCCCTGAGACTGTCTCTGTGTGTTCTCTGCTGTCTCTGTGTTCTCTGGTGTCTGTGTGTGTTCTCTGCTGTCTCTGTGTGTTCTCTGGTGTCTTTGTATGTTTGTTGGCTCTTTGCTTCTCTGCTGTTTAGACTTGATGAAGTGCAGAAATTTTATTCCTCATGTTCTAGTTAGTACATTTCAGGAGTACCAGACCCCTTTCTTACTGTTGTTTGTTTGTTTGTTGTTTTTGGTGGGGAGTATTTGTTTTTGAGACAGGATCTTAAATATGTATGTAGCCCTGGCTGGGTTGGAAATTGACTTGTAGACCAGGCTGGTCTTGAACTCACAGGAATCCACCTGTATCTGAACTTTGAATGCTTGGATTAAAGGTGTGTGCAATGCTGGGCAGAGGCAGGCGAATTTCTGAGTTCGAGGTCAGCCTGGTCTACAGAGTGAATTCCAGGACAGCCAGTGCTACACAGAGAAACCCTGTCTCGAAAAAACAAAGGTGTGTGCCACCACATCGGCCATTTTTTCCTTTGTAAATTATTCCATCATTCTCAATCCCATAGAAACACACCTGAATTATATATACTTGACATTGTAACTATCTTTTTACCACAAAGATTTAGTTCTGAGTGTCTTGTTTACTAGAGTTTTGTGCAGTGCCCAATGGCTAGTGGCTGTTTCACTACTTGGAACCTATTGTCAGTTTTCTCTGGATTCATTTGCTTCCACATTACTTAAATTTAAAACATAGGGATCATTTTATACTTACCCCCCACCACTTCTGAGCTACATCTCCAACCGTCAGTTTTAGCTTTACTCTCATACATCATTGGTCATAGTGCCTCCCTCCGACTCACAGCCCTTACTCCAGCTCAGGCCCATAAGACTCATGTGGCCCAGATTGACCTGGGACTTAGAACTGTCTTGGTGGACTGAGGGCCTGAGTCCCTACAGTCAGCTCTTAGATCTTGGTTTCATTCAGTCCCTTCCTTCAAAAGCAGTGTCTTTCATTGTTTGCAAGGACTAGGTGAAATCAGGCTAGTCCTGAGGTTGAAGGAAGTCTCAGGAACTAAGGTGGTTGGTATGTGCTCAGACAGCTTGTCCTTTTCCTTTCCTCTAACTTGAGTAACTCCCCAATCCTCCTGCGACTGTGCAGGTAGCTCAGCGAAACGAACAAAAAGAACTACTTTTTACTTCAGAGTTTATCCCTTTCCTTAGTGGGTTTTGTTTTTGTTTTGTGTTTCTATTTCCTATTGAAATTTCACTTGTTCTTTCAAATGTTAGAGTGGTAAATTCTGTGGGCCTCACTCTCATTTCCTGCTTCCTGCCTTGTTGATTGTTTATTATAATACTTAGCTGATTATGCTTTATATTAAAGTTGAACATAAATCCTTCACTGCCTGGGTCTTGATCATTCTTTTTTCCTACCAAATAGTAGAGTGAGCAAATCACAAGTGTTGGGTGTGCTGAGGAGGCTGGAATGGCTGGCATGGCTAGTGGCCCCAGCTCCGCAGGGTGGCTCAGTCCCCTCGGAGTTGCCAGCACTGTGCTGCTGTTCTTGGGCACGTCTATCTGAATTCTGTCTGATAAAAATATGCTTGTATTATCATTTTGTATTGACAAAACAGCTGGGCTTTTTGTAAAGAACTCATAGATTATTGTGACATTGAGTTTTTGTTTTTGTTTTGTTTTTTTTTTAAATAGGAACTTCCATGTTTGATGTTTAAAATGACTAATTAAATGTAGCCACATAATGTAGATGACATTTGCTTGTCAGTCTGAAATCTGTGGATCCAGTGAGGTGCTTGATGGATGAGGCACAGCTCCCGTTTTCTTTGAGCATTAGCAGGCTTTAAAGAGGCTGGGTTTGAGCAGACTCCAGATTGAGGCGCTGCTCTTGTAACTGCTAATCATATTCCGAGCTGCATACTCTGGCTCTGTGTAATACAGCAAGTTTGCAGGTGCTGTTGGGAATACATAAGTGTAGGAAATACTGTTTTTGTTTTCAGGAACTCCCAGTTCTATTTGAATAAACGCGTATCCAAATGTTGCTGAAACCTGTAATAAACTGAGTTAAGTGGTGTGGAGAGTAATGGTGAAACCCTGTGTGGCCGCTAGGCCTTGGCCAGAGTACTTCTGAGATGTCAGCAGACAGGAAGACTAGAGAAGGATGTGTCCTCTAGTTGAGTTTAGAGCTGGGGAAGGAAACCCAGAGCACGTTGCTGCTGACAATTTGGTTTGATGTTCAACAGGGAGAACATGGAATGATGGGAGAGAAAGGCTACAAGAGGCTAGGGTTTAGTGTGAACAGCTTTGAGCACCAGTTAAGGATTCAATGGACACTTGGCCTGGGTGTCTGTTTTTTTTTTTTTTTTTTTTTTTTTTTTAAAGAAAGTTCCCTGGACATCGATGCAGTAGAAGAATGTTAATCTTTATTTAGGATGACTTAACTGAGACTTAAGACTGAAGTCTCAAGTCTAAGATTCTTGAGAAACTCGAGGTCTGTGGTCTACACTCCTAAACAGACTTTTAAAAACAAACACCAACCAACCTAACAGCTCAGTGTGCTTATTCTGTGCTTTCAAGTTTTTTCTAAAGTCTTTGTGTGACTCTGTCCCTGTATAGCATGCTGTATTTCTTTATTAGACCCAACCTATTTGTGACCACTTTTGCTGACACTGAATTAGTCAGACAGAACTTTGCTTTTTAGTACTTGAGTGTATCTTACCCCAGAGCAAACCGGTCTGCCATTTCTCCTCCTGTTCATATTCAGTTGTGTTAGTCCATGAATGTGAAGCTTTTTAATACTTTTCTCTAGTATATAAGCTGCCAAAGCAAGCATGCTATGAAGCACTTTTGTAGGTACTGTTGATAATACCAGGTTATAGGAAATAATAGGAACTTCCCAATCTGTTTGGAAAAAGCATATATCCAAATTTGGGCCTATGGGTAAAATAAAGCCCTCTTGGAAATGTTAATTTCTTCTTCTTTCGTCTCCTTTTTTTTTTTTTTTTTTTTCTGGTCAATGACCTTTCCTAGATACATAATCAAAGGTCTACATCAGCAATCTATTTCTTAAGGTAGCAGGGAGTACAGAAAAGACCATGTATCCCCATCACCCCATAAAAATGTACCAAGCTGTGAAGTCATAGAAAAGTTATTTAACTTAAAACATTTTAAATGTATGGATGTTTTATCTGCATGGATTTATGGGCACCATGGTATCTGTTGAGGCCAAAGAGGGTGTCAGATACCCTGAGTCTGCAGTCACTGTTACAAGCTACTGAATAGGTGCTGGGAACTGGGCCCAATCCTTAACAAGAACAAATGCCTTTAACTGTGGAGCCAACTCCCCTGTCCTGTTTGACTGCAGCGTTCAGTCCTCCTGACTCCGCTCCTCTCCCTGAGGGGAGGGTAGTGAGTGCTCCTCTCGAGGCTTTTTATTTTTGAGCCATTTCATGACTTGGTTTATATTTACTGATTTATTGATTTGGTAGAATGAGTTATTTTCACCTAATACCATCATCATTATTACTGCTGGATTTTTTGAGTCAGGTTTCTTTGTGTAGCACTCACTGGCTGACCTGGAACTTACTCTGTAGACCAGGCTGGCCTCAAATTCTCAGAGAGATTCATCTGCCTCTGCCTCCCGAGTGCTAGGATTAAAGAAAGGCATGGGCCATCACCACCCATCTTTATCCAACAGTATTACATGAAAGAGTAAAGTAAATATGTCTAGTAGGCATTGGTTGTGTGTACTTTTTTTCCTTTCATGATTGAGATTATGAAATAACTCACCTTTTTAGTAATGGGCAGATATGGAGCCTAGAAGAGATTTTTTAAGTTAATGGAGTTTTTCTATACTATGATTCAAATATTTGAAGTTTCATTTTCTCTCAGCTTAATTAGTAAAGTCAGTATTGGTAAGTTTGAACATAAAATATAGAAGTTTGTTCCCTTTTTCTTATCTACAGTCTGCCTATCCCTTTACAGTGCATGTTAAGAGTGAAATCTTAGTGGACATGCCAGTGGAAGAGTCCTGTAGACTCTTCCTGTTGACTGAAAAAGTTAAATTCACTCACATTTAGTTTGCACAGATGTCAGGTATTTCTTCTTTGTTTTATTATCCCAGTATTTTATTTAGACTTTTACTCAGTAATTTTTTTGTGCTGGTTATTAGATTGTGTGACTGTGAAAAGTCTCTCTCTCTCTCTCTCTCTCTCTCTCTCTCTCTCTCTCTCTCTCGCTCTCTCGCTCTCTCGCTCTCTCGTAAGCCAGCTGGCTGTATTCTAGGCAGTTTTCTGCTGTTTGGCTTTGTTTTCTTCCAGCAGTTGCTGGAGAGTGAGGCATACCGCACCTTTGTTTCTCAGGATCACTTCCCAGGGTTCTTAGCCTCACCTTGTGCTTCTCTGTCTGTGTAAACAGTGTGGTTAAAACAGTTTGTGCGCATGACTTGGTGGCATAGCGTTGTCCCTAACCCTGAGCCAGGGTAGGGGTGTAGGTGAATTCAGGCAAGTTAAGACTTGCTGTTGCCGGGCAGTGATGGCACATGCCTTTAATCCCAGCACTCGGGAGGCAGAGGCAGGCGGATTTCTGAGTTCGAGGCCAGCCTGGTCTACAAAGTGAGTTCCAGGACAGCCTGGGCTACGCAGAGAAACCCTGGGGGGGGGTGGGGGCGGGGAGAAGACTTGCTGTTAATGTGCCATCCAGCCGCCCACTTCTGTCAGGCCAGTATTTTAAAGCCAGAAGGAAAGTACCTCATTCATTGACTGTTTGCTGCTGCTGTTTCTTTTTAAACCAGACCCTTTGGCTCATAGTTTATTGGTTTATTTCCTACTGTAACCCATTGAGTTTAAATACTGGACTTTATTCATATCAGAAGTCATAAGTATGGGTAAGAAAAAAGTTTGTCCAGGCATAGTCCCACATGCCTTTAACATCAGGCAGTGAGCGGCAGGTAGATCTGTGTGAGCTCCCTACCAGCCAGGCCTCCACGGTGAGAGAGACCCTGTCTCGGTGAGAGAGACCCTGTCTCGGAAGGAAGGAGGGGCAGACGTGAGATGTGTTTCAGTAAGGATGAGACGAAGCACTGATTGATGAGCAGCAGGGAGAACTAGCACAATAGTCTGCTCTCAGTGGTAAATAGATAGATAGGATCCTTTGTCTTCTAGGTTTGCTTCTTCCCCCCAGTATTACAGTTTAACCAGTGGTCAGCGCATCCCACTGAGTGTGTTAAAGACATGCATGGACAGTGTAAATGAGGTTCCTGTCTGCCAGACAATAGGAAGTTTTTCTTCCTAGTCCTTTAAAAAGTCGGTGGTATTCGTTCCCAAAAAAGCAGACAGCATTCAGAGTGGACCACACTGTGGCCCCCTTTCCCCGTTAAGGCCCTTTAGGCTGTAGTGGACTCTATCCTTCGGTAAGCCCAGTGGTCTTGCATGCTGGTTGTCCCCACAGTGTCTGGAGTTCTTAGTGCCTGCTTGGGCCTTAGGCGTTGAGCCAAAGGTTCTGTTTTACCAAAGAATGTTGCTTTGGGGTATTTAGTAGTAACTCCGGTCGTGTTGATACTTGTGGCCCTTCTGATGACTTTACTACTGCCCCCACACACTCTACCATCTCCCCAGTGTAGCTAGTGTGTGCTCCTGCTCTGCATGTACGTGTGTAAAGCATTTTGTATGTTTTTTAGTCCATTGCCTTTCATATCAGACACGTGGAAACTATTTTCAGGACTGAGAAGGATAGTGGAAGGTCTGAAGCCAGAGGCCTTAGGTTCTGCATCCTATTGCTTTTCAGCATAGGTCACAGCCTGGCAGTGAAATCAGAAGGTTGCTGCCTTATTTATTAAAATAGATGGAGGATAATAAGATTCATCATTTATCATTGGAAGAACTATGAGAGTATGTTTTTGTATCCTTTGTAGTATATTCATGTGTAATTGCCAAATTATGGAAATCATTTGCTGTAGCCAAGTACTGGTTAATAATGTAAACTTCTCTAGGTTCTTAAATGGGGGAGAGCTCCCAGGCTGTCCCAGTGGGTAAAGGTGCTCTCTGCTAGCCTGGAACCCACATGAAGGTGGGAGGGGAGAACCTGCCCTGCAGAGTGGTCCTTTCACAGCCACACATTAATAACAACAGCAATGATGACTTTTACAACTTAATATGCCTGAAAGTTTGTTCAGGATCTTCTTCATTAAAAATTATTATTGCCTTCAGTTCTCTATGAAACTGTCCTTCTTGCCTAGAGTAGCCTAATGCTCCCTTACCACTTTCTTGGCCATAGAGTTGGTGACTTCGGATTTATCAGTTTAGCCTTTTCTTTGGTGATTGGAAACAGGGCTCAGCCTGGCCTTGTTCTCCTAATTGCCCCAGTGCTAGGATGACAGGCATGCACCACTGCCTAGATAAAGGCACAGGAGCACCTGAAATCTGTCTCTGGGTACATAGCAAGTTTGAGACCAGGAAGGAGGGCTGGGAGAGGTGGTGGGAGGAGTTCTTTTTTTGTTGTTGTTTTTGTTTTTTCAAGACAGGGTTTCTCTGTATAGCCCTGGCTGTCCTAGAGCTCACTTTGTAGACCAGGCTGGCCTCGAACTCAGAAATCCACCTGCCTCTGCCTCCCGAGTGCTGGGATTAAAGGCGTGTGCCACCACACCTGGCTTCTTTTTACTCTTGAACAGGGAACTTGCTTGTATCATGTTTCTTTTCAGGCACGCATGTCATGTCTGAGAAACATTTTTAAATGAATGTGAGGTCTGAAAACTTCATAGATAAGTTTCTATTGTAGATACTGTTAGATTTTTAATTTTAGTTTCTGTGTACTTCCAAATTTTATAGGTAGCTATGATTATGCTTTTGTAATATACTTAATCTTTTTTTTTAGAGTTTATTCAGGGCACGGGGAGGGGAGGTAAGAGGGTTGTAGAGGCAGAGAAAGGCCGAGAGAAGGAGAGAGTAGAGAAGTAGAGGCTGGCCACGTTGGGGATGGGGAGAGGCAGAGAGAGGCAAGAGTAAGAGAGCATACTTAATCTTAAGATAAACAGTTGTGTTTTATTATCTCTAAGTTGGATGTCTTACTGAGGATATGCTATTGACCATTGCTTTTACCAGTGGCACCTAACACTTGCGTACCTTAAAGCCTGCAGTGCTGAGTCTGCCGAAACAGTGTGTGGGTGGGGTAGTCGCTTCTCCCCACTGGATTGCCTTGAGTGTGTTTCAGTTGCTTTGTTTAGGCTGATCTCATGCTCAGGGGTTGATTAGGATGCATTGTAGTTTAGTTGTTATAAGTAGTGCTATATTGAATATTCTGTATATAACCTTTATGCTGAGTCAAGTTTATTATTTTTACATTTTCTTTGTTTGTGTGAGTGGATGGGCCTGTGCATAAAAGTCACAAGTCACCTCGTATAGGCCCTGAGATGGAACTCAGGTTGTTCAGCTTGGCAGCAAAGGCCTTTATCCATTGTGCCACCTTATTGGTTCAAAATTTCTTTTGATTGGATATCAAATTGGTGGTTACACCTATTTTCTGTAAAGTACAAAAAAAAAAAAGCACCTGTTGCCCTGTATTGTTACAAGTACTACATCTTAGGACATCTTTTTCTTTTTTGTCAATCTGATAAAAATATCTTGGTATTGGACTGGAGAGATGGCTCAGCAGTTAAGAACATTGACTGCTCTTCCAGAGGTCCTGAGTCCAATTCCCAGCAACCACATGGTGGCTCACAACTATCTATAATGGGGAACTGATGCCCTCTTCTGGTGTGTCTGAAGACAGCAGCAGTATATCCACATATATTAAATAAATAAATAAATAAATAAATATTTTTTGAAAGAAAACAACAGGATTAAAAAAAATCTTGGTGTTTTAATTATAAATGAGGTTAGACTTTTCATGTTATTTTAGTTCTGCAGTCCACTTTTGACATTTACTGTGGGGAGGGGCACATGTTTGTAAACACCTTGCTTATCAAGGTGTGCTTGTGGAAGCCGGGACTATTGGGATTCAGTCCTATCCTATGGGTCCTGGGGATTAAACTCGGGTCATTAGATTTGGCGGCAAGCATCTTTACCACCTCACTGGCCCTCTTCTGTGATATATTTGTCATAAGATGCTAGGCTTTTTGCTTTCCTTGTGTAGCTGGAGCCCGTGACTGTGCATCCTAGGTAAGCACTCTCACTAAGCTGTGGTACCCAGTCTCAAAAGGGGGAGTGGGGGGCAGTGACGGAGACTGAGAAAGGACTGGTCACTTAGTTAAGACCTTCAAGCTTTGAAGCCATCCAAAGTCTTGTTCGCTGTTGGGAGTTTTCTCAGGCATGCCACTACCCCTCCTCGTGATTCAGGAATAACCAGACTTATAATCTATTAATGGAAGCCAAGACAGGTTACGGTGTCATCAGTTGGTGAACTAAAGACAATCACACACACGTTAGTCTTTAAATATTTCCCTTCTCAAACTTTGGTGTTCTTCAGTGTGCTTGGTGTTACTGCAGTAGTACTAGGTTGGTGGACGAAATAAAACACTATTCAGGGACTTGAGAGAAGTCAATATTGGATCTAGAGATTAGATCTATGATCACTGAATTAATAGTTTTTTTAAACACTGTTAAATGTTCTTGTTTATCTTGAGTATATTTGGTGCTTCAGATAATGTCAGAGATGGCAGTCAGTTAGATGGCCTCTGCAGCCAGGGGTGGGCATGGATTTCAGTCCTTTGGAAAGAAAGAAGCTAAGAAATACATAGACTATGACAAACGTGGAGGATGGATATTTTGCTGCTGTGAGGTGTTCTAGAGGAGAGTCTAACTAGGATTTAAAGGGTGACTAAGAGGTGGCTGGAGCTGTAAGTAGTAAGGAAGACAACAGGAAAACCCACTTAGACACAGTAGTGTTTTCTTCCATTGCTATGTTTTAGGCGAGGGTGACTTATGTTGAGGTGGAGAGAACAAAAAGTTCAGTAAATAGCTGGATTTGTGACAAATGCCTTTTGTTTCAGGACTTGGGAGTCTGGGGTGGGGGCATGGCAAGTTCAGGACCAGCTTGGGCTGAGTAGTGTAAGAATCCGTCTCAAAAACAAAACAGTTAAAACCAAAAATCTACCAGGTAGTTAACAACACACACTATGTGAAGTGTTAGAGATTCTAAAGATTAAGGGGGATCGTCTCAAGTAACAGCAGAAGCAATGTAGCATTTTAGAGATCGCTTGCTGCTGTGGATTGATTGAGAAGGGAAGGCTGGGAGCAGTTGGGGGAACTTTGGGACTAATCCAGGTGAGAACATGGGGCCGAGGCTTAGGGGTTATATGTAGCTTATTGGAAAACTGGAGTCATATTTTTTTAAGTGTTCATTAGGGGTTCTGCTCTCCAGAATCCCACTGAGATTCATGGAACTGGGTTTATTATTTTGCAGAAGTTTTTAATTGAACTTGTTTTTCATCGTCTCATTTTTACGTGTGCTGGGTATAATGACCCACACTGTAATCCCTCACTTGGAATAGAGGCAGCAGGACTGTGTTCTAGGCCAGCCAGGTTTCATACATAGTTCTGATGCCTAGTGATTCTATAGAGGGAAAGAAAACTGGATTAATTGCCTTTGGAAAAAGCAGTGTCTTGGTAGATCACATCTTGGTATTCCTTGTAGGAATTCATACTTTCTGTGTGCTAATTTCTTTTCTTTTTTCCCCTAAAGGTTATTAGCAAAAGATGGTGGATCGCCTGGCAAACAGTGAGGCGAATACTAGACGCATAAGTATTGTGGAGAGCTGTTTTGGAGCCGCTGGTCAGCCCTTGACCATCCCTGGGCGAGTGCTTATTGGAGAAGGAGTGTTGACTAAGTTGTGCAGAAAGAAGCCTAAAGCAAGGCAGTTTTTCTTATTTAATGATATTCTAGTATACGGCAATATTGTTATCCAGAAGAAAAAATACAACAAACAGCATATTATTCCCTTGGAAAATGTCACCATTGATTCCATCAAAGATGAAGGGGAATTACGGAATGGATGGCTTATTAAGACACCGACTAAGTCGTTTGCAGTTTATGCTGCCACTGCCACGGAGAAGTCAGAGTGGATGAATCACATAAATAAGTGTGTCACTGATTTACTCTCCAAAAGTGGGAAGACGCCCAGCAACGAGCATGCTGCTGTCTGGGTTCCTGACTCTGAGGCCACCGTGTGTATGCGCTGTCAGAAAGCAAAATTCACACCAGTCAATCGGCGGCACCATTGCCGCAAATGTGGCTTTGTTGTTTGTGGTCCCTGCTCTGAAAAGCGATTTCTTCTTCCCAGCCAGTCTTCTAAGCCTGTGCGGATTTGTGACTTCTGCTATGACCTGCTTTCCACGGGGGACATGGCCGCGTGTCAGCCGACTAGATCAGACTCTTATAGTCAGTCGTTGAAGTCTCCTTTAAATGATGCATCTGATGACGACGACGATGATGATAGCAGTGACTAAGGATATGCTGTGAAGTATTTAATTGACTGCCTGAGAGTCAGCTTTGGGGGCGCTCTCAGTTTGCTTTAGCCATGACTGCCTGAGAAGTCTTAACCTCTGTGCCTCTCTGTATCCTATGGAAAGCAGCCCCATGCTTTCTGCTCCCCTCTGCACTCTCTCACAGGGACAAACTTGCAGATACATCCGATAGGGTCTTGGCTTTCTACTGTCCTTATTTCTAGATTATTTCCTTGTAAGTTGGAAAGAATGTTTATTTAACAGATCTTGTATTACATTTATTTCCCCCTGATGTGGAAAATCTAAAAGCACAGAATGATGGGAACAAGAGTATGATGTGCTTGGTATCTGGCTTTTCCCCAAGCAGTCGATGTCAAGGTTACGACACCAGTGACAGAGCATGGTTTGGAAATCCTTTATTCTCTTTTCTCAATACCAAGTGGTGCCTTACTGTGGCAGCAGTGTCACTGTCACTGAAATAAACGTAAGCCCTACCTTCTTTCTTGTTTGATTGATTTAGACACACTGGTGCTCTTACAGGTGGAGAATGAGTGTTTGATGGATATAGGTAAGCATATTTATTTGACAGCTATGAGGAACTAAATTTAGAGGTTTCTCCAATCTTATATGAATATTTTTCATAAAATAGTTGTGATTATATTTTTACATCTTTTATGCACCAAATTATAATGGTCACATATGTTTAGCCCGTTGCCACTGTTCGGGATTCGATTTGAAACTCATCACTAGTATAGAAGTGGCATATCCCACTAGCTTCTACTTTCCTGATATATTTTTACAAATAACTTTATTTGCTTTACATTATTTCTAAAAGGAAAAATCTGAGGAAACCCTTATATTTTCCAACAGGGTTCCTCTGTGTAGCTTTGCTTATCCTGGAACTCGATTTGTTGACCAGGCTGGCCTTGAATTCTCAAAAATCCATCTGCCTCTGCCTTTGCCTCCCCAGGCACCACTACCACCTGACAAAAATGAAAAGTCTTAAGAAAATCCTCCCAGGAGAACATGGAGTCTTAGAGATCTGGAAGAGATCGGAGTTTGACTAGGTTTCCTGTCTGCAAGTCAATTTTTTTTGTGAAATTATCTTGATTTACAACGTGGTATTGTATTTTACAGAGTTCATGAAGCCCCAAACAATTTTTATTTTTGTAAAACAATTGTATGTTTAATCTGTTTCTGAAATCATTTTGCAATATATGGAAATAGAGTAGCAGTTGATATTTCTAAATTGTGACCATTGTCCGAGATTGCTTTGAGAACTGGTAGTTATTCTCTTTATGTTTGGAGGCAGCCATTAGGCTGTAGGCCTGCTTACTGCATAGCACTGGACGTGCCAGGCACATTCTGGCCCCTGGCATGCTTAAGTAACTAGGTTTTCAAATGTGGGAAACCAAGCTGAAAGGTCTGTTTTGTTTTGTTGTTGTTTTGTTTTGGTTTGTTTTTTTTTTTTTTTCAGAGTTCTTTTCAAACCCAGTTTCCCTTTTTCAAACTTTAAAACCTGCATAATTCTGCAGATGTCCTAGGGTTTGAGTCAGTAACTTGTGAATGAAAGTCATTGGTATTTGGCTTTGTGGTTACAGTACTAATTTTACTTTGCTGCTCAGTTTTGAAAGTGTGTGAGCTACATAGGTCTCCCTGTAGGAAATGTGAAAAAAAGCACAATAGAACCAGGCTAGGGGCTTTGTTCCTGCTTTTTGTTTTGTTTGGTTTTACTATCAGATGGATGGATTTGTGTTTGTCTCAGAGCAGCATATACATGCAGTCAGTAAGCATGTTTGAAAGGACCATAAAAACCAGAGAAATGCTGATGGGAACTTGGAAGTTCAGAAACCAAGGGGAAATGTCCTGAGATAACATTTGCATTGTCGACCTCAGTTGACTGTTTTTACAATAAAAATATTTTGCAGCTTATTTCCTGTGTTTTTATATTGTAATTGAATATTTTCTTCCTTTTCTAACTAAGATATTATGCATAATTCCACCTTAGTATATATTAGATATGAATGCTTAGGATGTAGACACTAATGAAGAATAGTTTTTTGTTTTTAGATAGACCTATTTTGGCCTCAAACGGACTATGTAGCAAGTAGTAGCTCTAATTGCGAAGCTGAGAATTCCCTTGAACTGATCCTCGTGCCTCCACATCCAGAGGACTAGAATAGCAGGCTGGACTGACCCAGAGTACTGAGGTCCTTCGTTCTTCTAGGCAAGCACCCACCAGCTGAGCCACACTCCAGCCCTGTCCACTCTTTAGGAGGTGCTGATGCAGGATTGGCAGAATTGCTTTTTTTTTTTTTTTTTTTTTTTTTTTTTTTTTTTGACTTGGGAAACTCTGTTTATTGATCCTCAAACCCAATACAAAACTCTGCACAAGTTTTACAGGTCCTTGACCTTGAGGCAACACAGCTGTGCTTGCTAAAGTCGGCTTGCTTGTCTCTCTGGGCTCTGATTCTGCTTTCTGAGACACCAAGAGGATTTCTCCTGCTCTCCTCCTCTGCAGTCTCCAAGTTGGTGATCATCATCTGATTGTGGTGGAGGGTGGAGGAGAGGAGAGGCAGAAAGACCCAGAAGTTTCTCTGTAGGCTTAGAGAAGTGAGCCCCACAGCCAATCCAAAGCCGGATCTGGTCCAGGTTGAGGGCAACAAAGTTTTCTCCGTTACTTTTGGGCAGTGGATCATCGGAGCCCAATTGCTCCAGAAGTGGCCATTCCTGTAACACTTGTGAGCAACCACAATGTGGTAAAAAGGCTGATTGGTGCAGCCACCCGAAGCAAGGTGTATGCTTAGGTGGACTCTCTGATAGGCTTTGCAGAAAAGGCGGTGAGGTGAACCATGGTGCTTCTGCGAGCTGCTCTTAGGCTGTCCCCCTCTCGGTGACTCTTAACATCTTAATTTTCCAAGAGTAGAAAGAACAGGGAGATTGACTGGTATTACCCCCTTTGCTATCCAGTTAATTGTCCTAGTAAGTAAGCCACATTAAAATGATAGTTGAAAAGCTTTGGAGATACACGTTTTTATCAGGGGCAATAAAGAATTTACCACTTGCATTGTTTGTGCATGAGCCTGCGAGTTTGTATGGAGAAAATGTAATTGTGTGCCTTAACTTACAAATTTTAGCAGCTTTATTTGAAACATCCTCCATTTTATTTATCTACCTGCAGTCCACCTGTTTGAGATGTTCAGTTCAGTGATTCATGTTCATTCAAGCTATCACTGAGCTTTGGATAGCTTTATCCTGCCCGCCCAGGAGGCACTCCCTGACCCCCTGGCCTTGGGCACCCACTTTCTGTCTCTGTTTATCTTTGCTCTTTGGGGGCTGGGGTAGGGGATTTATAGTGAAATCATTCACTGTAGCCTCTGGGGACCCATTTAGTTCACTAAGATGTTCTCATGGTTCATTTGTTTAGCATTATTGAACACTTGACACTCTTAGTATCAAATAATTTTTTTCAGTTTAATTTATTTAAAGTTAATAAACTCCTTGCACTCTTTTGGGTCAGTGTGTGTGTGTGTGTGTGTGTGTGTGTGTGTGTGTGTGTCTCCAGTATCTCTTAACTGTCAAGTTGACATAAAACTAGCCAGCACAGTGAGCAAATCGTTTAAATATCTTCTAAAAGGGACTTATGTTTACGTCTGTGTGTATGCCATGTGTGTTTGGCTTCCCTTGGAGGCCAGCATAGAGGAATGGATCCCTTCAGGCTGATTAGCCTGATGTGGGCACTGGAAACGTAGCAAGTTCAGGGTATTAAAACTGGATACTATAGTGTTTTATTCTGGGACAGAAGCTTGGCTGGTTTCCCACTCAGCATCATGACTGAGGATTACATCCAGGCTCCCAAGCTCTGGAACCACATGAGGGCAGCATCAGGGTTAGTGATAAATATGTTATCTTTTCCCTAAGTATCCTATAATCAAAAACAATTTGCAAATATTTTCCTTTTTTTCACATTTCCCTTTATTTTTCTGAGACAAGTCTTGCTAATTTATGTAATTTATTCATGGCTGAGCTAGACTGGAATTTCTGATGGATTCTTGTGCCTCAGACTCCCAAATCCTGGGATTACAGGCAAGTACCACCATGGCCAGCTCTTTCCTGCCCTGGTTACCAAGACTTCCTCCTGTGTTTTCTACTGACTCCAGTTACTGATCCACAAAACAGTGCCCACAGTGCCTCCAGAAAGGACTAGGGGCTGTCGGGCTGTCTTCTAGTGAAATAGAAAACTCATTACACTTCATAAGGAATTTCCAGGTAAATAAAACACTGGTGAATTTCATGAGCTTTTCTCTTCCAGTCAGTGGGTAAATTACACTTCTGAATATGCAGTGGCTCAGAAGACAGAAATCGTCCGTCATCTAGGACGTGCTGAAGACAACGCCAGTGTTAGTGAGAGCTGCATGAATGTAATGTAAATGCCTTTTCTGCCCACTTACTACTAGAAAGGACTTAACTGCAGAGATTTTTCTAAAGACATACAGAGCATTAGCACCTATACTTTTAGAAATGTTTAGTGTCCCTAGTCACCAAGGAACAAAGCCACGATGAGCTCACATGGCTATTATCAAGATGAAGGTAGCATGTGTTGGTAAAGGTGTGGGGAAGGGAACTCTGGCATGCTGGGTAGGAATGTAAATTAGTATAGCCATTATAAAAGGACCACGAAAATAAGTAAGGGCTGAGGTGATGGCTGAGCAGCTAAGAGTGCTTGCTTGGGTTCCAGGTAACAGGGGTTAAATCTGGCAAATTAACAATTGCCTGTAACTCCAGATACTCCAGAGGTATCAATGCCCTTTCAGGTTTTACACTTACATACAAATGGCTCTCACAAGTGAGCAGGTGCACACACAATTTTAATACCCTGAACTTGCTACGTTCCCAGCGCCCACATCAGGCTAATCAGCCTGAAGGAATCCATTCCTCTATGCTGGCCTCCAAGGGCAGCCAAACACATGGCATACACACAGACAAGTCCCTTTTAGAAGACATTTAAACGATTTGCTCACTCTGCTGACTAGTTTTATGTCAACTTGACACAGTTAAGAGATACTAGAGCTGAGGCGTCTCCATTGAGAAACCCTCCATAAGATCTGGCTGCTGGCAAGCCTGGAGGGCTTTTTCTTAGTGACTGATGGGGGAGGGCCCAGTCCTTTGAAACCCTTGTGGGTGGAGCCACCCCTGGTAGAAGCAGGTTAAATATCCCTTTAAGAGCCAGCAAGATTTTGCTGAAAGGACCCTGATATAGCTGTCTCTTGTGAGGCTCTGCCAGTGCCTGACTAATACAGAAGTGGATGCTCACAGTTAGCTATTGGATGGAACACAGGGCCCCCAATGGAGGAGCTAGAGAAAGCACCCAAGGAGCTGAAGAGGTCTGCAATCCTATAGGTAGAACAACAATATGAACTAACCAGTACCCCCAGAGCTCGTGTCTCTAGCTGCATATGTAGCAGAAGATGGCCTAATTGGCCATCATTGGGAAGAGAGGCCCATTGGTATTGCAAACTTTATATGCCTCAGTACAGGGGAACACCAGGGCCAAGAAGTGGGAGTGAGTGGGTAGGGGGGCAGGTCAGGAGGAGGGTATAAGGAACTTTTTGGATAGCATTTGAAATGTAAATGAAGAAAGTATCTAATAAAAAATTGGAAAAAGAAAATAAAAGAGCAAGTCAGTAAGCAGCCTCCCTCCATGGCCTCTGCCCCAGTTCCTGCCCGGCTTGAGTTTCTGCTCTCACTGTTTTTGATAATGAACTGTTCTATGGAACTGTGCATGAAATAAACCCTTTCCTCCTCAGTTGCTTTTGGTCATGGTGCATCATCACAGCAGTGGTAACCCTAAGTATGTATGCAAACTGATCTTTCACGCCACATCTGTCTTCTCTCAACTCTGGCCTTACCCAGGAGATCCTTGGCCTCCTCGTGTAGAAGATCTCTTCACCTGATCTTGGATCTATAACTGGATATATAAGTGCTGCTCTCTTCAGGAGGCCCTCTCCGCATGCTCTTAGCTCTCACAACTCAAGGCAGGTTGCTCCCCCAGGGGGGCCTGTCCCCTCTCTGGGTTCTGCCTCCTGTCCCAGGCTGCCCTGCGCATTGCTCAGCCTGCGCAGGCTCTGTGCCCTGGGAAAGTCCTGTCGGCAGGTTCTTTCCTGGTTCGTCCCTTGCCTTGGCCCTCTTGCTGGACCCTAACAATGAAGTGTTCAGAAGGAAACCGGACGAGGAATGCCTTTCACAGTGTATACAAACTGTTCATTTTGAGAAAGAGAGAAAGAAAGAAAGAAAGAAAGAAAGAAAGAAAGAAAGAAAGAAAGAAAGAAAGGAAGGAAGGAAGGAAGGAAGGAAGGAAGGAAAGAAAGAGAAAGAAAGAAGAAGAGAGGGAAGAGGGGAAGAGGGAAGGAATAAAAGGAAAGGAGCAAGGAAGGAAGGCAAAATATGTTTTTTTGTGTTTTTGTTTTCTTTTGATTTTTTTTTGTTGTTGTTGTTTTTTTTCAAGACAGGGTTTCTCTGTTAGCTCTGGCTGTCTTGGAATTCACTCTGTAGACCAGGCTGGCCTTGAACTCAGAAATCCGCCAGCCTCTGCCTCCCAAGTGCTGGGATTAAAGGCATGCTCCACAGCATGTACAAACAAGACAGATGTGACTATAGCTCCTGCCCAGTCTAAAGACAGCATCAGACAGACAAGCCGAGGCCAGCCTCTCAGCCATCCGAGTGCCCCTGCAGAGGAGGATTTGAAAGTCATTGCTTCATACCAAGTCTCTTGACCCAGTTTGTCACCACACCCAGGCACTTGCCTTGCCGTCACTTTTTTTTTTTTTTTTTTTTTGGTTTTTCGAGACAGGGTTTCTCTGTATAGCCCTGGCTGTCCTGGAACTCACTCTGTAGACCAGGCTGGCCTCGAACTCAGAAATTCGCCTGCCTCTGCCTCCCAAGTGCTGGGATTAAAGGCGTGCGCCACCACTGCCCGGCTCCATAGGCTTTTAAAGCATTCTTTCATACTTTAAAGCATGTGTTCTGTGGCTCTGTTTGAGATATTCTCACTGTGCAGTCTGCTTTAGTTTTGAACTCATGATTCTCCTGGGTCAGCCGGAAGTGCTCAGTCACAAGCCTGTACCACGCTGCCTGCCTTGGAGGGGATATTGGATGTATTTGTTTTTATTTCTTTAATACTTATTTATTTTTACTTGTTTAGGCTTTTGCCTGCACGAGTATCTGTGTACTATGTGTGCGCGGTGCTCACGATAGCCAGAAGGCGCTGGAACTGGAGTTGCAAATGGTTGTGGGTCACTGTGTGGGTGCTGGGAATTGAACCCAGGTCCCCTGGAAGAGTAGGTGGTGCTGAGTCATCTCTCCAGCCCCTGAGAAGAGATTTTATCATCTAAATAACTCAGTATAGAAGTTGTAATGTTAGGTGTTTACTTGTTCTTTGCATGAGTGCAATCATCAGACATGTGCTTCACTTAGGAATGTGGATAATTCATAATATTTTTATACTTTTCTCAAATGTATAGTCCATCATGAAGACATGGTGGTAATGATATCCTTATTTATGGAAGACCTGCCATTTTACACCTAGTGGCATATGTTTCTGTGATTTAGACTTTTTATTAATTTAATAACAGAGTCTGCTGTAGTTCAGGCTAGCCTGGAATTAAGTTACATCGCCAAGTTTGGTCCTGGACTTTTATCTTCCACCTTCCAAGGCTGGGATTATTGGCAGGAGCCGCCATGCCCATCCAGTTCTTTGTCTGTTTATTTACTTATTTAGGTATAGGCTGGGCAGCAGTCACTTAGTCCAGGTTAGCCTGGAATTTACCTCATGGCAATCTTCCTGTCTCAGCCTCCCAAGTGCTCAGATTACAAGTGTGATCTAGTATGCCTGGGTACAGTATTTTGCTGGTAGCTACTTCAAGGTCTTAAGAGCAGAAAGAAGGAGTGACAGTCTTTCCTTAGGAGACTGCTGGGGTGCCAATGACCTTCAACCAAGCTCATTAGACACCGAGGTGAGCCATGCAGATCGACATTGTGGTACGGGCTGACTTTGAGCTTCCCTGTTATATAACATGTAACTATTTCTAAGCTCATGACATAGTAGTGTGTGTGTGTGTGTGTGTGTGTGTGTGTGTGTGCGCGCGCGTGTGTGTGTGTGTGTGCGCGCGCGCGCGCACCGTTCTCAAGTACCACCGCACAAGTATGAGGTCAGAGGACAACTTGGCGGAAACTCCTGTGTCCTTCAACCACTTGGGCTCTAGGGTTAGAACTTGGGTTGTCGGGCTTGGCCTTTGCCTGCTAGGTCTTCTCAGCCATGTTTTAGAATTTTTTTTCTAGTTTTTTTTTTTTTTTTTTAAGATTTATTATTATATCTAAGTACACTGTAGCTGTCTTCAGATGCACCAGAAGAGGACATCAGATCTCATTACGGATGGCTGTGAGCCACCATGTGGTTGTTGGGATTTGAACTCAGGACCTTCGGAAGAGCAGTGCTCTTAACCACTGAGCCATCTCTCCAGACCGTGTTTTAGAATCTTGAATTTCAAGCCCGGCGTGGTGGTGCACACCTTTAATCCCAGCACTTGGGAGGCAGAGGCAGGCGGATTTCTGAGTTCGAGGCCAGCCTGGTCTATAGAGTGAGTTCCAGGACAGCCAGAGCTACACAGAGAAACCCTGTCTCAAAAAAAACCAACCCCCCCACAAAATGAATGAATGAATGAAATAGAATTTTGAATTTCATCTCATGCAGAATGACTGGAATTCCATTGAACCAGATAGGTTCACACAGCATGAAGACATTATATATAGTTTGCTCCTAAATAAGAAAAGGAAATGAAAACATTTCCTTAAAACATAACCTTTTAAATTTTATTTGAAGTTTATCTTTTGAGATTGGGTCTTACTGTGTAGTCCAGGCTGGCCTCGGACTGACAGAGATCCACCTGCTTCAGCCTCCTCAGTGCTGGAGGTGTCCGTCACTCTCCCTGGCACAGTTTGTCTGTCTGTTTATGACACATGCTCTCACTTCCTGTAGTCAGGCAGGCTTGGAATCCATTTCCTAGCCCAAGCTAGTGTCAGACTCACTCTCTTGCCTCCTAAGTGCTGGGATTATAAAATGTGAACCATCTTCAGGTTCCCTTTAGCACTTAACACAAATATAATGTTAAAGCATATGTTTAATGGATAAATGTGAATTTCTCCTATTGTTGACAAGGAAAAACATTTATATTTTTATGAACAAAAAGGTGATAAATCTATCAATGTATAGATCCTGTTTTCTGTTTGTAGACGTTTACTTTAGTTATAATAATCACTGTAGAGGTGTGATTTTCAGTTTCGTACACTGTTTATACCTAACACAAAACGTCTACCAGGCTGAGAGGTGGTATGTGTTTGCAATAGCTTGTGAGGCTGGACACTTCTCAAGTTACGCTTGAACTGCATGTTAAACCCACGTGCTTTCTGTGGCGATGTCTCCAAAGGTTCCACAGTCCTGTCCTTCATGCCGCTCTAGGTCTCAGGCAGGCTGGAATAGCTGCTGCTCCCTGAGAGACTCTGATGCCTTCCCACCTCCAGACCCCATTTCCGTTCCCGTTTCCGCTGTGCCTGCTACCATCTGCTTACTCAGCCCTAGGATACTGTGCTTCGCTTCGCTCTCCTTGGGAGACCACCTCTTCAAAGCCTCCTACCTCCTCCAGGGCTGCAGCAAGCCCAGGGCACTGCCTTCTGCCTTACCTTATAATTACGCTGCAGCTGTAGCTGGGTCGTCTTGCTGTGTACAAGTATTTTTAAATGCCTTCCTTAGAAGCCAACAGCTTACGCACAAAATAATTGGATAAAGTTTAAGGTGTGTGTGTGTGTGTGTCTGTGTGTGTGTGTGTGTGTGTTGAGACAGTCATTACATAGCCCTGGCTGCCCTTTTGTAGACTGTTTTGATTGGTTCTTCTGCTCCTTTCTCATCTCCTTGCTATCCTTCCCTACCTGTGCCTTCTGTCTGAGTATACTCTTTCTGCCGTCACATCACACATGTGCTATGACCCTCTCCATTGCCCTTTAAAATCTCTTTCTCCTTCTACTGGTCCCCTTTCTTCTGTCTGTCTCTGTCTTTGTCTTTCTCTCTCTGGTTTGAAGAAGGGTATCACTGTGTAGCCCAGGCTGGCCTAGAACTCTCTACTTAGACAGAGCTGGCCTCAAACTCACAGATATCTGCCTGCTTCTGCTCCCCTCCCACCCCCACCCCCCCCCCCCGCCTCCGCCCCAGTGCTGGGATCCCAGGTGTGTGCCCCAAGCCTGGTCCTTTTCTAGTTTCTTGATCTGTTTGCAGCTGATGACTCCCATGTATACACAGGCATAAAATTAGATGCTTGGAGTCTCTCAGCACCTGTTAATGTAATACTTTCCATTTCTCTCAGTTTTCTGCCAATTTCATTTTTCTTTATGGCAGAATCAAATTCTTTTGTGCGTATGCATTGCAGTGTCAGCATCCTCTCAGTTGGTGAGCATCTAGGTCACTCCCATCTCCTAGCTATTGTGAGCAGAGCAGCAATGAG
This sequence comes from Mus musculus, assembly GCF_000001635.26. Classification (NCBI taxonomy): domain Eukaryota; kingdom Metazoa; phylum Chordata; class Mammalia; order Rodentia; family Muridae; genus Mus; species Mus musculus. The sequence continues at coordinate 10,980,043 of NC_000070.6, read as the reverse complement.
CACGGATGTGGAGGTGTCTCTGGTAGGAAGTGAGTCTTTTGGGGGCCAGGAGTGGAATAGCTGGATCATATGGTAGTTCTATTTTCAGGGTTTTGCTTGCTTGCTTGTTTGATTGGTTGGTTGGTTTTTTGAGACAGGGTTTCTCTGTGTAGCCCTGATTGCTCTGGAACTCACTCTGTTGACAAGGCTGGTCTCGAACTCACAAAGATCTACCTGCCTCTGCCTCTGAGTGCTAAGATTAAAGGTGTGCACCACCATAACTGGCCTGTCTTTATTTCTTTTTATTAAGTTTATTGATTTATTCCCTTTACAGCCAATATCAGCCCTTTCTCTCCTCCCAGTGCTCACACCTCCACACTGATTTCATAGTGGTTCCTCCGGCTCACACTCCCACCAGCAGTGAATAAGGGGTCATCTTCCCTACTTCCTCACCTGCGTGCTCTTCTTCATGATAGCCATTCTGGCAGGGGTGAGATGGAATCGAAAGTACTTATAGTTTGCTTAGATAACTGGGTAGCTGGGGATATATATATATATATATATATATATATATATATATATATATATATATATTTGTTGTTGTTGTTTTTTGAGATAGGGTTTCTCTGTGTAGCCCTGGCTGTCCTGGAACTCACTGTGTAGACCAGGCTGGCCTCAAACTCAAAAATCTACCTGCCTCTGCCTCCCAAGTGCTGGGATCAAAGGCATGTGCCACCACTGCCCGGCTAAAACACATCTATTAACTGTCCTTGTTCGTTTGGAGAACTGTCTTGCCAGTTTATTAGCTCATTGACTGGCATTTTGTGTTTGTGGTGTTAGTTTTTTCATTTCTTTACATATGCTAGCTATTAACTCCCAGTCTGAGGGACAGATGACAGGAGTGTCCCCTGTTCTGGAGGTTCTCTACTGTGTTAGTGTGTGCAGGAACGTTTTAATTTTACACACATTTATTTTATTTTTCTTAAAAACGTATGTTTTAAACTAGCATGGTGACACGTGTCTTTAATCCCTAAATTTAGATGGAAGAGGCAGGCGGATCTCTGTGAGTTCGAGGCCAGCCTGCTCTACACAGTGAATTCCAGGACAGCCAGAGGTTCATGGTGAGATACTGTTTCACAAATCCAACAAACAAACAAAAAGGCAAAAATGAAACCATGTTTGTTTATTAATTTCATGTTAGTGTGTGTGTGTGTTTGTGTGTGTATAGGTGTACATGTGCCACAGTATATATGCGAAGCTCAGAGGACAACCTGTGGAAGTCTGTTCTTTCTTTCCAGTATGTTGGGCCTGGGGATTGAAGTCGGGTCATCAGACTTGGTCACAAGACCTTGACCTGGAGAGCCATCTCTCTCTCTTGCCCACATCTATTTTCTTGACACAAACTTCTATTACAAGCTGGGTGGTGGTGGCCCACACCTTTAATCTTAGCACTTGGGAGGCAGAGGCATGGAATCTCTGAATGGAATCCTATGCCCTCTTCTGGTGTGAGTCTGAAGACAGCTACAGTGTACTCATATACATAAAATAAAGAAAATAAATCTTAAAAAAAAGGGGGGGGTTTGCCATAATCATGGAGTTTCTTTCCAGCAACGGAGCGCTGACTCGGACTGCTGCTAATTTCCTTTCTGATATTTTGGGATGCCTTTGTTAGTGAGAAAAACAATAGCGGTGTCACTCTGCTCTAAGTGTGCACACTTATGTCAGCCCTGGAGGATAAGTCTAACATGTCTGTCACATAGGAGGGTAGAGCTGTAGACCTCATGTCTTAGTAAGAGGCAGACCCGAAGTGTTACTCCAGGGCTCACATCCCTGCACCCAAGCTAAGAGGCTATTTATTCAGTTGTGCAAATCTTTTTGCGTTTTGAGGAACTCCTAACAGTTTGGGCCATATTGGTAGAGTCAGTCCTGGCAAGTTCCTGCCGGAGGATCTCAGCCCTTCTTCCCTGTGGCTGGTTTTCTGGGGCTTCCCTTGTGTTGTCTGTGCATTTAACCCATCATATTTACCATAACATAAACCAGTTTTTGCCAGTTAAGCCTTCCTTGGGAGAAAAGGAGTCTATGTTGCAAACTAAACTGTCTCCTTAGCACTGTCATGACCACCAAGGCACCCCAGGAATGATCGAAGCAGAAACAATATGCCTGCTACAGAGAACCTATTCTGAGGCAAGCTTCTTCCTTCCAGGGCTAGATAGGGGCCAGTCAACTTCTACATGGAAACGATGTCACAAGGTCAGGAGGTCACAGCCTGTGCTGTACCTTCCAGCTCATCCAATATTCCTAAATGACAGAACTTTTTTTTTTTTTTTTTTTTTTTTTTGATTTTCTGAGACAGGGTTTCTCTGTGTAGCCCTGGCTGTCCTGGAACTCACTCTGTAGAGCAGGCTGGCCTTGAACTCAGAAATCCTCCTGTTTCTGCCTCCCAAGTGCTGGGATTAAAGGCGTGCGCCACCACTGCTCGTATAAGAACTTTTTTTTTGTCCAGGCAGTGTTCTTAGGCTCTGGAGTCACAGCGGTGATCAAAACAGCCTCATGAAGGGTGAGTGCTATGGGATCCTAAAATTTAATGTCATGCAGTCTGCGCTCTATGCTGACAAGTGAGGCAAAGTGCCAGCCCTGGGAACAGATGGAGGGACGTCAGCTTTGAGGCTCTCGTGTGTACATAGCAAGTGCTCATGAATACTAGAATGAATGCATATTAAAGCCTAAGATAGACAGGTGTGGTAGTACATGTCTATATTCTGAATGTTCAGGGGGCTGAGACGGAAGAATTGAAAGTTCAAGGCCAGCTTGGGCTGCATAATGGGATCCTGTCTCATTTTAAAAAAAAAAGGAAGAAGAAAGAAAAAGAAACTGAACCCAGGAGTCACCGAGATGGCAGTTGCTGGCAAGCATGACAAACCAAGTTCCTGGGACTGACGCAGTGAAGGAGACAGTGTACTTAAGTTTGTTTCTGAATTCCACATGCAGCTGGTCTTAGTGAGGGTTCCTATTGCCATGATAAAACACGGATGAAAGCCAAGACAAGAGATTGTTTATCTCATCTTACACTTTAATATAACAGTCCGTCATCCAGAGAAGCCATGGCAGGAACTCAAGGTGGAAATCCGGAGGCAGAAATTGATGCAGAGACCATGGAGGAGGACTCCTTGTGTCCTGCACAGCCTGCTTTTCTATAGCTCCTTAGAACCACCAGCCCAGGATGGCGCCACCCACAATGGGTTGGGCCCTAACCCCTCCCACATCAATCACTAATTAAGGAAATGCCCTAGAGACTTGCCTACAGGCAATCATATGAAAGCATTTTCTCCACTGTGGGCCCCTCTTCTCAGATTACTCTAGCTTGTGTCAAGGTAACAAAAGACTAGCCCCACACCGTGGTGCCCCTCCCCCAAGTAGATGTAATAAAATAATAACAGAAATTAGGTTTACTATCCTAAATGAGAATCAGCCATTATAATTCCAACCTGAAGGGTGAATGGACATTTAAGTAACTCATGCTTGAAAGAAAGGCAGTCTCCAGTCCCAAACAAACGATGTATTTTTTTCTTTTTTACTTGATTCAAGAACTTGCTTGCTTACTGCATTCAACAGGAATGATAGTTTTCAAGGTTAAGTTTACACACATCTTTTAATTAGTGAATTTGTTAATATTTCCCCTTGCAGACTAATCTCTGCTAAAGAGAGATTGATTTTGCTCTGGGGTGACAAAGAGTAAAGACATTTCTGAGTAAATTAGGCATGCCATCAATGGCTATAATTGGGAAGCCAGCCAAAATGTAGCTCAGCCAGAACTTCACTCTGATTTACAGTCCCCCTGTGTGCCAGTCTGTCATCAGAAGGGTGGCTTTGAAGCCTACTACTTGGAAGCTTTGTTTGGTTCAAGAGCAACCACTAATTAGGACGTTATGTATCTGAAGAATGTAGCTCTTTCCAAGCCTTTGCCAGCTCCTAAAACAAAGAACGTTGAAAGGCAGGATTGGGGCTTGCTTCCTGGCACTGGAGTGGGACAGAACCCGGCTCAAATGTGACTGGCAGGGAGAGCCTTCCCAGCCCCCACTGCAGTCTTCTCTATGATGGGCTAGGCCAGCACCTGCCCTGTATTGTGTTGCTTGTATTGCTTTAGCTGGGTCTGTGTCTCAGGCTAGTTTGGGATCCCCGCCCCCTTTATTTTATTTCTTCTACTAGGTTCTGGCAGAAGAGCTGACAACCAAGAAGGAACAAGTTTCTGAGGCCGTTAAAGCTTCACAGATATTCTTAGCCAAGCATGGTTATAAGTGAGTCTGATCTTTTCTTTCTGTCTTTTTTTTTTTTAAAGATTTATTTATTTTATTTATATGAATATGTTGTAGCTGCCTCTAGACACACCAGAACAGGATATTGGATCCCTCTTGCAGATGGTTATAAGCCACCATGTGATTGCTGGGAATTGAACTCAGGACCTCTGGAAGAACAGTCAGTGCTCTTAACCACTGAGCTATCTTTCCAGCCTGAGAGTTTGGGACCCCTTAAGAAAGGTCCTTCTTACTTGGATATGGTGATGTATATATATGTGTGTGTGTGTGTGTGTGTGTGTGTTTGTGTGTGTACTTATAATCCTGGCATTTGGGAGGATGAGCAGGTGGATCAGGAGTTCAAGGTCAACCTCAGCTATGAAGTGAGTTCAAAGTCAGCATATGGGCCACATAAAGAGGCTGTCTCAAAAAAGGAGAAGAGTTGATTTGTCTTCTAACTCACAGCCTGATACAGGACTAGCTTGGTACCTTGCTTGCTGACCTGAATTTGGTAGCTACACCCATCTGGCCTTACTGACTCTTGGGGGAAGATGTCTTCACTAGTTACAGATGTGCTGTCCTCTTTAATCCAAAGAGGCATTTGTGGGGGTGGGGGTGGAGTGTGGCTCGGTGGTAGAGTGTTTGCTAGCATGCAGGAAGCCTTATATTTTATCTCCAGCATAAAAAAAAAAAAAAAAAAAAAAGTAATGGCCTGTTGTAATTCCAGCACCTGAGAGGTGAGGTGAAGAAGAATTAGAAGTTCAAGGTCATCGTTGTCTGCATTTGTGTTCAAGGCCTACCTGGGATCAATGAGACTCTTGTCTCAAAACCCAACCCAACCCAACCCAGAGACTGCTTTGTGCTGACTGTTCATTTCACGCAGTGGAGTGGAGTGCTAAGGAAACCAGGTGCCTGTTCCTGCTTCACAGATGCTCTGTGGTGTGACAGGAGGGGTGGCTTGCTTAGCCTTGTGTTCCAGGTGCCAGCCAGTGCAGGGCTTCCCTTTGAAAAGACATCTGTGCCACTTCCCTGGGTGACGCTGTGCCTTGGCAGAGCCCCTGGCCTCTCATTTGCACAGAATATTTTCTTGATTTTCACACTATCACAAAAGAGCGTCTAGCAGGCTTCCTCTTCAGAGTGGAAGCTATGAGTTTGGTCTAGCTATGGTGACTGTCACTCCCTACACCTCTTTCCTACTGTCACTTCGCCTGAGGAGCGGGTTATCTGCACCACCCCTTGGAGGCGAGGCTTTCTGCCTGTTTTTCTTCAGCCTTGCTCATGAATGATCACAAATCAAAATGGCACTGTTGTGGTTGCCGTGGAACAAGATGCTGAACGCAGCCTCTAATGAAATTTCAGGCCAGCAAAGGTTGAATGAGCATTAGTAGCTTCAGAAATATAGCAAGAGAAAGACAAAAGTAAATAAAAAACTGTGGATACAGAGCCTATCTATGTCTGTGGCCCTGGCCACTCAGAGACTAAGGTGGGGGCACCACTTGGGCCAGGAGATTGAAGCCAGAGTGTGTCTTTGACATTGAATTTTTTCTTCACATTTATTTATTTATTTATTTATTTATTTATTTATTTATTTATTTATTTATGTATGTGTGTGCGCGCGCGTGCGTGTGTGTATGTGTGCGTGTAGTGCATAAGCACGTATATGGAGGTCACATTGTGACAACCTATCAGAGTTCATTCTCTTCTTTCACCATGTGCGTTCTTACGGATTGAACTTAAGCTTGGCAGCAAGTGCTCTTACCCTCTGAACCATCCTGCTAGCTCAGAGACCCTGAAATTTAAGAAAAAATCCAGAAGAGCTTCCTCTAACTAGAGTGGTATAGACAGTTCCATATTGGGGAAGCAACAGTGTGCTGCGGAGATGTTCTTTACTTAGTGAGCGCCTCAGTTAGGGTTTCTATTGATATGACAAAGCACATGACCAAAAGCAACGTATTGATTTCGCTTCCACTTCCATATCACAGTCTATCATCAAAGGACACTGGGCCAGGAACCTGCAGGCAGGAATTGAAGCAGAGGCCATGGGAGATCACTGATTCCTTGCGGCTTGATCAGCCTAGATTCTTACACCATCAGGAGCAGTTCACCAGCCAGCACCCTGTCTTTTATTTTTGAAATTGGTTTCATTTTGCCATGCTGTAGGTCAGGATGACCTTGATTTGGATGTCCCAGCCACTACCTCCTGAGTCCTGGCATTACAGGTTAGCACCACCAAGCCTGTTATGTTTTGTTTTGTTCTTAACGTCCCCAGCAACATGGAGTGAATGGCAGAGCCCCGTGCACCAAATCCTTGCGCCAGACGGAGACATTGGAGCAAGCTGAAGAACCTGCATTTGCATGGTAAGCCCGAGTGTGAGGATGTGGCAGTCAGAGGGACGCAGCCAACTTCAGTCCTCATTCAAGATGCAGGAGCTCATTGGAACCGGGTGGACTGGTAGGAATAGTACAACCAGTGTGTCCTGTCTGACTGCCCCTTTTCTTGTCTCTTCTACTTCATGAAGTCTTTAAAGAGCCTGGAAATGAAGGAAAGCATCCGGGACTGGACAATGAGGTTCAAGACAAAGCCAGCTTCAGTGATGCCGGCCCTCACCATGGAAGGGGACGTGGACAGAATCCACCAGCAATTAATCAGGCCAGCATCCATTCAGCCCCAGGTCTGAGCAACGTTAGGAATGAGTAAACAAGGGACCTCAGCCGCTCTCTTTGTTCTGCCCGAGTGAACCAGGAGCCGCAACCAGACCAGCACCCATCCTCTGTCTGCTGGTACATGGAAGGCCAGGAAGAAAGTGGAGGTGGAGAACGGATTTTCAAATTTAGATCCTTGGAAATTTAATAGAAAGCAGGAACGTGCAGCTATGGCTTGGGCTAGATACTTAGCATATGTGGCCTTTGTAAGGTCACCAAAGTTTTAGTTTCACAGGGGTAATGCACTTCCTTATCCTCTGGCAGCTAAACACATTAAAAATTAACAAGTGGAATTTGAACTTGTGTAAAAAAATGACTCAAGACCAAAGTCCCAGAAGCCTTCCTGTAGTTTTTGTCTACTGAGTCACTTAGCAGGTGAGGAAGACAGGGAAGCAAGGGTTAGGTGGAAAATCTACCTTTTTTCTAGACATTTCCATCTTCAAATCTATTGTATGTTATTATATTTATCAAGAAATAGGTTATAAGTTGGGTGTGCTTGTGTACAGGGTCCTGTAAGTCCAGCACTCAGGAGGCTGAGGCAGGAGAACAGAGGATTTGAGAGGCAGTCTGGACTATGTATAAAGTTTGCATAATCACTCGGTGTTTAGCAAGATGTGGGGGGGGGGAGAGAGAGAGAGACAGAGAGACAGACAGAGACAGAGAGAGTGAGAGAGAGACAGAGAGACAGAGAGACAGACAGAGACAGAGAGAGTCAGAGAGAGAGACAGAGAGAGTCAGAGAGAGAGAGAGAGAGAGAGAGAGAGAGACAGGCAAAGAGAGAGTAACGATTTTGAGAAGCAGACAGACTTGGTATCTAGGGAAGCATTAAGAACACTCACCTGAGTGTGCGTGTCTGAATTAGGGGTTCTACTGCTGGGACAGAACCATGACCAAAATCAACTTGAGAGGAAAGCGTTCATGTTTTTCTTCTGGCTTATAGTCCATCTTCCCAGGGGCAGGAACTGCAGGCAGGAGCTGATGTAAAGGTCATGGAGGGTGCTTCTTATTAACTCCATCTTCATGGCTTGCTCAATCTGCTTTCTTTTTTCTTTTTTTGTCTTCCTTCCTTCCTTCCTTCCTTCCTTCCTTCCTTCCTTCCTTCCTTCCTTCCTTTCTCTCTTTCTCTTTCTTTTTCTTTTTCTTCTTCTTTTTCTTTTTCTTTTTCTTTTTCGAGACAGGGTTTCTCTGTGTAGCCTTGGCTGTCCTGGAACTCACTTTGTAGACCACCTCCAACTCAGACGAACTCAGAAATCCACCTGCCTCTGCCTCCCAAGTGCTGGGATTAAAGGCGTGCGCCACCACTTCCCGGCTGTCCTGTTCTCTCTTAAAAAATTTTTATTTTATTATTTTATGTGTGTGGGTGTTTGTAAGTCTATACCGCATCTATGCCTGGTACCCTCAGATGCCAGAAGCCCATGAGATCCTGTGGGCTGGGGTTACAGGAGGTGTGAGCCACTGAGTGAATGCTGGAAATTGAACCGGGTCCTCTGCGAGAGCGACAAGTACTTTTAATCACAGAGCTATCTCTCCAGGCCCCAAAAGATAAACAAAAAACCAAACCAAACAAAACCAAAACCAACCCTTAAATTCTGCCAGTCCTTTCTTGTTCCTGTTCTCCCCTCGGGCCTGCAAGCACTTGCATTAAGAACAGCACCACAGCGGGAAGGGACTTGGGGCAACTGTAGCAGCCCTGTCTTGGTTCTCACCTCCTTGACAGTGAGCTGGGGACAGGGATGCTCATGCTTTGACTTGTGCTAAATCAATCATGGCTGCACATGCCTGGGAACACTTGGGAGCTGAAGGCAATAGGGTCAGGAGCTAAAGCCCGATTCCATACTTCTTGTAAGTCATGAGTTCGAGGCCAGCCTGGGTTACATGAGACCCTGTTTTTAAGAAGAAAGATCATGGAGTATACGGAGCTGCATTAGCTTCAGGCCGTGTTCTCACTTTTCTTTCAAGAGCACGCCTGATGTGCTGCCATGAGGCTCTTCTGTTTAGAAGCTGGCCTCATGCAATGTAAAATCGACGTTCTAGCTAATTATAGCAAATGTGCATGTGTTTATATATGTTTACATATAATTAAAATTATTTTTTTCCTCTTAAGAATAATGCATTAAGGGCTGGAGAGATGGCTCAGCGGTTAAGAACACTGGCTGCTCTTCCAGAGGTCCTGAGTTCAAATCCCAGAAACCACATAGTGGCTCACAACCATCCATAATGAGATCTGATGCCCTCTTCTGAGGTATCTGAAGACAGCTACAGTATACTTACATACAATAAAGAAATAAATCCTCTTAAAAAAAAAAGAGTAATGCATTAAATAAGAAGAAACACAGCACTCAGGAACGAGGAGCAGAGCTGCAGTAAACTCAGTGTCAGACCAGGTTAAGTCAAGGCCCTTGCTATATGGTGAGCTCCTGTCTCAACAAAACAAACAAACAAACCCTATTAGGCTGATACTCATCGATACTATATACCATCCTCGGCCTTTATTGGCTCTTTCTTATCCTGCTCTTTCAACAAGAACCCCCACCCCTGGGCCCTGGGAATGTAGCTGGCCCTGGGAATGTAGCCATATGGCTGGCTATGGCTGAATAGTTCAATTCAGCCTGTGGAATCCTGGCCTGTATTTTTTAAAATAAAATCTAGAGTGTACAAGTCCCTAACTTGCTAAGTAAGTTAATAGCTTGGAACCTGGCACATGGTCTCTGATGGGAACACTATTTTGGATAGTGGTCAGGTTTCCAAACTGACCAACAAACACTTCTTTTAATATAGTTGATTCTTCGATATATTTTAGTTATCCCAGTGTAGCTAAAGACCATGTGTACTACTGCCAGATGTCCAGCCGTGGGCCTGTATCTAATAGCTGGACAGTCATGGTGAGCTGGGGCATCTGGATGTATGAGCAACTGTCCTAGCTCAGAGGGTCAAGTGCAACTCAGTTCTTAATTTGGTGCTTGGACATTAGGAGAGTGAGTGGGGACCCTATTCAGGAGGTTTTCTTACTTGAAAAGCAAAAGTTGCTTTTTGTTTTCTGTTTTGTTTTGAGACAGACTCTTGCTGTGTTGGTCTCCCTCCAGTAGATGCTCTTGTCTCAGCCTCCTGAGTATGGGGGTTACGGTGTGAGCCACCATGCTTGCCTCTGCTTTGTTCTTTTCTCACAAGCTCAGGCTGTATCTTCCTCAATGCCTTGGTGCCTCTTTATTGAGCTCTGTGTAGTTTTAGGCTGGTTCTTGCTACTTAACCCCCTGAATACTAAAGGGGAAAGGCTGATGAAGATTCTTGGTTGTTGATTCATAGAATTTACCTAGGGAAGCCAGCTGTGGTGGCACATGCTGATAATCTCAGCACTTGGGAGGCAGAGGCAGTTGGGTTCTTTGGGAGTTCAAGGACAGCTTGGTCTACATAGCACGTTCTAGGCCAACCAGGGCTACACAGTGAGGCCCCCTCTCAAACTCTATGTTCTGGTTCCTGAGAGAGAGAGAGAGAGAGAGAGAGAGAGAGAGAGAGAGAATTTAACCTCAACTTCCCCTCCAGACATAGAGCTGGGGACTCTTCTCTAGTGGAACAGTCAGCCCACTAGACTTCCTTAGGGACAGTCAAGTGAAAATCACAGTGTTTGTAGCCTTAGCCTTTAGTTTAGGGGGTCAGCTTGACCAGGTGGATGTGCTTCGGGTCTGTAGGTAGGCTTTTGTTTTTCCCCTACAAATAGACTGCAGTGAAGTACAAGGGTCCTCAAACTCACTGTGTAGCCTAGGAGGACCCTGAACTTCGGAACCCCCTGCCCCTTCCATCTCTGAGTGCTGGGATTATAGGAGGACACAACTGCCCCTCCGTTTGCGCTGCAGCGATGGGGACTGAGCCCAGGGCTTTGTACATAAGCACTGTGGTGTTCTGTATATGCTTAGCCCAGAGAGTGGCACTATGTGAAGGTGTGACCTTGTTGGAATACTTGTGGCCTTGTTGGAGTGGGTGTGCCACTGTGGGTGTGGGCTATAAGACCCTCATCCTAGCTGCCTGGAAGCCAGTATTCTGATAGTAGCTTTTAGATGAAGATGTAGAACTCTCAGCTCCTCCTGTACCATGCCTGCCTGGATGCTGCCATGTTCCTGCCTTGATGATACTGAATTGAACCTCTGAACCTGTAAACCAACCCCAACTAATTGTTGTCCTTTATAAGACTTGCCTTGGTCTGTTCACAGCCATAAAACCCTAAGGCAACCACCAAGTTACATTCTCAGCCCTAGAAACATTTTTTTTTTTAATGTGTAGCAGTCACTGTAATCTGGATTTTTCTGTCCAATTACCACTGGAAGAGACTTTAATTGTAGTCATCTCGTAAAAGAAAACATACCCATGGCCACAGATATACAAAGAGAGGCTCGGTGTCAGGGTCATGCACAGTCAGGACAAGAGCACCACACTGAGTTGCAGAGTCTATTGCCAGGGCATCATGGTGGTGCCTGCTGTGATCCTGGTGCTGGAGCATCAGGAGTACAAGGTTACACTCAGCTGCATACTAAGTCTGGGGCTTGCAGGGGCTACAGAAGTCCCCCGCAAATGACAGCCCCACAAAACGACAGAGGATGGAGAAGAGCTGGAGTCCCAGTTTTCTGTTTCTTCCTACTATACTACTCAAGGGACCCCTCTAAAGTCCCACTTAATCCTTAGTCCCTGCATAGGGACAAAGGGACAGTTGAATCACGGGAGGAAGAGATACCTGGTGCTGCCCACCTGTGCCTCTCACTTGCTGGGGTGTGTGTGTGACTTGAGCCAACTTCCCTCAAAGGCTGAGCATCCAGGGAGGGAGGCTTGTTTAAGTTTGGAGCTGCAGTTATCACCAGTGCGTCCTTCTCTTTCACTTCAACTTGTTTCATGTATGTGCTACTGTATCACCTCCAGCATCCGCCAGCCAGTCCAGAGGCACCACTTAGACTTATTTGAAAATTGTGGGTGGAGACTTTTCCAGACACATCCTCTTGGCGGACTGCCTCTGTTGTGGGAGGAGGAAGTGGTAACCTGAGCCGACTCCGGAGTCCTTTTGACAAGCAGCCTCCTGCCACCAGACAGGAAGTAAACCATCACTCCCTGGGGAGAAGGGAGGGTGCAGCCACCCTGCTGTGCCCTTAGTCCAGTATTCACTGGTCCCAGCGAGTGCCCATGCCACTGCAGTGGATGAGTTTGGTGTGTCCCAGAAACAATGCTCTTTCCTTTTGGTTTAATTGGTCTCTGGGGAGTGGTCTTAAATATATCTCTGAACCCTGAGGAAGCAACTGAGTCTCATCTGTTTTTCTTTCATTATAGGAGAGGGACACTAGTGGGTGTGAAGTTCTCAGAGTCTAGTGTGATGGTGTCCATGTATAATCCCAACACTTGAGAGGTATAAGCAGGTAGATCCATGAGTCTGAGGCCACTGTGGACTATATAACAAGAGCCAAACAAGCTACAAAAACCCAAGTGCTGGGGACAGAGATCATCAGAATAGAACTAGCCTAGCATGTTTGAGGCCCTGGATTCCTATCTCCAGGACTGTCAAGAAGAAAAGACCTCCCCTGCTCCCCCAACCCATTTCAGCATATTTCCTTAACATCACCCAGTTCAAGTATGGAAGAATTCTCAATACCACTGACTTTTCTAAGAGAAAAGTTTCCTAGGAAAAAGTTTGAAGTCTTTTCTGGGCTGTGATGGATAGTCTTCTTGTCACCTTTGGCTGGTGTAGGGAGCAGAGGAAGACCTGAGTGAGTGAAGCATATGTTGACATAGGCATGGCCTTGGCCCACGGGACAACTGGCAAAGCCATTCCTCATATGGCGCATGCTCAAGAGACATGGCAAAGCTTTTCTTAGGAATGGGTGTTTATGGATGATTGATCAAGGTATGTGAAGACTAGGAACTATGGCTTCCTTCTCCTGGATGTTTTCAGCCTGAGATTGCTGGCCACAGATACCTCCTGAAGAGACTAGTTAACCTTTGTCCCCCTGTGCTGTACCTACTTAACACATTGTGGTTGCAGCTTGCAGTGATAGCTGAACTCCACCTGGTCCCAGCTTTACTGTATGAGTGTCTGTGTGTCTGTCCTTTTTTTTTATTACCGTGCCACACCTAGCCAGGGCGATTGGACCCAAGCCATGAAGGTTGGGTGGGACTGGATTAAGAGACCCATTGAAAGATGATACAACCTTCTTCTGGGTGTGCCCATAAGGGTGTTTCCAGTAACAATTAGCATGTGGGTGAGTGAACTAAGAGAGTAGAGGACTCTGTGTGAGACTGTGATGATGCCATGTGCCATTGTACATTTTTCCAGATGTGCAGAATACAGAACACTATGAACAAAGTCTAATGTGCATGAAGTATAGCGAGTGACAGTGCTGTGTGAGTATGAGTTTATCAGTAATAAATATATTAGTCTGATGAGGATGCTGATATGGGAGGCCACACATGGGTGGAAACAAGGGACATTTGGGAAATTCCAGTAGCTTTTTTTTTTCTTCCAAATTTACTATCAACATAAACTTGCTTTAAAATCGTAGTCTTGGGCTGGAGAGATGCCGCAGCAGTTGAGAGCTCTGGCTGCTCTCCCAGAAGACCTGGTTTGATTCCTAGTACCCACATGATGGCTCACAACTATCTGTAACTCCAGTTCCAGGAGAGCTGATGCCTTCTGACCTCAGTGAACATCAGTCATGCATGTCTAGACAGGGCTGAGTGGAAAACACTTATACACATAAAATACACATAAAATAATAAAACAATAATTAGGAACTAAATAAAAAGAACTGATCTTGATTCTTATTGTTTGTAATCTTTTAAAAGGAACATAATAATTTAAAGTTTCTGTTTCACTCTGTAGCTCAGATTGGTTTGGAACTCACTATGTAGTCTAGGTTGACCTTGAAATCACAGTAATTCTCCTGCCTCTGTCTCCCAAGTGCTGGGATTGCAATCATTAGCCTCCTGTTCCTGGAAAGCTATTGTGGGAGGCGTAAGGATCCTGTGCTCACAGAGAAATATAGAGAAACCAGGAATGTTAAACACACAGCATTGTTCCTTCAAAGGACACTTGTTAACTGTCCAGAAGGCTAGGAGCAGAGTAGTTCACCGGTTTCTAATGGTCTTCTGCACTGGTGGCCAAGACAATACTGGATCGTCCCCCAGACCCTTATTGTGAGCTTGTCAATCTATAGAAACTATCTTTACGGAGGCTGTCACATGTAGTCAATCTATAGAACCCATCTTTATAGAAGTTGTCATATGTACTTTACAAAGAGTTTTGATATAGTCATGTGGTTTTATTGTGCATGCAGGATCGAGCTAATTATCATCAGCAATATTTTCACAAAAATGAAAATTGTCTCCCACAGATCGTTTTCTGCTGGCCATGGTGGTTACAGAGACCCTCTCATCTCTGATGTACGTGAGTTAAGCAGGACCAGGACCGGGGCCTGGGTGGGGCGGGGTGGGGATGTGGTGATTTCACAGTACATAGTGTTATAGAGTCAAGGAAAGGCAGCAAAGGTCAGCCATGGACTGAATCTTCCTGCTCTGATGGCCTTTGTGTGTCTCTGCAACTGGAACATCACAGCTGCATCTCTTGTGGCTACCGTTGAGTCCCACCCAGTCCCCAGTGGCGTCTTCCTATAGAAGTGAGACTTCCTCAGTCCCTTATGGTGACACGTCTGTAATTCTAGTGCACGGGAGGTTGAGGATGGAGAACGAGTTCTAGTCTAGCCTGAGTTACAAAGCAAGACCCTGTCTCCAAAAACAAACAAAAAAGGATCTTGTAGTTTCGAAGAGATTTCGACATTTGTCTGGGATTCCCTGGCTTGCTCTGACTTGAGTTTCTACAGCCCAGTGTTCAGAGCCAGATCCACCAGTCTTCAGCACGTCTCCCATCACACATGGGATTTCCTTTTCGGTGTAGCCTGAGAACAGTTTGGATCTGCTTGCCTTGGCTTACGATCCAAGAAGTCTTGAGTTTGAGGCAGTGAAGGAGGTAATTATATTTTATGTAAACATGCATATTTTTATTTTTAGCAGCAAGGGTGGAGTATAGACAGAGAGGGGGAAGTGCTGATGACTGGCGAGATGTACGAGAGGACAAAGAACAGGAAGCTTGTATCTCATTTCCTCTTCCCATTTGTCACTACCATCTCCAGAAGACTCTTTTAATGGCCTGCATTTGAAATGTTTTGTTATAAAAATAACATTATATACAAAAAGAAAACCTGCCAGTGTTTCCATCGTTTAGCTCACTAGTGTTACGATTATGAAGCACTTTGTGGTTTTCGTTTTTGTGTTTCCCACTCAGTGTGTATATAAGAGTACACTGTACATAATAACAGTTATGTGAGTGATGGCCTTTCTCTGTATTGGACTCAACTTCTTTTGTTGCAACTGAAATCCTGGAAAGGTAGGCTAGAGATAAAGGGGACTAAATACATCACAACATCAGCATTTTCCCACAGCACCAACTGTCCTGTGAGGGAAGAGAGAGCACAACAGCACACACGTTCTGTATCTTTCTTTAACACATCGCGGAAGAGTGTAAGACAATGTATCGACAACTGAAGTTCTCAGTGGATGCTGTTTAGTAGCCACACTGAAGCACTTCTGCTGTGTTTGTGCTCTAAACGTGCTAGTTAATACAGTGGACCAGACTGTAGTGTAAGAGTACTTGCTATACAAACTGTCGATTCAGAGTACATCCTAATGAGCGTCCTTTCTTTTTTTTGTTTGTTTTTGTTTGTGTTTTGGTTTTTGGTTTTTTTTCGAGACAGGGTTTCTCTGTATAGCCCTGGCTGTCCTGGAACTCACTGTGTAGACCAGGCTGGCCTCAAACTCAGAAATCTGCCTGTCTCTGCCTCCCGAGTGCTGGGATTGAAGGCGTGCGCCACCACCGCCCGGCTGGACATGAGTGTCATTTCTTGCTAAGTAACTGAGGCTGGCTTTGAACTCACTACATACTCCAACTGACTGCAGATTTGTGATTCCCTGCATTCAGCTTCAATTGTCTATTACAAGCTAACTGTAAAGCCGAATCCTCTTACTCTTTATTAAGAAAAAAAGGGAAAAGAAAACCAAAAAGCAAATGAACAATTATAAAAATTCAAATATGAACAAATACAGAAACGCAGGTGAATATTTTAATGTTAAAGTACAGAAGACATGACAGTGGAAAGGAACTTTGAAGGACTCTTGTCGATTCAAATACATAACCTAAAATTTCTTTTACATATCAAAAGTAATGAGCAGAGTTAAATACAAATGAGAAATTAAAAAAAAAAAAGGCCAACAGCATATACGGATGGCTACTAGCTCTCATACATGAAGGAAGTATAGAAATTCATGGTTATCCTGGAACTTTTATGCTTTTGTGATCGTTCTCTACCCAGAAGTTATATGAAACGTGTTTGTATGTGTTTTATGGCATTTTGGTTACATTTTTATAATTATTAGGATGGATTTTTAGCTGTGAGGTGACACACCATTTAAAATTCCTATTGTTCCAGGTTTCCGTGTTCTTACAAATTTAAATAATCCTTCACTTCAATGTTAGTTCATGGAGAATACTTTATCATGTGTCCTTGGTTTTATAAGACACAGTTGTAGCTGGGTGTGGTTGTGCGTGACTTAATCCCAGTCCTCTGGGTCTACATAGAGAGCTTATGTCTTTTTTTTTTTTTTAAGATTTATTTATTTGTTTCATGTATGTTGGTACACTGTCGCTGTCTTCAGACACTCCAGAAGAGGGCATCGGATCCCCATTACAGATGGTTGTGAGCCACCATGTGGTTGCTGGGAACCCAGGACCTTCGGAAGAGCAGTCAGTGCTCTTAACCGCTGAGCCATCTCTCCAGCCCCCAAGAGAGTTCATGTCTTTAAGAAATGTTTTTAAACTGAGAATTGTGGGCCCTTCCTCCTTCCCTTTCCCCTCGTTTCTTCCCTCTCTCCCTTCTTTTATTCAGTTTTTGAGAGTCCATGTTGCCCAGGCTGGCCTCTGTGGACTCTACTGGTTATAAAACAAAAGACTGATAAGCAATCCCCATGCTTCAGCCTCCTGAGTGCTTTGTTTACTAAATTCTGGGGAGCAAGGCCAGAACTTCACACCTACTAGACAAGCCATCTACCAGCTGAGCTAAGTTTTCAGCCTTCAATTAGAGTTTTAAGTGAAATTAAGCCCTCAATAGGTTGGAGGGCAGCGATTCGTTTGGTTTGTCATTTGCAGGGGGTTGGTGGTTTCTTGGCCTGTCATGGGGCTGGAAAGTGGCCTCAGTGAGAAGGAAAGTGGGTGCAGATTGCTACCAGGCACTCGCTGAGCCTCGCTTGAAGAAGGAAGTGATCACAAACTCTGAGAAAGACAAGGATACTCCCTGTGGGGACGCATAAACTAGGACAGTTTGGGGCACAGCCTCATTTTAAAGTTTTGTTTCTGGTTGGATTAGCCCCAGGTGATGTAAGGTTTGTTATGACACAGCTCCCTTTGTGGGTGAAGGGCTCGTGTGGGAGAGCTGTCTGGACTTGTGCTCTTACGTTCTGCTTCCCTTTTGATAGCAAGAAACCACCTTGGTAGGGGACTTCTGAGTGTCTCGGGTCCCCAGAGGCTACAAGGAGCAGAAGAAAGGTCAGAAGTCCTAGATTAAGGCAGAGCTAGCTTTGGTTTCTGACAGCTGGGTGATCTTAGACATATTTTGTAACCTTTCTCACTATCTAAACTGTGAATAAAGGTACTTAACCTGATTGCTGTTTGTGTTAATAGTTAATAACATGTGTGACATGTTGCACAGTTTATGCTTATCAAATGGTGACCATTGATAATAATAATAAAATTGTTTTGTGGTAGTAGGAGTTCAGTGGGGATTCTAAAAGGCAATAGAAATAAAGAGCTGTCACAATGCCGGGCACCTGTGTCTTATTGCTGGCTGCCTACTGTGGTGGTGATTATCAAGGTTGTTATTGGTATAGCAGGTTGGCACTCCTCATGTTACCCTCAAGCACTTGGTACAAGTCACGAGCTATGCTTGGGTGTTTGGGCTGCGTCTCACCTGCTTCCCTAGTGCTGTTCCCTGAGCCCGTGCTGTGCTCTGCAACAAGAACTGAGCTTCTTCACAGGCTCGGCTTTCCAGCATTAACCATGTGGGACCCCACACAGTACAGCCACAACCTCAGTGTCTGCCCCTGCCTGCCCTGCTGTATTCCCGATGAGACAGAGGGAAAAGAATGGGTCCTCCCTGGAAGACAGGCAGTTATAGATTCTTGTTCCCTTTCAACTGTGTTGAACTGTGAAAACTAAACTAAGCAAGCCAGGCTACTCTTAAGGAGGCCAGGGGTCAAAGGTCAAAGTTGGGTGTCTTCCTCATTTGATGCCCCCCACCCCACCCCCTACCCTGGTTTTTTAAGGCAAGGTCTCTACTGACCTTGAAGCTCTGCTAGACTGACATATGACCAAGCCTCAAGGATCGTGCTGTCTCTGCTCTCCCTGTACTGGGATGACAGGTGCTCTACTATGGGGCCTGAGCTCATATCTGTGGCAAGCACTTTACCAAGTGAGCCATCTCCCCAGCCCCAGGCCATTCTTACTATCAATGCATTGGCTGCTGGAAATCTGCTTGCATTTGCTAACCCTGACACTTCTGGCTCATCAAAGGTCAATTTCTTCCCCTCCTTTCTAGCCTTGACCAGCTCCCAGGTTTTGGGAAAATCCCATTTGTCTTGGCCTGGGTGTGAAGAGTCTCTCGGGCTCAGATGTTTATTCTTGGTGTCCAGGGCTGGTGGCATTGTTTTGGGATTCATGAAATCGTTAGACTACATTTAGGTCTTGAGGGTAGTTTCCCACTCCTGCTGCCCAATCCTCCAAGACGAGAACAAGCTTTGCCGGTACATTCCTGTCACCGTGGATGACTCCATCCCAGCTGCTGTACCTCCCGTGCCAGGACGGACTCACCAGAAGCCTCCCTTGAGTTGATTTGCTTCGGGATTCTGATTGGAGAGTAACCAATACTCCACGAGTCTCCACGAACCATACAGATGCCGCGTTTGCTAGACAGGTACAGAAGCTTCCCCGAAGCAAGGCCTTAGGTTTTGAAATGCCTGGATGAGGCCAGGCTGCTCAAGGACAACCTGCTGGTGTTTGTTATGGATGCAGTTCTGTTTCCAGGCTCCTGTTCAGCATGGAAAAGCCAGAGGGACAGCATTTGAACTGTCTCAGAAGCCTACTGTAGTGTCTGTCACCTTCCCCTGGCTCTCTAGGCAGGCCAGGTGGTATGGGGCAAGAGCTGGGTCACAGCCAGGTCAGAGAAGAAGGCAAGATGGCCTTGGGCCCTCATCCCTCCCAGCTCAGTTCACTCCTGTAACAAGGGAACCTTGCTTCTGGTTTCCCTGAGATAGGAGGCTCCAGCGTGCCCCTGGAGTCTCGGTGCTATAAAAGGAGAGGGCGGGCAGCAGCTTTGGTTTATACCTTCAAAGATCCAGGGTATACACGGGCATCTGATGTGTGTTCCAGGCAAGAAAAGAGACCTCCCAACCCGAGGAATTCGCCTAATACCTTCAGTGTCTTGACAGCTGCTGAAGCCAAAGAAGGTGGCACCCTGGCTGTGGTCCCTGTCTCCAGGGTGAAGGAATGAGACACCTGCTAGAGCTGAGGTCAGTAGCAGATAAACAGAGCACTAGACTCTCCTCTGGTGGTACCAAGACCTCTAGGAGATCTGTAAGTCCCCTTCAGGGGCAGAGAAGTGGCCACTATTGTAGCTTTCTGGTAACGTGACTTGCAGTTGGATACATGAACAGGATTCTGGAGGGGAGCAGAGGTCCCATGGCCCAGATCTGGATGGAGTAATGGCATAGTTACTGTAACCCGAGATCGGTGCCCCTTTATTCTCCAGTGTACTCTCTGAAAACTCAGTATAAAACACCAGCTGAAATGCTACACGAGAAAGCCAGGCAAAGGGAGGTTTTCTTACGTCTTAGAGCTGTACAAGATGTAATTGGAATGTTTAAGATGGGATTGGAATTAGGCCATGCTACACAGTGACTTGGGGGTCAGGCTGGGCTACATGAGACCCTGTCTCACAGAACCGAAGAGGGAGCAGCCTGAATGAAGAACAGGCACTTAGGCCAAACTCCCAAAGTCCTGCTGGCTCTCTTCAAGCTGACTGCCAAATGACATCGTCGTCTCCCTGGGTAAATGCAGGTGTGTCTCAGGGTGAGGCTTGCCCTGCAGAACACTGATACCAGCTCAGAAGGCCAGGGCCAGGAGAGTGTCCTGAAGGGCTGGAGCAAGGACTCAAAGGCTTATAATTGATGGGGAGTGTACTGGCTAGTTTTGTGTCAACTTGACACAGCTGGGGTTATCACAGAGAAAGGAGCTTCAGTTGAGGAAATGCCTCCATGAGATCCAACTCTAAGGCATTTTCTCAATTAGTGATCAAGGGGGAAAGGCCCCTTGTAGGTGGGACCATCTCTGGGCTGGTAGTCTTGGGTTCTATAAGAGAGCAGGCTGAGCAAGCCAGGGGAGGCAAGCCAGTAAAGAACATCCCTCCATGGCCTCTGCATCAGCTCCTGCTCCCTGGCCTGCTTGAGTTCCAGTCCTGACTTCCTTTGGTGATGAACAGCAGTATGGAAGTGTAAGCCGAATAAACCCTTTCCTCCCCAACTTGCTTCTTGGCCATGATCTTTGTGCAGGAATAGAAACCCTGACTAAGACAAATTGGTACCAGCATAGTGGGGTATTCCTGAGACAACCTGACCATGTTTTGGGGAGGACTGTGGAAGGACTTTGGAACTTTGGTCTTGAAGATCCATTCATTGTTAAGAGCTCTGTGGGATGTTGTGTAGGAGCTTGGAAGATAATGTTGATAACAGTGCAGAAGATGGAGGCCTGGCTTGTGAAATTTCAGAGGGAAAATTAAAGACTCTTTTCAGGGCCATTGCTGTTTTGATTGTGAAGATTCTGTAGTTCTGGTTAGCTGGGGCTGAAGAATCAGCTGTGATTAACAAGATACCAGAACTACCAAAGCAAAAACTGCATTACTGGAACTATTGATGCTGGTTAGCTGGAGCTAAGAAATTAGCGGTGATTAAGAAGAGACCAGCATCATTGAGGTGAAATCTTCTGGGAAGTGTTTTCTGAGAGCACAGTGGCTGTGTTCCAGATATAGCCAAAGTTGTACCTTGTGCTGTGGCTGGACTTGGTAATGTGTAAGGGTCACGCAGGTGGTACTGGTTTTGAAGGCATGAAGGAGTTGAGCAGAGCAGCTGAGGCTTGGCACTGTGAGAGGCCATGGAAGGCCATTGGTGAAAGTCCAGCCTCAGTTGCAATTGATGGCCCAGGACTGAAGGGGTCATGCAGTGTTTTGGAGATGCCAGTACCATGAGATGACCACCAAGAGCAGCAGCAGCAGTGGAGTCCAGGCATCTGGAGCCTAGAGAATGACGTGTGTGCTACAAAGGGCATGGCTGGAGAAGTGACCCAAGCCCTTGGAGGAGCCCAGAAGATTGTGAGTTGGATCCCAGACATTGGATGGTTAGAGATTGACTTTTGCTTTTGATTGTGACTATGCTCTGATATTTTCCCTCTTGAAGGAAGAAACTATTTTAGTGGAGCCCACAGTTAAGAGATTTTTAATTGTAAAAAGACTTTGGATTTTAGAAGATATTGGACATTTTAAAGGGATTGACTTTTAATATGTAAAGACTGTGGGACTTTTAAAGTTGTTTAGATCTTGGGGGTGAATAAGAAATTAAGGGTTGAGGCTTACTAGTGATGTGTTTGTGTGTCAAGTTGACAAGGGGTCAATTGTACTGGCTAGTTTTGTGTCAACTTGACACAGCTGGGGTTATCACAGAGAAAGGAGCTTCAGTTGAGGAAATGCCTCCATGAGATCCAACTCTAAGGCATTTTCTCAATTAGTGATCAAGGGGGAAAGGCCCTTTGTGGGTGGGACCATCTCTGGGCTGGTAGTCTTGGGTTCCATAAGAGAGCAGGCTGAGCAAGCCAGGGGAGGCAAGCCAGTAAAGAACATCCCTCCATGGCCTCTGCATCAGCTCCTGCTCCCTGGCCTGCTTGAGTTCCAGTCCTGACTTCCTTTGGTGATGAACAGCAGTATGGAAGTGTAAGCCGAATAAACCCTTTCCTCCCCAACTTGCTTCTTGGTCATGATGTTTGTGCAGGAATAGAAACCCTGACTAAGACAGGGAGAGTGTATGTGTGTGTGTGTGTGTGTGTGTGTGTGTGTGTGTGTGTGTAGGGGTGCATGCATGTGAGTGATTGAGCATGCACGAGGAGGCCAGAGGCCAACCTCAGCTGTCATCCCTCAGTATCCTTCCACTTTTGTGTGTGTGTATGTGTGTGTGTTGTTTATATGCTTTTGTGTGTGAGGGTGCATGTGCAAATGTGTGTACAGGCTGGGTCAACCTCAGTGCCTTCTTTTCTTACTTTTGACTTTATTTTTGGGGGAGAGGGCCTTCCACTGAATGTGAAAAGTCACTGGTTCAGTTAGATTGGCTGGCAAGCAAGTTCCAGGGACCTGCCTGTCTCCACAGCCCCTAGTGCTACCATGCCTGGCCTTTCACATGGGCGCTGGGGATCTTACTCAAACCCCCATGCTCTCATAGCAAGTACTTACTACTCTGAGTCATCTCTTCAGTACTTACCTGAGTCTTTGGAAAGTGTCTATCACTGGGACGTGGGACTTGGCAGTTTTTAGGCTTGGCTGGCTGGCCAGCCAGCTACAGGGGACCACCCAGCACTGGGAATATATGTGTGCCCACACACCTGGTTTTTATACGGATTCTAGAGGTCAAATGCAGGTCTGGTGCTTGTGTGGCAAGCGTTTTTCCATTGAGCCATCTTCCTACCCTAGGGGAAGTGTTCTTATTTGCATTCTGCCCTGTGTTACGCGTTTTCCTCATCACTTTTCTCTTGGTCTAGAACAGTGGTTCTCAACCTTCCTAACATTGTGACCCTTTAATAAAATTCATCGTGTTGTGGTGACCCCCCAACCAGAAAATTATTTTCATTGCTCCTTCATGACTGTAATCTTGCTGCTATTATACATCATAATGTAAATATTGGTGTTTTCTAATGGTTGCAGGTGACTCGTGTGAAAGGGTTGCTTGACCCTCTAAAGATTCACAGGTTGAGAATCACTGATCGAGAGGAGAGGTTGACTTTCCAGGTGCTTGAAGCTACTGACAAACTTAGTACAATAGATAATCACACTTGCCACCCTCTCATAGCTTCTATGTGTATGTGTGTGTGTGTGTGTATGATCATGTGTGTGTGATACACACACACACATGTACACACATTTTAGAAAGATGCAAGACCATTCATGCAGAACTTGGGAAGTATTCAAACTGCTCTCACAACTCCTGGTCTTGGCATATCACCCACCTCCAGCCTAGATCTAAAGAGAGGCTTAAAGATCATTCAGAGCTAAGGATTTCTTTATCCTTAAAACATGTGCAGGCCAGTTCTAGGATCTGAGCATTTAACTGTTTCTCGGGGAATAGCATACATGTTCACAATTTGTTGGGACCAGGGCTGAAATGTTTCCTTGGAGTCAAGGTGCTACATCGCCTTGGGCTCAGGCCAGGCTCAGGGGTCTTACGGAACCCACCTGCTCTGGGGGATATTGACTGTCAGCCTGACAGCATCTAGAACCAAGGAGAAGACAAACCTCTGCCCATGCCTGTGAGGAGATGTTCTAGATTGGTTTAGTTGAGGAGGTAAAACCCACTGTACAGAATAGTGGTGCAACTCTATTGGTTGGGTCCTAGACTGCGCGAAAAAGGAAAACCGAGCTGCAGATCAGCAGCCTCTCTGCTTCCTGACTGCGAACACAGTGTGGCCATTGCCTCGAGCTTTCCCTAGGATTGTAACCTCAGACTGGGAGCCAAAGCAAGTCCCCCTGTCCTGGTGCCCACCCCCTCCTTCCAGGGGTGAGAGGAGCCTCTAGGGAAAGGAACTTTAGTGGGTTACTGTTTCAGCCGAGCCGAGGAATTGTAGCAAGTTAGCTGAGGGTCTCCCTCATGGTGCCTGGATCAGAATCTGGGCACTGGGGATGGCCAGCCTAGAGCCCACAGCTCTTTGGTGACAAGGAAGGATCCTTCCACTGACAGACTACTGCTGACTAAGTCTCCCAAAGAAGGTTGTGTGCTAATGCCTGGAACCTGTGGGCTCTTTTAGTCAGTAAAGGGGCTTGGCAGATGTGATTAGGAGCCTGACATAGAAGTCAGTACTCATAGTTCAGGTGAGCCCCGTGAGGAGCCAGGAGCTGAGGGCAGAGCTTGTGAGGAGGGGCAGAAATCAGGGGGGAGAGGAGGTCAGCTGACACTGGTTTTGAAGAAAGAGAATGCACAGGGGCCTGGGCAAGGAAGCTAAGAGGCAAGGAAGGGGGTTGTCTCCTTTAGTCTTCAGAAGGCTGCTAACCCATTCGAGGCTTCCGATACCCGGAGTTTCAAGAAAATCAATGTGAGTTGTTGTCAGCCTCTGAGTTTGAAGTGACTTGTTCCCGAAGCCATAAGAAATAAGCAAGTCTTCCAGGAGGACCTAGGTATTCAGCATGTTATCCAGGACTCAGCTATTCAACCTGTCTCCCAGGACTCAGGCATTCAGCCACCACAGCCCTGCAGATAAAGACATTTCATGTCCAAAGGTTGCAGGGAACACAATGAGACAGTTGGTGTGTGTTCAGGTTGGGGGTGGGTGCTCATGCATCCTCCTGGTTTTTTAGGTTTTGAGAAAGCAGGTATTGAGGGTGATGTGGATCTTGGCAAGGCCCCTGCAGTTTTCTTTGTGTGCATAGCCAGATTGTCTCCAGAGAAGCCAGGAAGTTCTTCCTTGAGTGAGTTAATCTTCCACAACCCCAAGGTCCTGGACTCTAACCGACAGTGATTGTTGCAGGAGCTTGGCTGCAGTCTCAGTGGTCACTGACATGTTAATGCACACGGTTCAGGACCGTGTACTGTGTTCTGTCTCTGTGCTGCGGCCAAACCTTTGGGCATGTGAACACACATGAGGCCTGAGCCCAGGACATCCTGGGGCACTTTCTTGGCCATTTTGATTTGTAGATCGCCAAAATGCCAGATTTATTATTGCTCTGTCCTGAGCCAGACCTCGGTGGACGTGAATTCCTAGCTTTGTAGTTAGTTAAGCTGCCTGGGTTCCCTGAGCCACATTTTCCTTATCTGTAAAAGTCAGACACCAAGCTGGACACCATGCCTTTAATCCCAGCACTCAGGAGGCAGAGGCAGGCAGATTTCTGAGTTTGAGGCCAGCTTGGTCTACAGAGTGAGTTCCAGGACAATTGGGACTACACAGAGAAACCCTGTCTTGAAAAACAAACAAACAAACAAACAACCCAAACAAACAAAAATGTTGGATACCTAACCCCCACTGAAATGTATCTTTTTTTTTTTTTTTTTTTTTTTTTTTTTTTTACAGTTATGGAAGAGAGCCTCACTATGTAGCCCTGCCTAGCTGCCCTGGGACTTGGTACGTAGGCCAGGGTGGCCTCCAACTCACAGAGATCTGCCCTCCTCTCTCTCCAAATTGTGGGGATCAAAAGTGTGTAGCTCCATGCCCAACTTGTCAAATGGAAAATTCCAATCATCTATTACAAGCAGGGGCAGATACAACCAAGGCTGTAATACCCACACATCTGCACCTCTTTACAGCTTTTGTGTGTATCTTGAAATATTGGCTATGCTTGTTGCTTTCTCTAGATGGTGTTAAATATTAAACATGTTGCTGGAGGTTGCTAATTAATGTGAAACCATCTTAGCACAGCACCTCAGGCTTAGAATCCTAGCAGCATTCAGAGGGCAGAGGCACCAACATCATGTAAATTTGAGATTAGACTGAGCCATGTGGTAAATCCACAGTAGTCAGGGATGCCAGGTGAGACCTTGTCTTTAAAAACAAAACATAAAACAACACAAACAAAGCCACACTTTTGACATCTACATGCCACCATAACTGGTTTTCTCTGGGTACGACATATTTTATTTGATAGCATTATGTTCATGGTGCACACTTGTAATCCCAGCACTTGGGAACCTGATACGGGATGGTCATTTTAAGGTCAAGACCAACCTGAGTTACAGAGCCAGACCTTGTTTCAAAACAAAACGAAAAAGGCCCCCAGGCCATCAACAGAGTCTCCAAAAGGCTAACAACTGAGTGCGGAGGCTGAGACTACCTCCTTTCTCAAGTTGACTGTAAGTTGCAGGATCCTAGATCACTCAGGATTCCCAAGTCTCTAGAATAACTTGAAGCATTTACTGAATGCTGTCATATCTGTGGTTATGGAATGGAACAGACTATTCTAAGAACTATGTTTCTGATGTTCTCCAGTGTTCTGTCTCAATGAAGTCATGGGCAGAGCCTGCTTTGGTGATATTTGTGAACATGCAGTGTGTGTTGTTAGTTTGGGAGGCTCAGATGCAGTTTGGTGTATATATCAAGGCTTGGACAGTTGGGTATAATGGGCTACCTGCAAGACTGACCTTTCATCCCACCCTACCCACCACCATCAATCACATTGTTAGACTGCCCATTGTGGTTTAAGCCCCTCCAGGCAAAGGGACACTCTTGTCAGGCAGGGTACTCTAAAGGTTCAGAGTCCAGAGTCAGTGCTTTCTCTCTGGGTGGGGCTAATTCTTTTCTATACACATTCCGTTCTAGAGACTGCCATGGAGCTACAAGCCTGGGAGTAGGCGGGGAGGGTACGTAGGAGGCAGCCCACACTCAGTGTAGCCACTGACGCACCATTTAGAAGGAAGAACACTGTTGTGGACTCCAGCTGGGGAAGCAGGTAGGCTAACTGCAGATCTTCACCTCTCCATCAGCTCCTCCAAATCCAATCCCCCAGCCTCATCTCAGTTCTGCACCAGACTACCTGCCTCAGCCTCTTTCCCCTTCTGTTCTCTTCTCCAGTGAACCACAGAGATTCCAAACTTCCCTTCCAACACTTTGTCCTAGAGCTCTAACCCCAGCAGCCATTTCTTGGGACTGACCTTCTGCTTCAGCCTCTACTTACTCTCTGAGCCCATTCCCAGGAGACTAAGCAGATCCTGGTGGAACAACCTGATTTTGCTGCCTCTTGGGGACCCCCTCAGCCTTCTGTTAGCCCAGACCTGCTCCTACTTGTCAGTTCTAATACCTAGAAACACATTTTATCTGGAATCCCCAGTGGCCACACTTATCAAGCTTCCAGAAGATCAACACACAGCTACTGCACGCTCCTAAGAATCAGGGCAACAGACACTAAGGAACAAAACACCCACCCAATGAAGACAAAACCAGATACCAGCACCTAGAATTACAATCATCCCAAATCCAGCTGCCTAGACACCAGCATAAAAACACAATCAGTAGCAGTCAGGACAGTATGTTTCTACTAGAACTTAGCAACTCTATCACAATAGGCCCCAAGCATTGCAACACAGCTAAGGCACAAGAAAAAGACCTTCAAATACCATTTATGGACACAATAGAGGTCTTTAAAGAGGAACTGAATAAATCCCCTAAGAAAGTATATGAAACACAAACAGTGGAAGGAAATGAAAACAAAACAAAACAAACCAGTTCAACCATCAAAGTGGAAATAGAATCAATAAAGAAAACCCAAACTGAAGGAAATCTGAAAGTGAAACATTTAGAAAGCCAAACAGGAACCTCAGAGACAAGCATCACCAATAGAATGTAAGAAAGGAATCTCAGGCATTGAAGACAAAATGAAATAAATGGATAAGTTGGTCAAAGAAAATGTTAAATCTAAACCAAACCAAACCAAAACAACAACAACAAAACAAAAACAAAAACCCCAAAAAACTCCTTCTGGTAAGGATTCAGGAAATCTGAGACACTATGAAGAAACCAAATTTAGGAATAATGGAATAGAGTGAGAAGAAGAAGAAGAAACATAGGTCAAAGGAAGTCATAGAAGAAAAATTTCCTAACCTAAAAAAGGAGTTGCCTATAAAGATATAAGAAGCATAAAAGACACCAGGTAGACTGGAACAGAAAAGAAAGCCCCTTGGCACATTATAATCAAAACACTAAACATATAGAACAAAGAAAGATTATTAAAAGTTGTGCAAGGCGTGATGGCGCACGCCTTTAATCCCAGCACTTGGGAGGCAGAGGCAGGCGAATTTCTGAGTTTGAGGCCAGCCTGGTCTACAAAGTGAGTTCCAGGACAGCCAGGGCTATACAGAGAAACCCTGTCTCGAAAAACAAAAACAAAAACAAAAACCAACCAACCAACCAAACAAACAAATAAAAAACCCAAAGAAACAAAACAAGACAAAACAAAACAAAAAAGTTGTATGGAAAAAAGACACATTAGAATAACACATGATTTATCAGTGGAGACTCTAAAAGCCATAATGTCCTAGACAAACATACACAAGTATACCACCCCTACCATGACTGCCACTGTCACCACCATCACAACAAAATAACAGGGATCAATAAACACTGCTCATTGATATATCTCTCAAAATCAATGAGCTTAATCCCCAATAAAAAGATACAGACTGACAGACTGAAAACAGAGTCCATCCCTTCTACTACATCCGAGAAACAAACACACCTTAACATCAAGGATAGACATCACCTCAGGGTAAAGAATGGAGAAAGATATTCCAAGCAAATAAACTTAAGAAGCAAGCTAGTATAGCCATTTTTTATATGTCAAAATGACTTCAAACCAACAATAATCAGAAGATAGGGAAGGATACTACATACTCATCAAAGGAAAAAAATATTCCATGAGGATATTGAAGCTTTTACTTAACATCTATGCATTGAACACAATCCAAGTTCATAAAAGAAATACTATTATAGCTTAAATCACATATTGACTCTCACACACTGATAGTGGAGACTTCAGTACCCCACTTGTACTAATAGACAAGTCATTCAGACAAAACTAAACAGTCCAATACTCCAGCTAAACTGACATTATGAATCAAGTGGACCTAATAGATATTTACAGAACATTTTACCCAAACACAAAAGAATATACCATCTTTTCAGCACCATGGGACATTTTCCAAAACTGACCACATACTTGGATACAAATCAAGCCTCAACAGATACAAGAAAATTGACATAAGCTGGAGTTATCACAGAGAAAGGAGCTTCAGTTGGGGAAATGCCTCCACGAGATCCAGCAGTAAGGCATTTTCTCAATTAGTGATCAAGGGGGAAAGGCCCCTTGTGGGTGGAACCATTGCTGGGCTGCTAGTCTTGGGTTCTATAAGAGAGCAGGCTGAGCAAGCCAGGAGAAGCAAGCCAGTAAAGAACATCCCTCCATGCATCAGCTCCTGCTCCCTGACCTGCTTGAATTCCAATCCTGACTTCTTCAGTGATGAACAGCAATGCGGAAATGTAAGCTGAATAAACTCTTTCCTCCCCAACTTGCTTCTTGGTCATGATGTTTTGTCCAGGAATAGAAACCCTGACTAAGACAGTTGTTAAATTAGTAATATGAGATTACTTCCATTATTTTATGCCGTCACTTAGTGCCTTGAACTTGCCTCTTAGAACCATCTACATTGTGTCCTATAAGTTTGGGTATGTGGTGTTTTCACTTTCACTAAATTCTAGAAAGTCTTTAATGTCTTTCCTGGATTCTACCTTGACTCATTTTTCGTTCAGCAGTGAGTTGTTCAGTTTCCAAGAGTGTGAAGTTTTCTCTTGTTTCTGTTGATGTTCATATCCAGTTAAATCCATGGTGGTCAGGTAATTTTGTTAATTTGAATATTCTCTTTCTATCTTTTAGTTAACTTGGATGAGGGTGTGCCAATCTTGCTGATTTTCTCAAAGAACCAACTTTTTGTTTAATTGATTCTTTTTTTTTTTTTTTTTTAAAGATTTATTTATTTATTATATGTAAGTACACTGTAGCTGTCTTCAGACACTCCAGAAGAGGGAGTCAGATCTTGTTACAGATGGTTGTGAGCCACCATGTGGTTGCTGGGATTTGAACTCCGGACCTTCGGAAGAGCAGTCGGGTGCTCTTACCCACTGAGCCATCTCACCAGCCCTAATTGATTCTTTATATTGTTTTATTTATTTGTTTGTTTGTTTGAAAGTGTTTGACACAAACTAGCCAGAACAACAACATACCCAAAATCTCTAAAACATGGAGAAGAAATCACACACAAAAGGAGTAGGTGGCAAGAAATAATCAGACTCAGGGCTGAAACACTTTCAAACAAACAAACAAACAAACAAAACAATATAAAGAATCAATTAAACAAAAAGTTGGTTCTTTGAGAAAATCAGCAAGATTGGCACACCCTTATCCAAGTTAACTAAAAGATAGAAAGAGAATATTCAAATTAACAAAATTAGTGATGAAAAAGGGATAGAGAGTCATAAGGACAGGACTTAAAAACCTGTACTCCACCAAATTAGAAAACATAAATGAAATGGATAATTTTCTCGATTCATACCACTTGCCAAAGTTAAATCAAGATTTGATAAGTAATTTAAACTATAACCTCTAGTGAAATAAAAGCAGGCATTAAAAGTCTCCCAACTCAGGGCTAGGTTTTAGCATAGAATTTTACCAGATTTTCAAAGAAGAGTTAATGCAATATTTCTTAAATTATTCCACAAAATAGAAATAGGAGGAATATTGCCCAATTCATTTTACAAGGTCACTTTGATACCCAAAACACATACAGACCTGAAAGAGAATTAATTACATAGATGTACAATTTTCAGTAAACTATCTGAAAACTGAATTCAAGAACACATCAATAAAATGATCTGTCATGATCAAGTAGGCTTCATTTTAGAGATGCAGTGATGATGATTCAACATATGTAAATCGATAGATGTGATCCACCACATAAACAAATCGAAGGACAAAATGACATTGTCCCCTCAATAAATGCAGAAAAGGCCTTTAACAAAAATTAACACCCCTTCATGATAAAATTCCTGGAGAGATTAGAGATAAGAGGTACATATATAAACATGATAAAGTCAGTTTACAGCAAGCCTATAGCCAACATAAAATTAAGTGGATCGAAACTTAAAGCAATTCCAGTAAAGTCAGAAACAAGACAAGACTGTCCACTCTCTCCACACTTCTTCAATACAGTATTTGAAGTCCCAGCCTGAGCAGTAGGACAACTGAAGGAGATCAGGGGGAGAGAATGGAAAGAAAGAATTCAGAGTATCTTTGTTTGCAGATGATATGATACTACACCCTAAAATCCCACCAGGAAACTCCTACAATGATAAACATTTTCAGAAAAGTAGCTGGAGACAAGATTCACTCATGAAAATCAGTAGCTCCCTTATGTATAAATGCCAAATGAACCTAGAAAGAAATCATGGAAACAATACTTTTTATAATAACTTCAAATAAAAGAAATATCTTGAGGTAACTCTAACTAAGAAGTAAAAGACCTGTATGATAAAAACTTCAAATCCCTGAAGAAAGAAAATAAGATATTATAAGATGGAAGTATCTCTCTTGCTCATGGATTGGTAGGATTAACATATCGAAAATGGCCATCCTACCAAAAGCAATGTACAGATTCAATGCAATTTCCATCAAAATTCTAACACAATTCTTCATAGATCTTGAAAGGACAATTCTTAGCTTTATATGGAAATGTAGAAAAACCCCAGAATTGCTAAAACAATCCTGAAAAACAAACAAAAAACTGCAGGAGGTATCCTAAATTTCAAATGGAGCTATAGAGTTATAATAATAAAAACACATCACACCGGCACAAAAGCAGACTCATCGACCAACAGAGTTGAGTTAAAGACCCAGACATAAATCTATACACCTATTGGTGCTTGATTTTTGATGAAAATGTAGGGATCCCTGGAAGCGTCACTGTCATCAATGAAGGGATCTGCAGAGAGGCAGAAATGAAACTTGGTTCAGCTTGACTTAGTCAGCCAGCGCTGACCCAAAGTTCTGGAGTCTGACACTAGGTGGTTTGTTTTAGCCATATTTAAGGACATTACAGTTGTATTAAAGTTGACTATTAATTCAGTCCTGTGTGTACAAAAAAAAAAAAAAAAAACTCAAAACCCCAAAACCAACAACAAACAACAACAAAACAACAACACCCCCAAAACTCTTAAGACATGTTTACATTAAAACCCTTTACAAAGAACACATGGCGTCTTCCTTGAAGATGGGTTCTGTTGGCTCAGAAACAATGCTCAAGATGAGGGTCTAGGATGGCTGAGGTAACACAAGGCCTGTGGGAGTCAGGATTGGCCTGGACCTAAGATAACAGGAAGTTCCTTAGGCTGTTGTAAAGTAAGTGACATTTCCCATAAGGATGTGTTTTATGGGCCGGGAAGAAATGTTCAAGATTTGGGGTCGGGGAAGTCTGGGATAAGCAAACATAATATTCTGGGGCATTTGGGTGAAGCCTGGCTCTACAGATAGCAAAAGATCACGGGGTTGTAAACTACATCCTTTCTCAGTGTTCCTAGTGGAAGACAGGTAAACATCTCCTTCCTTAGAAGAGATAAGTCTTTGTGTTTAACTTTTTCCTAGTGCTTATCTGTGTGCACAAGGACCTCTTGCCCTCTACAAAAGAAGCCAGAAATACACATTGGAAAAACATCTTCAACAAATAGAAGTAGTCAGACTAGATGGCTTCATGTAGAAGAATTCAAATGGATCCATATTACACAAAATTTAAGTCCAAATGGATCAAAGTCCTCAATATAAAAACAGTTACACTGGCCCTGATAGAAGAGAAAGGAGAGATATCCTTGAACTCCTTGGGACAAGAGACAACTTTCTGAACAGAACATTGTTAGCACAAGCACTAAGATAACAATTAGTAAATGGGACCTCATGAAACTGAAAAGCTTCTATGAGGCAAAGGACAACATCACTTGGGCAAAACGGAAATCTACAGAATGGAAAAAAGTTTTGTTTTGTTTTTAACGTTGGAAAATAACTTTATTTGTTCTAGGGCATTGGCCAGAGTCCCCTTAGAACTTCTGAAACTGCTTCTTGGTGCCAGCATCCTTGGTGACCTTGAGCACATTGAATTGCACAGTCTTGCTCAGGGGCCTACACTCTCCAACTGTGACAATGTGACAATGATCCCTGAAACAGGTGCACAGACATGTTCTTGTGACACTTCTCAAAGCGATTGTACTTTCAGATGTAATGGAGATAGTCCCGGCGGATGACGATGGTCCTCTGCATCTTCATCTTCATCACGACACCAGACAGGATCGGACCTCGGATGGAGACATTACCAGTGAAGGGGCATTTCTTGTCTAGGTAGGTGCCCTTGGTGGCCTCTTTGGGCGTCTTGAAGCCTAGACCAATGTTCTTGTAGTACCGAGGGAGTTTTTCCTTGTCGGGTTCTCCCAGCAGAACCCGCTTCTTGTTTTGAAAGCTCGTAGGCTGCTTTTGGTAAGCACGCTCCGTCTGAATGTCCGCCATCTTCCCAGCCGCCGGAGAAAAGGAGAGGCTGGAAAAAAAGATTTTTACCAACTACAAATCTGCTACAGGGCTAACATTCAAAAGATATAAAGAACCAAAAGAACCAAATATCAAGAAAAATAATCCAATTTAAAAATGGGTTCCGGGTGGCGCATGCCTTTAATCCCAGCACTCGGGAGGCAGAGGCAGGCAGATTTCTGAGTTCGAGGCCAGCCTGATCTACAAAGTGAGTTCCAGGACAGCCAGGGCTATACAGAGAAATCCTGTCTCAAAAAACCAAATTAATTAATTAATTAATTAATTAATTAATTAACTAAAAAATAATAACGGGTTCCAGAGCTAAAAAGAGTTCTCAAAAAAGGAAACGGAAATGACTGAGAAACACTTAAATGTTAAACATCCTTCTCATCAGAGAAATGCCAATCAAGGCTACTGTGAGGTTTAATTTTATACCTGTCAGAATGGCTCAGATCAATAAGACAAGTGGCAGCTCATGTTGGCGAGGAGGATGTGGAATTAGAGGAACATTCATGCATTCCTGCTAGGAGTGAAACCGCGTACAGCCATTGTGGGAATCAGTGTGCCAGTTCCTCAGGAGATGAGAACTGATCTACCTCAAGATTCACTATAGCACTCTTGGGCATCTACCCAAAGGATGCTTTATCATCAGAGACACTTGCTCAGCCATATTCATTGCTGGTCTATTCACAATAGCCAGAAATTAGAAACAACTTAGATGTCCCTCAACAGAAGAGTGAAAAAAGAAAATGTGATAAATTCATACAAGGTAGTATTAGTCATTAAGAAGAGTAAAACCATAAAACTCTCTGGAAAATGGATGGAAATAGAAAAAAATTATCCTGAGTGGGAGGGCTATTTCAACTCAGAAGGACTAATGTGGTATGTATATGATTATATGTGGATATTATGTCGGTAATGATAGAGTTACAACCTGTGGAACCTCAGAGGTTAAGTATAGAGTAATGCACTATGGTCGGATGGTACAGATAGATCTTGTTAGGAATGGGAAATAGAATAGATAGTTATGGATGGATAGGGTCTAGAATGGGAGGATCAAGAGGGGAGGGAGAAAGAGATGAGGGAGGAAATATGGGGAGAGACAGCTAAAGCTAAGGACCATTTGTGAGGTAGTATGGAAACCTAATACAGTAGAAGCTCCCTAAAATATTATACATATGTGAAAGTGATCTAAATGGAACTGCAAAATAACGGGAGGGGCAGAGTCCATACTGAACATCTCTGTCACCAAACTAACCTTTCAGAACTGGGATCGGGTTACATCTAATTGAGTTGTTGGCCAAAGGAGTCCCATGGGAACTCTCAAACAACCCAAGACTATAGTCCAATGCTGAAGACAACACCTATACATTGATCATGGAGAAGTTGAATTGGTGCCTCCATAGAGCCTTCACACTTAGAAGTTGGCACCGGAAGGTACTCTAAATGCTACCACAATAGAAATGTAATCCCCAACCTGGCTACAAGCCCTTTGGTCTACACTATCTGTCCTGCCTGCAAGATATGCTAGGACAATAGTGACACAAAGCTTGTGGAAGTAGCCAACCAATATCTGATTTGACTTAAGGCCCATTCCATGAGATGAAAGCCATACCTGACACTGCTTGGGTCACCTGGGATCAGACCCTTCAGCAAGCCCTCATCAGAGACGCTCCATAGATAGAACCAAATACCGAAAGCCACAATCAGACATTATGCAGAGAGTGAGTCCTTGGAACACTGAGCCCTAAACAGGATGTCTTTCTCCCTCCCCTCAGGCCTCAGAAAACATGTGGAAGGGGAGGCAGAGAGAGTGTAAGAGCCAGACAGGATGGAGGACACCAAGAGAACAAGGCCCTCTAAATCACTGTGATTAAAGCTCTTATGACTCACAGTCTGAGGAGCATACAGAGGGTCTCACAGGTCTGCACCAGGTCCTCTGCATTAGGGCTTCTAGTTCAGTGTGTTTGTGGGATTCCTGTGCAAGTGAGTGGGTCTCTGATTCTTATGCCTTCTCTTGGGCTCTTTTCTTTCTCTTTGTTTGTTTTGTCCAATTCCAGTGTGTTAGTTTTTGTTTTATCTTTATTATATTTTATTTATTTTCCTTTAGAAGCCTGTTCTCTAACAAGAGACAGAAAGGAAGTGTATCTGGATGGGAGGGTAGGTGGGGAAGAACTGGGAGGGGCAGAGGGAAGGGAAACTTTAATCAGGATATATTATCTGAGGAAAAAAAAAACACTTTATTTTTTGTTTTTTTTTTTTTTTTTTTTTCGAGACAGAGTTTCTCTGTGTAGCCCTGACTGTCCTGGAACTCACTCTGTAGACCAGGCTGGCCTTGCACTCAGAAATCCGCCTGCCTCTGCCTCCCAAGTGTTGGGATTAAAGGCGAGCATCATCACTGCCTGGCCTTTTTTTTTTTTTTTTTTGGAACTATTTTCAATAAAAGGAAGACAGCAATGACAGTATTTTGTACTCTGTAAAGAAGATGTAGAGCTCACTGCCTACAGAAACAACAGAATAATGCTAATGATTCAAATGTCCGTCGACAGTGGCTCCTGAGAGGGACCTTGAAGCAAGGTCTCTCTGTGTAGCACAGCTTGGCCTGGATCTCGGCCTCCTCCTGCCTTTGTCTCTCGAATGCCAGGACTGCTTTGCCTCTGTGCCTGGTAAAACCTTAACACCCTCTTTTGTGTGTGTGTGTGTTTGTGTGTGTGAGTGTGTGTGTGTGTGTGTGTGTGTGTGTGTGTGTGTGAGTCCTCAAAAGAGGAACATTGTTTAGCTTCTGAGAAGCAAGGATCTTGGAAGCTGGGGTTTACAGGGGTGGAGAGTGCTCAAGTCTGATGCCCTCACACCCACTGCCACCCCACTCACTTCATCCAATCTGTCAGGTGGTGGAGGCACTGAGTTTTGTGCCCACAATCAACAGATATTTTGCAGATTCAAGTGTCTTCTAATGCCAGGTTACCAAGCTTTGGGGATGACCTGTTCTGAAATGCATCACGCAGAGGGTTTCATGAGGTCACTACCCATCTGAGGTGGCCAATTGGCATATGGGAGGCACAGTGTTTGCCTGATGTGTGCACTGCCAGCTGCAACATGTTTTAACTCATCTGAACAAGGCGTTGCCAGCGTCATGACCTCACCCTGAAGCTGGTTGTTCATTACGCATGGCTGGTCTCTGAGTTAATGTGGAAAAAAAACCCCTCTCTTTTAGTACACATCCCATTGGGAAGCATGGTGGAGTTTTCTCGGGACTGTTTTCTGTGGGGCATGCTTGTAGCTGTGTGTGAGAGCCTGAAGGGACATGCTCTGAGCTCTGCTTTCCCAACCAGACACCACAGCCTGACCATTGTTGCTGGGGTGTAACCGGCCTGGATAGCTTTGCTTTCTTCAGGTAAATCCTGCTACCATGAGTATGCCTGTGCACGACTTGTACAGGAATTGCTTCTGGTGTGGGGAGGTCTGTATGGTGCTTTGACCATTCTGTTGGCCACCTCTTCTGTAGTTATGCAGAGCACATCCTTCAGGTGGCCATGTCACTGGATTTCAGCCC
Source organism: Mus musculus (assembly GCF_000001635.26). Classification (NCBI taxonomy): domain Eukaryota; kingdom Metazoa; phylum Chordata; class Mammalia; order Rodentia; family Muridae; genus Mus; species Mus musculus. Next base: position 10,943,036 of record NC_000070.6, on the reverse strand, counting down.
TGTCTGTTGCTATATCTTGGCATCTATCACAGTGCATGGCCTCTAGTAAATATTTGCCGAGCGAATAGCTGGAAATGAACCTGCTAAGGTTCTTTGCTGAACTGTGGCTCCCAGAATACCTTAGGACAAATGAGCAGTGTAAAACCACATTCATTTATTCCGTCAGAGTTCTAGGGTCCAGAAGTCTGAAATCAGCAAATCTAGGCTGAGGTCAGGTTGACAGTATGTTGTGCCCCTTTGTTATTCAGCCTCTGGTGGCTGTATGTCCCTTGGCTTCAAGCCACAGTTTCTGCTTGGGTCAAGGGCCTCTTGTAAAATGACCCATAAAGGCAGTTAGGGCCCATTCAGATAATCTTGGGTAGGCTTCTTATCTCTGGACCGCTAACCCTGCACGCAAAGAGCCTCTCCTTTCCATATATGGCAGCCTCTGCAGGTAGTGGATATGTGTGGGGAGGGTGCTTTATAGCCACCCACACTCTCAAAGGAGATGGACACATAAGAGGCCAGCTCGTGCCTTTGCTGAGGAGACTGGCAGGGAGAAGGACCAAGGTCTCCATACATTTCAGGGAACACCTTAAAAGGTAAGTGATGCAGGAACATTTAGTAAAAACGTCTTCAAAGTTTTATGATGTGCAATTAGCATTCCATCCCCCTTAACCTTTTAAACACTCCCTTACTCCCTAAACTTAAGATAAGTGTGCCAAAAATGTATCTACCATCCCTTTTTGGGGGGTGTGTGTGTAGGGGTTGAGGGGTCAGCTTGAACTGGCCTTGACCTCACTGTTTAGCAGAGGATTATCTTCATTTCCTTTTACAGGACTGCGATTAGGGATGTGTACCACAGTGCCTTACCCGTCTTTCCTTCCTAAATCACAGGGCTTGCTCAAGAATGGGCCCCACCTCTGTAACCGTGTTTGGGCTTCCTGAATAAAATCCCTACACTCCCTTTGTTCATGGAGGGCATCCCTTTGGAGGTAACTTTTTTTTTTGTGTGTCTGTGGGAATAGCTAGGTTTATTATTTATGTACCATTGATAGACATAAGAACCAACATCCCGTACCCCAACAAGGAATTTGGAAAAACATTAACAAACAGAGCATCTGCTAGATATGCTAGAGTCAGAAATCCTGTGACATGCCATCTCTGCTTTGCTACCCAGGAGAGAGTGTGAGACTCTTCAAGGCTTCCAAAGCTTCGGGCAGTCCAGGGTCATTTTTAAGAGCACTCCTTGGAGTTCTTCTGCCTGGTGGTCACTCTGAATGAATACCGGGGACAGAGCATTCCCCAATTCCTGAAGCACCCCCAAAACGGCTTGTGCCTCATCTCTCTTTGATGCTGCTTGAAGAACCAGTATCTGATGACCCCTTTGGTCAGTTTGAGTTCCTCAGCCAAGACCTGCAGAGTTGCTTCCTTAGAGTTCCAGTCTGTCTTGAAGTGTTTTCTTAGCTTCTGGTACTGCTCATAGGTGAACTCAAAGGTTCTTCTATCCATTCAGGATAGATTCTGAGTTGTCTCCATCTCAGTTTCTTCCATCATGGTGGCAACTTACTTGAATTCCCTCCTTCAGTTTCAGCTGGAGGTAACTTTATCTCTTTCCATTCTTTCGGGTCTCGGCTGTGTTTGTGCTGGGTACTCTCCAACATGTGACCCACGCCATTCTATTACAAAAGAATCAGCCAACAGAGGACCATGGTGTCTTGAGGAAAGCCATTCTGACAAGAGAAAGCATAAGAACTAGGGAGGGCTACCTGACTCAGCACCAGGGTTCTCTGTGGACGTGTTCATTTTATAACTCATAGGAAGGGGAGTCAGGGAGATTACACATTCTTACATGTATGCTTTCTACTCACAGGACACCAAGAGCACTTTTGTGGGGAACCCATCTTTTTCTAACAGTGTGGGTGAATGACTCCTCCCCTTGGCAACCACCTTTACTGCTCCCCAGACCTGATGATGGGCAAGTGGTGGTGGAGGTGAAGAAGCAGAAACATCTTTATGGACTTGTTGGGGAACATAAAGAAGTAAGAGGCAGTCTGAAAAGATCAGGTGTTAGATATTGAAAAGGTCAGATGAGTAGACTTGCCTTTAGGCTCTATGCTAATTAGGGTTTCTATGGTTATGATAAAACACCTTGACCACAAAGGGAAGAAAGGGTTTATTTTATCTTACAGTTGTAGTCTTTCACCCAGGAAGTCAGGGCAGGAGTCTGGAGGCAGGAACCTATGCAGAGGCCATGGAGGAACATTGTTAACTGGCTTACTCCTCATGGCTTGCCTAGTCTACCTTCTTATACCTCCCAGTACAACCATCGCAGGAATGGCAGCATCCCCAGTGAGCTGGTCCCTCCCACATCAGTCATCAATCAAGAAAATGCATCACAGCCTTCTCTGAGGCCAACCTGGTGGAGACATTTGCTCAACTGAAGTTCCCTTTTCTAAAATGACTCTAACTTATGTCAAGTTGGCATAAAATTAGCCAGCACAATGGAACCCTAGTCAACTCAAACATGCCATAACTTTTCTTGTTCATCTCTAATATATTGCACATTAACATTAATATTACAACATAAACATAAATAACTTAAAAGAGGGTTTAAAAAAACTTTTTTTAAAAAAAGGTTCACAGTCTTCAAACATTCAAATGCTTTAAAAGTTGTCTCTTTTTAAAAAGTCCTAAATCTCATGTAAATCCAAAACTTTCTCTAAAATCTCCAAAGTCTGTAAAATTCTGAAATCTCTATAAAATTTTCAAGTCTAATTGTGGAATCCTGTGGGATTAAAAAAAAAAAAAAGTTAAATACTTTCTTATTCCAAAACCCAGGGCACAATCACAATAAAATTAAAGCAACACCAGAGTCCAGCAGTGGGACTCACTCATGATTGACTGGGATCCAAAGAGCCTCGGCACAGCACTTCTCTGCCTCTCTCATTCACATACAGCTTGCCTCTGAGGCTCAGATCAGCTCCGGTGCACAGCTACCAATGTCCTTGGTGATCATCCTATGGTCCTGGCATTTGCAAAATGCTGTGGTCTCTGCCACTAGGCTATACCTTCACCAATATCTTCTTTTGAGCTCTCTTCAGTGAGTCTGACCTTGCCACACGGTGCCAGGCCTCAGCTCATGTCCACAGCCCCGTCAATCCTGGAGCTTTGAGGGCAGCTGAGGCTGTACCCTTGCCAGTGGCTTCTAATGGGTCCAAGCCTCAGCCTCAAAGTCAGTACCTGGCAGACTCATATGTATTGCCAAATTTGACTGCCAGCGCAAGGTATGGCCTTGGCCAGTACCTGGCAGACTCATATGTATTGCCAAATTTGACTGCCAGCACAAGGTATGGCCTTGGCCAGTACCTGGCAGACTCATATGTATTGCCAAATTTGACTGCCAGCGCAAGGTATGGCCTTGGTCAGTACCTGGCAGACTCATATGTATTGCCAAATTTGACTGCCAGCACAAGGTATGGCCTTGGCCAGTACCTGGCAGACTCATATGCATTGCCAAATTTGACTGCCAGCACAAGGTATGGCCTTGGCCAGTACCTGGCAGACTCATATGTATTGCCAAATTTGACTGCCAGCACAAGGTATGGCCTTGGTCAGTACCTGGCAGACTCATATGTATTGCCAAATTTGACTGCCAGCGCAAGGTATGGCCTTGGTCAGTACCTGGCAGACTCATATGTATTGCCAAATTTGACTGCCAGCGCAAGGTATGGCCTTGGCCAGTACCTGGCAGACTCATATGCATTGCCAAATTTGACTGCCAGCACAAGGTATGGCCTTGGCCAGTACCTGGCAGACTCATATGTATTGCCAAATTTGACTGCCAGCACAAGGTATGGCCTTGGTCAGTACCTGGCAGACTCATATGTATTGCCAAATTTGACTGCCAGCACAAGGTATGGCCTTGGCCAGTACCTGGCAGACTCATATGTATTGCCAAATTTGACTGCCAGCGCAAGGTATGGCCTTGGCTGCTCTGAATCATGGCTTCTGTGTGCTGACCTGAGGAAACCTTTCACAAAAGATTTCACCCGAGTGATACTGGTTTCTTGTTACTTACCACTAACAGGACAGCTCCAGCTAACTAGCACCAATCATCTTAGTAAAACAAAGTTTTAACTTTGTTGGTGCTGGTCTCTTGTGAACCATGGCCAATTCTTCAGCTCTAGCTGACCCAGAATCCCAGATTCTTAAAGCTCAAAATATCAAACAGCCCTGATAGAGTCTTTAAGTGGCTCTCAAACTTCCCTCTGAAAGTTCATGAGCCAGCTCTCCATCATCTGTATAGCCCTCGGCATTATCTTTTATTATTTATAGCACATTGAGCTCTGAACACTCAATGGCTTTTCTAGCCAAAGTTCAGGAACCCTCCCATAATCCTCCCAAAACCCCACAGTTGGGGGCCAGTCACAGCAATACTCCACCTCTGGTTCCCATACCTGTCCTCTGGCTTCTATTACTGTGACAAAATACCAAAATGCACAAAAGGGGTCTGGAGAGGAGAGGAATTATTCCATCTCACAGTGTGCAGTCTGCCATCAGAAAAGCCATGGCAGGAACTGAAGGCGGGACCTGGAGGCTAGTCTAAAATGTGATTTTCCTGACTCCACTCTCAGAGAACTGGGGCTGTAGTTGCCACTGCCAGGTAAGAGTCACCTTGTGCACATTAAGCAGTTGTCACTTATACAGTGCTGGGGCTCAGCCCAGACCCTTAAGCACACTGGGGAAGCACTCTTCCAAAGGAGCTACATCCCTGCTGGGACCTTGACCTTTCTGTGCTAACTCTGTTTTTCTTTATAAAATCAAAACCATCACCCAACTCCCAGATGGTGAACAGATGACACGTTCATTTTCTTTACTCTCCATGGCGCCATGTTGTTTTCCCGGGTCTACATGCTTGCATGTTAAGAACAAATCCTGAGCCAGTGAGAAGGTTCAGCTGTGGAAAGAAACCAAATCTCATGACCTGAGTTTGAGTTTGAGGGCCCATATGACAGAAGGAGAGAAGTGACTGACTTGTACAAGTCGTCCTTGATTTCCATACATTCATCATGGTGCACCCCACACACGCACATAAAAAATAGTGAACAGTAACTTTAAAAAGGTCCAATCCTGTTCCCTGACACGTGCTATGTTGTAAGAGCAACAGCTAGAATGTAATGGCTGCTTCCTGTGAATCAGGCACCACGCTTAACTTCACATACACCAGTGAAGTACGATTTTGTACAGACAGGGAATCTGACTCACACATGGTCTCTAATTACACAGAAGGTGCTCAATAAATGTTTGAGCTAGTCATGGTGGAGTATGGCTGTGATCCTACTCAGGAAGTACAGGAGGACTGCCACAAACTCAGTCTACATAGCAGGTGCCAGACCAACCTAGGAGCATATAAATGAGACCCTGTCTCAAGTAATATAAAATCAAATCAAAAGATTGAATGCACTCAGCTAATTATTCAAGGTCACAGATCTACTAAGAGTAATGTAGGGTGGCTGGAGAGATGACTCCGCTGTTAAGAGCACTGACTGCTCTTCCAGAGGTCCTAAGTTCCATTACCAGCAACCACATGGTGGCTCACAGCATCTGTAATGGAATCTGATGCCCTCTTCTGGTGTGTCTGAAGATATTGACAGTGTATTCCTAAACAACAACAACAACAACAACAACAACAACAACAACAACAACAATGTGATCCTCAAGGCCAGGACACCCCGCCCCCAGTTACTCATTCTTAAACCACCCCTCCCCCCCCCTTTCCATCATGGGCCCACCTATTTCTTCTCTTAGCCTCCTCCTTCCACAGGTAAAGAGTAAGGTGGTACCCACTGTTGGGGTACAGGGATCTAAGCCTATGCAGTGCTCAGGAGGTGTTAAGTGTCTGGGAAGGAAGGAACTGGAATTCTGAGGCACCCCACCAAAGCAGATGTGAGGAGAAAACCAGTGTTGGTCAAGATGAGGAGGTGGCAGAAGCCAGCCTGCAATCCAGCCTGACTCAGAAGGAAGTGCATTGGGTGAAGTGGGATGCTGCCGGGAGAGCTCCAAGGTGCTCCAGAGGCCTGGAGTTTGCACCGCAGTGTAGGAATAGAGAGCTCTGGCAGGTTCATGGAAGTGAGAGCCAGCTATATCCAGGAACAGCACTCCTTTAGCCCAACTCAAAGTCACACTCGTGATTTCTGTGTGTGCCAAGTCTTGGAAGAAGTGGCACCTCCAGGCCCCTCTATCACTACTGGGCACGATTAGTGACCTTATTCTTGGCATTGAAGGTCTCTGGACCTCATTTATAGTTGACTGCCCAGCCCTGGGATGGGAATGGTGTGCTTCCTCTTCCTGGATTCCCTTCATTGTCACACTGGACCAAAGAACTCATTTTGTCCCACATACTAGGTAAGTTTCTGGGACCATGACATTTCCCCCCCACCCCCCTTCAGTATTATGAAAGAAGCAACTTAGGGGAAAAAAGAAGGAATTATCAAACAGGAACAAGACTCATCTAGGACTGGAGACCAAGGGGCTGCTCAGGCAGAACATTCCAGCACTTGCTAAGGAGCTTTCCCGGGAAGGAGGCTGCTGCCCTGCGCTTTGTTGTTGTGCTTATTTGCTTGTCTTTGCCTCCCTTGCCTCTGTTTCCCCCTTGGTGATCCTTCCCTTCTGGGATGGTAAATTTTGATTGTCAACTTGACAAAACCGGGACTCACCCAGAAGAGGTGTTTGTGGGTGTGCCTGTGCGGGTTTTCTACGGAGGGTTAAGTGAGAAGGGAGACTCAGTTGAATGAGGACTGAGAGACAGCTCAGTGGGCAAAGTGCTCTCTTAGTGTGAGGATCGGAGTAACACTGGATGTTACACCCTAAGACTGGAGGCAGACACGAGACTTCCTGGAAGTTCATGGGTTAGCTAGCCTGGTATCTGAAGTCGTGAACAACCCTGTCGCAAAACAGTTGGGAGGTGCCAAATGATACCCAAAGTTGTCTTTTCACCTGTACATGTATGTCATGTGGTGTACATTTGTGTGTGCTCACAAGTGTGGGAACACACACACACACACACACCTCACACACTTTATTTTAACCGACACAGGTCTTCACTGTGCAGCTCTGGCTGTACTGGAACTCTGTAGACCAGGCTGACCTTGGACTTAGAGACTGCCTGCCTTTGTCTCTCTTGTTCTGGAATTAAAGGTTCACGCCACCATGCCTAGTTCACACACACAATGTTTTAAAAATTAAAAATTAGAGAAAGTGAGCTGAGTACTCGTCTGTTTCCCTGACTGAGGATAGATGCTCTGTGACCAGCCACCTCGCTTTCCAGGCCACCATGGGCTGTTCTCTCAAACTGTGAGCTGTGAGATCTACCGATCAGCCTGATCTACCTATCAGCCCGTCTGCAGCATAGCAACGAGATCCTATCCTTGCCTGAGAAAATAAAGAAGAGAAAGAAAAAGAAGGAAAAAGAAATAAAGACTAACCTGCCCCAGTGTCCCTGTTCGAAGGCGCCAAACTGTTGTAAACTTTTGGTCCCTGTCTGCATAGAACAGGTCTCTGGTTGCAGGTGGACAAGGAGTCGGCGAATGAATGACAAACAGAACCAACACAAGAGATTGTGTAGAGTCTGAATGTACTTTCACAAAGTGTACACCAGTCTTACATAATACAGAAAACAAAGGGGTAGGATGTCACTGCAGGCAAAGTACACGGAAGTTACCTGACACAAAACAAAGGAATGACTTCAAAAGTACTTACAGGAACCAGGTAATATTTACAGTAAAGATAAAACAGCTCTGCTTAGGGTCAGCTAATGACAGGTAAGGATTTCGCACCATAGTCACAATTTGTGCTACTCCTTTGAGCCTTGTGAAAGCTTGCACCAGGGGGTTCTGCTCTATCAGACCTTCTCATGAATAATGCAATACCACAATCCCCGTATTTCCTAGGCCCTGATAAATTCTTGTATGAGTGTAACTTGGCTGTTCTTTTAAGTATCTGTGGCGAATCTCCATTTGTCAGAAGAATTCACCAACTTGCTTCTAATATTCAATGCAGCCTGCTATACCTGGCTGTAGTGAAGATTCCTGGCTCAGTGGGATTCCCTAACTCTTACATGGTAAACCCACCTATTATCTAAGCCATTGTGTATTCCCTTGTTTGGGTAAGACTGGCTACTGTCCTAAGTAATCACTCTGCAGACTAGCCCAGAGCTATTCTAGCTCCGTTCTTTGTAATGCCTAATTACTTTCACCGGTCTCTACTAGGAGTAAATTTGAATGTTACTGAATAGGTAACCTTCTCACTGAATTCCTACTGAATTCCAAGTTTGTCAGCTTCAAGGATTTTCTAGGATGTTGGAACACTGGTGAAGGCTTAGCTATGTCAGAATTCAATCTTTAAAGGCACTTATAATAAGATAATACTAAAAGAGAGCACGTGGATCCATACACCAGACTAACTCGGGAATAGGATATGAGTATATGGGTTATGAGAATGCCAAGGTTCCAGGAGGTTGAGTTTCCTTAAAACTCCCTGCCTCGTGAGTGCTTCCAGGCCTCTCGGCCTGCCAAGCAGACTTCACTGGAGTGTGCATAGCACCCCACCTCAAGAAACAAAAGGAACAGAGGCCAGAAAATGTAGTCTGCAGCCAGGTGAACAGAAATTTAATGTGGACTGAGTAATAGGGGCGTTACTTCCATTGCCCTGTCAAAAGGACTTGGGGCTTGGCAAGTGAAAAATGGAGAAATTGAAGGAGAAAACTGATTTCCACAATCACCATGACACACAAATACCGTGTCCCCAATCATAAACTAACTCTTTCTCCCTCTCCCTCACCCTTTCCCTCTATGTCTGTCTGTCTGTCTCCTAAATTAAAAAAAGAAGAAATAGCAGATGTAGGGAAGGTACAAAATGTATTTGGAGCAGATGACCACCAGCATCGCTGGGGCATAGGTTATGTGTAGGGTAGGTAGGGTAGATAGGTTGTGACCCACCTATGGGTGGCATCATCATTTTTTTTTTCTGAAAAGAAAACAAAAATTTCAGTATTCTCTTATCTATTTCTAAAGGGCAGAGTTGTCAGACATGAAAATGCTTTTAAGTAAGTCCTTGGGACCCTCTACAACTAATCTTTGTGACCTTGATATTTCTGTCTAAATCTGAGACCAAAGAGGCCTCATCTCTTTAATAAACTCCCCAGTCCTCCAACAGATACTTAGCACACAGTACACACTTGACACTCATACGCTTGCTAGCCCAAACAGTCACATTTCTGATCAACCACAAGGATGTGTGAGCCCTCGACTCTTCTCAGGAAATTTAGTCTTGAACCAATAGCAACTGAGATGCTATCAGAGTCTTGGCTTCCCCAGAGTGAGCTGTTTGGCTACTATCTTCAATTATTGATTTTAAATTCCTGCTGATTAACTGCTGGACAGTACTATATATAACTACATTAATCCAGTTTCCTTGCAAAACTTTGCATGGCTTGGGTTTCATGGAAAGCCTATGGAAGGGATGACCACATAAAAGCACTCTGGCATGTTCCAATGAAAATTTATTAGGGGTGTAACCTATGTTTAAGAATGAACTAGGTAGCCAGGTGTGGTGGTGCACGCCTTTAATCCCAGCACTTGGGAGGCAGAGGCAGGTGGATTTCTGAGTTTGAGGCCAGCCTGGTCTACAAAGTGAGTTCTAGGACAGCCAAGGCTACACAGAGAAACCCTGTTTTGAAAACAAAACAAAACAAAACAAAACAAAACAGCTAAAAGAATGAACTAAGTATATATCAAAATGCTCTGTCCTGGGCATTGAACATTTCAGTAAACAGTTATTAAGGCACTGACACAGATGGATGTCATGTTCCATGCCCTGCAAACACGCAGAGAAGAGACAGTCTTAAGCTTCAAAGAGCTTGCTTGCTCTGGGGTAGGTGGTATGGGATGTGGCAGGTGGGGTGGACAGGAGTAACAGTCACTGATGGTGTGTGTGTCAGGTACGGGGAGAGCCTGGAAGGGGGATGTTGACACAGGAGGGGATGCTGACACAGGAAGGGGGTGTTGACACAGGAGGGGGATGCTGACACAGGCCTTCTGAAGGGCTAAGGCATGATGGCTGAGCAAATCATGTGAGGAAAGACAAAAGAATGTTCTGGCCAATGGGACCAGCTTAGCAGTCACGTAGAAGTGAGGGGTACGGTGTAAAGTTAGATTCCTGAGTGTCCTGGCATGGTTCTAGTTTGCCGGGAGGATGGGAGAAAAAGCTGGAGAAGCAGGCTAGTGTTTGCCACATTGTAGACATTTGAAGAGGTTTGGACTTCTGCTCAAAGGCTCTGTGTATGCAGTCCTGGAAGGTGATCAAGAGCTGTGTCAAGATGCCTGGTGTGCTGGTGTTGCTCATGTAGACAGACATCCTGGGAGGGGCAGCAGGTGAGGAGAGGGAGAAGGTGGGGAGGGGCAGCAGGTGGGGAGGGGACAACAATGAGTTTGACTGTAGATATCAATGGACTGGGCAGTAACAATGGAATACTAAGGTTTTAGGAGTTGCCTGCTGTGCAGGAGCTAAAGACAGGAAGGAATTTGAACCATCCTGGTGAATGCTGAGAGGTCTTCCTGCTGTGTCTTCAGATTCTTCCACTCAATTAAGACTTAGTAGGTGGGTGGGAGAGATGGCCCAGCAATTAAGAGCGCTTGCTGCTTTGGTGGAAGAGGTTACATTCCCAGCACCTACACGGTGGCTCACAACCACCGGTAACTACATTTCCCAGGGGACCCAACATCCTCTTCTGGCCTCTGCAGACACTACACATATGTAGGTCAGAGGCAAACATGAAGGCAAAAGACACACACACACACACACACACACACACACACACACACACACAAGCACACTCATGCACGCACTAAAGTAAACTTAAAAAAACAAAAACAAGACTGAAGAGAGCTAGAGAGACAGGGGTGTGAGAAAGGAAAAACTCAGCAAAGCCCCATGACTGTTGTAAAGACAGTGAAGTGTGACTGATCTTAAAGAAGCCCACACCTGTGTTCTCTGTGTGTCACCTTCTGCCTGAGTGTCCCAATTCCCTGAGTGTCCCTATTCATCTCAGGCCTTATTCTGGGAATATATATTCAAATATCTTTAATAAACTCCAACTCTGCTCCATACTGACTATTAGAACTTCTCTCTGTCTCTCTCTGTCTCTCTGTCTCTGTCTCTCTCTGTCTCTGTCTCTGTCTCTCTCTCTCTCTCTCTCTCTCTCTCTCTGTGTGTGTGTGTGTGTGTGTGTGTGTGTGTGTGTGTGTGTGTGTGTGTAGAAGCTGGGAGTACAGTTCTACCCGATTTGAGGTCTCAATAATATGGGAATCCCCAAGCAGGGAGGTGGAGGAGTGGAGCTGTGTCTGATCCTGCTGCCCTCTTCAAACCAGGTTATGGAATGCTTACTGTGGGACTGGACCCTGTTACACCTCTTCCTTAGCCCTCTCCATAACCCCAGGAGAAGTTGTTTGCTTGCTCACAGCCATCCTGGCTGGAGAAGGAATTTAAGTTCTAGGTATCGTTATCTCTCTGATTTTATTGTGAGGTTCACAGAACTAGAGTGAGCAGTTCAAGATCAGGTTGCAAGAGCAAGTGAGAGGTCTGCGGACAAGTCCCCTGTCGCTCGTGTACACCTCAGCTGCCTCTAATGACTTGGGTGACTTATGAAATGGACATGCTTCATCCGAGCGAACCATGTATCTCACAGCAGCTTGGATGAGTCAACAGAAAAGGCAGACCTGACCTTGGCCTCAGCCCCAGCCCCTCCCTGAGTCGCACCTCTGAGACCTGGGCTAAACTACCAGGTGATGTGATAATGTCTGGAGACGTTTGGTGCTTGTTTTATTTTTCTTGTTGAGGCAGAGGCTTCTTGCCCTGCTGCCCCAAGCACTGGAGGCGAGGCCTATCATGGGCCCAAAGTGACGCAGGAGGAGGTTTGTCCCTTCCTGCTTTGGAGAATTCTTGGCATTTATGTACTGAAAGCCTAAGGAAGTGCAATTGGTTGATATGTGCCACCCAGATGAATACATCTGTGTTCTAACGTTTAAGACCGGGGGAGGTGACCTTATTTGAAAAGGGTGACATTGCAGATATGTAAGAATCTTCACGTGAGACCAACCAGGCTTCAGGGTGGGAGTCCTTGTGCAAGAAAGGACATGGTGGGAGCTCTGATACCCATGTGAAGACTAGATGATGTAGCAACCATGAGCCTGCTCAATCCACCAGAAGCAGAAGCAGCAAGAGAGTGCAGCCCACCCACACCTGGATTTTACCCCAGTGGCACTAATTCTCAGCATCTGTCTTCCAGACTCTGATAGACTTCCTACCATTGTCTGTCACCTCTGAGATTGCACCGAGCATTCCTTTCCATGGGGGCTGGCCCTCTATGCCCTTCTGAGCTGTCTTTCCAGTGGCCACCTCCACTGGAACAGACATGCTCCATGAACCTTCTCGGTATCCTCTAAGTGCACACATACCTTGCACTGGGTTAGGCAGTGGCAGTTCAGGAAGGGAGATGGCAAAGCCTCTGCTCTCAGGGGGTTGGGGGGCATGGGGACTGCATCACTATGGTTTAGAACCTGTTTTTAGATCTTTACTATTTGCAATGGTATGTATGCACACATGTGTATTAGGTGCTGGCAGAGGGCAGAGGTGTTGGATTCCCCCTGGTGTTGGAGTTACAGTGGCTGTGAGCATCCTGACAGGTGCTGGGCACTAAATCTGGGTCCTCTGCAGGGGCAGCAAAAATACTTCTTATCTGCTTCACCATTTTGCCAGCCCTCACCACTGTGGTGCTAAAATCACTTTAACATGCTTCCTAGTTAAAGGAGGCTTTCAGAGCCCCTCCCCCCCAATCAAACTCAGAGGTTTTGGGAAATCATTCAGGATACTTGGGTGATGTCTTGGGGATGTAGCTGGGCAATCCTATAAAAGGGACTCAATATGATTCTATTTCTTTTTTAAATTATCAGTTAAGATACTGGCTTTGGTTTCTCTTACAAAGCTTCCAGGTGCTCTTGTGCAGGAGTTTGAGGTCACAAACAGCTGGTTAGTTACACAGTTACCCTGCCCTTCTACGGAGCCCCAGATCATGGTCCAGCCACCAGTAGGATTATACTTTGTCTTACTAACACAAACTTGTGTTAATCATTATATCGACAATTTTCCTTCATTAACTTTATCCTCAGCATTCCCTTTATGGTTGTAACAGAGGAAACCTGATGGCCAATTCAGAACATATGCTGGCCAGTGAACAATGTCTCACTCACCGAACCAGTGGCCTTGCATCTTGTAATAAACAAAGCCTGCCCATGATTCTTTAGATGGTTTCCTTTCTTGTTCTCTTCTTCCAATAAAGGTGAAACTGCCCACACACTCTCAGGAATAACTGTAATGGTACGGACAGCCTCATTGTGTGTTACAGGTTCTACCTCCGTCAAAGAGAACACTTCAAGACGAATACTGTCATCACAAGGCTAGCCTATGCTCAGGATCATTGTTGGGTAACCCACTGACCCACCTGAAGTGCTCTGACTCCTGCAGTGTAACTTCCACATTGACCTTCTCGCCAACTTAGAAGTTAGAGTCGTGTATGTCCCGAATCCTTAAACACAGTTAGGGTGCATCTTAGTTACTGTTCTGTTACTGTGAAGAGACAACCATGATAAAGGCAACTTATAAAAGAAATCATTTAATTAGGGCAGCAGGCAGGCATGGTGCTGGAGCAGTAGCTGAGAGCTTATAACTTTACCCAAAGATGTAGGCAGAGAGAGAGAGAGAGAGAGAGAGAGAGAGAACAGACTGGATTTGGGGTGTTTTAAAACCTCAGAGCCCATCCCCAGCAACATGCCTCCTTTAGCAAGGCCATGCCTCCTAATCCTTCCTAAGTCGTTCATGGACTGGGAACCAAACATTTGAATGTATGAGTCATGGGGAACACTTTCATTCACACCACCATAGATGTCCTCTGACAAAGGAAACAAGGGACTAGGAGTTAGACTGATTCCAGATGGACAGATAGAGAGAGGAGGGGTCCAGAATAGGTAATAAAGATGATGAACTTCGAAAGTGGCCAGCTTCTTCCTCCCCTGGGACAGACTAGGGGGACAGGTGAATAGGCAAGCAGTCTGCACAGGCTGCCTCAGCAAAGGGGGTGGGGCCAAGCTGGGGTCCTCTGCCCTTGATGCGCACACCATCAGTCAGATGATAGGTTGCTATGGTTACCCTCTCTGTCTTAGGCATTCATCACTTTATGGGGTCCAGGAGAGGGAGTTACACCCTTCCTTGGTTTGGTGTGTCTGATGCATTTTTATACCTGTTATGAAGTATAATATGGCACTGGGTATTGGTTGGCCCACGCCATGATATTACGTGGAAATTTCTGGTTTCTTTAACAACTCAGTTGTGTCATGTGATATTTTTCTGGAAGCTATCTTGTGAGAAAGGGCATGTGATAATTTGATGAAAATGGACACTTGGGAGGGCGCGTGACGTTTAGAGAGAATATAAATGGAATCCCACAAACAGCCAAATGAGGTGCTTCCATCGAGATGCTGTGCAACACCTCTCTTCTTCGCTGGTCTCCACTTCATAGAGAGAAATCTGCCAAAGAACTTCCTGTTATCACAGGAAGTTATCGCAGGAAGTTCTGGCTGACTCAGCAGAGCCTTGCTGTTTCTGCTGGATTGTGTCTCAGCTACTGATTCTTGTTCAGTGTTTGTTCTTGAACTGGACTACTGGTATCCTGACAATGAAGAGAAGAATTGCCTTAAGGAACTATTCTAAACAGGTTCACAGCTCCCTTTTCCTATTTACCTTATGGTGGGTAGGCTAGAAGGGAGGTTGAAGTGTCTAAGAATCTTAAATAAAGGGTCCCTCTGAGAAATCACATTATATGACAGACCTGGTATAAGAAAGATTTATGGGAGAAGGGAGGAGAGTGAAGAGGAGAAAGGGTAGAGGCAGACAGATGGAAGCAGAGCCATGAGGGCAGAGAAGGGGGGGGGGCAGAGAAGGACAGAGAGACCAGCCAGGAACATGTGGGGGCAGAAGAGAAAGAGAGTGAGAGAGAGAGAGCTGGGGTAGCTCACAGTCCTTTTATAAGCTACCAGGCCACCTGCATCTTGTGACAGCCCAAGTGATGATGTAAGCCACTGCTAGGTCTCTGGGAGAAGCCAGGAGAATCACCTGTAAGTGAACAAGACCTGGCTTTCCTGATATAATTTTAATTTGATTATGTGTCCTCGCAGTCTCAGTTCTCCTCAGTGAAACTGTAGGCTGAGTCCCTCTGTGTTCCCAGGAGTAAGTCACTTGATAGTCTGTGCAAGATGCTGTTCCTGACAGTGGTGCGGTTTCTAGTCCAACCAGGGGCTGCAGTCATCCTCATTCAAACTGGAGTCAAAAGCTGCTGGTAGGCCCAGCAGCGATGTTACACACTGTTAGTCCCAGCACTCAGGAATCAGAGGCAGGCAGAACTGAGTTCGAGGCCAGCCTGCTTTACAGAGCTAGTTCCAGGATAGCTAAGGCCACACAAAGAAACCCTGTCTTAAAAAAAATAATCAAAATCCAACCAAACAAAAGAACCGTGCTAGTGAGATGAAGACTTCTAGGGTGAGGCACCCTGACAGGTTGCTGCTTCATTCACTGTGGAGTAACCTAGAAGAGGACCTAGACTGGTCGCAGCAGACGTCCTCTGTGTGGCTCCTCCTCTTCCTGCTCACCACCTGTAAGTTCTCCTGCCTGTCCTGCTCTGCCAAGACTCTGAGAAAGCGCTCTCCACTCTGTAGGCTAAGACTGAACTTGTCACCTTCCTGCTTTCTCTAGGTTATTGTTCCCTCGAGTACCATTTCAAATTTCCTGCGCCCCCACCCCCTACCTCTTCACTGGTGGCTTCCTCCCTGGACACAAATATAAGGGTCTTGTCTAAGTTTCCAAAGCTTTCTGAGGTGCTGGGGGCGGTGGCTCGTGGCTGCAATCTGAGCACTTTGGAAGCTGAGGCCGAAGATTCTTTTTTTTTTTTTTTTTTGGTTTTTCTGTGTATCCCTGACTGTCCTGGAACTCACTTTGTAGACCAGGCTGGCCTCGAACTCAGAAATCCACCTGCCTCTGCCTCCCAAGTGCTGGGATTAAAGGCGTGCATCACCACGCCCGAAATGAGGCCGAAGATTCTTGAGCTTGAGTCCAGGACCAGTCAGGGATCGGGCTGGGAAAATGTATGTCAACTTGACACAAGCTAAAGTCATCTAGGAAGAGGGATCCTCAACTGAGAAAATGCCTCTGTAAGATCCAACTGTAGGGCATTCAATAGTTATTGATGTGGGAAGGCCCAGCCATTGTGGGTAGTGCTACCCCTGGGTTGGTGGTTCTGGGTTCCATACGAAAGCAGACTTTGAAAGTCATGTTGAGGAGTAAGCAGCAGCCTCCATGGCCTCTGCATCAGCCCTTGCCTGTGGGTTCCTTCCCTGCTTGAGTCCCTGTCCTGACTTCCTTTGGTAATGAATAGCGAGTGGTACGGAAATGTAAGTCAAATAAACCCTTCCTCCCCAAGTTGCTTTGGTCATTCCATCTCAGCAGTAGTATCCCTAAGCTAAGCCGCTTACAGAGTTCCAGGTCAGCCTGGGGTGCCCGATCCCCCCCCGCCCCCCCCATACTCTTCTACAGCCAAGTTGGAGGAGAAAGTTGTCTGCACTCCTCTATCCACTTCCTTCAGTCCTTTCCTGTCTGGTTCATGATCTGGTTCATGATCTCACTATTTCCTGGGAACCGGATAAGGTTCCTACTGTCATACACTCCACTGGGGCAGAACACATGACCCAATCTCCCTGGAAATTCTCTGTTCCTCTAACTTTATTTTTCTCTAGTTACTGTCCACTCTCCTGTGGCAGCTCCTTTTCCTCTGGGTGTCTGAGGAACATAGGCTCCACTTCCCAGTGCCGTTCAGTATCTAGGATTTTAGCAACTGTCTACATCCCAGCAAGGCTTTCTGGCTTGATTGAAGACAAGTCTACACAGTGGACTTGCTTAGGCATATCTGGGGAGCCTGGTGGACAGCCTTGACCAAGTCCATCTGTCAGAGAGAAATAGCTAGTTGTGGTTTTATTGCTACCTCATGGTCACATCAAACGAGCTCCCTGATGGGCATGAAGAGGGTGGAGACACAGACAAACTCCTGCAGGTAGATCAGACCACACAAACAGTCCAGAGGAGGATAAAGGAGATCAAGAATAGAAAATTTGTGTGGGGCTGGGAGTTGACATTTTAAACAGGGCAGTCACTGAGCTACTATGCTAATTTGCTTCAAATCGATCGAAACTTGACATAGCCTAGGAATACAATAATATAATAATCTGTACTGCTCAGATTGTATTGCCTATAGCCATGTCTAGCAGGGACTGCTTTGACTGATGACTGATGTGTGAGTGCCTAGCCCACTGTGTGCAGTAGCATCCCTAGGCAAGTGAGCCTGGGCTACATAAGAAAGCTTGCATGATCCAGAGATCAAGACTGAGAATAAAACAGCAATCAGTGACTTCCCTCAGTGAGGGGCTGTGACCTGAAAGTGTAAACTGATATTAACCCTTTCCAGCACTTGGGAGCCAGAGGCAGGTGGATGTCTGTGAGTTCATTCCAGTCTGGACTGCACAGGGAACTCCAGGACAGCCAGAGTTAACAGAGACCCTGTCTCTAAAAACAAAGACAAAATAAAAACAGACAAACACATAAACAAAAGAACAGTTCAAAGACTTAGACAGGAAGATGTATGGCAACAATTCAGGCAAGAGACAATGGCGGTTGTATCTGTGTTGAAAAAAATGGAGATGATGAGACAGGCAAGGCTGTCACCCTTTCAAGGAAGCACCAGCAGAATTTGCTAATGGTGGGTATACAGGGATGTTAGTCGGGTTCTCCAGAATCACAGGACATATGAATGTCTCTATGTATTAAAGGAGATTATTAAAATGACTTAAAAGCTACAGTCCAACTAACCCAACAATGGAAAGTCCAAGAATCTAGTAGTTGCTCACTCCCATGAGGGTAGGTGTTTCAGCTGGCCTTCTGTATAAGCTGGATTCCTGAAGAAGTGGGTACCAGATGTGCTGGTAAGTAAGTGCAAGTGGGTGAAGAAGAGGAAGAGGCCTTCTTTCTTCCGTTGTCCTTATGTAGGCCTCCAGCAGATGGTGTGGCCCAGATTAAAGGTGTGTGGCACCACACCTGGTTTTGGAACTTGCTCTGTCCTATGCCTTGAGCTCAAGAGATCTGCTTGCCTGTCTCCGGGGATTAAAGACCCTTGCCTGGGCCTAAGCTTTTCATGGCCACTATGCCTCACAATCTGGATCAAAAACTCGTGTCGTCCCATGTCAAGATCTGGGTCAGGAGCCTGTGTCTTCCAGCCTCAAGATCCGGATCACAGGTGTGCCCTCTATTTCTGGATTGTAGTTCATTCCAGATGTAGTCAAGTTGACAACCAGGAATAGCTATCACAACAGGGATATTAAATATTAAGATGGATCCCTGCAATTCCCAGGAATATGTTTGGGAGTAACTGGAGTTCCCTGGAGGAAGCAGAGAGAAAGCCTGTCTGAGGTGGCTCACCGTCCTGGTGTACTTTGCTCCAGGTTCCCTCTCACTGGGAGATGCATCTGTCACCTGACTGCTGAACTTTACTCCAGGCTCCTGAGAGGCACCTGTCACCTGACTGCAAGCCCTCCCTCCACGTGACTTTCTTTCCTGACAGCTTACTTAGCTATCTCAGAACTTAGGCCCACATCTCCCCAAGTAAATTCTCCTCTGCAAACCTCCCCTTCTATCCTCATTCCCCAGTGTGATGGTGGCCAGCTAGCCAGCTACTTGGAGCCCTGGGTCACACTGACTTCTCTTCCTTTTGTCTGCTCCATGCCACCAGTCATGTGGCCCTGAGTGCCACCTCTTAGGCATTTCTGGACTCCCTCTCCTTGTTTTTCACCTGTGCCACCTCGCCTGGAGTTCTGGGGAGACTCTATAGGTGAACTTCCTTTTAGGCCATTCGTGTCAAACCTGTCACCCTCTCTCCACCTTACCCAGTTCAGTGGCCTTCCTGGTATTGGCATCTTTTGCCCTTCATTCCTAAATGACTTCTGCCACCTTTGGGAGAGCCACAGTAAACAAGGCCCATGTTAGCATGCCCCAGGCTATTTGTCCAGACTTCGGCCATTTCCTACAGCTCTTTTTGTGTGGGCAGTTCCGAACTACTAATGCTTTTAGCACCCTCTGGGATCAGGTCACAGCAGCATGGTTTCCTAGTGTCTTCTGTATATCTTGACTGGAGAGTTTCAGATGATCTCAAAGGCTGGCATAGAAGAAAAGCCAGGGTTTCCCATACCCCCATGTCCTCCTGGGATTGGGGACCCACACATCGATTGGTGACTTGGAAGGACACTGAGAATGCTCAGCTGAGCTTCACTGGTCCTGCAGAAAGGGACAGTCAGGTCAATTTTCCAGTGGTCACAAACTGGGATTGGCTCTGCCCCGGGCAGTGGTAAACCTGTAGATTAGAGAACCTATTAGGAAACTCAGACTCTCTAGAGTGCTACTTCCCTGCAGCCCTAGAGAAACCAGGCCCCCATTCTCTTGTGTTTCAGTTTCTCTTCCCTCGAGCAGCCAGTCTAGTTGGCAGAGTTCCCTGGCTCCGGCCTTACTCATTCTGCATCTGCTGTAGTGGTCACGTCTCTGCCACCCATTTCCCCGGGAGACTCTAGTTTCCCTTCTCCATATTTTATCACAATCACATTATGTATTCCACTGCTACAAGCACTGAATTAATGCACCTCCCCCGTGTGTGCATGATGTAGGTTTTATTTGTTTTGTGCATGGTGCCTTTTCATCTCGGTGGTCTTTGCACCTTGTACTAGATCTGGTACACAGTATTTTGGTAAATGTTTGTTGAGTAATTCAATTCACCCTATTCTACTCAGCTTACATTCTGTTCTAGGGACTGTATCTATGAAAGAACAAGGGGTGAGTAGTGTCAGATTATACAGCAAGGATGTGACTGCTCCAAGGTATGGCTGAGAAGGGTTTTATTGTAGATCTGAGAGAGTACAGCCAATGGCCTCTGGAAGAGTCCAGGGCAGGGAGAGAAAGTAGCAGACTAAATATGGTCATGGAGGGTGGGGGGAGGGGGGAGAGGCAAAGACACAAACACAGACAGAGAGAGACACAGAGAGAGACACAGAGAGAGAGATGGTGGGAGAATGTATGAGAGAAAGACCAAGAGAGAGAGGCAAGAGAGGGGGCCAAGAGTACAAGAGAGAGCCACGAGAGCCCATGACTAAAATGTCGGGGTTGTATACAAACGAGAAACTGTGGGATGGTACACCGATGAGCTGGAGAAGTTCAGGTAGAGGGTGGGGTGAGAAGAGCTGAGAGGAATCCCAGGTACTGAGTGGGCCTGGAGGCCAGCGTGCACCTTCTTATGATAATAGGCACCACAGTTAGCCATTTGTCCTGAGAGTCTTCTGACAATTCTTCCTGACAAGTAGAATTGCCGGAGGAGTTTGGATGGTGGAAAAGTCACACTGGCAGTCAACGTTATCCTCAGACACATGCAGCACTATATCAAATGGCTGAAGCCTGCTGCCCATGTGTAGTCTAAAAGTAGCATGTAGACCTGGGCGCAGCATCACACACTGATATTCTGGTGTTCGGGAGACTGAGGCAGGAGGAACAGAATTTGCAATCAACCTGGGCTACATAGGGAAGATGCAAAACAATGAAAGAGCTGCCTGTAGCTCCAGCTCCAGCTTTAATCTTATCGACTGCCTCTGATCCCACAGCGGTCAAATCAATAAGAGCTTTCTTATGGGCGAAGGCAGAGGCCATGCCGGATATAAAGCACCCTATCTGGTCAATGGGCGTGCACTATGGATGGCTGCAGAAATAAAGGTGCCTTGTTTTGGGGTAGCCCAGAGCCTGCAGCCTTTGAGTTTCTGGGAGCTGTTGGGCAAACATCATGGAAGAGTTCTGTTGGCACTGGATTCAGTGGAAGCAGCAGGAAAGTGCATTTCTGGAGAGGGGTTTTGGAGACAAGTTTCTGGGCTGGAGCTGGGAGTTGTGACAGAGAAGCTTTCTGGAGGGGTCAGGGCTGTGAATCTGAGGGATTCACTTCTTGTCCCAGAGCCATATCCAGGCTCACTCACAGGGCTGTTGACCGGCTTGGAGAACAAGCCTGGACAAGGCCTTGTTTGGGTGCTACCATGTCCAGTTCCATTTCACGGGAGTGGCTCGGAGACCTGCCCACTCTTTCTTTGCAGGGAGGTCCTAGGAGCCTCAGAGCAACTTTGTTCCAGCTTAGTCTGATCGGGGCTTGTTTCAAGCCTTGCAATTTCCAAGGCAAAGAAATTGTAGCTCTTCCCTCTCCCTCCCTCCGTCCCCCCGTCCCTCCCTCCCTCCCTGTCTCTTCTTCCTCCTCTCCTCCCCCTCCCTTCTCCTTTCTTTCCATAGTCTTGCTATGTAGTTCAAGCTAGCCTGAAGCTCATGGTCCTCCTGCCTCTGAGTGCTGGCACATAAATGTGTGCTAACACACCCAATTTAGAAGCTATAACTCCTGCCCCAAGCAAGAGAGTTTGGAGGTTATCTTAGTTTTCTGTGATAAAATAACTATTCTGACAAAGTTGGGGGTGGTTTGTTTTTCTCTCTCACAGTTCCAGATTGTCCATCATGGTGGGGAAATCAAGTTGGCAAAAATTTAAAACACCTAGTCACATTATGTATGCATACTAGCGCTCAGTTCACTTTCTCCACTATCCAGTTCAGGATTCTCTGTCCAGGGAATGGTGTCACCCACAGTGGGCAAGCTTCTGCATAGCAATTACCATAATCAAATAATGCCTGGTACACTTGTCCACAGGCTGTGAAGAGACACCATGACTATGGCAGCTCTTATAAAGGAAAACATTTCATTGGGGCTGGCTTACAGTTCAGAGGTTTAGTCCATTATCATTCTGGTGGGAAGCATGGTGGCATGCAGGCAGACATGGCCCTGGAGAGATGGCTGAGAGTTTTACATCTGGATTCAGGCAGCAAAAATTGACTGAGGATCTGAAACCTCAAAGCCCATCCCTAGTGACTACTTCCTCCAACAAGGCCACACCTATTAGTGTTACTTCTTATGAGTCTGTGGGTGCCATTTTCTTTCAAGCCACCATAACGGGCCAACCTGATCTAGACAACCCCTCTCTGAGACTCTTTCAGGGTGATTCTGGAGTATGTCGAGATGACAACTAAAAGTAACACGGAGGTCAAGGAGCCCAGGATGAAATCCCGGAGAAGATACTTCGCTCCCTTAAGTCGAGTTTCCTCATTTGTAAGATGGGGATGAAAAGGGGACCTATCTCAGGGCTGCTATCAGAATTAACTCTGCTCCAGAAAGAACTGCCTACCAGCACTGTTTCCTCATGGCCACTGTGTGGGAGGCTGGGGGGAAATGTTCAGAAAGCTTTGCGTCTGACTTAAGCACTCACAGAGTTCTGTGGACTCAAAGTTTCTCAGACGTTCCTGTCTCCAGTCTGAATGACTCAGTGACCTGCAGGTTGACATGGGTGAGACACAGAGTATGCATCCCAGAGGATGCCCCAGGTGGTTTACTGGGAGTGACAAGGCTCCAAGCATCCCCTTTTCCCCCACTTCTTCAATTCCACGGACACTGTGACCGTGACCGATCTCCCTCTAGCATTTTTCCGGTGTGAAGCAACACACAGGAGAAGCTGCTTCTGTGGGGGTGGGGTGTCATTACACTCTCAGGAGTGGTGGCCTTCTATCTAGACAAACACCCTAGAGGCAGACTGCTTGGGGTCTGGGAGGTGAGTCACCCAGGGCTTGTCTTGAAGAAGGCCATAGATGGTCTGATGTTTAGTGAGCAAAGTGACATTGGTAAGCACAGCCTCTGTGTAGTCAGTGGAAACTGGTGGCTGGCTCTTTGCTGTGTGCCAGTTTTGCTACCAAGAAAGAACTTCGATGCTGCCAGGGCTTCCTGGTCATCCCTTTGGCTCGTCAGTGACTAGCACAGTGAGGAGGAGGCCACCCTTCTTCTGGCTCTTCTGTCTGTTGCTGTCCCTTCTCAAATCCAATGGAAGCAGGGTAGACAGTCCCTTGACTTTCAGAGATAATTGTCACATGGACATGTGGTAGATCTGTTTTTAAAGAGCACTCTGCCATTTCCACCATATGACCAGACATCTGAAGAAAAAGAAACAGATGGACGGATGCTGAAGAACGGGACTGATGTCTGTGTTGAGTGACTCCCAGCAGTGCCAGAGTCAGGATCCTAGCTGGGATTTGGTGTCAGCTGGGGTGGCCTCCATGCCATGTTCTGCGAGCCACTGTGAGCTAGAAGCATAGGCTGACTTTTTTGTGGCTCTTGCAAGGAATTAGAAAGATGAGGCTTACTAAATTAGCCCAGGCCCAAAGAGGAAGTGGACACAGAGTCCTGAGATGTAGTGAGGGGTTTGGTGACCAGGGTTGGGCATGGCTGCTCTCAGGTGAGAGCCTGAGTAGGTTCAGAGACCGGCTAGTGTTCTAGCTGACAAATGAAAAGCAGCAGATGGCAGTGACTGTACACAAACTACTCTGTGGAGAGCACTGGGGCTCCTGGGAGGCCTTATCTCCTTCCTTTTGTTCAGAGGAGAGGATTGGTGTGAGCCTGGCTGGCCCACCAGCAGAGCACAGATGTGTGCTTGCAGCTGTCCTATCCTGCGGTTGTGAGGAGGAAACTGGACCCTGTGTCTAACAAGCAACTGACTGAACAGAGGAAGCCGATGTCCCCAGCAGGGCCTGGGACTCACCTTTGACCCAAGAGACAGGAAGTGCTTCACATCTGAGGACTTGGGCTGATCTGCAACAGACTGGTTCGATGGAGGCCCCACGGAACCAGAAAAACTGGTAGCCTCTTTGCTTCTTTTACGCATGGACCATCTTCCAGAAGATAATGAAAGCAACTTTTAATGGAAGCACACATACACATGAGCTAGGCAGCTTCAGTATATCAGAAAGGTCATGGAGTTCTGAGGGAGGGTGTAGGAACAGGGTCCCCCGGACCTCCCAGACCTGGCTGTGGAGTGCAGGAAATGTGGTTCTCACTCACATTTTCCCGCCTTCCCATATATGTGTGCTAACGCAATTACATGTCCCAAAGAAGTTATGAAACCTTCCCCTGGAGGTTGGAGTCTGGTGACAGACAGTCCAGTGGCTTCCAGCACCGCCCAAGCCTGGTCTAGGGGGGGCCTTGTTTTCTCCCATGCTTGTTCCTGACCCCAAGTCCTGTGAAAGGACCTGTCCTCATGGTAGCTCACAGGGTAGCTATCCAGATGTGAGGTGGCCTCTGTGCATACGGTGGGAGGGATAGTGTTTCTAAATTTAGGTCCTGTAGACGATGACATGCTAAGCCTCAGTTACTTGGCCAGCCTCCGACTTGTCTGTTAAGGTGAGGAAACAGGTGCCTGCGGCCGTGGCCGGCTTCTCGTGGCTTCCTTCTTCTGGGCCTCCTCAGGGATTGAGCAGTGAACACTTGCAGGCTTCAGGGTGTGGGGCCAGTGGAGCAAGAAGGGACAAGGAGGGGATGAGGGCCAGGTAAAGAGAGGGCCTGGCCAGACTTAGTCCTCATGCTCACAGTGCTAGGTCCCAGCTGTGAGACATTCAGTCCACTGGGAAATCTACTGTAGGTGGATCTTGGCAATAAAATGTGGAGATTAATCAAGGCAGCTCTGTTATGGGCCCCTTGCTCATGTAGGCTGCCTTGAGACCTTACCTGTGCCATCGCTCTGACTCTGTCTGGGCTCCATTATATTATTATTTTTAAAAGACAGGGTCCCACAGAGCAGTCCAGCTTGGCCTGAAACTAGCCATTTTCTTGTGTCCGGTTCTTGAGTGCTGGCTGGTATTCTAGGTATGAGCCACTATGCCTCGCTTAACTGTAACTTAAAAAAAAGTATGTGTGTGTGTGTGTGTACACACGTCTGCTTGTCTGTGTGTACACACACATGTCTGCTTGTCTGTGTGTACATACACATGTCTGCTTGTCTGTGTGTACATATACATGCCTGCTTGTCTGTGTGTACGTACACACATGTCTGCTTGTCTGTATGTACACACACACACATGTCTGCTTGCCTGTGTGTATACACACATGTCTGCTTGCCTGTGTGTACACACATGTCTGCTTGTCTGTATGTACACACACACACACACATGTCTGCTTGTCTGTGTGTACACACACATGTCTGCTTGCCTGTGTGTACACACACATGTCTGCTTATCTGTGTGTACACACACATGTCTGCTTGCCTGTGTGTACACACACATGTCTGCTTGCCTGTGTGTACACACACATGTCTGCTTGCCTGTGTGTACACACACATGTCTGCTTGCCTGTGTGTACACACATATCTGCTTGCCTGTGTGTACACACACATGTCTGCTTGCCTGTGTGTACACACACATGTCTGCTTGCCTGTGTGTACACACACATGTCTGCTTATCTGTGTGTACACAGACATGTCTGCTTGTCTGTATGTACACACACACACATGTCTGCTTATCTGTGTGTACACAAACATGTCTGCTTGCCTGTGTGTACACACACATGTCTGCTTGCCTGTGTGTACACACACATGTCTGCTTGCCTGTGTGTGCACACATGTCTGCTTGCCTGTGTGTACACACACATGTCTGCTTATCTGTATGTACACACATGTCTGCTTGCCTGTGTGTGCACCACGTGCATGCAGGTCCCTGCAAGGCCAAGAGAGAGTGTTGGGACGTCCAGAACTGGAGTTACAGGAAGTCTTATGTTCTCCATGGTCGATGCTGTGAACAGGACCCTGATATTCTGTAAGAGCAGCATATGCTCTTAGCTGCCAGGTCATCTCTCTACCTAATGTGACTCTTCAGGGTCCTTAAGGTTCCTTGTCTCTTGCCTCTCTGTCCATGGCTACAAATAGCATTCATCTGCCTCCTTGATCCTGCCTGCTCCTTCCTCGGGATACCTTCGATGCCTCCTTTTGGCACATCGCAGTTCGCTTGAGTCATTTATCTCACTTTTAATTACATGTGTGTGTCTACAGTAATTTTGTTTTGAGATGCCACTCCTCAGCTCTCAATCTATGTGCTTTGGGTAGCATTGTCCAAACCCTGGACTCTGAAGTGGATCGTGTGACCAGGCCAGTGGGTACAATCCATCCCTGGTGGCTTCAGTGATTGGTTCGGGAGCAGGCAGGTGATGTACACAGTCATTCAAGGTTAAGGGCACCTGACTGTTGGGCTTTGGATCAGTGACTCTCATACTTCCACCAGTCTAAGCTGGTGACAATGTAAGCTTGGGTTACTGCAAGTAGCCCAAGAGATGCAGAGCCAAAGGAAGGCTCCCAGTGACATAATTTAAGCTCTGAATCAAACCGTACCTGAAGCCAAATCCATCTCGTCTGTCTTAGTCACTGCTCTACTCCTGTGAAGACACACCAAGATCAAGGCAACACATAAAAACAGAAAGGCATTTAACTGGGAACTTGCTTACAGTTTCAGAGGCTTAGTTCATTGTCATGGCAGGGAGCGCACTGCATGCATGGCACTGGAGCTGTAGATGGCAGCTACGTCCTGATCTAAAGGCCCAGAAAGACCCTGGTCCTGGCATGGGACTCAAACCCCACCCTCAGTGACACACCTCCTCCAACAAGACCACCCCTCCTAAGCCTTCTAATCTTATCAAAGAGTTTGTGGTGGGTTGAATAGGTTTGGCACTAACTAAGACAGAGTTCCAGTCCCTTGTGAGTAAGCATTCAAATAGATGAGCCTATGGTACCATTCCTGTTCAACCCCCATACCATCTTTGCACATTTTGGCTACAGGACCCAGCTGATTGTTAAGTAGGGAACTGTTTGGAACTGCAGTTGAACAGTCTCAGCATAGGCTTGGCCTATGCTGTCTTCCCTTTTACTACAAGTGAAGGGACTGTATTTGTGCCTAGGACCTGGCTCAGTCCCTAGTATAAGAGTGCTCAACAAATGAGTGAAGAGAGGTCTTAGAGCCACCCTTCCTCTCTCAGACCTAGAAACGAGACAGCTGGTGGTGGCTCTTTGTGGGTGTACTGGCTAGTTTTGTGTCAACTTGACACAGCTGGAGTTATCACAGAGAAAGGAGCTTCAGTTGAGGAAATGCCTCCATGAGATCCAATTGTAAGGCATTTTCTCAATTAGTGATCAAGGGGGAAAGGCCCCTTGTGGGTGGGACCATCTCTGGGCTGGTAGTCTTGGTTCTATAAGAGAGCAGGCTGAGCAAGGCAGGGGAAGCAAGCCAGTAAAGAACATCCCTCCATGGCCTCTGCATCAGCTCCTGCTTTCTGACCTGCTTGAGTTCCAGTCCTGAATTCTTTCAGTGATGAACAGCTGCATGGAAGTGTAAGCCGAATAAACCCTTTCCTCCCCAACTTGCTTCTTGGTCATGATGTTTGTGCAGGAATAGAAACTCTGACTAAGACAGTGGGTGACAGTCATATGATAGGGTCCCGTGGGAACCAGTTTTCTTTAGAGTAAGGAGCTTTAGCTACAAGAAAGAACTATCACAGAAAAAGCTCTTTGTGACTCATGAGACTCTCGGAGTACCTAAAATTCTCTTAGTAAAACCAGTTTCCTTATGGTTCTCTCTCTCTCTCTCCCTCCCTTTCTCTTTCTCTCTCTTTCATTTGCTTAGAGAATAACTAGAATTACCTTTAAAAAGTTGGGATAGGAAGGGGCTGAGGGTGGGGTGGGGCAAACATGGAATTGGGAACTTTTGAGCTCTGCCAATATGTTACCTTTTCAAAAATTACATAAGGCACTGGCAAATCTCAGAAGGTAAGGGACTTGTTGCTAAGCCTGATGGCTTGAGTTTGATCCCTACAACCCACATGGTGAGGAAAAGAACATATTTGGGCCAGTTGTCATCTGATTTCAACATGCATGTGTGACATGTCTTCATGAATGCATGTGCAGAGACACAGGCACAGATACACACACTCACTAAACCTACCATGAGCTGTTATCAGCTCTCCACAGCTGCGGGAGGGTGTGTGGCAGCTGTTTCCCTTTGGGGCGGGTGGTTAGGGGGTATGCTGGCTAGTCTTCCATCAACTTGGCACTCAAACTAGACTTATCTGGAAGGAGGGACTCCCAGTAGAGAAAATGTCTCAATAAGATCTGTCTGTAAGGCATTTTCTTAATTAGTGATGGATGGGGGATGGCCCAGCCCATTGTGAGTGATACAGTCCCTGGGGCTGGTAGTCCTGGGTTCTGTAAGAAAGCAAGGGGGCAAGCCAGTAAGCAGCACCCCTCCATGGACTCTGCATGAGCTTTTGCCTCCAGGGTCCTGCCCTGTTGGAGTTCCTGTCCTGACTTTCTTCAGTGATGAACAGTGATGTGGAAGTGTAAGCCAAGTAAACTCCTCCCCAACTTGCTTTTTGGTCATGGCATTTTGTCACAGCAATGGAAACCCTAAGATAGGGTGTATGTTTCTGAAAGGCTGGCAGGACTTCTTGCGTTGACTGGGGAAAGAGAGGTAGAAAGAGGGATGCAGAGGCTAGGGGACTATCTGGAGGGATCTGTCTTGGGTAAGGAAGGCCACACCTGATAAGCAAAAGGGAATAGAATTAGGCAGGCTTAAAAGAAGGGTATGGCAGCAAAGAAACTCTGGTCCTGGCTGGCCTTGATTCCCAAGACTGTTATCTTACAATGTTATATACCAACTATGTCTAGAAGCATGTCCTGTTAGCCTTCTGAGCCTGTGGGTTCTTCGGTAAAATGGAGAGGCTGGAATGACGACCTGGACAATGTGACTCCCAGTTCTGGTGTTCTCTAAGTACTAACCTTCTCTCCATGGTTCCTCTGTGAAATGAAGGGACGCCCCATTCAGAAAAGGTGTGAATGGCACCAGCCATGTGGTAGGTGCCTTAGGACACATGGAGCTTAAGCACCAAGAGCTGGAGTCAACCCAGCTCTCAAGGGCACGCACAGTTCCACCCTGAGTTTAGACATCTGTGGAGAAAGCAATGGGTTAGCCCGGTGTGCAGCCTCCACCTTACCTCCCCTCCCCTCCCCTCCCACAGTGCCTTCCTCTTCGGGCACTCTCATTGGCTGGAGGCTTTGAGACCTGCAGATTGTCTGGGGAGAGGCTGCTGGCCTTCACCTTAGAGATTCTCACTGCGGAGGGGAGACCCCACCTAAGGAGCTCAGTTCTTAGTCACAGGGTGGCAAATTGAGACTAGCAGCATGTGAAGATGCAGGTGTGGGGTCACTTGGGGTCAGGTGGCTGATCTGTGGCGCTGGAGGATACATGTGGGATCCTGGGTCTAGGATATTGTCAGGGTTTAGAAAGCAAGGACCTTGAGTTCAGGGTCTGATACCATGGCAACTGGCTACAAGCACAGGTACTGAAAGGGACTTAGTTCCTGGCATCCAGCCCTTCTGTAGGGCAAGAGCATTAACAGTGGCTCATGGGCAGGAGGAAGAGGCCTTTCAAGCCCTGCAAGACCCCTGCCCAGTGTTTGTGCTCATTTCTGTAAAATCCAGGATAGACACCAGGTAAATAGTGCGTGTCATTTGGGGCGGTAGAGTAATTTCTGATTTTCTATGCATTGCATTCTTATTTTTTATTTTCTGCAGTAATTATAAAACCTTAGAAACAAAACCATACCATTGCACCCTTGGATTGCATGTGCTGAACACCCATGTTCAAAGGTCACGAAGAGAT
Source organism: Mus musculus (assembly GCF_000001635.26). Taxonomy (NCBI): domain Eukaryota; kingdom Metazoa; phylum Chordata; class Mammalia; order Rodentia; family Muridae; genus Mus; species Mus musculus. The sequence goes on along the minus strand of NC_000070.6, from coordinate 10,913,270 downwards.
GGTCTCCTGGCCTCAAAGGCCTGTCAGCACAACTCTGCCAACCTCAGCATCTTGGACTCCAATCACTTCTTGTAATGGAGGAGTCACCTTATTGCTGTCCCCAAGTCTCCCTAGGTTCCCTGCAGTGCTGCAGGAACAGACTGGTCAGGTGAGTCAGCTAACTTGTCATATTTTATTTCCACGCTGGCTACAGGCACATCTGGGCAGAAAGCATCACCAAAGACCTCGACAAGACTTGCTAAAGTGATGCTTACTCTTTGTACCTGCAAACAGTTGTGTGGATTAGAACAGGGCATTTTGCCCAGAGGAATAACAACAGCCACTGGGAACAACAGCAGGTGGGATCTGATGAAAAACAAAGAAACAAAGAAACAAACATAATGGGTGTTTTAAAACTCTAGGCACTTTTCCCCAAGAGACCAAAGCCTGAGAACAGTGTGATTCTTGGTGCAGGTCTGCCCCCTACAGGCCAGATTCTCAATTGACTGGGTTACTTCTGTAGGGCCAGAATAGTAGGTCTAGTTCTCTGCCGCCCCGTGTCTGTTTTTTTTCACTGTGAGATGTTTCCCCAGGTAAAGTACCTTCAGGGCCTCCCTCTTTTGCCAGCTCCCTCAGCTAGGAACGTAACCTGGCGACTCAACCACACATTGGCTGCAGTAAGAATTTTAGACTATAGAAGTTTTAAGAGACATGTCTTCCCTTTCCTATCTAGGAGTAGTGTGTATTTCTAGCTCATGTGTTGACATGTATGTAGCAAGGCAGTTTCCATTTTGGTCACATTAGAGTCAGAGATGAGCCACAAGTAGATCTGTCCAGATTTGTCTTCCAGATTTAAAATAGTGCAATGCTTCAAGTATGCCTATGGATTCTAATGCCTGGTTATGATGGGGTCAAAGACACTGGACCTAAAAGACAAGTTACGATCAATCGTTTGGAAATGACCTGTTTCACTTAGCCCTACCTGTCTGATCACTAGTGCCTGCCCCTGGGCCCTCTTGCTATACACCTGGTACAGAATGATAAGCATTTAAACATTCACGTGTGCTTCGAGTGTTCCCTTCAGATGGGTCATGTTGGGTCTCCTGTTATCAGATGAAGCTTGGTGGGGCCAAAACATTTTGTGTGCTGGTTTGAATATGCTTGGCTCAGGGAGTGGCACTATTAGAGGTGTGGCCTTCTTGGAGTAACCTTGTTGGAGGAAGTGCATCACTGTAGGTATGAACAGTGAGACCCTCTTCCTAAGCACGTGGGAGCCAGTCTTCTCCCAGTGGCCTTCAGATGAAGATGTAGAACTCTCAGCAACTCCTGCACCATGCCTGCCTAGATGCTGCCATGCTTCTTGTTATGTCCGACCAGCAGCTCACATATCTGGGTTCTGTTCTGGGAAGGCATCTTGGAATCTGGAAGAGAAGAGGGAGCTAGGCGGACGAGAAAAAGATGAAGCTAAGACAAAAATTCTGATCAAAGCTCAATTTTACTAATTCGCTCACCGAGTTATGAAGGAGGGGAAGGGGCCCGATTCCCGCCAAATCATCTTGGAGTAAGGTTGCAGGTGAACACCTGGTAGCTCCGGAACAGCTAGTTGGCAGGCAGAGGCAGTGGGAGTGGCAGGACGATAGGGTGGCAAGCTCCGCCCCATGCTCTCTAACACTGAAACCTGAGCAAACAGGTTTCAGGCTGGGGAGGGGAGGTTACAGCTCCTGGCTTGATAATGGACTGAACTTCTAAACCTGTAAGTCAACCCAGTTAAATGTTGTTCTTAGTCAAGGTGTCTTTCATAGCAGTAAAGTCATAAGCAACAAAGGTTCTCTCTAGACTAATGACAGAATGTTATCTTAAATGTGTGCATTTTTACATTGATCAGAAAGCAAACATGGTGTGCTGGGTAGTTTTATGTCGGCTTGAACAAGCTGGAGTTACATTAAAGGAGGGAACCTCAGTTCGGAAAATGTCTAAGATCCAGCTATAGGGCATTTTCTTAATTAGTAATTAATTGGGTACCATTTTGTGTGGTGCAATTCCTGGGCTGGTGGTCCTGGGTTCTATAAGAAAGCAGGCTGAACAAGTCATGATGAGCAAGTCAGTAAGCAGCATCCTTCCATGGCCTCTGCATGAGTTTCTGCCTCCAGGTTCCTTCCCTCACTGCTTTTGATGATGAACCGTTCTATAGAACTGTGAATGAAACAAACCCTTCCCCCCCCCCCCCCCAAGTTGCTTTTGGTCATGAAGTTTCATCGCAGCAATAGTAACCCTAACTAAACATTCAGTTATACACTAGAATAAAGGGGAGACGTTTTAAATAGCACTGATGCTGGACTTGGGGCCTGGGTATTGGCACTTCTGAATGTTTTCCCGTCAACCAGTCTAAAACCATATTACTGTAGAAATGCTGGGGTCACACATTTGTGTTGCTGCCTCTGACTTTTTATGTCCACTTCAGAGATCTGAACCTAGGTCCTAAGGCTTGTGTAACAAGCACCTTTATCCACTGAGCCATTTCTTTTTTCTTTTTCTTTTTTTCTTTTCTTTTCTTTTCTTTTCTTTTCTTTTCTTTTCTTTTCTTTTCTTTTCTTTTCTTTTCTTTTTTTTTCTGAGACAGGGTTTCTCTGTATAGCCCTGGCTGTCCTGGAACTCACTTTGTAGACCAGGCTGGCCTCGAACTCAGAGATCCACCTGCCTCTGCCTCCCGAGTGCTGAGATTAAAGGTGTGTGCCACCATGCCCGGCTCACTGAACCATTTCTTGAGTGCTGAAATGACAGGCTTCAACTAGTGTGCTTGAATGTTTAAAAATTTTTTAAAAGAACAGCATTCCTATAATTGAAGCTAGAAGATTAAGTCAAATTCTCTCTTTACAAATGAACTCAGAACACAGCGGCTTCTGGTGTGCCAGGGAGCAATAATGTCTGAGACAGACTTCTTACAGCACCAAGAAATGATAAAGGGTTGGCCTTAATCTCCCAAGATGGAAAGCAAAGGGAAGAAGAGTCTGTGTCACTACGCTGTGGTGGGTGGGGGCAGCAAGGCAGTCAGGACTCTACAATGCTTCTTGGCACTTTTGGTCTCAGGACCCTTTTACAGACTTTAAAAAAAAAAATATTTACTTATTTATTTTATATATGTGAGTATATTGTCACCGTCTTCAGACACACCAGAAGAGGGCATCAGATCCCATTACAGATGGTTGTGAGCCGCCATGTGGTGGCTGGGAATCGAAATCAGGACCTCTGGAAGAGCAATCAGTGCTCTTAACTGCTGAGCCATCTCTTCAGCCCCCCTTTTATACTCTTAAGAACAGGATCCCCAAGAGCTTCTCTGTGGCTACAGAAACATGACACTAGAAATTAGGAAAAGAGTGAAAATACATAAACTTAAAAATCTGCCCCATGCACACAAATTCTTATAATTATTTCTATGGCAATAAATGTATTTTCTAAAATATATGTAAAAAAGGATGATATTTATTTTGCATTTCTGCCAATTTCTTTAATATCTGGCTTAATGGAAGGCAGCTGGACCTTATCCCCCTGCATTCATCTCTTTAGTTCAGTTGTTTTCGTTGAAGCCTTAGAAGAAAATTGGCTTTATGCAGACATGCAGTTGGAAAAAAGAAATATTTTGTGAGTGTTTTTAAAGATTAACTTATTTATTTTATGTATATAAGTACAGTGTTGCTATCTTCAGACACATTAGAAGAGGGCATCAGATCCCATTACAGATGGTTGTGAGCCACCATGCCATTGCTAGAAATTGAACTCAGGACCTTTAGAAAAGCAGCCAGTACTCTTTTTTTTTTTTTTTAAAGATTTATTTATTTATTATATATAAGTACACTGTAGCTGTCTCAGACACACCAGAAGAGGGCATCAGATCTCATTACTGATGGTTGTGAGCCACCATGTGGTTGCTGGGATTTGAACTCAGGATCTCTGGAAGTGCAGTCAGTGCTCTTAACCACTGAGCCATCCCTCCAGCCCCAGCAGCCAGTACTCTTAACTCAGCTCTCCAGACCATTTTTTTTTTAAATAACCTGGCAATTCTTCAATGTTATATCAAAACTCAACTAGTTTCTTCCTATCAAATGAGCTGTGGGTATTCTGGTACAGTAAACTCCACCAAAGTAACTTTTGAGAACTGGCTTCTTTGGTTATAGCAGTGCTTTGGTCATCTGACAATATGATTGCTCAGTCATACAGTGTCTAAGCACTGCTACATTTCCTATACAATGCTAACAGACACTTGTCAATATCACCAGATTCCCCAGTTAAGAAATTAAGTGCCAAGGAAGCTGTCCTGATCACTGTGGTAGATAAAGGTTTCCCAAAAACTCTAATTGCGGTTTAGAATATTGCCATTTATTTTCTCAGAAGTTGCTTTATTCATTCTCTGAATTATAATAGTTTGCCTGCTAGTTGTTTGTTTAAGAAAAATTTGTTCTATTAAAAAAGTTCTCAACTCAAAGAGGGCTTCATGTGTATTTTCCATTTAGCTACACATTAAACATGAGCTTTTCTGGGTTGCCTAGATGGCTCAGTTGTTACGAGCACTGGTGGCTTTTCTAGAGAATGTGTTCGGTTCTGAACACCCATACAATGTCTCAAAAGTGTATGTAACTCCTGTCCCAGGGCTCTGTGTCCTCTTTTGGCCCCCACTGGCATTTCTTGTCCACAGGACACAGACATACATCTCCAGAGAGAACCTACCTGCATTTGTCCTTGGAAAAGTTTCTAAGAGTCAAGATTGTTTCAAATATTTTATATGAAAACATTACACATGCACTAAAAGTAACTTGATGAGTTGGGAAGTCATCTAAAAATAACTTATTATTTTAAATGATATTCAAAACAGCTTTCTCTGCTTGGGTACTAAGAACTTACTTAAAGTGAATTGAATTATGTGAAATACAAAGCTAAGAAAAATGGAAATTGAGAATATCAGCAGTATTTAGCTAACATAACACATTCTGGGGTTTTAACATCCAATCACCATCAGGGCTGGGTACTGTTATCCTCAAAGCATCATAACTCGAGGGCATGAATTCCAAGCAAGTTTCCACAAATAATCATTTCAGTAAAATAATTATAGAGTGAATGTGGATGGGTGATCATGTTAAGTACAAAAAAATAATAAAACCTTCATGGAACCTGTTAGCAGTTTGTTTAAGTTCCACCCCACAGTTACCTGGCAATAGCCAGGTATGCCTGACTCACTATAAAAGGGGCTGCTCTTTCTTGCTCTTGCCTTCCTGCTCCCACTCTCTCCCTATTCCTTTCCTTCCCTCTCCACGTGCTCATGGCTGGCCTCTTTTCTCTTCTTTTTCTCTTTCTTTCTTCTCTTCTCTTCTCTTCTCTTCTCTTCTCTTCTCTTCTCTTCTCTTCTCTTCTCTTCTCTTCTCTTCTCTTCTCTCCTCTCCTCTCCTCTTCTCCTCTTCTCCTCTTCTCCTCTTTTCTCCTCTCCTCTTTCTTCTCCTCTTCTCCTCTTCTCCTCTTCTCCTCTTCTCCTCTTCTCCTCTTCTCCTCTTCTCCTCTTCTTCTTTTTTCTCCTCTCCTCCTCTCCTCCTCTCCTCCTCTCCTCCTCTCCTCCTCTCCTCCTCTCCTCCTCTCCTCCTCTCCTCCTCTCCTCCTCTCCTCCTCTCCTCCTCTCCTCCTCTCCTCCTCTCCTCTTCTCTTCTCCTCTTCTCTCCTTCTCCTTCTCCTTCTCCTTCTTCTCCTTCTCCTTCTCCTTCTCCTTCTCCTTCTCCTTCTCCTTCTCTTCTCCCTCTTCTCTTCTCTTCTCTTCTCTTCTCTTCTCTTCTCTTCTCTTCTCTTCTCTTCTCTTCTCTTCTCTTCTCTTCTCTTCTCTTCTCTTCTCTTCTCTTCTCTTCTCTCCTCTCCTCTCCTCTCCTCTCCTCTCCTCTCCTCTCCTCTCCTCTCCTCTCCTCTCCTCTCCTCTCCTCTCCTCTCCTCTCCTCTCCTCTTCTCTTCTCTTCTCTTTCTCCTTCTCTTCTCTTCTCCCTCCCTCTCCTCTCCCTCTCCTCTTCCTCTTCTCCTCCCCCTCTCCTCCCCCTCCTCTCCTCTCCTCTTCTCCCTCTCCCTCTTTTTCCCTCTTTCCCTCTTTCTTTCCCTCTTTCCCTCTTCTTTCCCTCTTTCTTTCTTTCCCTCTCTCTTTTTCCCTTTCCCTCTTTCTTTCCCTCTTTCCCTCTTCTTTCCCTCTTTCTTTCTTTCCCTCTCTCTTTTTCCCTTTCCCTCTTTCTTTCCCTCTTTCCCTCTTCTTTCCCTCTTTCCCTTTCCCTCTCTTTCCCTCCCTTTCCCTCTCTTTCCCTCCCTCTCGCTCCCTCTTCCTCCCCTCCCCTCCCCCTCCCTCCTTCCCCCCTCCTTCCCCTTCCTTCCCCCTTCCCTTCCCTTCTTCCCTTCTTTTCCCTTTCCCTTTCCCTTTTTCCCTTTCTCCCTTTCCCTTTTCCCTTTCCCTCTTTCCCTTTCCCTCTTTCCCTTTCCCTTCCCTTCTCTTCCCTTCTCTTCTTCGCCTCTCCTCTCCCCTCCCCTCTTCTCCCCTCCCCTTTCCCCCCTCTCCCCCCTCCTTTCCTCTCCCCCCTTTGCCTCTCAACTCCCCTCCCCATGCCCTGAATAAACACTATTCTATACTATATCACTGTGTGGGGTCTCTCAGGGGGAAGGGATGCCTCAACATGGGCCGGCAGAGCTCCTTCCCCCATACCTGACTACATCTCCATAGAACATATCCCCCTTCTTTATCTTTTGTTTGTTTTTGTTTTTCGAGACAGGGTTTCTCTGTGTAGTCCTGGCTGTCCTGGAACTCACTCTGTAGACCAGGCTGGCCTCGAACTCAGAAATTCGCCTGCCTCTGCCTCCCAAGTGCTGGGATTAAAGGCGTACGTCACCACGCCCGGTTTATAAACAGGTCATATAATGCTGTGACTGATTTAGAAGCTCTGCAGGTTTGCATTCACATGGAGATCCAAACTTCGAAGAACTAGTAAGCTCCCGTTCACCACTGGTCAGAGCAAATGTCCGTATGGTCCCAGGGGAGAGTTCTTAAGCTCAGAGCTACCCCTGTGTTGCCCTTGAGGATGGAGACATTAAGTCTTTTCACTGACCCTTGTTCTAGGACTTTTTCCCTTGGGTGAGATTTTCCTCTTTCCTTTGAGACAGTTTCTCACTGCTGAGAAATCCCAGGCCTGGGTGAACTGCTCTCTGTAGCTCAGGAACACCAGCCCAGAGAGTAGCAGCCCCCAGCCTATCACATGACAACCTGGTGGTCTGGCCTGTGCTAGAAATCTCTTTGGTTATTGATGATGCCCTCAGGACGCTGGTAGGACAAGCTAATAACCCTTCTCTCACCCATGGTTCTGTCTTTGCTGCCTTGTCCCTACTTACTGAGATGTCTTGGTTTAGTTACAGTAAGCAGAAAGCAATAAGACCACTAAACTGGCACTCCCAAAACCCCTCTCTCATTTGCTTGCTCCCTGAATTGCTCAGGCTCCCCTCCCCCATTCGCTTGCTCCCTTGCTCCTGGTGCCTGCTGCTGCTGCCCTGCCAGCCCACCACAGCTCTGCTCCTGGTTCGCTCCATGAAAATCGGGTCTGGCCCTGCCCCTTGTGACCTGCCAGGGACTCTGCTGAGACCCTTGCTTTTCCATGTGCATGACCATCCTCCCTCCCACGCGTGCAAGTTCTTTCTCTCTGTCCGGGACTCTGCTCCTGCACTCTGCCCACTGCAGCTGCAAGAAAAACAGCTTTCACCCTGTCCCCTTTGAACTCTGTTCACTGAGAAGATGTTTTCCTGAGTGCAGGCTCGACCTGTGCTTGTTCACACTCGCACACACCATATGTGAGCCCCTCTCTCTCCCTCTCTTTCTCTGCCCCGAACTCGGGAAGTGAGTGACTAGACTGGCTCTCTGCCACAATAATAGCTTGCAGACTCTGACAGGCTGGGCGAGCCAGCCAGCGCCTGCCCACAGCAGGAAGCACTAGGCTGCAGCTTCCAGCTGCCTGGTGGAAGCTCTGCTCTGCTGCTGTCCGGTGGTGCTGAGACCCTGTGCTACCTGGGGAACACACTTTGTAATCGTGGTTCCTGGTGTCTCAACCACACATACATGCACGCGTCTGTCTCTGTGGACCGGCTTGCTCTCTTTACAATCCATTTCACTAGTGATACATGCCCACGCCCCTAGCCTGTTCTCATGGCCTCCTGGCTCAGTTCCTGTCACAGGCCTGAATTCGCCTGGACAAACTCACTTTTTGACACCGCGATCTTATGCCACTGCTGCCAGCTTTTTTTATTTCTTATTTCTTATACACCCTGGTCCTCCACACCAACTCTAAGCCAAGTGTTTCTCTACTAATGAAAGCCAAGTGTTTCTCTGCTAATACAAAATGTGTCTTTCTTTACTTATACAACCTATCAAAGTTACTTAAGATTTTCGTTCCTATCCTGTCTTGATAAATAATGATTTTTCCTATTGCCATTAAATTATGGTGTGTTCTATTCGGATATGATCAGTTGATATAGCCCTCAATCTTGTCAGAAATCTGCTAATTTATCAATATACTTAAGTTTACGACAGAGAGAACCTCTCAAAGCCTAACAGTTTACCCACAAGGTCTCAGAAGATTTGGACACAGCTACAAGAGGCTGCCTGGATTGTAATATAACCACTGTGAAACACAGTGGACAAAACTGGCTGGCCTCCACTTCTTCTCCTCTTCCTCCTCCCCCTCCTTCTCCTTCTCTCTCCTCACTTCACCACACACCCACAAAACACATCCCCCCTTATCTTTTTGTAAACACAACAGAACCTGAATTTCCTAACTCACTCATCAAGACAGAGTAGTTGAAAAACATACTAATTAAAAGAATTATAGGTGTATGTGTGAGACAGAGAGAGAGAGAGAGACAGAGAGAGAGACAGAGGCAGAGAGACAGAGACAGAGAGACAGACAGAGACAGAGACACAGAGAGACAGAGACAGAGAGACAGAGACAGAGAGACAGAGAGAGACAGAGAGACAGAGAGAGAGACAGAGAGGCAGAGAGACAGAGAGACAGAGAGACAGAGAGAGACAGAGAGAGACAGAGACAGAGAGACAGAGAGACAGAGAGAGAGACACAGAGAGACAGAGAGACAGAGACAGAGAGACAGAGAGAGACAGACAGAGAGACAGAGAGTTGCTCTAAGAGTCCCCAATAAATTCCCCGTGTGTTATTGAAAGCTGAGGCTACATAAGGATGTCCTTCAGGATGATCTCTTCTTCACTTCTCCGTATCTCTCTTAGATTGGAGTTCGGGTCATGTTGCCTTCTATTCTATTCTATTCTATTCTATTCTATTCTATTCTATTCTATTCTATTCTATTCATTAGTCACATCCTCTACTGATTCTCTCTCATCCCTTCCCTGTTACTTCTCATGTATTATTCTTCTTGGTGAATACTTATTTACAAAATTAAATCTCTGTGTGGGTTTCCTGTTTCATAAAAATCCTTGCAGTGGCTTGTTTTCACTGTTCATCTATTAGTGGGTTTAGAAGACTAGTTGAATACTTGCTTAGATCCAAGGCAACAGATGGAACGAAAGCATAGTGGGATGACCAGCAAATATTTATTCCAGTGGCTCTTCTCAGTAACAACATGCTGAGAATGAAAGGGAAACCAAATATTGAGCCGTACAACTTGAATTGAAGCCTCAATCCCATAAAAATTGTTCTTTACTGCACAACACTTGAGATTGATTTACATAGCTGATATTATAATCTTATTCTAATGAGATGTAATGTATTCTTAGTCTATTACAAAGACTAAAGTTCTGAATGATAAATATTCCCTACTGGTTTTCTGTTTCTGAAAATTATTTTACCTCAATACAAATATGAGCTGGGACTGGTTTCCAAGGACTTGGATGCCGTGAAGAACCCAGAATTCCACAGCAGACTGACTATACAGGCTAAGCAGTTGTGACAGTTTCCAAGTGTGATGGTTACGTTATTGACATCTTCAGAAGCAGATGCTCACCTGAAAAATCGTCTGAGTGATCTCCAGTGTTCCTGATCACTCTAAGTGTTAGCAGTTTCTCCAGAACTTCTAGTACTCTTGTAAGTCAATTAAAACATATAAAAATAAGATTCCCACCAGGGAAACAGTGTCCACACCTATCTGGATCCCAGAAGAATTTCCTACCAGGCAGTACCCAACCACCACTCTCTCCTAAGAATCAGAGAGGGCAACAAAAACCAAGGAACAAAACATCTACCCAACAAAGATAAGACCAGATATCAGCACCTAGAGTTACAATCTTCCCAAATCCAGATTCCTAGGTGCTAATGAACAAACACAATAACAGCTAGGACAATATTTCTCAACTAGAGTCAAGGAATCATACTACATACAGCAGGCCCTGAAAATTGCAATATAGCCGAAGCACAAGAAAAAGACCTAAAATAGAGGCCCTTAAAGAAGACTTAAAGATAGCTCAGCGGTTAAGAGCACTGACTGCTCTTCTGAAGGTTGTGAGTTCAAATCCCAGCAACCACATGATGGCTCATAACCATCCGTAATGAGGTCTGATGCCCTCTTCTGGGGTTTCTGAAGACAGCTACAGTGTACTTACGTATAATAAATAAATAAATATTAAAAAAAGAAGACATGAATAAATCCCTTAAAGAAATCTATGAAAACACAAACAGTGGAAGGAAATGAGTAAAACAGCTTAACACCTGAAAGTGGAAATAGAATTAGTAAAGAAAACCTAAACTGAAAAAAATCTGGAAAAAAAATGTAGCTCCATCAGGCCCCTCAGAGGTAAGCATCAGCAACAGAATACAAGAGAGACCCTCAGCCACTGAAGATAGAAGATAAGGATGCTTTGATCAAAGAAAACGCTAATCTAAAAATATATGGCACAAAACATCCAGGAAATCTGCGACACTGTGAAAAGACCAAATCTAACAATAAAAGGAATAAAGGATTGGGAAGAAATATAGGTGAAAGGCACAGAAAAAAACATTTTCAACGCAACCATGGAAGAACATTTGCTTAACCTAAAGGAGGAGATGCCTACCCAAGTACAAGAAACATACAGACACCAAGTAATGCTACACAAGGAAAGAAAGCCTGCTGGGCACATCACAATCAAAACCTAAACACACAGAACAAAGGAAGAATATTAAAAGTTGCAAGGGAAAAAAGACCAAGTAACATATGAAGGCAGACCTATTAGAGTTAAACCTAAAAGCCAGAAGGGCCTGAAAGGATATTCTAGAGATGCTAAGAGACCACATATGCCATCCCAGACTACTATACCCAGCATAAATTTCAATTATCATAGATGGAGAGAATAAAACATTCCATGATAAAATCAAATTTAAGCGATATATATCTACAAATGCAGCCCTATGTCAGAAGGAAAACTCTAACCCAAAGAGGTTAACATACCCAAGAAAACAGGGGATAAATAATCCCAGACAAGCAAAATCAAAAGCAAGCGCGCGCGTGCACACACACACACACACACACACACACACACACACACACATCAACAAATACTGTTCATTGATATATCAATATACACTGCTCACTGATATATTTCAACATATCAATATTAAGCAGACTTAATCCCTCAATAAAAAGTTATAGATTAACAGAATGGATGTGAAAACAGAGTCCATGTCTTCTGCTACATCCAAGAAACAAACACACCTTAACATCAAAGATCAACATCACTTCAGGGAAAAATAATGGAAAAAGATATTCCAAGCAAATGAACCTAAGAAGCAAGTTGCTGTAGCCATTTTTATATCTACCCAAATGACTTCAAACCAAAAATAATCAGAAGAAAGGACACTACACACTCATCAAAGGAAGAAATCCACTATGAGGACTCTGCAATTTTTAACATCTGTACACCAAAACACAAAGGCATCCCAGTTCATAAAATAAACACTACTATAGCTTAAATCACACATTGACACACACACTGATAGTGGAGACTTCAGTACCCAACTCGCACTAACAGACAAAACTAAACAGAGCAATGCTCAAGCATTGCTGAATCGTGAATCAAATGGATCTAACAGATAGTTATAGATTGTCATCCAAACACAATATACCATCTTCTCAGCACCTCATGGAACATTCTCCAAAAATGACCATATACGCACATACAAACCAAGTCTCAACAAACACAAGAAAATGAAAATAACAACCTTTATACTCTCTGACTGCCATGGATTAAAGCTGGATATGAGCGTCAACAGAAAGCTTACAAAGTCATAGAAACTGAACTCACTACTGAATAAAGAGCGATTAAAGACAGAAATTAGGAAAGAGATGAAAGACTTTCTAGAATTGAATGAAAGTGAAAACAACACATCCAAAACCTACGGGACAATGAAGGTGGCTCAGAGTGGTAATCCACAGCACTGAGTGACCACATAAAGAAACATACTAGCAACCTAAGAGCACTCCTGAAATCTCTAGAGCAAAAAGAAGTCACACCCAAAAGGAGTAGATAGCAAGCAGGCAAAACACCCATGTACATAAAATAATAATTCTAAGAAAAAGGTTACATTAAAATGTACTTTTGAGGACTGAGATTTACAAAGTTAATCGTTTTTACTGCCTCCATTAAGAATGTTAAGCCAGGGCCTAGCAAACACAGAAGTGGATGCTCACAGTCAGCTATTGAATGGACCACAGGGCCTCCAATGGAGGAACTAGAGAAAGCACCCAAGGAACTAAAGGGAACTGCAACCCTATAGGTGGAACAACAATATGAACTAAGCAGTACCCCGGAGCTCTTGTCTCTAGCTGCATATGTATCAAAAGATGGCCTAGTTGGCCATCACTGCAAAGAGAGGCCCATTGGACTTGCAAACTTTATATGCCCCAGTACAGGGGAACGCCAGGGCAAAAAAGGGGGAGTGGGTGGGTAGGGGAGTGGGGAGGTGGGTATGGGGGACTTTTGGTATAGCATTGGAAATGTAAATGAGCTAAGTACCTAATAAAAAATGGGAAAAAAGAATGTTAAGTGAAATTGGATCTAAAATTAAAAGTAATCCCACATTTATTCAGAGAGAGAAAGAGGGAGGGAGGGACGGAGGGAGGGAGGGAGGGAGGGAGAGGAGAGGAGAGGAGAGGAGAGGAGAGGAGAGGAGAGAGAGAGAGAGAGAGAGAGAGAGAGAGAGAGAGAGAGAGAGATGTTGTGTTCAGGAAACAGTGCAGTATGGATATCACACAGCAATTTGCACAAATTGGTTTTCTATATTGTGTGGATCCTGTGGCTTGAATTCAGGTTATCAGGCATTGGTGGCCTGATATATTTTTGACATTGGAGAACTGAAAATATGACTGTATAGAATTGGTGATGTGTTCAATTTTCCATATTGTCCCTTTAGAGGCAAAATAGACTGAAATTACCATAACTTCCTACCCTTACCCCCACACTCTGTAGACCAGACTGGCCTCAAAACTGAGAGATTCACTTGCCTCTGCATTCTGAGCATTCAGAGAAAGTGCTTGAGCCGTCATGCCTGGCTCTAAAAAATATCTTCAAATTGCTGGTTCAGTATATGTACATACTGGAATAAAAAGAAACCACTTTATGGCTGGGCTAACCTGTCATCTATAAGCTCTCTCTCTCTCTCTCTCTCTCTCTCTCTCTCTCTCTCTCTCATTTTTGAGACAGGGTCTTATTTTGCAGGCCCGGCTGGATTACGCAAGTGCACTGCTACACTCCACCTGTATGAGTTTCTGAGTACGATGTGCATGCTACTGATGCTACTGCTCTGTTATTTTTTGGGAATGCACACTGTCAATCAGAAATGTCTATGTTTCTTATATAATTGCACAGAGACATAATTTTGAGGAGTAAATTGGTTTATTGAAAGATAAAATTTGCAAATAATCTTAATACAAAAACTTGAGCATCAGCCACTTTGAGATCTCTTTTGCTGCAATTAAAGTTTTTTTTAAGTACATAAATGTGTCATGGTGAGGAAAAGCTTGCCTCTCTGTCTTTCTTTTTTCTTTTGTACCACTGGGAATAAATTTAGGGTCTTGTACATGCAATGCAAGTACTCTATTGCCAAGCTAGACCCTAGCCTAGGAAAAAGCTTTTAGCACTCAGAGGATTTGCTTGGTGGCAAGAATGGAGTTAACTGAAAAGCAAGCAGATCATATCTGGGCTAAAATGTACTTCCTTTCAGAGTGCCCAGTGTCACACACTTAAGTAATACACACACAGGAAATGGTCACACAGAAAAGAACTCTAGCAGACTAGAAAAGCCCTGAAATGTCTATGGGGCTGGGAGGTAAAACTGAGGCAATGCATTTCTTGAACGTTACTATGTATGATACAGTTCCTCCCATCTCAGTGATATCACAGGAGCCCACGAGCTACCCATTGGTTCTTTATGCTTCAATAAAGAATGGGCCAACCTGATACTATTAGAAAGTATACAGGTTGTCTGAAAGTCATCTTACTGCTGCTCATTTAGAGTTATGGAGTATACTTGAAAAGTCTAACAACGACTTATTTTTAGGATTTTAGTAACTTTAGTTGCATCAAAACATATATATGTATATATATATGTTTGCTAATAGAAAACTAACAACTTTTGCTATTTCAGTGAGCAAAGGAGGAAATACACTAAAACTGGTAACATCATTATTACTATTATGCATAATACTGAATTGAGTTGGTGAGGCAAGATGAGATACATAAAAGGCAGGGTTACAATGTTCCTGTATTCTTGCCAACTCCTCAGTTAACCAATGGTCATCTGCTTTTCTGTCATGTTCAACTTATAGTCTCAGACAATGATGGATCAGAATAGGAAGAGCCATGAACACTCATATACAATGACCTCTCTGCCATGCCAGTGGGTATTCTTTAACAACGATGACACATGAGGAACATTTTAGAGTGCATTAGCAGTCAGTATGGCAGTTGCTATAAAAAAGCTGTAAATCTGCACGGGATGTCACTATTTCAGTCCCTAAAAGGTGATATGCTGGCAAACGCAGATATTTTAACCTAAGTAAAATGTCCACGTCGAAAGGAAGAATGCCAAGGTGTCACAGTACGCATGCCTTTTCCAGTCCATTTGGTCTTCAGACATGTGTGGTTACACAGCATTTGTTGCCTTTTCCCAGCGCGCACAATACTGCTGTGCACTGGTACCCAAGCTGGTACCCGGAACTTGTTCTCACAGGTGCCGCTGTCTGCACTCTCAGTGTTTACCACACACCCAGCGAAGCTGATGATCTGTCTGCAGGTCAGTGAGTTCTTCAACAGTTCTCCAGCTACACTGGCAGGCATATGCCCGTGCTCCTTTCTTCTCGATCAATTTTGTTTTGAGTTTGTGGAATTCTGGCATGTTGTTTCTGTGGTGAAACAGACAAACAAGCATAGTGTTCGTGTTTAGTGTTTAATAATGCAAAAAAAAAATAAAGGTTCTGTTTAGTTTCCTGCAGCCTCTTCAACTAAAACTCAGGACTCAACAACCTTGGTCTGTTCATACCAGCAGCAGGAGACATCCTTAGATGTCTGTTTCTGGCAGTGTTTCTCTGACTTTTTAATGGCAATGTTCTAGAAGTGACTGTTCTGAAGACCTGTTGATGTCACCTGTCAGAGAGGACAGGCATGAAAACAGAATGGGAGGTGAGGAGGCCCACTCCTACCTCAGACACTCATCTCACCTGGGCCGCAAAGGCTGTCTATGCAAGTGGGGAGGCAGTGGGCTTCTGATGCGCTAGCTGATGCACACGTCTATTACTGGGAAAACAAGTCTGCTAGTTCTCTAAGGTAAACCCAGACTTTCTTCCATTTGTATACACGACCTGTTTATTTATTCTACCAGCAACAAAGTACCTGTTCTAAAGTCTAAATGATGTAAAAAATTACTGAAGCAACAAGAAAGACAATCATGAAAACAATAACCATTGGGTTTGCTTGCATTATACTGATGCAGAAGTTACTGTGAGTTCAGTTACTAAAAGAAAATCAATTATAATCTTTACAACTCATGTAATAAGTTTATGAACATATCTTTAGAATTATAAAACTGGATAATTTAAAAGTAAAATGTTGGGGGAAAAAATCCCCAAAACAAAGAGAAACAGTGAAATGTGGTGTATATGCTAAAGAAGTGTGGTGGCCAAGATACATTACTTCTTAGTATCTTCAGCAGACAGTTTCCAAAGTGCCCTCTGGTGGTCAATGTGTATCACATACACTACTGCACTGTGCAAAATTCAGGCACTGTTTAGATGATGAGAACCTACAAAACCCTAGAGTTCCTGGGCAACTGTCTGAGTTTAGAAAAGTGGCACCCTGACCTAGCTAGGGTTATGCAGAACTAGGAAAGAACACAATAATATGGTTTTATTAGAATAAAAAATGAGCCCAGAAAAATGAAGTTAATGAAAGAAGGTAATACTCCCTTTATTCAATCTGCTAAATTCAGTATTTTGCTAAACTTAGCATTTGCTATATGGCTGATCAGAGACTTTAGAAATAAAAATCATAGATACCAAGTGAATCAATAATACCTTTTAAGTAATTTTTTAAGGAGTGCTTATCTTAAAAGCTTAGAAAATAAATTATGGTGTTATTTTCCTTTAAGGAGAGCCTATGATTTAATAGACAAATACAAGAATCTTATTAAGCTATAGTGGCAGGGTGGTCAGTAAATCCAGCTTATGTTTTCTTTACAAAGGTCTATAGTATGTGAAAGCTACCACATGCTTATTCCTGACTTGTAAAATAACACAATGAAGCAAGCAACTGTACAGCATCAACAGAGCAAGCATGCACCCGACACCACACAGCACAGATGCTCGCTCTGCTTGGTGGAACATGTGATGGACTGTGAAGCCTTCTATCTATGCACTAATCACTCTGTTTTCTCCCAGGGGATCCTTGGGTTCCATCATTCTCTAGCACTCTTCGTTTCAGCAGACCACACCCTAATTCTAAACATGGGACCAGTAGATGTGGCATCTTCATTTTCCGAGTGAGTACTCATAACCCTACTAAGTGTCTTACTGCCCCCTCTGACACAGAGGAGGTGCCAATGTTCAGCATAGAGAACCAACAGACGTGTTTTTCCAGTAGTAGAATGCACAGGAAGCCCATTGCTTTTCTGCCCCTTGCACAGGCCTTTGTGGCACAGGTGAGTGTCTGAGGTAGGGTGAGCCTCCTCACTCACCACTCTGTTGCCATGCCTGTCCTCTCTGACTAGTTTCAAGAGTACCTGGAAGCCAATGTCTAGCTTCTTCCTTTAAAAGGGCATTAGCACGGTCCATGTGTGTGAATCAAGACGCCCAAGAAGTCTCATCCTAAGATGCTAACTGCCTCTTGCATCCCACAGCCAGAATTTGGTCTAAAATCTCTCTCTGGTACACCTGCTCCTTTCTGCCTTTCTCCCTGCCATGATTCATAACATTTTGTTCCTGTACTACTGTAACACCCCAGCATTAGTCCTCATGATTCTCCACTGGCCTGCTTCCCTGATATGGCAGTCTGTCACCCCTTAAATGCTGAGAGCAGTGATGAGTGCTTGTAAACCTAGCACCCAGAAAACAGGCAGGAAGACCTACAGGCTTAAGGACAGCTTGGTCTGCTAAGTAAGTTCCAGGCCAGCCAGACTATACTGCTAGAATTAAGCTATACTGCTTAGGCCTCTCTAAAAGCACTCAACTGCGAGTCACCACTGAAAGGACTACATTTAAGCTCCTTACTACTGCTTTCCTAAGCTTTTTTTTTTTTTTTTTTTTGAGACAGGGTTTTTCTGTGCAGTCCTGGATATCGAGGAAATCACTCCATAGACTAGGCTGGCTTTAAACTCTTCCTGAGCTAGGCTTCTTGAAACCTTCTGAAGTTCCAAGAGGATTCACAGTTGAAGTCATGAGATTGGATGTTATTACCCAAGAGGGCAGCTTGGAAGAAGCCAGTGCAGAGTTGTTTTGTTAAGATGTTTTGGGCTTATATGGTAAAGGGAAGGATGGCTATGTCAGGGCTATTTGAGCAGATGTATCCTGAATGCTGATGGGAAGGAGTTTATGTAGGAAGAGATACTTTTTAATGACAGGTCTTCTAGAAGTGACTATTCTGAACAGCTACTGATGTCACTCAAGAGGACAGGCATGGGAACAGAGTGAGAAGGCTCACCCTACCTCAGACACTCACCTGTGCCACAAAGGCCTGTGCAGGTGAACTCAAGAGGTCCACCTGCCTCTGCCTCCTGACTGCTAGGATGAATAGTGCACCACCATTGCCCAGGTGTTCTTGGGCCCTTTTGACTTCTCTATACTACTTCAGCTCTTGACATCTTTTGTCCTTGTTCAAACTACTTCTGACTCTCCACTCATGCCATCTGACTTCACCTCTCTCTGTGTCTTTAAAAATACCCCTTAAGTGCTAGGGACATACTCCATTCAGAGTTCTTGGCTAGCATGCATGAAGTCCTGATTCAAACTCTACCTTTCTGGGTGCTGGAGGTGAAATGTATCCATCTTCCCTTTCCTCTAGCTCTATTATCACATTCAGTGTGGTGTTCTCTATGCTGTCTCCCTCTCAGCTTCTGAGAGTGGCCAATGAGGTGCTGAAGAATGTCAACTGGATAAAGAAATGCTAAGGACTTACACGAAATAGATGCATCAATAACTTGCATCTTGGTTGAGATGACCATATTCTTTAGTTGTTATCCCCTTGTCTTTTAAACATATTCTTATGTATCTTGAGTGTTCAGTTTATTTTTCACTGATTTATGTAATAACTACCAGTTTAGTTTTAACAGTGTAATATAGCTCTAGTAATCACTATTTCTGGTAAACTATATTCTAAAATGAAACTATCAAACACCTACAGTAAACTAACTGGTGTCTCTTTTCTCTTGTAATAAGGTCTGGTCTTGAACTCACTGTCCCCCTGCCTCAGTTTCCAGAGCGTACCACATCTACCATTCTGGACGACTGAGACACTGTATGTTTCTCATGTACCAAGTCAATCACTTACCAGAACTTACTCTGTGCCTGTGCTTGCTACTGTTTCGATGTTACACACACCTCACTAGCTGGTCTTATAAAAATTCATGTCCATGTTGGTCACTTATGAGAATGCTTAGTCACTTTGTTAGATTAACCAGGAGATAGTGAATAGTAAAACACAAACCAAAACAAATCCAAAAAAACTCAAACCAAACCAAAACAACAGCCCCCCCATCACCAAAGAGGTCTGAAATTTAAAGTTAATTTTTAAACTGTGAGAGTAAAAATGGTTGAAGCTGAGAGCAGGTGGTTGAACCTGGGATTCTGGAACTACAGTAGACTTTTTTTTTGGGGTCAGGACTGCAAAACTTCTGCAGTTAAGACTTTTCCATGTGTTTGTATATTTTGTGTTGGAAACACACGAGTGCACAAGTGAGTTTCAAACAGAGTGATAAATGAAGAAAGCAAGATGCATGATGAAGCAGACAGGGCAGGAAGGGTCTGGGGAGAGGAATGGGGTCAGACATGTCAGGAGATGGAACCTGCACCGTCAGCTGGGAAGAATGCGACCAAAGGCTCTGATGGAGCTAAGCTGGAGGTGGAGAGAAGCTGGATGATGGAGGGTTCTGACGGTGACATCTGCATGCAGAAGGACCCGGCAGGATGACACCATCCTCAGAGCTCTGCTGTGAGAGTGAGCATGCAAAGAATGGTCTCAACAAGGAGGTTCCCGAGCAAACATCAGAGCGGCTACCTCTGTATTCTCATTCCGAAACCTATCCTTATGTAGGCTGACGGCAAACAGATTAAAAAAGATGAGGAGGGTAAGAGTCAGAGACCACGTGACTAGACCAACAAACAAAACACACAAACACTCAAGAAATGAAAAGCCCTTAGTACATTTTTTCATAGGCGAAACTCTTCAGAAACATACCTGAAGAACAGGTAGTCACATGACTTGTCCCACATATAGTCATTGTAGCTCACTATCCGGAAATCACAGGCTACACAACGCAGTCGGTCACATGCTCTGCTCAGAGAGAAGGAAATACGCATTAGAGATGATTGCTGTTTAAATATGAAAATATAGCAAATGCTCCAGATAACTGAATAAACAACAGAAAGATACAGCTTTACCAACTGTACTTGTTTGTACTAAAGGACTGTTTATATGTTCAAGCTTTCTGGTTAGATGTAGTAGTACACTCCTTTAATCCCAGCACTTGGGAAATATCTTAGCACTGTGATTTCAAAGCCAGCTTGATCTTTATAGTGAGTTCTAAGCCAGGTAGGGCTACACAATAAGACTCTGTTTCAAAAGAAACAAAACCAAAAACAACAAAAAAAGCTTCCAGGTTAATTTTCATATCTATCTTATAAAAGTCTTGCATGATATCTGCATATATACATATATAAATGAATAATATATGGGCATAAAATGAAGAGTGGATTGGCATATCAAGAATGTGAAATGCTACACTGAAACCAAACTCTCTTCCATTTATGCTTCAATGCTGGAACCATCACTTGCTGTTTCCAAAATATCTGGCATAAGTGCTTTCATTTGCCCATTACAAAAGGCTGCTGAGAACCTGTCTGCCTGTGATGTTCTTGGATTCTAGTGACAGAGTAACTAAACAGGATTCACTGTAAATAAGGTATTACTATGTTAGCACATGAAAGGAGCTTTGAATGAAATAACAGATTAGGGTAAGGAAATTAGGAATACTGGGTAGAGATGGGTTGGAATTTGAATAGGGTAGCCTGGACTGGTCTCATTAAGCAGTTTCTTTAAGAACGACTATGGGTTGTTTGAGGGAGCAAAAGATCATGCTTGAATAGTGATGGCAAAGATACAATGAATAGCAAGACTGTGGCTATGTTGGAGAATGAGGACCCAGTGCCTGTCTAAGGAGATGAAGTAACAAGCAGGTCTCCTGAAAGTACTACGAAGTAGAGGTGTATATGTGAACATGGTGTCTAAGAAAAGTGATACTATATACAAGTTTAAGAGAAGTATGAATTGCTGCTGCAGCGACAGAAACTTCCATTATTTGAAATATTTAATAAACAGATTCAACAGATACATTTGATAAAAATAAAAAGTTGACAAGTTGTTAAGACACACACAGGGAGAGGGAGAGGGAGAGGGAGAGGGAGAGGGAGAGGGAGAGGGAGAGGGAGAGGGAGGGAGGGAGGGAGGGAGGGAGAGGGAGAGAAAGAGAGGGAGGGAGAGGGAGAGGGGGAGAGAGAGGGGGAGAGAGAGGGGGAGAGAGAGGAGAAGGAGGAGGAGGAGGAGAGGGAGGGAGAGAGAGAGGGGGGAGGGGAAGGAGGAGGAGGAGAGGGAGGGAGGGGGAGAGGGGGGGAGGGAGAGAGGAGTGCACACATACAAGCATGAGCACACACACAGTAACAGGGTGGGAGACCCAGTAGTCAACGGCTTTTCCCTACACACAAAGTACTTACAAGGACAACAAAGTGAATAAACAAGACAGTCTCCATGGGACTAGGGAGGCAGTATAGACACTGGCTCTCAATACAAAGTGCTTTAGTCAAGGAATTTCTTTCAGACTCAAGTTTTCTTTATATATTTTCCAATTTTGCTTTTGCTCTTTTTGATAGTGCTGTTTCAATATATTTTACTAATATATACTTTTTTCCAGTAATATTTCTGCAACAAATAAAATAAAACAAGCCCATTAGTAATTTTTTTCCTTTCAAAATTCAAATATTGGCTAGGCAAGGTGGCACATGCTTCTAATCCCAGTACTTTCAAGATGGAGACAGAAGGATCATCATCGGCTACATGGTGAGTTCAAGGCTAGCCTGGACTCCATGAGACCATCTCAAATTTCAGATATTTAACCTCAAAACTGGAATACTGGGAAACTTTTGGTCTGAAAGTTTCCTTGAGAATGAATGTTTAATAATTCTAAAAGAATAAATCACAGTAATAACTAAACATTCACAATGTTTCATAAGCATCTTCTTTCAAACTGTTAGTGATTACTGAAGTTGTCAGTTCCTGGGGAATGTCAACATAGTTGCATTTAGAACACTTGAATCAGGCTCAGAATGTAAGTCAGGAAATACAAATGATGGTTCCCAAGGCTCCCATAACTTGTGTTCTTATGCAGATGTAGTTTATTACATGCTCACAACAGAGTGCTAACTTTAATACCTTAATACACATGTGCAATTTGGCTGAATTATTGCTATTATGGGAACCATAATTTAGATTTTCATGACATTTTATGTGTAAAATCTCAACCATTATGCTATATGTAGTTTTAAATTTAATTTAAAATTTAGTATTCATCAAATCTATTCACACTACTATATTTTCTTACAAACACTGTTCAATGAGAAAACTAAAACCAACATGCAGCTAAGAAATCATTCTGCTGCTATGATGCCCTCTGTTAGGTCATTACTAATGCTGGCAATGGGGTAATCCAGCCTTGGAAGTAACTTACAAATTCGTTAACCATGAATGCGACTGACTTGAACGATGTCTCAGTTTAACCCACCCGCTTGTTAATGATGCCGTGCTCCCACTACTATTCCATCACTCTGAATAGCTCACATCACTCCTACAGTGGGGCTTAATCCAGGAACCAAATGAATAAAACAAATGAGCATAACGCAGCAGGCTTCCTTTATGCTCAGGACATAAAAATTAGTAATTAGGACCTTTGAATATTCTCAGGACTGTTACATTTATATACCTGACTCCTCACCTTATGATAAGGTCATGTTTCAACAAACCCCTCTTAAGTTAAAATCGCGTGTTACATATCTAATTTAATCAATCATCACAAAACGAAGCAAGAATACTGGTTACTAGCCTTGTAACTGGGTGGCTCACTGTCCTGCCCAGCATCCAATATATAATGCTAATATGGGAAAGGATGAAAAGGATGATAGAATTTAAAAATTGAAACATTGTGATTATTGAATGTGTTAAGTCATATCTGAGTTATCCTAAGTTATATGTGTTAGTGAAAGAAAATAAAACTTGAGACCTGTGATTCATGTAATTTATGTCAAATAGCCCAAAGAGTTGTTTGTGAGTTTTGAAACCTGGGGCTGAGAACATAGCAGAACAGGCCAGGACATGCCCAGGCAGGCCCATCATTAAAGATATTCCTGAGGCTGCTTGGCCATAAGGATAAAGAGAATGACATGCTGGACTGGCCCAGTGCCTCCCGATCTCCTGCCCTTCTGACCTATGTTCAATGTTAAACAGGCTGCTGATGTTTAAATGGACCAATCATGTGAAACCGCGCCAATTCCTCCCTGCTGATGTTTGAATGAACCAATCATGTGAAACTGTGCCTCCCCCAAGCCCCAGCCCCTTTTCTATAAAAACCCCTAGCTTCCAAGCCTTGTGGTCAAATCCACTGTCTCCTGCGTGAGATATGTTTCGACCCGGAGCTCTGCCATTAAACTACCTCATGTTTTTACATCAAGGCGTTCTGTTCTGTTCGTGATTCTTGGGTACACGTCGAATCGGGAATTGAGTGGGAGTTTCCCCACTAGGTTCTTTCATTTGGAGGCCCCAGCGAGATCTGCATGACACCCAGGAACCCCGAAAGACCCCTTGGAGGTGTTTGTTTGTGTGTGTCTTCCATGTTGTCTGTTGTCTAAGTGTGGCACCGCTGAATTTGTGTCTTGGTTTGTGAATTTGTGTCTTGGTTTTACAGTTCTGAGATTGTGGGTTCAAGTCTCACCTTGTGTCTCGGTTTTACAGTTCTGAGATTGTGGGTTCGAGTCCCACCTCAGTGTCTTGGTTTTACAGTTCTGAGATTGTGGGTTCGAGTCCCACCTCAGTGTCTTGGTTTTACAGTTCTGAGATTGTGGGTTTGAGTCCCACCTCAGTGTCTTGGTTTTACAGTTCTGAGATTGTGAGTTCAAGTCCCGCCTGGGTCCCCAGTTCTGGTATTCTGTATTCTGGCAGCTGCCACTGGGGGCCGTAAGGACCCAGTAGCCGCAGGAGGGAGATGTCCAGAAGGCCCCACAAGCTGTGACCCCTGGAAGACGTTCCAAGGGTGAGGGACAGTCAGAAAGGTCTGACTGTCATCTGGCAGAGTGAGGAACGAGTGTGCTTAGATACTGGTGTTTTTTTCCTCTGTTGCTGTCTTATTTGTGTTTGTGGTTTTCCTCATGGGACAGACTGTGTGTGTGGTGCTGACTGTGGACTTGGACTGAGGTTAGGACAGAATTTGTCAGTGATAGTTAAGAAAAACAACTCGGCGCTGTTTTCCTGCAGATGGGCCTGCTCCCCCGAGCGTGCCCCTGACTGCTTGGAGAAGCTCCTGGATGCAGCTGCAAGGCCGGACTGGTGACTTCTGGCGGCAGTGACCAGAGCTCCATGCAAAACAGCACACAAACCTTCCGGTTGCCTGCTGTTCACTTCTGGGTTCTGCAGGCGCCAGGGCAGCAGAGGCCGGCTGTGCCCACGAGCAATTCGGGAGACGCTGATGGCGAGTGCGGGCACGATGCGGGCCGCAGCTGGGAAGGGGCCGACTAGAGTCGCCGCCTCTGCCGCCTTCCCCCCTTCCCAAAGTATCTGACCTCTGGGGGGCCCCGCTGGTTCCTTCTGCCCGAGCGCCATGAGTAGACCTCCCCCACCTGACCCCAGGCCCAGCCTCCACAAGATGGAAGGATGAGAAGAAGAGGAGGACACTGTGGGAGTGGTCCGCCAAGAGCACCACGAGTTCCCTGACTGCTTCTCATTCCCTTTTCCCCTACTGGTTTTGACCAGAGTGCCTCTTGTTAACAGAAAAAGTGCTTTCACTTTGAGATGTCAGTGGCCCAGTGCAGCCAGAGCTGCACCCCTTTCCCTGTCCCATGTGTTTTCTCTTCTAGAGCGGCCCTGCCCTAAGCTGCTAACCAGCAAGGGAGACATTCACCCACCCAGGTAAGGAGCACCTATGAGTCTAATCACCAGGCTCTGACAAATGGGTATAGAGGCCTAGAAAAAGGTAAGCTTAGACTGTAAGGAAGAGCAAAGCTCCAGCAGACTTAGGAGAGATGGATGACAGTGAAAATAGAGATGAAGGAGATTAGAGAGGTCTGAGATGAGAGAGATACCCTGAATGAGAAATATTTAGAGTAGGACCAGTAAAAGGCAGAGAAGGCATATTAAGAGAGGGAGAGAGAGGTGGGAGGCAAAAGAAAGAGAAGACAGGAGGGATTGTAGACAAGAGAAAAATTTGACTAGAATATTGGCTGCAGTAGTAGGAGAGAAAGAAAAAGACAGGACCTAGAAACCTGGGCAACAGAAGCTAAAAAGGCTCAGCTGTGTCAGACTGAAGTTACTTATTTGAGATACATCCTTCGAGGTGGGAAACAGTAGCTAAAAGAAGCCAGAAAAAGACTGTAACTATACCAAGGCAAGTAAGAAAATTCTTGGGCACCGCTGGTTTCTGCAGGCTCTGGATACCTAGGTTGGCGACCTTAGGTACCCCGTTGTACCCCCGACCAAGGAAGGAGAGGTGTTTGTGTGGACCCCAGATCACCAGAAAGCTTATAAAAAGGCCAGTGGCTTACCTATCCAAGAAGTTAGACCCTGTTGCCAGAGGGTGGTTTTCTTGCCTGAAAGCTATTGCTGCCATAGCTCTGCTTGTCAAGAATGCTGATAAGCTCACTCTGGGACAGCAAATAACTGTAGTGGCACCCCACACTCTTGAAAGCATTATCTGAAAGCCCCCTGACTGATAGATGATGACCAATGCTCCTGCAACACATTATCAGAGCTTTTTGTTGACTGAACGAGTGACCTTCGCTCCACCTGCTGTCCTCAATCTTGCTACTCTACTGCCCAAGACTTCACCTACGGATGGCAGTAGCCTCGCGGTTGAAAGTAAGCGGAAGGTGGGGACAGCAGTATGGTGGTGGACAGAAAGCAAGTGATCTAGTCCAGCAGCCTCCCTGAAGGGACGTCAGCCCAAAAAGCTGAACTTGTGACTTTGATATAAGCTCTATAAATGGCAAAGGAGTCTACACTGACAGCAGATATGCTTTTGCCACTGTACGGAGCAATATACAGACAAAGAGGGTTGTTGACACCTGCAGAGAAAGACCTAAGATGCTGTGGCTAAAGGAAATCAGATGGTAGATCTTAACCGCCAAACAGGCAGCCCAAAGAGCAATGATTCTGGCAGTCAAGGAGCCTAAAGATTATTATGATGTCAGAGAGACCAGCTTTAGATACACCCCTGAGCACTATCAAGTTATGGACATTACTTGACCCACCTGGGGGCCAAGAAATTCAAAGGTGTGGTTAGGTCCTTTCACAACTATGTTACAGGACTCTGACTTGGCAGAAGAAATAGTCAAAAGCTGCAAGGCCTGTGCTATGACTAATACAGGACACTTCGTGTATACTCCTGAGAAGAGGCTCAGGGGCAACTGGTTGGAGGCCTACTGGGAGGTAAAATTTACAGAAATTAAGCCAGCTAGATATGGCAACAAGTACTTAGGGTTAGAAATAGACACCTTTGAAGCTTTTCCAACCAGGACTGAGACGGTCAATGTGATAGTCAAGAAGATCCTAGAAGAAATCTTCCTGAGGTTTGGGATGCCCAAGTGAATCAGGGACTGGCCAAGATATTAGAGATTGGTTAAAAGTTATATTGTGCATACAGGCTCCAAAGCTCAGGACAGGTAGAAAAGATGAATAGAATTCTAAAAGAGACCTTGACAAAATTAACCAGAGACTGGTGCAGACTTGGTGCTCCTTCCCCATGCCCTATTTAGAACTGAGAATACTCCCTCTTGATTCAGCCTTACTCTTTTTAAGATCCTTTATGGGGCTCCCATGTCCATCACTGTCTTAAATGATGTGTTTAAACCTACACGTTGTTGTAATAATAATCTGTATGCTAAGTCAAAAGGCTTGCAGGTAGTGCAGAAAGAAGTCTGGTCACAATTGGCCACAGCAAACGAGCTGGGTACCCCAAAAGACATCTCACCAGTTCCAGCCAGAGATCTGATCCACGTACACCTACATCATGCCCAGACCCTCAAGCCTCACTAGAAGGGTCCCTGCCTAGTTCTGTTTACTATCCCTTCTTATTCTGTTTTTGTTCTTATGATTTCTATTCTCCACATAGAGATATCGACTTCTAAAATTCTAAGATTAGAATTACTTAGTAGAAGAAGAGGGGAATGAAAGAAAATAAAACTTGAGACCTGTGATTCATGTAATTTATGTCAAATAGCCCAAAGAGTTGTTTGTGAGTTTTGAAACCTGGGGCTGAGAACATAGCAGAACAGGCCAGGACATGCCCAGGCAGGCCCATGTTAAGACATTCCTGAGGCTGCTTGGCCATAAAGATAAAGAGAATGACATACCAGACTGGCCTGGCGCCTCCCTATATCTCCTGCCCTTCTGACCTAAGTTGAATGTTAAACAGGCTGCTGATGTTTAAATGGACCAATCATGTGAAACCGCACCAATTCCTCCCTGCTGATGTTTGAATGAACCAATCATGTGAAACTGTGCCAATTCCTCCCCCAGCCCCAGCCCCTTTTCTATAAAAACCTCTAGCTTCCAAGCCTCATAGTCGAACCCACTGTCTCCTGTGTGAGATTTGCTTCGACCTGGAGCTCCACCATTAAACAGTTGAATCTACTGTCTCCTGCGTGAGATATGTTTCTACTCGGATTTCTGCCATTAAACTACCTCATGTTTTTACATCAAGGCGTTCTGTTCTATTCTGTTCTGTTCTGTTCATGATTCTTGGGTGCATGCTGAATCGGGAATTGAGTCGGGGTTTCCCCACTAGGTTCTTTCATTAGCATAAAATAAAATCATGATTCCAATGAAGAATAAACTAAGTTTTTCCCTATAAAATATGGAGGAACTACACTAAGGAGGATGCTTACATATTTATCCAATTGATAAGTAGAACTGACCATTTTATGGATGTTTATGGTGGAAATGCCTAAAATACAGTCCTTCCATATAACTGCTCAGACTCTGTAGTTCTTAGTTACCCTATCAGATCTACACAGTAGGCTAGAAAGTCTTGATATTTGGACAGTTTCAAAATAATAGTGCCTGGCTAGGTATGGTGTCACATGCCTGTAATCTCAGTACTTGAGAGGTAGAGGTTGGAGCATCACAAGTTCAAAGTCACCCTTCACTAGATAGTGAGTTGAGGATATCCTGGGCCACATGAGACATCACATAAAAACAAAACAAAACAAAACAAAACAAAACAACAAAACAAGCAGCAGTGAAAGCAACAGAGAGTCTTCCTTTCTCACAGTATAGAAACAGCACACAGGAAAGCATTATGGGTTAGGAAATCAAGTTACCCTTGCTTTGTAACAATGTATCCACTGACCCTGGACATATCACCTGGGAGGGTTTTTGTTTGTTTTTGTTGTTGTTTTTTTGATTTGGGGCTAGGTGGAGAAACAGGATTTTGATATGTAGTTATGGCTGGCCTGGACTTACTATGTAGTCCAGGGTATCCTCAAACTTGTGGCAAGCCTCTTGCCTCATACTCTCAAGTGCTATGGTTATAGGCATGAGCTAATAGGCCAGGATACCTGGAAGTAACTTTTCATTCATTCATTCACTTATTTCTGTGTGTATGTGTAGAGATGTCAGAGGAGAAGCTCCAGGAACTGAGTGTCTCCTCGACCATGCGTGCTCTGGGGATCACACTTAGGTCATGAGGCTTGGCTGCAATGCATTTTCACTCATTAGCCACTTCACTGGCTTTCTGCAAGTTATTAACTTTCTAATGTACCAAGGCCATTTACTCTTCAAATTCTTTCAATCCTATATTCCTGAGAGCCATTCACACCCAGGTCATGGATACCTTTCTCTTATCCCTAGACAGTGATAACTATAGGTTCAATGACTCATCTGGCATCTCCTTCTACATTAATCTCCAAATTCCACGTCGTCCTGCAGTCCACGTGACTTTTTTCCTTGTGGTGCTGCAAATGTTTTCAAGATATATGCAAAAATTATGTTTGGTTTTTATAGGCAAGGATACTGAGCAAAGCTTTAGAAGAATAGTCCTTAAGGGTTGGCATGGGGCCCAGGAGTGCTGCCATCAGGCTCCTCCTCCTCAGCTCTGCATGCAATCATTTACTGTTCTACTGCTTCCTTCCTGGGCACTCTGTTTTGATGGACTAGCATAGCTCTGGATGTGCATTCAAAGCATTTAAAAGACGACACAAACAACAAAGAAGAAATTAAAATGGAATAAGGAAGTGAACCTGTAGCGTGTGTGTAAAGCACACAAGACAAGGGGGCATTAGGAAGGAGCACTACTCCAGACAAGGACTAAAGCTAGGTACTCAGAGGCAAGAAAATGTACAAGTGTGCCAGTGTAAACAGCACCCGCCTCAGGGCAAGGAGCTGGAGGACGGGAGACCAAGCTCCTCAGCAAGGTTGGCTCTGCGGAAGTTTAGAGTTGAAGTGGGACTACTCATCTGGATGTGTATGAGGTTCAGAGAAGCTGAAAATGGATGAACTACAGCAGAAATTGCAGCTCTAGTTCCTGGTAACTTGACAGAAGTCACCGTGGAGGTGTCAGAGCTCTGAAAATGACTGAGTCCAACGGGACTGTCCCAGGTAATTGAGGACAGACAGCAAGACTATAGCTGCCTCTAAGATCAGTTTGTATCTTCAATTCTTTCCTGAGTTAGGCTTCAGGACATGGCGATTCAACTGCTTCCAGTTCTTATATTCAGAAGGCAACAGCCAGTTTCCAAGGCTCCCAATTTCACTTTGGTACTATGGCCTTGCCTTTCTTGTCTCCTAGAATCCAAGCTGGCACCACCAATCCCCAACAGTGTGTTTTGGCCCACTTCTATTATTTAATATAACAACCCTCTAGAAGTGTGTTCAATATCATAACTTAATGCAGTCTTTACTTCTTAAGAATGATCACAAATAAAAAATTATTTAGAAACTGGGGAAAAAGATGGGAATGTAGGTAAGTGGGCCTCTGCTAAAAAATAGAACCAAGAGTATAGGGTGGTACATAGATTTACTTACACTTGTTTCCCAAAATGTGAAAATGGTAATGGAATGTACTAGAAGTGATATGGTATGAACAGATTGTTATATAATCAACAATGTAAAATAAAATAAAATAAATTAGAAAAACAAGAAGTGATATGGGTTTGCAGTGAGTGGTCTCTTGACTCTTAAGACTGTCTAAAAAGCACTGAACGAGAGAGCAGGGTCTTGAAGGGCACGGGGAGAGAGAAGCAATGACAGGTTTCCCTTCTAGAAACATGTGAAGTCATGCAAGTATGCTAAAGAACTCTGGTTAATGAAACCTTCAGCTTCTCAAATTCTCTGGCCAAATCAGTGAGGCAAAGGCATTGCATCTGACATACAGCCGCATTTACCTACATAGGCCACTCTTTCCACAACTTGAAGAAAGCACACTTTCCTGGTGCTCTGCAGAAACCTGGGTGGGGCTCAAGTGATTCAGGCCCTCCAAGTGGGGATCAGAAAGGGGCATCAATATAATGAACAATACATATCCAACATTACAACTTTTGTTTTTCCTTTTTAAATACAGGTCTTGCTGTGTGACTCACTGGCCTGGTCTTGAATTTGTAGCCATCATCCAGCCCCAGTCTCCCACGTGCTAGAATTTCAGGCATCTGCCACCTGCACAGCTCAGCCTTTAATAGTTATTTCCCAAGAATATTAAATGAGTCAACAAAGTATCCTTAGACTGGCTAATAAAAGACACAGCTCCCAGCTCTTATTATACAGCAGACTGATGTCAAGCCATCCCGGTAAGAAAGCACACGTTTCCCACATCCTACCTCTGTGAAGTATTTGTTCCAATCCCACATGGAATGGCGCTTCCACTGAGATACACTGGACTGCAACTAGACATGTGCAGCAGACGGAGAGAAATGAAATTACAATAACAATAAAAAAGAAACATGAGAAGTTAGTTTGGTCTCGATGAGTCTATGTGCTTGTGATCATATTATATGCTTTCCTAGTAAGCCAACTATTTCAAGAAGGAGACATTTATTACAGGATCACTCTCTATAGGATATCACCTGCATCAGGAACACTCAAGGAGTTAAAATGAGTCACAGAAAAACGTGTGCCAATAATGTAAGGAATAAAGTAAATATTTAAGCATATAACAGAACATTAATTTTGAGAAACCATTCACACTTTTTATTTAAAACAGCAGAAAATTATTTACAATAGCAATAATCTCCTATTTAATTTCCTTTACACTAAGAGGGTCATAGATCCTAAACACACTCCAGATAGTGGTCTCTTGTCTGAAGGCCAACCAGGGCTTTGTTCTTCAATGGCACTGCTGTTGAAATGGTAACAGAATCTCCTAGGCTATCCTCAAGGCACTTGCCCACTCCCTGTACAATTCCCAAAGCACTCTCATCTCACCTTTTACTGACGCCTTGCATGGGAGCTCTGACACATGTGTTACTTGAAGATTTAGATTTAAATTTTTGCTAAAGAAAGAAATAAGCACAATAAGAGGACAAAGGCTTAGAGAACGGCAACTCTGTCTTATAATAGCAATGTTTAAAATGACATAAATAAAACACTTGGTGATGTTCTTTCTAGAAACCCAAAACAGTGATGAAAATCTTTTGAAGACAGGAGGAAGGAGAGATCCCTGAGGAATTTGCAAATTACAGTGTTTTCAGCCTAAGAACTTGACCTGCTGTTCTGCATGCTATGATTTAGAGTTACTTTATACCTCTTCAGTTAATACCAGGATTCAGTGACTTAATGTGAAGAAATGGCCTGCTATTTAAAACTTCACTCTGAAGACATTTAATTGAGGAGGGAAAAAACAACCCAGGCTCACTTTTCAAGGCCAAGAATGGTACTCATCTAAACTAAAAACAAACTCCTGTGTAACTTCAGGATTATTAAGTTTGATCAAATGTAATAGAATCAAGCAATATATGACCATGGAAAATGTTGAGCTACCTAGTCATAACCACACAGTAGTTCCCATATGTTCTAATAACATCACCATCATTAGTAAGCATTTATTAAGTGTTAACTGTAAAGTATCAAACATCATAAACCAACCACATACTAGGACCACCGCCAGCAAAAGGAAGCCAGACAGGGAAAAGGCATTTAAAACTATGCACAGACATGCCTTCACTTCACCTAGTGGTCGAGGAAGCTTAAGAGGCAAAAATATTTCATCATTTCTCTTAATTTTTATTTGATGTTAAACAGGAAAGGATTGAAGTTAAACCTTCAATAATGCACATGACAACCTTTTCTGGGAAGCGGGTCTTTTATATTATATCCAATCACACTGCACTCCAAGCTGGCATGCTGCAACATTTGTTGTTGATTCTTGGGGTTTAGGAAGTTTGGGTGAGGAACAGGACTTCCAGGACACACCAGATGCCCCTCCTGACAATGTGGGCATGGACATTACTCAGATTATTGCTTTTTTTTTATCTGATAAATATTTTACATGGACCCACTCTCTCCCTTTTCCAGTTGGAAAATCAGATATAGCAGTGGGAAAAAAAGCAAGCTAAATTCACATTTACTCAGGACTTCAAACCCTCAGAAATAAGCTATGTTTGTTAAGACAAAGATATAGTTTATTGGTACAAATTTAGATATGCACCTTACTGTACTGAGGACATTTAAACCTAAGTGTGGATGGAAAGGACAGAGGTTGTCTCTGTGAAGGAAGGCACTGCAGTATGATTTACAGAGGTCTTAAATTATATTTTCAATTTTTATTTATTTAAAAAAGTCCAGCTGAACATGATGGCATATGTCTATAGTTCTACTACCCAGAAGGCTGATACAAGAGGATCACTAATTCAAATTCAAGACCATCTTGGGCTAAATAGTGGGACACTGTTTGTGACTCAGAGTCACAATAGTCACTTGGAGTGCCTGTACAAGCCAGAAAAGAAGAAAAGGGCCATGGGGTGGGGTAAAGTCTTCATGGAAGGGGTATTAAGCACAGGTGATATAGAATCAGAAGGGAGAAGGCTAGAGGTGGGAAGGTTAAGCAGGGCTGGCAGTGGGTGATGAGGACAGGAGGGGAGAGGACAGAAGGGCTAGCCAGGGCAGCATATGGAAAGCCATGGAAACCTTCTACTTCGTATGCTAATTAATCAGTTAATTTTAAAAGGTCCAGATGAAAAATAAAGCAAAGTACTAATTTATGTCTAGAATGGGTGAATAGGATGAATTCCTCCCACTGCAGTGTATAGGTGGCTTTTTGAATATTTATAAAGCTAAAATAGATAAACATTTAAAACATTAAAATATTTACAATTTAGTCAAATCTACTAGTTTATAGAATAACATTAATATTGAATTCCAGATGCCAAAAACCATTCCTGTACTGAAAGCTGACTGCCTTGGGCCTTTTAGAGCACGTTCTTAGACACTACCACGAACTCTAAGTGACCAATGTGGTCTGTGAGCTGACTTCTCTAATAACAGCTTTTCAAATTCTTACTCTCACTGAGGAGTTAACAGAAATACACACAGAGTTTCTAACATTTTATCCCTCCACATTTTAAAAAGTGGAATCCTTTCTTTACCTGTACTCCTCAGAATTCTCATACCCAGATGGCTACTGTGACTTAACTTTAAGACGAGTCTAAGCATCTTAAATAATTACTGTACATTTAGTGACTTACAAAAGATTTTCTGTCAAAGTCAGGCTCCTCGAATATTTCATTAATAAGACTGTCAAGATCATCTTCTTTTTTAAATGTTTCTGTTGATCTGAAAAGAAAGCATGCACACACAATAATGAACCTTCATCTGGACCTTAAGGAAAGATGCACCAAGCCAGCCGTGGCGTGCACGCCTTTAGTCCCAGCACTTGGGAGGCAGAGGCAGGCGGATTTCTGAGTTCGAGGCCACGGTCTACAAAGTGAGTTCCAGGACAGCTAGGATTATACAGAGAAATCCTGTCTTGAAAAACCAAACCAAACCAACCAAACAAAAAAACCCAGATGTACCACAAGCTTAAGTCCCACTGCTAGAGTGACAGCACAAGGATGCTTTTCAGGTATGGAGCTATGTCACAACCTGCAGGGCTTTGGGGCTGACCTGACTGGAATGACTGGGGAATGAGGAAATGACAGAGGCTGGGATCAGATGATACAACATCAGTGTGGAAACTCAGTGCTTATTACAAACAAACAGTCTGAGGGGTGGAGGAAGCTGCTGTTGATGGTCTCTGTACACGATGAACTCTTTGTGAGCAAGCCTGACTGGGGAAGGCGCTGCCATGCCCTTGGTCTGAGGCACTGAGATCCTTGACAAGGAAGACCTTGTGTTAATAATATACTTTCAGACTTCAACCGTACTCACAGGAATAGGCTTTTTGTTGAGACAAAGTTATAGTATTTTGGTATAAAAGCATGTCTGTGCCTTACTATTATGCAGTTAAGATATTTAAGCAAATGTATTATATTAAAGAAAAAACTGGGAATGTACTTTCCTAAATTATGTCAAGCACTTACATAGAGAATATAAAATATATAGGTTATAAACAAATTCTAATACCATAAAAGTTGAAGGCAAAAAACCTCTTTTTTAAAAATCATTTGCTCGTGGGGAAAGAGGAACACTTCTCCATTGTTGGTGGGATTGCAAGCTTGTACAACCACTCTGGAAATCAGTCTGGCGGTTCCTCAGAAAATTGGACATAGCACTACCGGAGGATCCCACAATACCTCTCCTGGGCATATATCCAGAAGATGTTCCAACTGGTAAGAAAGGCACATGCTCCACTATGTTCATAGCAGGCTTATTTATAATAGCCAGAAGCTGGAAAGAACCCAGATGCCCCACGACAGAGGAATGGATACAGAAAATGTGGTACAATTAATGGTATACTACTCAGCTATTAAAAAGAATGAATTTATGAAATTCCTAGGCAAATGGATGGACCTGGAGGGCATCATCCTGAGTGAGGTAACCCCATCACAAAAGAACTCACATGTACTCACTGATAAGTGGATATTACCCCAGAAACTTAGAATACCCAAGATATAAGATACAATTTGAGAAACACATGAAACTTAAGAAGAACGAAGACCAAAGTGTGGACAGTTTGCCCCTTCTTAGAATTGGGAACAAAACACCCATGGAAGGAGTTACAGAGACAAAGTTTGGAGTTGTGACGGAAGGATGGATCATCTAGAGACTGCCATACCCGGGGATCCATCCCATAATCAGCCTCCAAATGCTGACACCATTGCATACACTAGCAAGGTTTTGCTGAAAGGACCCTGATATAGCTCTCTCTTGTGAGGCTATTCTTAGGCCTAGCAAACACAGAAGTGGATGCTCACAGTCAGCTAATGGATGGATCACAGGGCTCCCAATGGAGGAGCTAGAGAAAGTACCCAAGGAGCTAAAGGGGTCTGCAACCCTATAGGTGGAACAACAATATGAACTAACCAGTACCCCCTGGAGCTTGTGTCTCTAGCTGCATATGTATCAAAAGATGGCCTAGTCAGCCATCAGTGCAAAGAGAGGCCCATTGGTCATGCAAACTTTATATGCCTCAGTACAGGGGAACGCCAGGGCCAGGAAGTGGGAGTGGGTAGGTAGGGGAGTGGGGGGGAGGGCATCGGGGACTTTTGGTATAGCATTGGAAATGTAAATGAAAAAATTACCTAATTAAAAAAAATCATTTGCTCATGTCAGCAAATGACCCAAAAGAGAAAAATCCCTCCCCAAAGCCAAGAACCACTGCTACATGTCACAATATTTCAACTACTCCAAGTTCTTCAGGGAAAGCCACCAGGCCTACTGCCACCTAGACCATTTATTTAAAAGAACACTGAGCTGGGGACATAGCTCATATACTCTACTAATAGAGTGCCCGTTTAGCATGGACAAAGTCCTGAGTTCTAATGCCCAGCCAGCATTGCCCAGTCTCCTGCCACTACTCAAAAAAAAAAAAAAAAAAAAAAAAAAAAAAAAAAAATTAGTGTCAGGCAGACACTGTCCTAAGGCTTTCATTACTTCTATCTTTAGATGAAGAATAGGCACTGAGAGACTCTAAAGCTTGTACAAGGGCACACAGATAAAGGGCAGTTCACATACTTACATGTTATGGGACAACTGTTCCTAAAGTTTTTACATTGTGGACACTGTTACTCAACTTTAGAAATTTACTGGGCCATTTTTTTGGTTCCAATTCTTTAGAAGTGTATTTACTTTGAAGCCCTAACATGAGGATGTATCCCTCGTACCGAATGGTTAACCCAATACCTCCAGGCTTTACCTTTGTGGCTGCCCCTTCTCTCACTTTTATCCTTCATGTCTTTCACTGCCTACACTGGTATTTCCCTTCGCTTTAGAACTATGCTAAAGACTCTCTTCTAAACAAACCATCACCCCCACTCCCATCACTCTATAAAACTGTCCCTTGAAGCTGCCACTCTTTCTTACTCACAACTGGAGTAGCCTATATCCATTGCTTTAGTATCAGCAACACCCATGGTTTCCTCAATCTTACAGCTACTGACATTTGGGGTCACATAAGTCCTGTATGTCGAGAGGAAGCACTATTGGCCTGTCTAGGCTATTTTACAGGGTTCCTATCTACCTGCTAGATGCCTAAAGTATACTTTTTTCCAGTTGTGGTAACCATAAGAACTCATGTCACTGCAAAATCATCACTAGTCTAGAAATACTGATCTTATTCAAGTGCTTTAGTTTCTTTGAATATCAATACTTTATCTACTAAAACAGTATCTTTCAAACTGCTTTCAGGCGTAATGCTCTATCTCTGGACTCATCTCTGTATCTGTCAACTACAGGGAATTCTTACCTCAAATAATTACTTTCAGGTTTCTCAGTTCCAACCCTGGGTGGCCTATCACTCAGAGCTGAGTCTGCCTCTGCCTCTGGGGTTAACGGTGTGTCTGTCCCACTGGGCCCCAACTACAGAGACGCTCCCATGAGACTCTTCTTTGGTTTTGACGACAGACTGTCTAGGCTCTTTTCTCATATAATTCAAGAAGTTCAAGAAGCAGATGAATTTTTTTTTTGGTTTACTTTTTGAGACAGGATTTCTCTGTGTAGCCTTGGCTATCCTGGAACTTACTCTGTAGACCAGGCTGGCCTTGAGACAGATGAATTACTAAGAAGATGATGATGAGTATTATTTAGTTGAAACCTGGTCTTACTAAATTACCCAGCTGAGCCTCAAACTCATTCTTAGACCAACGCTATCAGGCCACCTAGATTTGGTGAATGAAGAGAGAACACCATTCACCTCATTGGGCGATAGGGGTAACCCATATCGGGGACTTAGCACAGAGAGAAGTAAACATTAGCAATTATTATCACAGCTATCATCTAGAGATGGTAAGTTAAGCCATGCAACCAGCAGGTGGTCTGTTCATAAACTCACAAATGATTTCCTTTGGCTTAGTGTAAAACTTCAGTGATGGCATTCCATACCAGAAAGGAACTGTATTTAAAACTTGGCTTAGGGTATTTGCTGTTGTTTTTTGCACAACTTCTAATCATTGTCCCTGATAAAAAGTTTAACACAAGTGATAACAGTTGTGATTCACTTTAGGCATTATAAATGTGCTAAGGTGGGGGCAGGGAGAGGAGGGTGTGGGTGGAGTCTGGTAGTCAGACACAGGCAGGAAAGATCACATGGCTGGGGAGAAGCCACAGAAATGGCCATCCTTTCAGTGTGGAGACAGTCTAAGCTTCTTTATGTTGGTTCCAAGATGAAAAGGCCTGACAAATTCTCTCCAACCACAAAGGAACAAAACCAAGCCAAACACAAAGCAAACACTGCAAAGTAATACCTTATACATTAATGGAAGAAACACCAGCCTTTCCCCCAATGGTCTAGGCAAGCGGCAGGTCCTAGCAGGAGTTATTACTGAGCCTAAGATCTCACTTTAAAGGATAATGCAACGACGCCTGCTTTTTATTGTTGTTGTTCAAATCCCCAAAGATTTAAGTGTCTTTAAACTTCGACCTGGATATAATAGGACATTTGCTGGGTCCCTTAACTTTGGAGACACGGGGAATGGCAGGCAACTGGGCAATTTATTTAATTCAGATATTTGCAATGGATACTCTTAATAATTAAATATACTCTCATCTAACTCCTCGAGCTTAAACAAATCAGACAATAAAATGGTCTTCTAACAGCTGGCCTACCGGTTCCCTAAGGGTTGCCTGGTAACGGCGTGAGAGGCACGACATTTGCAGTCAGGGCCCCTCGCCGATGAGAACGCTGTGGGTCTGGTCAGCGTGGCCCTGTCGTGTCTCAGGGGAGGGACACCCCGATCCACGTCAGGTTAGGGCTGTCAGGTAGGGTCTCAGCTCCCTCAGGCTCGCCCAGGGGCGGGGTCTGAGCCGTGACCCGAGGGCCGTCGAGGGCTAGGACAGTAGCCCAGGCCGCGGGGGCGCGCGGCGGCGGAGGCCGGCTTAGGCGCCCCGAGCAGGGCTGTAGCAGAACCGTCCACCCGCCTGCGTTAACCTGAGAGTTTCTTTCTCCTGGGCTCCGTTCCGGTCGCCGCTGTGCGAGCCGCCGCCGCCGTCGCCTTTGGGCCGCTCACCCAGGTCCAGCCTCAAGGGGTCGAGTCTGCAGAACTTGGTCTCGACTTCATCCAGAAGTTCGTCCAGGTCCTTCGCCATCTTGAACAGACGCGTCTTTCTCTCCCGAGCCTCGCTGGCCGG
This sequence comes from Mus musculus, assembly GCF_000001635.26. NCBI lineage: Eukaryota > Metazoa > Chordata > Mammalia > Rodentia > Muridae > Mus > Mus musculus. The sequence continues at coordinate 10,874,572 of NC_000070.6, read as the reverse complement.
TGGTTTCCACGGCAACGCGAGAAACCGACGCGCCCGGGAGCGGGTTCCCCACAACCTTCCGCGCCTGCGCAAACCTCCGGGCGACTCGGGGGGCGCGCGCGCTGCCGCGGCGCTGACGGGCGCGCACTCGCGGTGGCAGGGGGTCCCGAGGCCCGGGGACCCGCTGAGGCCGGCCGCCGCGGATGTTGTCGGTGGGTCCTGCGTGCCCGGAGCGCTTCCCTTGCCGTCCACGCAGCCTGTGGGCCCGCTTTGCCCTTCACCTCTCCCGCTCCGCTCCGGCGCCTGATCACAAACAGTCTCTCTTTCCACCCCAACAGCCTCTCTTTCCACCCCGTGGCGACCCCTGGTCGCTTTGGCAGGCTGTATGTTTCATCGGGGAATCTGCAGATCCAAAATTATTCATTCGGTGGCAAAAAACATTCCCTTCCGTAGTCGGCAGGATTCGAACCTGCGCGGGGAGACCCCAATGGATTTCTAGTCCATCGCCTTAACCACTCGGCCACGACTACTGGTGATGCTAATTTTGGCAGGAAGATTCTATGTAGACTCTGCATTGGAAACTTATGCCGCACTCAAGCTGGCTTGGATCGGAGTGAAAAAGCTTAAGCACATTCGAACATTGTGCTTTGAAGAATTCTGCCCCTCTTTTCTGTGACATAAAAGTGTTGGAGCTGAGTCTTCAAAGCTAGAGTGGGGGGTGGGGGGGGGGGTGCGGTCGAGAGGAGAAAGGGAGGGAGAGAAGCGAGAGAGGGGCCCCGGCTACTTTCTTATTGATAGAGGCATTTGCAGTAGAGAGACTGGAATTGCAGGACCTCTGGCCAGCCTCCCAGCTTCCCCGCACACTTCTAGTTTTCCTTTGACAAGCAGCTCCTAGACCGTTTTTCTCTCATTACCAATAAAATAGTGATTCCTATCAATTTATGAATCGCAAGACTGTCTCACCAGGATATGAAGCACTACTTTGAAAAAGAATATAAACCACGGTGCAAAACCCAAAACAAAATAAAGCAAAACAAACAAAACAAGCCCCCACAGTATTTTCAATTCTTATGGTTTGAGCAGGCAGTCATATCTATATAGCCTGGGCTAGCCTTAGAACTTGAGGTCTCTCCTACCTCAGCCTCCCTGGAGTCGGTTTGTAACACAGACCTAGATCACAGCACCGCTTCATGAACATAGCGAGCACATTGCATTTCTAAAGTTGTATTAGCCAAGAAGTCGGCACTCTGAGTTCGGCAGACATCTGAGCCAGGTGATTTGTTAGTTTCATTTACTTAATTCGTTCAAAATAGTTTTAAATTTCCCGAGGAGCAACATGTAACGGTGCGCAATATAAAAATGGTAGGTAACAGCTCACCAGAAGCCTTTGGAAGGATGATGGTTTTTTTTTTTTTTTTTTTTTTTTTTTTTTTTTTTTTTTGGCGGCCTATTGTTGAGTGCAACCATTACTTAAAATGTAATGTTATAGTAAAACAAAGGTAATGTCTGGCAAACTCTAGCTGTTTCTCTGCGTGGCCTTGCTGCTGTCGAGCCTGTTTACATCATAAAATTTGTAAGAACTGTGAGTTTGTTTTTTTTTTTTTTTTCTTCTGAGGTTAGACCTAGCAGTCTTTTTTCACAAGGCTTTCAGAATCAACCTGTGGTCATTGCTTCCCGTTTCATGCTCCCAGGGGCCTGGGAGCTGGTTGGAGCTGTCGCCAGTTTTTCATATACTCCATGCCCATGGCATTTCTATTCCATGCTTGTTGGTTGTCCTGACCGCACTTTCTTGATTGCTCTACTCTCCCTTTTTTCTCTTTTCTTACTCAGTCACATGAAGGAAACGTCTAATCTGCCATTTTACCTTGGGAATCTTTTTTTTTTTTTTAATTGAAGACAAGCCTTTCTAAAGATACATTTGTATTAGTTTTAATGCGCGTGTATGTATATGCATGTGTATGGCTGTGTGTGAGTATGTACATGTATGTTCAGGTGACTGGAGCTGGAGCTATAGGCGGTGGTGAGCTGCATGGTGTGCGGCGGCTTTGCAGGAACAGCCTCTACTTTGGATGTCTTCTCATCAATTTTATAATACTTAAAAAAAGAGAACAAGATGTTTTGTCCTAAGATTGTACCTGGAACCGACTCCAGTACAAACACAGGAAGAAGCCACTTGAAAGGTTGCCCTTGGGGCTGCTGAGATGGCTCAGCTGCAGGGAACTCTTGATGCTCGTCACAAGACCTAGGCTTGATTCCCAGCCCACATCTCCAGTGGCTCACAACTGCCTGTCACTCCAGATCCAGGAGGATCCAACATCTTCTGACTTTCACAGGTGCTCCTGTGTGTGTGGAAATTAAAAAACATTTTAAAAGGTTACTCTTGCAATTTGCTTGTACGGCAAGTAATAAATAGTTGCTCTCCAGTTGATAGGGCTAAATTAAGGATTTGTGAATCCTTGTCCCAAAGTTTTGAAAACATTCTGAGTTTCAGATATTTCATAAAGGAGAATAGGCAAGTGTCTCGAATAATCTAACATGGTGAAAGGAGTATGCCATATTTCATTATATGTACTTAGTATTCCAAAGATGTTTTAAAAGGTTTTTATGTTTTGAGAATTTTTTTATTGCATGAATTCTTGTTGCCTTGCAACTTCACATTCTTTCTTTTTCTTAAAAAACAAAGTTGGCTGGGCAGTGGTGGCGTATGCCTGTAATCCCAGCACTTGGGAGGCAGAGGCAGGCGAATTTCTGAGTTCGAGGCCATCCTGGTCTACAGAGTGAGTTCCAGGACAGCCAGGACTACATAGAGAAACCCTGTCTCGAAAAACAAACACCCAAAACAAAACAAAACAAAACAAAGTCAAGGGCTGGAGAGATGCCTTAGTGGTGGGAGTGCTTGCTGGTCCTTCAGAGGACCTGAATTGGGTTTCCAGCACTCACATGGCAGTTCACAGCTGTCTGCGACTCCAGTTCCAGGGAGTCTGACAACCTTATACAGACATACATGCAGAATTCCTTTTGGCCAATAACCTAAAAAGATGTAACCCACTCCTGGTATTGCAGGTTTTATTGGGGGGTATACGATGTCTGCTTGGTGTATTGTCTTCTTCATTATATGAGGGCTCCATTTATATTGCTTTTACATATGTATATATTTTAGGAAGCTTCTACAATAGGTTTTCCTATGGCTTTTCAAAGGACTTTAATGTTAGTGTCCCTCTCTGTTGGGAGCCGCGCCCACATTCGCCGTTACAAGATGGCGCTGACAGCTGTGTTCTAAGTGGTAAACAAATAATCTGCGCATATGCCGAGGGTGGTTCTCCACTCCATGTGCTCTGCCTTCCCCGTGACGTCAACTCGGCCGATGGGCTGCAGCCAATCAGGGAGTGACACGTCCTAGGCGAAATATAACTCTCCTAAAAAAGGGACGGGGTTTCGTTTTCTCGCTCTCTTGCTTCTTGCACTCTGGCTCCTGAAGATGTAAGCAATAAAGCTTTGCCGCAGAAGATTCTGGTTTGTTGCGTCTTTCCTGGCCGGTCGTGAGAACGCGTCTAATAACAATTGGTGCCGAATTCCGGGACGAGAAAAAACTCGGGACTGGCGCAAGGAAGATCCCTCATTCCAGAACCAGAACTGCGGGTCGCGGTAATAAAGGTTCCCGTAAAGCAGACTGTTAAGAAGGATTCAACTGTATGAATTCAGAACTTTTCAGCTGGGGAACGAGAGTACCAGTGAGTACAGCTTTACGAGGTAAGTCTGATCTTGAACTTTCTAAGGAAATTCAAGACAGTCTATCAGAAGTAAAGTGGAATATGTTTGGCCTTGAATTTTTTCTGGTGTTAGGAGCCCTTTTGTTCCTTTTCACATGTTATCAAGTGATTAAGATAGGGCTGAAAATTCTAGAGGAAATTCAGGACAAGCTATCAGAAGTAAAGTGGGGAGAGAGAGTAGGAACAAAGAGGAAATATGGTACACAAAATAAGTATACAGGCCTTTCCAAGGGTCTTGAACCCGAGGAAAAGTTAAGGTTAGGTAGGAATACCTGGAGAGAGATTAGAAGAAAAAGAGGAAAAAGGGAAAAGAAGAAAGATCAATTAGCGGAGGTCTCTAGGAAAAGGAGCCTGTGCTCATCGCTGGATGGGCTCGGGGAGCCAGCTCTTGGTAGCTCTGAATCAGATGATGAATTCTCCTCTGAAGAAACAGACTGGGAGGAAGAAGCAGCTCATTATGAGAAAAAAGGGTACCAGCCAGGTAAAGTGCTAGCTAATCAGTTAAGGAAGCCAAAAGCGGCTGGCGAAGGCCAGTTTGCTGATTGGCCTCAGGGCAGTCGGCTTCAAGGTCCGCCCTATGCGGAGTCCCCGCCCTGCGTAGTGCGTCAGCCCTGCGCAGAGAGGCAGTGCGCAGAGAGGCAGTGCGCAGACTCATTCATTCCCAGAGAGGAACAAAGGAAAATACAACAGGCATTTCCGGTCTTTGAAGGAGCCGAGGGTAGGCGTGTCCACGCTCCGGTAGAATACTTACAAATTAAAGAGCTTGCCGAGTCGGTCCGTAAATACGGAACCAATGCTAATTTTACCTTGGTGCAGTTAGACAGGCTTGCCGGCATGGCACTAACTCCTGCCGACTGGCAAACGGTTGTAAAAGCCGCTCTCCCTAGTATGGGCAAATATATGGAATGGAGAGCGCTTTGGCACGAAGCTGCACAAGCGCAGGCCCGAGCAAACGCAGCTGCTTTGACTCCAGAGCAGAGAGATTGGACTTTTGACTTGTTAACGGGTCAGGGAGCTTATTCTGCTGATCAGACAAACTACCATTGGGGAGCTTATGCCCAGATTTCTTCCACGGCTATTAGGGCCTGGAAGGCGCTCTCTCGAGCAGGTGAAACCACTGGTCAGTTAACAAAGATAATCCAGGGACCTCAGGAATCCTTCTCAGATTTTGTGGCCAGAATGACAGAGGCAGCAGAGCGTATTTTTGGAGAGTCAGAGCAAGCTGCGCCTCTGATAGAACAGCTAATCTATGAGCAAGCCACAAAGGAGTGCCGAGCGGCCATAGCCCCAAGAAAGAACAAAGGCTTACAAGACTGGCTCAGGGTCTGTCGAGAGCTTGGGGGACCTCTCACCAATGCAGGCTTAGCGGCCGCCATCCTCCAATCTCAGAACCGCTCCATGAGCAGAAATGATCAGAGGACATGTTTTAATTGCGGAAAGCCTGGGCATTTTAAGAAAGATTGCAGAGCTCCAGATAAACAGGGAGGGACTCTCACTCTTTGCTCTAAGTGTGGCAAGGGTTATCATAGAGCTGACCAGTGTCGCTCTGTGAGGGATATAAAGGGCAGAGTCCTTCCCCCACCTGATAGTCAATCAGCTTAGGTGCCAAAAAACGGGTCATCGGGCCCTCGGTCCCAGGGCCCTCAAAGATATGGGAACCGGTTTGTCAGGACCCAGGAAGCAGTCAGAGAGGCGACCCAGGAAGACCCACAAGGGTGGACCTGCGTGCCGCCTCCGACTTCCTATTAATGCCTCAAATGAGTATTCAGCCGGTGCCGGTGGAGCCTATACCATCCTTGCCCCCGGGAACCATGGGCCTTATTCTCGGCCGGGGTTCACTCACCTTGCAGGGCTTAGTAGTCCACCCTGGAGTTATGGATTGTCAACATTCCCCTGAAATACAGGTCCTGTGCTCAAGCCCTAAGGGCGTTTTTTCTATTAGTAAAGGAGATAGGATAGCTCAGCTGCTGCTCCTCCCTGATAATACCAGGGAGAAATCTGCAGGACCTGAGATAAAGAAAATGGGCTCCTCAGGAAATGATTCTGCCTATTTGGTTGTATCTTTAAATGATAGACCTAAGCTCCGCCTTAAGATTAACGGAAAAGAGTTTGAAGGCATCCTTGATACCGGAGCAGATAAAAGTATAATCTCTACACATTGGTGGCCCAAAGCATGGCCCACCACAGAGTCATCTCATTCATTACAGGGCCTAGGATATCAATCATGTCCCACTATAAGCTCCGTTGCCTTGACGTGGGAATCCTCTGAAGGACAGCAAGGGAAATTCATACCTTATGTGCTCCCACTCCCGGTTAACCTCTGGGGAAGGGATATTATGCAGCATTTGGGCCTTATTTTGTCCAATGAAAACGCCCCATCGGGAGGGTATTCAGCTAAAGCAAAAAATATCATGGCAAAGATGGGTTATAAAGAAGGAAAAGGGTTAGGACATCAAGAACAGGGAATGTCCAATAGTCCTACTATGTGTCAACTTTATGTACAAGAAGCTCTTTTGCCAGTGAGGGAACAATTCCCCTCTTTAATTTTGCTCCTTTACATGGATGACATCCTCCTGTGCCATAAAGACCTTACCATGCTACAAAAGGCATATCCTTTTCTACTTAAAACTTTAAGTCAGTGGGGTTTACAGATAGCCACAGAAAAGGTCCAAATTTCTGATACAGGACAATTCTTGGGCTCTGTGGTGTCCCCAGATAAGATTGTGCCCCAAAAGGTAGAGATAAGAAGAGATCACCTCCATACCTTAAATGATTTTCAAAAGCTGTTGAGAAACAGTAAGAAACCCACTTAAAAATGGGATTGTGGTATATACTGATGGATCAAAAACTGGCATAGGTGCCTATGTGGCTAATGGTAAAGTGGTATCCAAACAATATAATGAAAATTCACCTCAAGTGGTAGAATGTTTAGTGGTTTTAGAAGTTTTAAAAACCTTTTTAGAACCCCTTAATATTGTGTCAGATTCCTGTTATGTGGTTAATGCAGTAAATCTTTTAGAAGTGGCTGGAGTGATTAAGCCTTCCAGTAGAGTTGCCAATATTTTTCAGCAAATACAATTAGTTTTGTTATCTAGAAGATTTCCTGTTTATATTACTCATGTTAGAGCCCATTCAGGCCTACCTGGCCCCATGGCTCTGGGAAATGATTTGGCAGATAAGGCCACTAAAGTGGTGGCTGCTGCCCTATCATCCCCGGTAGAGGCTGCAAGAAATTTTCATAACAATTTTCATGTGACGGCTGAAACATTACGCAGTCGTTTCTCCTTGACAAGAAAAGAAGCCCGTGACATTGTTACTCAATGTCAAAGCTGCTGTGAGTTCTTGCCAGTTCCTCATGTGGGAATTAACCCACGCGGTATTCGACCTCTACAGGTCTGGCAAATGGATGTTACACATGTTTCTTCCTTTGGAAAACTTCAATATCTCCATGTGTCCATTGACACATGTTCTGGCATCATGTTTGCTTCTCCGTTAACCGGAGAAAAAGCCTCACATGTGATTCAACATTGTCTTGAGGCATGGAGTGCTTGGGGGAAACCCAGACTCCTTAAGACTGATAATGGACCAGCTTATACGTCTCAAAAATTCCAGCAGTTCTGCCGTCAGATGGACGTGACCCACCTGACTGGACTTCCATACAACCCTCAAGGACAGGGTATTGTTGAGCGTGCGCATCGCACCCTCAAAGCCTATCTTATAAAACAGAAGAGGGGAACTTTTGAGGAGACTGTACCCCGAGCACCAAGAGTGTCTGTGTCTTTGGCACTCTTTACACTCAATTTTTTAAATATTGATGCTCATGGCCATACTGCGGCTGAACGTCATTGTACAGAGCCAGATAGGCCCAATGAGATGGTTAAATGGAAAAATGTCCTTGATAATAAATGGTATGGCCCGGATCCTATTTTGATAAGATCCAGGGGAGCTATCTGTGTTTTCCCACAGAATGAAGACAACCCATTTTGGATACCAGAAAGACTCACCCGAAAAATCCAGACTGACCAAGGGAATACTAATGTCCCTCGTCTTGGTGATGTCCAGGGCGTCAATAATAAAGAGAGAGCAGCGTTGGGGGATAATGTCGACATTTCCACTCCCAATGACGGTGATGTATAATGCTCAAGTATTCTCCTGCCTTTTTACACTAACTAGGAACTGGGTTTAGCCTTGATTCAGACAGCCTTGGCTCTGTCTGGACAGGTCCAGACAACTGACACCATTAACACTTTGTCAGCCTCAGTGACTACAGTCATAGATGAACAGGCCTCAGCTAATGTCAAGATACAGAGAGGTCTCATGCTGGTTAATCAACTCATAGATCTTGTCCAGATACAACTAGATGTATTATGACAAATAACTCAGCAGGGTTGTGAACAAAAGTTTCCGGGATTGTGTGTTATTTCCATTCAGTATGTTAAATTTACTAGGGCAGCTAATTTGTCAAAAAGTCTTTTTCAGTATATGTTACAGAATTGGATGGCTGAATTTGAACAGATCCTTCGGGAATTGAGACTTCAGGTCAACTCCACGCGCTTGGACCTGTCCCTGACCAAAGGATTACCCAATTGGATCTCCTCAGCATTTTCCTTCTTTAAAAAATTGGGTGGGATTAATATTATTTGGAGATACACTTTGCTGTGGATTAGTGTTGCTTCTTTGATTGGTCTGTAAGCTTAAGGCCCAAACTAGGAGAGACAAGGTGGTTATTGCCCAGGCGCTTGCAGGACTAGAACATGGAGCTTCCCCTGATATATCTATGCTTAGGCAATAGGTCGCTGGCCACTCAGCTCTTATATCCCATGAGGCTAGTCTCATTGCACGGGATAGAGTGAGTGTGCTTCAGCAGCCCGAGAGAGTTGCACGGCTAAGCACTGCAATGGAAAGGCTCTGCGGCATATATGAGCCTATTCTAGGGAGACATGTCATCTTTCATGAAGGTTCAGTGTCCTAGTTCCCTTCCCCCAGGCAAAACGACACGGGAGCAGGTCAGGGTTGCTCTGGGTAAAAGCCTGTGAGCCTAAGAGCTAATCCTGTACATGGCTCCTTTACCTACACACTGGGGATTTGACCTCTATCTCCACTCTCATTAATATGGGTGGCCTATTTGCTCTTATTAAAAGGAAAGGGGGAGATGTTGGGAGCCGCGCCCACATTCGCCGTTACAAGATGGCGCTGACAGCTGTGTTCTAAGTGGTAAACAAATAATCTGCGCATATGCCGAGGGTGGTTCTCCACTCCATGTGCTCTGCCTTCCCCGTGACGTCAACTCGGCCGATGGGCTGCAGCCAATCAGGGAGTGACACGTCCTAGGCGAAATATAACTCTCCTAAAAAAGGGACGGGGTTTCGTTTTCTCGCTCTCTTGCTTCTTGCACTCTGGCTCCTGAAGATGTAAGCAATAAAGCTTTGCCGCAGAAGATTCTGGTTTGTTGCGTCTTTCCTGGCCGGTCGTGAGAACGCGTCTAATAACACCTCTCCACATTCCTTCCTCTACCCTGCACTCCATCCAAGTCCCCTGTGATCTACCTCTTCCAATGTCCCCTTTGTCCCGTCATAACACCACATTCTATATTCCCTTTCTGGGCAGATTCACTTTTCACCCTTGGCCCCTTACTGGGTGTTATGATTTGGGTAAGTGGCTCTCATAGGCTCATGTATTTCAATGCTTAGTCATCAGGGGTAGCACTACTAGAAGGGTTAGGAGGAATGTTGGGGTAGGTGTGGCCTTGTTGTCACTGGGGGTGTTTTGAAGGTTCAGAAGCCCAAGGAGGCACAAAGGATCTCTCCTCCTGCTGCCTTCAGATCTGGATGTAGAACTCTCAGCTACCATGTCTGTCTGTGTGTCACAAGGCTCCCCACCATGAGGACAATGGACTAAACCTCTGAAATTACAAGGAAGCCCCAATTAAATGCTTTCTTTTTATAAGAGTTGCTATGGTCATGGTGTTTCTTCACAGGTTCCTAAGATCTGTGGTTACGTGAATTGTAGCACACATATCAAAATCATTTTTGTGTGTGGATATTTTCTTTATTTACATTTCAAATGTTTTCCCCCTTCCAGGTCTCCCCTTCGGAACCCGCTTATCTTATTTCCCCTACCCCAGCTGATATGTGGGTGCTCCCCCACCCACTCACTCCTGTCTTCCCTCTCTGGCATTTCCCTGCACTGGGGCATTGAACACTCTCAGGCCCAAGGGCCTCTCCTCCCACTGATATCCAACAAGGTCTTCCTCTACCACATCCTCTGCCACATATGTGGCTGGAGCCATGGGTCCCTCAATGTGTATTCTTCGTTTGGTAGTCAAGTCCCCAGGAGCTCTGGGGGAGGGGGTGGGTCTGGCTTGTTGACACTCTTGCTCCCTCCATGGGGCTGCAAACCCCTTCAGCTCCTTCAGTACCTTCTCCAACTCCCCTATCAGGGACCCTACACTCAGTCCAATGGTTGGCTGCGAGCATCCACCTCTGTATTTGTCAGGTTCTGGCAGAGCCTCTCAGAAGACAGCTATATCAGGCTCCAGTTAGCAAGCACTTCCCGGCATCCACAATAGAATACAGGTTTGGTGGCTGTATATGGGATGGATCCCCAGGTGGGGCAGTCTCTGGATGGCCTTTCCTTCAGTCTCTGCTCCACACTTTGTCTCCATGTTTCCTCTTGTGAATGTTTTGTTCACTCTTCTAAGAATCGCTGAAGCATCCACATTTTGGTCTTCCTTCTTCTTGGGCTTTATAAGGTCTCTGAACTGAATCTTGGATATTCTGAACTTTTGTTCTACACTTATCAGTGAGAACATACCATGTGTGTTCTTTTGTGACTGACCTCACTCAGGATGATATTTTCAAGTTCCATCCATTCACAGGTGAATTTCATGAAGTTGTTGTTTTTAAAAGCTGAATAGTATTCCATTGTGTAAATGTACAACATTTTCTGTATCCATTCCTCTGGGTTGTTTCCAGCTTCTGGCTATTATAATATGGCTGCTATGAATGTAAGTGTAGCATGTGTCCTTAATACATGTTGGAGCATCTTCTGGGTATATGCCCAGGAGTGGTATAGCTGGGTTCTCACGTAGTACTATGTCCAATTTTCTGAGGAACTGCCAGACAGATTCCCCAGACAGATTCCAAGAGTGCTTGTACCAGCTTGCAATCCCACCAACAATGGAGGAGTGTTCCTCTTTCTCCACATCCTCACCAGCATCTGCTGTCACTTGAGTTTTTGATCTTAGCCATTCTGACTGGTGTGAGGTGGAATCTCAAGGTTGTTTTGATTTGCTTTTCCCTGATGACTAAGGATGTTGAACATTTCTTTAGGTGCTTCTCAGGCATTCGAGTTTCCTCAGTTGAGAATTCTCTGTTTACCTCTGTTCCCCATTTTTAAATAGTGTTACTTGGTTCTCTGGAGTATTAACTTCTTGAGTTCTTTGTATATATTGGCTATTATCCCTCTATCGGATGTAGGATTGGTAAAGATCTTTCACCAATCTGTTGGTTGCTGTTTTGTCCTATTGACAGTGTCCTTTGCCTTACTGAAGCTTTGAAATTTTATGAGGTCCCATTTGTCAATTCTTGATTTTAGAGCATAAGCCATTGGTGTTCTGTTCAGGAAATTTTCTCCTGTGCCCATGTGTTTAAGACTTTTCCCCACTTTCTCTTCTATTAGATTCAGTGTATCTGCTTTCGATCCATTTGGACTTGATCTTTGTACAGGGAGATAAGAATAAATCAATTTGCATTCTCCTACATGACCTCCAGTTGAATCAGCACCATTTGTTGAAAATGCCGTCTTTTTTTCCACTGGATGGTTTTAGCTCTCTTGTCAAAGATCAAGTGACTATAGGTGTGTGGGTTCATTTCTGCATCTTCAATTCTATTCCATTGATCTACCTGCCTGTGTCTGTACCAATACCAGGCAGTTTTTATCACAATTGCTCTGTAGTACGGCTTGAGGTCAGGGATGGTGATTCCCCCAGAAGTTCTTCTATTTTTGAGAATAGTTTTTGCTATCCTTTTTTTTTTTTGTTATTCCAAATGAATTTGAGAATTGCTCTTTCTAACTAAGAATTGAGTTTTTTGATGGGGATTTCATTGAATCTGTAGATTGTTTTCAGCAAGATAGCCATTTTTTTACAATATTAATCGTGCCAATCCATGAGCATGAGAGATCTTTCCATCTTCTGAGATCTTCTTTCAGAGACTTGAAGTTCTTGTCGTACAGATCTTTCATTTGTTTGGTTAGAGTCACACCAAGATATTTTATATTGTTTGTGACTATTGTGAAGGGTGTCATTTCCCTAATTTCTTTTTCAGCCCATTTATATTTTAAGTATAGGAAGGCTACTGATTTGTTTGAGTTAATTTTATATCTGTCCACTTTGCTGAAGTTGTTTATCAGTTGTGGGAGTTCTCTAGTGGAATTTTTGGTGTCCTTTAAGTATACTGTCATATCACCTGCAAATAGTGATATTTTGAATTCTTTCTTTCCAATTTGTATCCTTTTGACCTTTTGTTGTCTAATTGCTCTAGCTAGACTTCAAGTACTATATTAAATAGATAGAGAGAGATAGATAGATAGATAGATAGAAGCCTTGTCTAGTCCCTGATTTTAGTAAGATTGCTACATATCAAAATCTTAAAGGATAGCGTCAACATATAAAACATAAGTATTTGTTTTTTGGGTCTGGGTTACCTAACCAAGGATGATTGTTTCTAGCTCCATCTGTTTACTTGCAAGTTTCATTTTTTATTAACATATAAATATAATTCCACTGTGTAAATAAACTGCACTTTCATTATCCATTCATCAGTTGATGGGCATCTATGCTGTTCCCAGTTTCTGGCTATTATGACTATAGCATCAATGAGCGTGGATGGGCAGGTATCTCTGTAGTAAGATATAGAGATACTATGGTAAGTCTATTTTGAGCCCTTTGAACTGTCACACTGATTTTCATAGTGGCTGTACCAGTTTGTATTCCTACCAGCAATGAATCAATGTGCCCTAGCAGTTGATGTGTTTTAATCTTGGCCATTCTGACTGTGTATCTCAGTTAGGGTTTCAGTTGCTGTGAAGAGACACCATGACCAAGGCAACTCTTTTAAAGGACAGCATTTAATTGGGGCTGGCCTACAGTTTCAGAGGTTCAGTCTGTTTAGTATTCCTTCTGGGCTCTATCCCACAGTTACCTGACAACAGCCAGGTATGTTTGGCTTACTATAAAAGGCACTGTTTGGCCCTCCTCACTCTCTTACGCTCTCTGTTCCTTCTCTCCCTCCCCCTCCCCCATCTGTCCATGTATTCCTGGCCAGGCTTCTCTCTCCTCATCTGTCTCTGTGTCTCTCTCTCTTCTTTTCCCAACTCCAGTCCCCATGCCCTGAATAAATTCTATTCCATACTGTATCTGCTATATGGCTTGTCCCTCAGGGGGAAGGGATGTCTCAGCATGGGCCCACAGAGGTACCCCTTCCACATCACCATACTGTGCTTCTACCAAACATATCCTTGAAGCTCTTTCTTTTTTATAAAACACAACATGAGACTCAGATTTGCAAATTCACAGATTGTGCGAGTTCATATCCGCCGCCCCCTCCCCCTCACATGGCTTTCCCAGCCATTGGATCCATAAAACTTCATCCAAATTCTGGTGAATTGGTAAGTTTCCCATATTCACGGTCTTGTTTTAGGACCTCTACCCTCAGGTGAGGTGAGTGCTCTCTTCCCCTCTCCCTACCCCCCAAGCTTCCCTTGGACCCTTGGCCTCACAGCTCCAGTGCTGCTCCCACAGCTCATCCGATAGATTACTACATAACAACCTAGTAAAACTAGCCTGGCTGGTCATTTCATCCTAGTTATTGATTTACCCTAGGGATGCCCTGATACGATTAATAAGTCCTTCTTATAGTTATTAATTTATCCTCAGGACTTTGCAAGTGATAAGATAAATAACTTAGTCTCACCCAGAAGGGAAGGTCTTTGCTGTCACGTCCCTACTGGGATGCCTCCTGGTCAAATTTACAGGCTAAATTTGGCCCCATTATCCACAAACAATAACTCTAAATGACTGCTTATCGACATTTTAAAAAGAGAACTGTGATCCAAAAGAAGAATAAGATTTCCATGTAGGCTTTTCCCCTTTCTCTCATTTTCTTGATGCTTTATTTCTTTGCTCTCACTCCCGGTTCCCCACCCCTTTGACTTTGACATTGCCGCCGCAACAGCTAGCCTCTGCTCTCCTTGTAGTTGTTGGCAGACAGGGCACAGCTACAGGTGCTCTCAGTTCCCGCAGGTTCGCTTCCCCCCTCCCCCCCCCCCCCCCGCCTTCACCCCCCCAACCCCCAGCACCTTTCAGCACAGAGCACACTCTCTCACTGGAGCAGAGTTGCTAGGAGACAGAACACTGCTTCAGGCGCTGCTCTCTGTCCAGCCCAGCTACCTACTCTGCTCTGCTGAGTTGCTGCCTGCACTCCCGTGGCCACCACCCACTGCCAAGCTGCTCTGTGCCCCTCACACTGTGCCGCTTAGATTCGTCTTTATGCTTGTCTCTGTCATGTTTCTGCCATTCCATTCTAAGATACTTAGCTGCTTCTGCCATTCCTTTCTAACATATAACAAACATCTGGCTTTCCTCCAGGCGGAGCTGTAGCTTCAGCACCATCTTTGTTGTGGGCAGATAAGGTTTTCCTATACTATTGCTTTAGTGCCATCTTAGCTAGGGGGCAGTCACGTGGCTGCCTGCCACTTCAGTGCCATCTTAACTAAGGGCAGTCCCAGGATTGTCCGCCATTTTTGTTATGGGCAGTCCCCAGTTCACTGCCTTTAGGAGTACTGCCTGTCAAAGACACTTTCTAATTGAGATAAGGTTCTGGGAACATACCCCGGACCTCGGGAAAGTGTTAGTTAGCCATGGGGGCTGACTAGATGGCAGGCGAGCACCAGAGCCTAGCCAAAGCAAGCGTGTTTCATCAGATACACCAGAAGAGTACATCAGAGTGCATAGATGGTTATGAGCCACCATGTGGTTGCTGGGAATTGAACTTAGGACCTTTGGAAGCGCAGTCAGTGCTCTTAACCACTGAGCTATCTCTCGAGGCCCTAGGAATGGTTTCTATAGGAGGCATGGTATTCATAGTTTTTGTGATATGATTTAGGCACCTGGAGTTATGATGTTTGTGGTGTTTCTTGGTGTAGATATCTGGTTTGACCTTCATTGGCTCGTCATTGGGTTACCCCAATCTGTCAGGTTGTGGATCAGCTGAATAATGCTTATTTTTCAATGTTGGGGCCACTCTGGGTTTCAGGGTTTAGGCTCAAACTGGTCCCTGATCTCAAGTTCTGGCTGGAACTCTAGGTTCAGACTCAAAGCAGTCTCAGATCAGCTCAGTGGGATGGTAGGCTAGCATTCAGGAGAAGGGATGCAACTCTGGGGATCTCAAGGAGGGTTCAGGGTCTGGATCCATGGAGGGCTCTGGAGGTAGAAGTAGGGGTACTCTGAATCTGTGCCACATGTGGTCAAGTCTCAAAGGAATGGAGATGATCTGGGAGCAGAGACTGAGGCCAACTGCACCAGAAGCTCTAGGGAGAAGCTTAGGAAGATCAGAATGAAGGAGGGCATGGGTAGCCTACCTGGGTCCCTGCTGAGTAAGGCAACTGTGGGGGTCCCTGGAGGAGAGTAGCTCTGACATCAGTGGGGAATCCCAAAAGAATGGAGATGGGCGGGAAGAACGACTGAGGATGGTGGCAAAGGCAGAACCTAGGTACCTAGGTCTGTGCTATATGTCCAGGGATGTATTTTCACAAGAAGGTGTCCAAATTAAGAAAACAAGGTCCTGTGTACTTTTCCAAGTAATCAAAGAATGTTCTGAGTCTGTGTTCAGTGAGCTAGAGGTGGTGAGGCAGCTGGTTTTGTTGTCCCTTTAGCTCCAGGCCAACCCTTCAGTTACAAGGTGTTTAATAATCCTCATGATTATTCACGTAATGAACTGCAGGGCCCCTTTGAATTCTACATACTTAGGTTTAATTTCCCAGCCCTGCTGTTCTCCTGACATGCCACAGTCCTACTAAATAAATGGCCACTGCTGGGTGGCATTGGCCCGAGAGAGACACCCTCTAGGAGGATGCTTAAGCCTTCCAGCATCGGATGTTAGGGAAGACAGCATTTTAGCAGCTCTGCTTGTTTCGAGTGGTCCTGGAATTAGGCGATGTCATGTAGGTAAATTCAGTCCAGAGCATGCAGACTCTTTATGGAATTTGTACATTCATCTCTCACAGCTGTGGAGAGTTTAGACTAATCACAATTCTCACTGGGATACTATCATCTTGGTAATTTGAAAAAGAATCAGGAGCCTGCAGGCTTGGAACATCTTGAGAAAACTCTGGCTCTGAAATACATCCTCACATGTGGGGGACACCACTTTCGGCATCGTTGTGGAGAGCGGAGGAATGCTGAAATCAAGTATTTCTCTGGCAAGGTTTCAAATGGCTTGAGAAATCAGAAAGCTTTTTCTTTCTTTTTCTTCTTTTTTTTAAACTGCAAAACATATTCTTTTCTCTTCCACCCACCCTGTTGCTGTCAATTTGTCCAGTGTTAGATACCAGTAGTGAGACTTGCTGCTTAAGAATAACAATGTCAGGTTATCAGGCTGTCAGGAGCTCTCTCAGGAACCAGGCTGTACTTTGACCCCAGACACATTCTGAAGGCATGTACCTCTGTAGTCTTTCTAGTTTTCGTACATGTCTCTTTAGCAGTCAGGATAAAACCTGCTACTCTCACTAGACCCTCTCATGCTTGGGGCCCCCATGTGTCTGTCTGGGAGGACTAGGTTCAGGGTTGGCACCTGGGTAGCAGCAGCTCCTGACAGATGGAGGACGGGTGGGCTTAGGTCATTTGTTCAAAAGGCAAGCTTTCACAGATGTGCTAGGTGTGTAATACCATTTTTGACTCTACCCAAATGAATATTTTAGCACCAACCACATAGGCAAGCAACATACAGAGTAGATCCAGTCGGCAGGAGGTAAGCATGCAGTTCCAAACATCAATTTTCTGGAAGCCAGTGGTCAGGCCTCTCTCTGAGACATTTGCACTCAAGCGTTCTTTTCAGTTTGACAGTTTTGCAAGCATAACTCATCTTCCATGGGATGCTGTGCGCATGTGCATGTTGTTGTTGGGGATAATGAGGGCCTTGCGAATGCTAGGCAAGCGCCATACTGCTGAGTTATAACCCCAGCTCTCATATTAGGTTTGTGTTTTAACCTTTAGAAAGTTAATCAATTCAAGAAATATGGGAGCCAGAGAGGAATCCTAGCCAGGTACTATAGTAAAGACAGTGAAAACTGTATTGTGGAGCTATTAAATGTCTCCTGAGCCTCAGCTGAGGCGAGAGAACTGTCAGCTTCCTTCCACAGGCCATGGAGCCTTTCATGGAGGAACACCAGCTTTTGAGTAGGCCACTGTACCTTATTCCTTGATCGACCTTCCTTCTGTGTGGAGACCAAACCATATGTTTTAATGAAAACGTCGTTTGTCTTACAATGAATCACCCAAGGAATATTTTGAAGCTGGTAAAGAACTTAGTGATTTCTGCACACAGATCTTCCATCTTAAATGGAAGTGATTGTAGGTCAGAGAGGTAAAATGATTGAGACAGTCTGTTTTCTTAGAGACCCTCATTGTACCAATGCCTTGCATCCTCTTATTGCAGGATTATGCTGATTGCTTGGGACAAGATGGTTTACAGTGGCCATATTTTGGAGTATTTTCATGGCTGTATTAAAACACTAGTTCTCTACCTTAAATTTTGATGGTTTGTGCTACTCAACTATACCCATAGCCCTGGAGGTTAGGGACTAGGTAGATTCTTCTTATAACCATGAGCAGAAGCTTCTGCAAGACAGAACTGTAACGGGGTCTTCATGAGTTTCCTGCACTACCTGGAAGAGGGGCACATGGCTTTTGAGAACATGTAAACTGAAATCCCATTTTGATACTATTTTGGAGTGAGAAATGGCGAATCTCTGTTATGTACTCACCAGGCTGACTCTTGGACTTGGCCTTCCCATAAGAACAACTTATCATCGAAAGTTCTAACCCAGTCTCCTTTCATGTTAATTTGGGTGCAACATAATCTTCTCGAGCCCCGGTGGTCACTGGCTGAAGAAGGATCTTCCTGAGCACTTCAGGGGTTTGCGGCACTGCAGCAGGGATCTGGGATCTCTGAAGGAGCACCTGAACAGCTGTGAATCACAGCCTGGTCTTGTCTCTGTCCTCACATGCTGGCATTTGTCTCAAACATGAATGGAGGGAACTAACCCAGAACCATGGCACAGATTTCTCCACAGCAGGAACAGTGTGCTTTCTGACTTTTTTTTTGTTGTTGTTCTGAAACAGGACATTGTCTCTAAGTATATATTGTCACATTTTAGGTGACATTTGTCATTTATTACAAAAAAGTTGTGGATTTCTTTATCGGTTGTTTTCCTTGCCTGGATGTCATGGCTGAGATGAACCCACCAGGTCCTGAACCAATCCACGCTTACTTTTCCCCACCACTGTGAAGTTTGGAACAGTCTGGATGGCCCAAGTCTGGTATCCAGTGAGAAAAATGCTGCTTTGCTTTGCCATTTATAGCTGTGGAGCTTTGTCTGAACTATAAATGCTTATCAGGGCTGTAGCAGTTTCCTAGGGTTGCCTGAAAAGAACAGCACATTTACTCTTTTAGTTCTGGAGGCTGGAGGTCCCAAATCCAGGTGTGGTCAGAAGCGCGTTCCCTCTGAAGACTGTAAGGAAGGGTTTGATTCTTGCCTCTTCCAGCTTCTGAGAGCTATCAGAACTCCTGGTGGTGTGTGGCTTGTAGCCTTATCACTCTAAGCTCTGCCTTCTTTTTTTAATACACCTCTTTTCTAAGGAAGTAAGTGATCTTGTTTAGAGCGTATCCAGACATTCAGGATAAGCTGACCTCTTACAGTTCCTTAACCATTATTGCAAAGACTAAAAGACTTGGTGAGGATATGTTAAGGTGGTGGTGAACTTTCAACATACCATATGTCTTAGTTAGGGATTTATTGCTGTGAAGACATACCATGACCAAGGCAACTCTTTTTTTTTTTTTTTTTTTTTCAGAGTAAAGAATGGAACTTTAATCTTTATTTACAGGACATGACAGGGTACGAAATTCCACATAGAAATAAATTCAGAGGACAGCTTCATAGAGTATGTACAGTTTATAACTGTTCAAGTATAGTTTCTTTTGTAAAAAGTGCTACAATAACAAACCACATTTAAAAAGAGTTCTTAGTAGAGAAACAGTAAGACAAATCTATGAGAATACAGAATAGCACAGCACATAGCTAACAACTTTGTGCCTTGGCTGGACATTAGAAGTTAAAGGTCCCGGGAGCTCCCTCCTGAACTTGGAAGGCGAAGCCTTCAGAGGTTGTTTCTGGCACCACATTTTGATCTTCCTCTTCCTCCACTGAGAAGTACTTCTCCATTAAGTTCAATGAGGCCTTGTATACAGACTCGTTTTCATGGCTCTGTAGGGCTTCAATTTTATCCAAGCCTCCACACTCTTCAATCATTATACTGAGCTTTTCTGTCTCACCTAGTTTCTCTGCAGCCTGAAAGATATTTGAAATGGCATCAAGAATAACCTGAATAATCTTGGTATCTTTTGCACTCAAGAGGTTCATCAAAGGTTCTATTATCCCACAGTGAACAAGATACACAATCTGCTCAACAGTCCCACCGCTGGTACAGTTAGTTATAGCCCACGCGGCCTCCTTCTGTGTCTTAAAGTCTGCCTTAGAGAGGACACCAACAAGAAAGGGGACTAGGCCGTGATTCACAACTTGCTGTATCTGATCCTGGCGTCCAGCTATAATGTTCGACATTGTCCACGTGGCCTCCTTATGAATATTAGTTTTGGGGTTTGTTAGACTTGCAGGCTGGGAAAGACTGCAAGTGCTCCTGCATCTGTCACTTTCTGAGTCTGCTCATCTGTTCCAGTGACAATATTCCCTATGGCTCTTAGTGCGGGAGTCATAATGGGCAGTTCAGTAGCTCCTAGAAGCTTCACAAGTTGGGGAACAACTCCTTTCTTCACAACCATCTCAATGCGCTCATTTGGACCATCAGTCAGGTAGGAAATGGCCCAGCAGGAATCTGCTAATACTTCTGGATCATTGTGGTGCAGGAGTCGAACTAACGTAGGAAGAATCTGCTCAACGGCGTCTAAGGGAGGTGCAGGGTTCTTGTTTTGACAAAGGTTTGAAAGTGTCCAGGTAAGATTATGTAAGTAACCACATGCCAAGGTTGACAGATCAGGAACTGCAAGAAGTGCCAACAGTGGGTCAATCGCACTGTGTTTGATAACTAAGTCTCAGAAAGCTGAACCATCACCTGCAATGTTTCCAAGAACCCAAACAGCTGCTCGCTGATGTGGGCACGGGGAGATGCCAAGAGAGAAATAAACGCTGGGATAGCACCTCCATCCACCACAGCTTTGGTCTGTTCAGATGTTCCAGAAGCAATGTTGGTGAGTGCCCAAGCAGACTCAAACTGAATAGGACTACAATCAGTTTTGTCCAAGAAGGACACAAATTTTGGGATCAAACCAGCCCAGATGATGATGTCTATAGGAGGCTGTTTCTCTCTAGAAAGCAATTTCCGAGCAGCTTGAGTAGCTTGGAGCTGGCTTTCCAAATTGTTACTGTTTATGCCTTTAACAATGTCCTCAACAGACCAATTTACAGTCCCCTGGTTGTTCCGGTTTTCCTGTAGCGGAGAAGTAGCATCATCAGGAAAGGAGCTGACATTTCTCCTTTTCAGCATCTGCTCATCGTTTTTAGCTTTCTTGAGTTCCACACTAACTTCTATTCCGCAGCGACACATTTCTGTGCTGTCCTTCCCCTTGTTCTTGAATCTGTTAAGTCGGGCAGCTGGTAAGTTAGCATTCTCGTTTGTGGACATGGCTGCAGGAACAAGGAGGAAAGCTGTACAGCCGGCTCAGACTTCCACGAAAGGCGGTGCGGGACACTCAAGCTGCGGGTCAGCGGCTGTGGAAACGTCTGCTACTCTTCAGCCCTCAGACTTTGTGCCCCCAAGGCAACTCTTATAAAGGTAAACATTTAATTGGGGCTAACTTACAGTTTCAGAGGTTTAGTCCATTATCATTGTGGTGGTTTGAATATGCTTGGCCCATGGGAAGTGGTTTTATTAGGAGTTGTGGCTTTGTTGCAATAGGTGTTTGCCTTGTTGGAGGAAGTGTGTCATTTTGGGGGGGGTGGGCTTTGAGACCCTCCTCCTGGCTGCTTGTAGAAGACAGGGTCTCCTTCTGGATGCTTTTGGATCAAGATGCCAGGATGATAATAGACCAAACCTCTGAAACTGTAAGCCACCCCCAATAAATTTTATAAGAGTTGCCTTGGTCATGGCATCTCTTCACAGCAATGGAAACTCTAACTAAGACAATGATTATGGCAGAAGCAGGAAGCCAGAGGAGCTGGGAGTACTACATCTTGATCTGAAGGCAGCCAGGAGAAGACTTGATTCCACACTGGACAGAGCCTGAACATAGTTGACCTCAAAGCCAGCCTCGAGCCTCCAGCAAGGCCACACCTCCTCCAATAAGTTCACACCTTCTCCTAATAGTGCTGCTCCCTATGTCCAAGCGTTAGACACAGGAATCTTTGGGGGCCAAACCTATTCAAATCACCACACGATGAGAGCTTGGACCAACTTCTGGCCTCTTCTAAGCTCTGCTACTAGGACATTGTTCTTTGTCTCTCTTGGTCCTGGTAGAGTCTGTTTCAATATGAAGGAGTATACCTGGAATCAAATTGTTATCAGCTCAGCTATGACTGTCTTCATAGTTCATACATTTGCATTTCCATTTAGGACTCCAGTTCTAGTCCTTTGTGTATCTATGCTGGACTGGACTAGACCCAAGATTACTATTAAATGCTTTAACTGTTTAGTGGTTTAATCTGACACACCCCTTTCCCCAAGGTCAGGTCAGTTTCCTTGGGTACTGCTGTCTGGCATTGAGTTCTCTGCATGTCTGATGGCAATGACTGAGCTGGGGATAGAATTCTCATGTTCACACTGTAGCTGATTGCATAACTGCTACATTTTGAACTCTCTTTTGGGCTTACTGTATTTAATCACTAGAGCTGGAGAAATGTGGGCAGAGAGGTAGGTTATTTGCTTGAGCTTGGGTATTACAATGGAGCTTACTACAAACTTTACGTTCATTTTACCACTTTGCACAGTATCGTCACAATTATCTTGATATTGGCTCTCTTACACAAATAAACAAAACCCAGTTGATACCAGAATTCTTAATGGTTACATCAGTTCTTCCAATGCATCCATCATCTATATGGGGAGACAGTTTGCTGGTAGGTATTCAGCTATCTTCCCAGAATCATCTTTTCATATATTCTTTTTTTTAAAGATTTATTTATTATTTATTATATGTAAGTACACTGTAGCTGTCTTCAGACACACCAGAAGAGGGCATCAGATCTCATTACGGATGGTTGTGAGCCACCATGTGGTTGCTGGGATTTGAACTCTGGACCTTTGGAAGAGCAGTCGGGTGCTCTTACCCACTGAGCCATCTCACCAGCCCTTCATATATTCTTAATTCTTCTAGAAATAAAATAATTGAAAACAATTCTGTGCTAATCTGAGCCTTTTATGTGGCCAGGCTACTTGTGATTGGTTTTGTAGCAGTGACATCAGTGCTGATCATCCCTGCTATTTCCCAAGGTCATATATATGTGTCTGTGTGCACGCATACTCTAATGCTTTAAAAAAAATACTTCATCAGAAATACACCTGGTTACTGACAAATTTTCCTAGTAGCCTCTGTGAATGTGGTTTTTCATGTAAGTTAAAACATATAAGAGTAAAACATGAAGATTATTAAAATGGGTATAAATAACTATCTTTAGAGAAAATAAAAGAAAGAGGAAAATGACATGATAAATGTGATATTTTGTAAGCAAAACCTCAAAATTATGAAGTTAGGACTTCTAGGGTTCATCTCTCCTAGTCTTTTAAAATAGGCACTTTAATATTTTAAACTAAAACTGTATTACTGTGTGCATACGTTATGGAATCATGTGTGCACACTTATGTGCGTGGGTGTCTTTACCTGTGCATGAACACATGGAGGCAGGAAGCTAGAGATGCATTCTATTCCTTTCCACCTCATTTCTTCAGACAAGGCTTCTCAAGAGTCTGAAGCTAGCTCAGCTGTTTAGCCAGTGAGCGCCCAGCCTGTTTCTGCTCTCCCAGCACTGAGGGCGGTGGTGAAGATCCAAATTCTGCTCCTCGTGTTTGAACAGCCCTTACTTTACCCACTGAGCCATCTCCACAGCCCTTTCCTGGTCTTTAAAAATTAAAACAAAACAAAACAAAACAAAACAAAACAAAACAAAACAAAAAAACCAGTCTCTCCCTTTGGTTTGAAATGAAACACACTTAACTAGCCCACACAGGTTTCCTCACGGCTTCTTCATACTTTATTTTGGTCAGCTTCCCTTCTTCCTGTCCTTGCCTCTTTCCCTGCTGTGTGTGCCCTTTGTCCCAGTGCCCCCTTCCACTGCCTTATCACACATGTTCTAGTTCCTCCCATAATTCTTTACTGAAGCCTCCGCCTCCCTATCTTATGCCCCCTTTCTAGTTTCCTGGGTTGCACCCACATTTACACGTGACAGAGGCTGGGATCCGCATATGCGGGAGAACCCAGTGTTGGTTTTTCTGAGCCTGGGTTGCCTTGCTTATGACAATGTTTTCTAGTCCCATCTACTTTTTTTTCCTGAAAAATTGTGTATATTTATCAGCTTTTATTATCCATTCATCTGTTGATTCCAGTTTTTTTTTTCTATTATAAACAGGGCATTAATCAACATGGATGTGCAAGTATCTGTATGGTAGGTCATGCAGAAGTAGTTATATGGTAGTTCTATCTTTAGTCTTTTGAGATGTTTCCATGCTGATTTCAGTTATGGATACTCCACTTTATACTTCCATGGGCAGTGGATAAGGGCTCCTCTTTCTCTATCTTCACAACATTTGTTGTCTTTTGCAGAAACGTTTTAGCTTTTGACATCTTGTTTCTGGATGTTGAACTCTGTCCTTTGAACAAAATAAATCAAGATGATGATGTATGGAGAAGCCGGGTGCTGGTTCTTCCCCAAGAGTGCCTTTAGGGACCACATATTAAGCACTTCAACTTAAACAGGGCAGCGGCAGTTTAATGAGACTTCAACCATAAGACAGACACTCAGGATTATAGAAATGGATAACGTAATAGTTAAACAATTATTGTGTGTGATCAGTTTCACATGAAGATTCCAAAGCTGTAAGAACATTTGGTGGCAACTTGTTAGTTAATAAATTATTTTGTATTTATTATGTGTAGATAATGCACCAAGTGTTATATGAATACATATCTCTGCTCAGAAGTCAGGAGAGAGGACAAGGTTATCTCAACACAGAGGAGGTGAGACTTACAACACTTGAGGATGGTTACTAAAAATCCCTTCTATGTAATTAGTTAAACTATGCATTTGGTTTGTCTATAGTTTATAGCATGTTTTCCAATAGAATATATAGTTTAATCCTAACCTCACCCTTACTGCGTGGTTATTTAGCCAGGTGCAAGCACTAGAAAGCCTGATCCACAGTCTTAAACAAAAGAGTAAGTTACAATCGTCTCAGCTTTAATTCCAGACGTGTGGGAGTCTCAGGACTGTTAATGAGCAGGTTGCGGGGCCTGTGGGTAATTCTTTCCACTCCGGCATCAATGGTATCAACTCTATCCAAGCTCACACTCCCTCATGTCAGAAGCAACTTGGGCAGCCCACCTCATTATTTATAACTAGCTTACAATAAGAAAAATCTCTCACTCGTGTGGAAGAAAAGGCCTCTCCTCGTTAAGTATTTTATCCCTGCCATGGAGCATAACCCACAGCAGCTTGGTGCTTCCTGGGCCTGTCACCGGCATGGAAGAGTGGGAATATGGCTGTTGGCCTAAGCAGACAGGATCTACTCATGGAGCAGAGAATGGAGTAGTTTTCACTAGGTCATCTGGGGTGTGTGCCAATGAATGAAAAAAGTTGGGACTTAGGGAAGAAGCAAGGGGAACAGATACTGGGGACATCCAATAGTGTTCACTCGGAGTACATCATGGTGCTAATTTACAAAGGATGGCAACTACCTAAGATGTCACTATTGGGTGGTGGCAGGGTGGAGAGTTCTAATTACAGGTCTGTTGCCCACTTTAGAGGTAGTTCCAGTCCAAGACAAGAAAGGAAACAGCATCATCTTCAGGTCTCCTCGTTTTATTCTTTCGTATTCTCTTTCTTCTACAGTGTAGGGACAAAAGGCCCTTAATGAAAGCCATCAGTCAGTGTCTAAGTTCCAAGATCTCTCGCATATTATTTATTTATTTTGGTACTTTGCTAATAACTATTGACAAAATTAAATTATTATTATTAGTGCATGCATATGCATGCTTGCATGTGTGTGTGTTCATGTAGGTCAGAGGACAACTTTCAGGAGTTGATTCTTTTCTTTCACTGGGATGCTGGAGTTGAGCTTAGGTTGTCAGGCTTCTGTGGCGAGCACTTCTACTGAAGGAGCCATCTCTTGGTCCAATTTTTTCTCTTTAAATCATGCCTGAAATGTATTTTTTTTTTTTTTTTTGCTTTATGGAAAATTTATTGCAACTCTCCAACACAGAATTATTTTTTCTTTTCAACATCTTGCTCTGCAGCTTCCTTCGCCCTTTTTGCTCGGATGCCAAAGAGTCGGGCATTGGCACGGGCCATTCGGAGACTGGCAAAAGCCTTAAAGTTCTTCTCTTCTTCTGTGATAACTCTGGCCTTTTCCTTTTTGTACACATTCCGGATGGGCATCACAGGTCCTGTCAGCTGGGTGGCCAGCTTAAGTTCTTCAGCAGAACTGTCTCCCTTCTTCGGAGCAGAAGGCTTCCTGGGGAACAGGATGAGCTTGGAGCGGTACTCCTTCAGGCGCTGCACGTTGGCCTGCAGTGACTCCGTGGACTTGTTTCGCCTCCTCGGGTCCACAGAGATGCCGATGGTGCGAGCCACTTTCTTGTGGATGCCAGCCACCCTGAGCTCCTCCAGGCTGAAGCCCCTGCCAGCCCGGACCTTGGTGTGGTATCTCACTGTAGGGCACCTCACGATGGGCCTGATGGGGCCGGACGCGGGGCGAGGGGCGATGCGACGCGCTTTCGCCTGCCGGGCCTTGCGCCTGCGGATCTTGCGCGCCGGCTGGTTGAACCAAGTGTCCACTCGCTGCTGCCAATCCTTGTGGAAGTGGGGCTTCAGTATCATGCCATTCCGGCTGGGCGCCATGGCTGCCTCCTATACAGGAGAACGGCCCTGAAATGTATTTTAACCAAAAGTTGTGGCACATGCCTGTACTTTCAGCACTTGGGAGGCTGAGGTAGCAGAATTCTAAGCCATCCTGCAAAGAAGATTTGGAGACCGCACAAGCTGTCTGGAAGAAGCAGAGGCCTGCCTAACTGACTGGTCACTTGGAGAGGACACTCCCCAGCCTGTTGAGCTGCTGTTGAGTGGCTTGCAGGCTGTGCAGTGTGTTTCAGGTTCCCAGCTTTGTGAGCTGTCACTTGTGCTGGCATGGGCTTTGCTGCCTTTGAGTCATTACTGCTTTTGTAAGTAACCCCTCCCTTGTATTGTGATTAATCCCAATAAAGATTGCAGTCTCCAAATTGGACTTTGGTCTGTCATAGGCCCCCTCTCTGGGGTGAATAGACATGATCTGCAATCCCCCAGGGAAAGTCTTGTCATATATGTTTTTATGTTTTATCTCCTGGAAGTTCCTGCCTTTCCCAGGACCAGTAGATATGCCAGCATGGGCTTGGCAGGCTGTTTCCATCTTTGTGCTGTTCAACCCTTTCAAATCCGAATGGCTAAAATGCACAGGTTTGATCTTGCTTAGTTCTCACGGGGCTTTCAGTCATAGTTAACTGTCCTTTGACTTCTGATACTAATAAGCCATAATCAAGCAGAGTGGTTATTCTCTAAACCAAATATACAAGACTAGAGCATTGCAGAAAGTGAGCCATTTTCCCCTTGTGTCTCCCCCTCTTTCCCTCTTCTATCCTTTCTGTTCCCTCCCTTTCCTTCTATGAGAGTCACGTGCTCGCCTGTAAGTGTTAGCAGTGGTTTGCCCCACCTAAATACCGAATCTCACCAGTGTGAATGTCAGCATTGTCTCTATCCATGACAACAACTTTGCCCAGGACTCCTGCAGGAATGATAGATTTATGTGGGATCACGAGCAGCGTCACCCCTAGAAATGAAGCCCAGTCTGGCTCTTTATAAGTACATCAATCACTTTAGGGAAGGTGAAAGTTTACCAGGCCCAATATTTCTCTTCTGCTTTGTTTTATCTTAATCCCACTTTGCTATTTTTTCCACCACACCCACAATCTTCCCTGAGTTATACCCCGACTCAGCTTTAACAAACCCTGCTAGGACCACTCTCTTCAGTAACTTGTTCCATATGTTGCGTACATGGGGTGTGTCAGGATCCCCGCCCCCTTCCAATTCCTCATCGTTGTACGGCATCCATCAGTGTTTGACACAGTGTAAGTAAAATGGAGACCTACTCTCCAGCTCCCATCTGGGTGGGACCTTTCTCTTTGGCAAGTTCAGTGTGGTCTATCATTTAAAGAGTCCTGTGGAGTTTTGGGAAGTTTTTCTAGTGCAGTGGGAAGCAGCCAGTCTGTCTTCACAGCACTGCCCTTTCCTCAGAAAGCCACATTCAGGCCAGCACCACCTGGGGAAGGAGAAAGTGCCAGTGCCATCCTTGTTGGAGTTCAAAGAATCTTTTAGTAGGCAGAGAATTTGTCTGTGACTTTCCCAGTCCTTTTCCTCTACAAAGTATGCTCAGATTTCAGCCATTTTAAAACCAAAGCGGTGATTTTTAAAAGTGTACTTTCTTGCTTCCTGGACTATCCCACTTATGTCTGCTCAGGTTCCTTCTCTGACCTTTACCCATATTTGATTGTGCCACAAGACACGCTCGCCATTCCAGCTCTCACTGATACTAATTTCAGCTTCCAGGTGGCTAGTGGGTCTTTGTGTTTGGGATATTTTCTCCCCTGGTCACTGTTAGGGGTTACCTTTTATAGTTCTGCTTACCTCCTTCTGCATCTCTCTGGAACAGGAGAGGCGGATCCCTCTTGGCCCGTTTGTCCTGAAGATACCATGCTTGCAGGTGCCAGGAGCGCTGCATCCGTGTACAGCGCCTGGCAGGGCTTCTGTGATGGGGAATTGCCCTTTGTTATTGTAGATTTGTGAGGCTGATCTTTCTACCATAGCTGTCAGGAACCTGCTTTCAGGAGTTGTTTGCCAGGACCTGGAACCCTGAGGATGTGGTCAGCTTGTAACGGCTACGCCAAGGATCACCAAGAGGAGAATGATGCGCGGTGAATTCTTTCCGCAATATAAACTTATTCCCGGCGTTATAAGTATGTTCTCTGAGAAATGTCTACACAAGCCCCTCAGGCCAATCTAGGCAGGCCCTTACGGTACTTTGTTTTTGTGTATACACGTTTTTGTGGGTGCCTGGTCGTGTGAGTGTGTGTGAAGGCCAGAGCTTAATGTTGATGCCTTTCTCAGCTGCTCTCCACCTTATATTTGGGACGGAATCTTCCACTGAGCTGGGAGCTCATTGGACTGGCTACAGTAGCTAGCCAGGAAGCTCCAGGAATCCTCCCATCTCTGCCTTCTCAGAACTGGGTTACAGGAGCCAGCTGCTGTGCCTGACTTTTGACATGAGGTCTGCGACGCCAGGCTTAACTCCTGTGTTTGCACAGCAAATGCCTTACCAACAGAACTTGAAAATTTAAGAGTGGCCAGTGGCCAGAAAAGCGCCCCTGATATTTTTTCTTTTTTTATTAAACTAATAGAATTTATTTTAAAACATACAACTCAGTATTGACACCTTCTTTAAGTCATCAAAAATAATTAATAATAGTTAAATGCCCCTTAAATATACATGGTATCTTCTGTAACTAAGAGTAATATGCACTCAACCGCGTTTTAAAAATCTGTTTGGAATATTGTCCTGGCTAATTTTGTGTCAACTTGACACAGCTGGAGTTATCACAGAGAAAGGAGCTTCAGTTGAGCCTCCATGAGATCCAACTGTAAGGCATTTCCTCAATTAGTGCTGTTATGCTGCTAGTGTATGCTCTGTCCAGTTTCTTTTTGGAGGTATTTAGAGCTATGAGTTTTCCTTTTACCACTGCTTTCATTGTGTCCCATAAGTTTTGGTATGTTGTACCTTAAATTAAATTCTAAAATCTTTAATTTCTTTCTTTCTTCCTTGACCAAGTTATCATTGAGTAGTTCAGCTTACATGTATATGTGGACTTTCTGTTGTTTTTGTTCCTGTTGAAGACCAGCCTTAGTCCATGGTGATCAGGTAGGACACATGGGATTATTTCAGTCTTCTTGTTGAGGCCTTTTTGTGACCGATTTCATGGTCAGTTTTGGAGAAGGTACCATGAGGTGCTGAGAAGAAGGTATATCCTTTTGTTTTAAGATGAAATGTTCAATACATATCTGTTAAATCCATTTGGTCCATAACTTCTGTTAGTTTCAATAGCATCCCTGAAATTTTAAGAGTTGCTGGTATATTTTGGAGGTCACTTCGTGTCACATATTTTGCAAGTATGTCTCCCATCCCTTTGCTTTTCTTTTCACTTTGTGCAGTCTCTCCTTTTCTGCTTATTTCTTTTCCATTGCTCTCTTCTCTCCATGCATTTCTTTCTCCTTTGTCTCCTTAGCTTTGTTTCTCCTGCTTGACTCCCCCCCCCCCCCTTCCTTACTTGTCTGCCATTTCTACCTTTGCCCTCACTAATTGCTACCTGCATAGCACATTCTACAATAGTTTTGGTCATTTTTGTGGGATTTTAGTCAGGTGAGGGCACTGCTCTTGCAGGACTGTAATGGATTTCAAGTGTATTTTTAAATCATGGATGCTGTTGTTGTTGCTAAAATGGGTTGTTTCTGCCATGTGGTGCAGTACTGTGGATTGAGGCTTCAAAAGTAGATCTTTCTCCAAATCCAGAGGAGAGAGCCAAACCAACAGGTGTGGAAGTTGAAACACAGAAATGCATGAAACAAAGCAAAACAAAAACAAAAAAATAAATGACAACCCTCTAACGCAAAGCATGAGACTCTTCCAAAGGACAATGAAGTGTGTAAAATGCCACAGAAAGATTTCAAGATGTTTTTTTCCCTCTCTGTTAAGAGAGATCAACGGTCTGAAAGAGGATATAATCCAATTCATACTGTAGAGGAGGAAATCTTCAAAAGTATGTGAAAAAGTCAGGAAGATGGAAAGAAATTGAGATCTGTTAAAAAGAAAACAAGCAGAAATATTGGGAATGAAAACTCAGTGAATAAGGTAAAAGACAGCGGGCTGCATCATGAGTAGACTCGGCCAAGCAGAAAAGAATATCAGCAATAGAGAACAAGGCTGCTGAAAGAACACACCAAATATCAGTAAAGATTAAAAAAAAAAGGCCCAGAAAATACAGAAATGGATGCTCACAGTCATCTATAGGATGGAACACAGGGCTCCCAATGGAGGAGCTAGAGAAAGTACCCAAGGAGCTGAAGGGGTCTGCAACCCGATAGGTGGAACAACAATATGAACTAACCAGAACCCCCAGAGCTCATGTCTCTAGCTGCATATGTGGGAGAAGATGTCCTAGTTGGCCATCATTGGGAAGAGAGGCCCCTTGGTATTGCAAACTTTATATGCCCCAGTACAGGGGAACCCCAGGGCCAAAAAGGGGGAGTGGGTGGGTAGGGGAGCAGGGTGGGGGGAGGGTATAGGGAACTTTCGGGATAGCATTTGAAATGTAAATAAAGAAAATATCTAATAATAATAATAATAATAATAAAGGCCCATGTGTCCTTGTTTCATTTCCTGTTGTTGTGATGAAATACTCAAGAATTTTAGGGAAAACTATTTATTTGGCATCTGTGTAGTGGTGAAGTCACAGTGGCAGGAGTTTGAAGCAGTTAGGAGAGGAACAAATGCCTGCCTCTACTCAGTTCCCTTCTCTGTGTATGCAGTGCAGGGTTCTGGTCAGGGAATGGCACTGCTCACAGTGGGCAGGTTTTCCTACTTCAATTCACAAAATCAAGGTTGCCTACAGGCCAACCTGATCTAGATTGAGATTCTCCTCAACAAAGGGAGTCCATGGCTTGAGTTAGTGTCAATAGCTAACAGTGAAGGCATGAACAGCTGGTGCAGCTGTCATCTAATTCGTGTGCTTGTACAGTAGTGTCACATTGACTATTTTTTTTTTTCTGATCATTCTTTTCCAGTGAACAAATCTACTTGGAAGGTTAGTTACCAATCAACTGTTGATACATGGGGATCAATCAGAACAAAAGTGATTCATTGATACTAACTGTCAATTCATTGATACATCTGTACCAGGGGACCAAAAGGGCATTGTAACTTCCCTTAGTCTCTGATTTGCACATTCTCAACTTGATGTTTCAGAGATACTGAGGGGTGATGTGTTAAGTCTTGTCAAATGACACCTCAGTTTAGTTTCAAGAGTCTGACCACCTCTAGCCTGGAAATAAACTAAGAAGCCAAGGTGAGACACATGGAGACTGGAGAAACATCTATGATTTATGAGGAAGCTTCAAGTGGGCTCCTGAGAGGATTCTGGGAGCCCTTCCTGAGCTTCCAGTGCTCGCAGTCCTTACAGCCCTTGCAGGGCTTGGTGTCCAGTCCTTTTATGTGTCCTGCGGTGTAGGTGTCTTAGAGCTGCTGGAAGAAGCTGCCAAGGAGGAGGCTTGGTTTTTGGGATACTAAAGGACCAGGATAATTTACATTTCTTCCCCGCACAGTGTTCCCAGAACCAGACTCCCATTTTCCTGAGTAAAAAATTACAGTGACCCATCGACCCTCAAATTTCTTAAGTAATCAAACAAGCAAGAAAGTGAACAGACAAAATCCACTACAATTACTTTGAAACTATAAATTCTTAGGGAATTGCAAAAATAATCCAGACAGGTCCTCAGCACCTCTCATTTAGCTTCCCTCAGTAACAGCATCATAGTAGAATCTTTTACCAACTACTTTCTTATTACTGTGACAAAAGAACAAGAAAGAGGAGCTTGAGGAAGGAAAAGCTTATGTTGGCTCATAGTTTAAGGATGCAGTCCAGCATGGTGGAGCAGCTGGTCAAACTGTATTATACACACTTAGAAAACACACACACACACACAAACACACACAAGAGAGAGAGAGAGAGAGAGAGAGAGAGACAGAGACAGACAGAGACAGAGAGAGACAGAGAGACAGAGAGACAGAGACAGAGAGACAGAGACAGAGAGAGTGAGTTAGGTGGGATAGAGGGGGGAGAAAACATGAGATAAATAGGTAGGTAGGTAGGTAGGTAGAAAGATAGATTCCGGTGCTCAACTTTCTTTTTGGTTTTTATTCAATCCAGAACTCCAGGCCATGCCACCCTCATTCAAGGGCAACTACATTAGAAAAACTTCCTTCTTCATCTTTGACTTCTGAAATTTCTTTCCCTAGACTGCTGCATTGGGATGCTCTTACTTTTGTTTCTCCCCTTACTTTTTTTTTTTTTTTTTTTGATGAGAGAAAAGGGGGACTGACTAATAATCTGACTTAATGAAATCTGACAAGCAGTTTGAGAAACATGGAGAACTGTATTTTACAGTAACAATTAAACATCATATATAATATCTGAATTTCCAATAGGAATGATCTGGAAACAATGTGTGCTGGGGCTTCTTGACATGTGCACACTCCGACTGAGGACTGACCACTGCTTCCCATGGGTTGAGGAGAGGTGCACACTGTGGGGTTCAGTCGTTGGGAATGGACGGCCACCTGGCCGGGAAAAGCATTGGCAGTCAGAGCTTGAAAAGGCAAGAGCATCTTGTGTTGTTACATGGTTGATGGTCAAATCTCAAGAAGGGTGTTTCAGGATTTTACAAGGCACAGGAAACTTTAGTATTTTAGGTTATTCTTAAAGGATCTTTAAGAGCTAGAGATATGACTCAGTGGTTAAGAGCACTGGCTACTCTTTCAGAGGACCTAGATTAAATTCTTGCACTCATATGGTGACCCACAACTGTCTATAACTTCAGTTCCAAGAGACTGGATGCCCTCTTCTGGTTTCTGCAGGTACAAAGCACACACATGCCCAGACATACATGCAGACAAAACACCCATAGACATAATGGAATTAAAAAATAACTCAAAGGGTCACTTATCAGTTGGTGGGCTAGGCTTCTGGTGGGTAGCTAGCAGGTTACAAGTATGGCTTATTAGTCATGAAATAGTACTAGATTCTTCATATCTTAGGCCATTTGGGCATGCACCATGAACAGAGAGTGTATAAAGAACAGAAATTTATTCTCTTACAGTTTTGAGAACCTCTACAATTGAGGCAACAATAGATTAGGGTTTATGGAAAACCCACTTTCTGTATGTTAGGTGGCTTCCTCTTATGGTATCCTCACACAGCTGAAGGGGAAAAGCATCTCTGAAAGTTGTTTTTGTATGGGCATACATCTCACTGTAAGGGACCTAATACCTTCCCAAAGTATGCTTTCTCTAATACCTGGGTTAGGATTTCAACATTATGAATTTTGGGGACATATCTGTCCATTGCACCATGTAGACATTGACGTTTTTAGAAACTAAACTAGAAGGTGAGTTTATTAATGAGGATTCTCTAGAGGAATGGAACTAATAAAATGAATCTATCTATCTATCTATCTATCTATCTATCTATCTATCTATCTATCTATCTATCTAAAGGACTTAACTATAGAGGTTTACAGGTTGTTAAGCTAGTCTACACATGGATGTCTACCAACAGAAAATTCAAGAATCCAGTAGTTGTTTAGTCCACAAAGCTGGATGTCTCAGCTGGTCTTCAGAATATATTGGAATCCCCCTAAAAGAGGCCCTAATGGCAGTGAAGGGATGAAGCTCCCAGTGAGAGCAAGGGCAATCATGGAAGAGCAAGCACTTCCTTTTTCCATGGCCACCAGGTACCACTAGGCATGGCCCAGATCAGATTCAAGGTGTATCTTTCCACCTCAAATGATTCAATCAAGAAAAATTCATCACAGGTATACTCAGATGGTATACTCAGACTCTTGGGTTAATTATAGATGTAGTCAAACTGACAACCAAGAATAAGCATCTCAGTGAGTTTTACAAATGATTTCTGGAATTGGTACCCATGCTGGTTAGGTTGTTTTTGTCAACTTGATATGAGAGCCCTCTAGGTAGAGGGAATCTTACTTGAGGAATTACTTCCATGAAGTTGCCCTGTGAGTGTGTCTGTGGGGGCATTTTCTTAGTTGATAATTGGCATAGGAAGGCCCAGCCATTACGGGCAGTGTTACCTCTGGTGAGGTGGGCCTAGGCTGTACATGAAGGTAGCCGAGCAAGCCAGGGCAAGTGAGCCAATACTCAACATTCCTTCATGGTTTCTGCTTCAGTTCCTGCTTTCAGATTCTTGCCTTGAGTTCCTGCCTTGGTTTTTCTGGATAATGAATGGTAACTTGTAAGCTAAATAAACCACTTACTCCCCAAGTTGGTTTTGATTATGCTTTATCAGAGCAGCAGAAATCAAGGTAGGTCAGAAGTAGGTATCGGAGAGCAGTGTGATAGAGCTGACCATGCACTTTTTTTTCTGAGAGCTGTAGAAATATTTGAAAAGTTGGGCTGAAAAGTCCATGGAGTATGCAAAACATAACAGACTGATCTATGGGAGTTTGGAAGCTGCAAGTATTGAGATGCATGCAGACCATGGAGGCCTGGCTTGTGAAGTTTCAGAAGTAAGCAAAGAGAATCAGGGCATTTTGTTTGACACTTTATACTAAGTCTCTGTGAAAGTGAAAGCTTTGTTTTACTGGGACAATTGATGCTAGTTAGCTGGGGCTGAAAATCAGCTGTAATAAGACAGCATCAATGAGGGAAAACCATATTGTCTCAAGGTTACCACATAGAAGCTGTGGTCCAGCGGCTGCATCTCTAGCTGGCATACAAACCTGGTAATGTGTAAGAGTTTCCCATATGGTACTAACTTTGGAAGCACGGGCACTGCAGGGTTGAAGGGGTCATGAAGAGAAGCTGAGGCCTGGCATCATGTGCCACGGCTTGGAGTTCCTAAGAAGAGGCCAGGAGGCCATTGGTGAAAGTGCAGCCTCTGTTTCCATGGAGACACCAACATACTGGAAATGCAAGGATATTGGGATGGCTACCAAGGACAGTGGCAGATGTGGCATCCAAGTTCACCGGAGCCCAGAAGATCAGGAGTATTAGTATTCCCAGATATCGACAATGAACTATTTATATTGTTGAGGTCTTGTTTCCTTTCATCTGATTATTGCTGTGTACTGGTTCTTCCCTCTTGGAGTAAGAAAATATTTAACTTGTTTTTGATTTTACAGGAGCCCACAGTTAAGAGATGTTGGATTTTTAAAGAGAACTTAAGCTTTTAAATAGTTGGAAGTTTTAAAATACTGCGGACCTTTTCAAAGTTGGACTATAATTTATATTCTGATATTTACATAAGATCTTAGGAATAGTGAGAAAAGAAAGGTTATGGTTTAACCTTGATATTTTGATGTATCAAGTTGGCAAGGTAAGCTTTTGTCAACTTGACACAAACTGAAGTTACGTGGGGAGAGAGAAACTCAACTGAGGTTGCTTCCATCAAATTGCAAATAGTTATGTTAGTGAGACATTTTCTTATTTTTAAATTGATGTAGGAGGGCCTAGCCCACTGGAGGCCCACTGGGTAGGTGTGCCTGAACTGTTTAAGAGGGTAGCAGAGAAAGACAGGAGGAGCAGAGCAAACTCTTCCTGACTCTGCTCCTGCCTCAATTCCTGCCTAAATTCTCCCAGCTATGGACTGTGACCTGGAGAGAAGCTGGAAGCAATCCCACTAAAATCAGGGACTAGACAAGGCTGCCCACTTTCTCCCTACCTTTTCAACATAGTACTTGAAGTATTAGCCAGAGCAATTCGACAACAAAAGGAGATCAAGGGGATACAAATTGGAAAAGAGGAAGTCAAAATATCACTTTTTGCAGATGATATGATAGTATATATAAGTGACCCTAAAAATTCCACCAGAGAACTCCTAAACCTGATAAACAGCTTCGGTGAAGTAGCTGGATATAAAATAAACTCAAACAAGTCAATGGCCTTTCTCTACACAAAGAATAAACAGGCTGAGAAAGAAATTAGAGAAACAACACCCTTCTCAATAGTCACAAATAATATAAAATACCTTGGCGTGACTCTAACTAAGGAAGTGAAAGATCTGTATGATAAGAACTTCAAGTCCTTGAAGAAAGAAATTAAAGAAGATCTCAGAAGATGGAAAGATCTCCCATGCTCATGGATTGGCAGGATCAACATTGTAAAAATGTCCATCTTGCCAAAAGCAATCTACAGATTCTCTCCAATGCTTTTGTCTGTGGTGTTTATCACAGCAACAGAAACACAACTAAAACAGTATCTTACACTCAAATAGTTTAGATTCAAAGTTACTGACTTGATTCTGGATTTTGGAGTAGGGCACTGAACCTCCATTTTCCCACTTTTGAAATGAGAGTAATTATGGGGATTAAATTTAGTAATAGAGTATAGGAATGTGTTTTATAGAACATGACTTAAATATTTGTTGTTACTCTTCCTAAGTCCTGTTTTCTAGAAGAGTTCATCAGAGGGCATGTCAGGGCTCAAGACTTTATCTCTTGTCTTCATTTTTTGACCTTGGGCTTCTGTGGGGAAGACAGGGTGGGTTGGCTCTGTGGTCCTGGTGCTTATTCTCATCAGGGAATGAGAGAGCTCAGTGAGGTCTTAGGGACTCTCATTCGAACAGTTCCCACCTGGAGCACCTCGATGTGGGCAGCCATCCCTGAAACTGTACATCTTTGTCTTTTCCCTTAGTTTATGGCTCTGGGAAATCTGTCCTGTGTTGGGATCAGCTTGTCCGTCCATGGCATCTGTCTCAGAAACCTCAATGTTTTCTCTTCCTTAGGGTTTAGAGTTTCCCAGTCAGAAATATGTGAATGTCTTTGCTTCGCCAAACTCTGAACAGAATAGTTGTTCTCTGAGTCTCCTCATTCCGTCGCTATGAGGCTTTTCCAGCCAGCATCTCATCTTTGATACTTAGAGGATAGGCCAGGGGGCCATCTGCAGTGTTCAGGGAACAAACAACACACTTTCTCTGATGTCCCATTGAAGAACCACCAGTTGTCCTAGACACAGGAGCCTCAGTTTCCCCTGTCTTTGGTAAAAGGACTCTTGGGACTCCCTTGGCTTTCTTCAAACAAAATCCTAACTGTGCCCTGACTTCCTCCTTTGGTTTAGGTTGTCAAGAGGTGAGTGCAGGCTCCCGTTAGAACAGTGTCTTTGGATGTACCTTGGCAAGTCCTGCAGGGATGACTTTGTCATTGTCATCTCAGCTTTAGGCTGTGGCCAAAACATAGAGATAGGATGAATTTTTCCTGAACATCCTGATTCACTGCAGGCAGGTTAGATTCACGAGGATAGGTCTGATAGGATAGATTCCTTCAGGAATAGGGCTGTGGGCAGACTCATTCAGGATACCTGGAGCCCTGCAGTCTCTGGGCCTCCTTGTGTATATGTCCAAAGTCCTTAGCAGAAACCTTAATTTTTAGTCCCTACAGGCCTAATAAAAGGTATTTCCCACTGGTCGATAGACAAAAGTCAGTTGGTTGAAGGCAGTTGTATTAACCCCTTAGATCCACAGTGGTCCCTCCTACAGTTGTTTGCCTGTTGAAAGGGGGAATTCATAAGGGAAGTGAAAACAAAGAGGAAGATTTCAGCAAAGAATAAGTTTTTGTTTTGCGTGGGAGCAGATGATTCCCACCCTGTTATTTCTACTGAGATGAGGAGGCTGGAGTCAGGACCTAGGAGTTTTTTTTTTTTTTTTTTTCCACGTTCCTTTCCACTTTATTACAGTCCTGTCCTGGTCTTCCAGAACTAATGGCTATTTAACACACAACCCAAACACCCTCACCATGGATCCTGTTAACATTCAAGGTCTCCCCCGTTTCTTCTTCAGCACATTACATCAAAACAGAAAATAAATCGTTTAGTCCATCTCAGGAAAAGCACCATTACAATAGGAAACAAAACATGTCAGGAAGTAGATCAGATAAACAAACAAACAGCAGGTCAGACTCCTGAAAGAATGACTTTCAGAACATAAATAGGCCCTCAAAAGTAAGTGTGTGTGTGTGTACATATACATATACATATACATATACATATACATATACATATATATGTATATACACACACATATATTCATGTGTGTGTATGTATGTGTGTGTATAGAAATTTGGTTTCTACCCCCCAAAAGTTATTCAGAAATAAAAAAAAGTCTGTTTGAGCCAAGGAGGGCTGGGTGCAACAGCCACATTACAGAGCAAGTGTGGCTTTGGCCTTTCTTCTGTGTAGTAACTATGCCTGCCAGACTGGGATACTCGTAGGGCATCTATCTGCCTCACACCCTAGGCCTGGCAGATCCAGTGTTTGTAGTAAAGCGAGCTTGGGAAGTCCCAAAAGGCTGGTTCCTAGGTGGTCTTAAAGCCCACTAGGCAGGGCCCAACAGCCAGCTACAAAGAACCAAGACCTGTGGCTGATGCTGAAGCTGAGGACCTAGGAGTTCTTAAGAAGACTTTAAATACACTGCTTCTTTGTAGAGGGGCCCTTCTTCTATGCCAGCCTGGAGTTTGAAGCGCCTCTTTCTTCTGTTGACACTGGGTTGTCACCTATCTGACTTAAGGACATTCTCTGTATGCTAATAACCAGGGTAGGACAGATTCAAAAATGATGCCCAATTTGAAAGGCACATGTATGTATATGTGTAAACAATGCAATAACATCATTTGCATATGGATTTTTCCACAGCACTGTTTTAAAAATTCCTGTCAGTTCTTCTTGGCCGCTTCTTAAAATGACCAGTAGGGGGCACTGCAGGGTGAGATTCCCAGCTCTGTCTCAATCTACCCACATTTAAAAAAAAAAAATCATTGTAACATGAACTATGGGGTATAATATACCTAGGTTTAGACACAGTAATGCTTGCTGTCTTTTTTGGGGACATGATTAGCTAAAGAAGGAATTTTCAGCCTGGATCGTGGGTTACATTCTCACTGCATGTTACAAGGCTGTGAAGTCCTTGGCCCTGAAGATGGATCTGGGAAACCGATTCAGACATGAGCGCGGTGATACTCTGTTACATTTGGGTAGGCACTGAAGGAAGGATCTGGCAGCCTTACACTGAAGGATGTGGAAGAAGCCAGGGATATGGGAACTGAGGGTTTTAAAGCATCAGGAAACAGCTATCTTCCCTGCTGACTGGGGTAGTTTTATTGGATATTAGACAAGTGAAGTTAAAGCCAGCATCAAGTTTATTATAAAATCAGAACGAAGGGACACGTTCTTTTTGTAAAGAAGTGGAAATTGAGGTGCCCATGGAAAATAAAGAGGAAGCAAGGATAGGTTTTTAAAGAGCTGTAGATACAAAAGCCAAAACAGATTTCGAAGCTGAGGCAATCACATTTAAAACAAAATTATTATTATTGCATTTGCTTATCTAACCCATCTGCCTCTCTGTCTCTGTGTCTGTGTGGGGACTAGAGGACTACGTTTGTGAGTTGGTTTTCTCCTTCAACAGTGCGGGTCCCTGGGATAACCAGGATTGGCAGCAAGCCCCGTTACTCACTAAGCTGTCTTGCTGACCCAGTTTCTTAGCTTGAGAATATACTCCTGTGATGCACACGGAGATGTTCAGATGGGCTTATGATAAACCGTGCTACTCCTTCCAACCTGGCAGCAGCTTCCCATCCCCTCAGTGTCTGGAGACACAGTTTGTGTATATTCATAAATATGAATGGTTCGCTGTCCTATTTTTTGTTTTTATATGATTATAGCTTGTGAACAGTGTTGTTAAGCATCCTTGAGCAGGAGGTCAGTGCTGTGAGGGCCCCGAAGCCCTCACCTCAGCATGGGGACGTTTTGTGAGGCAGCCACAGAAGGGATACATTGACAGAAACCTGAAAACAGAGACAGGTGAAAGTCTGTGATCTGAGGACTCAGCTCAAAGCTGAGTCAGTTTTACTTACGTTCTGTTGGGATTATGTCATTTACCAGCTTCAAGATGGATTATGAAATTAGACTTTTTCTAGAAGGAACATGGTCTACGACATGAATAGTGTGGATGAAGCAGTAAGGAATGAGAGAAAACGTGAGTAAGGATTAGGGAGATAAAGGATGAAAGGTTTTCCTATGAGTTTTTGATTCATGCTCTGAGCTATGCCTTTTGTGAACCGATTCCTGGATGTGAGTGTCTTTGAGGTGAGAGGGATAGTAGACAGAACCATGGTTTGAATATGGTTTAGTTTTCCAGGGTTCATGTATTGAGGACTGGTCCTCAGTGTGGTCATGTAGTCCCAATGCCCCAGTGTAGGGGAATGCCAGGACAGGGAAGCAGGAGGGGGTGGGTTGGTGGGCATGGGGAGGGGGATGGGATAGGGGAATTTTGGAGGGGAAACCAGTAAAGGGGATAACATTTGAAATGTAAATAAAGAAAATATCTAATAAAAAAAGAGGCAGAGCATAGTGAAGGGACACAGGTCCTAGGGTGTCATGTTTTTGAAAGGGAATGGAATTAGTTCTTGTACGGATGGGTTGCCACCAATGGCTAAGCTTCACTCCCGACTCTCTGTGGCTCACTTCATGATGTAACCTATTGTTTCTGCTTGTGCTCTTGCACAGGGCCTTTCACACGATGAGGCAGGCTGAAACTGGTGTGGAGTTTTAGCCTCTAAGACAGTGAGCTAAATCACCCCTTTCTTTCCGGCTTCAGCTGTTCTGTTGTAAGAGGCCACAGACCGTGGCACAACTGGTGTGCTGCCAGAGGCACTGCTCTGACCTTAATCCAGTATGAAGGACCCAGCACTGGCCAAAAGCAACGAAGACCTTATTCATCAGAGACCAGAGCATAGTTCCGGGGAAGTCCCTACATTTTAGGTTTTGGCTTCTGTAGTTCTGCTTCTTGCTAACTGAAGTAGAACAACCAGGATGTAGATTTGTGCATACAAGACAAAAGGCTACAAAGCTCAGGGCTGCATGATTTAGGCAAGTTTCCTGTGCAGCCACTGGCCAGCAGTGAAGACTTTCTATTCAGCTTTAAGAGTGTCTGTGTGGTGTGTGGTTATGTGGTATTGTGGGTTATGGGTTATATGGGTTATATCTGTAATAGCCAAGAAGGCTTGTGTGTTGAAGACATGGTTTCTAATCCAACAATGTTAAGAGGAGGACTTTTTAATAATGAGAGCTCCAACTTCAGCTGTGAGGGGGGGTTATTTTTTCTCAGCCTCCTTTTTTTTCTTTTGATCTCCTTATGATCCCGTTCTGTGACAGGAACTGCTGTCTTTAACCATGCCCTCTGCCATGCATTGTCTCCAGAGGCCCAGAAACAACCAAGCCACACAACAGGACTGGACTGATGAAATTTTGCATGAACATAATAAATATTTCCTCTTTAAAGGTGCTTTTCTTATGTTTGTGTTTTGAGACAGTGCTCACTGTATAGCTTTGGCTTGTCTGAAACTTACTATACAGACCAAACTGGTCTTGGACTTATAGATCTGCTGGCCTCTACCTTCCAAGAGCTAGGATTAAAAGTGTACACCACCATGCTGGGCCCTCTTCAATTTTTAAATTTTTAAAAAATAATTATTTCATATCTCTCTCTCTCAGCTAATATCCACTTAGTAGTGAGTACATACCATGCATGTCCTTTTGGGTCTGAGTTACCTCACTCAGGATGATATTTTCTAGTTCCATCCATTTGACTGCAAAAGTCAGGATGTCCTTGTTCTTAATAGCTGGGTAGTACTCCATTGTGTAAATGAATTTTCTGTATCCACATTTTCTGTATCCATTCTTCTGTCATGGGACATCTAGGTTGTTTCTAGCTTCTGGCTACCACAAATAAGGCTGCTATGAACATAGTGGAACAGGTGCCCCTGTGGCATGGTGGGGCA
This sequence comes from Mus musculus, assembly GCF_000001635.26. Taxonomy (NCBI): domain Eukaryota; kingdom Metazoa; phylum Chordata; class Mammalia; order Rodentia; family Muridae; genus Mus; species Mus musculus. The sequence goes on along the minus strand of NC_000070.6, from coordinate 10,832,618 downwards.
TGTTTTGGGTATATTCCCAAGAGTGGTATAGCCAGGTCTTAAAAGGCTCAACAAGCTGAAGTGCGCAAGTGAGGACGCCCCAGTCCTACTTGGGAGAGAGAAGAAAGCAACCACAAGTGGGGAGGGAGGGAGGGACCTGGGAGGGAAAAGTGGGTGGAGTGGGGGGGCAGTGTGGGGTAGAGGGGAAACTGATCTGATATTGGGTGAGGGAAAAGGACTGAAGCTCTAAAAGCCAGCAGAAAGAATGTAAACAGGCAACCTCAGGAAATAGGCTGGGGGGACCCCCATAATACACCAGAGACCTGGGAGGTGAGAGACTCCCAGGACTCATAGGGAGGGACCTTTGATGAGGTATCCGACAGTGGGGAGAGGGAACTTGTGGAACCCACCTCCAGCAGGCAGACAGGACATCAAGTGAGGGATGAGGTTGCCATCCCACAGTCATACCTCTGACCCATCATTGTTCCTGTCTGAAAGAATTACAGGGATGGAAATGGAGAGGAGTCTGGGGAGAAGAAGGTCCAGTAACAGGAGCAAAGTGGGATCCAGCTCAAGGGGAGGTCCCAGGGCCTGACACTATTACTGAGGCTATGGAGCACTCACAAAAGGGGATCTATCATGACTGCCCTTGAGGGACCCAACAAGCAGCTGAAAGAGTCAGATGCAGTTATTTGTACCCAACCAATGGACAGAAGCAGCTGACCCCTGTTGTTGAGTTGGGGAAGGCTGAAAGGAACTGAGGAGAAGGGTGACCCTGTAGGAGGACCAGCGGTCTTGGTTAATCTGGAACCCCGAGATCTCTCTAACACTGGACCACAAACAGACAGCATACACCAGCTGATATGAGGCCCCTAACGCACACACAGTAGAGGACTTCCAGGTCTGTGTTCATTCAGAGATGATGCACTTAACCCTCAAGAGACTGGAGGCCCCAGGAAGTTTAGAGGTCAGGTGAGGAGGGGGATGGGGACATCCACATGGAGATGGAGTGGGGTGGGGAAGAGATGTGGGATGTGGAACAGTCGGAGGGTGGATGGGGAGGGGCAGGGAATGGAATATGGAGTGTAAAAAATGAATTAAAAATAAAATTAAATTAAAAAAAGGAAAAAAATATTTCATTGGAGATGCATAGTTAAATGATTTACCAAACTAACCATGTCTCATTTGAGAAATCTCTTAGGATGGTTCTATATTAGTTACCTTTCTTGTGATAGAACACCAAATAGAAGCAAGGATGGAGGGGTGGGGAAGTCAGTGAGATGGACTGGCTCCTATCCATGTCAACAGAATTGTAAGGCAAGTTGTTATGTTGTTGTTGAGGCTAGGAAGCTGAGAGAGCTTCGGTTAGAAGCTGGGCAGGCTATAATCCTCAGAGGTTCACCCACTGTGACCCACATCTGCCAATCATGCTTGTTCAAAGTTCTGCTACCTCTCAAAACAGCAGACCTTCCCAAGACCAAGCGGTCAAGCCTTTGAGCCAATGGAAGACATTTCACACTTAAATCATAAGGGTCAAGTAATTGTGAGCAAACAAATCATATGGTTTTCACTTAACATATCCCCAATATGCTACAGCTCTGGATAGGGTAGGAGAGGGACCTGAGGATACAGAATAAGGATCCATATGCCATCAAATCCCTGTGGGCTGAAAAAGTCTCTTCTTAGGGCAATGCATCATCTTAAGATAAAGTTGTAAAGGAGATCTTTGGAAAGGCGGTAAGCGCGTGAAAGGACAAACTAGATCTTTGCTTTTATCTTCTCCTATTCAGCCCCTCAGCCCTTTCAGGTGTGGTCTGTTCAGTGGAATGAACACTGTAGAGTGTGGCTGACATTTGACTTTCAACTATTTGAAATGAGATTTCCTAAAGATCTGAAAGGAAGCCATAACTTCAAGGAAGTGTAGGAGGAAGTGTCCTAGAGAAAGTGTAGACTCTGAGACTATTTATAGGAAAGGCAAAAAAGATAAAAATGATAGTAAAGAGAACTTGGACCAAGGGTTGTTATTTCATCCCTTAACTGTGTGATTTGTGGACAAATTGCTTAAACTCTGTTATCTCACTAGCAGTTCTAGAATAATAATAATATAGCTATACTATAGAGTTGTTTCAACAATTGAGTGAACTAACAACTGAGAACACTAACAGTAACAATAGTTACTCATCAAATGGTAAGCATTGTCATCATTAGTAAAGACCCAGGGTGGGGAGATGAGATGTTAATTTCTCCTTCCCATATAAATAATTTAATATACTTTAAACATGACATTTTTTTTTTAACTTTGGGGAGAGCATGGGCTGGAGAGATGGCTCAGCAGTTAAGAGCACTGGCTGTTCTTCCGGAGTTCAATTCCCAAACAACCACATGTTGACTCACAACCATTTGTAATAGGATCTGATGCCCTCTTCTGGTATGCAGGCATACATGTAGAGCACTCGTACATAAAGTGTAAATAAATAAAATAAAAAAATCTTTGGGTAAAGCAATTTTTATGAACACTGTATGTACTGGCTAGTTTTGTGTCAACTTGACACAAGCTGGAGTTATCACAGAGAAAGGAACTTCAGTTGAGGAAATGCCTCAATGTAACTGTAAGGCATTTTCTCAATTAGTGATCAAGGGGGAAAGGCCCCTTGTGGGTGGGACCATCTCTGGGCTGGTAGTCTTGGTTTTATAAGAGAGCAGGCTGAGCAAGCCAGGGGAGGCAAGCCAGTAAAGAGCATCCCTCCATGACCTCTGTCTGCATCAGCTCTTTGTGACCTGCTTGAGTTCCAGTCCCGACTTCCTTGGTGATGAACAGCAGTATGGAAGTGTAAGCTGAATAAACCCTTTCCTCCCCAATTTGCTTCTTGGTCATGATGTTTGTGCAGGAATAGAAACCCTGACTAAGACACTGTAGAATAGTGATTTTCTGGTATTGAAAGTCTGTTATGTGTTCCCGTCCCATCAATATTTTTGTTCTTTTGGGGCCATGGGTCTCTGGTCTGGTTTGCTCTAGATACTGTGAGGCAGTGTTGTGTAGTGGCAGGAACTCTCAAGGGACAGCAGAAACCTGTTTCTAGTTCTGTCCCTGCTATTTCCCAACAGGAATAAACCATGCCATTGTTATTTAGATAGCATATTTGTCCAAGTTCACAACTGTCCTACTAATGTCCTTGTCATGCTGTGGCTTCCATGTTGGGACCATGCATTCCAAATGATGGTTTACCTGTTTGCATTACTATAATTGTGCCTGACATTGGATACTTTAGAATCAGAGAGGTTTAGTTAGTAGGTAGAAAGTCTAATAGGCTGTGTGTCAGTTAAAGGTGAGGGCCTTCTGGACACATCATGATGATGGCAGTGATCAGTAGGAACTCTAGAAAGTGATTACAGTGTGGGACAGGAGGAGAGAGACTTAGGGGCGGCAGAGCTTAAATACACTGGCATGGGAATCAATTGACTCTTTTTAGATCAGCATCAATCACTTCATGAGGCCTCAGTGCCTTAGACCACACTTTCAAGTATTACTTATTTATTAAATATTAAAAATAAAATATAATTACATACAATTAAATATAATTAAATCACTTCTCTCCTTCCCTTTTCTTCCTCCAATACTTCCTATGCTTTCTCCCTCTAACCCTTCCTCTGCCCGCTCATCCCTTCTCAAATTGATGGCCTCTTTCCTTTGATTGTTATTGTTACTCACACAGACACACACACAGACACACACACACACACACACATGCCCACACACTCATTCATAAATATATAAATACCACCTACTGAGTCTGTTTAGTGTGGCTTGGGTGTACATGATTTCAGAGATGATCACTTTGTATTGCATACCAATTAGGGTCTGCGTCCCTGGAAGAGGCTAATTTTCCCTCTCTTAGTACCAGGCATGATTTCCCTCCTATTGAGTGGCAGGCCACATTTCTTATGGGGTTTCCTGCCTCTCAATTACCACAGTGGTACCCAAGCTTCCAGCATCTGAACTATGGGGGTTGGAGGTGGGGGGGTGAAGAGAAACACACCATGATAATTGTATATAATTTCCTCACTTTTCTCAATTTTGGGTCAGTTACTTGGTATTTATGTTCTCTGATCTCAGTCTGATATTATTGATGAGGATTGGTCAGCTGTTTTGTAGATTGTCTTTCAGTTTTGATCTGTCTGGTATTTTCTCATAATTTATTAAAGTACATTTGCATAAGACTATCAGATATGATGCTGTGGTCTCATAAATGCATTATGTTTGGAGGTTCAGTTAGTGTTTTAACTACATATGGATTCTGTGAAATTTGCTTACTCAGTAAAAGTGAAGTCTGTTAGTCTTTTCTGATATAAAGTTACCACTTTTGTCTTGGATCATAAGGGCTTTATGGAGAGATACTTTGAGTCTATACAAATATATTCTTTGTCCTACCTCTCTAATTTAACATGGTATTTGACTTTACATGAGTTTATCAGGGCATTAAATGCATCTTAAACTTAGGATGTTTTCAGCTTATAATGTTGATCAAGATAATATCCCTATTGTAGGTTGAAGAGCATGTGTATAGTTGTTTAACCATTCTTAAATGGGCTTAGTCTTTCCTTATCATATGGTCAGACATTTAAAGATGAAATAGGCACAGCCAGGTGGTTATAATACAAGTCAGTGCAATGCAAACTCTGATGGGAGGAGGTTCACTGGTCTAGCAATCTACACATTCTATTCATGGAATTTGCCTTAATATATAATTTGGAGTTTATGTATTTGACAATATATGAGGAACACTAAGCCAGTGTTGAAGGGCTCATAGCTAAGTGCTATATCAGAAATACTACACAGGTATGCTTTGGAATGAGTAGGGATTGTGGTAATTTGAATAAGAATGGCTTCCATAGGCTCATGTCCTTGCTTAGTCATGAGAAAGTGTGCTGGATAGTTTTTTGTCACCTTGACACAGGCTGGAGTCATCTGAGAGGAAGGATCCTCAATTGAGAAAATGCCTCCATGGGATCAGATTGCAGGCAGGCCTGTAGAGCATTTTCTTAATCGGTGATTGATGGGAGAGGGCCCAACCCATTGTGGGTGGGGCCAACCTTGGGTTGGTAGTCCAAGGTTTAAAAGAAAGCAGTCTGAGCAAGCCATGAGGAGCAAGCCAGTAAGCAGCATCCTTCCATAATCTCTGCATTGGCTCTTGCATTCAGTTCCTGGCCTGATTTCCTTTAATGATGAATGGTGATGTGAGAAGTATAAGCCAAATAAACCTTTTCTTCCTTAACTTGCTTTCTGGTCATGGTGTTTCACTGAAGCAACAGAAAGCATAAGACAGAGGTAGAACTCTTTGATAGGATTAGAAGGAGAGCAAGCGTGGCCTTGTTGGAGGAAGTATGTCAATGGGGGTGGAGTTTAAAATTCAAAAGCCCACTGCCAGACCCAGTCTCTTTATGCCTATTGGGTCAGGATGTAGCTCTCAGATGCTGCTCTAGTGCCTGCTTGCCTGCTGCCACACTCTTTGCCATGCTGATAATGAACTAAACCTTTGAAATTGTAAGAAAGTCCCCAATGAAGTGCTTTGTTTCATAAGAGTTGCCTTGGTCTTGGTGTCTCTCCACAGATATAGAACAGTGACTAAGACAGGGAGAGAGAGGTAGGGTTATCAGAAGCAAGTCTGATGCTTAGAGCTGACGTGACAATCTACATGAAAAAGAGTGGTTGTGAGATGTTAAAGTTGTAATGAAAGGACACAAAGGTCCGATATTTGAAACACAGAGTTTTTAATGACTTCTTGATACCTAAATAGACTATGATACCCATTACTGAACTTTGGAAGGAGAGAGCTATGGATGGAAAGACAATGAGTTCAGTTTCTTTTTTTGGAGGAACTCATGTATCTCAGCTGGCTTCAGACTTGCTATGTAGCTGAGGACAATTATGAACTTCTGCTCCTTCTACCTCTGCCTCCCAAGCACTGGGATTATAGATGTGTACCACCATGTCTGGTTCATAGGGTGCTGGGGAGTAAACTCAGGGCTTCCTACATGCTAACCAATCACTCTAACAACTGAACTACACCCTATGTCCCCAATGAGTTTAGTTTTGAACATGTTTACAGTTGTGGCAATTGAGAGAATATTATCCAGTAGGTGACTGCATCTGGAACTTGGGAGGACCCTTCAGTAGAATGCTATTGGTATTTGAAGGGGCAAGTATGGATGAGGTAATCAGGTTGTGTGCAAAAGTAAGAGCAAAGTCAAGGAAGGACTCAGGGATCTTGAAGGCTTCATGGATTGTCAGTGTTAGGTAGGAGTAGCCAGAGGAGAAGCCAGAGAGCCATCAGAAAGCCAGGTTGAAGTCATCAGGGAGAAAGTTTGAAGACAGTCAGACCATCTAGTTATGCAAAGACAACAGGGAACCAAATAAAGTGAGACCTGAGCTGAGCTGGATTTGTCCTTCATGCAAGCATGGGAGATTCTATTGAATTTGTGTAATGATATTGGGGAACAAGTTGAAAATGTCTCTCTTTTCAAGATACTTTCCATGACTAGTCTACACCCACTTATTGAACTCATTAGAAGGCATTGAAATGCATCCTTTCTGAACTGGGGATTCCCTGGAGATCATTCTACTAAGACCTCAGTTAACAGGTGGAGAATTAGGACCCTCTGGCCATATGATGCTCAGGTATGGTGGCAAATTCCTATCAGAACCTGGGGCTCTCTGGCTGTTCTGACACTGAAGCCATTAGTTTATAGAAATTTTCCAATTGCTCCTGGTTAGCACAGATGCCCTCCTGTTTTGTCATTCTGTAGTTTATGGTCTTGTTTCTTTTGGTCATAGATGCTAGGAGCCAAGCCACTGCTTTATCTTCTCTCTGCCTTATGGTTGACTTTTAAAAAAATCCATGGGGTATTTTTAAGAGGAAAGAAGCAAGCACAAGGAAAAATTTTGTCAAAAATGTGATGCAAAGCAGTTGTTCAATAAATAGAGCAGCGAGCAGTAGCCATAGCCTGTGTTGCTTTGGAGTCCTCTGTGGCCTCCTTAAGCAATGACTAACCCATAAGGAGATATTGTATACCTGGCACTGAGATTTTTATTTAATATCCCACATCTTCTCGCTATACCATTGTTACCCATGTAGGGTACTTCCACTGAATTATTGTCTTTCAAAATTAAAATTAGCTCACTCACTGGTGGGTTTCCGTGAGGCTCTTCTGTACATCCTCACTTTTGGTTAACCCAGTTTTTATCTCTTACTCCTTCCCTTCCCCCACCCCCTTTCTTAAGTCTTTAACCCTCAGTACCCCATCTTGTATTCTTTCATATAACACATATTCTACTATCTTCTCTAACTCTATTTAAAGAGGACTTAGGAGACCAAGGTTTTCATGTGGACTTTTCATGCACCTCTCCCTTTGTGAACCTTTACTCTCACTCTGATGCCCCCATCCTCTTGTCCCCCTTCCTATCCCCAATATCCCACTTCTTTACTTTCACTTCATCTATAATCTACGATCTCCATTCTGTAATAGACCACCCAATAGGCTACATTTCTAGTTCTCTGGTTTCCACTTGGGCTCCAAGTAAAATGCATGCACACACAAGGGTTAGAAGCTAAGATCCATATATGAAAGTGAGCATGGCCATGTGGCATTTGTCTTTCTGAGCCTGTGATTTACAGGCCATGAACATTGATCTTGGTTACTTAGCATAAGCACATGGTAAGATTCTAGTTCTGCAGACACTACATCTTTGGCTGTAGAACATAGAGAAATTAATATGAAGGTGACTAAGAAACTTTCTTCTTCCCCATTGGATAGCTTTCATAGTGCCAGACCTGGACTTATGCAGTATTAGACCCTAAATGCCAACATACTGATCTTGTAAGCAAGATGTGGCTATTGGTGGAAAAATGGCATGACTCTTATGGTGTAACCAACCATATTCTGGTTGGCTCTGAAACATTCTCCACAGGAGGTAATTCATACCTGATACTGTATGATGCTTAAAAAGTCATGTCTGGGAGATGATAGACCCTAGACAAGCCTACTATTATTATTTTACTAAGTGGTTGTATCGTCAAATTGCCTTCTAAATATTTATTATGTTTCTACTCACAGACCTGGGATGCTCTCAGCCCTGGTCAGAGAAACATCTTGTTGTACTGATACTGCAGATGTGAGCACTAGAAGAATGTGCACCTAGAGGACAAATCTGATCTGAGTGTCACCATGTACTTCTCTGAAATCCTCTGTTCCTGAATCAGTAGACATAGAAACCCAGCACTGCACATATGTATAAAATGAAGAGTTCAGTGGGGATTTGGAAGATGATTTAGTGTACTGGTGTTGTAGGGCTTTGCCAGGTAGTGAGGCCTCTGAGATACCAAAGAAAGATGGCGTCCCAGTTAACTTGGTGAACCAATGAATTTATTAGAATCATTCATTGGAGTATAGTGACTCCAAGGTAGTACATAATTGGGAAGTTCTCTGGGTAGGTAACTTGAAAGCAGCTATAGTACTGATGAGTCCTACCCACAGCATGGATGGCTCACAAGGAACCGAACTATCAAAGAGTCCCCTCGGTGACTTATGAGCAGTGACATTTCTCAGGAGTACGGACCCTACTGTCAACCTTTTACTGCCCACATAAACTATGAGAAAAAAGGGACCAAGTGAGGATTTCATGAGCCTTGAGAGTCTTCCTTCCATGAGGACATGATAATAGGCCTCAGTAAAATCTCCTGCAGGTGTTCACATGATTCAAGATGATACTTTCATGCATGTAAAGTTATGGGGATGCCTGCACAGGTAGGTGTTTAACAGGTTTAACCAGCCAGCATACGTTTACATTTTTCCTAGTTTGCCTTTCTGATGCTATGATAAAACACCAACCACCACCACCACCACCACCACCACCAAAACCAACTCAGGAAGGAAAGGGTATAGCTTAGCTTACAAGTTATAGGCTTTTATTGTGGGCATCCAGGGAAGGAACTGGAAGCAGGAACCTGGAGGCAGGAACTAATGCAGAGACCATGAAAGATCACTGTTTACTGGTTTGCTTCCCTTGGCTTGCTTGGCTAGCTTTCTTATATAGCCCAAGGCTATGTAGGCATGGCACTGCCCAGAGTGGTTGGACCTTCTGACATAATTACCAATCAAGAACATGCTCCAGACATGCTCAGAGGCTACTCTGATGGATACAGTTTTTTTCAGTGGGGAATCCCCTCTTTTCATGCATGTCAAGTTGGCAACCAAGAGTAGCCACCTTGCTTGTCATATCTTCCTAGAAACATACATTTTCTTTGAGAGGAAACTTCTCCTCCTTGGCTAGAGATGGCCAGCTGTATTACTCTGTGCAGGTCTTCAAAACAGAATACCACAGTCTGTCAGGCATGAACGCAGTAATTCATTTTTTCACAGTACTGGTGGCCAGAAAAATTAAAGATCTGGAGAGCATGGGTTTCTGATGGACTCTTTTTGCTAGCTTGTAAATATCTATATTTTTGGCTTCATATAGACAAAAAACAAAACAAAACAAAACAAAACAAAACAAAACAAAACTTCTGTGCATGAGGAGACATGGAGGAGACACAGTATTTAACTTTCTGGTGTCTCTTCTTGTAAGAATGCTTCCCCCATCTCATTTAAACTTAATTATTCTCCTTAAAGATAATATAACCATGTTAGAAGTTGGAACTTCAAAATGTGAATTGTGGGGAGAGTAAGATATAAACTTTTAGCCATACCAAAGTCATTTTCTTGTGTTTGCAAATTAGTAACTCTGACTTTTAAAAGTATACTGTGTTGGTCAAATAACAGTCTATTAACAAAAGTAAGGACCCTTTGGTCACCATCAGAACACCCAACCCTCTCTCTTAGCCTCTGTGGCATTTCTTGAGTGACCCTGTCAGGTAGGCAGGTGACTCACTGATGTCATTCTTTACACTGATGTCAGATGCCAACCCCAGGACTAGCTGTGTGGAAAATGATCAGCACAACCCTCACAGCTTTGGCTCCACGCTGCAAGAGGCTGGCGATGCTCTTCTGACTTTTTTCTTTTTATTGCTTGTTCCACAATCTGAGGCTCATGCACAGCCAGCTGGCAGTTATTCCTCTAAGGATGCCGCTCACCTTTAAAGTTTCTTAATCTGCCTGCCACACCAGACAAAGGGACAATGACAGCGTATACTAAGCCAAAGATCTCTGATCTAGAGATTGATTCTCATGGAGTCTGTTAGGTAGTAATTTGTATAAAACAGTCTCAAAGATAATGTGGAGAGTCACCAGCTAGCCAGGAGAGAAGGGCGTATAAATACGACTCTGAAAAACTTTGTGCTCACACTTATTTTGTTTTTTTTTTTTTGTTTTTTGTTTTTTTTTTTTTTTTTTTTTTGTTCTGCCTTGCTATTCCCCTCTGCACCTGGAAATCACTCAGTATGAAGTAAACCACAGCACTTTCCAGAACTTTTGTTTGTGTGTGTGTGTTTTTTTTCTACTGCAGATGTCTGGGAAACAGTAAACTCTTGTTTTGAAGCTTTTTCAAATACAGCTTTTGATTCCAAGCACTTGAAATGGTTCCTGTTTATGTTTTTTATTGGTGATAGTTTAACTAGCTGCATTTTGTTTTTTCTGGAATTATGGTTTTTTTTTTTTAATGTTTTTATGGTCTTCCTTTAGGTGTTTACCAGTCCCTGGAGTACATTGGTAGTAGAGGAAAAAGGTGTCCAGAGAAATTGAATTTCTTTAATGTCTACATAAAAACTGGCCAGTTGCCATTATAAGATAAATCTGGGCCTCTCTTCTACAGGACTCATGGACTATTAAAATCTGAGCAATACTAATCCTTTCTTATTTTTGTAAAAATAGAATATATATTTTGGAACGTGTCTATAAAATTAAGTCTAGATAGCCACTTAATTCTGGCATTTGTTGTGGGATCATTACCCTAATATTTCTTTGCTTTTATAGTCTACCAAATGGAATATTATATTTACTCTTGAGTTTTTTGGTTAGGCATGACAACAGTTGCCGAAGTATAGATGACTTATTGAAATGCCTGTCACTCTAGCAGGTAGATATTACCTCCTGGCAACATTGTGTCAGCCCTTCTTACACTGCATAATTAACACAGTCTCAGTAGAGAATGGAAATTCACAGTCTGTATACCCCTGAGTTCTGTATAAGGGCTGAAAGGACAATATGATAAAATAAATACCTAGAGATTATATATAAGTATATTAATATAATTGGCATTTAATCCAGTCCATTGTGGTGAACAAGCAATCAAACTCCTCTTGAACTCTATAAAAGAACATAGTTTCAATTCTTTGTGGAAGAAGCCAGCAACTTGGAGACCCTGATCCTAACTACTTTGTAAAATATTTGGTACAAATTATATGGAAATAAAAATAAAATCAGGGCAGGCTTTTTGAAAGGTTTGCTTCTTAGTAGTGGGTGGGAAGTGGAAATTACAAGCTGGAAGATGGGTGAAGAGAGGTGTGACTGGGAAAGACAAGCAAGTATCAAAACTATTTATTTACTCCTTCCTTCCTTCCTTCCTTCCTTCCTTCCTTCCTTCCTTCCTTCCTTCCTTCCTTCCTTCCTCCCTCCCTCCCTCCCTCCCTCCCTTCCTCTCTCCCTCCCTCCCTCCCTCTCTCCCTCTTTTTCTTTATATTTCATTGTGTCAAAATACCCTACAGAGCAGCTTAAAGGAGGAAGGGTTTGCTCTGGCTCTCAGTTCCTGGTGGAGAAGACACAGTAGCACAAGCAGCATGTGACCATGGCAACGGGAACTTGAAACTGCACTCGCATCTCCAGGCCAGGCAATAGACTTCAAGGCTTGTGCCACTGAGATAGACTTCCTGCAGTAAGACTTACCTCTCTGCGGTTCCACACCCTCCCTGAAACAGCTCTACCCACTTGGGAAGCAGGTGTTTAAACACATGAGCCTGTCAGGATGTTTTTCCATCCTCGTTGTAATCTGTAGACCCAGGTGCTTTTCAGAGAGCTTTACCATGTATCTCCAGAGACAGAATCTTCTTTATTAATTTACAGTGTGCAACAAGTTTCTTCTTTTTAATTAAGCAATTAAAAATTAACTTAGCTTTTGAGATAGGGCATCATGTAGCCAAGGCAGGCCTCAAAGTCTCTATGTAGCTGCAGATAGTCTTGGGCTTTTGACTATCCTGCCTTCCCCTGCTAAGTGCTGAGATAACAGATGTGTGCAACCAGGGTCAGCATTCTCCGTTTCTTTTCGAGGAGAAGCCCCAGACTGGGGTCACATAGATAGTAGGCTCTGCAGTTGCTAATCTAACTGAACTCACTTGACTTCAAAGAGTAATAGGAAGACTGGCTTGGGAGGTCGCTCCCTGTCTGGAAGTCAGTGGCTGCTCTGAGATAGGAGCAAGAAAGTCAAGTCATCACAGAGGAGTAATGAATGAACACACTTACATCTCATGGGAAATGTAATCAGAGGCTTATATATGTGTCCATCAGGCCAGTGATATGATGTAGGAACCATAATAGTGTTTTTCTTTCCTTATGTTCTACTGCTCATGAGCATTTTGGTTATTTCGGTGTCAGGCTACTAGCGTGTGGTTCTAGCAAACTTCTTATTAAAAAAAAAAAAAAAAGCCCATTTCTTTTTCTTGAGAAAATGCTGGGTGAGAGGCAGCAACACATGTGACTTAAAAGGAAGGGCTAAGCGTTTCTCAGTGATGGTTACATCCGTTACCTCCTCAAGTAGGGTAGGAGAGTTCCATCCTGGCTTTCATGTGTCAGGACACATGGACAGGAACACATGTGACAAGGGACATTATTTTACCAACCACAGGGACTGTACCAAGAGAGGAGTATTATTAATGAAAAGCAACTTCATGATTTGGAAGGCCACCAAAAATCAGGTTGTCTCAGCTGCAAAAAGAGGACAAGAAAATCAAGACCCTTCAGTTCCCGACAAAGGAAATAATACTATTCACCACTCCTAGGCACCACTTGGAAACCCTTATCCCATCTTTTACCATTTAACATCAGGATAGTATCCAAAGGTGAGCCAAACAATACTCTCTCATCTCCTGAGCCAAAAAAACAATTTAAACGATAGTCTTGTGCAGGCAGCGATCTTTTTATTTGAGAACAGTAAAATTGCTTGTCTTGGATGATGGGACAGACTTTCTAAGCAACAATTGTAGCATTGTTCCTAACTTGTAGGTTTAGGTAAGAGACTGAAAACTAGCTGTTATGTTCACTTCTGTTCTGAAAGATAGTAGCAGAGTTGAGTCTGGTAGCACAAGCAGGAAAATCGTAAGTTCAAGGCCAGTCTTGGCAACTTGGTGAGACATAGCCTCACAGTGAACGGCAACTTGGTGAGACATAGCCTCACAGTGAACTATAAAGAACACCAGGAGTCTGGCTCAGTGGGGCAATGCTTGCCGATCATGTTGGGGCCCTCCATACAGGAAAAGGAAAAGGAAAAGGAAAAGGAAAAGGAAAAGGAAAAGGAAAAGGAAAAGAAGCATGCTTTTGAGAATTAATTTTGTTTCCACTTGATTGGGTTTAGGAATCCACAGATGGTCATTAAAACCCTTTATGCACTTGTCCGTGAGGGTGTTTCTCAGGAAGTCAACCCTGATGACTATACTGAGTTATGATTTATTCTCAGCAATGTAAGCATATAATCCAATCCACTGGGAGCCTGAAAAAAATGTAAAGATGGAAAGAAGGCAAATTTATCTTCTAGAGTTAGGACATCTATTTTTTCTTGTCCTCAGACATCAGAGCCCTGGCTGTCTGACCTTTGGTCTCTGAGACTTGGACAACAGCAGTACCGTAGGCTGGACTCACATCGAATCACTTCCTCTGGTCTCTGGTTGTACTGTGGTATACAATACAGTAAAAACAAAACAAAACAAAACATGACATGGCTTTAACTCTTACCTTAGGTTCACCTTTGATATGTGACTCTGAACATTCTGTTTTAACTCCCTGGTCTTGTTTGCTCAAGTGTAACATAGCAATGTGTTTACCTCTTTCTGGGTCATGAGGATAATGTTTGAAAATGTAAGTCCAGCGATGGCCTATAGGTGGGACATAAAAAATGTTATCCTGGGGACTGGGAAAGTGGTGCAGTGAGCAAGAGTGCTTACTGCACAGGGATGAGAGCCTGAGTCTGAACCCTCGAGGTGTAATAAGAAGCCAGGTGGTGTTGGGCACACCGATAACCCTAGTTCCCGGGGAGAGGTCGATAACCCTAGTACCTGGGGAGAGGCAGATAACCCTAGTACCTGGGGAAAGGACAGAAGTAGAAGGCTCATGGGCTTGTTGGCCATGAACTTTGTCAGAGAACAGTGAGTTCTAGGTTTGCGAAGAAACCCCTCTCAAGGGACTAAGGTAAGGAATTATAGAGGACTCAGTGTCCTCCTCTAGTCTCTGAACACAGATGGGCACACACACTTGCACACACATGCCCACACATATGTATATATGTATATAACACATATACATAGGCATACACAAAAAGGTGTCTCTTATTTTTAGTTTCTTGGTGACACTGTGATAGTTAATATCATTATTGGTTTGGGAGTCTAATTTATGTGAGGACTTGGAACTTGCCCACAAACTAGCTGTTGGCATAGGCAAATTTCTTAACCACACTGTGCCAGGCTCCTTTTATGTAAGTGGTTAGTGGTCATGGGGCCCACATTATAGGATATAGTAAAGATTACATATCATGACATTTACAAATCTTTTACTTAGAGGATACTGCATAATAGCAGGTGAAAGTATTTGTCTTTTTTCCAGCTCCTCGTTTGGTTGATTCTTTGAATAGTTCTTGTTTCCACTTGGTTGATTTCGCCCCTGAGTTTGATTATTTCCTGCCGTCTACTCCTCTTGGGTGAATTTGCTTCCTTTTGTTCTAGAGCTAGCAGGTGTGTTGTCAAGCTGCTAATGTGTGCTCTCTCTATTTTTCTTTTTGGAGGCACTCAGAGCTATGAGTTTTCCTCTTAGAAATGCTTTCATTGTGTCCCATAAGTTTGGTTATGTTGTGGCTTAATTTTCATTAAACTCCAAAAAGTCCTTAATTTCTTTCTTTATTCCTTCCTTGACCAAGGTATCATTGAGAAGAGTATTGTTCAGTTTCCACGTGAATGTTGGCTTTCTATTATTTATTTTGTTATTAAAGATCAGTCTTAGTCCATGGTGATCTGATAGGATGCATGGGACAATTTCAATATTTTTGTATATGTTGAGGCTTGTTTTGTGACCAATTATGTGGTCAATTTTGGAGAAGGTACCATGAAGTGCTGAGAAGAAGGTATATCCTTTTGTTTTAGGATAAAATGTTCTGTAGATATCTGTCAGATCCATTTGTTTCATAACTTCTGTTGGTTTCACTGTGTCCCTGTTTAGTTTCTGTTTCCATGATCTGTCCATTGGTGAAAGTGGTGTGTTGAAGTCTCCCACTATTATTGTGTGAGGTGCAATGTGTGCTTTGAGCTTTACTAAAGTTTCTTTAATGAATATGGCTGCCCTTGTATTTGGATCATAGATATTCAGAATTGAGAATTCCTCTTGGAAGATTTTACCTTTGATGAGTATGAAGTGCCCCTCCTTGTCTTTTTTGATGACTTTGGGTTGGATTTTATTCAATATTAGAATGGCTACTCCAGCTTGTTTCTTCAGACCATTTGCTTGGAAAATCGTTTTCCAGCCTTTCACTCTGAGGTAGTGTCTATCTTTTCCCCTGAGATGGGTTTCCTGTAACCAGCAAAATGTTGGGTCCTGTTTGAGTAGCCAGTCTGTTAGTCTATGTCTTTTTATTGGGGAGTTGAGTACATTGATATTAAGAGATATTAAGGAAAAGTAATTGTTGCTTCCTATTATTTTTGTTGTTAAAGTTGGCATTCTGTTCTTGTGGCTGTCTTCTTTTAGGTTTGTTGAGGGATTACCTTCCTGCTTTTTCTAGGACATGGTTTCTGTCCTTGTATTGTTTTTTTTTTTCTTTTTTCTTTTTCTGTTATTATCCTTTGAAGGGCTGGATTCGTGGAAAGATAATTTGTTTCTGTTGTGGAATACTTTTGTTTCTCCATCTAAGGTAATTGAAAGTTTGGCTGGGTATAGTAGCCTGGGCTGGCATTTGTGTTCTCTTAGTGTCTGTATAACATCTGTCCAGGCTCTTCTGGCTTTCATAGTCTCTGGTGAAAAATCTGGTGTAATTCTGATAGTCCTGCCTTTATATGTTACTTGACCTTTTTCCCTTACTGCTTTTAATATTCTATCTTTATTTAGAGCATTTGTTGTTCTGATTATTATGTGTTGGGAGGAATTTCTTTTCTGGTCCAGTCTATTTGGAGTTCTGTAGGCTTCTTGTATGTTCATGGACATCTCTTTCTTTAGGTTTGGGAAGTTTTCTTCTATAATTTTGTTGATGATATTTGCTGGCCCTTTGAGTTGAAAATCTTCATTCTCATCTACTTCTATTATCTGTAGGTTTGGTCTTCTCATTGTGTCCTGGATTTCCTGGATGTTTTGAATTAGGATCTTTTTGCATTTTTCATTTTCTTTGATTGTTGTGCCGATGTTCTCTATGGAATCTTCTGCACCTGAGATTCTCTCTTTCATCTCTTGTATTCTGTTGCTGATGATCACATCTATGGTTCCACATTTCTTTCCTAGGGTTTCTATCTCCAGTGTTGCCTCACTTTGGGTTTTCTTTATTGTGTCTCCTTCCCTTTTTAGGTCTAGTATGCTTTTGTTCATTTCCATTACCTGTTTGGATGTGTTTTCCTGTTTTTCTTTAAGGACTTCTACCTGTTTGGCTGTGTTTTCCTATTTTTCTTTAAAGACTTGTAACTCTTTAGCAGTGTTCTCCTGTATTTCTTTAAGTGAGTTATTAAAGTCCTTCTTGATGTCCTCTACCACCATCATGAGATATGCTTTTAAATCCGGTTCTAGGTTTTCAGGTGTGTTGGGGTGCCCAGGACTGGCTGAGGTGGGAATGCTAGGTTCTGATGATGGTGAGTGGTCTTGGCGTCTGTTAGTAAAATTCTTACAGTTTCCTTTCACCATCTGGTAATCTCTGGAGTTAGTTGTTATAGTTGTTTTTAGAGCTTGTTCCTTTCGTGATTCTGTTAGCCTCTATCAGCAGACCTGGGAGACTAGATCTCTCCTGACTTTCAATGGTTAGAGCACTCTCTGCAGGCAAGCTCTCCTCTTGCAGAGAAGGTGGACAGGTATTTGGTGTTTAGACCTGCCTCCTGGCAGAAGATGAAGGCCAGAAACAGGGCTTGTCCCAGAATCTGTGTAGCTTCTGTAGTCCACACTCTCACCTGTACAGACTAGTCTTGGTGGGATCCGGGAACCATGATGGCTCTCCCAGGTGCCCCAGCAAATCCCTACTGGGCAGGGCAGACACCTCTCCTCTGGCAGGGAAGGTGCTGGGATGTCTGGAGCTCGAAACGGGGTCTGCCTCAGAAGCTCTGTGGCTTCCTCCTGTCCCAGAAGCTGTTAGCTTCTGTAGTCCACACTCTAACCTGTGCAGACCAGTCTCGGCGGAATCCGGGAACCAAGATGGCTCCCCCTAATGCTGTGGCCGAGAATGAGTGATTTTTATGATGGAAATCTATGATGCTGGTTTTCATTAGCTTTTTGCTTCATGGATCACACTACTATATTTTCTCCAAATGATGTTTTTGTGCCAGTTTTGGAGTCTCAGGATGCAGATCATCAATCCTAATTCTATAAAGTTCTTCTTTTATATTTGCCTCAAAAAGTGTCTTTATTCAGAGGGAGGGAGGCAGGGAGGGAGGGAGAGAGAGAGAGAGAGAGAGAGAGAGAGAGAGAGAGAGAGAGAGAACAAAAAACCAAACCACCCAGGACTGAACCCTGGGCTAGGACCAGGTAGCAGAACAGCCCCTCAAATGAGGTCAGCAACGTTGAGGAACATCTCTTCAAAGAAGGTGTTGTAGAAAGTCTGAATGTGTCAAAGAGTCCTCTAGTCTTCATCTGTCACCATGTTAATAGCCACGCCCTTCCTGCCACAACAACCACCTTGTCTGATTCTGTGGATGTAGTTTTCCTGTTGGTAGAAAAGTCTAATTGATGGCTAAGGAGACCTGCTAAAACATCAATGCCTCTTGACAACAGGTGAGTGGTAATTAAGACTCATGTCTTATTTCTTTTGGTCCATATCTCCATGCATGGCAGAAACAGTGAAATCCTGGGCACTCATCTTCTCTGTGCACCAGTCCACCTTCCTTCTGGTATTGATAAAGATTATTGCCTGGGTGATGGGCAATGCTTCATACAAGTCACACAAAGTGTCAAACTTCCACTCTTCTAGTTCCACATTGATGTAGAATGGCCAGATACCCTCAAGGGTCAACTCTTTCTTCTTGACAAAAATCCAAATAGGGTCTCTCATGAACTTTCTGGTTACCTGAAGGACATCAGAAGGCACTGTAGCAGACAACAACACTACCTGTGTGTTACTGTTGAGCATTTGGAATATATCATACATCTGATCCTTGAACTCATGGCTTAACATTTCATTTGCTTCATCCAATACAAACATATTGATGTATTTGGAGGACAGGTATCTCTGGTTAAGCATACCAAACACCCAGCCAGGGGTGCCCACGATGATATGGGGAGCCTCTATTTGCAGCTTCTGTACCCCAGCACACAGTTGGTGCCCCCAATATAGGCATGACAAGAGGCACCGATGTAGTCTCTTAATGCCTTAACCACCTTTTGTATCTGCTCAGCCAAATCATGAGTGGATGCCAGAACCAAAGCCTGAGTGGCCTTTATATCTAATTCAATCTGCTGCAGAATTGATATGGCAAATGTAGCTGTTTTCCCAGTCCCAGACTGGGCTTAAGGAATCACATCATAACTCTTGATACAAGGAAGAATATCTCTCTGCTGGATGGCAGAGGGCTTCTCAAAACTATAGACATAAATACCCGGAGGAGGGATTCTGAGAGATTCATGTCATTGAAGCTAATCACAGTTTCATTCCCATTACTCTAGATGATGCCTTCCGGCTCAGTCCTAATGGGGCCATTGTCTCTGGATAGAGAATCCTTTCTTGCAGACATGATCCTTAGAGTCTCCTATAGACTTCTTTAAAGAGCTTTAACTTAAAAAGAGATCTTAATACAAGTTTCCTAGAAAATGGAGCCGGAAGTGAAATTTATATCTTAAGAGTTGACTGGAAGATGCCGACTTATGTCAGCAAATATGAAGCTATGTTGGGAATGAGACAGAAGGAAAGCCAATGGCCACCATTGCAAAAGAAAGAGCTCTCGACAAGCCAACATACCTTGTAATCATTTGAGTCATTTTTATCACTGGAATTTATTTTATGAATATGGATGTTTTTCAAGTGTATCTGTACACCTTGTGTATGCCTGGTGCCCATATGGTGAGAGAGAGATTGGATCTCTTGACATTAGAATTACAGGAGGCTGTGAGTCACCGTGTGGGTGCTGAGTGGGAGGAGATGCTTTTAACCTCTGAGCCATCTCTCCCATCATTGACATTTTAACCATGTTTTGTCAATGTGGCTGCACTAAGGGTCTGTGTTACTCAGCCTCTCTGCAGTGCTGTTGAGTTAGACAGATTTTGTGTTGTGCAACATAGATTTAAACCCTTGGGTTAAATCAGAACTTCAAAAAGCCTGCACGATCTTTGCAGAGGACATAGTGGCAATTTGTAGAAGCCTTCTCCTCATTCCAGGAGAGGCAGAAACAGCCCAGGCAGTGAGTGTTCTAAGAGATAAGGCCATGGTGGGTACTGACACTATAGATGCATGGGCTAAGCAAATACAGAGGCCCAGAACATGGGCCATTTATGCTCATCTTTGTTGAACATTTGTCTTTGCAAATTCATGCACGCTCTTTCCTTTCTTAAAATGATATCCATCATCATTGACTATGCTAGCACTTGAGAACAGGTTTAGAGGTGTGTTCACAGGCAGGAAGGAATTGGTGACTGGTTTCAGTGATGTTTTTAGATAGAAATAATGACAACCATAGTTTTGGGGGTCTTTGATTTTAGTGAAGATGATCTACTTTAAGTCAGAGTCAATGGCTTCTGAGCTGGGCACACAGTCCATCCTACCCAGCATTCCTTTCCAAAGGGTTGGTCCAAGCAATTCCCTGGGAGCTTCTATGCTTTCTCCTCCTATCAATTCCCCGCCTTCTCCAACCTTCATTTGCTATTGATTCCTTTGACTTAAAAAAAATGCTTTTCTTAAATTTATAGGTACCTAAAAAGCATTTAAGAAGTTTTTAATACCATATTTTGACTTCAATGCCATATGCCATTCCAAGCTTATAGGAAAGTTATGGGAGGGGCTCAGAGACTGCTCAGAGACTTTATTCATGTTTTGCTAGCTGTCCTCCTAATATTCTTTTAGGAGAAGGGTCCAGGATAAAATGGTGTGTTCCTTTGAGCCATCGTCTTTCTAGTCAATCTGGAACAGTTTTTCTCTGTCTTTCTGTGATTCTCGTAATCTTGACATTTTTAAAGATTAAAGTCATTTGGTAGGATATTACTCAATCTGACTTTGGCCAGTAGTTTTTTGTTTATTTGTTTCATTTTAATAGCTAGATTCACATTATTTGTTTGGGTTTGATGTCACAGAAATGAACCTGTGTTCTTCATATTGGGTCACAGCATTGTACATGGGGTGGGTTTGCCTCTTCACTGGTTATTAACATAGATGATCTGGTGAAGGTTGTATCTGCCAAACTTCATAGACACATTTTCTTTCTTTTTTTTTTTTTTTACAGTTAGAGACACGGTAAACCCCGTCCCTTGAGGTATTTTATTGACTGTTTGTCTGAAGCACTGATGTTTGTCCCTTCAATCAGTTCTTGCTGTTGTGGTGACCGAATGGTGATTTTTATAGTTCCACAGCTTTTTTTCAATATTTAGTTGCTATTCTGCTGCAGAAAGGATTTTTTTCTCTCTGTATTTTTTCACTTTTTTGTATGGATGCATCCTCCTCAGTCCCTGTCTTATTCCCTGACTCATCAATCATTATTTGTTCTGATGTCCAAAGTATTCCAGACTTAGGTGGCTTTGTTAGATAACTCTTTACTTGCCTTATAAAAGTAGGTGTTCCCGAGTCTTGTTTTTCTCCTATTTAGTCTTGGAGTCATCTACTTCTCTTAGTAGTTCTTGCTTCTCTCTCTCTCTCTCTGGAAATTAATATGTGAACATTAGAAATTCTGTTGTTGTTTCCAGGTTCTTTGATGAGACAGAGCTAGAAACATGTTTTCATAAACACATATGCACATAGTTGTATTGGATTTATTTCTAAATACACATATTTATATCAAAAGTGATCAATTCATATGCTACCTTCAATTCCAGTCATGCTAGCTTTCCCCTGTATACATTATGTGAGATATCTAATCTCCATGACTAATGTATTTATTTACTTTATCTCTCTGAATGTCATGGATCTCCTAGATGCTGTCCTTCTGCTTAGACAACCTTATGTACTCTGATTGACAACCATCCTCTGTGGAATCCCTCTCCATAGAAGGCAGGCAGGCTTGAAATATAAAACTTAGTTACAGCTTAGATTTTCCTCACAGCTATTTCTGGCTTGGTCATTCATAATTTATTTTTCAAATCCTTTGGGACATAATTTATATTTCCCCTTTTACCACTTTCTTGCAATGAATTCTATGAATTTAATATTTATTTTTTGAAATAGTACTTCCTTGTATTTTCCCTAAGTATAAGTTCCTCAGGTTTAAAAAGTACCCAGGAATCTTATATTTCACTGTGTGGTGTACATTTCTTCTAGTTCAAGTTCAGCTTTAAACTCAACCACCACGAGACTCAGCAGGACTCATTCATTTTTTCTTTCATATGATTCATGATTTTTATGGATTTTGGTCATGGCCTTTTTGAGTATATGCTATTCCTTTATGATTGATCAATCAAATTTGCATGCATAATACTTATTTTCATGAGCATCATCCTCCCTTTAAAGATATCCATGGTCTCTTCTGTGAGCTTTCGTGTGTACTTGTCTGGGTTTTGTGCAGCATCTCAGCAGGTTACATCAGGGAAGTGCTAATGTGTCTGTTTAAATATTCCTGATTCTCCCTGGATCCCTGCTGGCCATTGCTCTTTGAGGGATGTGGGGAGCTGGAACCCATTCAGAAGGAGCATTGTCCAAAGTGTCCAATGGAACACTGGAAGCGAGCCTGTGGACAGCAGCTAGGAAGCAAGGTGATTCGGGAAGAGTACTAGCAGTGCCACACATAGGGCTGATTGTGTTTGTAGATTCGTGGATTCCATTTACATGTTCTTTTTGTGTCTGGCTTATTTTGATTGTTAATGTCCCCAGCTTGTCTCTGTTGTATCTCATTCTTTCTTAAGGCTGAGTAATAGAGTCCTACACATGTGCACACATGTTTCTGTGATATGACTGCTGTGAAGACGTTACAGTGATGGCTGGGATCATGCTTATCTTTAAGAGGTGATGTTTTTGTTTTCTTAGGTGTGACACTGAGAGACAAATGGTTGGGTCACACTGTAGTTATATTTCTAATTTCTTTAGGAATCTTCATATTGTTTTTCATAATGGGGTAGCAATTTACATCCTCAACAATGTATGAGGGATTGGACCTGTTAGGACCATTAACTAGACTATGTACATGATTTAATCCTATGTGTGTGCTTAATCTACTCTTCTGAGAAGTGACATGATTACATGTCCAGCAGCTGTTGTGCTTGCTTCTTCCTGGTGCGTCTCAATCTTCATTAGACTTGGCAACATTTTCAAATTGTTACCACCATCATGCCATTACATTTATTACCATAAATTATCATTTCTCCAAGGAGGTCCTCAGGCATTGTGCCTCACCCAAGAATCTTATTAAAAATGCATAGTCTAGGACCTCCTTCAGATAGGCAGAGGCAGACTTTTGGAGATGAGTTCACAAGCCTAGATTTCAATGTTCCACAGAAGATTTTTGGGAAAGGTTTTTTTTTTTTTTTTTTTTTCTACCCTCTCCTTTCTTTTTCCCATAATTTTAAGCCCAAATGTATTTTATAAGGAATTTAACCTGTATGTTTCTGATTAATTTCTAAGAGCTATTTGATGCCAATGGTGTCTGTCTGATACTCTCTCTTCCCATCCACAGGTTGAAATTTAAGAACTACTCTATACCATATTTCATACCATTGACAGATATTGTATCTTTAATTTTAAAATGGCTACAAATCGTATTTTTTAGTTTATAGTTAAGGGGATCAAAGAAAATGGTTTGTGTAGGACCATATAGCTAGGAAGCTACAAAGCCAGGCATTCAGTGCAAACATGACCATAACTGCTGAGGACCAAACCTTTAACCTTTCTTTGAGAGTTGAATGTGTTAGTGGATTAACCACACAGCTCAGCCTGCAAGAGTCTCTCTGGTAGCTGACTGTGGACATAGGCTAAACTGTGAGTTAAGTGTTTGGCAATGAAACTTAACAACCATTCCATTTCTGTGATAAGAAATTTCTCCCTGGGAGCCTTGATGAAGGAATATGCGATGAGTTCATTACATCTGGGGCAGCTGTAGACGATCTGTGCAGGGTAGCAAGGAGGATACTCCAGGCAGATCCTGTTAGTGCTGCAGTTGGGACTAGATTTGAACTATAGGGCATCTAAGCTTATTTTCAGCTGGCAAAACATCTCTAAGTGAGTCCTTAAAAGGCTTATAAAAACTTAAAAGGCCCTTGACATCAAATAGCTCTTATGAATTAATCAGAAACATACGGATTAAATTTCTCATAAAATACATTTAGGTTTAAAATTATGGGAAAAAGCTCAGGGCAAAATATCTTTTAGGTTTGTCCAAACCCAACTACAAATTCTGTGTAAGAGTTGGAAATACTTTACCAGTAACAGGATGGCACTGAGCACACATGTAGCATCTTCAGGTAGACAGGAGAGCAGGGAGCAGGGAGACTCCAGTCTCCCACAGTGGGTGGGGCCAGCAAGCTCAGCAATCCTCCTGCTTCCACTCTTCACAGTGCTAGGATTACAGTTGCACATGTAGCCATACCTGTCTTTATATGCAGGCACCAGGGATTTGAACTATTGTTAAGTAAGTACTATTACCTACTAAGTCATCTCCCCAACCTCCTGGGATAGTGTTTAGTCTTAAAGATCTTTGATTTTGTGAGTACAAAAACCCACCCAGAAATAGATAATTTTTCTGTGGTGGGAAAATCTTCAATATATTTTGATCAGTTTCTTCTCTTCTCTTCTATATAGGCTCTATATTTGCAATTATGTCCCTAGGAAGCATGGCTCTCCACCAAGGACAACTTAAAGCTATATAAGTCTCTAGAAGTTCCCCTTTCCCACAACTTTCCTGCCTGCTTGAACACCCCACAGAGTAGCCAAAGTTCAGGGAGTCTATGTCTCTAACTCAATTTGTTTGTTTACAGGAAGGTCCACCTTTAGAGATGTTTTGAAGCTAAAATATTTTGGGTGTTAGCTAGATATTACAAAAGAGGGGCTTTAATCAAAGTGTATAACTCTAGTGGTCATAGAGTCCACTGACACCTTTGGTGTTCCATAGTAAGTGTTATTCAGGCATTTGAAAAAATATGTTAGCATCAAGTGTGTATTCTGTGAGAAATTTACATCTTTAGTTCCTTTATATTCACATGTGTTCACATGTATTTATGTGACCTTGTGAGCCATGTGTCAAATAGAACACATCTGTTATGCCTGAGAAACCGAGTGTGAATCTCTTCTGTTATTAATTGCATAGCCATTTGTTCACTGATGTGACTGTACACATATTTTACTTAATTATGGATTTTAAATGAAAGAGCAAGGGCTAAAAGGCAGTAATTTAATGTTACCATGAGAATTCAATTTGTTTTATTGTTCCAAAATATATGGCTTGCTGTAATTTTGCTTATACATCACAATATTACACAGTTTTGGGGGCATATCTGCAATGCAAAAAAGCCATCCACGGCTAAAAACCTTTTGTTAAAACTGGATTGCATAAGCTCAGAGCCAGTGTGTTGTGTAATAAGACAATTTACAGTCGTCACGATAACAGAGGCTGTTGCTGGAAAGAAAAGATAGCAATATCTGTAAAACTGCACCTGCAAGGGGGCTATGATTTCTGTGTGGCTGTCACAGGCAATGTGAGTCATGGACTATTACCTTTTTAAGGGCTGCATGCATTTCACATTATTTATTATAGCTCCTGTAGGACTTACTCAAGTATACTCACATGGATTGAGATGGATGTGTATTTAGACACACAGATGTTTATATAGTAATAGACTTATACACATATATTATATGCACACACATTGTGCTTGTAATTTATTGCAAAGAAAATAAACAAACTCAATGGCTAAAACCTTGCAAAACACCCAAACGCAGACAAAAGGAACCTTTACATCTGTCTGTTAAACTCAAGATGAATCCCTGGAAGGACTCTCAAAGCTGCTGCCCAGCCCTTCAAGGAGAAACCTCAATCTTGTTAATGAACCATAGCCAAAGGCCAGAATTCCCCTTGTGAATAAGCACTCAGTTGTCCCATTTGTCATTTTGCTCTGGGCTGTGCTTGGCTACATCCAGCCCCAAGTGCCCATGGATGTGACTGATTCCAGCAGAACGAAATGGGGTTCTTTTTTGAGTTTTCCTGTTGTCATTACAAGTTGTCATAATCCCATTCTCTTGGTACCAAATGATCCCCTGCTGCAAATGAGTCACTTCTGTGATTCACTGATATACCTATAGTCCAATTAATAGGATGTTTAAAAGCTCCACATAGCAACAGTTGGACTGACCTAGGGCAAACAATAAAAATGTGTCATTTGATTATCTTTTTTTGACAACATCTCAGCAATTCATAATATCCCCAGCCCTGTTATTTTTTCTCTGTTACCTATTGCTATAATTATGGTCAGAAATAACAATTATATAACATATGTGTCATATTTAGTAATTGTCCACTCATTTTGTGAATTTAGCATATAGTTTAGAGGACAGACAATCTTGGCTAGGTCTTTTCTTTTTTCTTTTCCTTCCTCTTCTCTTCTCTTCTCTTCTCTTCTCTTCTCTTCTCTTCTCTTCTCTTCTCTTCTCTTCTCTTCAAGTTTTCTTTTCTTTTTATCCTCCTGTTTTTTTATAGTATATTTTAAAAATTATTTTTTAATTAGGTATTTTCTTCATTTACATTTCCAATGCTACCCCAAAAGTCCCTCAAGCCCTCCCTCCCCACTCCCTTCCCCCCACTCCCACTTCTTGGCCCTGGCGTTCCCCTGTACTGAGGCATATAAAGTTTGCAAGACCAATGGGCCTCTCTTTCCACTGATGGCCAACTAGGTTATCTTCTATCCTCCTTTTTAATAACTTTATTTTGTATGAGTACACTGTAGCGTGTCTTCAGACACACCAGAAGAGGGCCTCAGATCCCATTGCAGATGGTTGTGAGCCACCACGTGGTTGCTGGGAATTGAACTCAGGATCTCTGGAAGAGCAGTCAGTGCTCTTAACCACTGAGCCATCTCTCCAGCCAGGCTGGGCTTTTTCTAAACCTCTTTGGTCAGCTGAATGGTCATGATCTGAGGTAGGGAGAATGCTTGTGGCAGGAACGCTAGTCTTTGAACAGGTGGACAGGGCCAGGTGTTGGGCTGGCAGAGGTGTGGGGGGGGAAGGGCAGCTTTCCTGTGATCTCTTTGAAGTCTTAGCACACTATGGCTTATTAATGTCTCACTGTCCAAGGCAATGCAAGTGGATGAGCTCAAAATTAGAGTGGAGGGTATTGTCAAATCTCTTGACAAAGCACATGGACATGGAAAGGCATGACAAACTGGTGCTATACATTTGATAGATGACAAACTACTCTTCCTATAGAGCCCCCCCCCCCTTTATGGAAGGGGCTACAGTGATGGTGTTATTGAGAGCTAATGCATCATAGTCTGCACTTCCATAAATGTGAGAAAATACAGGAGAAAAGAAGGCTGTTCTGTGTGGAGTAGCGATACCACATGTACTTTGTTGTTCCTCTCCCTACAGTAGGTTTATTTCTCTACACCCTTGAGTCTGAGTTGAGTTGGTTGTACAGATGAACAGAATGCAGGAGAGGGCATGCTTGCTCTAGGCCAGCTTTCCCTGCCTTCTTCCTTGGAATACTTGTTCTCATGATGCCTCCACACAGAATGTAGTGGTCGTGACATGCCAAGGTAGGTTCTCTGGTTGAAAGATGACCTCAACTGCCAGCCATATGACATTGACATCTCTGCTCACTTGGACCCCCAGATAATCACAGCTCCAGCTGGAATCATGTGGACGCAAAGCCTTTCTCAGCTTAGTCATAATCATGGCAGAAGAAAAATGATTAAGATTTTTGAAGTCATGAATAATTAGAATTGTGTATTATATAGTCATAAATAGTAGAGGCACACATATGACTAGCATTCTAGGCAGTGGGGCAGGGAGAAAGGTAGATATTTCTAGAGACTTTGAAAATGAAATGGCTTATTTTTACCTAAATTCAACCAACTTTGTAAATAGTTAGTTGAAAGGGTAAATTCCTGTTTGTTAAGGGCTCTAACTTGCAAACCAAGAGCCACAGAGACTTTGAAAGGTCTTAGCCCTTTTAGGTTTTATGGTATCAGCACCTTGGGCTCTGTTCTCCATTCTGAACTCCAGAGGGCACTGCAGAGATTTTTTTTTTTTCAGAGCAAGAAGTGGGTAACTTCTCTCTTGTTGCCTCTAATGCAAGCATGTTTCCTTTCAAGCTGTGCAGGAAGACAGATATTCACATGTTACTATTTTAAAAAGTCAGACGTGATTTTTCTGTAGCTACTCTCATTCTTCAGTGGTACCTGGCATGGTTCATGGTCTGAGTGCCTTGCATCCATTGTTGAAAAGCCATCTCTGTTTATGGCATTAGATTTAATTGTGAAAGAGACTTTCTGTTGTGTCTGACGATTTTCCCTTTATCTTTCCAGGTTAAAAAGTATCTCCATCTGTGTCACTGTATTGCACCAGCTTTCCTGGTGTTGTTCTTGTCTGCTGGAGATGAGTCTTGCTAGAGGTGAGCTGCAAGCTTGGTATGGTGATGACAGTTCTGGATACAGGCTTAAGGGAATAATACAAACTATAGGATGCCCATGAACCACTGCAGTTTCTCTGGGCTTCATTCTCCTCTCCTGTAAAGTAAGATGGGTATGTAGGTTAGGGACAACAGTCCTGTTCTCACTCCACACTTATAAGATGTTACAGAAAATGTGGGGCCACTAATGGTAACTTTTGGAAACTCCTTTAAGAAGGTCTTTGAACCATGCAGAACAAGAAGGGTGGTTGTCATTGGGGACATTGTAGGGAAATAAGCACATATCAGGTTGTTATCTCCTGTTCTCCCTGCTTGTATCCCATTCCTAATTTAAAAACAAGATCCATGGTTTTACAGTTCTTCCTTAATTTATGACCAGTGGAAGCAAACCAAAGGGGAGTTTTGGTTGGAATAAAGGGAGACAAATGACAAAAATTGTCACATTATGAAGTGCATAGAAATCCTACTTTTCCCACTTATGGTGGAGAAGGAGTCTTCCTAGAGACTTCCTAGGTGAAGAGGGCTGAAATGTGCCCTTGGCATGCCCTTCTCTACCTTCTGACAAGCCAGTTCTTTCAGGGCAGCTCTGGCATTAGCACATCTTGTTCTGGACCCATTCCCTGAGGAGGGAATGGGCCTCCTAGGGCTCAGGGTACAGGCTAAGGGGAGCATAGCCACTGGGCAGTGGAAGTTCCTTTTGGCACTTGTTTCTGTTGCTCTAGGGTGATGAGTGGCTTGGTAAGATGAAGAGTGTAGTGTCAGAAACTTGGACAGGTGTGTTTACATACGAATGGCAACCTTGGTGACCATTTGAAGGCATGGAGGTACTTCTCAAGTACTTTGGGGTGAGCAAAGCATATCCAAGTACCTGCTCCCCAGATATATTTCCTCATAATTTTAAATCCAAGTGCATTTTAATGGAAATTTAATCATATGCTTCAGATTTATTTATCCATAACTCATCAAAATGTTGTTTTGTGAGAGAGGTTCATTGTCTAAGAAGCTTTTGGAGTTTTTAAAATAAGTTTTTTATGGACTTTTCTTCTTATAAGCAGGAAACCATGTATCACTGAGCACAAACACAGTTAAACCTCAAAAGGTCCAACTTTGGTTTGAAACTCTGAGGTCATGAATGTCGGTTGGGATTATTCTACGGAGAAATGGATTTCCCATGGTTATTCTTCAGAAATGTATAAAAAACAACTGGGGATTCCAGAAGTACTGTCTGATTTTTATAAAATTCCTAAATACCCTGAATTACTATGTACAAATTAGAAATGTTATAATCTTCTGGATTGTTAAAGGGTGCTTGCTTTTATATATTTTCAATGATTTTCCACATCATAAACAACCACATCATTTCATGTCAAGATTCTTCTTAGTAGTAAAGCCATACTAACCAACCAACCAATCAACCAACTAATCACCAACCAGCCAACCAATCAGCCAGCCAGCCAACCAACCAATCAGCCAACCAACCAACCAACCAACCAAAATAAATAAATGGTTGTGAGATTAGAAGGTGCCATTTACAAGAAAAACCGGACTAACTTTCCCTAGTTACTCCATTTGAACTTGGCTGTGTCTTTACAGCACAGTGTGCAGGCCAGGAGGTGGGCTCATGGTAGGTCTGCAGCAGCCTCAGACCTCCTGACTTTACTAAGGAACTGAAGCACTTTTCACAAAACATGCCAATGCTAAATCTAAACACTAGATCTAAACACAGAAGAATTAGTTTTTAAAATGCTTTCCACATTTTATGAGTGTTTGCCTGTATGTATTGCTGTGTATCGTGTTCTTACCTGGTTCCAGAAGAGGACATCAGAATCCATGGAACTGGAGCCACCCTGTGGTGCTGGGAAGAAACCTTGGGTTTTCTGCAAGGGCGGCTGTGCTCTTAACCACTCAGCCATCACCATCTCTCCAGCTCCAAGATATATTGTTTCCAATGTATCTTGTATTTATGTATTGTTTCATATTCGTACCTTTAAAGTTAATGCTTTACTTATATTCTCTATTGACATCATTACCTTGTCACTTTCTAAGTATATGTATTTACATGCCCTTGACTCTTTTACTTAGATTTCCTTTATTACTTTATACAAGTCTTTAAACTTCAATGTTTATGCTTAAAATAAAAAACATTTAAATTTAGTTTTTGCTTATGTGCTTCATTTACTTATATATTTGAATAATTTAGCTTAGTATTTCTATTATAATTCATTTATATGTTGTGCAAAGGTATGCCTATGTGTACTTTACCATCATCTTGTTGTCATGAATTGGAAGACTTTATATAAACAAAATGACCCAACTTTTACATTAAGAACTGACTGCATTGTTTCTTATTCTCTGAGATGTTTGGAGAAACCTGTAGATGGAAATTAGATCTGTAGACTGTGGGAAGATTTTCAAGATTGCTGAGATGTATATTATAAGTTGGGCTTCTGTAACAGCCATTTTCTCTTCAGAGGTTGAATATCTATCTATCTATCTATCTATCTATCTATCTATCTATCTATCTATGCATCATTACCTAATAAAAATTTATGCAATTTCTGTGATTGTATTATTTTAATTAGAATTCAAGATAGGATTGATTTTTTAAAAAAGCAATCCTGATATGAAAGTAACTCTTTTACCTGTGTTCCCACAGCCTCTGCATAACAACTGTCTGAAGTATCTGTCTGAAGACTATTTTCAACAATATTTTTTACACTACAATAATGTATTCTTATTTATTACTCATATTTAACCATGGACTAGATAAAAATATCAATATTAAGCCCACATAACTTTTAGAGAAATGGTTATTTAAAAAGACTGTAAAGACTGGGGATGGAACTCAGTGGTTGAGTGCCCTTCACAAGGGCCCTGGGTGCAACTCTAAACACACACACACACACACACACACACACACACACACACACCTGAAATTTTCAATGGCACAATCATAGCCTTGTGAAGTAACTGGCTACAAATTCTCCCAGGTTCACATCCTTCCTGCCTGTCTAGAGGAACTCTATCAGGTCTTCCTGGGAGAGCAATAAAAACTTGGTGGCAAAATACAACACAAATAATTGCTCATCCTGTGTGAAATGCCTCCCATCCGCTCTGGGAAACCCTCCTTGTGGCAGGAAGTAGCCAGGTAGCATGGAATAAAAGGGTCAGTGACTTCTGCCAAGCAGGTACCCAAGAGCCAGCTGGCTCTTCCTGAACCTGGTGGGCAGTGACCCAGAGTTGAATGGCAAAAGCCAAAGGCAAAACAAGATTGCACTAGCTTCAGAAAGGAGCACTTAATAGCTCTAGAGAGAGGAGGTAAGGGAATTTAGCACATAAACAAAACACAAACAAACTTAAAAACAGGCTTTATAGGCCCAGAGTAGTGTGCTAGTTGTTTCAGGACCTCTGTGGCCTGCAGGGATGTGTCACTGAAAGTGGTTATGGCTTTTGGAAAGATGCAGAGCTGAGCTGGGGTGGTGCAGGCAAGGTGGTAGAGTTTATGTGGGAGGCTGAGAGCTTTTGATGATCCACTTGGAAATTGGGTCAAACTGTGTCCTCTGTGTGCAGCCCAAAGCATTCTTCACTCTGGAGAAAATCAGCATTGTTTAGCTATCACATAGCATCTCATTTGAGCATCTCAGAGACCACCTACGACATAGTAACAGACTCTGGGGCAGTAATTCCCCAGTGTGATCTGCCGCCCACAGATCACTATGTGCTATTTATTTTTGAATGTGCATGGTGTCTTGTTTTCATTTTCACCTTTTAGAAAATTAGGTATTTTCTTCATTTACATTTCCAATGCTATCCCAAAAGTCCCCCCATACCCTACCCCCAGCTCACTTCCCCCTCCCCCTCCCACTTCTTGGCCCTGGCGTTCCCCTGTACTGAGGCATTTAAAGTTTGCAAGACCGATGGGCCTCTCTTTCCAATGATGGCTGACTAGGCCATCTTCTGATAACATATGCAGCTAGAAACACGAGCTCTGGGGGGTACTGGTTAGTTTATATTGTTGTTCCACCTATAGGGTTGCAGACCCCTTTAGCTCCTTGGGTACTTTCTCTAGCTCCTCCATTGGGGGCCCTGTGATCCATCCAGTTGCTGACTGTGAGCATCCACTTCTGTGTTTGCGAGGCCCTGGCATAGTCTCACAAGAGACAGCTATATCAGGGTCCTTTCAGCAAAATCTTGCTAGTGTATGCAATGGTGTCAGCGTTTGGAGGCTGATTATGGGATGGATCCCCGGGTATGGCAGTCTCAAGATGGTCCATCCTTTTGTCTCAGCTCCAAACATTGTCTCTGTAACTCCTTCCATGGGTGTTTTGTTCCCAATTCTAAGAAGGGGCAAACTGTCCACATTTTGGTCTTCGTTCTTCTTGAGTTTCATACCCAAGATACAAGATACAATCATTTTTGCCTTTATATTCAAGATAGAGATTCGTTGAGCAATAGTGTGGCTCTCATGTGGGCAGGTTAGCAGGAAGTGAGTCTTACAGATATATTTTCAATTTGGAAATTTTGTTAAATAATCTTCATTTAAGTTTAGTTTAGTTTGGGTTCTTGATCACAGTAAACTTAAAAATCTTTTAATTTATTTTTTGCATGGCTAAGACCAACTTCAGCGCTCCGTGTGCTAGTGATTGCTCTGCCACTGAGCTATATTCCCTCTCTCCTTTTCCTCTTCTTCTTTTCTTCTTTTAAGTTTTATTTTACTTGAAATTGAGTGTGTGTGTGTGTGTGTAGGTCTGTGCATGTGAGTGCAGGTGCCAACAGAAGCCAGAAGGGACCATCAGATCCCTTGCAACTAGAGTTACAGGTGGTTGTGAGCTGTTTGTTGTGGGCGCTGGAATCACATTCTCATTCTCTGCAAGAGATATCTTTCCAGCCTCCAGCACTCTTCCATCCGAGAAAATTCTTCTCCCCATAATCTAAACAACACACACAACGATACCCTTTAAATTAGGGCCTGTATTAAAGGAACCAAGGTCTTCACATCCATACGCAATTGATGCTTGCGACTTTCTGCTTAACATGTAATTAATAGTTTAGCATTTCCCCAGGGCCTTCCTTGGGACCCTTTCTATATCTGTTTTGCATTACAGATTCCCTTGCTAAATATTTCCAGATCATATAGATTTAGATAAGACAAGTTCCAGAACTTACAGTATTTGTTTAATTTTAACTTTTACAGTATTTATTATTGATGTGAAAAGCAATAATTCAACGAGTATCTAAGGAATAGGTGACAACTATGTTCAAGGTTGGGTAGTTTAGAGTGCCATTCAGTGGGTAGTGACCATTGATATTCAACTGCTCCCTCTTAGATATGTTAGCAAATTTGAAATGTCTTTTAGATTGATTTCCCACAATGATAATTGTGTCCTCTCTTGACGATCCCTATGGGCAGCTATGAGGCCTGACTTATCTTTCTTTCACCGTTATTGGCAAGAATTAGAGTGTGTGTGGTGGAGGTGAACTGTGGTTCACATTCTCAGAATGGGCATTCAGAGAGTTGTGGCATGTTCAGAGGGAGCAGCTGTTTATCACAGACCAAGTCTGTGAGCCTGAGGATGGTATGAATCACCTCGAGTATCAGGAGACACGATGTAAGCAGAAAAAGTATTTCCAGCGTAACCCAGGGTGTAATCAGGGTTCAGTTGGATGTCTTCAGTGAGGTGAGGTGGGTGGCTGTATTTTTTGTCTTTGGATCTTTTTTCCAATGGGACTCACTCTGGAATATATGCCTCTTTGTACTAGTTTTGGGCTTAGGAGGGGACTATTTTTCCTTTTATACAGAGTTTCATTTTTATTTTTAAATGAAATCCACAAATCCACTTCTACCTCTGTCATCCAACTTCTCCAGTGTTGCTTCCCTTATTGCTCATCTCCCTGTCCTTTTCCATATGGTATATGTGTATATATATATATATATATATATATATATATATATATATATATATATATATATAAAATGCATGCATATGTAATATATATGCACATATATGCATATATGTATACACAAAGCTACTATGTCCAATTAATATTCCCTGCATGCATATGGGTTTAAGGCTGTCCCTCGGTAATTTATGAGAGGCCCTACCTCCAAAGAAGGCTGTCAACTGTCACTAATACTTCAACTACTAGGGCTTTGTGAGCACCCTAGCATCCATGCTGAGATGGTTGGAATCAATGAAATGGGCAAAATGACTGACACAGCTTGTGGAGTGTTCCTAGTATGGCCAGGGTCTGGTATAATCTGAAAGAACTAATCTAGAACTTCCTAAAGACCGAGTCAAAATTTCTCTTAGATTTATTTTTTAAAAAGAAGTTCTAGGTGACTGGTTAAAAAATGACTTAGGCAATTGATAAATGTTCCAAATACATATTGTGAGTTGTTGGACAACATCTTGGTCTACCCTGAACAGTGAAGGAACAAGAGGGAGGGTAGCTAAGTTTTGAGAGAGAAGAGCCACAATGAGTGTGGAGGATGGAGACTGTGGGATATGTTTAGAGTGGGGTACTAGATTAGTGGTGGATGGGAAATATGTGCCACTTGGCCATTCAAATGAGGGTGGGGGGAACTAGAAAATGATGAGAAGATGGCACTAGCTGGCACAGTGGTTGAACATTGCAGGCAGTTTCTTTTCTACTCTCCTTTGTGACATCACTGGGGGCTGATCAACATCATCACTTGCAAAGTGTCTGGGGTCTTCGACTGGACTCTGCTACTCATGTCTGAATATGGCTAAAGGAGTGACTTGGCTTTTCTAGGCTCCAGTTCTTTAAATACTAAATAAGAGCAACATAGTGGACAACTAGATATCCAACCACGTAACTTGGTGACTTGGAAGTTCTTGTGTCTATGCTTCATGGATGGGAATAGGTAAGCAGATAGTGTTTGGCATTTTCCCCTTTACCACGGTCACTATGTCAGCTCAGTTACATATATTTTATATAGAATTTCCATAGACAGTTTCTATTTGAAGGGCAGGTTCTATGTCTAAAAGGAAAGTTGGGCAAGCATTCAGTTTAGACTATTTCTGAGAGAATGTAGCTGGTATCCAAAGCCTTTGGATTTCTTAGGCTGAAGACAGCAAACTCATTTGCACCCATATTATCTGTCCTCTGAGGGTTGTTACTAAAATGCGACGATGAGATTTTGGACAATAATGGCCTAGAATATACTATCAAAGGCATGATAAGAAGGGAACATTTATTGAGGTCTATTAAGTCTCTGGCCCCATTCTCAGAAATTTAGATAATTAAATATTTATGTCCTCCAGAAATCGGTTAAATGTTTATTATTATTGGTACTATTTGAAAAAAATGAGACTAGGATTTGGAGACAAGGCAGCCCTGCTTTAAATAATCATGGTTGGAAACAGAATGCCACGGTAAACTCATGCTTTAAGACCCTGTTGCTAAAGACTCCAAGCCCTTTGGTTACAGGATATGGAGAAATCAGGCTGGCACTGACAAGGAAGCAGCCTCCTTGCTCGCTGGCTTTTATACCACAGGAAGGATGCTATGTAGCCTGCTGGGGAAGAAGAGTTATCAATATTCTTACCCAGCTATGAACCCATGAGCTACAACAATGACTGGCATGACAGGTGTGCCCATGTATACTGTAATAATATATACTATATACTATATACTATACAATGTAAAATATATAATACAACATATAATATATGATGTATAATACATTATTATATAACAATATGAAATGTATAACTATAATTGTAATTATAGTGGGTAATCAATTGTTTTCTGATTGGTCTAAAACCTGCTCCACAGAAGAAAACACATGCCCCACACTGTAAATCTAATGAAGAACCCATGGAAGGGGAGCTTACAGTTCCCAGAGGTGAACCAACTATAATTGTTTTGACAAATAGCCTCAGTATCAAACTGCTTTCTAAATACATATCTCTCTACTCATAGATTAGCACAGCTCCCAGTCTTCATTAGAGAAGCATGTCAGTAGTGGACAGCAGTTTACAGAAAGTCACAAGTGGTCCAAGTGCAGAGGCTAAGTGTCTGTGGAGTGCTCTACCATCAATGAGACACAGATATCATCCCCTTCCCCAGATAGGCTTGGGATCACTGAGGAATAAGGGGCAGAAAGATTGTAAAAGCCAGAATTTAGAAAGACTATGTGTACTGGCTAGTTTTGTGTCAACTTGACACAGCTGGAGTTACCACAGAGAAAGGAGCTTCAGTTGAGGAAACGCCTCCATGAGATCCAGCTGTAAGGCATTTTCTCAATTAGTGGTCAAGGGGGAAAGGCCCCTTGTGGGTGGGACCATCTCTGGACTGGCAGTCTTGGGCTCTATAAAAGAGCAGGCTGAGCAAGCCAGGAGAGGCAAGCTAGTAAGGAACATCCCTCCATGGCCTCTGCATCAGCTCCTGCTTCCTGACCTGCTTGAGTTCCAGGCCTGACTTCCTTTGGTGATGAACAGCAGCATGGAAGTGTAAGCTGAATAAACCCTTTCCTCCCCAACTTGCTTCTTGGTCATGATGTTTGTGCAGGAATAGAGACCTTGACTAAGACACTATGGTAAAGCAGTGTCTTCTAAACATGACAGGACAAGTGCACTCATGAAAGTAGCTGTAAATGTCTGCCCAGGACCCTCACGGATCAAGCCATTCTGGAGAGGGGAAGGGCTCATGAGCTCCCATCCCTAGGTGAGCAGCTGTTGACAATGGATGACTGCTAGGGTCAGTTGTCTTTTAAATGTGTGCTCCCTGGCAGGCCAACCATGCTCTAGTAGATGACCCCACAACCATGTCTATAGGGGCAGCACAGATGAGACTCAATAGTTTTTACTTTTTCTTTTGAAGAACATAAAACTGGGAACAGGTGGATTTGGTAGGAGTTAGGAGAAAGAATGGGGAGGTGAATTTGATAAAATTGCATTATATACATAATATGAAATTCTAAAAGAATTAATGAAATGTATTATACTAAAGTAAGATCAGGGCCAAGATTATAAATCGGCCAATTTCCAGGATTCATAGCCTTCATGGTCCTATTTTTGGCCTTTTCAGCCCTCCTATGTCCTATTGATGCCCTGGGCTCCTCCCAGTGGAGATAACTTTTTCTATGAGGAGTAGTGTGCAGGTAGGACCTAGCTGCACAAACAGCTTTGGTGCTCACCTGGGCTACACATTCCTCTCCAGGTACAGTAGCATAGGATGGAGAAATGTCTGAAAGATTCAGTATGCACAGGTCACCAGGACTGCAGCATTCCTGTGTGCAGTGAGCCTCAGTAAGGACAGGGAAGTTGAGTTGTTTTGAGGAGATGGTGTAATTGTTATGTAATACTGATTTTATTATATAGTTATTATACAGTGTTAAGATTCAGATTAAGGTATGGAGAAGCCATTGATGTAACCACATGCCCTTTAAATATTTTTTAAAAAGCCATATACTAGGAGTTACTTGGACTTTTCTCAAGAATTTTAAGTTTCCCCAGATTTTTGTTTCTTTGTTTCTAAATCTATCATCTGTCTGTCTTTCTGTCTGTCTGTCTTCTATATCAACTCCCTTACTACATAGTTTAGGTTGTTTTCAAAGTCATTTAGTAGTCCAGGCTGGTCTGAAACTCTCTGTCCTCTGACCCAGCCACAGTTCCAGGAAGAGAGACATGTACAACTCTTCCAAGCTTTTAAAATATGTTTTAAAAAATAGATTTGCTAATCTTGGTAGTGTTAGTAAATGCTAGCTAGTTGTCTAGGAACAAAATAAAACTGGCAACGTGCTTGTAACCTGCCCTGCCTTGTGTAAGCTTTGAAGCTTAGCCTGTCTCCCTGTGGTTGCTCTTTGTACAACATAACCTTGGTGATGAATTCCAGATGTTGCTCTGTGGAGTGCTTCAGGGCCTTACACA
The DNA here is from genome assembly GCF_000001635.26 of Mus musculus. NCBI lineage: Eukaryota > Metazoa > Chordata > Mammalia > Rodentia > Muridae > Mus > Mus musculus. The sequence goes on along the minus strand of NC_000070.6, from coordinate 10,794,631 downwards.
TTATATTTCTGAGCAAATAAATGTATTTCCCCCCTTGTGACTGAAAGGCTAAATGGCAGGTCATGTGTACCTGTGCATGTGAAAGGGCGTTTATATTTTGATCAGGTGAAATGCACCTGGGTGCCGTAAATATTGCAGATTGGTGTGATGTCATTGATCCAAAAGTCTAAGGGCTTGGAAGGCTAGCTTGGCTCTAGGACCTCTCTTTTTCCTTTCCCACCCATCTTTTGCTCTTTGAGATGTGGAGAAGAGAACCTTAAGTGCTGAGATTTCATGAGGGCTTGCGATCTCAAATGACTCTCCTGACTCCCCACCTTGGAGAGGGTGGACTTTCCATAATGCACTCTGATCCCTGTGCTCGGTATGGATGTGGGACTTTCCCTAAGGTTTCACATTATTGAAAGAAGGGCGATAAGCTGGGGGGATACTGCTGGTCTCTTTCACTTTCACACCTCCTTCAGGTTGGAGAACACCTGAGAAGTTGGGGGCAGAGAGGCCACGGTAGCTTGCTTCCTGTGAACTCTTTGAAGTATCATCTTCATCTGCCTTCAGTGTGGTAGGGAGCCTGGAGTTTTGGTACAAGCTCAATTCATAGAAAGCCTATGGCATATGTACACAGACACATACATGTTATGTAAACGTAGCTTTATTAATAACAAGGCTGATACTTTAATCTCTATCAACAAGCCTCTGCGTGACATTCTCGCAAGTAGTTCAGAGCATAGAATCTATGCCATATGCAGACCAAGTTTATCACTAAACCAATATATACTCATGAGAAAAAAAAACCAACCAGAAACTAGAAAAAGTACAAAGAAAAAAGTAAGTTATCCATATTTATGTTGGGATAATCCTCTTAACTTTTTTGTTGTTATTGTTAATCTTTCAAGTTTCCTCTCTACCTGGTTTCCCTGCCCTCTATGCACAAGAATATATGCCCAATCTTATAAACAAGTGTTAAAACATATGTATAGTAAACATACATGTACCCACACATATTTCTTTACCTCTTCTCTAAGCCCATTTTTGGTTACACTTTTTATTTTTTACTGTACTACACAGCATAAAGGTGGACATGACTGAACTGGGCTCTATGTACAGGTCTGCTGATTTCCTCAGGTCCTTAGACAGGAACTGCTGAGGTGGCCTGGCCTGCCTGAGAAACAGACGAGGCTTTGGCTCTCTTACCAAGTTCTAGCCTGCAGTCCCCTTGGTCTGTACTTAGATAGACAAAGCCTGGGACACTCAGTCCTCCATCTGTACCACAGAGTATGCTGGTTAACCTGAATTTTGTTCTGTTTGCTTGCTAGCTTGACATTTTGATTTATAATAATCCTACTTTGGTAAAAGATGTTTGGTTTGTGTTCTTCAAAAATATTTTGAATTCTTGGCTCTTTAACATGAGGTCTAGGTCTGACAGCTTACCTGTCATGGGCTGTGAAGTTTATTATCCCACAGTTCTGTGGATGCTGAGGTCGGTGATCATGGTACCAGCATCTGGCAAGGGTCTTCTTGCTGCCTGACATATGAGAGAAAGTAACACATGATGGAAAGGTGTAAGGAATGAGAGAGGTAAGGAAAGGGGGAAAGACAGGATGTGTCCTTTAATAGGGAATTCCATACTGTGTTGACTAATAGTCTCTCTGTGAAGGTAAAGCCCTCATGGCCCAATCACTTCTTACAGGTCCCACTTCTCAACATTTAAAATGGTGATTAAATTTCAATGTGAGCCTGGGCTAAGATAAACATTCCAAGCATAGCACATGGTAAATGCCAGCTCTTCTGTGCTGTGTCGTTGACAGGGCTGATCTCAGTCATGTGGCCCTTCACGTTTCTGTCACCCAAGCTTTTGCTCTTCCACCTGCCTTCCACAGCAAGCCCTGAGACTGAACTTTGCAATGTTCAGTGCCACCAGTTCTCAAGGGTCAGCAAAATCTTACCAAATGGCATAGTCATGTTTGTCTACTCTGCTCAGAATGACAAACTATGCTTTCACCGTCCTGAGTGTTTTCCCTAAAAGCGAGATTTCTGTTTGTCATTGCATCACATGTATTTTCCAGTTCATTTATTTATTCAAAATTTTTAATATTTTGTTGAGTGAATAGCTTGAGGAGTGCCGTAAACACATGAGTGAGCTATTTCCATATGCTTAGTGGGGAAGGAAGATGTGTGGGAACTTTCACAGTATGATAAACATTATAACAGGAGACTGTCCTATATGTAGTGGTGGAGCAAAGGAGAGAGAATGTGCAAACAGGAAGATGGTGGGATATGCGATGATGAGCTGATGGAGTGTGCAGAGTGGGAGGAATCATGAAGAACAGCACGGGGAAAAGGACAGGGCGAACACGGGAGCTCTGCTCACCTGAACAGGGTTGGCTCAGTGTGTGTGTGTGTGAGTGTGTGTGTGTGTATGTATATGTGTGTGTGCGTGTGTGTGTGTGTGAAATGAGAACTCTGTATTAACCCTATTTTGACCTCAGTGAGGCCATCATGACTTCTTATGTTTGTGTCTAACTAGCCCTTCTACCATACTGCAGTTTTTTTTGAGAGCACTTCCACTTCTTTGAGTGCTGTGTGAACTAAGCAACAAGTGTAGAATTTGTTGCAGAGTGGATGGATGAAGAAGGAGGATCAGAATGCCAGGTAGCAGGGATAGTTACAGAGCTGTCACCCCAAATGCGTATCATACATGCACAACTAAGGCCTCTTTGGTATGATGCAGCTTTGTAAGCTAGCTACTCTTGTAGACTGTGACTGTGTGCCTTCTTGGCTGCCTCTTCACTTCCTCTCACTGGTCACCACCTGGGCTACCTGCTTCTGTCTGCAGAGGCAGAGTCATAAATAAAGTCCACTAGTTTCTGGGAGAGTCACTCCAGCCCTCAAGGGCAGAGGGCCTTTGACTGGGGTTTCAGCCCTCCTTTAATCTTCCTTCCTAGTGTCCACTGTGTTATGATAATAATGGCTTTTTCTCACTTATATAATGAATTATATATTCTCACCATATATAATGAATATGCCGCCCTGATACTGATATGATATTGTGACGGTTTGTATATGCTTAGCCCAGTGAGTGGCACTATTAGGAGGTATAGCCTTGTTGGAATAGGTGTGTCACTGTGGGGTGGGCTTTAATACTTTCATCCTATCTGTCTGGAAGGAATTCTCTTCAAAGCAGACTTCAGATGAAGAGGTAAACTCTCAGCTCTGCTTGCACCGTGCCTGCCTGGATGCTGTCATGCTCCCACTTTAATGATACTGGACTGAACCTCTGAATCTCTAAGCCAGCCCCAACTAAACATTGTTTTTATAAGAGTAGTCAAGGTGTCTGTTCACAGCAGTAAAACCCTAAGTAAGACAGATATAACGAATATATTCATTATAAAATTATGTCTTTACCTCTGCAAATCTAGAGTTTTATTCCAGACTTACTCTCCTTGATTATTGGTGCCTAGCTCAGGGCTTACATGTTCAAACTGGTAATACAAGCAGGTGGAACACACTCCACTTAAGCCATTAGACACACTGTGGTAGCTGCTTGTTCACTGTACCCTTTGTTCCTGTGTCCAGATTATGGGGATAAGATTTCCATCCTGTCACAGGAATACAAAGGGCTAGAGTATCCTGGGCTCAGTGCTGAGGGACTGTCATTTTTGCCATTACAATTTGTGTTATCTTGCGTTTCTCCTCATGCACCCCCTCCAAGATCTTTAGGCTCAAGATTGTTGTGCTGTGGTCCCGCAGGGCCCAAGAGGGATGAAACACCTTGGATACACCTCCTCTTTTTTAGGATGGGTGACGTCAGTCCAACAGAACACACCCATCCTTCCCAGTTGGTAACTACTGAGGTTTGTCCTCAGCTACACACACCAGCTCTTCTGTTGACTATCTTCTAATATATAATTAATGATGAACCAAAGCTGCCCACATTTTCAGTTTTTCTAAGCATGATCTCACCACCAGGCTATGATGCCTTACTGCTGAGGGGCTCCATATAGCCATAGGGGAAGTCTCTCATCCACTAGTCTGATGTTCAATAATGTGATCAGATTAGAGAAAGTACCTGAATTCACGAAGTCATGCCACTGGGTCCAGCCCTCAGGACTTGGTGTCATGTGTGTAAAACATACACACATTGATTCCAAAGATCAAAAGATCCCCTTGTATTCCTCTTTCTCAGTTTTCCAGTCCAGACTCCGCATGCCATATGCCTCTCCTTCATCAGAGAGCAGTATTCAGGAACATACCCTAGGATTCTCCTTCCTAGGAAGAGAAGAAGGCTGGGTATGTCCATGCCATATCATCAGTCATCAGCTGAGAGCTGCTGTAGGAAACTCTAGAGAAGGTTCCCAGGCAGTTGGATGTTCTCTAGGATGCTCTGAAGTGGAGAGGCCAGAGGTATGCAGAGGTTCTCACAGGGTCTGCTTCTGTTTGTCCAAGTGCTCTAGACATGTGTTTTCTCTGCAGCCCATCCTTCTTGTCTCTGTTTACATGATGGAATATGACTCTCTGCTCCTTCAAGCCACACATATGAATCCATCATCCCTTAAATGTTGGTTCCAAATTGCTTGGACAGATAATGTGATTGGTTCAGTTTCAGAGGGTTATATTCATTCTTAGCCAATCAGCTGTGACTATATGTTGTAACACACATACAGCCAGCTAGGGCGCTTCTCCTGTTTCAGTTCATGGCAAATGGGCAGCAGCTGGCTTAGGCAGGGGTGGATAGTGATTTCTGCCAACATTTATCAGGTCTTTCTTGTGTGTGAGGCTTTGTAAAGGGCATGTAGATGAATGGCTTGCCAGCGTGCTTAAAAAGGAAAGACCATAGAATTTAAAGATGAGACCGATGCTTGGGGTTAACCTGTGCAGAACCATTTCTCCCTAGTACCTAGGTGAGAAACTGCTTTACGGAGCGTAGAAAGAAATGCTGAGATAATTTTCTTTCACTCAGACATATAATAAAACAGCAACCTGGACATTTAGGTGAGTGGGAGTAGTTTTTTTAGCCAGATTTCAAAATGAATTTAGACCTTGCTACCAGGTTCTCCCTGGGAACAGAGTGGACTCAACACTAGGTTGACTGCCAGGGTAAAGGAATGGGAGTGATTGCAGGGCTGAGAGGAAAGAAAGATCTGTATCAGACAGCCTGCTCTGTTATTTCTGCTGTGGTAAAGAGGAGCAGGACCATGGGGACATTGTATTGCCAGATCTCTTCTATTTTGAGATCAAGTACTGAAGGCAAACAAAAATAAGGAACAGAATAGTCCTTTATCAAACTTTGGCAGGAGGGCCTTTTGTCCTTGGGGAGGCTGTTTGCCTGGGAAATGCAGCGAGGACAGGTTGTTCTGCACGTTGTAGGTCTTGAAGATCCCTCTGTGCTGTAGGGTATCTAGTAGAAGACTACTCAGGCATGGGTTTAAGCCAGTAGAAAGTCTTCATTAGCCAGCCGGTGACCACACCCAGTGTTCTGAATTCCAGTGTTAGTCCAAGCCTTTTCTTAGGTTGAGCTTTTAAGTACAAAACCCTTCTGGGTTGACACATTTCAGTTAGCAAGAACAGTTAGCCAGAAATAAAACTATAAAAAACAATGAGCAAGGTTAGTGCATTTAGAGAGTTTCTCAAAACTATGGGCTTTGATGGTTTATGTCTTTGTTTTGGTTTCGGCAGGTAGTGTTGCCTATGTGCAGGGTTCTATGGCCTGAAGGGTACTTCTACCATGGCATCAGGTGTGCTAAGGTACCCTCACTGGTTCTATCAGCAGGAGTCAAATCATAGGCACATCTGAGGGCAGGGGGCTGTATAGTCTATTTAGCTTAAAAGAATGAAGGGTCCTGTAGCAAGAGCTATAAAAGGATTAAGGACCCAGCCATGGCCATAAGTAGGATAATTAATTGAAGCAGGGGCCAGGCAAGAGTACAAAGATATGTTCAGATTGTTAGGTTTTGGATGTCTTTTTAAAAAAGAGTTATTTATAACCATGGTTAACTTAAAAATTATTCTGGACTGGTTGGCATAGGAGCAAGAAGTTGTTCTTAGTGATCTCCTTGATCTACCAAGAAGAGGCCTAATCTCTGACCTGGAAGAACAACCTCTGATAAGTGGCTTTGTTCAACTGTTTGGAGTGTGACTCTTATGTGCTAAGAGGTAAGGAGTCAGATGATTGAAATGTGGTCAGCACCCTTGGGGGGGGGTGTGTGTTGCATTCTGGAGAAGGTGACTACATGAACTGTTTTATTAAAATAGGAGAAAGTTGACAGAGATCAGTCTAGCTTTATGCAGGCCTTAATAATTTCTGACACCTTCCAGAAATTAATTCTGGTTCAAGAAAGGGTTGCGGGCCAGCCTTGGCAAGCTTAGCTTTTGGACAAGAGGGACAGAGACTTAGCAGAGTCAGCCAGTTCTGCTGTGTTTGGAATGAATCATGACATACTCCAAGCACCTTGTTAGTTAGCAGGAAACAAGTCCCTGTGTTTCTTTCTGGGATGGACAAACAGCTCTGCAGTATACACTGAGACAGACACAGGTGGGCTTTCTGAACATATGATTATATATATATATAAACAAATCAGCTGAGCAACAGGCCTCCTCCAAGACAGCTGGCATGCAGCGAATCTGGGTGGTGTGAACCATCCTCAGACAAGCAGACAAGTGACTGGTGTTTTCTTTTTTTCTTATTGGTTATTTACATTTGAAATGTTGTCCCCTTTCCTGGTTTCCCCACTGCAATCTCTGATACCATCCCCTTTCCATTTGCCTCTATGAGGGTGCTCCTCCACCCATCCACTTCCTCTTCACTCCTCTACCATCCCCCTACGATAGGACATGGAGGCTCCACAAGACCAAGGGCCTCTCCTCCTATTGATATGCCAGTTAAAGTAATCCTCTGCTACATATGTAGTTGGAGCCAGGGATCTCTCCATGTTTACTCTTTGGTTGGTGGTTTATTCCCTTGGAGCTCTGGGAGGGGGGGTGTTGGGGGAGTCTAGTTGATATTGTTGTTCTTCCTATGAGGTTGCAATCCCCTTCAGTTCCTTCAGGCCTAGATTTTCCATTGGGGTCCCCGGGCTCAGCCTGATGATTGGCTTAGAGCATCCACATCTGTATTGGTTAGGTGCTGGCAGAGCCTCTCAGGGGGCAGGTATACCAGGCTCCTGTTAGCAAGCACTTCTTGGCATCAGCAATAGTGTCAGGGTTTGGTGTCTGCAGCTGCGATGGCTCCCTAGGTGGGGCAGTGTCTGGATGGCCTTTCCTTCAGTCTCTGCTCCATTTTTTTTAAACTTGCATTTCCTTTAGACAAGAAAAATTCTGGGTTGCTGTTCAAAACACCTCAACTCTGAAGCAGGTGGTTCTACTAGGTTTTCTGACAAAACTGCTCTTGCTACAAATGGGCTAGGAAGCAGCACAGTGCAATGAAAAAAACTTGAATAAACGAATGCCTGGTTTATCTTTCTAGCTTTCCTTTGGGCCATGATGCCTGACAAAAATGGAGCTGAAAGTGATGGCTGGGCTAAGATGAGGTCAGCAATATTTCACCTGATCAAGCTGAGACCTCAGGGGATGGAAAGGCATTTTGTTCCAAGCTCAGCCATGGTGCTGCAACTAGTCAAGGCCCATGGCTCTGGGAGGCAGATCCTCAATTCTCCTCCTCCTCCCCCTCCCTCTTCTTCCCCTTCTCTCCCTTCTCCTCAACTTTCTCCCCCTCCTCCCCCTCCACACATGATTCAATTTCATGGCATTTGCAATCTCAAGAGAAAGGAATATTCCAAATTCCAGACCCCCATCCTGGAGCAGGCTTCGTAAGCCCAGGGATGGAGGCCAACAGCCTGACATCCTCTGCCCATCAGCAGCTCATTGCTGCTGCGCAGTACAGAACTATCTTGTTTTCTACTTCTAACCTCAGTTTGTACAGACTCTTTTTTTTTTTTTTTTTTTTTGTGTAGAATCTGAATGTATTTTGCCAAATCGAATCAAACTTTTTATACAGAAGACAATAAGGAAGTTGGGTGACATACCCGCAAGGTACAAATGAGGTAACCGGATGCTTAATGACTCTTACACAGAACAGAGGAATGAAAACGCAAAGATTGGAAGGAACTGGGCAATAAAATAACTGAGACAAAGTCAGCCCTATCTAAGGTCAGCTATAATCTTAGAAGCCAGGGCTGAGGTCTTTACACTCCTAGGGCAAGGGCTTGTACAGACTCTTGACCTTGGGAGTGGAGACAGAGCTCCAAGAGTTAAGAAACAAGTAAAAAGAAAAATGGCACAAGCAGTTTGAACCCATGGCTTATTTATTTTTTGCTCTACAAAGGACAGCAGGAGATTTGCATATGTAATTAGTCAGACAGGAAAGTACTCTCAGTCACTGCCTTGTGTGCTAGCGTGCTTCGTGCTTCACCTGAGAAGCCTAGGAGCAGTAGGTATCTCAGGAAACATGGGAAGCCCTTCTGTATGCTAGTACAGCACCATCATTGTTTGTAACTCTCTTTTTTTAAAAAAAATTATGTCTGAGTGTGTGCGTGCATGTTTGTGTATGTGAGTGATCATGTGTGAGTGTGGATGTGTATTATGGTTTGTGTGTGGAGAACAAGAGACCATGGCCAGTGTCAGTTTTCACCCTCTGCCTTGTTTGAGACAGGTCTCTTGTTCATAGCTACATAAGCCAGTTCCCAGGACTCATTTGTCACAGGATTGTACATTCACACTATCACATTTGGCTTTACATATGTTCTGAATATTGGGTCTTTATGCTTGCACAACAAGAACTTTATTCACTGGGCCATCTACCCTGCTGTGTTTTTACCTCTTGTATTGTAGATCAGCTACCTTCTAAGCAATGGTTTCCATTCATAGGAATCCTGGTTGGAAGTGGTCCTTTGATACCCAAGTCCTATTGTCACAACTAGGCAGCATTTCTTGTAGAAATTCAGTGGCTCTTCTACCCACACAACAGGTCCATTTCTTGGTAATGATGAGAGATTGAAAAAAAAAATCCTTTTTTCCTATGGTCTAAAGACATTCTAAGATGGGGTTATAGCTTGCAATAAGGATTTATATCTAAATGAAGTAGTACCATACTGTCAGAGTTGGACTTTGATTTTATATATGTAGGCATGGTTCTGGTCCTAAGGTCCTGTTCCCTAATTGGTTCTAGATCTATCAGTAAAGATGCCATGGACCAATTGCTGATCAGGGAATGGGAGGGAACTCTAGGTCCCTGCAGTCAATCTGGCAGACATGGGGAGAGGGAGAGAGTTCACCATAGTTTGGAGGGACAAAAGGTGACCAGCCATGTGAGATCTTGGGTGGAGTGGCCGTAGACCGCTTCTATAGGTGGGATGATGGGATGTTGAGCTGGGACTGAAGGAGGCTGAGCAACTGAAATTGAGTGCAGATTTTAGGGTGCTGATCTGGGAGATCTGGCTAGGGCATGCTAGCCAAGGTAGATTGGAGGCATCCAGCAGTTGAGCCAATAAAGCAAGAAATTGAACAACTGTGTGTGTGTCTGTGTTTTTCATCCATGGATCCAATATTCTCTGGGTGGGGGCTGGTAGTGTGGTCTGTTTCTAGAGCTCCAATGAGGTAGCAAAAGCTATAGGCAATACATGTAGATGGTTTCCTTGTCACCACAAGATTTTTTTTTTATAGGAGGATTTTTTTTTAATATATAGGAGCACAGAGGGGTATCTAAAGAGCATAGGAAACTCACCACTGAAACACATAGGTGTCTGCACCACTGAGAAGTCTCACCCCAGCATGCACAATGACTCACAAAAATAGTCACTGAGCCTCAGTCAACTTTCTACCATGTATATACTCTAGCATCATCCAAGGACACATGCAGCTTGGGGCATGACCAGGAAAGGGTGTGGCCTGAAATCTCAGGTGAGGATCTGATGGATCTTCTCCCTCTGCCACCTAAATGAGAAAATTAAGAGCCATGGATCTGATGTCACTACATTGTTTTGCTTATTTTACTGTTGTGACTGCAAACTAGATGGCCATGTCTCATCCAGGGAAACAGTTCTATTGACCACGGGAGCTGTCTCTGGTTCGTATGTGCATTGCTTCTCTCATTGCTCTGACCAAACACCAAACAGAAACAACCTACAGGAGGAAAGATCTCTCTTGGCTCATAGTTTAGCAGGTGCACCTCATAGTCATGGGAAAGGCATGATGCCTGGAGCAGCTTAGTGTGTAGTGGCAGGATCTTACAGTGGAAGGTCACATCACCATAGTAGAAAAGAAACAGATCTCTGGCTAGAAGCAAGGCTGAGTATAACCTTCAAAGGCTATCTCCAGTGGCTCACCTCTACCAGTCATGGCTCCTACCTACAACATCCATAATCCCTCATACACATGAGCCTGTGGTGGATACTTTAAAGTAGAATCATCATAGAGAACCACTAAGTAGTATGTAACCCAAGGATCTTTGTGAGACAAGAGAATTGTAAGGGTATGTTTTTTCCCTGTGAAGAAAAACAAGCATGAGCACATTTTTTTTCTCCACCAGTGGGACTCAATATCACTCTCATGGGTCATTGTAGCTTATCAATAGCTAGTAACTACTATTTGATAGCAACAAGAATGGACAAAGCTCTATGAAAGATTTAGGTTCTTAGCTTAAACTTGTATCCAAATACTTGACTAAATCCTTTCAGAGGTCAGCCTCACATTCACACCTCACTATCCTGTGGAGTGGGATGCCTCTCAGTTTGAGCAAAAATGCAGACTGCTGCTTCCTCAGCTGGCCTATGAATGCAAATGATATGGCCTCTGGAGATCAGTGAACAGGCAATATTATCATTTCAGGTATCTAATGATAGACTGCTATAAGGAGCTTGCAAAAGTGAGGTAGAAACACAGTATTGGAAACAACCTGTTAAAAGTCACTGCTCTGACATCAACTGATTGACTTGAACAGAGGGAGGGCCATTTGTTTTTCAAATAAGGACACAGAGAAGTTAGAGGTTCTAGGCTCCACCAGAGGTGCACTGAATGGGAATTTCTAGAGGCTGGGGTCTTCTAAAGTAACATACGCCTTCTCACAATGGCAAATGACTCACTAGCTGCACGTTCCACAGCTTTTTTTCCCCAGTATAACATTTAAAAAATTGATTTTCTGGGACTTTCACATCATGCACCCCAATAACACTCACTTCCTAGACCTTCCATGTCCAGCCCCCACCTTTCTGACTCCCTACAAAAGACGTAAAACTAAAAATAAGAATAAACCAGACAAACAAATGTACCAATGAACTAACCAAGTCTTCTTTGTTGGACCTTAAGTAGACCTGAGTTCTTCCTTTCCCAGACTCCTGCTAGAAACCATCAATTGTGGAGAATACACTTCAGCATCCCTATCACACATTTGAAGAGTTCTTTTTGATGACTTCCTGTCTAGGCTGTTATTTTCTTTGGGTGTAGTAGGGATGGGGTAAATGTAGGAGTTGTCACAGAAGCCTTCCTTGTCTCTCCCTCTCAGCTGTGCATCTGTGGTCATAGATATCACAGCAAAAGCAGCTCCTTGCTTTTCATGGTCAGGGGTTAGCAGGAACACATATCATGGGTCTCCACAAAGTTTATGGCAACAGCACAGACCACAAACACAGACAGTCCCCAGATGCAGTAGGACCACAGACTACACAAAACTCTGGGAAGCAGCCTGGACCATGGACATCCACGTGGCCTTCAGAATCACAAGATTTCAGCTCTAACCCTGTAGTTCAAGACCAAAATGAGGGACAAGAAAGGGAGAAAGGGAATGCAAGCTGCTTTAAAAAACACTTTGCCCCTTCTTAGAACTGGGAACAAAACACCCATGGAAGGAGTTACAGAGACAAAGTTTGGAGCTGTGACGAAAGAATGGACCATCTAGAGACTGCCATATCTGGGGATCCATCCCATAATTAGCCTCCAAACGCTGACACCATTGCATACACTAGCAAGATTTTGCTGAAAGGACCCTGATATAGCTGTCTCTTTTGAGGCTATGCCGGGGCCTAGCAAACACAGAAGTGGATGCTCACAGTCAGCTATTGAATGGATCACAGGGCCCCCAATGGAGGAGCTAGAGAAAGTACCCAAGGAGCTAAAGGGATCTGCAATTCTATAGGTGGAACAACATTATGAACTAACCAGTACCCCGGAGCTCTTGACTCTAGCTGCATATGTATCAAAAGATGGCCTAGTCGGCCATCAATGGAAAGAGAGGCCCATTGGACTTGCAAACTTTATATGCCCCAGTACAGGGGAATGCCAGGGTCAAAAAGTGGGAGTGGGTGGGTAGGGGAGGGGGGAGGGTATGGGGGACTTTTGGGATAGCACTGGAAATGTAAATGAGGAAAATACCTAATAAAAAATAAAAAAAAAAACCCTGTCTTATAAGAAGAAATGCTACAGGTAGAGGAGGAAATTATTATTTTTAAGTAGAAGGGTAGCAGTAGAAAGCTAAATAATGAGAAGGAAACCTTACCTTTGTTAATATCACCATTTCCTTCCTTCTAGTTAGTGAATCAAACTCTGGCAGTAGAAGAGAACATAGTGTGGTAAGAAATAAATTATTTTTGAGAATTGATGCTGTTTACCCCCTATCTTAGTCACTGTTCTATAAGAGACACCATGACCAAATCAACTCTTAGGAAGAGTTAAAGTAGGCTTGCTTATAGTTTCAGAGGGTTAGCCTACTATCATCATGGCAGGGGCATGGTGGGAGCATGACAGTACTCATGGCACTGGAGCAGTAGCTGAGAGCTACATCCTGATTCTCAGGCAGAGAGGGTAACCTGGGGCTCCTGCGGGCTTTTGAAACCCCAAAGCCCACCACCAGTGACACACTTCCTCCAACAAGGCCACACCTCCTATTCTTTCTCAAATAGTGCCATTCTCTGATGACTAAGCATATATAGACCATTGTATTCAAGTATATGGGCTCATGGGGCGGCCATTCTTGCTTAAATCACAACTCCATCTGTGACAATTCGATTTGCCAACTTGACATGACCTAGAAATTACCTGAGAAGAAAGTCTTTTTTTTCCAGTTTTTACATTTTTATTAGATATTTTCTTTATTTGCATTTCAAATGCTATCCTGAAGGTCCCCTATACTGTTCCCCTACCCACTCACTCCCACTTCTTGGCTCTGGTGTTCCCCTGTACTGGGGCATATAAAGTTTGCAAGACCAAGGTGCCTCTCTTCCCAATGATGACCGACTAGGCCATCTTTTGCTACATATACAGCTAGAGACATGAGCTCTGGGGGTACTGGTTAGTTCATATTGTTGTTTCACCTATAGGGTTGCAGACCTCTTCAGCTCCTTGGGTACTTTCTCTAGCTTCTCCATTGGGGGCCCTGTGTTCCATCCAATAGAAGACTGTGAGCATCCACTTCTATATTTGCCAGGCACTGGCATAGCCTCACAAAAGACAGCTATATCAGGGTCCTTTCAGCAAAATCTTGCTGGCATATGCAATAGTGTCTGCGTTTGGTGACTGATTATGGGATGGATCCCGGTTTGGGCAGTCTCTGGATGGTCCATCCTTTGGTCTCTTCTCCAAACTTTGTCTCTGTAACTCCTTCCATGGGTATTTTGTTCCCTATTCCAAGGAGGAATGAAGTATCCACGCATTGGTCTTCCTTCGAGAAGAAAGACTTAATGAGAGATTGTTTACATTGGGTGGGTTGGTGGACTTGTTTATGGGGAATGCCTTACTTAGGTTAATTGATGTAGGAAAATCTAGCTCACTGTGGGCAGTATCATTCCCTAGGCAAGAGTGGTGGTGGTTCTGAACTGTGTAAGTGTGAGCAAGTAAACAAGCAGGTGTGATATATTCATTTCTCTCTGCTTTTGACTGTGACTGTGACAAGCCTCTAAAGTCCTGCTGCCTTGACTCCCCTGTATGATGGACCATAACCTGTAATTGTAAGACAAACAAACCCTTTCTTTTCTAAGCTACTTTTTATGATAACAACAGAAATGAAACTAGAACACTATCCATAGATGCTGTCTTCTGAGGAGGACAGACTATTAAGATGTGCCAGTAGAGCAGTGGGTAGTAGCATTCAAAATGGGCGAATCAACAATAGAGCTGATAGCTGGAGACAAAGAAGAGCATATAGGTTGTGAATTTGCAGAAATAAGTGAAGACTAAAGACAGCAAAATTTGGGGGAATTTCAGGGAAAACTATCAGGAGGAAAACAAGACCAAACTAGAGCTTTGGAGAGAAATCTTAATTTGGGTTTTTATTAAATTTTACTGGATAACTTATGAGTTATCCTTCTACATAGTCTCACTAGATTTTCAGTAAAAATCTATAATAATTGCCAATACTTGGAAGAATAGGATTTGTTTTAGGAACTTCAAAGCAAGTAAGAAGACTGTTTCATAGAATGCCTTTGGCTTCAAGCGACAGGAAGATCAACAAGTGGTGATCTAGGGGTGGTGACAGGGGACAATTTATTATTAATTAGAAGTTTGGAGGCATCTCTAGTGTTGTTTTATTTTTCCCTCATACTTCTCTTCACCCAGATGACTAGTAGTGATCTCATTACTTTCTTAACTGAAGGGCACGCTTGGAATCCAAGTATCTGCCCTTTTCACCCTCTATATTGGGAATTGCATAAGATAAAAGTTGGGGATAGCCATTGTGGAACTATTGTGCATTGAGTAGAACTTTGAAGATACTGTCACTTTTTACAAAGCCAGATATGGTGGTGAATATTTCTTATCCCAGCAATTAGGAAGTTGAGGAGAAAGGATTGTGTGTGTGTGTGTGTGTGTGTGTGTGTGTGTGTGTGTGTGTGAGAGAGAGAGAGAGAGAGAGAGAGAATATTTTTTAAATAAAAAAGGGCCACTTTTCCCTTACTAAATACAACATTGCTGTCTACATGGATCTTTTAAAGACAGCCACCTCCCAATAAGGACAGGTACAAAGGAGTTCAATAATACGTTCTGAAAAACACCTTCCAGCCCTTAGAAGATTGAATGGTGTATTTAATGATCATCTTCAGAAATCTCTGGCTTATGTTCTTCTGACATATCAATTAACCCTGAACTTGAGTGAGTCCCATAACTTTTGTGGCTTTCCCATGTCAGCTGGGAAGCATAAATCTTGATGACAGTATTTTCTCTATCTTTTGTTTTCAATATCTGCATGATGATGGAGGAGGTATTCATGGAAGTGAATGCCTACTCTTGTCTCCTGAGTGTTCTTGAACTGGATAGACATTTGCCCAAAGAATGGACCAAATGAACTCAGATTGCACTCTTCACTATTATTTGAAGAAGCTATGGGTTTTTAAAAACTCTAGGCAGACCTGAGTGTAAAAGCATTTGGTGGGAGGGAAGGTAAGACGTGTCAGCTCTTCTAGGCAGTTCTTCTGGTTCTGTGCACCATGGAGAGGAGGTAGAGGTGCTGTTTATACTCTGAGTCGACATTGGACTCTCATTTGGATGGTGTGGTGGTTTGAATAGGTTTGATAGACTCATGTGTTTGAATGCTTGACCTATGAGGAGAGGCACTATTAGGAGGTGTGGCCTTGTTGAAGTATATGTGGTCTTGTTGGGGATAGTGTGTCACTGCATAGGTGGGCTTTGAGGCCTCCTATGCTCAGGCTTTGCTCAATGTGGAGTTCAGTTTCCTGGCTGTCTGTGGAAGGCAGTCTCCTTCTGCTACCTGCAGATCAAGATGTCGAACTGTCAGTTCCTCCAGCACCGTGTCTGCCTGAAAGCTGCCATGCTTCCCACCATGACGATAATGGACTGAACCTCTGAAACTGTAAATCAGCCCCAATTATATGCTTTCCTTTATAGGAGTTGTCCTGGTCATGGTGTCTCTTCACAGCAATGAAACCCTAAGACAGCTGGTACAAGGGAAAATGGCCAACCTGCTTTGGCTACTGTTCTTCAGATGAATCATTGGACAAACACTATGCTGCCATGTTTGCCAGGTTCCAGGAAATACAAAGATGTGGGTAAATTAGATGTAGAGAAAACCACTGCTCAACAGACAGAGACTGATTGCATCATATCCTAACTTAGGCCTTAGCAGTTTATGTCTATTAAGATTGGGGCCTGTGCCTTAGTTATTCCATTGTGTATTTGTCCAGAGCACATAAGTTTTTGTTAACTTCATTGACTTCATGAAAGTTCTCTTAAGTTTCTTTTTTTTGAAGTAGTTGCTTTCCCTTTTTCTAAAGGGAAAGAATAATACCTATCAGAAAGAGAAGGACGAAGTGAAATATTTACACAGGGTAGTTTACTACAGTGCATCTCCTTGACTTTTCTCTGTTCTATTTCCTATTCACAGCCTTTCCTCTCTTTTGCACAGCATCCTGCTAGATCTTTCATACTTGAAAGCATTCTGGTTTGTTCCTGGTTTTATTGGTCCTTTATTTTGAATGCACCTGTCATGTATTTATACAAAGCTGCCTGTCTCTGAGAATGGTTGAACTTGTGTTGCGGGAAGTATAAAGTTAGCTTGGGGCATAGATAGGAAAAGCAGGGGTGAGGTGGGAGTGGGCAGAAAGTGATTTCTTTTGAGAGATTCATGGGGAGGGATAAGGTGCACTGGTGTCTTTCTCAACTACCTTGTTTTGGGACATCAGGCATAGCCACCCAGTTCCTGTTTCATGAGAAGGACATTCTGAAAAATTTAGGCCCTAACTACACAGAATTTGAAAGGTCAGTACTACTTAGTCTGTAAGGTCTGTAAGATGGAGGGACATGAAGTCAAAATTCTGAAAAGTCAGGCATGTCTGTGATGGGAGCTTCAGTGTGATTTTGGTGCCTGCATACTCACAGAGTATGTATAGATTCATAAGATGATCTAGGATCACACCATAGGCAGGTCTTAGAAACATATTTATTCATGGAAGAAGAATTCATAATATTAAGGACTAAAGTTTTGGGCTTGCTCTCATGGAGGAAGGACATTTCTTCTTATAGATTAAACTTGCTAATCTGGGTATCTGGAAAATAGCTTGCTTGATAGGTAGAGGGAAAAGACTTGAATTCTGTCTATCTATTTTTAAATGAATTCTATTTATAATTTTCTGTTGCGTGTAATTTATAAAACCCATGCTAGCTTTGGCTAGGCTCAAGATTCAGTTGCTGCTGGTTCTTCCTTGCCCAATGCCGAAAATGGCTATCTTACCCTGGTTCCCATGGCTGGCTTGCTAAGCCACCCAAACCCGTCCTTGCTGAGAATGTCTAGAGCTACCGCTCTTGTTCCACAGACCAACCACCAAGCCATTCATCAACTCTCATTACATTAAAAGTAAAGCACAGTGTATTTGAACCCAGAGTGTGAGTAGAGAGGGAATGGAACAGGAGGTTGATGAGGTTCTTCTCAACTGGGAAGGGGTGAAGAAGGAAGAGTGGCAGGCAGGAAAAAATATAAATATACATGTCAAATAGGTTGAAGTAGAAGACAGAAACAGAGGGAATCTTGAGTTTCTAAATTCAACTAGGAATTTCAGGAGAACTGAGACTCATCTATAGGCCATCTATGGAGGAAATGATACTGTGATGTGCTAGTAGAAGCAGAGACTCTTCCAATATGAATGGAAAAGGATTCTGGGAGTTTATTTGCCTATTAAAAACCATGTGTTGTGTTCTTACTGCATACAGTAACTTGCTCTAAATGCTAGAGGTATGGTAGTGATCTGTGCTGATGTTGTTCTAGGTGATTGAGGTAGGGTGAGGGGTGGAAAGAATTCAGACAGATGTGGTAAGTGACAAGAAAGGTATGGTAAGCAACAAAAACTATGAAAGAATAGAGATGCAGAACAGAGTGGGGGAGCTCATGAGGGTCAGAGGACATGGTCCGAATTAAGTGAACAGGAGAGGTTGCGTGGAGAGATGAGTGGTAAACAAGGCATGAAAGAGAAACATTTGGTTAAGTGATCTTTGGGAGAGAGTTATTTGGAAGAGGGACTAAAGTAATGGTATGCCTTTCTCACATCTGTCCCAGTCCACCATGAGATGTCTGTTGTCCTTCCCTTGCTGACTTTTTATTCCTTAGTCCTAATTGCCACTCTTTTCTTCCTCTTTTCACTTCATAGCCCTACGACAGACACAGCAGGAAGGCCTGGGATGAGTGGAGTGATCAAACACCAAGGCAGGTAGGAAGGAAACTAAGGAGAGGGTGTTGTGGGTCAAGGGAATGTCACAGAACCCATCAAAGTGCTGAGTGGGACCCACAAAAAGAGTTTAAGTAAGGGGGTGCTGTGATTTTTCAAGCTCATTCTCAAAAGATCATTTTGAAAGGCAAAAATGGGAAGACTTGTTGTAAAGCTACCTCAGGCACACATGTAATGACTGCCACACACTGGAAGGGCTGGGAAGTGGTTGGGATTTGGGCCTTTGGTGGGCATTAAGAAAATATAGAAAGTCGATAGTCAAATCTTCCCCTTGAGGCAACCATGGTGAGGAGACAAAGTGAGCCTCCAGAGCTTTGTGGTAGTTATTGCATCAGTCAGAGGAAGTGTAGAGCTGATAGTTGGAGGATCTATAGGATAACCAGAGCCATGGTGGAGCTGACTCAGCTAATGGGTCCTCTTGGATCCCAATCTTAGCCAAGGTGATGGACTGATATAGATTATATGTCCAGATGTGGACAGTTTAGAAGAATTTGCAGTAGAAGCTAAAGTCCAGATATTGGGAGCCATCACCGTGATTAGCAGATAGGGAGTTTCAGGGTGTCCTTGCTTTTATAAGAATGTGGAAGAGTCACCTTTTACCCACTGACAGTCTTTTCTCTTTTGGGGAACATGAGTTTGAATCTTAGCAAAATATTTACCCCAAGTGAAATAACTTTAAATAGGAAGAACTGAGCAAGGAAACTCAACTGGAACGTTTACTGTCACCCTTTTCTGTGTATGGGAGTGGGGACATTTGAGCCACTTCTGTATAGGTATAGAAAAAATGAGGAACAGCAAGTTTTGCATGTTGGGACAAGTATGTAAACTTCAGACCTTTTGTCTAGATGTTGCCAGTTGGAAAATATAACCAGGTTCCCTTTTGATAATAGTTATGAGTCTTGGCTCCTGATTTTTCTTACCTGAAAGAGTGACCTGAAATAGATAGTTCTAACAAAAGGATGAGTGGGCTCTCATGGGGGAAGGAGAGGCTACTTCATGTCCTGTCAAACCTAGAGCTCCGACTGCTCTGAACACAGGGCCTACCTTAAAGTATCTGATGGTGCTTAAGAGAGGAGGCTCACAAAGCTTAGGAAGGACTGGTCTAACAGCAACAACTGTATCACTGTTTTGGTTTTGTCACCAGAAGAAAAACCACCAGAGGTAAAGCTGGGGTAATCTTAAGTACTGAAATATAAAGGTCTTCTTTTCTGAAAAATACAAATTCCCTATCCTGATCACTACAGCACTTGAATATGGAGTTGATGCTGTTTTGGGTCCTGAATGGAATCAGTTAGGAGCCTGAACAGACAGTCTTGAAACTCTCAGAGGGTCCCATAACCCTTTTTCAGGATGCTTGGAGGGAGGTTGGGGGAGGGGAGGTTCAATGAGGAATAAAGAAACTTTCTTGGCATATGGCCACATGTGACTTCACCCTCTGGGCATGCTGTGATGTCAGGCTGTACCCTAAAGCCTTGCAGAGGGATGAAGCCAGCCCTAGGAAGGCCTAGGAGGCTAGGGGAGATCTGGACAATGGTAGGGGTTTCATAAAGGGCCAGGCTTGAAGGCAAAGACTGCATTTTTGATCCTTGTGGAACACAACCCAGCATCTTCTGTTAGCATCCTGGTTGATGGCAGTGTTTGCCCACATCTGCTGCGATTGGGATGGAGGTGGCCCCTCTACAGTCCAGTGTAACCTGAGAAGCGTGATGCTGGCAGCTGGCCTGGGAGGAGTTAGGGTGGGAGCTGTAGTTCTGCCAGAGAAGTGGGGTTGGATCTGTTCCTCGGAGTGTGCCTGGATATGATTTGCTTCCCTTAGCACCAGACCTCAGGCTTTGTGTGAACTGACAGAGAGTAAGAAACTACCAGCAGAAAGCATCTTGTCTGGATCTTTTCCAGACCCCATTCTTGTGAGCCCAATGGGGCTTTGACATATTACTGGTTTGTGGATTAGAAGAAAAGTCAGGGTGCACCCTACTTGTTCTACAAAGAATGTAAGACCATCTGGAAAGACACCATGACCCAGTACGATGACACAGGATTTTCCTTAAGTATTTGGAGATGGTGGATACAGGGGGAGACATGGGGATAAACAGACACTGACAGGAGTCAAAATGAAGGGGACCAGAAAATACACTTTTTTAATAAGTGTCACAAAATGGGACAATGGTGGTACATATCTCAAAGTGTTGTTACAAGGATGGTAGGAGTTTAAATGTGAGCATGCTTTATACATGTTGTTTTAGTTGGGGGTTTATTGCTGTGAAGAGACACCATGACCAAGGCTTGCTGTTCATCATCAAAGGAAGTCAAGACAGGAATTCAAATGGCAGGAACCTGAAGGCAGGAACTGATGCAGAGACCATGGAGGGGTGCTGCTTACTGACTTGCTCATCATAGCTTGCTTTCTTATAGAACCTAGGTCCACCATTTCAGGGATGGCACCACCTACAATGGGGTGGGCCACCCACCCTCACTAATTGAGAAAATGCCTTACAGCTGGATCTCATGGAGGCATTTTTCTCAACTGAGACTCCTTCCTTTCTGATGACTCTAACTTGTGTCAAGTTGACATACAAAACCAGCCAGTACACATGTCATCATTGATTATTGCTGTATTGATGACTCTACTGTGAGACACTTAACTGGCAGTCTTTTCCCGCAAAGCCACTGGATGAAGGCTAAAACCTGACTCTGGACTGTTGCCTTAGTCAATCACAGACTAAGTGACCACTGTAAATCTCAGTTTTCATATGTATTACTCAGAGATGAAAGTACCTAACTTTCAGCCTTGAAAGAAGGGGGGGGGGCAGATATGGTACTATCAGCTCAGACCTCAATTTCAAATACCAAATATGAAGTGACTCAAATGATAGACTTTAGTTTCTTACAGTTCTTGAGACAAGAAATTCAAGATCTAAGTACCAGTAAGGTGGATTTCATCCTGAGATGTCTCTGCTGGAATAATGTGTGTATGCTGCCATTTTGCTGTTTGCGCACATGGTGCCTTTGTGTGTGGAGTGGGGTCAGGGAAGAGAGAAAAAGAGAATCTTTGGATGAGGACTGACACCAATTCCATCCTGATATCTTTACTCTAATGATATGAGGCTTGAATGTGAATTTGGTGAGAGAATAGTAAAAGATCCTGGCTATAACAGAGTCTGTATATCAACCAGCAATGTGTCCAGATCTTGTGTGTGTATTCTAAGGCTTAATTAGCCTTATGATCCTACTGTGCATATAGCAAGTGCTCAATAGTTCTTTGAAGATAATCTCGTCAAGCGTGTCAAGGTCTACCCACCACTAGTGTAATTTGGACATCCTGTAGAGGTAAAAGAATTTTACTTCTTTTAAAAACTATTTATTTCATTGTTTTTAATAACAAATCAGTCAATAAATAATAACAGGCCTGTGCCTGTGAGTGCTGGTGTCTGTAGAAGCCAGAGGCATTGGGCAACCTGGATCTGGAGATATAGAGTTGTGAGGATCCTGATATGGGCGCTGAGGACAGAACTCAGGTCTTCTGCAAGAGCAATGAGCGCTTTTACCTTCTGAACCATCTCCTCAGATCCCCGGGTGTTTATTTCTTTGGATGCATTCTCAACTCTAACTTCTTAGAAGAATACAGAACCCCTGGGATTCTGGCATGCTGCATTTTTCTCACATCTCTCCTGGGTGTTGTGAAATGCATACACCTAAACATGGAACTAGAGATGCCTACAGGGACTGAGGCTCTTAAGTCTACCTAGCCTTCTGTTCTGGGCTGTCTAGCATGTTTAAGTCATTCCTGTTGGTATCCAGGGCTAGCTTCTGAAGCATCAGAAAGCAAAGAGATGCCTTTTGCATGTCAGAAGTCAGACTGACCAAAGAAGAAAAACTCCACAATGAACTCTTACTATTTCCCTCTCGCCTGAGGGTTCCTTTTAGAGCCAGTTTCTCTCCCGTGCTTTATAGTCTTTTCCTGATTAAGAAACAAAATAAAACTAGGCTCTAAGAGAGGGAGACAATCATTCTAATTGGTTAGAAAGCCAAGGGACCAAGCCAAGTGAACTCCCAGAGAACTCCCAGGGCTGAATAGACTTCTTAACAACACATTTTTCTTTGGCATAGAGCTTTAGACTATCAAATCACTTTCAGATCTGCTATCTCATTTATCTTAATAGTAACCTGATGTGAAGGGCAGAGACATTTAGGAACAGAGGTCTAAGGAAGCTGTACTTTTTTTTTTAAGAAGGAAGAATAGTGAACAGGCAACCATATGATCCAGGGACGTGGCTGCTCTAGTGCTATAGTGTGCTATAGTCTGGGACAGCAGGGAGACTTTTTTCCAGGCAGGGGTTGATGGTCATGTTTCATTTGTCCTGGCTAGTCAGGGCATCTGAAAGAACTGAGGGAAGCTTGTGGGAAGACATGATACCCTGAGTATGAGTGGGGTGAGCACCACAGATGCCCTAGAATTGCTGAAGCATTTGTTTTCCGTCATCGACAGCAGCACAGAACGGCTCCCAAGTGCTAACTCTGTGAGGTCTCCACCAGGGAATAAGGAGAGGATACAGCACTTGTAGTTCATGTGGAGAGGCAGGTCACGGATAGTTAAAGTAACAAACACCAAGACAAGATGATGTTTTATGGATGCTGAGTATGCAGGAGAGAAACATTATGAGATAACCTTCTACTGAAGAGTTCTTCACTAGGGCTCAGTGGTTAAGAGCACCTGCTGTTCTTGCAGAAGACCCAGGTTTGGTTCCCAGCACCCAAGTAGCATCTCACAACTTTAGTTCTAGGGGTCTGATGGCCATTTCTGGCCCCAGCAGACACCAGGGTCACTTGTAGTGTAAATTTAGTCAAGCCTGTAAAAATTTATGTTCATAAAATACACTAAATAAACCAAAAAAATAAAAAAAAAAACAGTTACTTGCCGTGGTTTCTGAGTACTGTATGCTTACAGACTTAGTCATAAAAGTTTGGAATTTGTAGAATGTATATTTTACTTTATTGTTGAAATTTGCCCTCCAAATTGCATGTTTCCAATCTCTAATATTTCTTGATATTTCTCATTCTGCTTTGGTAACTAACAGTGGTCAGTTTTCTTGGTATTGAGTGCAGCTTCTGTCTAAACCTGTAGTGTGACTATAGGTTACATTGGGTCTGCCACAGGGCATGGCCGTTTAGGGAGGCAAGATGCAGGAGTTTTGACCATGCTTACCTCACACTGTCACCGGGTGGGTATCAGGCTATGGGGAAGCCGCGGAACACCGCTCCCAAGTTGGGAAGAGAAGTCTGAGGCACGGGATAGTTGGAGCTGGCTCGGAGGTCCCCGGGCCTGCATGAAGGCCTGGGACGTCAGGTTCTCAGGCTCTTGGGCTCCCAGGCACTGTTGGAAGCCTCGAAAGAGCTGAGAACGCAGTGGGGGCCAGGGGTAGATCTAGCCCAGGGCCGAGGTGGAAAAGAGGGGAGCTCTGGCTGGTCCCGGGGAAAGAGTCCTTGGCTTGGTGATGGCCTTGGCTTGGTGGTGGTGGCGGGTTTGGGCCTGGCTTGGTCATGTCTGGGAACGCAGAGAGGCCTTCTATGAGATGGAGGCTCTTTAGGGAAAAGCCCGGTGACAGCGAGGGCTAAGAGCGGTCAAAACTCCTGAGTCCTGCCTCCCCAAGCAGCCGTGCCCTAGGGTGGAGCAGACGTGGGACCTTGGAGACTTGAAATTTATCTAAAGGTATTAGCTGTTCTTCTAACTTCTTGAAAGGATTTCAGTGTTCCCCCAACATCAGCACCACTGCCATCTTGGGTTTTGAGTATATATCTACTACCTAAAAACTCCACCAGGAGCGTGCAGTTTTAAATAAAGTGTCTAGCCCATCAAGAACTTTGCGATGTAGTTACCAATAAGCCACTTTATACAGACAATGAAACTGGGGTCCGATTCAATGGTTTGTCAAGACCATGGATCCTACGTGGTGATGCGCCAATCTGAGAGGAGCTCTCTTCATCCCCAAAGCCGAGCTGGAGCCACAGCTTCACAATTCCACTTTCATGTATACTTCCCTCTTTACAGTTACATGTCACCACGTGTGGGGCTCTGAGTCCTTCTCCCTTGGGCTTTATTTTTGAAGTGGTGGCTGAAGAAGTCGGAATGGCTGTGAAGGCCTCATGATACTAGTATGAGCTGAAGATTCATATTGTTTATAGGCATCGTCTTTGTTTCCGTGAAACAGGATGTGGTGATGGTTCTGAGGCACGCGGAGCTCAGGGCTTGAAATACTAGAAAGAGCTCAGTTAAGACGGCTCACATAGGGTCTGAGGGCCAATTCTGTGTGGTTTCTTCTTATCTGCTTTCCCTGTCAAGTTTTCTAGCCACATCCTGACTTGGTTCTGATTTATCTCCACCACGGGAACATTTCAACTTGCCTTTTTGGGCTTCTGTATCAGGCTGTTTCCTACTTTCTGTTTCACTAATCCAAATGGCTTCTTGGTCCTTTCATTTACCCCTGCTTGAGAGTTACACCAAAGTGGTGGTGGGATCAAGAACATTTTTAAAAAATGCAAAATAGGACCTATGACAAGCTATTAGCACTGGTTCCTTGGCCTCCAGCCCTCTTGGGACACGTGTGCACCATGCTGCCATATCCCTGGAGTTCCTGTTCAGGCCAGTCCAACATCATCTTGAACCCTGTTAGGAATATAAACTCCCAGGGTCCACTCCAGGAGTGTGGGGTATGATCACCTCTGTGCTAATACGCCTTTAGGGGAACTTTGATGGTGTTTAATGCTTGAGAAGTGCTGCAGGAGTTGCTGGTAAGTCCCCAGGCCCTCTCATCTACTCCCTTGTTAGGGCTAGCATTAGTTACTGTCATCCGTCTCTGTATTCTGATTTAAGAACTTGTGCTGAGATCTTTGCTCTGCTAGCTCATGTGCTACATACCCTGAGCACGTAGCAGAACGTGATGCTTTACACAGACACACTGTATCTGATGACAATCAAATTGAGCTTAATTAATTTTTATTAGTCCTTCTTAAGAGATGAATAGCCATTTAAAACGAGTAGCCTTTTAATTACTTAGTCAAAGCTGCATATTTTTCTTCATACATTACATGGTTCCAGTGCCCATTTACCTCCTAAGAAATGCCTTTCTCTGACATATTTGCTGTCTGATGATTGCTAGAACTGTTATTTAAAGAGTGTCTTATATGAACTCTTACCCGAGTGATCTTGGATTACAAGGATACATTGAGAAAAGGTATGTTATATAGTCTCAACATCTTACAGGGATGGTTGTGGACCAAAATATGAAGCTAGTTCAAGAAAGGCTAGCTTCCTCAAATACTGGGCTCTCAAGGAGGGAGAGTATGCCTTCCTTGCCTTTGTGTCTCATCATCTCACAATGCTTACCCAATACTTACTAAGTGTCTTCCATGCTCAATGATTTGGGCTTATAGCGATTCCAGAGCAGATGCAGTTGCTACCCACATGTAGTTTACATTCTTGTGCCGCCCAATGAATAAACTATGAGTTACTGGAAAATATATTTGGTACTATTATAAGAGACAAGAATATTCATTTCTTTGGCCTAGGAGTCAGTGTGGGGAGGATCCATTAAGAAACATGATAATGACTCTGACTTAAGAAGGCACTGATAACAGACCTGAAATAACTAACTCTGTCGGAGCTTCTTTGGGAAGTCATCACTGTTGGGAAAAGACAAACATAAGCTGTTTATTCAGCACCTTGGGTAGCAGAATTCAAGTTGACAGCAAAGGCATCCTGGCTGTTGTGCTGGTATTCATGGTGTGTCAGCTAGGGGCAGAGGGCTGTACAGCTCCAACCCTATCAGTCTTACGAGCCGTGGGTACAGAGCATCAGGCTCCCCTTTCAGCTCAGTCACTAGCCTGGGGTGGTGACTTTCTAGCAAACCACTTTGCTTCTCGGGGTCTAAGTGTTCTTGTCTATAACGTTAGGGGATTCCACTATACTTGCTTGTGATCCTCAACCCTACAGTTCTACTCCTCTGTGTGACATGCTAACAGTTATTAGAGAAGTGGTCCATCAGAGGCTTGTGTTTTAACTGGTCCCACTGTTCTTATGGGCAATTCTCTAGCATCATATCTGAGCAAGAACAGCATATATGGACTCTTCCAGGTTTAGCTGGTTTCTAGGGGTGGTGAAGTATCTTCAGAGGTGTCTATAAACAGTGCCTTGAGCTAGAAAGACATATGTATTACTGTCTCTAGAACTATTCTGTTCTTTTACTCTGGACTACACCACCAGACAGTTTCTGGTTTTATGAATAACAAAGGGATGTATGTATATTACATTAAGAAAGTCTGTCCATGATATCACATTATTTTGCTAATAAATGAACTATAGACCTGATTCTAAATTTATGAGACGTGCAACAGAATGTTACAGCGTTCTTGAGCCACCACTGTTCTACAAATTTGGCATTTGCAGGCCTCAAAAGGCTGAAATGTTTTAAATTTATTTACACCCTGCAGTTTCCTTGGGGAACTGTTTTCCATAAGCTAATGAGGCGCTGGTGCAAGGCCTCTCTGTTATTCCTGGCAGGAGCGCTGAGACACATCGCCTGCTGCCCTGCTTTTTCCCTCAGTAGTCCAGTGCAAATAATAAATATGGGAAATACATCATCCTTTGAATGTGGGAGCCAAGTGGCAGGGCTGCCAAGGCTGAAACAAAGCGATTGCGAGCTTGGAGCTCATTCAGGTCCTTCACCTCATGTGCCCACACTTGAGGGACACCTTGGACGTGGACTTTATCATGTCCATTGGCTTATTCTGGGCATGCAGGCAATCTTTAGAGATCTACTCTATAAAGTAGGTGTTTATTTTAGGAAATTGTCTTTTCAGGGGTTATATGCTATTCTGAGGACAGGAAACTTCTCTTCTAAATTATGGATCACTTAATGAGAGTTTATCTCATATCTACAAGGTACCCGGGACCAGAGCTGTGAAGTGGCAAGTAAATTTTGTGCCTTGCCTTAATGCATGGTCACAGTCGGAAAGGTTCAGTCCAGCAGGCTTCTCTTGCTGGGGAAAGTGACCCTCATATCTCCACTCTGCTTCCCCAGGACATCAACATGGAGGTCTAGATGTACTCTGGGCATACCATAAGACCAGATGAATAGAGGTAGCTTTGTTTCCTCAGACAGCAAAGCACAAGTCTCTGAACTCAGTTGTTGATGCCTGCATATCTTCCCCACCTCGAGCCTCTGATGTTATCCTTGCCCAGTGTAACACCACACTGGCAATTAAATCTTCCTCATTTGATTGGTCACATCCCCCTTTCTCTATTCTGCTTTGCTTTCTCTACTTGTCATCCAGAGCTGGTTGAGGTTAACCCACCAGTGTTTCTTGAGTTGGGAGTAGTAGTCAAGAGAGTTTAGGAAGGTCATGAAGACATGTGCTGCTATTACTTTTAGTATTAAAATGATATGGTAGAGATAAAGTGGAAGACATACTTTTGGAAGCTCTGGGACTTAACAGAGCAGTGCCAGAGTCAGGCCTGGTTGTCAGTGATGATCAGAGATGGGCAAAGCTTCTTTGTCTGTTTACCATCTTCTATAGTATCTCGTCTCCTTCCTCTAGTTAGTGTTCCAATTGCTGCTACTGGCTGTGTTTGGCTTTGGCTATGACTGGCTGTACTTTAGGTATTATTGGAGCAAATTAGCTAAAGGGAAACTTTACTGAGAACTGCTAAAGAGATAACTATAAAGGACCAGCCAAAGGGTAGATGCAGGAGCTAAAACTCAGGCTCCATTATAGATTAGTCCATGCGCCTGTGTCCCAAGCATTGCAGAAGGTCTCTAGGAAACTGAAAGGAAACAGAAAGACAGTCAAGTCTTTCTTCATAGTTTTGCTTCCTTCAGGAAACTGTCTCTTGAATCTGTGTTAGATGTTCCTTCTGTAAACCCAATCGGTTTCCTTCCATCTTCTGTAGTACACCTCAGAGCATTTGTTTTCTAATCATTATATATCATGCAAAATGATTATTCCTTGTGCCCTAACATTATGCTCACCACTCAGAATTGTTTATACACAATATCTGTTAATAGACTAAATTAACGGGGGAATAAACCATAGAGAGTATGTGTTCTAGTCCTGTGGGAAGAAGCTGCCGGCTGTGGCAAACAAGTCAGGACACAGGTTTTTATTGGATGGATTTGATGCTACCTACCAGACCATTCACATATGAGAAAGGATGAAGAAGCATAGGGAGGTTAGCCAGATCCAAGACCCATAGCTCCCCTTAGCTGTAGCCATGACTAGGTCAGTCATGGCAGATGAGTCAGGAAGAAGAAACAACACTTTCAAAACTTTTATAAGTATGAAAATGTTTGGTCCAGGAGATCTAAGACCCATAGGATTGACAGAAGAGCATCTGATTACCTTCTTTGGGCTTCTTTAGACGTTAGTGGGTAGAGTTCATTTTTTTTCATTGAGAAACAGAGTGATGAGTCTGCTGATTAGGAAGAGAAGAGTGGCTGCTAGGCTTAAACTGAGAGCTTCTTTTCCTGGAAAGCAGCAGGAATTTCAGACATTTTGATCTCTGTTTAACAAATTGCAGTGTGTGTGTGTGTGTGTGTGTGTGTGTGTTTGTGTGTGTGTGTATGTAGAATAAGCATGCAGTCAGATAGCCCCAGTTCATGTGACATCGCTTACCCATACTGGCTCCTGACCTAATCTTTCTGACAGTCCAAAACTTTTGGTTTCTCATTTTATGTGTAAAGTGGTGTAGGTAGTAATCTCACAGGCTTATTGCAAGGACAGCGTCAGTGCTTGATGACGATGAAAAGCACATGGCCTGATGATTTCTAGTCATTGTGCAGGTTTAACTTAGTGGGAAGGGGTGATTCCTGTCATGGTGGGTACTGTGTCTTGTTCTTCAGTGCTCCCTTGTATGATGAAATCAGCTCTCAGACCCTTGCTGGCTTATCTGCAAATAGAAAAATAATATGGCCAAAGTAAACAAGAGTGGGAAGTTGCATTTGTGTAATTCGAAAATGGTTTATTTTCTAAAAATTCAAGTCATTTGTTTTTATTCAAGCCATTTCCTCTTGATTTGAGTGGATTATTGCTTTGTCGTTAATTGCATTTTGCTTAGAGTTTCTCCTGTTCGCTTAAAGACCAGACTCCTTCTCCTGTTGATATAACCACTGACCTTATTAAAAGTTGGTCCAGATAAATCATGATTTTTAAGATAAGAGAGATGCTAACACAAACATGGAAAGCTGGTCACCACATGGAGGCTGGGGTAAATAAATGCTCCATAGTTGGTTAATGGGGGCCCAGTTCTGAGTTGCCTTATCAAACTCATTTACAGCCTCCCTGGTAAAGGGTGAGGGGCTATGAGTTTGTGTACAGATTTGCATGGAGTATTGCATTTTAAACAAAAATTCTAAATCATTTTGATTCAGTCAAGCTTTTATTGGCTGAGAAACTATATGATACACCCAGAGTACTTTTGTGGACATTGGTCCTGAGTACCATTTTTTGTTAATTTAATTTTTGTTTTTTACTTACTCACTTCACATCCATCTCACTGGTCCCCTCCTGGTCACCCCTCCCACAATCTTTCCCCAATGCCCCCTCCTCTTCTCCTCTGAGTGAGTGGGGACTCCCTGGGTATCCCCCCACCCTGGCACTTCAAGTCTCTTCCAGGCCTGGTGTTTTCTCTCCCACTGAGGACAGACAAAGCATCCCAGTAGAAGAACATATCCCACGTATAGGTAACAGCTTTTAGGATAGTCTCTGTTCCAGGTGTTGGGGGGCCACATGAAGACCAAGCCTCACATGAGCAGGGAGGTCCAGCCCATGAATGTTCTTTGGTTGGTGGTTCAGACTCTGAGAGCCTCAAGGGTCCAGGTTAGTTGAGTTTGTTGGTCTTCATGTGGAGTTTCTATCCCCTTTAGGGCTCACAATCTTTCCTCCTATTCTTCCATAAGAGTCCCCAAGCTCCATCCAGTGTTTGACTGTGGGTGTCTGTATCTGTCTGAGTCAGCTGCTACATGGAGTCTCTCTGAGGACAACATGCTCCTGTCTGTAAGCATAACAGAGTATCATTAATAGTGTCAGGGATTGGTGCTTGCCCATGGGTTGGGGTTGGGCCAGTTATTGGTTGGCCATTTCCTCAGTCTCTACTCCATCTCCTGTGCCTGCATTTTTTGTAGACAGGATAAATTTTGGGTTGAAAGTTTTATGGGTAGGTTGGTGTCTCTATCACTTCACTAAGGTTCTTTCCTGGCTATAGGAGGTTGCCTTTTCAGGTTCCATATCCCCAATGTAGTGGGTCAGTCTACACTATAGCTAAGGTCACCCGCATTGATTCTTGGGTACTTCCCTTTTCCCAGGTCTCTGTCTTATCCTGTAGATGGCCACCACCTCCTTACCACCATCAGTTACAGATTTCCATTAATTTTCTCCTGTCCTTCCCTACACCTAATCCTGAATCCCCATTCTCCTCCCCATTCCTTGTCCCTCTCTGTTTTCTCTCTCCATCTGCCCTATGCACTTGATTTTTGATAAAGAAGCCAAAACCATACTGTGAGAAAATGAAAGCATATTCAATTAATGGTGCTGGTCTTACTAGATGTCTTCATGTAGAAGAATGAAAATAGATCCATATTACCCACAAAACTCAATTCCAAGTGGATCAAGGATCCCAACATAAAGCCAGATACACTAAATCTTGCAGAAGAGTGGAAAATACCCTTGAATGGATTAGTACAGGAGTCAGTTTCCTGAACAAAATGCCAATGGCACAGGCTCTAAAGATCAACAGTTGATAAATAGGACTTCATGAAACTGCAAAGCTTATATAAGGCAAAGGACACTGTCAATAGGACAAATCAGCAGACTACAAATTGGGAAAGGATATTCGTCAACCCCTACATCCAACAGAGGGCTAATATCCAAATTTTACAAAGAACTCAAGATGTTAGATACCAACAACCCAAATAACCCAATTAAAAGGGAGTACAGAGCTAAACATAGAATTCTTAACAGAAGAATCTCAAATGGCTAAGAATCACTTAAAGAAATGTTCAAAGTCTTTAGTCATCAGGGAAATGCAAATCAACACTACTCTGAGGGTCCATCAGAATGGCTAATATCAAAAACTAAAGAGAGAGCACATGTTGGCTCTCCATCTCTCCTGTGCTTCCTCACACCTGATGTGGAACAAGGGCAACACTTCTTCATTGCTAGTGGGATTGCAAACTTGTACAACCACTGTGGAAATCAACTTGCGGTTTCTCAGAAAACTGAGAATAGTTCTACCTCAAGATTCAGTTATACCACTCCTGAGCATATGCCCAACAGATGCTCTAACATCCCACAAAAAGACACTTGCTTAACTATGTTCATAGCAGTTTTATTTGTAATAACCAGGAACTGGGGGTACAACCTAGATGTCCCTGAACTGAAGAATAGATAAAGAAAACGTGGTACATCTACACAATGGAATACTATTTAGCTATTAAAAACAAGGATATCATGAATTTTGCAGCCAAACATATGGAACTTGAGAATATCATCTTGAGTGAGGTAGCACATGCATGGTATGTACTCACTTGGATGTGGATATTAGAGATAAAATACAGATACCATGCTACACTCCACAGATCCAAAGAAGCTAAACAAGAAGGAAGGCCCAAGCAAGGAAGCTTGAATCTCACTTAGAAGGGGGAAAATAGTCATAAGAGGTGAGTGACATTTTATTCAGCTACTATCACCTAAAAGTTCAGAACCTAAAGTCAAGATTGAGAAATGTAGGTTGACATTTTATATATGACCCTACATTTTGATTACAGTAGAGTCATCTCTGAAAGTTGGAGTTTTTCCATGAGTACTAAACAGGTGTTGAGAATGGGGAAGGAACCCTCAACATTTAAGTGTCACGTCACCTCAGACTCTCCATTCCTTTACTATATGCATAATGAGGAATGGCTTGATGATAGAAGTCAAAGTGACTTGTAATCCGCAGAACTCAGATTAATGACTTCAATTATTATTCTTCATTGGTAACTACAGCCAGATTATTTGATAATGTATATCTTTATTATCAGAGAGTACATGGTACTCTCCTGTTTTTGTAGAGTTTTGTTTCATGAGATAGGATGGATGTTTAAAAATAGATCTAGATATATTATTGCTTCCAGTGTAGTGTTTTTATGAGATATTTTGAGTGTGTGAATGAGTGGGTTTCTGCCTCTTGTTCCTCTTCTTGGGTTCCTTTCTTACTTTTTTTTTTTCACCTTGTCTAACTTTGATGTCACTTTTTTTGGTTTTATCTTTTATTTTATTTTGTTATTTTTTTGTTATCTCTTAGAACCCCGTTCCTTTCTAATGAAAGCCAGAAAGGAAGTAGATCTAAATGCGAGGGGGGACAAGGAGAAACTGGGAGAAGTAGAGGGAGAGGAAACTGTAATCAGGATATATTGTATGAGAAGAGAATCTATTTTCAACCAGAGGGGGAAAGCAAGTAAAATTAAAATGAAATAGATGTGGAGTTTATAAAACATCAGCATCACACTTAAGGCATGGGGGTTGGTGATGAGGACAGTGGTGTGACTGAAGCAGAGTGGCTTTTAAAGACATTTTATTAGTGTCTAATAATTGTACAAAGTACTGGGGTTCTTGTGACATTTCCATCGTGTGCGACATCCTTTGATCACATTTTCTCCTCATCCCCCTCACTTGGTCCCCTTTCCCTTTCTATGACCTTTCTTTTGCAGTATACTCTAGAAGACTTTTACTTCTATGGTGTTGACCTGCTTTTAAGTAGTAACAGATGGACTTCTTTTTGACACTAGCTGAGGAGTGGGTCTTTGGAATGTACTTGTTTACTTATCTGCCCTTGTTGTAATTAATCTGTTTGCAGTCGGCCCTCCGTGTATATGATTTCACACTCTTACACTTAACCAACCACTGGTGGAATATATTGAGAGGAAAGTGCATCTATACTGGCCACATGTACGCTGTTCCTTTCCATTGTTCTCTAAAAGATATAGTAACTGATTTTCATAGCATTTTCATTGTTCTAGGCATGATAACTGATCTAGAGGTGATTTAAAGAATCTGAGAAGATATTTCTAGGTTACAGGTAAACCCCACCCCATAAGAAACTTCAGCCTGTACCAGTTTTGGTGCTGAAAGACCTCCAATAGCTCAGGATATCATAAAATGAACCAAATGGAATTGCATCAAAATAAGAAAGCTTATGCATAGCAAAGGAAACAAGAGAGCCAGCTTACAGAGTGGAAGAGATGCTGCTTGCTTTTAATCTCATAGAGATTAATATCTAGGCCATATAAAGAGCTCAAAAGAAAGAAAGAAGGAAACAGAAGAGAAATATCCAGAGATCCACCAAGAAAGTCATTTGTCATATAGAGACTTGGATAAATTCATGCTGTACAGTTGGTTAATAGGGGTACATATTAACACCATCTAGGAAATAAAAAAAAGAGAGAGAGAATTGGCAAGGATGTTGAGAAAAAGAAATGTTTATATATTGGTGGGAACATGAATTAGGCCAGCTACCATGGAAGTGAGCATGAAGGTTTCCCAGAAAACTGATCTCAGATCATCAGATGATCCCATCCAGTCAACCCTGGGTGTCGAGGGAACCAAAGCCGTGTACAATAGAGATGTCTGCATAGCCATGCTCATTATGACACTGTTCACAATAACTAAGCTGTGCAGTCAGACCAGATGCCCATCACTGAGTGAGTAGAAAAAGCAAATGAAGTAGATGTACACAGCTGAGAATTATTCAGCAGGAAAGATGAATGAAGATGTGGGCCTGTGTACCAGAGGTTTTCCACGGAGATCTCTGGCCCGGCCTGGTGCAAGAGTTCTGGTGAAGGGAAGCGAGTGCAGGCAGGGAAGGAAGGTTGCTTCCACTGCTTCTGCTGCTGCAGTTGGCACCACCTCCTCTCTGCTGTGCCTTCAGGTTACTCAGCCCTGCACTGAGTCCGGTAGGGCTGGGTCTCTAAAGGCTGACTAGCCAGTGAGGAGTGCGACAGAGCTTCAGGTTGCATATCGGGAGAGCAGACCTCTTCCCAGTTGTTACAGCTCTTTGGACAGAAGGCTCAGACTATGGAGTGAAAGGCCCACAATGTGAGGACTCCCCCACGTTCTGACTTAGGAGAGGTGACACCTCAAAATCACCCACAAGAAACGGTCTTGCTGCAAACTGCAAGAGGATTTTTATTCAAGAGCGCTCTCGGGCCCACGGTCATACACCATGCAGGGGTAGAGGACTGTGGTGCCCCGAGTAGCTGGATAAGGGGGTATTTAAAGGAAGAAACTACAACTCAAGGAGGTGGGAAGGGCGTTGTTGGAAAATACCAAAAATACCAGTTAAGAGTCACAAGGAAGTGCAAAGTTACAAGAGTCACGAGGAATACCTGGTAATTGTGAGGGTTATTTCTCAAGACAGTTTCCAAGAGCCCCTAACAATAGCACATTTGCATAGTGGGTTCCGGCAATGGTCAGGGTGACTTTCTTTGAATGAACACTCTTTGAACCCAGGAAGTGGGTGGGTGGAGGAATGTCGCTATCTGTTTTATGATTAGCATACCTTCACAAAGGCCACATTCCCAAGCCTGGGCCTAAAGTCCTAGAATTTTGTTTTTACTTTGTTATACTTTCAGGAGTAAGTGTTCTCGAACACGTTTAATCTTTTCGGATAGGATTCTTATAAACAGTTTGGGATGGGTAAGGGCCTGACAACAGGTACTTCTCATTGGTTTGGTCTGAGAGCATAGGGGAAATCTTATTTGCATGTGGGAAGGCTTGGTGCTGCTCCTACAAGACTGATGGCCACACACCTCTCTGCGGGGGTTGGGGGGGGTGGGCTGTGGGAGGCTGTAGCTATATGACAAGAGACAAGGGACCCAGGAGGCATGGCTGAACACCTGCCAGCCCATGCAGGTGGAAGTCACCACCCATCAGGTCACTGGGGTTCCAGACCTTTGCTTGACCAGGACCAGGCTGTCTGTGTACAGCCCACCGCCCCAAATGAAATCACCAGATTTGCAGGGAAACAGATGGAGCCAGGGATCATGTTAAGCAAAATATGCCAGACTTAAAGTGACAAATATCATATCTTTTACCTCATATATTGAATCTAGGAAAAAAGGAGGGCAAGAAAGCATTCTGTGAGAGGCCAGGGGATTCTGGGGGAGAAGGGAGTATGAGAGAGAGATCAATAGAGGGTGAATATGATCACAGTACATTGTATATGTGTATGAAAATATAACAGAACTCATTATTTGGTAAAATTTATATATAGAGAAATGATTATTCTTTTTTGATATCTCAAATTGGAGAGGTCCTAGAACAGCTCCTCTGTGAATACCTTCTAACAATTGTATTTACTTCCTGAAAATGTCATTACCTTGCCGGTCTGCCTTTTCTCAGTGTGCAAGTTTAAGAGCCTTCCCTGCATTGCTTTCCTCCTTCCAGTCTTAGACCATGCATTCGTTTCCAGGTGACTAAATCATGGGCAGCTAATAAAGAGCCCACTTTACAAACTAGCAGAGTGAAACTCATCATGTTCTAATTGGTCAACAACTTGGGTGACCTCGACTGGTAGAGTTTTTTCCTTCCCTTCCCTTTGATTTTATCCACTTTGAATTCTTGACATCAGCCTGACAATGTGGACCCTGACTCACATGTGACTGGATAAACTGCTCACCTGCCTAACGCAATTCATCACTGTCAAATCACACTTCCTAATGTCCTGAATTGTTGCTGAGTGAGTGTTGCTGTCTCCATCTGGTGTTTAAAACTGCTCACACTGTGGCTAAGACCACCACCTATTCATTGAAAAATATACTCTAGAGCATGACAGCAGGCTCTAGGAACATGGCAGCATACAAAACAATAAAGGCTTCTGCTATCATGAATCTGATAGTTTAATGGGCAAGGTTGATGCTTAAGTCGCTTATGAGGAAATCAATGGCTCCCTGACAGAGCAGCAAAGTGAACTCCAGAGGATGCTCTGGGCTATGAGAAAAATTTAACTCAGTGGTAAGGTTTGGGGAGAAGGCAAGTGGAGGGGAGGGTGTTTCACATATGAGGAAATAAAGTGAGGGTCAGGACAGAGTCAGAGGGAGAATGGGCTCTGGAAGCCGGAGGAAGATTGGATACCCGTTTCTCTAGGGACTGGGAGACTGTAAATGATGTAACATGACCAGATCTGAGCGTCAGTGTCACTGCAGTGGTAGAAATGGGGAAGAAACGGCTGTGTTCCTGTAAGGGCCCATGAGGAAGACTGTGCAAGAACCCAGCTGAGAGATGACCTGGGTTGTTGGTCTGGGTTGCACAGGCAAGGGGAGAAGGTCATATCTGTGAGGAGCTTTGTGGTGAGCTGGACTGGACTTGGTGGTAGGTTGAACCTGTGAGTTGGGAAGCAAAAGAATAATCGTGGAAAGATGGTGACATTCTCTGAGCAAGCAAGGAAGACTGGGCTTGAGGAGACAGGTTTGTGTTTACTGGGCATGAAGTAAGAATTAGATAAGTAAGTAAACTGAAATGCAGGGGGTTTTGCAGGACTTCTGAGGCCCATGTGGCCAGCTGCTGTGTGAACTCTGTGTGTGTGTGTGTGTGTGTGTGTGTGTGTGTATGTCCCTTCAATTACTTTTCTTCATTTTTCCTCTTTCTTGAGTCAGGATCTCATTATCAGTATGTATCCCAGGCTGGTTTTCAACTCCTGCTTTGAGTGCTAGGATCACAAGCATGTGATCCCCTAGTTTCCTTATCTGTAAAGGGGGGGGGGGATACCATTTAAAGTTTCTAGGAGATGCAAATGAGCTTAGAATACGTACGTAAAGAATGAGATTGGTGCCTGGCATACAGTGTTACACAAACGTGTTTACAAAACTCAAAAGAGGTCTGAGCTGTTCAAATAAACTTGGGGCTTATTAATACAAGCTCAGTGAAGCCACTTGTGAGGCTAAAGATGATTTGAGTGTGAGTATAAAGTGAAGGACTGAGGAGCATTCAGGGCCAGGTATTGGAGACACCAAGAATGGCTAAGAGAAGAAGAACAAGCCATGGTACACAAGACTGAGTAGGGCAGAGAAGGAGAGGAAAGGGAAGTTCAGAAGCAGAGAAAAGGGCATGTTTGCAGCTAAGCCCCTCAGTGATAAGGTTGAAAAGTGCCCACTGGATCTGGAAGTTCTTTGAAAAACTCTTCTATGGTTTAGATGGTACAGCAGAGATTGAGGCCAACTTGAAACATAGAAGGAAATGAGAGACATTTGGATTCAGGGAAACATTATTTGAGGAGTTTAGCCTTTTAGAGAAGATCATTTTAGACAGGAGCATGGGACTGCCTCCTGGTCACATGTGAGACAACTTATAGCCTTAGGGAAGTCTAAATTCCCTTCTTGCAGAGGACAGAGACATACTTCCTTGGTTGTGACCTTCAGTGGATGGAGACATTCTTTTCAGGGTCCTGGCCAAGTTCTGGCAGTGGTGGAAGTGGCCTGTATTGGCTAGATCAGTGTAGGATTCGGTGCCCTTGACTTCAATGGTGGCCAATACAAGATGTCACCACTTGGGAAAAAGACAACACACCAGGGTTGGGCTGTTGGCTAGGCTCTACATGGAACGTGTGCTGGCTGTGAGCATAGAGAGAGGACATTGAATCTGAACTCAAATACTGTGTTTGGAAAGAACAGCTCTCATGTCTGATAGGATGAAGAAGAGACTCCAGGTCAGAGTGACATGTTACCAAAGGTGTGCTCTTGGGATGCGGAAACTGGGGAGAGCAGCCAGGTCTGGGCTGAAAATAGACACTTTATGAGAACACTTTGCTTTTGGAAAAGCTTTCTTGTAATATCTTTACTGCGAAGGGGGAGCTTTTCATTGTAACCTGCTGTGACTTGCTAATGATGATGGTGAGATCTAGAGGCAAATCATGTTGGTCTTTTGGCCACGATTACCAGCCACTAAGAGCTCATAGGAAGCACACACAGCTCTGGGATTAAAGATGTTTGTGTTATACATGTTTGAGGGAGTCGAGCTCAGATCCTCCCAGTTTTAGTCAATGGCCTGTCCTTGGAGACCATTTTAAATGCAAAGCCAATAACAAAGAACACCAAAAATTCAAATCATGAGCTGAAAACATGCTGTAAAAAGATTCTTGTTTACAGTATAAGAACAGAGACAGGGAAGAGTGTGTTCTTGTCTGTGCCTCAACTGGGAAGCTGTTTGATAAGCAACTCACATTTTCATCAAGCTCCTACATGCATATCTTTCAAATGGGCGTGGCCTGGAGTTGGGTGTTAGAAATATGCTTTACCGAGGAGAGAAATCCACAAATAGAGGCTACACGAGTTAACTGCAAGTCTGTATGTATTGTGCCTTAGGAACTGTCATGATTACCTTTAATTTGAATAAGGCAGAATCCAATGATTCTAAATACCATTTAATAACTCCTCCCTACTCCGTGGTGGCAGTAATATGATTATCTTGAATGCCAAAAGCTAGCTAGGCCAAATGTCTTTGACTTTTATCTCTAAAACAGAAGCTGGTGAGGATGTGTTTAAAGGACATGGAAAAGACATGGAAGGTCTGTCAGGGGCAGGCTCTGCTTGCTCATGGGTGTGGTACTGTCGTGGTGACTCTGACTATCCTGTTCAGTGACACAAGAGAAACTTTTTCCTGTTAGGACAATGCTTATTTGAAACATTCCAAGATGTTTCCTTGTACATCTGTTGCCTAGGAATAGGTGGTATGTCTGTCCATTCACTGGTAAGAGGAGTTAGGTCAACTGCAATTCACTCCTTGAGCCTTGGAACATACCCTCTTTTTTCTGAAGTATGTGGCTTGTGGAGAAGGTTATTTAGAGTGAAACTTGGACTTTGTCAGTGGAGGAAGGGGTTAAGTTTGGATAGCTAGCTAATAGTTTCTACTATGCTTCCCAAACAAAGAGGAATGGATGGAGAGAGCTTCTAAAAACCCATGGAGGGGTTGGGGGATAGTTGGAAAGCATTGTCTTTGTCATCCTGAGGGCCCTGAGCTTGATCCTCAGTTGTAAAAAAGCCAGAAAGAGTGGCACATGCACATTGTATGCATGCACATATGTCTGCCCACACAGATTTTATGGCTTGTGTGTGTTTGTGTGTATGTTTGCGTGTATGTGTGTAAAACCCAGAAGACTTCCAGGAAAATTCCATAGTGACTTCTGAATAGTTCATTTCTCAGTGAATCTTTAAAATTCTTTCTTTAGACACAAAACATATAAAAGAACTTCCCAGAACGATGGGGAAGGGGAGCCATGGACTTTTGAGTTGATTAGACTCTTCAGATGACAGATCGAAGAGGGTACCAATTCTTTGTTATTACCTCCTGTGACAAGAAGGGACTAGTTCTCTATCCCTTGAGTCAGGCTAGTCTTTGTTGATTGACTAATAGGATGCAGAAAAAGTAAAGTTCTGTGTCTCTTGAGGCTAGATCGTAGAACTCTCTCAACTGTTTCTCAGATCTTCCCAACCCCCTTTTCCTAGCTAGAGACTATAGCCATTATGTTTTGAAGGAGTCTAAGTAACCCATGGAGAAGTCTCTGTGGAGAAGGACCAAGGTCATTGGATCATGGCTTGTTAAGCTTCTAGCTGTCAGCAAGCAATAAGTTGCTGGGCTTGTGCGTGTGCTGGGCTGGAAAATGGTTCTTTGAACCCACCCAAGCTTCCTGCTGCTTCATAGGGAGGGGATGAGTTATCACTACTGAGATTCACCCTAAATGCATGGTCACAGCTATAATGTGTGATTTTTTTTTGTTGTTGTTGTTCAAAACTATTACAATTTTGAATGAATACTCTTTTTTTTTTTTTTGGTTTTTCGAGACAGGGTTTCTCTGTGTAGCCCTGGCTGTCCTGGAACTCACTCTGTAGACCAGGCTGGCCTCGAACTCAGAAATCCGCCTGCCTCTGCCTCCCGAGTGCTGGGATTAAAGGCGTGTGCCACGACGCCCGGCTCGAATGAATACTTTTAACACATAGAAAAGATGAAGGGCTCAGTAATTCTGGCTGAGTGTCTCAGACCTGGATAGACTTTTCACTAGATTCTTCTACATCACTCTCTCTCCAGGATGCTGGGCAAAAATATTTGTTGAATGAATAGAAAAATGGCCATCTGGCTTTTGCTGTCCTCAGGATAGATATGAAAAAAAAGAAAAGGAAAATTTAGGTTTTACTTTTCCAGAATATGGTTTCAAACTTTCACCCCCACTCTCTACTTGCAGAGAACCAAGAGAGAGAGAAAAACCCTTAGGTTCCCAGGGTAGAGCGGGAGCATGTGCAGTCAGTCTGCCACCTGCCTCAGGGTTGTATGACACCTCATCTTCTTTCTTTCCAAGTCAGTTTTATTGCCTCTTTAACTTTCCTCCTGAAAGTCTCTAGAGAAAGAAAGCATTAACCCCAGCTTTTGTGACAAGTCAGTCACTGAGATTCGTG
Source organism: Mus musculus (assembly GCF_000001635.26). NCBI lineage: Eukaryota > Metazoa > Chordata > Mammalia > Rodentia > Muridae > Mus > Mus musculus. The sequence goes on along the minus strand of NC_000070.6, from coordinate 10,754,016 downwards.
AAAAAGAAAAAGAAAAGGAAAAAAAAAAGACTTTTTTTTTTGTTATTTCAGAGTGAATGAAGATCTTCATCTACTTAAATATATTTTTTAAAAAGTATATTTTATGAGATGAAGTCCACAATATTTTGTAAAAATTTTCTGGTGGATGGCAGGATTTCTATGTCTTGCATGGGTATTTATAACCATCCATAGATACAGCAAAGCCCTTACCTTGTGAGCATTGTGGCAGTTGTGGTTTAAATGTTGTGTCTGTTGCAGGCTCATGGGTTTTATACTTACTCCCTAGCTGGTGGACTTGTTTGCAAAGGTCATGAAACTTTTGGGACAGAGTCTCTCTGGAGGAATTGGTCACTGTAGGAGGGGTCCTCTCTGGAGGAAAATGTTAACAGCAGACTTGGTAACAGAAAATCTAAGAGAGCAATCCCATTTAACAATAGGTATGAAAATGATGCACAGAATAGTGGACGTAATCAAAGCAGTCCGTACCTTATCTGGTCTCAGGGGCACAGTCTGCCACAATGGCCCTGCTTTTCTCCTTTGGCTGTTTAAGTGGTGTCTTCTGGTGAGACTGGAACCTCTGTGGGCATTTGCTTCCTGTGCTGATCTTTGTGTTGTTTGCTCTACAGTCAGAAGGCGTGGTTTGTGAGTTGTTTCCTGCTCCCAGGTGCCAACTGGTGGATCTGTCAGTGCTTTCCAGTGGTGCACTTAGACTTTAGCACTTTTGAGACCTTGCTATTGCTTTCCCATCTACTCAGAGCTAGCGAGTCTCATTCTACGGATCAGAACAGACTTCCACCATGCAGAGCACTGTGTGGTTCTGACTCAAAGCCTGTTCCTCTAACTTGTAGTGTTCTGAAGACATGGCCTCAGGGTATAGACCCTTGACACGTTCTTTAGATTTCCAGGGTGGATCATATAGGGAAGTAGCTTTAGAACCGTGGCCACAGATTCAGCAAAAACTGGATCCTGGATACTGCTCCAGCCCATGATGAGAAGAAAAGATCCCCCACTCCTACACCTAAATAGTTATTCCTATCTGTTGGACTGCAGAACTTCTCAGTGATGTGTCCAGTATTGATTGTACTTTCAAATCTCTCGTTCCAACCCCTCCATCCTCTCTTCTGTCATGGCATCTGTGACTTCTTTCTGTCCATCTCTCTCCCCTCTACGTCCTCCTCCCTTCCCCTCCATCTCTTCCTTCCTCTGTCCTTCTCTTCTTTCCCTCTGTTCCTCTTGAACCATCTCTGGTTTAGAAATTGGATGGTATAATCTGCCAACTTCTGATCTAGTCTATTCTATTTTTGTTTTTCTGTTTTTTTCCTCAGTATGTTCATTATTTAAAATTTTTTATTGTATATGTTTAATAGCATGTTCATTATTGCTGTGAGGGTTTTTTTTTTTTTTTTTTGGTTTGTTTTATTTCTTTTTTCTTTCTGCATTTGTATCCTGTCACAGCTAAAGGACTTTGGTAGAGTGTTTAAGCATTTGTTAGTAGTGGGTTATATTTGGAAATATGGATAATTTGTCTTTTTCTTTTCCTATTTGTTCTTTCTTTTCTCTATTGCTTTGGCTATCAAGTATATCAAGCTCTGCATTAACTAAAGTAATGGTCTTGTGTGTGATTTTGATTTCACATCTAATTTCGGAAGAAATTCTTTCAGGTTTTCCTAATTGAATACAACGTTGGACTTTGCTTGTTTCATATAGCCTTTATCATGTTGTAGTCTGTTCTTTCTATTCTAGATTCTTTAGGGATTTTATCATAGGGGTTTTGAATTTTGTCAGAGTCTTTCTTTTCTGTGTTTGTTAAGATGGTTGTATGTATTTATTTTATGCTGTAGTATGGGAATTGATTCACATATATTGAACCATCCTTGCAGCCTTGAACTAAAACCAACTTGGTCATGGTGTATGATTTTTCTACTTTGCTTTGAACTTTGTATGTAAGTTTTCTCTTGAGGATTTTTTTATATCTATGTTTATCTAGGAAATTGGCCTATAGCTTTTGTTGTTGCATTATCTGGTTTTAGTATGAGGATAATACTAATTTTGTAGATGAATAGTTCTTCACTTTCTGCTTTATGGAAAAATTTAAGAAACAAACTATTGATATTAGTTTTTAAATATCAATAGTTATAATTAGTTCTGAGCTGATAGAACTAAGAAGTGAAAAGTTCTTTTTACTAATAGTTTGATCTCATTGCTTACTATTGATTTGTTTAGAGTAATGATTTCTTAATTCAGTGTTGGTTGATCTAAATGTCCAGACATTTATTTACCTTCTTTCTAGGTTTTTCAGTTTATTAAAATACAAGTTTTCAAATTATTCTGCAATGATTCTTTGAACTGAAGAAACTGAAATAATGTAACAATTCAAAGGTTTGCATGGCATCCATTTCCAGGGATCATAGGGTCCAGGGATCTTGATTGTTTCAACTTTAATACACGTGATACTGAAATGAGCACTCAAACAATTTTTGATAGAGGTGCTGATACCATACAGGACAGTCTCTTTAACAAATATTCTGGACAAACAGAATATTACATATGCAGAAAATAAAATAAATATGTACTTCTCAATATATATATAAAAATAAACTCAAATGGAGCAACTGCCTAAATATAAAAACTGAAACTATGACATGACTACAAAAAAAAAAAAAAAAAAAGAAAAAAAAACAGGTGAAACATTCAAGAGATTGGATTAAGGGCAGATTTTATTTTGGATGGAGCCTTAAAATTAGAGGCAATAATGGTAAAAACAGACAAATGGGATTATATCTAACTAAAGAGTTTCTGAAAAGCAAAGAGAATGATGATTAGAGTTAATAGAAAACATTCAGAATGAGAGAAAATATTTGTAAACTATTTTTTTTCTATGAAGGAATTAATATTTAGACTATATAAGTAACTAAAATTTTGAATAAAAATTCCAAATGTTCTAAATATCCTGTAGAGTTCACCTCCAGTAGAAAGACAGGGCATCAAGTGGAGGGCTGGGGTTGCCATCCCACAGTCAAAAGCTCTGACCCAGAGTTGTTCCTTTCTGAAAGAAATGCAGGGACAAAGACGGAGAAGAGTCTGAGGGAAAGGAGGTCCAGTGACAGGCCCAAATTCCCAAGGGGAGGCTCCAATGCCCCACACTATTACTGATTGCTACGCAAAGAGTTTCAGGGAAACTTAACCTACTGGAACCAGGCGTTCTCATAAGCCGTACACTCAAACTCTATCCCTGGGTTAGCCTGGTGTATGGATCCACGTGCTCTCTTTTAGTATTATTTTATTATAAGTGCCTTTTAAGATTGAATTCTGACATAGCTAAGCCTCCACCAGTGTTCCAATGTCCTAGAAAATGCTTGAAGCCGAGGAGCTTGGAAGACACTGTGAAACTAATTAGGCATTACAAAGAACAGAGCTAGAATAGCTCAGGGCTAGTCAGTAGCCAGTCTCACCCAGACAAGGGAATTCACAAAATAGTGAATAGGTGGGTTTACCATTAAAGAGTTAGGGAATCCCACTGAGACAGGAATCTTCATTACAGCTAGGTATAGCAGGCAACATTGCATATTAGAAGCAAGTTGGTGAATTCTTCTGACAAATGGAGATTCTCCACAGATACTTAAAAGAACAGTCAAGTTACAGTCATACAAGAATTTATCAGGGCCTAGGAAATATGGGGGTTGTGGTATTGCATTATTCATGAGAAGGTCTGTTAGAGCAGATTCCCCTGGTACAAGCTTTCACAAGGCTCAAAGGAGTAGCACAAATTGTGACTAGGGTGTGAAATCTTTACCTGTCATTAAGCTGGCCCTAGGCAGGACTGCTTTATCTTTACTGTGAACATTTACCTGGTTTCTGTAAGTCCTTTTGAAGTCATTCCTTTGTTTTGTGTCAGCTAACTTCAATGTACTTTGCCTGCTGTGACAGACATCCTACCCCCTTTATTTTCTGTATTATATAAGGTTGGTGTTCACTTTGTGACAATACATTCAGATTCTACACAATCTCCTGTGTTGCCGACTCCTTGACCATCTGTAACCAGAGACCCATCCTACACAGACAAGGGACTAAGAGGGTATTCGGCAACTGATGCTATGGTGTGCTTACAGATAGGAGCCTAGCATGGCTGCCCTTTGAGTGGCCCAACAAGCAGCTGACTGAGACAGATGCAGATATTTAACCCCCAACCAATGTACCGAAGTTGGTGACCCCTGTGGTTGAATTAGGAAAGAGCTGGAAGAAGCTGAGGAGGAGGGTGACCCCATATGAAGACCAGCAGTCTCAACTAACTTGGATCCCTGAGATCTATCACTCAGCCACCACTCAGCCACTAACTAGGCAGCATACATGAGCTGGTATGTGGTCCTGACACACATTCAGCAGAGGTCTGCCTGGTCTGGCCTCTATGAGAAAAGATGTACCTAACCCTCGAGATACCTGAGGCCCCAGGGAGTGGGGAGGCCTGGCAGGGTAGGATGGGGTGGGGTAGGGTGGGATGAGGCAGGGTAGGGTGGGATGAGGCAGGGTAGGGTGTGGGGTGGTGAGGACATCCTCTTGCGGATGAGGGAGGAAGAATGGGACGAGGAACATGCTACTTGTAATTTTAACATGCACACTTCCCTTTGCCTGGTCTAATTGCCTGGCGCTATGGCCCCTCATGACTTAGCTCCGAGATCACCCTGCCATTGGCTCCACTTCCATCACGCCAGTTCCTTCTGAGGACACCCGGAGTCACCACTTGCACTCCACTGATCGGCCACTTTGCAACTGGCTCTGCCGACGCCAACGATCACCCCGTCCTCACCCAGCTCCCTTAAGGCCTGTGAAAGGAAAACACTGGAGACGTTTATATTTAAAACTGACCCGATAACTCAAAGGCTGGGCAAAGAATATCCTGCTCTATCATGCTCTGTCTCTTCCGTTGCCTGCGGAGGCCATAAACTATCGGTGCCATCTGCTTCCGCATCTCCTCCGGCTCCAATCCTCTCCCTCCTTCTCTTCCTGTCCTGCCTGGAAAGCCTGCCTTCTCTTTTGCCTAACAATTGGCTTCTGCCATCTTTATTTAGCCAATCAACGATTAGGGAAACAATTAGGGAAACTCTTCCTACAGGAACTGTCCAAGGTCAGACAGAGAGGGGCATAACTACTGGACTGTAAAAAAATAAAAAAATTAAAGATAATTAAAAAAAGATTTATAGTTAAGAAGTAGGAAAATGTTAATCATACTAATCACCAGAGAAGTACACAAAGCCACAGTTAGATGATACCATCTCATTCCTCTTAGAATGGCTATTACTGAAAACCCACACTACAAATTTTGCCTGTTTTTAGGTGTGTCTCTTACACATCAGTTATCACTTCCTTGTAAGAAGGCATTATATTTCAATCTTTCCGGGTTTTTGCACATAGCAGTCCTTCAGAAAATATTATTAAACAGCAAAAATTACAATAAAACAACCCAAATCATCTGAAAACAATGTAATAGTCTGTCTTGTTTCTATAAACAAGGAAGAAAGGGAAAAAGTGTGCTTTAAAATGAACTGGCAGAGAATTCTAGTAACAAAAAAAGATTGTTTCCTTGGAATTTATACTTCTGTTATTCTTTGTGTTTCTGAATTGTGTTTGCCCCTCCTCTCTATTTGATTTCTAGATTATTTAGTGCTTCTTGTATTAACCCCTCTGTGTAACTACCATTACTACCTAGAAATTGGGAAGAGAACACCTGCACAGGGTTTCTCCCTCAGGCCAATAGGAAGGGACAGTCTCATTACGCTCATAGATTGGAAAATACAAACACTAATCGAAGTGTCTTTGTTGATAATGCCTTATAAAATCACGTGAGTGTGCTTGGGTGTTTCTGAAAGACTCCGAGAGGAGCCCCTCGCTCAGGCCTCAGGACAATAGCAGACACCCAAGAACTCACGACAGACCGAGCTTGTTGCAAACCACATGAGGCTTTATTCGGGGAAAGCCAGAGCTCTGGGGACGACTCATATCCCACGCAGGGGTAGAGGAGTCGTCCTCGAGGGGAAAGAGTTCCCAGTTTTTATAGGCCCTCAGGGGGGAAAGGAGAAGGGGGAGAGTAGGGGATTTCCAGATCTAAACAATGTCTATTCTCAAGAAATGGGTATGGGAGGGGTACAAGGAAAGAGTCTAATGAAGGTGCAGCAATGGGCACACACCTGGTCAGAACATTGGCAGACACACAGGTTCAAGGAGTGGCCAGAGCATTGTGCACCTCTATTTTTCTAAATCAGTGAAGCTAGTTCTGCTAACGCTGACGTCTATCTTGCCAATTTCAGGGCTTCTGTGTCCTTTTACATTCTGCCAGGATCTTTCATTTCTAAATTTATTTCTAAGCATTTCTTTAAAAAAATTTGAAAAGGAAAGTGGGAAATTTTATTTTACTATGCTTATTAGTGTTTTTCTGGAAGAGATGTTGGATCCCCTAGAACTGGACCTACAGAGAGCTATTAGCTGCAGTGTGTCTACTGGGAATTGAACTCTGTTTCTCCAGAAGAGCAGTCAGTGCTCTTAATCACTGAGCCATTACTCCCAGCCTTGTATGTTTTCCTTATACTGTTTTTTTTCCTTTTTGATATTGTTTTTAAAAAGTATAATACTTAAAAATATTTGAGAAACTTATATATGCATACAAGAGATTTTGTTATATTCCCCCAACTCCTTCTTGATCTACCCCATCTCCCTCCTAACTATATATCCTCTTTAATTTTTGTTTTTCTGAGATTAGAACCATGAGATCTCTCCCTTCCTCTACTGCTGCCAAACCTTCGCATGTATCATTCTTGTTCTCTTTCAAATTCATGGCCTCTTTGTCTTCATTTGTTACTTGACCTGTTTTAAAAGGCCAGAGCTACTTCACTATTGACTGTCACCACCAGAAAAGTGTGAGCATAGAACCAGGGGACTCAAGAGTCATGGAATTTGGGAAGATGAAAAGATATAAAACTGCAGAATCATCATGGATGGAGGACTCCACTATGTCATTCTTTGACTTTTTCTAGGTAGAAGTGTGGCCAGAAATAGGCAGTGTAGCCTGAGAATGAGGCAAGCTATGCAGGGATATCTGTTCTAGGAAAGAGGCCACAATGGAAAGACCCACTCTCTACATGAGGGTCCATCCAGGAGGAGAAGCCCAAACTCCAGAGTCTGCTGAGCATTCTGCACAAGAGGCAGGTGAGATCAAAACTGCCTGTCATCCACGTTTCCTGTCAGCTGTGATCCTGACACAGAGGCAGACCTGCCCTCTGAAGGCTGTGAGTAGGGAAATTCAAAACTTTATTCTTTCCTTCCTTTACTAAGTTCAAGGAGACAAGAAAGAAGAAATGGATCTTTAAAAGTACCATAGCCAGGGTTTCATGAAGTAGGAAGATTATTTTGAATATCAAGAACAATCACAGGAAAAATAATCAATTGAGGTAAGTTATGAAAAAAAATCTTCCTAATTTGGGGGTTTCAAAGAAAATAATTGTATATTGTTCTATTTACCTGATAAATCGATTAAGAACAAAATATAAATAGTTTATAATACATTAAATTAGTAAAATGTCTACTGTTGTTTTACTTGCATGGTAAATAAGATAGAGCAAGTGGTTAGAAAGAAGACAAAAAAAAAAAAAAAAAAAAAAAGAGCAGGATCGGCACCAGGGATGAACTCATAGCCATAGTATCAAACAGCCATCTAAGCTAAGCAATTGACATGCTACCTGCCATACCTGCGAGAAACCTGAGCCTCTAAACTACCTCTCTATGTCCATACATCAGTGATGCTCTCAGACCTCAGCTCAGAGGTCTCTCCGTGCAGTGGACGGTGGTTAATGCAAAAACTCACAACTGGCCAAAGAACAGAAAATGTGTCTGTGGATGGTCAGCCACATATGAAAATCTAAATCATACTCCTCTCCACAGGGACAAGGGATCTTCATGAAAGAGGGGACTCCTGCACGTCTCAGTGTTCAAAGCTAGCATCATGGCAGAGGAACATCGGCTTCTTCATGGTGCTTCCAGCAGGTTGGCAAGATAATCGCTGGGTTACTTCCATGTACAGAGAGGGAGGGAGCACCCCAATGCACAAGCTCACTTCCAGGCTTTCTGTCATGTGTGCCAATGTTCCATCAACGGAAGTAAATGGCACGGCCAAGCTCGGATATGATAGGGAGAGAAGTTAGAGCTCTTGTGATGAAACTGAAGGGAGGAGGGGTTACATGTGCACATGTGCACAACATTGCTTTCTGTTATCACTCTTCATCCTGCTTCAACCCTTGCAGGACGAGAGGGATTACTGGCCTTCATTCCCTGCCTCAGATGTGGAAACTGAAGCACAGAAAATTTGCTTAGCTTAGAGTGCTCCAAGGTTCCATTCCATACTCTAATTGTATCTCTCTTTTTCTTCCCAGCATAAGAGTCAGGTTCAAAGCACATATTATGGTAACTAAAAACATACTTGAGTGTGTTGTTTTATGGTGGTTAAGGGCCTCCTCCTGGCCAACCAAACCCTGAGGCAAGACTCAGAGCAAACCCTGTGGGTGCCAGGGCCAAGGGCACTGCCAGTGCAGAGCTGTGCCAGCCCAGCTGTGGCCACTTCAGCCCTTTCAAGTTTGACTTGGGTGAGTGGGAGGTGGGAATCCACTTTTATTTCTGGTCTGCTTCCTGCAGATTGCGATTCTTCCGTTGAAGTCTGTGTGAGTTGAATCTCACCTCTACTGTCCTCCACAGGCCCAGCTTCTGCTTTTATAGATGTTTGCTTTTGCTGGGGTGGTGGATGGATGCGGCCACATTTTCCAAGTACAAATAAGCCAGGGTGGAAGGTACCCTGGAGAGAGGCTGGAGCCTGGAATGATGCCCAGGGACACTTTGGAACCCAGGCTTCCCATCATTTGCCAGGGACTGTACCCATCAGGAGGAGCAGGTGGCAGTAATTCTGTGCTTTAAGAAGTTCAAGGGAAGAAGACATTGGGAGGAACGTCCTTTGGGGGCAAGGGCAGAAGTGTAAATAGGCTGTAATGATGGCGCTTATGTGATTTTCAGTCCCCCAACTTCTGCCATTCAGGTTCTTTATAACACGTCATCCTGATCAGAGGTCCCTGTACAGCCTCTTTCCCTCTGTTCTCCATGCATTTTTATAGTCAGAGCCATCAGCAGAGAAATCGGTGGAAGGAAACCAAGCCACAGAAAGGAAGCTTTGTGCCTGAGGAGAGTGAGGCTTTCCTGTTTCTAAAGTGGAGGGGTGGTAACATGGAGGGCCTTAGGACAGAGGGTTGAATACTGTCATGGCTTTTTGCTGGTGGTTACAACTTGCCTAATCTCTCCAAGCTAACCCCAATTTCCAAACTACAGCCTTTGGACCATATGGGGCTCATGCCAGGTAGAAAATAAAAAACCCCAAGACTTGGGGTTCATAAACTGAGATTAATTTTCCATTTAAAATATTGTTGGGGGACCATAGTGGTGGGGATAGCCATGATAAGAAAGGAGGATGAAGAGGGGGAAGTAGAAAAACCCAGAAAGGTTAAAGCAGATCTTTTGAACCTCTGCTGCAAACTGGGGCTTTTGAGTAACTATGGAAACTCTTCTTTTATTCCAATACTTCTCCGGCCATCGAGATTGAAAACCAGGAAGAAATCACACCCAGCCATGGGCTGCCCTTTCCTGTGAAGCTGAGCAGCTGAAGACTTGCTCTAACAGTGAATCCCACTGTGGGCTGCTTTAGTGGCAGCCCTGGTCGTGAAGGGGGAAAAGAACAAGTGATGAAGGGGGAAAAGAACAAGTTGACTATTTTTTTTGTTTTGTTTTGTTTTGTTTTGTTTTGTTTTTGAGACAGGGTTTCTCTGTAGCCCTGGCTGTCCTGGATCTCACTCTGTAGACCAGGCTGGCCTCAAATTCAGAAATCCACCTGCCTCTTCCTCTCAAGTGCTGGGATTAAAGGCATATGCCACCACTGCCCGGCAACTGTTGGGTTTGAAAAGAATGGAAAAAGACAAGTGGTAACACAATCAAGTTGGCAAAGGGTATTTTCTAAGTCTCTTCACAAGGAGGGGAAGATGCTTGCAGGGTATCTTTTGTTTCCTGCAATGAGGAGACAGAGAAATGATTACTGAGAACTGACTTTGAGAAGGCAAGAATCTTATGGAAGGGTTTTAGACCCTTATCTTCTCTTTTGAGGACCAGCTGTGATGAAAGATTAGAAGTAATTTGTGGAACCAATAAGTTCCCAGTCTTATTAGTCTGTGTCTTGCAAATACGAATGCATTTTCTTTTAATATTTCAATTAATTTGCTGGAGTTCCATTGGCCTAATTGCAGGAAATTAGTTTTTCTCAAAAGTTCCCCAGCCAATTCCAAGATAACTTCCTTATTGCATAATTAAAAGGCTCAACCAAGTAAATGCTTTGAGAACAAAGCAACAAGCAGCTTCAAAGGCAAATTCTGGGTTCCATCCAGAAGGCAGCCACTTTTTGTGACTCTTAAGAGGGAGATTTGTTTTGTTCAGCTTTCAAGAAAGCAAGTTTGGTCTCTGTAGATACCTAGGTGCAGTGTGGACCACATCATCCTCTACTACATGCTTGTTGTGTACTGGACTCTTGTTCTGTTAAAGGAGCTGAGTTTGATCCAGTGACAGTCCTAAGGTAACAGTGACTTAAGCAGCAGATGTGTATTTCCAGTTCTCTAGAAACCAGAGTGGCTTGCTGTCTCTCTTGTGCAGTCATTTGAGGCCCCAGATGTCTTACATTTTGCTGTTTTATCAGTAGGGTGTAGTCCTGGCTCACGTGTTTCAAAGTTGCCCATCATTACATTCTAAGACAATGATGAAGTGGTAGGCAGGTGGGCCAGGCTTGGAAATTCTATACTTAAATTGCTCTTCATCTAGGGTATAGACACATGTGATAGTTAATATCGATTATCAGTTTGACAGGATCTAAAATCACTTTGTAGGTGAGCCTCTGTGAATAACTATCTAGATTAACTGAGTTGGGAACACCTAGCCTAAGGAGAATGGCACCATTTCCAAGGCTGGATTGCTGGATTGCTGGATTGCTGGATTGCTGGATTGCTGGATTGCTGGATTGCTGGATTGCTGAGTTGCTGAATTGCACAAAATGGAAGAAACCAGTAAGTGAGTACAAGCATCTGGAGTTCTTTGCTTCCTGACTGCAGCCATAATGCAAGCAGCTGCTTAAAGTCCCTATAGCCTTTGCTTGCTGCCATGATAGGCTGTTCTCTTGAAGATGAGCCAAAATAAACACTTCCTCATTTTGCTTTTGCTAGAGTATCTTATCACTCAACATGAAAAGTAGCTAAGAAAGCTCGGGCTCACACATAGCCGTGAAGGATGCTGAACATATAGGTTTTACTCTGAATGGATGTACATCGAAGAGAGAAAGCACATGACGGGTGAAAAGAAAACACCTAACACTCATATAGAACGCTTTGTTATTTAATATTCTAACCACGAAAAACCGTTATATTATTTCCAGGTCGTTTAGGTTTAGATATCCACCTACATTGACTATACTTTCCAGAAAGCCAGAAAGGAGGAGAGGCTAAGGGATGTTGAGGGCAGAGGAAGGAAATGTTGGGAAAGACTTAACAGATTTAAAAGCAAACCTGCCAATGCCAGGCACGTTGTGAAAGTCATTGTGAACTTATCTTGTTGGAAGAATACCTACAAATCCAAAATATAGAGATATTTACTGGATAAGGTATTTGGAAGGTGAATATGTGTTTTATTCAATGACTCAGGATGAAAGGGGAGCAGGGGTAGTATTGACTTGGAATTTACAGCCCAGACTGGAAGGGGAAACAGTTTGCCAGTTGTTCTTGAAAACTCTCATCCAAAGATACATGCAGGTGAGACATGCCTGTGAACATCTGACCAAACACCAAAAGCTGAGAGTAAATATAGAATTAATACAAGACAGGCTTCCTTTTGTTTGTCTGTATGTGTATATGTATGTATGTGGTTCATGTATGTGTTTGCATGAGTGTATATGCATGTGTGTGTGATTGTGTAGGCCAGAGGTCAACAATGGTTGTCTTCTCAGTTGTTCTTTATCTTTTGAGACAGGCACAGGCACCTCCTCAATTCCATATTATATTTGTCTCTTATGCACAGTGCAGCTGCTAATACATTAGTTTTATTTTATTTTACTTTTTTTATTAGGTATTTTCTTCATTTTGCATTAGTTTTATTAGTAACAACGATATAATACTGAAAGCTAACCCTCCCGAACACTCATGTTCCAAGGTCCATACTAAATTCTTTCTATGCCCCATTTCATTTTAACAATTCATTATTTAGAAGGAAGACAACAGAATATTAGACTCAATATATTGGTCTCAGGGCTACCATAACAAACTCTCACAAACCTGCTGGCTTAAAGCTTGGTTGGAGATAAGTAACCTGGAGCTACCATATGTCCTTGTTTGGGGACATTGTTTCCCCATAATAATGCCTAGTTGGTGATATATTTTAAGTTGCTGTATATTAAATAAATAAGTCAATGCCAGACACATGGATATAGAAATGAAACAGTCCAATGTGTAATCTTTCCTGGATATAACATCGTGTTGAAATCTTCTAATTTTTCTCAAGTTCTTTCCACTTAGTTCCCCAGAAGAGCAGTTTGTGTGTTTCTGTCTCTGTCTCTCTTGACCTCACTACGTAGCCCTCGCTGAACTGGAACTCACTATGTATGCCAGACTGGCTTCACCTCTCAAGTGCCGGGATTAAAGGCTTGTCTGACTTTTTTTTTTTTTTTTTCCATTTTTTATTAGGTATTTCGCTCATTTATATTTCCAATGCTATACCAAAAGTCCCCCATAGCCACCCACCCCCTCTCCCCTACCCACCCACTCCCCTTTTATGGCCCTGGCGTTCCCCTGTACTGGGGCATATAAAGTTTGCGTGTCCAATGGGCCTCTCTTTCCAGTGATGGCCGACTAGGCCATCTTTTGATGCATATGCAGCTAGAGTCAAGAGCTCCGGGGTACTGGTTAGTTCATAATGTTGTTCCACCTATAGGGTTGCAGATCCCTTTAGCTTCTTTGGTACTTTCTCTAGCTCCTTCATTGGGGGCCATGTGATCCATCCAATAGCCGACTGTGAGCATCCACTTCTATGTTTGCTAGGCCCAGGCATACTCTGACAAGAGACAGCTATAGCAGGGTCCTTTCAGCATAATCTTGCTAGTGTATGCAATGGTGTCAGCATTTGGAAGCTGATTATGGGATGGATCCCCGGATATGGTAGTGTCTACATGGTCCATCCTTTTATCTCAGCTCCAAACTTTGTCTCTGTAACTCCTTCCAAGGGTGTTTTGTTCCCACTTCTAAGGAGGGGCATAGTGTTCACACTTCAGTCTTCATTTTTCTTGAGTTTCATGTGTTTAGGAAATTGTATCTTATATCTTGGGTATCTTAGGTTTTGGGCTAATATCCACTTATCAGTGAGTACATATTGTGTGAGTTCCTTTGTGAATGTGTTACCTCACTCAGGATGATGCCCTCCAGGTCCATCCATTTGGCTAGGAATTTCATAAATTCATTCTTTTTAATAGCTGAGTAGTACTCCATTGTGTAGATGTACCACATTTTCTGTATCCATTCCTCTGTTGAGGGGCATCTGGGTTCCTTCCAGCTTCTGGCTATTATAAATAAGGCTGCTATGAACATAGTGGAGCATGTGTCCTTCTTACCAGTTGGGGCATCTTCTGGATATATGCCCAGGAGAGGTATTGCTGGATCCTCCGGTAGTACTATATCCAGTTTTCTGAGAAACCGCCAGACTGATTTCCATAGTGGTTGTACAAGCCTGCAATCCCACCAACAATGGAGGAGTGTTCCTCTTTCTCCACATCCACGCCAGCATCTGCTGTCACCTGAATTTTTGATCTTAGCCATTCTGACTGGTGTGAGGTGGAATCTCAGGGTTGTTTTGATTTGCATTTCCCTGATGATTAAGGATGTTGAGCATTTTTTCAGGTGCTTCTCTGCCATTCGGTATTCCTCAGGTGAGAATTCTTTGTTCAGTTCTGAGCCCCATTTTTTTAATGGGGTTATTTGATTTTCTGAAGTCCACCTTCTTGAGTTCTTTATATATGTTGGATATTAGTCCCCTATCTGATTTAGGATAGGTAAAGATCCTTTCCCAATCTGTTGGTGGTCTTTTTGTCTTATTGACGGTGTCTTTTGCCTTGCAGAAACTTTGGAGTTTCATTAGGTCCCATTTGTCAATTCTCGATCTTACAGAGCAAGCCATTGCTGTTGTGTTCAGGAATTTTTCCCCTGTACCCATATCTTCAAGGCTTTTCCCCACTTTCTCCTCTATAAGTTTCAGTGTCTCTGGTTTTATGTGAAGTTCCTTGATCCACTTAGATTTGACCTTAGTACAAGGAGATAAGTATGGATCGATTCGCATTCTTCTACATGATAACAACCAGTTGTGCCAGCACCAATTGTTGAAAATGCTGTCTTTCTTCCACTGGATGGTTTTAGCTCCCTTGTCGAAGATCAAGTGACCATAGGTGTGTGGGTTCATTTCTGGGTCTTCAATTCTATTCCATTGGTCTACTTGTCTGTTTCTATACCAGTACCATGCAGTTTTTATCACAATTGCCCTGTAGTAAAGCTTTAGGTCAGGCATGGTGATTCCACCAGAGGTTCTTTTATCCTTGAGAAGAGTTTTTGCTATCCTAGGTTTTTTGTTATTCCAGATGAATTTGCAAATTGCTCCTTCTAATTCGTTGAAGAATTGAGTTGGAATTTTGATGGGGATTGCATTGAATCTGTAGATTGCTTTTGGCAAGATAGCCATTTTTACAATGTTGATCCTGCCAATCCATGAGCATGGGAGATCTTTCCATCTTCTGAGATCTTCTTTAATTTCTTTCTTCAGAGACTTGAAGTTTTTATCATACAGATCTTTTACTTCCTTAGTTAGAGTCACGCCGAGATATTTTATATTATTTGTGACTATTGAGAAGGGTGTTGTTTCCCTAATTTCTTTCTCAGCCTGTTTATTCTTTGTGTAGAGAAAGGCCATTGACTTGTTTGAGTTAATTTTATATCCAGCTACTTCACCAAAGCTGTTTATCAGGTTTAGGAGTTCTCTGGTGGAATTTTTAGGGTCACTTATATATACTATCATATCATCTGCAAAAAGTGATATTTTGACTTCCTCTTTTCCAATTTGTATCCCCTTGATCTCCTTTTGTTGTCGAATTGCTCTGGCTAATACTTCAAGTACTATGTTGAAAAGGTAGGGAGAAAGTGGGCAGCCTTGTCTAGTCCCTGATTTTAGTGGGATTGCTTCCAGCTTCTCTCCATTTACTTTGATGTTGGCTACTGGTTTGCTGTAGATTGCTTTTATTATGTTTAGGTATGGGCCTTGAATTCCTGATCTTTCCAAAACTTTTATCATGAATGGGTGTTGGATCTTGTCAAATGCTTTTTCTGCATCTAACGAGATGATCATGTGGTTTTTGTCTTTGAGTTTGTTTATATAATGGATTACATTGATGGATTTTCGTATATTAAACCATCCCTGCATCCCTGGAATAAAACCTACTTGGTCAGGATGGATGATTTCTTTAATGTGTTCTTGGATTCGGTTAGCGAGAATTTTATTAAGGATTTTTGCATCGATATTCATAAGAGAAATTGGTCTGAAGTTCTCTATCTTTGTTGGATCTTTCTGTGGTTTAGGTATCAGAGTAATAGTGGCTTCATAAAATGAGTTGGGTAGAGTACCTTCTACTTCTATCTTGTGAAATAGTTTGTGCAGAACTGGAATTAGATCTTCTTTGAAGGTCTGATAGAACTCTGCACTAAACCCATCTGGTCCTGGGCTTTTTTTGGCTGGGAGACTATTAATAACTGCTTCTATTTCTTTAGGGGATATGGGACTGTTTAGAAGGTCAACTTGATCCTGATTCAACTTTGGTACCTGGTATCTGTCCAGAAATTTGTCCATTTCATCCAGGTTTTCCAGTTTTGTTGAGTATAAGCTTTTGTAGAAGGATCTGATGGTGTTTTGGATTTCTTCAGGATCTGTTGTTATGTCTCCCTTTTCATTTCTGATTTTGTTGATTAGGATTTTGTCCCTTTGCCCTCTAGTGAGTCTAGCTAAGGGTTTATCTATCTTGTTGATTTTCTCAAAGAACCAACTCCTCGTTTGGTTAATTCTTTGAATAGTTCTTCTTGTTTCCACTTGGTTGATTTCACCCCTGAGTTTGATTATTTCCTGCCGTCTACTCCTCTTGGGTGAATTTGCTTCCTTTTTTTCTAGAGCTTTTAGATGTGTTGTCAAGCTGCTAGTACGTGCTCTCTCCCGTTTCTTCTTGGAGGTACTCAGAGCTATGAGTTTCCCTCTTAGAAATGCTTTCATTGTGTCCCAAAGGTTTGGGTACGTTGTGGCTTCATTTTCATTAAACTCTAAAAAGTCTTTAATTTCTTTCTTTATTCCTTCCTTGACCAAGGTATCATTGAGAAGAGTGTTGTTCAGTTTCCACGTGAATGTTGGCTTTCCATTCTTAATGTTGTTATTGAAGATCAGTCTTAGGCCATGGTGGTCTGATAGGATACATGGGACAATTTCAATATTTTTGTATCTGTTGAGGCCTATTTTGTGACCAATTATATGGTCAATTTTGGAGAAGGTCCCGTGAGGTGCTGAGAAGAAGGTATATCCTTTTGTTTTAGGATTAAATATTCTGTAGATATCTGTCAGGTCCATTTGTTTCATAACTTCTGTTAGTTTCACTGTGTCCCTGTTTAGTTTCTGTTTCCACGATCTGTCCATTGATGAAAGTGGTGTGTTGAGTTCTCCCACTATTATTGTGTGAGGTGCAATGTGTGCTTTGAGCTTTACTAAAGTGTCTTTAATGAATGTGGCTGCCCTTGCATTTGGAGCGTAGATATTCAGAATTGAGAGTTCCTCTTGGAGGATTTTACCTTTGATGAGTATGAAGTGTCCCTCCTTGTCTTTTTTGATAACTTTGGGTTGGAAGTCGATTTTATCCGATATTAGAATGGCTACTCCAGCCTGTTTCTTCAGACCATTTGCTTGGAAAATTGTTTTCCAGCCTTTCACTCTGAGGTAGTGTCTGTCTTTTTCCCTGAGATGGGTTTCCTGTAAGCAGCAGAATGTTGGTTCCTGTTTGTGTAGCCAGTCTGTTAGTCTATGTCTTTTTATTGGGGAATTGAGTCCATTGATATTAAGAGATATTAAGGAAAGGTAATTGTTGCTTCCTGTTATTTTTGTTGTTAAAGTTGGCATTCTGTTCTTGTGGCTGTCTTCTTTTAGGTTTGTTGAGGGATTATCTTCTTGTTTTTTCTAGGGCGTGGTTCCCGTCCTTGTATTGGTTTTTTTCTGTTATTATCCTTTGAAGGGCTGGATTCGTGGAGAGATAATGGGTGAATTTAGTTTTGTCGTGGAATACTTTGGTTTCTCCATCTATGGTAATTGAGAGTTTGGCTGGGTATAGTAGCCTGGGCTGGCATTTGTGTTCTCTTAGTGTCTGTATAACATCTGTCCAGGCTCTTCTGGCTTTCATAGTCTCTGGTGAAAAATCTGGTGTAATTCTGATAGGCTTGCCTTTATATGTTACTTGACCTTTTTCCCTTACTGCTTTTAGTATTCTATCTTTATTTAGTGCATTTGGTGTTCTGATTATTATGTGTCGGGAGGAATTTCTTTTCTGGTCCAGTCTATTTGGAGTTCTGTAGGCTTCTTGTATGTTCATGGGCATCTCTTTCTTTAGATTTGGGAAGTTTTCTTCAATAATTTTGTTGAAGATGTTTGCTGGTCCTTTGAGTTGAAAATCTTCATTCTCATCCACTCCTATTATCCGTAGGTTTGGTCTTCTCATTGTGTCCTGTATTTCCTGGATGTTTTGAGTTAGGATCTTTTTGCATTTTCCATTTTCTTTGATTGTTGTGCCGATGTTCTCTATGGAGTCTTCTGCACCTGAGATTCTCTCTTCCATCTCTTGTATTCTGTTGCTGATGCTGGCATCTATGGTTCCAGATTTCTTTCCTCTGGTTTCTATCTCCAGCGTCGCCTCACTTTGGGTTTTCTTTATTGTGTCTACTTCCCTTTTTAGGTCTAGTATGGTTTTGTTCATTTCCATCACCTGTTTGGATGTGTTTTCCTGTTTTTCTATAAGGACTTCTACCTGTTTGGTTGTGTTTTCCTGTTTTTCTTTAAGGACTTGTAACTCTTTAGCAGTGTTTTCCTGTTTTTCTTTAAGGACTTGTAACTCTTTAGCAGTGTTCTCCTGTATTTCTTTAAGTGAGTTATTGAATTCCTTCTTTATGTCCTCTACCATCATCATGAGATATGCTTTTAAATCCAGGTCTACCTTTTCAGGTGTGTTAGGGTGTCCTGGATTGGGCGAAGTGGGCGTTCTGGGTTCTGATGATGGTGAGTGGTCCTGGCTTCTGTTAGTAGGATTCTTATGTTTACCTTTCGCCATCTGGCAATCTCTGGAGTTAGTTGTTATAGTTGTCTTTGTTAAGAGATTGTTCCTCTGTTGATTTTGTTACCCTCTATCAGCAGGCGTGGGAGACAAGCTCTCTTCTCTGAGTTTCAGTGGTCAGAGCAGTCTCTGTAGGCAAGCTCTCCTCTTTCAGGGAAGGTGTACAGTTATCTGGTGTTTGGACCTCCTCCTGGCTGAAGGTGAAGGCCCAAAACAGGATCTTTCCCAGAAGCTCTGTGGCTCTTGTCCGAAAGGAGGCCGGCCGTCTGGAGCTGAGGATGGCGCCGCCTCAGAAGCTCTGTGGCTCTTGCCGGGAAGGTGGCTGGTTGTCTGGAGCTGAAGATGGCGCCGCCCCAGAATCTCTGCGACTCTCTCGCCCGTCCCAGAAATGGCTGGCACTCTGTATTCCACACGGTCACCCGTGCAGCCTGCCCTCCGCGGAGTCTCGGAGCCAAGAAGGCTCCCGCCGGCGCCTGTGCCACAAACCTCTCAGGCCGGGCAGACCGCAGTGCTCTCACCAGGAAGGTGGCCGGCTATCTGGAGCTGAAGATGGCGCTGCCCCAGAAGCTCTGCGACTCTCGCCCGTCTCAGAAATGGCTGGCACTCTGTATTCCACCCGGTCACCCGTGCAGCCTGCCCTCCGCGGAGTCCCGGAGCCAAGAAGGCTCCCGCCGGCGCCTGTGCCACAAACCTCTCAGGCCGGGCAGACCCCCGTGCTCTCACCAGGAAGGTGGCCGGCTGTCTGGAGCTGAAGATGGCGCCGCCCAGAAGCTCTGCGACTCTCGCCCGTCCCAGAAACGGCTGGCACTCTGTATTCCACACGGTCACCCGTGCAGCCTGCCCTCCGCGGAGTCCCGGAGCCAAGAAGGCTCCCGCCGGCGCCTGTGCCACAAACCTCTCAGGCCGGGCAGACCCCCGTGCTCTCACCAGGAAGGTGGCCGGCTGTCTTTGTCTGACTTTCTAAGCCACACAACACCCTTGTTTCTCCAGACGTTTTTCCTTCCCTGGGGTAAGCTCCACAGCAAGCCCTTGCCCACTTCTTCAGCTCTGGCTCTTGGTATCCTTGGACACATGTATTAATCAGTCTCAACTCTTTATTGCGTCTCACCCCTAGGCCTTACTGATGGTTTGTAGCCCTTCCCTGGAGTGACCAAGTCCTACTCTCTGCTCCATTTATTAGATATGGCTCCTTCCACACAGCCTATATCTGGGTCATGCCTTTGCGCAAATGTCTATTTCTCCCATCTCTCCCCCAGTCTTCCTGCTGCTGTCACTCTCCATAGCACTACACAGCAGCTTAAATACCACTGCAATATCAGTTTCCTGAGGCCAGGCACTGTGCGCATCTCAGTCTTTTTCTCTAGAACACAGAGATCATGTTGGCTCAATGCAGGAAGATATTTATCTTTTAACTTTAACCAGCATATGAATTATCAGTTTAATTTTGACATTTTAAAAGCACATCTGATTTGATTAAATCCCCTCCCCATCACCTCTCCCACTCTCCCGTGTCTCTCTCTGAGTGTGTGTGGGTGGGTGTGGGTGCATATATTGCACTGTGCTATTTTGTGTGGTGTGTGTACTTGCTAGTGAGGTGTGTGCAGATGTACGTGCTGGGCATTGGGTGTTAGGTGTCTTACCTCTATCACCCTCCCACTTTGGTTTTTTGAGATCGGTTCTCACTGAGCATGAAACCCATTGTTTAACTAGCCTGGTTGGCCAGCACTAGCCAGGGACCACCTACTCACATCTCTCACCAGGGTATGGTTTAGAGATATTCACTATCTCACCTAGCGTTTTAAATGTGGGGTCTGGCGATCTGAGAATTCAAGTTCTGGTGTTCACACTTGCACAGCAGGTACTTTATGAATCTAGCCATCTTTGCAGCTCCCCAAAGAAGGCCTTTTAAAGGGCTTTAAAGATAGAGAAGTTTTGAAAAGCAAAGGCAGATATTGTGTGTAGTTCGTGGTTAAGCTTATTGGAGTGCTAGTGAAGAGTTCATCATGTAGGTCAGGGGTTAACAAATTCTAACAACTGCAGGGGCAGGCAGGACCCAAAGTGGGTGAAAGGCCAAGGAAAATGCAGAGGTGGCAGCAGCAGAGAGCAGATGGACAGGACAGCCACTGCTCAGTGACAGCTGATTATTTCCAGGTGGGGACATGAGCTCAGAGTTGCCAGACTTTCTGAATTTTTAAGAGAAGCCACAAATCCCTGTGTGTGTGTGTGTGTGTGTGTGTGTATTCGTACACACACACACACACACACACACACACACTCATGTGTTCTTATATGCATAATTTTTTATTTTAAAATGTATCTAAATCAAGTTTTTGAAAAACAGCATTAGTCAAGCAAAAGCCCTAGATCCAGCTCACAGACTTCTAGCTTTCAGCCTCTGTCATAGGCATGAAAGGTTTCCTGAGCTGGAAATAACAGATGGAAACCCGCACTGCAGGAATGTGCCCTCAGAGGTAATTCTTGGATATCTTGATGGGACAGGCTAGGGGGAGAGCCTACAGGAGAGGCTGACACACTGACTCAGGCTACTTTCACTACTCTAAGTGCCAAGTCAAGAGTGGCACCTGTAGGAATAGGCCCAATATGAACTCCCATTTCTCCCGAGACCCAATTTTGTGTGATGTAGAGGTTCCCCATAGCCTCTTCTATTTGGCCCTGAGCAGGTGGGTGGTCTGCTGGCCACATCGCTGAGGTTTGGAGTCTGACCTTGAACTTAATGTGTTTAACTCCCGAGTCTCACTCTGCTCTTCGTGACTGCTGTCTTACTTTTCTCTCTGTGGAGAGAGCTTTGGGTGACTGTATATTTAGAATTTAGTTGTAAGGTTTTGTTACTTTCTAGGTTATTGGTCCACCATTCCCTGCCTTACTCTAAGTTAAATATGTCCTCTTGTAGATGGATCAGGGCCCTTGTCATGAGCCCCCATTTCTCTCTTTCTGGTCAGGGTGCCCACTTCCACTTAGTCTGTTCCTTGATCCTTCAGCTTTCTCCTTTCCAAGATTCTGATGACATCTTTGCTGTTTTCATTAGGCCTTCCTGTCTTCTTTTCTGATGCTCATTTCTGGCCAAGGCAACTGTTTGCTCTGTCAAGTTCTCCAGGGAATATTGTGCTCTGCTTTCGGGCCTGGCCTCGTCGGAGAGCCCCCAGAAGAACCTGTCCCCTCACTGTGACCTAGGTCTTTATCAGGGCCTTTCAGTGCCAGGGCCTGATAAGAACTCTCTACTATCTACCTCCTTCAGGGCCACAGGCTCAAGGGGCTGTCAATAAAACAGAGACTCTCTCAGGAACACTTAGATGCATTTGAGTTAGTGATTTTGCCTGCAGGAAAGTCCACAAACAAATGGTCATTAGTTAGGCATGAGCTCCAAAACAGTTTTGTTTGAGTTTAAGCCAAACCAGACCAGGATTTTCTTCTTTTCCTCCCCATCTTCCTTCTTCAGAAGTAAGAACACTCATCAATTTCAAAGCTTCTCAGCCCGTAGCTGAAGGAGTCACAGTCTCATCTCCCTACACTCATGTGATTGTGAAAGCCAGGCTTTCTCTTTTAACTCCACTGATCATTATTGCAATAGGAATCAGACATGACCATCTACTGGATGCAGCAAATTACTGGCTTACTTAGGAAAAGCGATTAACAATGTTCCAGAGGGAAAGATTTAGTAGCCTGAGCTTTCCCTGTTTCTTCTGTGTAATTATATCTATTCCCTACCTGTTGAATAGATATAGTTTTCAAAGCATTCTGTTATACTGTTATTTTATATGTAAATTATATTGCCACACATAAAATAAGTATGATTTTAAGAAAAAATTAAATTGGCGAGAAAGAGCTCTTGAAAGGGAAGAGTTCTGATGTGGATGTAAGCCTGCAGAGTATTAAGGTGTCTGCTTTAAATGTTTTGTTTGTTTTATTATTAACATCCAGAATCTTCAAGGAAAAACATTAAGTTGTTAAAGCAAAGGGGAAAAATCTTTTTTGAACATATGGGTGGTGCCATGGACATCTCCAGCCTCCCTGTGTGCACTCACACACTACCATCATTTGTAAGTTACATGTCTGGACATTGACAACAAAACGATGGCGGAATCCTAGTGGTCTTTCTGGGGCCTGAAATCTCTGGGCTGGTCTGACCTCTCTCTTCCTCTTGGCATCTGCTAGAAGAAACTGGTTGAAGTCAGGGAGAGAAGACATAATTGGATTGTTTCTTCTTGGTCTAATGAGCTCCTTTAATAGACACATATTAAATCACAACTTCTGACACCATGGCAGCAAAGTATCTTGGAAACATTTACAATGAATTGGGAATAAAACTGGAGTAAAGGATAGCTGATAATGTGGAAAATTACTTGAACCCATGCTGGGCATTTTTGGTGCTAGTGGTAATTTAGTCTTGTGCTTTATAATGTAGTTATGTCATTTTAACATCTCAAATCTTAATGTTTGGAGCAACATGAGAGGAAATTCAATTCACCTACAGCAAACACAAAAATTAAAAACAAAGCATTGATGTTTTATCGGTTAGAGAGCCTTTGGGGTGTTTCTGTGCTTTGCTCGTTTTCCCTTGTACAGGCCTGGCACGCAGTGCTGAGTGTAGAGGTGGTAGTGCAGTGGATTGGTCATCTGGGAAGGAACATACCAACAGTTCTCAGACTATGGAGTTGAAATCTCCAAGTCCATATTTTTGTTTATCACAGAGATAAATTTAGCAGAGCCTGGAACATAGGTTTTAGTGTAAATATCACAAAGGTCTAAATCAACGATTATAATAAGACTGTTAGGTCAATGTAAAGATCAAGATACCACTTTCATATTGCTGGCATATCAGGGTTAGGAATTATAACATTTTGCTCAGTAATAATTCAAGTAGTTTTGACCCAAAATAAAATAACAGTAACAATAAAATAACTTAAACCCTTTTCAACACTTTGAAACACACACACACACACACACACACACACACACACACACACACACACACCACACTACATTTTTCAAGACAAAAATGGTTTCATTGTGTAGTCATGGCTGTCCTGGTACTCACTCTGTAACTAGCCTGGCCTTGAACTCATAGAGATCTGCCTGCCTTTGTCTCCTGACTGCATCACCACTACCCAGCTTAATATATTTTCTTTATAGCTAGATGAATAAAAGAATCATGATACTTAGACATAATTTTAATACTATTTTAAAAGTTAAAACATAATTATTTATTTTACATTTAAAACTTTATGTGTGTGCATATGTGTGTGCGTGTGAGGGTCAAGTATTTAAGAGCTGAAGACAACTTTCAGGGGCCAGTTCTTGCCTTCTACCATGTGGGTGAGTCCTGGGGATCAAATTGAGGTCTTCAGGGTTGGAAGCCTGCAGCCATGGAGCCATGAGGTTACCAGGCTTGGGACTGGGTGTCTGCAGCCATGCAACCATACGCCCTGAACCAATATTAATGTTATTAACTTTAAAGATACAGAGTTTTACATCTGGGAACTAAGAAAAAAAAAAAAAACCAGAATGAACTTTCTCCATCTGGGATTAGTGATCGCCCATCTGAAAAGGACAACTCGTGAGTGCTGGTTGGGTAAGTGTAATTACAGCTGCAATGGTCTGGAGATTTTCTGATAGGAATATTCACAGCAGGGAGCAAGCCCAAATAATAAAATAAAAAGTTTCCAAGATGATGAGGTCTCAAGTTACTGCATCTCCATGGTTACAGAAAATGCAATATTTATACTCTTATTTACCCTTCTATTCAACCAAAAAAATGCATGCTCTTTGCCATGGTAACACCTGCATCATATATGCATGTGTTGCTTCAGATACGCAGCCAACTGCTCTAAAAACAACAAACACATACCAAGACATGAGCATCATATGAAACTTCTACTCAACTTACAGTGTTTTGATGGAAAAATATGTCCCGCTGGACCTTGACATCTTTTCTTTCAAGGACTCCTTTCTAATTCCAGTGGCAGAAAACCCAGGTGTCTCTGCTGCTTTTTCTGCCCCCAAAGTTATGGTGAGAGTGAAGCGATGTGTCATTACAAGTGAATGTGGCAGCGAGTTCAGAGTGACAGGAGGATAGGGGGGAGATGCTCATGATTCATGTGAAAGGTGGCTCCATGGTGACGTATGCCTGAGCCTCTTGTTCAGGGACGCAAAGGAGACAGGCATCCATATCCCCAGGATGACTGAATAATGCCTGGGAAATTTTTTTCTCCAAGGCTTTCTTCATTGTGTTAGGAAAGAATCAGCATTGGTTGGATAAGACAGCCATGCTCTCAGACCCAGGAAAGCCAAGCCTTCATTTCCAAGAAGCTGCAAGACTTAGGCTCCTGTCCCATGATGTTGCCTTGTCCAGACGCTGTGAGGATCGTATTTATTTGGGACTCACAAGCCAAGAGAAGAAGGTGTTGGGAAAATGGGTGCTGGTGACTTGGCTTCAGCACCTGGAGACCCCGGAAAAAGTGGACTCTGCATAGCTGGTGGGTAGGACAGAAGGTACTAAAATGGTGAGACCTCAGGAGGATGAGCAGATAAATTAAGAAATGTGGGTCAGCGGGGGTGTGGTGGCACACACCTTTAATCCCAGCACTTGGGAGGCAGAGGCAGGTGGATTTCTGAGTTCGAGGCCAGCCTGGTCTACAGAGTGAGTTCCAGGACAGCCAGGACACAGAGAAACCCTGACTCAATAAAACCCAAAAAAAAAAAAAAAAAAAAAGAAAAGAAAAGAAAAAGAAAAAGAAAAAGAAATGTGGTCATCTAGCTTTCTTGAGATACTAGATTATGAAAAAAAATTTTGGCCTGTGGCTTCCCAGGTTGTCCGTTTTCTAATGTGCCCTGCTGTTGGCTTAATGTGAACATTTGGGGTTTGGCTAGGAAGCAAAGGTTCCACTCTGAGGTATACAATCTTCATCCCCATGTTCTCTGGGTTCTACAAACCAGTGTCCTTCCTAGTGCCCATTGCTGGGATGATCGGTGTGTCTGCACGAGAGGGTAAAATTTTGTTGTAACCAGCATTTTCCAAGCTTATTTGATTTAGGACTTCTTGCTACTTTCCCTTTATTTTTAGTTTAACGGTTGCTATAATTAGTCACCTGTGACCCAGATAATCTTATGGCACTCCTCTTGAGGGACAGGTGCTTCTGGCTACTTAGTCACAATTCCCAGGCAAGGTTCTGTGGAAGTGTTAAACCTGCTCCCAAATCTTGGTGGATCCTTGTAGAAAGTTTAACTTTAATGTAAGCCAAGTCTGGCAGTTACCGAGAGGGCCTTCCTTCTAGGTCTTGATTCACAGATAGAGGCTGCTCAGTGTTATATGCAGCAGTGCTGGTGGAAACCAGAGTTGGAGTGGTCCACGCTGGCTCTTTCATACTGCAGTCCAGAAGTGACACACGTAGCTTCCACTCTGAGCTCACTGGCCAGAACCAGCCATGTGGTCTGCTCATTAGCCAAGGAGCTTGGAAAGCTGGCAAGGTTCCCAAGTCATCAAGTAGCAAAACCCCTCTTGTATTCATGAGCTCTGGTAACTGATAGCCTTGGGCTTGTGGTTAGGGTGGTGGTGGTAGTGAAGGGAAAGGAATCCAGTATGAAGAAGTCAAGGTGAAACCTGTAGACATCTGCATTAAAGCCGGAGGAAGAGTTTGTGCCACCACCATTAGGGAGAGCCAGTCTGACTACAGAACAAAGTAGCAAGAGAGCCACTGTGGGCTGAAGCCCCATCTGCCACATGCCATCCCAACAGTTCAAAATGAAAATAGCTGATGATGGGAAAAGGACACTGCCAGGTGATTCTCAATCATTGCAGGTCCTCGTCTTCCAATCTTCCAACACAAAAGCATCCATTGATATCTTGTCTCAGAGCTCCTACTTGTGTTTCCAGCACCATAGATCTTGGTCAGTGTAAACAACATTTTTTTCCCCCTGAAGATATGGTATGCTGCATCATCAGACAAATTAGGTAATTCTAGAGATCCCATAGTTCTATATCTAATTATCAAAACCAACATCCCAAGTTGCCATTCCTGCTGAGGGATGCCAATGAGTTATTAAAAGAGGAGTAGTTATAACATCAGAATGGTGAAGGGCTCACCGAAAGATGCAGCATAAGTCAGAGGCCAAGAAGATGGGAGACATCAGCCAAGAGCCAAGATCTGCAGGCTTCTATGTTGTCCAAGACGGCCACACTGCACTGTTGATCCATAGAGTGAGAAGTGGCAGGCACATCAGCCAGATTTTTCATAAGATGTTCTTAGAAATTGAAAGCTGACTGCAAGCATGAAGGCCTGGGCTTAAAGCCACAGTCTCCACATGCAAAGTGGCTGTAGCATGTAACACGGAGACAGGTGGATCCTTTGAGCTCATGAGCCAGCCTGTCTAGCCTAATCGATGAGCTCTAGGTTCGGCAAGAGACTCTGCCACAAAAGATATAGTGGAAACTCACTGAGAAGGATTTCTGGTGTCAATCTATGGATTTCATGTATACGTACACACACATGCATGCCTACCTATCCATGTGTGCACATGAAAATGAGTATGTACAGGTGCATGTGCACACTCACAGGATGGAGACTATATCTAGTCAAAGTCTATTTAGATAGAGGAGATAAATTCTCATGGGTTGAGAGGGGAAGATGATGGTGGATTCCTGTTCATGGAAGATGTGCATCGCTGTAACAACCAGCCTTCTCAGAATCATACAATCATTTGTTCAGCTGCCCAGCATCAGTTACACTAAGGGCTCTGTTCTTATGACAGTTTTGCAGTACAGCCAGGCCAGGCAGCCATAGAACAACTGCACAGAACAGCAGGGGTTCCTTCCTTTCCTGAAAGATCTATGGTATTTTACCAGGGTGACTGAATCAAGTAAGGGAAGTTACCAGTTCTTTTAGGGACCTTATGATGTCTCTGAACTACTTTCCAGAGACCAAAGCACCACTATGGTCTAGTCACAGGAGATGGTCAGATAAGCAGTGGAAACACTGAGGTGTCTCCCAGGTGGGCCCAGTGGGTCCATGAACCCATCTCTCAGGGATCTACTTGGCTCTGGAATGTGTGTTTGAAATGACATTCAGAAGCAGGGAGAATGTCTGCACTATGACGTTCTAACATACACCTCTCCCAATTCCTGCTTTCCCCAAGATCAGATACCCCATCCTTGTGCTCTTACAGCACCATTTATTTATCAAATAATTCAGCATTTTATAATTTTCATGCTTATGAAAGAAGAAGGTGTGTGGAGTTTATGCTCACATCTCCAGCATCTTGATTAGTGGCTAAGTACATAATAAGTAACTGAGGAGTAGTCACACACATCAGTTGATAGGACTCAGGAGCGTTAAGACATTGAGCTGACAGTAGCAGAGGCAGGCCTTGGACCAGGGTCTCAATTCCAAGTTTAGAATTGCTTTCTACAATGTGATGCCTTGCCCTACAATGTTGACCTTTGTGGGACCTATTGTCTAGATTACTTATAAAACCTAATGTAACATAAATCTCAGGGAAATAGTTGTTTAGGGAATAAAGACAGGAAAAACAGGCCTGACCTGACCATGTTTCTTTTGCTGCTAAGAATAGAAGCCAGGATGGATCCCCGGGTATGGCAGTCTCTAGATGGTACATCCTTTTGTCTCAGCTCCAAACTTTGTCTCTGTAACTCCTTCCATGGGTGTTTTGGTCCCAATTCTAAGAAGGGGCAAAGTGTCCACACTTTGGTCTTCGTTCTTCTTGAGTTTCATGTGTTTTACAAATTGTATCTTATATCTTGGGTATTCTAAGTTTCTGGGCTAATATCTACTTATCAGTGAGTACATATCATGTGAATTCTTTTGTGATTGGGTTACCTCACTCAGGATGATGCCCTCCAGGTCCATCCATTTGCCTAGGAATTTCATAAATTCATTCTTTTTAATAGCTGAGTAGTACTCCATTGTGTAAATGTACCACATTTTCTGTATCCATTCCTCTGTTGTGGGGCATATGGGTTCTTTCCAGCTTCTGGCTATTATAAATAAGGCTGCTATGAACATAGTTGAGCGTGTATCCTTTTTACTGGTTGGAACATCTTCTGGATATATGCCCAGGAGAGGTATTGTGGGATCCTCTGGTAGTACTATGTCCAATTTTCTGAAGAACCACCAGACTGATTTCCAGAGTGGTTGTATAAGCTTGCAATCCCACTAACAATGGAGGAGTTTACCTCTTTCCCCACATCCTCGACAGAATCTGCTGTCACCTGAATTTTTGATCTTAGCCATTCTGACTGGTATGCGCTGACACCATTGCATACACTAGCAAGATTTTGCTGAAAGGACCCTGATATAGCTCTCTCTTGTGAGGCTATTCTTGGGCCTAGTAAACACAGAAGTGGATGCTCACAGTCAGCTATTGGATGGAACACAGGGGCCTCAATGGAGGAGCTAGAGAAATTACCCAAGGAACTAAAGGGAACTGCAACCCTATAGGTGGAACAACAATATGACCTAACCAGTACCCCAGAGCTCGTGTCTCTAGCTGCATATGTATCAGAAGATGGCCTAGTCGGCCATCAGTGGAAAGAGAGGCCCATTGGTCTTGCAAACTTTATATGCCTAAGTGCAGGGGAACGCCAGGGCCAAGAAGTGGGAGGGGGGGAGGAGAGTGGGGGGGGACATGGGGGACTTTTGGGATAGCATTGGAAATGTAAATGAAGAAAATACCTAATTAAAAAAAAAAAGAATAGAAGCCAGGGCTGTGTGTATGCTAAGCACATGCACCAGTGAGCTACACCCCTAGTCTTCAATTTACTACTTTATTTGTCATGTGTCATCCTTGGACTGTGGAGGGACAACTGTTACCCTCTGTGCAATGACTACTTTGGTCACTGCCATGAGTCTAGTCTTATTTTGTTTGCATAGCTTTGGTTTGAGAAAGTATTATTTATTACAAGTGCAAATAGTGAAGAATTTAAGTGTAAGTGTCTTGTGCATTTTGGTAGCATCAGGAAAGAATGCTTCATAATTGACAGGCCATATGAAAGAAATTATTTAAAAAAAATTAGAATAAAACTTGAAAACTAAACTCGAAAAGAACACAGGCAAGAAGTATCAATCACCTGGGGGAAAGAGGCAGATATTGTCTGCTCTTCTCTTGTGGGAAACATCTCACCAGAATGGTTGTTATTAATGAAGGCACTGGCTAGGGCTTGGTTGGAATCCTGCTCCTTGGGAGAGCACTTGCTATGTGCTAATCTCATGTAGCCATCAGTTTTCTCTACAGGGGAAGAAAATTCAGAGTGAAAAGCATAAAACATTAGCATCTTTCCTGACTGAACTTGGGTGTTGTGCAACTTGGGCTGAGGTTTTTATTCTTCCTTGTAAGAGTGTGCCAACACTTCCACGGACAGTTTAGATGGTGGAATAGTACCCTGTGTGAGATAGTGGGTAGATAGGAAGCAAGAGTACAGTTGATCACTCCTGAATCTTCTCACTTTGGCCCCAGTCCCAACCCCTCCTCTTCTCACATCTTACCCAGACCAGTAAGCTGCTCTGGGTCAGTGCCACAGAGATGGGCTTGCTTAAGCTAGTAGGCTACTTGGCCTCTTGAGCCTGTGAACTGAAGGTTTTAATAATATTGCCACCAAATTTAACTCTGTGCACATAGTAAGCTGTTCCTTATTTATAGAATAAAGAAGAATTGACTGTCCTGTTCCAAAGCATCACCACACAAAGACTAGAAGATGATGTGCACTTGGACCTCACACTGTGTTCTTCCATGGATGCTTGCACACAGCACGGTTATGTCATGAATGTGGAGCCAGCTAGAATGGCAGAGAGTGAAAGAGAATGTGAGAGTAGCTGACATTCACAATGAAACAGGGTTCTGTGAATTGAACTGAACTGGACCTCACAGAGGATCAGGTTTAACTTCCCTTTGTCACTTTCTGTCATTTCCTCTCTGATTTCCTTCTATAGATGTGGGGACAAGCCCAGACAAGCCAAGAGACTTGTTCACACTGTACCAGTCAATTGGCAGTGGACTCCTGGGCATGTGCTTGGTCTGCTTCAACCGCACGTTCTACTGCGCCTCCAGGCTCACTCCCAGGTAGTGGATCTAAAACATTTAGGGACCACTATGATAATTTGATGGAAGGTCTCTGTACTTGCCTCACAAAATATGCAGCCTCTGAGTACAAAGGAGAAGTTTTTAAAATTCTATAAATCCCTATGGGTCACTCTTCCATCTCTGTGTGTTCCTCACAGTGGTTTTGAGTAAATGATCTACATAACTGTGCGGGTATTCTTACCTGGGCATTTGAGAGACATTCCCTTTAAGGGCTGGAGACCTCAAAGGCAATGTTCCCATTCTGTGCGCATAGTGAGAAAGTCAAAACTGAAAAAGAGACAAAGATAGGAGAATCTGAAAGGATGAAGAGTGGCCAAACGCAGAACTGGGGACAGCTTTCTTTCTTTTTTGTTTTTTTTCTTTTTTTAAAATTAGATATTTTCTTTATATACATTTCAAATGCTATCCCGAAAGTTCCCTATACCCTCCCCCTGCCCTGCTCCCCTACCTACCCACTCCTGCTTCTTGGCCCTGGCATTCCCCTTTACTGGGGCATATAAAGTTTGCAATACCAAGGGGCCTTTCTTCCCAGTGATGGCCAACTAGGCCATCTTCTGCTACATATGCAGGTAGAGATACAAGCTCTGGGTGTACTGGTTAGTTCATATTGTTGTTCCACCTATACGGTTGCAGACCCCTTCAGCTCCTTGGATACTTTCTCTAGCTTCTCCACTGGGGGCCCTGTGTTCCATCTTATAGATGACTGTGAGCATACACTTCTGTATTTGCCAGGCACTGGCATAGCCTCATAAGGGACAGTTATAACAGGGTAACTTCAGCAAAATCTTTCTGGCATATGCAATAGTGTCTGGGTTTGGTGGCTGATTATGGGATGGATCCCTGGGTGGGGTAGGCTCCGGATAGTCCATCCTTTGGCCTTAGCTCCAAACTTTGTCTCTGTAACTCCTTTCATGAGTATTTTGTTCCCCATTCTAAGGAGGAATGAAGTATACATCCATTTGTCTTCCTTCTTCTTGATTTTCTTGTGTTTTGCAAATTGTATCTTGGGTGTTCTATGTTTCTGGGCTAATATCCACTTACCAGTGAGTGCATATCTAATGACTTATTTTATGATTGGGTTATCTCACTAAGGATGATATCCTCCAGATACATACATCTGTCCAAGAATTTCATAAATCCATTGTTTTTAATAGCTGAGTAGTACTCCATTGTGTAAATGTACCACATTTTCTGCATCCATTCTTCTGTTGAGGGACATCTGGGTTCTTTCCAGCTTCTGGCTATTCTAAATAAGGTTGCTATGAACATAGTGGAGCATGTGTTCTTATTACCAGTTGGAACTTCTTCTGGGTATATGCCCAGGAGAGGTATTGCTGGATCTTCCGGTAGTATTATGCCCAATTTTCTGAGGAACATTCAGACTGACTTCCAGAGTGGTTGTACAAGCTTGCAATCCCACCAGCAGTGAAGGAGTGTTCCTCTTTCACCACATCCTTGCCAGCTTCTGCTGTCACCTGAATTTTTGATCTTAGCCATTCTGACAGGTGTGAGGTTGAATCTCAGGGTTGTTTTGATTTGCATTTCCCTGATGATTAAGGATGTTGAACATTTTTCAGGTGCTTCTCAGCCATTCTGTATTCCTCAGTTGAGAATTCTTTGTTTAGCTCTGTACCCCATTTTTAATGGGGTTATTTGAATTTCTGGAGTCCAGCTTCTTGAGATCTTTGTATATATTGGATATTAGTCCCCTATCAGATTTAGGATTGGTAAAGATCCTTTCCCAACCTGTTGGTGGCCTTTTTGTCTTATTGACAGTGTCTTTTGCCTTACAGAAGCTTTGCAATTTTATGAGGTCCCATTTATCAATTCTTGATCTTACAGCACAAGCCATTGCTGCTCTGTTTAGGAATTTTTCCCCTGTGTTCATATCTTCAAGGCTTTTCCCCACTTTCTCCTCTATTAATTTCATTGTCTCTGGTCTTATGTGGAGGTTTTTGGTCCACTTAGACTTGACCTTAGTACAAGGAGATAGAAATAGATCAATTCTCATTCTTCAACATGATAACTGCCTGTTGTTCCAGCACCATTTGTTGAAAATGCTGTCTTTTTTCCACTGAATGGTTTTAGCTCCCTTGTCAAGATCAAGTGACCATAGGTGTGTGGGTTCATTCTGGGTCTTCAATTCTATTCCATTGATCGACCTGTCTGTCACTGTACCAGTACCATGCCGTTTTTTTTAAAATCACAATTGCTCTGTAGTACAGCTTAATGTCAGGCATGGTGATTCCACCAGAGGTTCTTTTATTGTTTAGAATAGTTTTTGCTATCCTAGGTTTTTTTATTTTTCCAGATGAATTTGCAAATTGCCCTTTCTATCTCAGTGAAGAATTGAGTTGGAATTTTGATGGGTTTGCATCGAATCTGTAGATTGCTTTCGGCAGGATAGCCATTTTTAGTATATTAATCCTGTCAATCCATGAGCATGGGAGATCTTTCCATCTTCTGAGATCTTCAATTTCTTTCTTCAGAGACTTGAAGTTCTTATCATACAGATCTTTCACTTCCTTAGTTAGAGTCACACCAAGGTATTTAATATTATTTGTGACTATTGTGAAGGGTGTTTTTTCCCCTAATTTCTTTCTCAGTTCATTTATCATTTGTGTAGAGAAAGGCCATTGATTTATTTGAGTTAATTTTATATCCAGCTACTTCACTGAAGCTGTTTATCAGGTTTAGGAGTTCTCTGGTGGAATTTTTGGGGTCACTTATATATACTATCATATCATCTGCAAATAGTGATATTTTGACTTCTTCCTTTACAATTTGTATCCCCTTTATGTCCTTTTGTTGTCGAAATGCTTGGCTAGAACTTCAAGTACTATATTGAATAGGTAGGGAGAAAGTGGGCATTGTTGTCTAGTCCCTGATTTTAGTGGGATTGCTTCGAGTTTCTCTCCATTTAGTTTGATGTTGGCTATTGATTTGCTGTAGATTGCATTTATTATGTTTAGGTATGGGCCTTGAATTCCTGATTTTTCAAAACTTTTATCATGAAGGAGTGTGGATTTTGTCAAATGTTTTCTCAGCATCTAACGAGATGATCATGTGTTTTTTGTCTTTGAGTTTGTTTATATAATCGATTACATTGATAGATTTCAGTATATTAAACCATCCCTGCATCCCTGGGATGAAGCCTACTTGGTCATGATGGATGATCATTTTGATATGTTTTTGGATTCGGTTTGTGAGGATTTTGTTGAGTATTTTTGCACCAATATTCATAAGGGAAACTGGTTTGAAGTTTTCTTTCTTTGTTGGATCTTTGTGTGGTTTAGGTATCAGAGTAATTGTGGCTTCATAGAATGAATTGGGTAGAGTACCTTCTGTTTCTATTTTGTGGAATAGTTTGATACGAGTTGGAATTAGTTTTTCTTTGAAGGTCTGATAGAACTCTGCACTAAACCCATCTGGTCCTGGGTTTCTTTTTTTTTTGTTGGGAGTCTATTGATGACTGCTTCTATTTTTTTTAGGGGAAATGGGACTGTTTAGATCGTTAATCTGATCCTGATCTAACTTTGGTACCTGGATCAAGTTTGGTCTAGGAAGTGGGGACAGCTTTCTGAATATAAGATCTCTCAGAATGTGGAGCTGCGGGCCATGGCAGAGGCATGAGACTCACTGCCATGTTCAAGGCAAAACCACAGCTTGGATACTGTGGGGAATCATGTCTCTCTGGCAGGGCACAAGAACAAGATGAATGGTAAATCTTTTCTATTTCTAAATCTATCAATCAAAGGATTGTGAGCCCACAATCAAAGGATCACAGAGAAATCTGGACTCTGAGGAGTCCTGAATCAACTGGGATTATAGAAAGAACAGGCTCCAATCAGATATATTGAGGGCAGCAAGCACTTGAGATAATCAGATGTCAGGAGGCAAGCGCAAGAACAGAAGCAACAGAAACCAAGGTTACTTGGCATCATCAGAACCAAACTCTCCCACCATAGCAAGTCCTGGATACACACACCATCACACCAGAAAAGCAAGACATCGATCTAAAGTCACTTCTCATGATGATGATGGAGGACTTCATTTCTGTGAAATGAAACCGTTAATGACAGACCAAATAAGCAGGCCTTGTAAAAGTCAGCCTGGTCACAATGATTGGAAGCAAAATCAGCTCCCATACCTAAGATTTTAAAGATGTTCAAACTCTGGTGCATTTAGGGTAACAGAAGGAAATGTGTCCTGGGATAGGTGACTATTGAACTCTTGCTGTGCAGTACTAGGTACTTCAGAGACTGTGAGAAATCAACACAGGACAAAATATGTGTTCTTTCCTTGTGCCATAGTCTGTCCCCAGATATGGGTTGGGGACCTTTCTTGTCCCGGAGACCTTCTGCTGGTCTGTATCATAACAATCTGTTTAATATCACCAAGAATTCGAAGAATACGATGTCCAGGGTGGATAAACATCCGTTATAGAAATGTGGCCTTGCATCTCCTGCTCTATTTGCTTGTAGATGGCAGCAAGACCTCACTGCCCATCAGGAAGTTGAAATAAAAGTCAACTCAGTATCTTTCTACTGAAGTCAAAATAAAACCAAACTCTGTGGGAAGGCATTCAAGACCAGCAAGTATGGTCTGGCCCCTGCCCAGCCTTAGCTCATCTCCCCCCTTCACTTCATTTGTTACACTCCAGCTCACTGCTCATATTTTTTATTCTCTAACATGCTCCAAATTTTACCATCTCCTGCCACTTGCACTTGTGCCTCCTTTTACTGAACAAACCTTACTGTTACTCATGTCTTAATCAAATATCCTGTCTTATCCCCTTATCACCTGAGCCAGCACATACTCCTCAGTCTCTAGACTTAGTTCTGGACCAATAATCTGTACTGGGGTTTATTAGTTGGGGTTCTCTAACAGAACAGACGGATCGTCTCTCTGTCTCTCTCCCTCTCTCTGTATGTGTGTGTGTTTATTGGACTTACTAGAATGGCTGATAGGCTGTGGCCTGAGTAGTCTACTAATGGCTGTGTCACAATAGGATCGCCAAGAATCCAGCAGTTATTCAGTCCATGAGGCTGGATGTCTCTGGTGCTGGAGTCCTGGAGGTTCCTGAAGAGTTACTGCTCTTCAGTCACCATGGGAATCCTGAAGAGTTTGACTCTAATACCACGAAGGAAGGCCTCAGCAGCACATGAACGTGATACATGAACGTGATAGCAAGTATGAGAGCAAGCAGGCAAAGAACAGTTTCCTTTTTCTGTGTTCTTTTGTGGACTGCTAGCAGAAGATATGGCCCAGAGTTAGAGCGGGTGCTCCTGCTTCAAATTATTGGACTGAGAAAATCCCCCAAAGGCATGCCCAGCAGCTTGGGTTTTATGTAGTCCAGATGTAGTCAATTGACAGCTATGATTTGCCACCACACTGGGTGAGTTCTATATTTGTTCTAATTTATCACCTGCCTTATTTTGCTACCAATAAGCTGGTTGGGGCCATTTGTTCTACTCAGGATATCATAAATAGGTGAGAGTAGGTCTTTTAGTTTTGGCAGTGGTAAGCTCTTGAGTGCCAAAGTCTTATGATGGATATTACAGATACATATCCAGAGATCTAGAGGCTTATGGACCCAGGTTCTAGGAATCAGAGCCTCGAAGCACTAGTGCTCAACTTCTCAGTGCTTGGTGTATCTTTCCCATCACTTTTTCTTCTGTCATCATAAGGCAACCAGCCCATTCAGAGACACAGAAGTTCTTTCGTCACCAGATTCTGTTCCAAGCTCAGTAGTTGTTCCAATTACAGCAAGACTACCATGGCCAGAATCACACATTGCATTTGCTTATTGTATTGCTTTCTCTTGGTCTGCAGTGGATCACCATTTATGGCCTTGGATTTCATGACCTTGAGTTTTCTAGAAATTAAAGACTACATAGTTGATAGAATATCTATTAGTTTAGTTCTGCCTAGTGTTCCATATATGTATATGTAAATGTATATGTATACACACACACACACACACACACACACATATATATATACACACACATATGTATATATGAATAATTAAGGAACACTAGGCAAAATTAAACTGATAGACATTCCATCAACTATGTGGTCTTTAATTTTTATACATACATACACACACACACACACACACACACACACTCTTTTATGGTAGGTCTACAAAAGTAGAGTCATTCTGTGTGAAGGAGCTAGAGAAAAAAAGAACCTGATGAGTGTCATAGTATTCTATAGTCATAAGAAGTCATATATCAAGAGGATGCATGTAATATATATATATATATGTGTGTGTGTGTGTGTGTGTGTGTATGTGTGTGTGTATGTGTGTGTGTGTGTGTGTAAAATCTATGGGGCTATCACTGAGGTGGTTATAACACAAAGGTGTTCTTTAATCACATCTATTGACATGTGATTTTAAATCATTCTGTGATTGATAGTGTTTTCTTTGTCAACCTTTTCCATTGTAAGTTTTTCTTCATTCTTTCTAGTAAATATGTTGTGTGGGGGAAATAACTTCAAAACTACGAAAATACCCTATTACTTGGGGGAACATTCACTCTTTATGAATTTATGTATGTATGAACTGGTAGTTTCTGATTTGATGGGATAAGACATGATATTTAAAATTACTTTGATGCTGAAAAGTTTCCCTAATTTGGGCTGTGGGAATCCACCCTGACTGCTGCTGTGTTCTTTTCATGAGTCCTCGCTGCTTGTGTATTTCCTTGTTTTCTAGCATTGCCAGGTGTAACAGGACTATCTTAAACATCCCCTAATCCAGTCTCACAGTCTGTGAAGGGTCTCTGTCTTCTGTATGACTTCTACACCTGATCTTAGCCAAGAGGTCGAGAAGCGCTGGCATATGACTTTTTTTTTAACATGTGCTTTTTTTTTCTATTAGATATTTTCTTTATACACATTTCAAATGCTATCCCGAAAGTTCCCTATACCCTCCCCTGCTCCCCTACCTACCCACTCCCACTTCTTGGCCCTGGCATTCCCCTGTACTGGGGCATATAAAGTTTGTAATGCCAAGGGGCCTCTCTTCCCAGTGATGGCTGACTAGGCCATCTTCTGCTACATATGCAGCTAGAGATACAAGCTCTGGGGGTACTGGTTAGTTCATATTGTTGTTCCACCTATAGGGTTGCAGATCCCTTCAGCTCCTTGGGTACTTTCTCTAGCTTCTCCATTGGGGGCCCTGTGTTCCATCCAATAGCTGACTGTGAGCATCCACTTCTGGATTTGCCAGGCACTGGCATAGCCTCATATGAGACAACTATATCAGGGTCCCTTCAGCAAAATCTTTCTGGCATATGCAATAGTGTCTGGGTTTGGTGGCTGATTATGGGATGAATCCCCGGGTGGAGTAGTCTCTGATTAGTCCATCCTTTAGTCTTAGCTCCAAACTTTGTCTCTGTAACTCCTTTCATGGGTATTTTGTTCCCCATTCTAAGGAGGAATGAAGTATCCTCCCATTTGTCTTCCCTCTTCTTGAATTTCTTGTGTTTTGCAAATTGTATCTTGGGTGTTCTATGTTTCTGGGCTAATATCCACTTATCAGTGAGTGCATATCTTAATGACTTCTTTTGTGATTGGGTTACCTCAGTAAGGATGATATCCTCCAGATACATCCATTTGTCCAAGAATTTCATAAATCCATTGTTTTTAATAGCTGGGTAGTACTCCATTGTGTAAATATACCACATTTTCTTTATCTATTCTTCTGTTGAGGGACATCTGGGCTATCCTGTCGAAAGCAATCTATAGATTCAATGCAATCCCCATCAAAATTCCAACTCAATTCTTCACTGAGATAGAAGGGGCAATTTGCAAATTCATCTGGAAAAATAAAAAAAACCTAGATAGCAAAAACTATTCTGAACAATAAAAGAACCTCTGGTGGAATCACCATGCCTGACATTAAGCTGTACTACAGAGCAATTGTGATTAAAAACTGCATGGAACTGGTACAACGACAGACAGGTCGATCAATGGAATAGAATTGAAGACCCAGAAATGAATCCACACACCTATGGTCTCTTGATCTTTGACAAGGGAGCTAAAACCATTCAGTGGAAAAAGGACAGCATTTTCAACAAATGGTGCTGGCACAATTGGCGGTTATCATGTAGAAGATTGCGAATTGATCCATTTTTATCTCCTTGTACAAAGCTCAAGTCTAAGTGGACCAAAGACCTCCACATAAGGCCAGAGACAATGAAATTAATAGAGGAGAAAGTGGGGGAAAGCCTTGAAGATATGGACACAGGGGAAAAATTCCTAAACAGAACAGCAATGGCTTGTGCTGTAAGATCAGGAATTGATAAATGGGACCTCATAAAATTGCAAAGCTTCTGTAAGGCAAAAGACACTGTCAATAAGACAAAAAGGCCACCAACAGGTTGGGAAAGGATCTTTACCAATCCTAAATCTGATAGAGGACTAATATCCAATATATACAAAGATCTCAAGAAGCTGGACTCCAGAAATTCAAATAACCCCATTAAAAATGGGATTCAGAGCTAAACAAAGAATTCTCAACTGAGGAATACTGAATGGCTGAGAAGCACTTGAAAAAATGTTCAATGTCCTTAATCATCAGGGAAATGCAAATCAAAACAACCCTGAGATTCCACCTCACACCAGTCAGAATGGCTAAGATCAAAAATTCAGGTGACAGCAGATGCTGGCAAGGATGTGGTGAAAGAGGAACACTCCTCCACTGCTGGTGGGATTGCAAGCTTGTACAACCACTCTGGAAGTCAGTCTGAATGTTCCTCAGAAAATTGGGCATATCTCTTTAGCCCCTTGGGTTCTTTCTCTAGCTCCTCCATTGGGACCCCTGTGATCCATCCATTAGCTGGCTGTGAGCATCCACTTCTGTGTTTGCTAGGCCCCGGCATAGTCTCACAAGAGATAGCTACATCTGGGTCCTTTCGATAAAATCTTGCTAGGGTATGCAATGGTGTCAGCGTTTGGATGCTGATTATGGGGTGGATCCCTGGATATGGCAGTCTCTACATGGTCCATCCTTTCATCTCAGCTCCAAACTTTGTCTCTGTAACTCCTTCCATGGGTGTTTTGTTCCCACTTCTAAGGAGGAGCATAGTGTCCACACTTCAGTCTTCATTTTTCTTGAGTTTCATGTGTTTAGGAAATTGTATCTTATATCTTGGGT
This sequence comes from Mus musculus, assembly GCF_000001635.26. NCBI lineage: Eukaryota > Metazoa > Chordata > Mammalia > Rodentia > Muridae > Mus > Mus musculus. Next base: position 10,714,240 of record NC_000070.6, on the reverse strand, counting down.
ATCCTAGGTTTTGGGCTAATATCCACTTATCAGTGAGTACATATTGTGTGAGTTCCTTTGTGAATGTGTTACCTCACTCAGGATGATGCCCTCCAGGTCCACCCAAGGGGCTAAAGAGATCTGCAACCCTATAGGTGGAACAACATTATGAACTAACCAGTACCCCGGAGCTCTTGACTCTAGCTGCATATGTATCAAAAGATGGCCTAGTCGGCCATCACTGGAAAGAGAGGCCCATTGGAAACGCAAACTTTGTATGCCCCAGTACCGGGGAATGCCAGGGCCAAAAAGGGGGAGTGGGTGGGTAGGGGAGTGGGGGTGGGTGGGTATGGGGGACTTTTGGTATAGCATTGGAAATGTAAATGAGCTAAATACCTAATAAAAAAATGGAAAAAAATGTAAAAAAAAATATAAAAAAAAAAAAAAAAAAAGAAAATTGGACATAGTACTACCGGAAGATCCAGCAATACCTCTCCTGGGCATATACCCAGAAGAAGTTCCAACTGGTAATAAGAACACATGCTCCACTATGTTCATAGCAACCTTATTGATAATAGCCAGACACTGGCATATGACTTCTTATGAAAGACATAATACTCCTCATTAGGACACTAATCTTTTCTTCTCTAGCTCCTTCACATCAAGGTGACTCTACTTTTACGGATTTACCAGTTACCACTATGGGAACTGTTCCACATGTGAAGGATTATTAGTTCTTATTTTTGACTTCTGGCAGCCTTTCCTCTTCACACTAGGATTCAGATCACCTATAGCACCAATCTTGATTTTTCACTTTTTTGAAAATATTTTGAACCTGGATATATCTCTTGGCTTCACCCCTTTCTATCTTGTCTATGATTTAAAAGAAATTAGAACAGTTTATTACACTGAGCAATTTCTCTGTTCAGTTGGCATTGCAATAAATAATTGTCCCTAAATTTTCTGCCTCATTTCCCATATCCTTCCTAGACAAAGTGTCACGTGGCTCACATTTCTATATGTCAGAATCGTACCAAGCAACTTGCTTGCTTCAATGTTTGGCTTTTGATTTTTTTTTTTTTTAAGATCTCGTTTTCTTAAAAAGGCTGCTAATACAATACAAAAAGCTTGGATTTCCCCCCAAGTCTCTTCTTTCTATTATGGATCATTTAAAATTTGTAGAACAGTTTAAAAATTGAGCATCAAGAGGCAGGACACACATAATCCCAGCACTCTAGAGGCGCAGGCAGGAAGATTTCTGTGAGTTCCAGCCCAGTCTCATCTGCACAGAGTTCTCCAGGATAGATAGGAGGCTACATAGTAAGATCCTGTATGAAAAACTCAAAAAACCCCAAGCCAAAGCCAAACAAACAAGAAAAACCAATCAATGATGGTCACAAAAATTCTTGAGCATTGAAAATAAAACACTTATCTTGCCTCTCTAGGAAGTGAGGCAGGATTAATGAGCTCTCTGTATCTACAAAGGGGAATTCTGTGAGTGCTAAGGGAATTGGGGAGAGGAATTGGCTTTGCCAGTATTTAACGTCTTTGCTTGACAAGTCTGGGGATAAGTACGTGTGAAATGAGGCCATTATCACTACCAAAGTCACAAAACATACCAATAAGTTTTAAAGTACCCTCCTACACTTGTTACTACCTTCATCATCATTATTTTTGTGGTAATAACACTCAATACAAGGCTTATCCTACTGTCAAATTTTAATTATAGTCAGAGCCCACATAACAGTTTCTCAGTGCATACTGCCTATATGATCATATATAACCTAGGAATGCAAGAGGATATTCCGTCTGGGTTTGAAAACTCCACTCTGTGACGTTCACAATGCGTTTCTCAGATGGTATCCATGTGGTTAAGTGATGGGTGGTTGCACAACAGTGTCGTTAGTGTAAGAACATTGCTGTAGGGCAGGTATAGAGGGGCTCGTTAATCTTGTGTAACTGTGTACCCTTTGGCAATTGCCAGCTCTCTTTATCCCCAGTCCGTGCCAACCATAATTCTTTCTGCTTACGACTTTGGTTATTTCCTATTAAGTATTTTGCCCTTTATAGAGAATGATACTTTCGTAGCTGCATTCTAGACACACTCCAAGGGTTACATTCTTCACATCCTTCAGGGCAGAGATAAGTGTGTCAACCGCTTTGGGGAACATATTTTTGAAAAAGTACAAGAAAATGCCTGTTTGCCTTACACAGCAAGTAAACTAAACACTCACCGCTGCCGTGAAATTTCACTTAAGGTTTCACATGTTTTCCCAAGCCCTCACAAATAGCAAAGGGTAAACCCAATCTTAACACACAATCAGTAAGTTTGTAAATACAATTCATATATAAGCATTAAGACATGTATGCACAATGAAGCCCCATCCCCCTCCCACCCTGGCAGCTCTTATTTAGCATTATGTGATGGGGTGATGGGCTCCTCTACCCTACTAGCCTTTTGTCTGGTCACACACACACACACACACACACACACACACACACAGGTAACTGAAATATCATGAATTCCAGATGATCAGGATCCAATTTTGTGAGCTTATTATTTTTTTTTAGTATTCTAATTTATTTATTTATTTATTTATTTTTAATTTATTACATATTTTCCTCAATTACATTTCCAATGCTATCCCAAAAGTCCCCCATACCCTCCCCCCCACTTCCCTCCCCACCCATCCCCATTTTTTGGCCCTGGCGTTCCCCTGGACTGGGGCATATAAAGTTTGTGTGTCCAATGGGCCTCTCTTTCCAGCGATAGCGGACCAGGCCATCTTTTGATACATATGCAGCTAGAGTCAAGAGCTCTGGGGTACTGATTGGTTCATAATGTTGTTGCACCTATAGGGTTGCATATCTCTTTAGCTCCTTGGGTACTTTCTCTAGCTCCTCCATTGGGGGCCCTGTGATCCATCCAATAGATGACTCTGAGCATCCACTTCTGTGTTTGCTAGGCCCCGGCCTAGTCTTACAAGAGACAGCTATATCAGGGTCCTTTCAGCAAAATCTTGCTAGTGTATGCAATGGTGTCAGTGTTTGGAAGCTGATTATGGGGTGGATCCCTGGATATGGCAGTCTCTAGATGGTCCATCCTTTTGTTGTGAGCTTATTCTATATGCTTATTTTACACAGGTGGAAATGTGGTTTTGAGAGATGTTGGACGCTGTGAATTTTCCTCATGCATTGAAAGGATTGAAACATGTGCTAAATAACACTGAGCCAACCCCCTATAAAAACTCACAACACTTAATAGCTCTTACATTTTTATAATGGCTTTTTAAAAAAATCTTTGGTGGTCTTGTTATTAGGCTTCAGTAACTGTACTTCAGGATTCGGTCCTATGGTGAAGTATGAAGTAATATTACCTTATGATTTCTTAAATGAGTTAATAATACCTGGGAGGTGTCTTTGCCCCCCTTCACTCATTAAACAGCATTTCTTTGTATCTTAGCTTACATTAAGTGTATTTAAGATGAAAAAAAAAAGGTTCTGGGAGGAATAAGAAAATGTAGTGGAGTGAGATTTAAGAAAGCACTTACTGAATGTCAAATCCACCTCCAAGCTGATGGCAGGGACTGAGGTGGTGGCTGAGTCTGGTCCATGAGATGCGATAGTCATCGGAACTCCAGTCACTAGAGATAAAGCTGCAAGCATACGTGTAAAATCAACTGCAAAACCTGTGCCAGAACGAAGACTAGCAGTGGGCTAAGGAGGCTTTCAAATTAGATTGCTTACGTAGAGTGCCATGCTTTTAAATGCTTCATTAAATTAATTACAAGTCCCAATTATTCATCTACCTGAGGTTGCCCTTTCTTTTTAGCTTCCTGGTTCAGAATGTTGGTTGTGGTGTTAGACCTCTTCCTAGTGGTGTAATTTTGAATGAATTATACATCTTGGTGGTTTTGTCATTTGGTGAATTGGGATGATAAAAGTGTATGTTTTGAAATGTTGTTATATTCATTAAATGGAGTATTTATTACAAAACATACAAAGATCATGGTTCTTAGATTAAGTACTATTAATTTATGTATGCTTCTTCTGCACATATTAGTAAGATCAATTTTTACTTGACACAATAATTGCACATGCTTATTATGTGTAATGCTATGAAATAACCAAATTAAGGCAATTGGCATTTGCCACTCTTAGCCACTTAACATTCTTTTATGTGGGGGAAATTTTGAGCTCCATTTCATAACCAGTACTTTCTATAATATGTAATGAGTTACTAGCTATAGTTGGTGTTGTATGCCACAGATGATTAGTATTTATTTATCCAATGTAACTGATTTTATACCTGTGATGACTCATTTGAAATGTTAACTTGATGAGATCTAGAATCCTCTGGGAGAGGGGCCTCTGGGCAACTTGTGGAGGCTGATCTTGAATAGGTTAGCTGAAAAGGTAAGACTCACCCACTGTGGGTGCCACCATTCCTTAGGCTGAAATACTAGACTGTGTGAAAAGGATAAAGTGAACTGAACATAAGATTTCATTGCTTTTTGTTTTTTTGACTACAGATGCAACATGATCTGGAGCTCTTGGTGCTGTGATTTTCCTTTCACTGTGGACTATAAATATGACTCAAAACAAATCCTTTCTCTCTTAAGTTGCTCTTGTCAGAATATTTTAATCACACCAACAGGAAAAGCAACTAAGACAGTAGCCAGTAGCCAGTAGCTATCGTTTTACCTCCCACTATCCCTTCCTTCTCTTCACTCTTCTTATCCTTTATAGACATCTATTCTACCTTTCACATCAGTAAAATTAGACTACGAATACCTCAGTCACATGGGCATATAAGTGAGAAACATAACATTTGTGCATATTTCACTTCACCAAAGGTCACCTAGTACCATCTTTTGAATTAGGCAGAGAAAATTTTCTTTTTTCTTTTTTTTTTTTTAAAGATTTATTTATTAATATATGTAAGTACACTGTAGCTGTCTTCAGACACACCAGAAGAGGGAGTCATATCTTGTTGCGGATGGTTGTGAGCCACCATGTGGTTGCTGGGATTTGAACTCTGGACCTTTGGAAGAGCAATCGGGTGCTCTTACCCACTGAGCCATCTCACCAGCCCGAAAATTTTCTTATTAGCTTTATTTAGTCAGGATAGTATAGTCAGGATAGTTCTCCTAAAACATGAGGAGTTTAAGTTAGCCAATGCCTTTTTATTATTCCCGAAATAATCCATGAAAGGCATCTGGTCTTTAACAGGAAGCCCCTAGAATGTGATTTTTGGTTTTACCATCTTTTGTATGTAGACATCTAGGTCTCCTTTATGACTCACAGGCAACTGATGGGAATAGAAAAGGGATAGACAATAACTTCTTGGCCTGGAAATGGCATCCATTACTTTATGAAATTCCTAGGCAAATGGATGGACCTGGAGGGCATCATCCTGAGTGAGGTAACACATTCACAAAGGAACTCACACAATATGTACTCACTGATAAGTGGATATTAGCCCAAAACCTAGGATACCCAAGATATAAGATACAATTTCCTAAACACATGAAACTCAAGAAGAATGAAGACTGAAGTGTGGACACTATGCCCCTCCTTAGAATTGGGAACAAAACACCCATGGAAGGAGTTACAGAGACAAAGTTTGGAGCTGAGATGAAAGGATGGACCATGTAGAGACTGCCATATCCAGGGATCCACCCCATAATCAGCATCCAAACGCTGACACCATTGCATACACTAGCAAGATTTTATCGAAAGGACCCAGATGTAGCTGTCTCTTGTGAGACTATGCCGGGGCCTAGCAAACACAGAAGTGGATGCTCACAGTCAGCTAATGGATGGATCACAGGGCTCCCAATGGAGGAGCTAGAGAAAGTACCCAAGGAGCTAAAGGGATCTGCAACCCTATAGGTGGAACAACAATATGAACTAGCCAGTACCCCTGGAGCTTGTATCTTTACCTGCATATGTAGCAGAAGATGGCCTAGTCGGCCATCACTGGGAAGAGAGACCCCTTGATATTGCAAACTTTATATGCCCCAGTACAGGGGAATGCCAGGGCCAAGAAGCGGGAGGGAGGGTATAGGGAACTTTCAGAATAGCATTTGAAAAGTATATAAAGAAAATATCTAATAAAAAATAAATAAAAAATTATCTAGTCTATGATATTTAGTTATAGCATTGGAAAATGTACTAGTCTTGACATTTGGCTTTTGGGTGTCCTCAGGAGAGTTCTTTCTGGTTTATCTCTGGGATTTGTTTAGCCCTGGAATCTAGCTTCCTGTTTGGTTTCTTGTCCCCATTTGTAGCCACCTAGTGGGTCACCAGGCCTAGCTAGGGAGTTTGACTCTCCACTGACAGAACAATAGCACCCTGCTAGCTGCTGTGGTTGCAGGCATCCTGGCTGTGGTCCCAAGGAGAAAACCTTGAATCAATTTGTCTCGTGGAGGCTGAGCGGTTGGCTGCCTGCCCTTCACAACTTGTTAAAATGAACACTTACCCTCTGGGGGGTGAAGCCAGAGCTGGGGGGGGGGATTCTTGCCCTGTGATCCTCTCCACTGGTTTGAGGTGATGTCAAAGTCACAGTTTTGGGGTGGAAAGCAATAATGCAGAATTTTCTTCTCTTTCTTCTTACCTGAAATGTTTCAAAAGTCACATTTGAAATTTGTTGGAATTTTTCTTAGATCTTTTTTTTTTTTCTCCCAGTCTCAAAAACGCTCCCAAAGGTGTTCGTTTGGGACAAGAGCCTCCAAAGTCCATGGCTCCTTCTCTTTCATGAGGGGTGATTAATACCCAGGTCACATAAGCTTCAGACCTGCAATGGAAGGGGCTCCCTTTCCTCCTTGGCCCATGGCCGATTGGACCAGCCAACAAGTTTTGTTTTACTTGACATGAAAGCTGGTTGAAGTTAAGCAGGAGACATGTTTTTGTTTCTTTAATAAATAAAGGTAGGGACCCTGTACATGAATAAAAGTAAAAAGTCACTCCCTTGAGGTTTTTTAGGCATCCAAAAATAGTCCCAAACCTCGCCAAGGCCAATGCAGCCAGAATTTCCATGGAAAGGTCGGTGGTGAGGAAGAGACAGTGCCAGCGGGTGTGCAAACACACTGCCGTCCTCTCCCCCCACCCCTTCCTGTCTTAGTTGCTGGAGTTTAGAAAACAGGTTTCTGAAATTGAGTTCATTTTCTGGTCTGAGATAAAAATCAATGGCAGTGGTAGTAGTAAGATTTATTTCTTATGGAATTGAACTTGTGGGGCTGCAGGGGGCTGGGAAAAGGGTTCACCTTCCACATTGGAGTGAACAAGGAAGCAGGGAAGGGCAATGTGTCAATAAAGCCATGTTAGTAAAGAGAAAGGGCAAGAAACTGATAGGGAATGTGAATATTCTCTAAGTCTTTATAACTTCATTTTTGTGCGGATGTGTTCATGTGTGTGCACAGGGTGTGTGCACATCTGAGTGTGTGCCTATGGAGGTTGAAGGTGGATGTCAGGTGTTTTCAATTGCTCTCTACCTTATTACTATTAGCAGCAGCAGCAGCAGCAGCAGCATTTCTCTCTGAATCTGAGCTTGCTGCTATTGGGTTGCTGGCTGGTCAACAGGCCCCCACATCTCCATCTATCCATACTGAGTATTGTGTGTGCTCAGGATCTGAACGCAGGCCATTGTGCTTGTATGAGGCTTTCATTAACTACGCCATCTTCCCAGTCCCCAAAGTCCATTTTGAGGTAGCTCCTGATCTGAGTGATGTGATGTATCATGGTGGGTGACGTCTTTCTTGCTGAACATCACTGGCTATGAGGGCTGGCATAACAGCTAAGGAGTTCACCTTGCATATCTGCAGCCATAACCGCTTGATTCCTGTGGAGCCCAGCTGTCTCAAGTGCTCAGATTTGGCTGTCTAGGCCAGTTTACAGAGTCCTGGGCTTGGGGGAATCTACTGGAAACAGGAGATAAACAAACCAACAAACTCAAAAATCACATTGGCCAGGGCGGGTTGTTCTCTCTGAAGTTCCTACCATTTGAACAAAACTGGAAGGTTTCTTCAGGAGAGCAGATTTTAAAAAGTAAGGTTGTTTTTGTTGGGGTAGAGCCTTCAGTAAAAGCCTTCAGTTGTTAGAATTTAGCACTGTTCGGGATGGAGTAACAATTACTTTAAAATATCCTTTTTTTTTTTAAATATATGAAAGAAACTGTTCTTTAAATTCAGAGGACGTTCCTAAAGGCCAAATGAGAAAACACCTAAGGGCATGCTCACTAAGCAAAGGAGTAAACGACATGGGCCAGAGAGGTGACCCATTGGTAAAAAGCTCTTGACTGCAAGCCGGAGTTCAGTCCATGGAACCCTCTGTGGAAGGAAGAGAACTGACTGCTGAGAGCTGTTCTCAGCTATCCACAAGCGGGCTGGTTCACCTGCAGTAATGCTAAGAAGTCAGTCAGAAATGAGAGAAACAGAAGCAAGGCCTTATTCCTGCCATGTCAACATCAAATGGATATTTCTCATGTGCCCTACTGATTAGCTCAGCTCAGGCTTAGTGTTTGCGGCTGACTGTGTCTACTGCTTATCAGAAGCTTACCAACATGTGAAAAACAGGAAAAGTGCACGAGAGTGGAGTTTACTGAACAGCTACACTATTCTCTGGGTCAAATAATTGTGCCAGTCTCGGACATCTGGGGAACTTATATGTGGGACTTATTGAACCCCTTATATATGAGGGGTTGCAATGGACGCCCTTCAGTCTTTATGGTAGCCCAGCAGTTGACTTAGGACCTTCAGGCAGAAATGCTAATTTGGAGAAATGGACACTGGGACTCCAGCCTTTGTTCAGGATTCTGCAGCCCTACCTGGGAAGGCACTCAAGTTTTCGAGTAGGAGACACCAAAGTATGTGAGCTTAGTGATGTCACTTGAGTGATGCTGGCCAAAAGGTAGCAGAGCCCACCTGAAGTGAGAAATAATGTCAGCCGTATTTTTTTCCCAGAGCTGTCAAGGAAACCATTTTTTAACAAAGTCTCATGGGTTGTTGAAAATTTCAAACCAAACTATAATCACTGTAACTCAAATTGCTTTTCTTAAAGCTGAGAAGGTTCATGCAGCATAAAGGCAAATCCTCCAAGGGCCACACTGCATGTGTTTACCCCTGCATGCCTAGATTCAGCAAAAATATAATTTTTCCATGTTTCTAGTGATGGCCATCTTTTGTTCATCCATACCTGCATACATACTAAAACAGCTGGGCCCGAGTTGTGTGCTTTAGTGCCCTAGTCTTTCAGACTAGGAAATTGAACTGAGAAGAGACACCCTTCCTTTGAACATGAGTACAATATATTTTGTTTGCTGGAGGAATAGTGTTGCTCAAGAGACATTTATCTGATGAAAGAAATATTTTATGGTGTGGGCTCAAGAAATCAAGTCTTCTTGTTAATTCTTGTCTTTATGATAGGAAAACATCTAGGTAAATGGTAAAAAATGATTTTATAGCAGAGATTGTATTTCATAGGACTTCATATTTTCAGACACCAGTGCACATGGGCAGTGTACCTGTTGTACACAGCAATGCTTCACTCTCTCTGACTATACCCTTGCTGTCTAGCTTTTAGTCACAAGAATACAAACTTCAGCAAGCAAACTCATCTTTACTGTGAGCTGTCTTTTCATGACTGGGCCATCTGCTTTTGTGTTACCCTGTCACAATATGTCCTTCTCTCTGGAAGAGGCTCACCTCTTTGCTGTGTCCTTAGAGGAAAGTCTCTTCCTTTCCTGGTGACCATTTCTATTGCTCTTAGAATGCTCTGCCTGCATGAGCAGAACCACCAATAGTTGCCTGCCTTGGAATTTACTTAGTTATAAAGAGAAGAAATTGGACTGAGAAGAGACACCCTTCCTTTGAACATGACTACAATTACCTCTTGTTGCTATGGTTTGGGTGTGGTTTGAGAGTCTTGGGGATGGTTTGGTGATGTCATTTGTTACAAACCTGCTCCTCGGCATGTATTTTTATGAAAGCACAAGACTGGCCACCTTTTCCCTGGACTCCTGTGTCTCCATCAGATCGCTTCCACTTGTGCTAACTCCCACCATAACATCATCTGTATGTGACACAACTAAGGGGCCCGGCATCAGAGTAGAGCCACTGCTGTCACCAACTGTGATTGAGATAAACTTCTTGTCTTTGTAAGTTTTTAGCCTCAAGCACTTTATTATAGCAGCACAAAATGGACCAATACAACTGTTTTGTCAGTAACATGTCAGGATGGCCGAGTGGTCTGAAGTACCAGACTCAATTTCAGCTTCCTCCAAGTGCAATTGCTTTGTCACCCATTACTCGGTGTGGCCATTAACTCTTTCAGCCAACAGCTACTGCCCATGGTTATGTGCAGTCTCATGTCTGTACTTTTGTTGGGTGCCTGCTGTGGTTCTGTGCCAACCAGGCTGGTAGGATGAAGTGGAGTTGTGGTCTGCAGGATCCCAGTCTGGTGGGGAGTGTGTGTGTGTGTGTGTGTGTGAAGGTGAGGGCCTTCTCAGAGGACTTTAGTGTTTTAGTGTTACAGCTCTCTTAGTTGACATTCAATGAAACAAACATTTCTCTTAGGCGATCCTCAGTGAAACAGCTGGAGCACATACACTTTATTCTGGGTGACCAAGGGCTATATACGTACCTTAAAGAGTGGGCTATATACGTACATTAAAGAGTGGGAAGGAGTTTTCAGGGTGAATGTAGATCAGTGGCTGGAGTGTAAAGTACTGTGAATGCCTTATTTGTATGGAGAGGCATTCCAGGGGTCCCAGGTTCTTATCAGGAAAGAGGAACTTGAACTTGGAGGTTTGCCAAGGTCTACTTGACCTTCCTGAGGTAGAGAATGTGGATCCCTAGATAAGGTCAGAGACGGGGAAGCCCTGCTGACAAAGGGAGACCTCCAGTGTGCCCCAAGCTCAAAGGAGCTATCAGGACCTGGTAGACTGCAACTTTAAGTAGCAGGCTTTCCCCACAGTTACCTTTACCACCTTAAAAAAAAAAAACCCTCTGGTCTGTCTGCTTTCCACTGGGGTTCCATCAGCTTATAATATGAATATGTCCAGTGTCACCTCTGAGCTCAGTACTGTCCACAGTATTCACCATCTTTAGGAAGTGTTCCAAGCTTCATGCCCTAGCTACACTGTGACTAGATATATGTCTATGTTAGATCATCTCCATCCTTTTTATTTCCCTGTCCCATTTGATCACCCATGTGACCAAACTGTGCTCTTCACCTCTGAAGTTTTTCTTATGTAGGTTATTCCTACATCAGATGTCACAAGCATTTGAAACCCTGTTGATTGGAGCAAAAAATAAACTTACAAAATGATGTTGGTTGGTTACAGAGCTGCCACAGAAGCAGGAGAATCGGGTCAGGGGCTGGATGCTAAACACAAGTCATTTCTCAAATCTGGTGGATTGTGATCACACTGCTGTGACTGTCCACTGCAGCTTGCCCTGCCCCACCTTCACCTACGGGCCCAGGATGCTTCTGGCTTCTCTGCTACCACTATCTCTGAAACTAGACTTTTGATGGCTGCTTAAAATTCTAGCAGTGGTATGGTCTCTACCCTTTGCATTTTTAGCTCCTGATTGTTGATGCAATGTCTGGCTGCCCAATCCTAAATCATACACACTCTCCTCAACCTTAGGAGGGAAGGAGGTCCCAGAATTGTCAGCAGTGATAACCTAACCAAGCTTCAAGAGCTGGTAGATCCTCAATGTAGTTTGCAGGCTGAGAAGCTCAAAGCATGACAGCTGTACCCCCCAGCCCAGAGATGATTTTTTGGCCATCTGACAAATGTGGCTTATTTGCAGCCTTTCATCCCACTTTGGTCCACCTACTGAGTTATTGCTCAAGATCAGTTTTTTTTTTTTAATTTATGGAAATCTTTCTTAGTCCTTGAGAGATTTGCTGCCTTTATCCATTGGGTATATTTATAACCTGTCAGTTAATGACATTTTGTTGTGCACCTGTTAGGAACTGGTGTCTGCCCTCATTGGTAAACTACCCCAGGGTAGTTATAGCATCTCCAGTGTCTATGGCCTCTGACTGTGTGACAATATTAGGCTTTTCGAACATGCTTGGTAAATTGATCTATTTTCTCAGCACTGAACTGAGTTGAACTGAGATGGAGAAAAAACCCAACTCTTTGATCTTATTTTTTTTTTTAAAACAAATATCACTAACAGGGATACCTATCCTCCCTCCCCCTTCTATGTTAACCCTTATTTATTTCTCTTTAAAGTTTAATTTCTGCTAGCTGTCACTATTCACATTCTTTGCCCAACCACTACAATTACACATGGTCTAAGGATCCCAGACCTACTGGTTTGTAAACTGTGGCCCTGCCAGGCCGAAGGGAAGCATGGGGACACTGGAGATTGTATAGACAAGTACAGAGAACCTTTGGAAACACACGTACAGTTCCAATACAGTTTTATTACACCAGGAATCAAATTTTCTGTCTTTAGAGCAGAAGGTCTAGCAGATCAATGCTCTGGCACCCGAGCCCTCTGGCTAAGAAGTACACACAGTTTTAAGACGAGTATAAACACAGCACACATTGGTCATGCTGCGTTCTGCGTAGATGGATTTGTGTTTCACCAGACAGTTGGTCCCTGGGTAGAAAACGTGGGCCAAGAGCCAGGAGACCCCAGTTTAATTTCCAGTTAAGTCATCTCTGTTTATTTCTTACAAAATACATATTTTAAAAAAATCGAAATTAAAACGTCATGCTTAAAACACTCTACAGTAAACAGAGGCCCGAGAAGGGGAGCCGCTGCCAGCATCACTTTTTGGGAAAGCTGCATTCAATTTAAAGTTTATTTTATTCCTGGGTACAGAATGGTGCTAAGAGAGATGCAGAAGTTACCACACATCTGGTCAGGACCAATCAGATGTTTCTTAACCTTCTCGCTGGGCAGGGAATGCTCCAGTATGGTGAGAGATGGCTTTAGCCATTGATGGACGGGGCACTGGAAAAAGCGCCATCTGTCTACGACCCCATCCTTTCTTAGGCACGCATTCAGGGCTGTGGATTTGCGTTTAAAGCATCTGTCAGGTCTCTCTCATCTCCATCCCCTGTCACCTCTTCCACTTCCTGTTCAGTAGTCTCCGCATCTTCTCTTGCTTTTCTGCATATACCCTGCCAGTTTCACACCATAGCCTGGATCCATCTTGGTAGGTAGCTTCAATTTTTGCTCCTAGCATAGCCACAGACCTTGTAATCTGATTCATATAGTCCTCCAGCCCACTCTGGCACCCACCTTATCCTGTTGTACTCTGAGGGGCAGCCATTACATGGTTTGCACCATGTAGCTTCTAAGGACACCCTCCTGACCTTCCCTCTTCCAGCCTAGCCTAGGAGTCTCAGGTTGGAGCTGAGATCCTTAGAGAACTCTGTCACCCCAGTTCAGTGAGTCCTTTGTTTCATGTGCTCACAACACTGTGAGAACATTCTTCTCCCACCTTATTATTTATCATCACTTAACCTCACACATTTGTTCTATGATTATTGGAATAATCTTGTCCTCACTAATGACAATGGAAACCTGTAGCTTACTGCCTGTGGGTGATTTCTGAGTTGTGTTAATATATTAACCATTTCTGTTCTCACAAAACTAGAGGAAATACATTTTCTTATTAGCCCTCCTGGGGGCCAGGGTAATTTCCCCACAACCACATGGCCAATAAACATGGCTGAGATATGAGTGAGGTAGGCTAGCATCAGTGTCTATATGCCATTTATTTTGATGTCATTTTACCCTCTGCTATGATTTGAATATAGATTTTGTCCACTGAAGGCTTGGTCCCTAGGCTACTGGGGTGGTGGTAATAGTGGTGTTAGTAGTAGTGTTGGTGGTGGTATCGGTGGTGGTGGAGGTAGTGACGGCGGCAAAGGCAGCAGCAGCAGTGGCAACAGCGGTGGTAGTGTGGACATTTCAGAAGCCCTTCCTAGTGGTAAGTGGTTAGGTCACTGAGTGAGCACCCTCAAAAGGGATTTTGGAATTCTAGTCAACCCCCATCTTCCTCCATTCCTCCCATTGCTTCTGCTTCAGGATGGCACCATTTGACCTCAATGACCTTTGTCCTTGTCACTTGCCATGAAAGCCTCTTCACAAACCAAACTCAAAGAGCCAACTAGATCTGGACTAGGAAGCTTCAAAGTTGTGATGCAAGCAAGCCTCATTGTCTTCCGAAGTATGCCTGTCAGGTGTTTCACTTAGTCACTAAAGGCCAACACACCTCTCTTCAGATCCTTGCTTCCTTACTTTTTCCCTTCCAAGAGTCATGTGTATGTGTGTGATATGTGTATGTGTGACGTGATGTGAGTGTGTGATATTTTGCTACTCACCCTGTGAAATTTTACTACCATACATACATTGTTGTAATTAGTAGAAAAATGGTCATCTCAAACACCCTGAAACACTTCCCCATGGAACTCTTGGATATATCATAGTGAGGAAGAATTTGGACATAGTAGACAGGGAAGGTGAAAGCAGGCTCCTTGAGAAGGTGGCTTCTTGTTTCCAGAAGACTTGGCGAGGACAAATGGTGAGAAGGCTCAGGTACAGGAATCCAAACAGGACCCATATGGGAAAACGAAGAACACAGGGACCCTATAAAACATCCAACCTAGAATCCCTTTAAGGAGATCCCACTTAGGTCCCCTCTCATTCTGAAAACAGCTCTTTTACTCTCTGCACCTTGCTCTTCTATGTTTCTTGGACATTTAATTCTTTTTCCAGCCCACAGAACAAGCTTGGCAATCTCCTACATGACCATCAGTACCCTTGTTATAATAGTACATGATAAGAGGTGAAAGCTGTATGTAGAATTAAGGTACACTAAAGCACTGACAAGAGATGAGATGGTCCTGGACTACTTGGGTGGGATGGATCCAAAGTAATCAGGTCTCACAAGTAAAGGAGCGAGGGATGAGAGTCTGTGTTGGGTTAGTGTAACAAGGACTTGCCTGTGCTTTGGTGACTTTGATGATGGAGGAAGGGGCCATGAGGTAAAGAATGTGGGCAGCCTTAAAGAGTTGGAAAAAGCAAAAATAGAGTTTTCCCAAGGGTCTGCAGAAGAAAATCAGCCCCTACAGGACACCCTGGTTTCAGTCCAGTGAGACTCATATCAAATGTTTGACTACTAAATTAGTAGTAGCTAATAATGATGATGGTGATGATAGAAAACCAATTTAATTCTATATCCATGTTTGTGTGTACATACGTTTATATATTGTATGCATTTCCATGACTTATATACATAAAAAGATTAAACGCTTTCACCATACAAGAACCAAATCTCTCTTCCCTACAAGGGAGTATTGCCTTGTGGAGAATATATGTGCTGAATTACATGAACAAGTTATGCTTGCACTGTATGAATAAGCAGCCCCTCTGGCTTTTATCACTGTCTCCTGTTCCTGGCATGGTGCCTGACATTTAGAGGGCACCCAGTAAGGATCTGCTGAATGACTGAGTGGCGATGCATTTAAGCTAAGAGCTGTAATCCTGTATATGAAAAATAAAAAAAGACTCAAGTCATCCATGTTAGGAAGTGCACAAATCAGTATTTTGAGCAACAGAGACCACAGTGCTGTAGACAGGGAGTGGCAAATCACCATAGATTTGCCAATTTTTAAAAGCATCACTTTATAAAACAGGCTGAGGCATAAGTAGAAGGGGGCTTGGAAGGATTGGCTCTAGGGTGTGCCATGAATAGTGATGGATGGACACACAGCTTTAGGCTATGTGGAATGTTGGTAGTAGCTACTTGAAGCAGCCTCACAGCTAAGAGAAAGGGAACCAAAGTCTACTCTGAACTGTGTGAGGCTTCTAGGTTAACCAGTCAAGCTGCTCATGTACAACATCTTAGCAAAAGCACACACCCAGCTAGTACTTCTTTTCTATTGTACTAGTGGGAAACCTCACAGAGGTCAGGTGTCTTGCTCACAATCCCATTCTTTCCTAGGATTTGGAAACATGTCTCAATTGGTAAAGTGTTTACTATACAAGAATGAGGTCCTGAGGTCAGCTCCCCAGCCCCTACATGAGAAACTAGGCACAAGAGTGGACCTGTAATTCCAGTACTGGAAGGCAGAGATGGGCAATCCCTTGGGCTTGCTGACCAACTTGGTGAGCTCAAGGTCTAATGAGAGACTCTGTCTCAAAGTACAAGCTGGAGAATGACCAAGGAAATCATGTGATGTCAACCTATGGTTTCCATGCTTGCTTATACATGTGCGCATGAATATGCACATACACATAGGCATTTTTCTGTCCATTTGAGATCTAGAGAAGGAATGATTTTCAGTTTATTACTGTTCTAGTCTTGGCTCATTACAAATCTTTACAATTTGACTTTAAGCCATTTCAAAGCCAGGTAGAGTCAAGCTCTTCCAAAGATACATTTTTTTCTTTCATTAGCCAAATGTTGGCTTAGTTTTCTAAGATCTGGGTGCTGGTCACCCAGCCTTTGCAGGCGAACCCACATCACAAGTGCTTTTCTGGCAATCCTCCCAGTTCTTAGGATGGTGCAGGCTCTTCCTGGGGGTCTGCTCTGTGTCTGTCTCTTGGTGATGATGGGAGGGCTAAACTCCATTAGATGATGGACATGCTGGCTTTGTTCTGCCCCAGCATTGGCTAGTAAGCACATTCTTTCCTGACCCTCCTGGAGATCTGGGGCAGTCAGACAGAAGCACCCTGTTGGGGTAAAGCCAGAAAGCCAGAACATGGAATGTGCCAGGATCTCTCTTTCCATGCCAACCTGGGACTAGGCAGCATAGAGGCTATTTGAAGTAGAGCAAGGGTCTTTAGGGAAATGGCCAAGAGTGGGGCCAGGACACAACACAGTGCAGAAGACTTTGGGGGAATAATTTCTCAGGCACATGTGAGGGATGGCTTCAGAGCCATGTTTGGCAGAGTCCACCATTCACTTGATCTTACCACATGGCAGTGCTGATCTCCAGGGCCCATGCATAGCTAACAAAGAACACTTGTCTGGCATTCAGTTTTACAAATAACTTTCCTGTGTAAGATCTCAAGATGGTAAGTCTTAAGGAGGTCTGGCCCAACATCTCCATGGTTGTTTTTTTCCCATATTTTAACAATCATTGATTTCAGTGCCCACCATATGCAATGATAACAGCATACACAAACATTTGGATTGCATTTGCAATTTGACATTTTTTTTTTTTACTTCCACTATCTAATTTTATCCTCATATCCAAACTGTGAGATGAGATTCTATGCCCTCATTTCTAGAGAAACAAATTAGGACGCGGTGTTTCACTAAGTGGTGGGTAATAATATTAAGCCCAACCATAGTATGCTGCTATTCTGGGTGATTATTCTCATTTGATGCTCAGTGCATATTCAGTTGGCATTATTATTATTACTCTTGATTTGCTGATGTAGAAACTTGAAACTAATGTGACTGTAAATATTCACTGAGCTATTAAGAAAAGGTGAGATCTTAAAAACAGGCTGTTTATATCCTATTAACCATCTCTCTACAGTTTTACTCAATTCTAGGGCTCCATACTAGATAATTCTTTTCTGTTCACAGTGCTACAGTTTTATGCCATATTACCTGAGAGAGACAGAGGCACATGATGTTGCTACAGCTTCTAATCTACAAGTGGAAAGGCTCACTTTATGGTTCCCAGGGCAGAATGTTTTAGGTGATAAGGGGTCATGAGGAGCTCCAGGGCACCACAGAAAGTGGCCTTCATGACTTAGACCATGCAGACGTCTCCAAATCTCGGTTTTGTTCATCTGACCCTTACTGGCCCGTCAATTCCTAGTTTCTCTCTCAAATGAAAATGCTCTGACAGTTATTTTTGACTTTGTATTTGAGGCTTGAGACTATGTTAAAAAGAAGAATGGCTCATAGGCAAGTGAACTGCCAAAACAAGTTTCCTAAATTTTCTTGTACAGGAAGCTACACTTCCTATAGATGGAGACTCTCTGGGCTTTGGTCTTTTCCTAGCCCATTTCTCACCAATTGAAAACTGATCTGCTGGGTGCATCTTATTTCCTCTGACCCCTAGCAACATTCTTCCCCTAGGTCGTCACTTTCTAGACTGTGTCCCTGCATGTGACTCTGATGCTTATCTTTTGATACATGTTGCTTGGCAAGTATTTGTGTAATTCTAGGGTTGGTTTAAAATGAGTTGAGGAAGATTATTGCAAACTGTCTTCTGAACATGGCAGGATCACTGTGCCCATAAATTCACAGCAGCTGTTGTTGCCACTATAAGATCCATTCAAGACCCAGCCAGCATGGAAAGTATCTTAAGTTTTTATTGTCCTCAAGAGACAGCATGACCATGACAATTCTTATGAAGGAAAACTTTTAATTGGGGTTGGCTTATAGTTTCAGATGTTTAGTTCATTATCATCATGGTGGGAAGCATGGCACTATACAGACAGACATGGTTCTGGAGAAGGAGCTGAGAGTACTACATCTTGATCTGAAGGCAGCAGAAGGAGAAGCTGGGTGTAGCTTGAGTGTAGAAGACCTCAAAGCTCACCCCCACAATGATACACTTCTTACAACAAGACTACATCTACTCCAACAAGGCCTCACCTCCTAATAGTGACACCAAGCATTCAAACACATGAGTCTATAGGAACCATTCCTATTCAATCACCATAGAGAGGTAAGGGTTTCATGATGCCCCACAGATACCTGAGCACCTACTGGCAATTGATGGATTCTTAGGATGGGAGAGTCAAGTTTTTTTGCACCTGTCTAATCTGTGGTAGATTGCCCTTGCTCCAGTGGATGGGTACCTACACCCTTACATGTATGGGAAGCACTAACTAGACTTGAAGTTGGGATGGGGATATGTGTGTGTGTATGGAGGGGTGTCCAAGAAGAGTTGAAAGGGGGGAGGCTGGGTATAGATATGATCCAAACATGTTGTGTTTATGCATGCAATTAACAAAGAACAAAGAAAAATAGAAATTAAATGCAATTTACAATTGATTTTAAAAGTATTTCTCATTTGAAGCACATTTAGTTTCATAGACATCTGATTACCATCAGTGGTATAATTTTCTGAGACTCTCTATAGTTTGGCTCGTATTATCATCGTTCCTCCCACTAGCCATGATAAAACATCTATTTCCTGCATTTGGATTCTGTGTCTTCTCTTTCCTTGCCGCCCAAATCCACATCTTTCCCACCACAGAGTGAAACTACTGGATTCCTGGCCAATCAGGACCTAGTAGAGGTTATTTAGAGAACAATCATTTATGTAGTGCAGCAGTTAAACTAATCGAGGAATCTCTCAAAAAATTCTGGAGAATTTGTTTGGTTATTTGATATGTGGATGCCTTATTTACTGTTCTGTTGGTGTGAAGAGACACCATGACCAAGGAAACTTACAAAAGAAATCATTTAATTGGGAGCATGCTTACAGTTTCAGAGGGTCAGTCCATGGCTTTCAAGGAGCATGGTAGGAGGCAGGCAGGCAGGCAGGCAGGCAGGCAGGCAGGCAGGCAGGCAGGCAGGAGGCAGGCAGGCAGGCAGGCAGGCAGGCAGGCAGGCAGGCAGGAGGCAGGCAGGCAGGCAGGCAGGCAGGCAGGCAGGCAGGCAGGCAGGCAGGAGGCAGGCAGGCAGGCAGGCAGGCAGGCAGGCAGGCAGGCAGGCAGGAGGCAGGCAGGAGGCAGGAGGCATGCGGGCGGGCAGGCGGGCAGGAGGCAGGCGGGCAGGCAGGCAGGAGGCATGCAGGCAGGCAGGCAGGAGGCAGGCAGGCAGGCAGGCAGGCAGGCAGGCAGGCAGGCAGGCAGGCAGGCAGGCAGGCAGGCAGCAGGCAGGCAGGCAGGCAGGCAGGAGGCAGGCAGGCAGGCAGGCAGGCAGGAGGCAGGCAGGAGGCAGGCAGGCAGGCGGGCAGGAGGCAGGCAGGAGGCAGGCAGGAAGGCGGGCGGGCGGGCAGGCAGGCAGGCAGGCAGGAGGCAGGCAGGAGGCAGGCAGGAGGCAGGCAGGAAGGCGGGCAGGCGGGCAGGCGGGCAGGCGGGCGGGCGGGCGGGCAGGCAGGCGGGCAGGTAGGCAGGCGGGCAGGCAGGCAGGCAGGAGGCAGGCAGGCAGGCAGGAGGCGGGCAGGCGGGCAGGAGGCAGGCAGGAGGCAGGCGGGCAGGCGGGCGGGCGGGCGGGCAGGCGGGCAGGCAGGCAGGCAGGCAGGCAGGAGGCAGGCAGGAGGCAGGCGGGCAGGCGGGCGGGCGGGCGGGCAGGCGGGCAGGCAGGAGGCAGGCAGGCAGGCAGGCGGGCAGGCGAGCGGGCGGGCGGGCAGGCAGGCAGGCAGGCAGGAGGTAGGCAGGCATGGTGATCAAGCAGCAGCTGAGAGCTTACATCTGATCCATGAGGAAAAGGCAGAGAAGACTGTGCTAGTCTTGGGCTTTCAAAATCTCAAAGCCCACTCCCTAGCAACATGCATCCTCCAACAAGGCCATTCCTAATCCTTCCTAAACAGTCTACCAACTGGGAATAAAACACTCAAATATATAAGCCTATTGTGGCATTCTCATTCAAAGCACAATGAGTAATTAGTTAACACTAATGTTGGTGTCCCACTGATAATGAGAGCCTTGTTTAGATCTTACAACAAGAAGGCAGTTATCTGGGTGCATGACTACATACAATGAAGTCTTCTGATGTTCTGTTTCCTCACACCTTACTCTTCACCTCCATGGAGTACCTGTGTTAGTTATTTTCATGCTATTTGTCCCATAGGAAACCATCTTCTCAGGGCCAGGAACCTACATCACTCAGTTTTATATTATCAACCCAAGTACAATGCCTAGAAATTGGTGTGTCCAGTAAATGCTATGGTGTAAAAAAAGCAGATCAATGTTTACGATGTATTTAAAAATGATTGGGTGACTCTCACTCATGAAGCCATTACTACATATTTGAGTTTCCAGGTTATTAAATATTTAGCTTGGTTCATTCAGTCGAAATTACAGATTGTAATTTTTTCTTCTTCTTTGTGGAAATTCTGCATTCTTCTCCTTCAAGCACATGAGAATGAAACTACGTAGAATGTTAAGGTGATCTAATTTTTTTGCTCATAGTAGTTTTAATAATGAATGCACACATTACTTGCTATGTAGCAGGCACTGTTATCAGTGTGCTCACACCACCTCACAACTCTCTGGACTTTACTATTTGCACATATCTGGTGCTTGCTAGGGAGAGGGCTGGAGTTGAAACGTGGGGGAGGAGCCAGAGGCCAGGTGCTCAGCAGCCATGTTCTGTGTACTTGTAACTGTTTGCTGAATGCCTACATGAAGGCACTCTCACCTTTCAGAAGGATAGCAGGATCAGTTTTATTCTTCAGTTGAGGAATCAGAAATTCATGTTAAATGTCTCCTTCAAGGTTATACCACTAGGAAGAGAAAAACCCTGAGTTTAGAGCAATGCAGTGTTCTTTTAGTCATCTAAAGTGGCTGACTGTAAATTAGGTAACTCCAAATATTTGTAAAAAATGCTAAATTCTGAGGATGGGCCATTTTGAGTTCATTTCCTTGCAGATTTGAGTTTTGAGATGGAGGGTCTGTGCAGTTTTGCATACTCTTTTTTCTTCTCACAAAGCTCCGGTGTTCCTGTATAACTCAGGAACTGTGGCACAGAGGAAAAGCCTGGAAAAGCTCTGAACGCATTAGCTTCCCTTCAGTGCTGTTAGATGGGTACACGTGTCAGGATCGAGAAAGACTAGACCTTACCGTGCTGCTTGACCTGATTGCCCTGACTACGTTTCTGCTTCACATATGCTCTTCCTTACCATTCCACGTCTGCTTTATGTGCCAGTTCTGTGGGTTTGAATACAGAAGTGTGACTTCTCCTGGGTAGATGTGAGTGGAAGTTTTATTCATCCAGTGTACTGAAAACTGACCATAGAAACTTTCCCACCTCAGTCTAGCCTGGTGAGCCAATTAGTTCATTGGGGTGACCACAAAAGCTACAATACT
Organism: Mus musculus; assembly: GCF_000001635.26. Classification (NCBI taxonomy): domain Eukaryota; kingdom Metazoa; phylum Chordata; class Mammalia; order Rodentia; family Muridae; genus Mus; species Mus musculus. The sequence continues at coordinate 10,692,278 of NC_000070.6, read as the reverse complement.
GGGGCTCCTTGACCTCTTGGTAGGCAGCTCTACTGAAGATCATCTTTCCCCAGCCACCATTTACTGCTTATATAACATCCAGAAGCAATCTCTCCTGTCTTGTAATTCTTGTATGTGTTCTCATAACCCTTTCTTAAGTTTTGTAAGCCTGTCCTCCTCTCTCCACCAAGGCCTGATTAAGCCCAGAGGTAATAGCCACATAAAAATGCCTTTGTGTTTTGAAAAAGCAAATTTTATTGAAGGCTTCTTACTTGATTCCAAAGATTTGAGAGTATTTATTACAGAGCCAAATAGTTCTGGGGACAGTGATTAGGTCTGAGGGAAATTGTAGTTGCAGGCCAGTCGTCAATTAAACCTTGCCCGGCTTTCCTAGAGTCAGCTGTTTAGAGCAATACACAACTACTGGAAGTGCACATAAATTAATTAAGGCAAACAATAAAAAGAAAGAACACAGAGTTCTCTGCCACCCACAAAACAGATTCGCCCTGTGGAATGGCCTTCAAACCATGTTGGGCACGGCTCTGGGAAGAAATGAACCACGGATGCTTTCAGTGCTCCTCACAGCTCTCAGGCAGCACAGGTGGATGGACGGCAGGGAGGAGAACTGGCTTTCTTGCAGGCTGGAGAAACAGTGGTCTGGCAGCTTTACAGGGATCTTCACCCTTCTGTCTGGGCACAGCCTTCTGCTTACCTGGGTTTGGGGCATCCCAGTGTTCCACTTCCTTTCTGCTGGGTTTTCTTTTGAAAAAAAGAAAAAAAAATCACGATGTTTTCTGCCTAAGTTAAGGGATAAGACTTTCCCCCTCTTTCTGGACTCAATTATTCATCTGGTTTAATTTAAAATGCAAAAATCTTTGAAAAATAGGTATTTTCAAACTAAGTGCTTTGGTCTGCTGCTCTGTTTCTCATTAGCTTGGCTGAAGCCCTCGAAGATATGTCGGAGCTGCTTAAACCCCAGCTCACACGCCTGCTCGCAGGTGTTTGTAAACCCACTTCTGTCCCAGAGGGCCTGGCTGGCCTGCGGCATCTTAATAGCACAGCACCGAAGCCTGGTGTTCCCCCAACTCCAGCCGTGACTTTCCTGAAAGGAATCTAATGGTTGAATGAGATGTTTTGGTGATCTCTGCCCACTCCGCTAAAGTACAGGAATCGAGGAATGGCATGGCTTTAGGTTTGGATGTGCCTTCTAACACTAGCACGCACCCTCTTGTGCCTGTATCTCCTGTGTCCTCTCTCGTGCTGGCTTCTCTAGTGAGAGACTGTCACTGAAGTTTGCTGCATGTCAGTCTTCCAGGAAATGTTTTGGCTGAAGCTAAAGTGTCTTTCTAGACTGACAGAAATGCATTAAATATTATAAGACCAAGTCAAATGTCATTTCTATACCTACTGTTAAACAAAAGATGCATGGCATAAAAAGGTGTGCCTTTGGTATGTAAAATTACATGTTTACTCTAAGATATTCCTACTATGTGCTAAATGTGCTGTCCTTAGAAAGAGCTCTCCTCAGGGAGGAATTCAGGAAACCTAGTAGTCTTCTTTATGGTTTCTCAGGAGGGAAAGTGGCAGAGCTCAGAGATTATAGTTACCTGAATCTCTGAGTTCCAAGCCTGGATTTGTGTGTGTGTGTGTGTGTGTGTGTGTGTGTGTGTGAGGGGGTCTTGCATTTCTTCCCTGAGCATCTGGGCAGAAGTTCTATACTGTGGTTGCATTTCCTGGGAATACATGAACAAACATCTTTTTACCTCAGATATGATGGAGACTGCAGACCAAAGTACTTCCCCTCAATATAGTTTAGGACCAGTGAGTTTCTTGGAGCTACTTACAGGAGCATGGCTGACTCAAAGTCAGAAGCCTGCCACAGCACGGGTGACATTCGTGGAATCTGTAGCCCTAGCATCCTTTATACAATTCTAGGCAGCTTCATGGAGCTGTCTCTTTTTCACAAGCGATTATTACTGCTTATGTAACTTATGGAACAAAAGCATTGTGTATCTTGAGCGTTTTATGTCTTTTTTTTTTTTTTTTTGAGACAGGGTTTCTTGTTTTATGTCACTCTTTTATGTCATTCAATCTCACGAGCTTCTGGCATCCGTGGACCTTCTCTTTCCATCTAGGAAGGAATACTTCAACATGGAGGAACTAGCTACATAATTACTGCTCACATACCAGCTCCTCTTCCTTGGGTGTTCCGAGCATCATTCCACAGATTTGGAAAGCCTCTGTTTTGTGGCCTCTTAAAAGTCTTTCCCTTTGACAAATAAGAGAGCTTTGAACCTCATTGTCCTTTGGACTTTGCAACTCAATCTGCTTAATCCAGAAAGCCAGTCTCAACTATGCTTCCTAATTTTGGGACCTTGGTTTTGCTTATGGTCCATATTTCAAATGCTTTCCTGTCTATGGTAAAAGGATTCCCTATTCGTTTCCTTTTTGAGGGTTTTAGACATGCATATAATGTGCTTTGATCAAACCCATTCCTATTCTCTCCCCTCCAATTTCTGCCCTAACCTCCCCATGTCCCACTCTCAATTTTATGTGCTCTAAAAATCACTGAGCATGCTCAGTGTTGCCTGTACGTGCATGGATACATAGATATAGGACAATTTACCGGTGCATGGCTAACTTCTCAGGGATGACATTCCTGAAGAAAACTCTCCCTCTCTAGCAGCCATGAAACACCAACAACTAAGAGAGGGTAGGGATGTATGACACCCCCTTCCCATCTATGCTGGGATTCTGACTGCCTGGATTCTGTGCAGATTTGGGCATGCACAGTCTCTGTGGGTTCATGTGTGCAATGGCCCTGTCCTGTCTGAAAAATACTTTTTCACTATAGTTGTCCACTCCATCTACCTCTTAAAATTTTTATATCTTCTCTTCAAGATGATCCCTCGGCTTTGGAGAAGGGGTGTGTTATAGATGTCCCATTTAGAGGCAAGAGCTTCACAGTCTTATTCTGTCCATACTGAGTGTTGTGGGTCTCTATTAATTACTATGTCCTGCAAAAAGAAGTTTTTATGATGAAAGTTGAGAGGTGCACTAATCTACACATATAAAGATAACAACCCAGGAACAGTTTATTGCTATGTCCATTTAGTACAATAATGGTACTAGGTTCTTCCATTAGGTCTATTGCCTAGTAAGTCAGGAGTTCTATCTTGTGCAGTGACCTTTAAATCCAACCAAAACATTCATGACACTGTTACATAACTGGATACATCTTGCCAGGCCAGTTGTTTTTGTAGGTTCAAAGCTGGTTGGGATTGTTAATGACTTTCTCCCCTAGAAGCATGCACAGAGCCTCCCAGCTAGCCAGGAAGGATGAAATTTCTAGGTTGGTATTACCGTGAGATACAATGTTACTTTTGGTTTATTTTTCTGGGTCTGGATTACTTTGCTCAGAATGACTATTTCCAACTCCATTCACTTACCTGGAAAGTTTACAATTTCATTTTTCTTTACAGCCAACTAATACTCCATTGTGTGCATGGACCACACTTTCATTATCGACTAATAGACTGATGCATATCTGGGTTGTTTCCAATTTCTAGCTATTGTGAACAGAGCAGCAATGAACACAGGTGAATAAGTATCTTTGCAGGATATAGAGTCCTTTGGGGATATGCCCAGGAGTGGACTAGCGAGATTATATATCTTACAGTTTGCTTTCTGTTGCTCTGATAAACACTGACCAAAGGCAGCTTGGGAAGGAAAGAGTTTATTTCAATTTATAATCCCAGGAAACAGTGCATTGCTGAGAGACATCAGGGCAGGAACTCAAGGTAGGAGCCTAGAGGCAGGGACCTAAGCAGAAACCATGGAGGAACATTGGTTACCGGCCTGCTCCATCTGCATTATGCTTGGTCAGCCCTTCACACTGACATTGGACCAATCTACACTCCCACCAACAGTGAGTAAGTGTTCCCCCTTTCCCACACTCACACCTGCGTTTGTTAGCATTGCTTTTTGCTTTGCTTTGTTTGTTTTTTTTTTTTAAATTTTGTTTTGTTTTGTTTTATGGTCTTAGACAGTCTGATTGGGTAAGATGAGATCTCAAAGTAGTCCTAATTTGCATTTCTATGATTGGTAAGGATGCTGAATATTAAATTTTTTTCCTTGCCCATTTGTATCTTTTCTTTTACGAACTCTCTGTTTAATTCCATGCTTCAGTTTTAAAATAATAGGGTTGTACGTTTTCTTGATGGCTAGATTTGTCTTATAGTTTTTTGAATATTCTAGACACACTCTTTGTCAGATGTATAGATAACAAATATACCTTCCAATTCTCTAGGCTGCCTCTTTACTCAAATAATGGTGTCCTTGGCTGTACAGAGCTATTTAGTTTCATGAGGTCCCAACTGTCAGTTGTTTGCCTTAATCTCTGCACTATCATAGTCATATTCAGAAAGTCTTTCCCTATTCCTATAATTAATTTCAAATGTATTTCCTACTTGTTCCTCTAACAGACTTGGGGTGTCAGTTCTTATGTTGAGCTCCTTGATCTACTTAGAAGACAATAAGGACCTAATTTCATTATTTTACACACAGCTATCTAAATTTGACCAGCATCATTTATTGAGGATGTGGTCCTTCCTCCAATGTGTATTTTTGTCCTAATTGTCAAAAGTCAGGTGGCCATAGGAACATGGGCTTACATTTGGTTCTGAATTTTATTCCATTGATTAAATTTGTTTGTTTTTATTATCATGCTGTGTCTATTACTAGGGTAGTAAAATGTAAAAGTAGTGGAACTTCAAATCATGGAGGGTGAGAATTCCAGCAGTGTTTTTACTGTTCAAGGTTTTTTTTGTTTGTTTGTTTTTTGTTTTTTGTTTTGGCTATTCCTAGTCTTTTGTGTTTCCATACAAATTGTGAATTTTTTGGTTGCTATTTTCGTAGGGATTATATTGGATCTGTAGCTTGCTTTTGGTAGGTTGATCTATTCAAAGAGGAATGACCTCAGTTGACCCACATTTTGAACAGTGGTCTTGTGGGTGGCACTATCTGGGCAGCCTGTGGGCTTTGATAATTTGTAACAACTCACAATAAAGTGTTTCTTCTATAAGTTGTTTTTGGTAATGGTATTTTACCATAGCAATAAAACACAACTAACACAGATAGGATGACAATAGTCACAACATTAATCATACCAATCCAAGTCTTTTCCTTTTCTGATAACTATCTAACTTCTCTCTCCAGTGTATTTAAGTTTTCATTGTATAAGTCCTTCAATTCCTTGGTTAGATTAATTCTAAAATTGCATGAATGAGCCTGGTAGTGATGGCACATGCCTTTAATCCCAGCACTTGGGAGGCAGAGGCAGGTGTATCTTTATGAGTTCAAGGCCTGCCTGGTCTATAGAGTGAGTTCCTGGACAGCCAAGGCTACACAGAGAAACCCTGTCTCAAAAAACCAACTAACCAACCAACCAACCAAAACCAAAAAAAAAAAAAAAACCAAGATTGCATATGTGTAAATTTTTCCCAATTTCTCCCCCCCCCCCCCCGTGGCCCCCCTCCTGGCCTGCGAATCTTGTGTCTTCTTACTTTGCTAAGTGTGTTTATGTAGTTAGTGTTTACCGGCTTGAGGAGTTTTCTGGTGGAGTTCTTAGGGTCTTTTATATATGGAATCATATCATCTTTAAAAAAGGATATTTTTACTTCTTCCTTTACTACTTATATCTCCCTTATCTCCTCTTCCTGTCTTATTGTTCTAGCTAAGACTTCAGGATAAGACTTGAAAGAAGTGTAAAGAATGGGCATTCTTGTCTTGTTTCTGATTTTAATGGAAATGCTTTAAGTTTTTATCTTTTAAAGATGATTTTGGCTGTGGGCTTATTGGATATTTATTTTGTTATATTGATAAATGTCTTCTATATTCCTAAATTCTCCAGATCTTTATTGTGAAAAGATATATATATATGTATACATATATATACATATATATATATATATACATATATATACATATATATATATATATATATATATATACATATACATATATATATATATATATAATTTTTTTTTTTTTTTTGCCAAGAGCCTGTTTGCAACTCATGAGATGATCCTGTGGCTTCTATCCTTGAGTTTATTATGTGGTAGATTACATTTGTTGATTTACATGTGTTGATCTACTTCTGCGTTTCTGGGATGAAGTCTATTTGATCATGATGGGTGATCCTTTTGATGTGTTCTTGAATGTGGTTTGAAAGTATTTTATTGAGAATAATTGCATCTATGTTCATCAGGGAGACTGGCCTGTAATTCTCTTTGTTGTTGGGTCTTTTTCTGTTTTTGGTATCAGGATAATACAGGCTTCTTAAAAAATTGGCAGTTTTTTTTTTTCTTCTTCTATTTTATGGACTAATTTGAGAAATACTGTTGTTAGTTCTTCTTTGAAGGTCTTGTAATTCTGTGGTTCTGGATTCATGTTAATTGTGAGATTTTAAATTACTCCTTCTATTTCACTAGTTGTGGGTATGTTTAAATTATCTTTTTAATCTTGATTTAACTTTGGCAGGTCATATATCTAGGAATCTGTCTATTTCTTTTAGATTTTCCAATTTGGTGGAATTTAAGCTTTAAAGTTATGTTCTGACGAGTATCTGAATTTTCTCCATATTTTTTATAATTTTCCCCTTTGATCACATATTTTATCAATTTGAATCTTCTTTCCCCTTTCTTTTGATTAACCTGACTAATGATTTGTCTATCTTGTTAATCTTTTTTTGTTTCTTTCTTTTAAAATTTTGTATCATTTAAATGCATTTTATACATCAAACATATTAATAATATTGAGTATTTTGAGAATCAAATAATACAAAAAAATTTGTTCAACTTTTATATTCATATCCTTTCAACCCTAGAAATATCATTAATGAATATTTAATACTATCCATAACTGAGGATCCTATATCTAATGTTGAATACTAAATTGTTTCAAAGCATACAAAATATTCTTTGGGGATTAAGCATAGTAAAATTGCATGAAATATTAAAAATGAATTATTAAGAAATATATTCAAAGTCCTTATATGATACCACCTGACATAGCGAGAGCATATTTAAAATGCACTACATATCTATGTACATTGTTTCTAGGACAGAAATTATTTTATCAGTAAGTATATTTGAAAATTTTCAAAATAGCAAAAACTCTTTAAGTTAAACATTAAGAAAATGTCAATTTCAAGCACAGCAAGAAAAATTATCAATAATATTTCCATGATGTTTGTAGAACATGACTTTAATATTTTCAACTGTCAATATTCACCAAACAGAATAATTATTTTATGAGGGATGGGTTGCCACCCCACAGTCACATCTGTGACACATAATTGTTTCTGTCTGAAAGAATTACAGGGATGGAAATGGAGAGGCGCCTGAGGAAAAGAAAGTCCAGCGATAGGCCCAAAGTGGGATCCAGGTCAAGGGGTGGTTCCAAGGCCTGATACTATTACTGAGGCTATGGAGTGCTCACAAAAAGGGATCTATCATGACTGCCCTCCAATATACCCAATAAACAGCTGAAAGAATCAGATGCAGATATTTGCCCCAAACCAATGGACAGAAGCAGCTGATCCCTGTTGTTGAATTAGGGAAGGCTGACAGAAGTTGAGAAGCTATCATGTTGGAGCACCAGCAGTCTCAATTAATCTGGACCCCTGAGATCTTTCAAACACTGGACCACCAACCAGGCAGCATACACCAGCTGATATGAGGCCCCCAACACACATACAGTAGAGGACTGTCAGGTCTGTGTTCATTCAGAGATGATGCACCTAACCATCAAGACATTGGAGGTCTCAGGGAGTTTAGAGGTCAGGTGGAATGGGGGAGACAGGCTGGGGTGGGGAGGAAGTTTGAGATGTGGAGCAGTCAAAGGGTGTATGGGGGGGTCAGGGAATGGAATATCAAGTGTAAAAAATAAATTAAAAATTAAATTAAAAAAGATATATTTCTTTGTTATGTCTCCATTTTCATTTCTGATTTTATTAATTTGGATACTGTCTCTGTGTCCTTTGGTTAGTCTGTCTAAGGGCTTATCCGTCTTGTTGATTTTCTCAAAGAACCAGATCCTGGTTTTGTTGATTCTTTGTATAATTCTTTTTGTTTCTAGTTGGTTGATTTCAGCCCCAAGTTTGATTACTTCCTGCCATCTACTCTTTTTTGGATGTATTTGCTTCTTTTTGTTTTAGAGCTTTCAGGTGTGCTGTCAAGCTGCTAGTGTAAGTTCTCTTCAGTTTCTTATTGGAGACACTTAGAAATATGAGTTTTTCTCTTACTACTGCTTTCATTGTGTCCCATAAGTTTTGGTGTGGTGTGTCTTCATTTTCATTAAATTCTAAAAAGCCTTTAATTTCTTTCTTTATTTCTTCCTTGGCCAAGTTATCATTGAGTAGAGTGTTGTTCAGCTTCCATGTGTATGTGTGCTTTCTGTTGTTTTTGTTTGTATTTAAGATCAGCCTTAGTCCATGATGATCTGATAGGGCTCATGGGGTTATTCCAATATTATTGTATCTGTTAAGGCCTGTTTTGTGACCAAGTATATGGTCAATTTTGGAGAAGGTACCATGAGGTTCTGAGAAGGTATATTCCTTTGCTTTAGGATAAAATGTTCTATCAATATCTGTTAGATCCATTTGGTTCATAACTTCTGTTAGTTTCACCGTGTCTCTATTTAGTTTCTGTTTTCAGGATCTGTCCATTGAAGAGAGTGGTGTGTTGAAGTCTCCCACTATTATTGTGTGGGGTGCGATGTGTGCTTTGAGCTTTAGTAAAATTTCTTTTATGAATGTGGGTGTCCTTGCATTTGTAGCATAGATGTTCATAATTGAGAGTTCATCTTGGTAGATTTTTCCTTTGACCAATATGAAGTGTCCTTCCTTATCTTTTTTGATAACTTTTGGTTGAAAGTTGATTTTATTCAATATTAGAATGGCTACTCCAGCTTGTTTTTTGGGACCATTTGCTTGCAAATGTTGGGTCCTGTTTATGTATCCAGTCTGTTAGTCTATGTCTTTTTTGGGGGAATTGAGTCCATTGATGTTAAGAGATACGAATGAAAAGTGATTGTTACTTCCTGTTATTTTTGTTGTTAGGGGTGGAATTATGTTTGTGTGGCTATCTCCTTTTGGGTTTGTTGACAGATTCGTTTCTTGCTTTTTCTAGGGTGTAGTTTCTCTCCTTGTGTTGGTATTTTCCATCTATTATCCTTTGTAGAGCTAGATTTATGGAAAGATATTGTGCAAATTTGGTTTTGTCATGGAATACTTTGGTTTCTCTGTCTATGGTAATTGTGTGTTTTGTTGGGTATAGTAGCCTGGACTGGCATTTGTGTTCTTTTAGGGTCTATATGACATCTGCCTAGGATCTTCTAGCTTTCATAGTCTCTGGTGAGATGTCTGGTGTAATTCTGATAGGTCTACTTTTATATATTACTTGACCTTTTCCCCTAATAGATTTTAATATTCTTTCTTTGTTTAGTGCATTTGGTGTTTTGGTTAGTATGTGACAGGAGAAATTTCTTTTCTGATCCAATCTATTTGGAGTTCTGTAGGCTTCTTGTATGTTCATGGGTATCTCTTTCTTTAGGTTAGGGAAGTTTTCTTCTATAATTTTGTTGAAGATATTTACTGGCCCTTTAAGTTGAGAATCTTCACTCTCTTCTATACCTATTATCCTTAGGTTTGGTCTTCTCATTGTGTCCTGGATTTCCCAGATATTTTGGGTTAGGAGCTTTTTGCTTTTTGCATTTTCTTTGACTGTTGTGTCAATATTATCTATGGTATCTTCTGAACCTGATAGTCTCTTCTATCTCTTGTATTCTGTTGGTGATGCTTGCATCTATGACTTCTTATCTCTTTCATAGGTTTTCTAACTCCAGGGTTGTCTCCCTTTGTGATTTATTTATTGTTTCTATTTCTGGTTTTAGATCTTGGATGGTTTTGTTCATTTCCTTTGCCTGTTTGATTGTGTTTTCCTGTAATTCTTTAAGGGATTTTTGTGTTTCCACTTTAAGGGCTTCTAGCTGTTTACCTGTGTTCTCCTGTATGTCTTTAAGGAAGTTATTTAGGTCCTTCTTAAAGTCCTCTACCACTATCATGAAAAGTGATTTTAGATCCAAATCAGGCTTTTCTGGTGTGGCGGTGTACTCAGGACTTGCTATGGTGGGAGAATTGGGTTCTGACGATGCCAAGTAACCTTGGTTTCTGTTGCTTATATTCTTAAGCTTGCCTCCCACCATCTCTTGTTCTACCTGTCCTCACCATATCTGACTGGAGCCTGTCCTTCTTGTGATCCTGGTTGTGTCAGAACTACTCAGAGTTCAGCTGTCTCTGTGATCCTATGATTCTGTGATCCTGTCTGTAATCCTGAGATCCTGGGTGTGTCTGAGCTCCTTGGAGTCAAGGTGCCTCTGGTACCTTGAGATCCTGGTGTGACTAAGCTTTGGGGAACCTGTGATCCTGCGATCCTGTGGTCCTGGGTATATTAGAACTTCTGGGAGTGGATCTTCCTCTGGGTGTTATGGAAATGGCTGTGGAGTTTACGCCCAAGGTCTGCTCAGGGCACTGGCCCAGACAGGCAGGAACCCATCCACTGGTCAGGTGGAGTTCCTGGGAGCCCGGGTCTCGCTGGTGCCAGTTATTTTCGGTGTTGGAACAGATGTGTGTCCTCCTCACTTCTGATCCTCTGATCCTCTCTTGTTAATCTTTTTAAAGAACCAATTCTTCATCACATTCATTCACTGAAATCATTTAAAATTTTCTATTTTATTAATTTCAGCTCTGATTTTGCTGATCTCTTCTTATGTTTTGTTTTGTATGTTACTTGATTTGCTTTTCTGAGTCTTTCATGTATATTATTTAGGTATATACTGAGACCTTTCTTGTTTTTCAGTGTTGGCACTTAGAGATATAAACTCTTCTTTTAGGATTCCCTTCATTGTATTCTACAGATGTGTTGTTTTAGTTTTCATTTTCATTTAACTCTAGGATTTTAAAAACCCTTGACCCAGTAGCAGTCAGAGCTGAAATGAGTTCATGAACAGAATGGTCCTGTCCAGAAGACACTGCCACTGTTTCAAAGAGCTCTATTCTTATGAAGAGACTAATACTATTATTGTAGGAACAGATTTGTTACTTTGGGACTGAGTGCTTTATAAAAGGACAAGTTCATCTCCCATTCTCCCCTTCCTTGTTCTCTCTCTCCCCCTCTCTCTGTGTCTGTCTGTCTGTCTCTCTCATTATTGTTCTTTTCGCATGGGATTATACAGCAATAAGACCCTACCAAATACTGGTACCTTGATCTTAGATTTCTCACTTTTCAGAACTGTGACAAATAAATTCTTGTTCATTAAAATGACCCAAATTAGAGTATTCTATTATTATAGCACAAAATGTATGAAGACATCCAATTTGGAGTAGTTTCTTACTATTTCCCAAATCTATTAGATATTTCTCTTCTCAATTACTTTGTCAGTTCAGACCTTGATGTCTGAAATCCTAGTTCTATTCTGGCTGGTGAATGCTGTTGTAAGGTGGAATACAGTTGAGTCCCCATTTGGAAATTACTTTTCTCTTGAGTTTGCTGTTCTTTATTTTCACCTCAAGTAATTTTTGGTAGATTTACATTTTAATATATATATATTAGGCATGTATAGATTGTTTTAAAACCGTTGGACATTTTTACATATGATGAATAATCACTTAATATCTTGCCCAAGGCAGATAGCTAAGTTGTATCAAGAGCAAGATCTGGAGTTTGTTTTCTCCTATAATTCTAGTGCATTTAAGAGATGTCTGTTATGGAAATCTGGAGCAAAGCTCATTATCTAGATTCTATAATTGTAACTGCAGCTAATTTGTTTCATCTCTACCTCTGGCCACTGCTCTTCCACTGCATGCCAGGAGATTTTGAAGCAAACACATCAGTCTGTACTTAATAAAAGATGCTCATTTTAAAAGGCACAGTGAAAGGATCACTCCTAAACACAATTATATTTCTGAGTGTCATTAAGACATTCAATTTGTGTAATAATTTTCTAAAGTGTCTTATAAATTTTGTTATGAACTGTTTATTTCTTTGAAACAGAATACAAATGAGGTCTATATAGTATGTAATTGGTTTCAAGTTTCTTTTAATATAATTACCTTCCCCTTCTTTTTGTATGTGTTCATGCATACACAAGTGCATGCATGTGCATGTAAGTCAGAGGAAGGTCAGAGGAGATATTGGGTTTCTTGGTCTATTACTCTCTACCTTATTCAGTTGAGACTAGCTCCCTCTTGAAGCTGGGTCTCATGTTTTTTTGGTTAACTTGAAAGTGTACAAGCCCCATAAGTCCTCCAGCCTCCACCCACAGTATCACAGGAATTGCAGGGATGGGCAGCCATGCCTGGCCTTTTTGTGGGTATTGGGATTTGGACTTAGCTCCTCATGCTTAGGTGGTAGGTGCTCCACTCACTGAGCTACTTCTTCAGCCTTTCTTCTTCTCCAAATAGAAATTTATTGGATTTTTTCTGTTCCATTGAAATTTGAGTATCCCCTCCACCCCCACCCCACCAGGTTGGGCTGTATGTGACTGGTTCTGTTTAGCATGATCCTCTGGCATTGTATCTGGTGCAACTTGTTGATTTGATTAGATTTGGCTGTGATTTCTGTTCCTTTGATGATTCTTCTGTGGTCACTTCAGAAGTAGTGACAATTAGGAAGGCATTGTCTGTGAGGATGGCCCTCTGAGATCACTGTGTAAATGTACATAGTTGTTAAGGCTTTGCTGCAAGAGGCGTCAATTGAGCATTTTAGAAGTGAACACCCCAGGCTTTCTCCTCCACATGAGGATGAAATCTCACTTTCAAACAAGACAAAGTTTCTGATGCTCTACACTAGGGGTTGGAAAGTAATTTTAATTTGATGTTTTTCTTTTCTAATTTATCAGTTCCAATACTTCTAGGAAGAGACACTCCTCATATTGCCTGATTTCCTTATGACACAGGCTAGTTCTTCCTCTTTATACAGGACTGCAAGACAGTAAGTCTATTTCCTATTACTCTCCTGCACTTACTTTTTAAAAGTATCATTAAGATTTCATGGATTTAAACATACCTAAGATATTTTAATTCACTCTTTTTATTATTGTTCAAATTGACATAACTTAGGCTAGTACAAACTTTCTCACATTTTTGAGTCCATTTGATGTGATCCTAGCAGTCTATGTGTATATATATAGTTTCAATGACACACACATATAGAGAGAGTTAGAAGATGTTAAAAATATACAAAGTAGCCCTTCCGCTCGACTCAAGACTCGACCCCTGGGCTACCTTGCCAGCAGAGTCTTGCCCAACACCCGCAAGGGCCCACACGGGACTCCCCACGGGATCCTAAGACCTCTGGTGAGTGGAACACAGTGCCTGCCCCAATCCAATCGCGCGGAACCTGAGACTGTGGTACATAGGGAAGCAGGCTACCCAGGTCTGATCTGGGGCACAAGTCCCTTCCGCTCGTCTCGAGACTCGAGCCCCGGGCTACCTTGCCAGCAGAGTCTTGCCCAACACCCGCAAGGGCCCACACGGGACTCCCCACGGGACCCTAAGACCTCTGGTGAGTGGAACACAGCGCCTGCCCCAATCCAATCGCGCGGAACCTGAGACTGTGGTACATAGGGAAGCAGGCTACCCGGGCCTGATCTGGGGCACAAGTCCCTTCTGCTCGACTCGAGCCCCGGGCTACCTTGCCAGCTGAGTCGCCTGACACCCGCAAGGGCCCACACAGGATTCCACACGTGATCCTAAGACCTCTAGTGAGTGGAACACAACTTCTGCCAGGAGTCTGGTTCGAAAACCAGATATCTGGGCACCTGCCTTGCAAGAAGAGAGCTTGCCTGCAGAGAATACTCTGCCCACTGAAACTAAGGAGAGTGCTACCCTCCAGGTCTGCTTATAGAGGCTAACAGAGTCACCTGAAGAACAAGCTCTTAACAGTGACAACTAAAACAGCTAGCTTCAGAGATTACCAGATGGCAAAAGGCAAACGTAAGAATCCTACTAACAGAAATCAAGACCACTCACCATCATCAGAACGCAGCACTCCCACCCCACCTAGTCCTGGGCACCCCAACACAACCGAAAATCTAGACCCAGATTTAAAAACATTTCTCATGATGATGATAGAGGACATCAAGAAGGACTTTCATAAGTCACTTAAAGAATTACAGGAGAGCACTGCTAAAGAGTTACAGGCCCTTAAAGAAAAGCAGGAAAACACAGCCAAACAGGTAGAAATCATTAACGAAAAACAGGAAAACACATCCAAACAGGTGATGGAAATGAACAAAACCATACTAGAACTAAAAGGGGAAGTATACACAATAAAGAAAACCCAAAGCGAGGCAACGCTGGAGATAGAAACCCTAGGTAAGAGATCTGGAACCATAGATGCGAGCATCAGCAATAGAATACAAGAAATGGAAGAGAGAATCTCAGGTGCAGAAGATTCCATAGAGAACATCGACACAACAGTCAAAGAAAATACAAAATGCAAAAGGATCCTAACTCAAAACATCCAGGTAATTCAGGACACAATGAGAAGACCAAACCTACGGATAATAGGAATTGATGAGAATGAAGATTTTCAACTTAAAGGGCCAGCTAATATCTTCAACAAAATAATAGAAGAAAACTTCCCAAACATAAAAAAAGAGATGCCCATGATCATACAAGAAGCCTATAGAACTCCAAATAGACTGGACCAGAAAAGAAATTCCTCCCGACACATAATAATCAGAACAACAAATGCACTAAATAAAGATAGAATATTAAAAGCAGTAAGGGAGAAAGGTCAAGTAACATATAAAGGAAGGCCTATCAGAATTACACCAGACTTTTCACCAGAGACTATGAAAGCCAGAAGAGCCTGGACAGATGTTATACAGACACTAAGAGAACACAAATGCCAGCCCAGGCTACTATACCCGGCCAAACTCTCAATTACCATAGATGGAGAAACCAAAGTATTCCACGACAAAACCAAATTCACACAATATCTTTCCACGAATCCAGCCCTTCAAAGGATAATAACAGAAAAGAAGCAATACAAGGACGGAAATCACGCCCTAGAACAACCAAGAAAGTAATCATTCAACAAACCAAAAAGAAGACAGCCACAAGACCAGAATGCCAACTCTAACAACAAAAATAAAAGGGAGCAACAATTACTTTTCCTTAATATCTCTTAATATCAATGGACTCAATTCCCCATTAAAAAGACATAGACTAACAGACTGGCTACACAAACAGGACCCAACATTCTGCTGCTTACAGGAAACCCATCTCAGGGAAAAAGACAGACACTACCTCAGAATGAAAGCCTGGAAAACAATTTTCCAAGCAAATGGACTGAAGAAACAAGCTGGAGTAGCCATTTTAATATCGGATAAAATCGATTTCCAACCCAAAGTTATCAAAAAAGACAAGGAGGGACACTTCATACTCATCAAAGGTAAAATCCTCCAAGAGGAACTCTCAATTCTGAATATCTACGCACCAAATGCAAGGGCAGCCACATTCATTAGAGACACTTTAGTAAAGCTCAAAGCATACATTGCACCTCACACAATAATAGTGGGAGACTTCAACACACCACTTTCTTCAAAGGACAGATCGTGGAAACAGAAACTAAACAGGGACACAGTGAAACTAACAGAAGTTATGAAACAAATGGACCTGACAGATATCTACAGAACATTTTATCCTAAAACAAAAGGATATACCTTCTTCTCAGCACCTCACGGGACCTTCTCCAAAATTGACCATATAATTGGTCACAAAACAGGCCTCAATAGATACAAAAATATTGAAATTGTCCCATGTATCCTATCAGACCACCATGCACTAAGGCTGATCTTCAAGAACAAAATAAATAATGGAAAGCCAACATTCACGTGGAAACTGAATAACACTCTTCTCAATGATACCTTGGTCAAGGAAGGAATAAAGAAAGAAATTAAAGACTTTTTAGAGTTTAATGAAAATGAAGCCACAACGTACCCAAACCTATGGGACACAATGAAAGCATTTCTAAGAGGGAAACTCATAGCTCTGAGTGCCTCCAAGAAGAAACGGGAGACAGCACATACTAGCAGCTTGACAACACATCTAAAAGCTCTAGAAAAAAAGGAAGCAAATTCACCCAAGAGGAGTAGACGACAGGAAATAATCAAACTCAGGGGTGAAATCAACCAAGTGGAAACGAGAAGAACTATTCAAAGAATTAACCAAACGAGGAGTTGTTTCTTTGAGAAAATCAACAAGATAGATAAACCCTTAGCTAGACTCACTAAAGGGCACAGGGACAAAATCCTAATTAACAAAATCAGAAATGAAAAGGGAGACATAACAACAGATCCTGAAGAAATCCAAAACACCATCAGATCCTTCTACAAAAGGCTATACTCAACAAAACTGGAAAACCTGGACGAAATGGACAAATTTCTGGACAGATACCAGGTACCAAAGTTGAATCAGGATCAAGTTGACCATCTAAATAGTCCCATATCACCTAAAGAAATAGAAGCAGTTATTAATAGTCTCCCAACCAAAAAAAGCCCAGGACCAGATGGGTTTAGTGCAGAGTTCTATCAGACCTTCAAAGAAGATCTAATTCCAATTCTTCACAAACTATTTCACAAAATAGAAGTAGAAGGTACTCTACCCAACTCATTTTATGAAGCCACTATTACTCTGATACCTAAACCACAGAAAGATCCAACAAAGATAGAGAACTTCAGACCAATTTCTCTTATGAATATCGATGCAAAAATCCTCAATAAAATTCTCGCTAACCGAATCCAAGAACACATTAAAGCAATCATCCATCCTGACCAAGCAGGTTTTATTCCAGGGATGCAGGGATGGTTTAATATACGAAAATCCATCAATGTAATCCATTATATAAACAAACTCAAAGACAAAAACCACATGATACCTAAACATGATAAAAGCAATCTACAGCAAACCAGTAGCCAACATCAAAGTAAATGGAGAGAAGCTGGAAGCAATCCCACTAAAATCAGGGACTAGACAAGGCTGCCCACTTTCTCCCTACCTTTTCAACATAGTACTTGAAGTATTAGCCAGAGCAATTCGACAACAAAAGGAGATCAAGGGGATACAAATTGGAAAAGATGAAGTCAAAATATCACTTTTTGCAGATGATATGATAGTATATATAAGTGACCCTAAAAATTCCACCAGAGAACTCCTAAACCTGATAAACAGCTTCGGTGAAGTAGCTGGATATAAAATAAACTCAAACAAGTCAATGGCCTTTCTCTATACAAAGAATAAACAGGCTGAGAAAGAAATTAGGGAAACAACACCCTTCTCAATAGTCACAAATAATATAAAATATCTTGGTGTGACTCTAACTAAGGAAGTGAAAGATCTGTATGATAAAAACTTCAAATCTCTGAAGAAAGAAATTAAGGAAGATCTCAGAAGATGGAAAGATCTCCCATGCTCATGGATTGGCAGGATCAACATTGTAAAAATGGCTATCTTGCCAAAAGCAATCTACAGATTCAATGCAATCCCCATCAAAATTCCAACTCAATTCTTCAACGAATTGGAAGGAGCAATTTGCAAATTTGTCTGGAATAACAAAAAACCTAGGATAGCAAAAAGTCTTCTCAAGGATAAAAGAACTTCTGGCGGAATCACCATGCCAGACCTAAAGCTTTACTACAGAGCAATTGTGATAAAAACTGCATGGTACTGGTATAGAGACAGACAAGTAGACCAATGGAATAGAATTGAAGACCCAGAAATGAACCCACACACCTATGGTCACTTGATCTTCGACAAGGGAGCTAAAACCACCCAGTGGAAGAAAGACAGCATTTTCAACAATTGGTGCTGGCACAACTGGTTGTTATCGTGTAGAAGAATGCAAATCGATCCATACTTATCTCCTTGTACTAAGGTCAAATCTAAGTGGATCAAGGAACTTCACATAAAACCAGAGACACTGAAACTTATAGAGGAGAAAGTGGGGAAAAGCCTTGAAGATATGGGCACAGGGGAAAAATTCCTGAACAGAACAGCAATGGCTTGTGCTGTAAGATCGAGAATTGACAAATGGGACCTAATGAAACTCCAAAGTTTCTGCAAGGCAAAAGACACTGTCAATAAGACAAAAAGACCACCAACGGATTGGGAAAGGATCTTTACCTATCCTAAATCAGATAGGGGACTAATATCCAACATATATAAAGAACTCAAGAAGGTGGACTTCAGAAAATCTAATAACCCCATTAAAAAATGGGGCTCAGAACTGAACAAAGAATTCTCACCTGAGGAATACCGAATGGCAGAGAAGCACTTGAAAAAATGTTCAACATCCTTAATCATCAGGGAAATGCAAATCAAAACAACCCTGAGATTCCACCTCACACCAGTCAGAATGGCTAAGATCAAAAATTCGGGTGACAGCAGATGCTGGCGTGGATGTGGAGAAAGAGGAACACTCCTCCATTGTTGGTGGGAGTGCAGGCTTGTACAACCACTCTGGAAATCAGTCTGGCGGTTCCTCAGAAAACTGGACATAGTACTACCGGAGGATCCAGCAATACCTCTCCTGGGCATATATCCAGAAGATGCCCCAACTGGTAAGAAGGACACATGCTCCACTATGTTCATGGCAGCCTTATTTATAATAGCCAGAAGCTGGAAAGAACCTAGATGCCCCTCAACAGAGGAATGGATACAGAAAATGTGGTACATCTACACAATGGAGTACTACTCAGCTATTAAAAAGAATGAATTTATGAAATTCCTAGGCAAATGGATGGACCTGGAGGGCATCATCCTGAGTGAGGTAACACATTCACAAAGAAACTCACACAATATATATTCACTGATAAGTGGATATTAGCCCCAAACCTAGGATAACCAAGATATAAGATATAATTTGCTAAACACATGAAACTCAAGAAGAATGAAGACTGAAGTGTGGACACTATGCCCCTCCTTAGATTTGGGAACAAAACACCCATGGAAGGAGTTACAGAGACAAAGTTTGGAGCTGAGATAAAAGGATGGACCATGTAGAGACTGCCATATCCAGGGATCCACCCCATAATCAGCATCCAAACGCTGACACCATTGCATACACTAGCAAGATTTTATCGAAAGGACCCAGATGTAGCTGTCTCTTGTGAGACTATGCCGGGGCCTAGCAAACACAGAAGTGGATGCTCACAGTCAGCTAATGGATGGATCATAGAGCTCCCAATGGAGGAGCTAGAGAAAGTAGCCAAGGAGCTAAAGGGATCTGCAACCCTATAGGTGGAACAACATTATGAACTAACCAGTACCCCGGAGCTCTTGACTCTAGCTGCATATATATCAAAAGATGGCCTAGTCGGCCATCACTGGAAAGAGAGGCTCATTGGACTTGCAAACTTTATATGCCCCAGTACAGGGGAACACCAGGGCCAAAAAGGGGGAGTGGGTGGGCAGGGGAGTGGGGGTGGGTGGATATGGGGGACTTTTGGTATAGCATTGGAAATGTAAATGAGTTAAATACCTAATAAAAAATGGAAAAAAAAATAATAGTAAGCAAAATGCTAAAGGAAAACGCACATTTTCACCATTCCAAAATAAGCAATTTACACCGTTAGGTATGTATATATCTTTTTAAACATATGGCCTATATCCTATGTACAATATGATTCAAAGACTATTTAATTATAATATGTATATTTCTGTCTCATTCTTATATTTTAATTAAAATTATTGCTATAATAAAAAAATATACAAAGTAAAATCTTCAAAGGAAAAAATACTAAAAGGAAAGTGGATGTGTGTGTATTCTTAGAACTAGTATATTGGCTGGTAGGAGTATGCAGAAGAGCAAGCACACTTGCACTGCTGAAGACTAGGAATGAACCAACAAAAGCATGCTGTCTGCTGATGTGCCCACGCCCCTCCCTCTACATTCTTGCCTCCTTAGAGAAGACCGAAGGATCTCACAGCTCTCCAACTCACTCAGCCTGGGGTATCTGGTTGTGTCCATTGGTCTTTTACTTGGTGAGATATCCCAGGCTCATTTTTTTTTTTTCTAATTCCTACCCTAGACTTGCAGTTACCATTTTTACAAGTATTTGTAAACACTTTTAGAAAAAATTATATGTAACAGAGATCTATTTCTGGAGTTTCTTAGTCTTGCTAGCAGACAAAGCTGCCAGGAAGGTTCTGGGGTTTTTTGTTTGTTTGCTTTGTTTGTTTGTTTTTGTTTGTTCTTTCAGGGTAAAACACACTATGAGTCATGTTGGTACTCCTAATTCAAATTCTGGATTCTCATTTAAGTTGGCTATTTTTACGTCTGCATATATCTCCATGCTGGAAATTATGATCCTTAAGTATAACCACATTCTTGCTCAATGGCTTTATCTCATGGTGACAGTACTCAAATAATAAAACCAACAGCAATTCTTACATCATTATTGCCTAACACAGTTGTTGATATTGGTAGTACTTTTAATAGTTGGGGCATATCCTACTGGGAATATATAGTCAAGAATTCTACTGTAGAGTAAGCTATCACAGTTCCTTTCTGTGGTTAAAGCTGAGTCAGGCACATTACGTTCTTTTACTTGTTTCTGATTTTTAAAAAAATTCCTTTATTTTGGTTTTTAAAAAAGTATATAAATATTTTCAATTGTAATATTTAAAAAAAATAAGATTCCTATTCCATCCTCTTCAATCTACCCTACGACCAAAGAAATCCATATATATACAGATAAATTTTCCTTTAATCAGTAGAACAGTTAGATATTTCATTTGGCCTCAGGACACCAGCAGAAAATTAATTGGATGCTAAGGGCATTAAGAAGTTTGGGGATCTGTGTAGAATAAAGAAGGGTCCCACATTTCTTTTTCCAGCTGCATAGTACCCCTTTGGGTGGACACACTATAATTAATTCCACCAGGTCTCTGTTGATAGGCTTCTGGGTTGTTTCCAGCATTTCGCTCTTTCAGATAGTGCTGAAATGAACAGCCTGGTCCATATGCCTTTTTGTTTCTTTGCCAGTGTTTCTGTGGAAGAGATTCCTAGAAGTGTGATGGCTGGGTCAAAGGGTAAATACGTAAGACGTTTTGCTTGAAACTGCCAAATTCCCCTTCACAGGGGTTGAAGCATCTTGCATTCTCATTGTCAAAATGTGAGCATGTTTATTGCCCGCCGTCTGGCCTGCTGAGCATGATGTCAGAGCTTTGGACTTTTGCCAACAAGATAGGTGAGAAAATGATATTTCACTGTAGCTTTAATTTGCATTTCTCTTATTACAAAAAAGTTGAGTCGTTTTTCCTTCTGTGAATTGTGCCTTTGTTTGTCTAAAGAAACAATACTCTTGTGTTTTTCTTTTCCACATTTAGACTTTCATTTAAAAAAAAAATTACATTTTTTCCCTGATTTGTAATTAGTCTCTTTAGTTGGGCATTATGGTGTTGTTTCTTTTCTCTGTGAAAATTCTCTCATGTTACTGACTTAAAAACTGTGTCACAGGAAGGTTTCTTGATTTGGTGAACTCATGTCCCCATCCTCGTTTGACGGCTATACTGGAGTCTAGAGAGAGTTGGGAAGGCAACGTAAGAAAATCATGCCAAATTTGGGAAGCTAGACAAATCCCAGTTCCCTTGAATGGTCAAGACCTAAATTATTTTTGTGGGTTTTCCTTTTGACATGACTCGGTTTTCTTTTCTATCTGGCTTCATGTTTTGACTTTTAGAAAATATTTGTTCCCATTTATAAATATGGACTTAAAATAGTCCCAACATATGTAGGTGCTTTTAATTTTTCATTTATTTATTTAATGTGTGTTGCATGTGTGTGAGCTCGAGCACACACACACACACACACACACACACACCAGTTCTCATGTGGAGGTCAGAGAATAACTTGCAGAAAACAATTCTCTTCCTTCACTATGTAGGCTCTGGGGATTGAAATTGGGTTGTCATCTCAGTGGCAAGTGTTTTATCCGCTGATTCATCTTTCCAGCCTAGTTGTTTTTATTTCATCCAATCAAAGTTAGAGAAGCACTTGATTAATAAAACAAAGCAAACATGCAGGAAAAAGTAGAGGTGGGGTAGGAAGCTAGAAGCTGATTCATGTGAATATTTTGTTCATCATTGGCAGTCTGTGGATATGGGCTCACAGGTGATGTCACGATGGTAGGTAGCATGTTTTACCTCTTCCAAAGCCATGATGTCTTCACGAGCATGGATGGTATAGTGCAAGAGGAAACTTTGAGCAAGGTCAAGTCATTTTGTCTATTGTAATGCCAGAAGGAACTAGCATTGACTCCAATTACTCTGAATGCAACCTCTCTCTTCCTGGAATTATTTTCTTGGTACTGTTTGGATTAGGAAGAGATGTACAGAGTCAACTAATCTGGACCCTTGGGGCTTTCTCAGATTGAACCACCAACCAAAGAGCATACATGGGCTGGACCTAGGCCTCCTGAACATATATGTAGCAGATGTACAGCTCAGTCTTCATGAAGGTGGAAACAAACAGCTGGAGTGGGGCTATCCCAAAGCTGTTGCCTGTCTGTGAGATATGTTTTACTAGTTGAGCTGCCTTGTCTGTCCCAGTGGGAAAGGATGTGTCTAGACTTGCAGAGACCTGATGTGCCAAGGTGGGGAGATATTGGGGTGGCACCCTCTCAGCAGAGAACAGGAGGAGGAGTGGGGGGAGAATTGTGCTAGGGGATCACCTGGAAGAGGGGCCATTGAGTAGGACGTAAAGTGAATAAATACAAAAAAGAAAATAGAAAATGAAAAAAAGAGCTGTATCTCATTGTCATTTGAATTTTGTTTGTAAAATGTTTTCAGAAAGTTGTTTTCTATATTGTTACAGATATCTACCTGGTATCCTTGACTTTGTCTCTCAGTATTCAAAGTCTGCAGTTTCTTTCTATCTGGTTTGTATGGAATGCATTAATACACAACAATGATAATTATGGACCTCAGTGGAGCTATTTCACAGAGACAGGAGAGTAGAGCCAAAGAATTGAATGGACTTGTGGTATAGATTCAGAAGAATCTTAAAAATTTTCCTCCTCCTCCCTCTCCCATCAAAAATAAGTTTGGAACTTTGAAGCTTGGAAATAAATATCAGGTCTGCATTTTAAGCAAGTTGGTTGTCCATCTTACCAAAAGGACACTTGTTCAACTATATTCACAGCATCCTTATTTATAATAGCCAGAAGCTGGAAACAACCTAGATGTCCCTCAACTGAAGAACAGATAATAAAATGTGGTTCATTTACAGAGTGGTGTATGTATTACTCAGTTGTTAAAAATATGACATCATGAAATTTGCAGGCAAATGGATAGAACTAGAAAAAATTACCCTGAGTTGTGTAACTCAGACCTAGAAAGACAAATATGGTATGTATTTATATAAAGAATAATAAAGTTACAACCCATAGACCCAGAGAGGTTAGGTAAAGAGAAGGGGCTCTAGAGAGACACATAGATCTCTCTGGGGAGGGGAAATAGAATAGATTTTTATGGGTAGATTGCAGGTGGGTGTGAATGAGAGTTGCAGGGATCTGGCATGTATGTGTTGTCAGGGAGGAATGGAGAGAGTGTGAGGAGAGATAGTTAGAATTGGGGTTTATTTGGGGTGGTGGTGGTGTGGAAATCTAATGCACTGAAAACTGCTTGGAATGTATGAAGGTGATCCTAATGATGATCCCTAGAACTGGTCGATATGGGGTGTCAACTGGCTATCTCTTATTGCCAGGGTGAAATCTATTTAACGATGCAAAGGAGGACTCCTAGTAATGAAAGATTTGGGGTCTCAAATGGCCATCTTTTGCAGCCAGGCAAGCTTTCCAGTTGTGGAACTGGGTGTCTTAGCCAAGGTTTCTATTCCTGCACAAGCATCATGACCAAGAAGCAAGTTGGGGAGGAAAGGGTTTATTCAGCCTACACTTCCACACTGCTTTTAATCACCAAAAGAAGTTAAGACTGGAATTCAATCAGGCCAGGAAGCAGGAGCTGATGTAGAGGTCATGGAGGGATGTTACTTACTGGCTTGCTTCCCCTGGCTTGCTCAGCTTGCTTTCTTATGGAACCCAACACTACCAGCCCAGAGATGGTACCACCCAAGATGAGCCCTCCTCCCTTGATCACAAATTGAGAAAATGCCCGACAGCTGGATCTCATGGAGGCATTTCCCCAACTGAAGCTTCTTTCTCTGATTACTCCAGCCTGTGTCAAGTTGACACACAAAACCAGCCAGTATACTGGGTGTCATTTGGCTGAGTTGTTGGCCAAGGGGGTCTCATGGAGATCCCTAAATAACTCAGACTGATGCTAGGACAGAGGGTAGCTCTCAGAAAACTGACAGCAGCCAGGGGGTGCCAGTTATTGAGGTCAACATCCACACAGCTCATTGAACACAGAGTTTTAGCTTGTGCCTATATGGAGCCCTCAACCTACATTCTAGTCTCCTTGGTATGGGAAGGTGCTCTGCAGAGTAGGAACAGAAAAACGTAGACACCAACCCAGCCACTAAGCCTTTGATCTACAATCTGTCTTGCTTGCAACATGTTCTGGGGCAATGGTTGTATAATACTTGTGGGAGTGCACAATCAATGTCTGATCTAACTTGAGGCCCATGCTATGAGAGTGAGCCCATGTCCTACACTGCCTAGATAGCCAGTAACCAGAAACTAGATAGCCCAGAGACCCAGGGTAGAACCAAACACAACTGGCAAGTAAACTGAAATGATTCCTAATGATATTCTGCTATACTCATAGATCAGTGCCATGTCCACTTACCATCAGAGATGCTTCCTCCAGCAGCAGATGGGTTCTGATGCAGAGACCCACAGCCAGACATTACAAAGAGAGAGTCCAAACTAGAAGTCTCTATCGGGACCCTTGGAGAGCATAGAACACTGTAGAAGGGAGGGAAGTGAGAAAGTCGGAGTCAGAGGGGATGGAGGACACCAGGAGAACATGGTCCACAGAACCAACCAAGCAGGGCTCATAGGAGCTTACAGAGACTGAAGCAACCATAGTGGGACCTGTATGGACCTGAGTCAGGACCTCTGCTTATATGTTATGACTATGTAGCTTAGTGTTCTTGTGGGGTACCTAACAGTGGGGGTGGGGGTGTCTCTGAATCTTTGGCCTGCTCTTGGGATGCTTTTCCATCTACTAGATTCTCTTTTCTGGCTTTGATATGAGGGCTTTTGCCTTGTCTTACTGTGCCTTGTCTTACTGTGTCTTGTTTTGTTGTGTTCGGCTGCTGTCTCTGGAGGCTTGTTTTGTTTTGTTTTGTTTTGTTTTTTCCTGAAGGGAAACCAAGGAGGGGGTGGATATGGGGACACTAGAAAGGGTAGAGGGAGGGGACACTGGTCCAGATATAATACATAAGTGAAGAAAAGGTCCTCCAGGGAAGTAAAATCTCTGATGAGACTTGCAGCCTGAATAGGCCAGCCAGAGACAATGTCCTGGAAGAAGGGACAAGAGTCAGTGAAGCCTGGAGCTTCTGAGGTGGCAAAAGTAGTCTAGGGTTTCTTGATCAGAGAGAGCTAGACAAGAAATGCAGAAAGCAGAAGAGTCTGGGACTGAGGCCAGGTGTTACCGAAGGACTCTAAGTTGCTTTAAAATTTGAACTTATTCCTAGGATAATGAGAAACTATTAATTGTGTATTTTTAAGACATTTTTTATATGTACAGCTCCTTTATTTACACACAAATGTGATTTACATATGTATGTTTATATTGCATGTCTGTTTAAAAAAGTGTGGTTTCCCTTCCCTCCCCTTTTCACTTTCCCCTTTCTATTCCTTCCCTTTCCCTCCCCTCACCTCTCTTTTCTCCTTTCCATTCCTCTCCTGCTCCCTTCCCCTTCTTTCTCCCTCTCTGCTCCACTTCTCTCATTTCCTCCTCTTTCCTCTCCTTGCCCTTCCCTCTCCTCTTCCCTTCCCTCCCTTTCCTTCCCCACCCCACCCCACCCCACCCAACACACCCCACCTCACCCCACTCTACTCTACTCTACTCTACTCTACTCTACTCTACTCTACTCTACTCTACTCTACTCTACTCTACTCTACTCTACAACACTCTACTCTACTCTACTCTACTCTACTCTACTCTACTCTACTCTACTCTACTCTACGTTTTCTTCTTCTTCTCCTTTTCCCTCCCTTTTCCTTATGCCTCTTGTGTTCTCTTCTTCTCTCTTTTCTCTCTTCCCTCTTTCTCCTAGTTTTCTATTGGTCTTTTATTTCTTGTTCTCCAGATCTTTTCCAGGAACTCATTGTTATGAATTAAATTGGATTCTCTTCTCCCAGTTATAAGCTGCAAATCTATCCCAAAGTATCTTAGAAGATGTCTGGAAATAGGATCTTTGAAAAGGCAATTACAGTAGAATGAAGCCAATAGGCTGAGGTCATAATCCAGTCTCATATACGGTCTCCATGTCTCTAGCTGCATATGTATCAGAAGATGGCCTAGTCGTCCATCAGTAGAAAGAGAGGCCCATTGGTCATGCAAACTTTATATGCCTCAGTACAGGGGAATGCCAGGGCCAAGAAGTGGGAGTGGGTGGGTGAGTGTGTGGGGGACTTTTGAGATAGCATTGGAAATGTAAATGAAATAAAAACCTAATTAAAAAAAAAGATTAGGGAGAGGCATTAGGGGTGGCAAGTGGTAAGAGCCATGTGACCATGCAGTGAGATACAAAGATTGCATCATACCACATTTTCTTGTTGTAGCTATCTTTAATAATGTGTAAAAGAATACCACAATAATTATCCTTTACATATATATATTTAAAGTTATTTATTATTATTTTTTCATATACATGTGTATACTGTAGTGTCTTCAGACACACCAGGAGAGGGCATCAATTTCATTTCAGATGGTTCTGAGCCACCATGTGGTTGCTGGGAATTGAACTCAGGACCTCTAGAAGAACAGTCAGTGCTCTTAACCTCTGAGCCATCTCTCCAGCCATATATATATATAAAGTATGGATGCCTTTATGTCTCAGGACTGGAGTTACCTAGTCAAATAAAATAATTAATAATAAAATATCAATGATTAATATTTTAATGAATGTTATAATATTGCTTTCTAAAAATACTAGAAAACCCCTTCTCACTGACAATATATGAGAGAATTCTGTTACTTATAATTTGCCTTTTAATTTTGGAGAAACTCTTGTAGTTTTTTCATTCAATAGAGTTATGATCTTTGTTTTGTATAATGTTTTTAGTTTTATTCACCTAGGTCTTTAAATTTTTTATTTCTTGGTATTTCATAATTTTGTTTGTTTTAAAATAGGTCTCCCACTTTTTTGCTAGTGTTTGTTCTGGAATAGAGTTAGATCATTGATTTAAACTTTTTAAAAAATTCTTATTCATTTTCTTTCCAGTTGTGTTTTTAATCTCTTTCAAATTATTTAATCTCTCATTAGTATTCAGAGAAACCACTTCTTTCCATCACCTGGAAGGTGACAGGCTCTCTCAGTACATGGTTGCTGTGCTTGTATGACCTCTATGGCTACTCATTTAAGTTTTCCCCTTGTGGAATATTGTAAATTTCTTCTTTTTTACCCTCTTAACAGTAATTTTTGCCTTCTCCTTCTATACATTTTCTATGTCTATCTGCTGAATTTTATCATTAGTTTGTGATTTTTTTTCTTAATTTATATCTCTTACATTTTAACCAACAGTCCTTACTTATCACAAATTATATACCATACAAATAACCTATACATCTTCATAAAGATTTATGTGTACTCACATATGCACACATATCAATAATCATTGACAGTGATTTTTATTCTTATGTTTTCTCATGTTGATATCTGTTCTTGTTAATTTATTAATGTGTTAATTGCTCTTCAGCTATTTTCTTCAAATGGGTTATTAGAGTAATATATACTTTTCATCTTTGAGTTGTTTGTTCGATAAAATTGAATTATATTGCTTGGTAGTTTGCTCTGTTTAAGTTTTAGGACTGAAGTCTGCTTTAAGACAAACAATTGAGGTTGCCTTCTAGTCACTCACCTTGAGGGACTAATTGAAGGTTGACCCTGAAGTGCTGGAAAATAACTCTTTTGTTTTGCATCAACCTGCATCTTGGAGTCTGACTCAGGGGTTTCTTGAAGTAAGTATCACTGACTGAGGGTTGGGGTCTTACATTTGGGGGCTCATTCTGGGACTTGAGGAGACACACCCCCTGTGCCTGAGTGACCACCAACCACCGACCACCGACCACCGACCACCGACCACCGACCACCGACCACCAGTCACCGACCACTGATCACTGACTAGGGTGATCAGAGGGAAAAGACAGAGCACGGCAACAGGCGCCTACTTGTGTTTGTCTCTCTGTCTTTGCTTTCACTTTTGGCTTCCAAGCTGGGTGTCAGCTGGAAAGCCTCTATTCTGGTATGGTTAATTGTGGTGGGCAGAGTTGCCTTAATGCTGTGACCATGGAGAGTCTGGAGGATGCTTCAGGACCCCCAGAGGGAGTCAGGAGGTCTCCACTCCATTTGGAAATGGCAAGACACAAAACCAGCAGGAGCTGACCTAGTCTTACTATAACCTAGTTTCTGTACTTGTGGCAGAGGTGAACTGTCTGTGTGTTGATTGTCTTTTTCTGTGTTCTTTTTTATTTTCATTTTTTTATTAGAAATTTGTTATGTCTTCTTTTTCATTTCTAATTTTGTTAATTAGGATACTGTCCCTGTGCCCTCTAGTTAGTCTGGCTAAGGGTTTATCTATCCTGTTGATTTTCTCAAAGAACCAGCTCCTTGTTCGGTTGATTCTTTGATTAGCTCTTTTTATTTCCACTTGGTTGATTTCAGCCCTGAGTTTGTTTATTTCCTGCTGTCTACTCCTCTTGGGTGAATTTGCTTCCTTTTGTTCTAGAGCTTCTAGGTGTGCTGTCAGGCTGCCTGTGTATGCTTTCTCTAGTTTCTTTTTGGCAGCCCACAGAGCTATGAGTTTTCCTCCTAGGACTGCTTTCATTGTGTCTCATAAGTTTGGGTATGTTGTAGCTTCATTTTCATTAAACTCTAAAAAGTCTTTATTCTCTTTCTCTATTTCTTCCTTGACAAAGGTATCATTGAGTAGAGTGTTATTCAGTTTCCATGTGAATGTTGGCTTTTTTTTTTTTATTTACGTTGTTATTGAAGATCAGCCTTAGTCCATGGTGATCTGATAGGATGCATGGGATAATTTCAATATTTTTGTATCTGTTGAGGCCTGTATTGTGATCAATTATATGGTCACTTTTGGAGAAGTTACCATGAGGTGCTGATAAGAAGGTATATCCTTTTGTTTTAGGATAAAATGTTCTGTAGATATCTATTAAATCCATTTCTTTCATAACTTCTGTTAGTTTAAATGTGTCTCTGTTTAGTTTCTGTTTCCAGAATCTGGCCAATGATGAGAGTGGGGTGTTGAAGTCTCCCACTATTATTGTGTGACATGCAATGTGTGCTTGGAGCTTTACTAAAGTGTCCTTTTGAATGTGGTTGCCCTTGCACTTGGAGTATAGATATTTAAAATTGAGAGTTCCTCTTGACATATTTTACCTTTGATGAGTATGAAGTGCCCCTCCTTGTCTTTTTTGATAACTTTGGGTCGGAAGTCAATTTTATTAGATATTAGAATGGCTACCACAGCTTGTTTCTTTGGACCATTTGCTTGGAAAAATGTTTTCCAGCCTTTTACTCTGAGGTAGTGTCTGTCTTTGTCCCTGAGGTTTCTTGTATGCAGCAAAATGTTGGGTCCTATTTACGTACCCAGTCTATTAGTTTATGTCTTTTTATTGGGGAATTGAGTCCATTGATGTTAAGAGAAATCAAAGAAAAGGAATTGGTGTTTCTTGTCACCAATTCCTTGTTGTTAAAGTTGGGAGTCTGTTCTTGTGGCTGTCTTCTTTTAGGTTTGTTGAAGGATTACTTTCTTGCTTTTTTCTAGGGAATAATTTCCCTCCTTGTGTTGGGATTTTCCCTTTATTATCCTTCGAAGGGCTGGATTCGTGGAAAGATATTGTGTCAATTTGGTTTTGTCATGGAATACCTTGGTTTCTCCATCTATGGTAACTGCGAGTTTTGCTGGGTATAGTAGCCTGAGCTGGCATTTGCGTTCTCTTAGGGTCTGTATAACATGTGTTCAGGCTCTTCTGGCTTTCATAGTTTCTGGTGAGAAGTTTGGTGTAATTCTAATACATCTGTCTTTATATGTTACTTGAAGTTTTTCCCTTACTGCTTTTAATATTCTATCTTTATTTAGTGCATTTGTTGTTCTGATTATTATGTGTCAGTAGGAATTTCTTTTCTGGTCCAGTCTTTTTGGAGTTCTGCAGGCTTCTTGTATGTTCATTGACAGCTCTTTCTTTAGGTTTGGGAAGTTTTCTTCCATAATGTTGTTGAAGATATTTGCTGGCCCTTTAAGTTGAAAATCTTCATTCTCATCTACTCCTATTATCTGTAGGTTTGGTCTTCTCATTGTGTTCTGGGTTTCCTGGATGTTTTGAATTAAGATCTTTTTGCATTTTCTTTGATTGTTGTGCTGATGTTCTCTATGGAATCTTCTGCACCTGAGATTCTCTCTTCCATCTCTTGTATTCTGTTGCTGATGCTTGTATCTATGGTTCCTAATTTCCTTCCTATGATTTCTATCTCCAGAGTTGTCTCCCTTTGTGTTTTCTTTATTGTTTCTACTTCCATTTTTAAATCTTGGATGGTTTTGTACAATTCCATTATGTATTTGGTTGATTTTTCCTGTCATTCTTTAAGGGATTTTTGTGTGTCCTCTTTAAGGACTTCTACTTGTTTAGCAGTGTTTTCCTGTTATTGTTTAAGGGCTTCCACCTGTTTCGCAGTGTTCTCATGTATTTCGTTAAGTGAGTTAGTAATCCCCATCTTAAAATCCTCTACCACTATCATGAGATATGATTTTAAACCTGAGTCTTGCTTTTTGGGTGTGTTGGGGTATCCAGGACTGGCTGTGGTGGGCACAATGGGTTCTGATGATGCTCAGAAGTCTTGCTTTCTGTTAGTACTATTCTTTTTTTTAATTAGGCATTTTCTTCATTTACATTTCTAATGCTATCACAAAAGACCCCCCATACCCTCCCCCTCCCTCCCACTCCTACTTCTTGGCCCTGGCATTCCCCTGTACTGGGGCATATAAAGTTTGCAAGACCGATGTGCCTCTCTTTCCAATGATGGCCGACTAGGCCACCTTATGATACCTATGCAGCTAGAGACATGAGCTCTGGAAGGTACTGGTTAGTTCATATTGTTGTTCCACCTATAGGGTTGCAGATCCCTTTAGCTCCTTGGGTACTTTCTCTAGCACCTCCATTGGGGGCCCTGTGATCCATCCAATAGCTGGCTGTGAGCATCCACTTCAGTGTTTGCTAGGCCCCAGCATAGCCTCACAAGAGACAGCTATATCTGGGTCCTTTCAGCAAAATCTTGCTAGTGTATGCAATGGTGTCAGCGTTTGGAAGCTGATTATGGGATGGATCCCTGGATATGGCAATCTCTAGATGGTCGATCCTTTCGTCTCAGCTCCAAACTTTGTCTCTGTAACTCCTTCCATGGGTGTTTTCTTCCCAATTCTAAGAAGGGGAAAAGTGTCCACACTTTGGTCTTTGTTCTTCTTGAGTTTCATGTGTTTTGCAGATTGTATCTTGTATCTTGGGTATTCTAAGTTTCTGGGCTAATATCCACTTATCAGTGAGTACATATCATGTGAATTCTTTTGTGATTGGGTTACCTCACTCAGGATGATGCCCTCCAGGTCCATCCATTTGCCTAGGAATTTCATAAATTCATTCTTTTAATAGCTGAGTAGTACTCCATTATGTAAATCTACCACATTTTCTGTATCCATTCCTCTGTTGAGGGGCATCTGGGCTCTTTCCAGCTTCTGGCTATTATAAATAAGGCTGCTATGAACATAGTGGAGCATGTGTCCTTTTTACCAGTTGGAACATCTTCTGGATATATGCCCAAGAAAGGTATTGCTGGATCCTCCTGTAGTACTATGTGCAATTTTCTGAGGAACCACCAGACTGATTTCCAGAGTGGTTGTACAAGCTTGCAATCCCACCAACAAGGGAGGAGTGTTCCTCTTTCTCCACATCCTCACAAACATCTGCTGTCACACGAGTTTTTGATCTTAGTCATTCTGAGTGGTGCGACGTAGAATCTCAGGGTTGCTTTGATTTGCATTTCCCTGATGATTAAGGATGCTGAACATTTTTTCAGGTGCTTCTCAGCCATTCGTTATCTCTCAGGTGAGAATTCTTTGTTTAGCTCTGAGCCCCATTTTTTAATGCTGTTATTTGATTTTCTGGAGTCCACCTTCTTGAGTTTTTTTTTTTTTATTGGATATTAGTCCCCTATCAGATTTAGGATAGTTAAAGGTCCTTTCCCAATCTGTTGGTGGCCTTTTTGTCTTATTGACGGTGTCATTTACCTTACAGAAGCTTTGCAATTTTATGAGGTCCCATTTGTCGATTTTTGATCTTACAACACAAGCCATTGCTGTTCTATTCAGGAATTTTCTCCCTGTGCCTGTATCTTCAAGGCTTTCCCCCACTTTCTCCTCTATAAGTTTCAGTGTCTCTGGTTTTATGTGGAGTTCCTTGATCCACTTAGATTTGACCTTAGTACAAGGAGATAGGAATGGATCAATTCACATTCTTCTACAAGATAACCGCCAGTTGTGCCAGCACAATTTGTTGAAAATGCTGTCTTTTTTCCACTGGATGGTTTTAGCTCCCTTGTCAAAGACCAAGTGACCATAGGTGTGTGGGTTCATTTCTGGGTCTTCTATTCTATTCCATTGGTTTACTTGTCTGTTACTATACCAGTACCTCGCAGCTTTTAATCACAATTGCTCAGTAGTACAGTTTTAGATCAGGCTTGGTGATTCCACCTGAGGTTATCTTAACCTTGAGAAGAGTTTTTCGTATCCTAGTTTTTTGTTATTCCAGATGAATTTGCAGATTGCCCTTTCTAATTTGTTGAAGAATTGAGTTGGAATTTTGATGGGGATTGCATTGAATCTGTAGATTGCTTTTGGCAAGATAGCTATTTTTACTATATTGATCCTGTCAATCCATGAGCATGGGGGATCTTTCCATCTTCTGAGTCTTCTTTAATTTCTTTCTTCAAAGACTTGAAGTTCTTATTATACAGGTCTTTTACTTCCTTAGTTAGAGTCACGCCCAGGTATTTTATATTATTTGTTACTATTGAGAAGGGTGTTGTTTCCCTAATTACATTCTCAGTCCATTTATCCTTTGTGTAGAGAAAGGCCATTGACTTGTTTGAGTTAATTTTAAATCCAGCTACTTCATTGAAGCTGTTAATCAGGTTTAGGAGTTCTCTGGTAGAATTTTTAGGGTCACATATATACTATCATATCATCTGCAAAAAGTGATATTTTGACTTCTTTCTTTCCAATTTGTATCCCCTTTATGTCCTTTTGTTGTCGAATTGCTCTGGCTAGGTCTTCAAGTAGTATGTTGAATAGTTAGGGAAAAAGTGGGCAGCCTTGTCTAGTCCCTGATTTTAGTTGGAATGCTTCCAGCTTCTCATCATTTACTTATATGTTGGCTACTTGTTTGCTGTAGATTGCTTTTTATTATGTTTAGGTATGGGCCTTGAATTCCTGATCTTTCCAAGACTTTTATCATCATTGGGTGTTGGATTTTGTCAAAAGCTTTTCCGCACCTAACGAGATGATCATGTGGTTTTTGTCTTTGTGTTTGTTTATATAATGGATTACATTGATGGATTTTCGTATATTAAACCATCTCTGCATCCCTGGAATGAAACCTTGGTTAGGATGGATGACTGTTTTGATGTTTTTTTGGATTCAGTTAGTGAAAATTTTATTGAGTATTTTTGCATCAATATTCATAAGGGAAATTGGTCTGAAGTTCTCCTTCTTTGTTGGGTCTTTCTGTGATTTAGGTATCAGAGCAATTGTGGTTTCATAGAATGAATTGGGTAGAGTACCTTCTTCATCTATTTTGTGGAATAGTTTGTGAAGAACTGGAATTTGATCTTCTTTGAAGGTCTGATAGAACTCTGCACTAAACCCATCTGGTCCTGGGCTTTTTTTGGTTGGGAGACTATTAATGACTGCTTCTATTTCTTTAGGGGATATAGGGCTGTTTAGATCATTAACCTGATCTTGATTTAACTTTGGTGCCTGGTATCTGTCTAGAAACTTGTCCATTTCTTCCAGGTTTTCCAGTTTTGTTGAGTACAGCCTTTTGTAGAAAAATCTGATGGTATTTTGGATTTCTTCAGGATCTGTTGTTATGTCTCCCTTTTCATTTCTGATTTTGTTAATCAGGATGCTTTCCCTGTGCCCTCTAGTGAGTCTGGCTAAGGGTTTATCTATCTTGTTGATTTTCTCAAAGAACCAGCTCCTTGTTTGGTTGATTCTTTGAATAGTTCTTCTTGTTTCCACTTGGTTGATTTAGTCCGTGAGTATGATTATTTCCTGCTGTATACTCCTCTTGGGTGAATTTGCTTCCTTTTGTTCTAGAGCTTTTAGATGTGTTGTCAAGCTGCTAATGTGTGCTCTCTCTAGTTTCTTTTGGGGGGACACTCAGAGCCATGGGTTTTCAGGTGAAGCAGGCACCTGAGGGCCCACTGAAGGGCATCCTGGACTATGCTGAGGACCAGGTTGTCCCCTGTGACTTCAACAGCAACTTTCACCCTTCCACTTTTGATGCTGGCATTGCCCTCAAAGACAACTTTGTAAAGCTCATTTCTTAGTATGACAATGAATATGGCTACAGAAACAGGGTGGTGGACATCATGGCCTACATGGCCTCCAAGTGGTAAGAAGCCCTGGACTATGCACCCCAGCAAGGACTCTGAGAGAAAGAGAGATGCCCTCAGTTGCTGAGGAGGCCCTACCCCAACTCAGCCTCCAACACTGGGCATTTCCCTCACAATTTTCATCCCAGACCCGCATAATAACAAGAGGGCCCTAGGGAGCTTTCCTTACTCTCTTGAATACCGTCAATAAAGTTCCACTGTGGCAAAAACAAAAACAAAAACAAACAAACAAACAAAAAACCCCAAAACAAAGGAAAAAGAAAAAAAAAAACAACCCAAAAACCTTTACTTATGAATCTGCTTATTAGTTATTGGTACCATAACAAACTCATTTATCCATGTGAGGAAGGGATTCCATATAGTTTTTGTTTCGAGTTGAATCACTTCTTCTTTAGTGCTATCACTTATAGGACATCATAAGATTCATATTCCCATTAAAAGGCTAATATAGATTTATGTTTTACCTGACTTCAGGACTACTAATCATACCTTTTAAGCTATTTTCTAGACTTTCCTGATCAGTATAATGATGTAATCAATAGTAGTAACATTGTTTAGTTTCTGTTTATGCTACTATTTCTTGTGAAGATTATCAATATATTCCCATTCTTTGGTCCAGATGGCAAAGTAAAAACAGAAAAATCATTCAACATAATGATCATAAATTAATTATTTAGGATGCTCATGGAATATTTGTTTCTAACTCTTCCTTGGATAATAGTCAAGGGTGTAATTATAATCAGTTGGTTCTATGGCATGTTCATAATAACACACAGGATTGAAAACCATTTACAAGATTTGCAAGGGAATTTAAGTCTTGTTAAACATTTACAACAAGAAGTTCTTGATACATTTTTCACATTGCTCACCAGGCACTCCTTCCTTCCTTCCTTCCTTCCTTCCTTCCTTCCTTCCTTCCTTCCTTCCTTCCTTCCTTCCTCTTTCACTCTTTCTTTCTTTCTTTCTTTCTTTCTTTCTTTCTTTCTTTCTTTCTTTCTTTCCATCTTTCTTTCTTTCTTTCTCTTTCTCTCTCTCTCTCCCTTTCTTTCTTTCTTTCTTTCTTTCTTTCTTTCTTTCTTTCTTTCTTTCTTTCTTTCTTATTTTCTTCCTTCCTTCCTTCCTTCCTTCCTTCCTTCCTCCCTCCCTCCCTCCCTCCCCTTTCTTTCTCTTTCTTTTTCCTCCTCCTCCTCCTCCTCTTCTTCTTCTCTTCTTTACAGTTCAGTTGTTATCACCCTCCTAACCTGCACTCTGACTGTTCTTCATCCTCTTCCTCCTTCCCCATCTCCAAAAAAATGTTCCCCCACCCCACCCCCACCCCACCAGACCTCCTTATTCCCTGGAGCCTCAAGTCTCTCAAAGGTTAGGTATATATTCCCTTACTGAGGCCAGACCAGGCAATCCTCTGCTGTATATGTTGGGGGCCTCATAGCAAATAGTGTATGCTGCCTGGTTGGTGGGTCAGAGTTTGAAAGACCTTGGGAGTCCAGGTTAGTTGAGACTGTTTGTCTTTCCATGGGGTTGCTCTCCTCATCAGTTGCTTCCAATCTTTCCCTAATTCAATCACAGGGGTCCTGGCTTCTGTCAATTGGTTGGGTGTAAGTATCTGCATCTGACTCTTTCAGCTGCTTGTTGGGTCTCTCAGAATGTAGCCATGTTAGGCTCCTGTCTGTAAGCATGCCATACCATCAGTAATAGTGTCAGGCCTTAGAACCTCCCCTTGAGCTGGATCCCAATTTGGGCCAATCACTGAACCTCCTTTCCCTCAGTGTCTTCTCCACTATTGTTTCTACAGTTCTTTTAGACAGGAACAAATCTGGATCAGAGTTTTTGACTGTGGGATGGCAATCTCATCCCACCATTTGATGCCCTGTCTTTCTACTGAAGGTGGACTCTAAAAGTTCTCTCTCCCCACTGTTGGACATTTCAGGACACTTTGAGTCCTGAGAAACAGAAGGAACACTACCTAATTCATTCTATGAAGCCACAATTACTCTGATACCTAAATCACACAAGGACCCAACAATAAAAGAGAACTTCAGACCAATTTCTTTTATGAATATCGATGCAAAAATACTCAATAAAATTATCCCAAACCAAATCAAAGAACACATCAAAACCATAATTCACCATGATTAAGTAGACTTCAACCCAGGGATGCAAGGTTGGTTCAATATATGAAAATCCATTAGCATAATCCACTATACAAACCAACTCAAAGAAAAATCACATGATCTTCTCAATAGATGCTGAAAAAGCATTTGACAAAATATTAATACCCCGTTATAGTAAAAGTATTGGAGAGATCAGGAATTCAAGGCCTATACCTAAGCACAATAAAAATACTATACAGCAAACCAACAGCCAATATCAAATTAAATAGAGAGATATTAGAAGTAACCTCACTAAAATCAGGGACAAGACTAGGATGCCCACTCTTCCTGTATCTATTCAATATAGTACTCAATGTTCTAGCTATAAGACAACAAAAGGAGATCAAGGGGGTACAAATTGGCAAAGAAGAAATCAAGGTATCACTATTTGCAGATGATACGATAGTATACCTAAGCAACTCCAAAAAATTCTACCAAAGAACTTCTACAGCTGATAAACAACTTCAGCAAAGTGGCTGGATATAAAATTAACTCAAATAAATCAGTAGTCTTCCTTTATACAAATGATAAATAGGCTGAGAAACAATACCCTTCACAATAGTCACAAATAATATAAAATATCTTGGTGTAACTCTAATCAAACAAGTGAAAGATCTGTATGACAAGAATTTCAAGTCTCTCAGGAATGAAATCAAAGAAGACCTCAGAAAATGGAGAGATCTTCCATTCTCATGGATTGGTAGAATCAACATAGTAAAAATGGCCATCTTACCAAAAAGCAATCTATAGATTCAATGCAACCCGCATCAAAATTCTAACACAATCCTTCACAGACATGGAAAGAGCAATTCTCAATTTCATATGGAAAAACAAAAAACCCAGGATAGCTAAAACAATTCTCAACAAGAAAAGAACTTCTGGGGGAATCACCATCCCTGACTGATCAATAGTGATAAAAACTGCATGGTATTGGAATAGAGACAGGCAGGTAGATCAATGGAATAGAATTTAAGACCCAGAAATAAACCCACACATTTAGGCACACTTGATCTTTGACAAAGTAGCCAAAAATATACAGTGGAAAAAAGAATCTTCAATAAATAGTGCTGGTCTAACTGGCAGTTGGTATGTAGAAAACTGAAAATAGATTCACCAGGCATTTCCCATGAGGGCACGGCTGATGTTATAGCTGAAGCATTAGAAGGATGTGTATATGCCTAGGAGTGGTATAGCTGGGTCCTAAGGTAGGACTATGCCCAATTTTCTGAGGAATTTCAAGACTGATTTCTGGTGTGGTTGTACCAGCTTGCAATCCCACCAGCAATGGAAGAGTGTTCCTCTTTCTGCACATCCTTGCCAGCTGTCACCTGAGTTTTTGATCTTAGCCATTCTGACTGGTGTGAGGTGGAATCTCAGGGTGGTTTTGATTTGCATTTCTCTGATGACTAAGGATGTTGAACATTTCTTTACGTCCTTCACAGCCATTTGAGATTTATCAAAATTTCCCATGATCCAGCAGGAATGACATTATCTGAAATATCCAACAAAGTGGAGAGAGAATCTGTAGAGACCATATCCAGTAGATAGACATGGCCTCTGGTTGAGGGATGGGGCCACCCACTCATCTCCAAAATATTAATCCAGAACTGCTCCTGTGAAAAGGAAATGCAGGGACAAAGAGTGGAGCAGAGACTGAAAGGAAAGGCCATTCAGAGACTGTCCCACCTAGGGATCTATCCCATCTGCAGACACCAAACCCAGATGCTATTGTTGATGCCAAGAAGCACTTGCTGACAGAAGTCTGGTATAGCTATTCCCCAAAAGGCTACTCCAGAGCCTGACCAATACAGATGTGGATGCATGCAGCCACTAAAACTGCATGTGGGTTCCCCACATCAGACTAAGTGTGGGGACCAGAATGGAAGAGTTAGGGTAAGGACTGAAGGAACTGAAGGGGTTAGCAGCTCAACAGGAAGAACAACAATATCAAGCAACCAGACCCTCCAGAGCTCCTAGGGACTAAACCACCAACCAAAGAGGGGATTCCCTTGGTCCTGTGGAGGCTTGATGACCCAGTGTAGGGGAATGGTAGGGTGCTGAGGTGAAGGGGGTGGGTGAGTGGAGGAGCACCCTCGTAGACGCAGGGGGATGGAGAAAGGGATAGGAGGTTAACTTGGAAGAGGGGAGAACATTTAAAAATAAAAACACTGAATTGTTTTTTTCATTGCTATAAAAAAAAAGATGAAGAAATGGAACCCCTTTCCTGGTGGCAGAGTAAAATATATAATGCTTTCACTGGTCTAATATTATTTGTGTTTATATTTTGTTTACTTATAAGATACTTGCGCATCAAATGACAATTAGATTTATCAACATTTCAAATCAAAACCAGTCTGTACATACTGCATTTAAAAAAAAAAAAGGATGGAGATATCTGAACACAGACCATGAATGAATCTGTGTGAAATTTCTGAGATCTTATGAGAAAACTCCAAGTAAACAAGACAAGAGTCTTGTCACCTCTGTCTCTCCATAAAATGAATGTTTTTTTTGGCATGCCCTTTCATGCCCTTCCCAGGTCTAGTAAATAGAAATGGGCTTGCTTCAAATTACCCATCATCTACTATTAGTATTTAGATGATGTTTTCAAGCACAGGTTGTTCTCATAACTGTAAATGGCTTGAACTAATGTGACCTTGCATTTGTGACTATGTGAGTCTAAACACATGTGACTTTGCCCTTATGACTGTATACAACTTGAGCTCAAGTGAACTTCACTCACATGACCTTTCTTAACCAACTTTCATGGTACCAGAAGATGCTAGCACTAAGGAAGAAAAGTCATTTATGAACTTATCTGTAGGTCCCATATGCTGCAAGCAAGCTGTATCTATTGGTGTAATAGTGGCATGGCTGCTATTGAGACAATCAAAAGCTTTCCCTTTGAAATTGTTCTTGCTTAATTGAAAAAAAAGTCATCTGGTATTGTAAACTTGATTGAGAGTCAAGTGAGGAGGGCTTAGAGAGGGAACTTATTACTGTCATTTAGCTAAATGAGGTAGCTGTCAACCTACCTCATAAATATTTATGTTATACTCATAGATTAGTGCTGAGATTAGTTCTCAATCTTGGCCAGAGAAGCATTTTGCAGTGGACAGCAATCAATGTAGAGTCTTGTAACTGGCCAGAGTGCTGAAAATAAATGACAGTTGCATGGTCAGTTCTAAATGGGACATTTATATCTCTCAAACCCACATTGAGCTCAGGCACTACCATGGAAGAGGGGATGTAAAGAATGTTAAGAGCTGGAACTTGGGAAGAAGTTCTTTGTAATGTTATCTTTTGACATGACACAGTTGTTGTCTGAAGGAATTGAAGCCATTCATAGTTATCTGCATAAGGTCTGCACAAGATCAAGACAATATTACTGCATGTCTGAGAAAGAAGCTAATTATGTTCCACTTCTGAGGATCTATTGACAATTGATAGCTTCTGGGGGGGGGGAGAGGGTTCCCCCCTCCCAGGGATGTGACCATTGTTAAGTTGTCTGTGCTCTAGTGGATGACTCCACACCTCTGTAAATTCAGACAAATCTTACTGGACTCATCAGGCTGTTAAAAAAAGAAGAGGATATTAAGGTGAGAGGGGTAATATTAGGTAGAGTTTAGGGAGTATGGGTGATGGATTTGGATTAAATACTATTGATTATATATTGTATACATGTATGAAATTGTCAAAGATAAATACACATATTCTAAAAGAAAAAAGTTCTTATGCTGGATAACTTAGTTTTCTGTCCATTTGCTATGATAAAATACCTTGACAAATAATTTATAGGGTAGGTGTAACCTTTCTGTAAATTGTGGGTACTATAGCCACAGACAGTATTTCACAAGGTCTAAAACTGCAACATCCAGAGCAGGTGGCAGCCATATAGACCCGGAGGGAAGGAGTGATCTCTCCTGTAAGCAAGGGAGTGAGTAGCTATTGTGCTGGTGGAGATATTGGCTGGACATCAACATATACCATAGCCAGGGGACCCAAATGTGTAGTAACTGCCAGGACAGAAGGAGGTTTAGGGACATGTCCAGTTTTTCAAAATAATCATTGAAATTGCTTTTTTATTTTATATTTTAATCGATAAATATATTATTTTAATTGATTGCCTAGATGGATTATATATTGATTTTTAAATTTAAAAGATTCTTTAAAAATATTTTTTGATTATGGTTTTTTTCCTTCAACCCCTCCCAGATCCTTCCCACTTCCCAATTTACCTAAATTCATACCCTTTCTTTCTCTCTTTCATTAGGATACAAACAGGGGTCTATGCTATCACCACCACCACCACCACCACCACCACCACCACCACCACCACCACCACCATGAACAACAACGACAATAGATAAAGTAAAGACAAACCATAATAGGACAAAGCAAATAAACAGAAGAAAAAGCCAAAGAAAAATCTCAAGAAACATATAGAAACAAAGGCCATATTTTCCCACAGAAAAGTCCCATAAAAACACAAAACTGAAACCATCATACACACACACACACACACACACACAAAGGATCTATAAGGCTTAAAAGCAACCAAACAACCCTGATAAAGCATTATGAGACAAAGACCCTCCAAAAATGCTGTTGAGTTTGTTTGTTGTTGGCCATCTCCTTCTGGGCATGGGGCTGGCCTTAGGAGTCATTTGTGTACCCAGGAAAACTTTGTTGTAGAAAATTAATTTTTAATTTGTGAATTGGTTATCAATTGGAGATAGATTTGGGGTTAGGGACAGGACTTATGTCCACTTCCCTCTTGGCCCTGCTATTCCATTTGGCCCAAACCCTTACTGGTCCTTGTGCATGCTGCCACATTCTCTGTGAGTTCATACATATGTTGGTCCTGTTGTGTGGCTTTGTTTCCTTGGTGTCCTCAATCCTCACTGGCTACAATGTAATTTATAAGATAATGATAGATATTATGAAGGTGTGGTGCAACCTTTTTGGTACCCATATGGCATTTCTTTCATATTTACAGAGACTTTCTTTCTCTAAGACAGATGGATTTGCCTTGGATCTTCAAGAACCAAAGGATGAGCATCCACAGGTTTTCAAGTGCTAGCACACAGAGAAACAGGCTCTGTAGTATTCGGTGCTAGCCTTTCTGTCCCTAAAGCTGTATGGTTTTTCCATCTGCAACATTGGTCTTTCAGCATGTTGAAGAGCTCTCTGGATGCCCAGGACTTCAAACATACAAATGCATGATTGACGTTCTGACCCTTTACTCATCAAGGAATGTTCCATCAACCTTCTAAGCATTCTACATTAATGACATTTTATTCTCAACATTTTATTTGTCTGATACACCAGACAACTGACTCCTCACTTCCGTGTTACAGATATAGAAGGTGAGAGGATAAACACAAGCAGGGGAAAGGTGTTGCAACAGGCAGAACAAAGTTGAAGGGCAGCCCATGGTAGCTGTAGCCACTGTGCTTCCAGTTTGAGAAGAAATTTGTCTTGGGTCAGTTTTGGTGACTGTGCTAGGGTCAGGCCAGGATTGGTTGACACCAAACATTCCTCAAGAGTGCTGAAGGGGTTAGCAGCCTCACTGTAGGAAGAACCCCAACTTCTTCCAAACTTCAGCAAATACAAGAACAGCAATTACCATTCCCGAAACCTGTTAATAGATATACAAAAAAGCTCATAGTTGGGTAAGCTTGGAAAATTGCACTTTGTAGCTAAGTTTCTTTGGTTGTATGACTTCTCAGAGTCTTGACATGCTGTTTGTTACATTAATTCTCCTAAAAGGAGAAGAGCATGCCAAGAAACTCAACCTCTTTCCTGTCCCTGCATACACACTCACACATACACACACACACACCACTTTATTTTGCTTAGCATATCCATGATAGCTAATCTTGAGTGTCCATTTGATTGGACTTAGAGATTCATAGGAGATTGGTAAAGGACACCTCTGTGAATGTCTGTGAAGATACTAAGACTCACGGCAAATGTGGGTGACACTACTCCATAGGCAAGGTGTATAAGGAATGGAATGGATATAGGAGGATAAAGAATAGAATAACGGAGAAGCCAGTTGGTTGCCGGCATCCACTCTCACTGCTTCCTGGACTCTCCTGTGTTATGCTCTGCTCCACCACACCTTTCCCACAGCACCAGACCCAAAAGCTCAGAAAGAACACACCAAAAATAAATTTATTTCTCTGTTTATACTCTTTTTCTCAAATATTTGTCACAGCAAAAGAAAGTTTGACTAAGACATCTCATAGCAAAAATGATTGCCTTTAGATTTAGAACTGAATCCTGAAGAGGAGGGCAGATTCCTGAAGACCTGGGATGCTTTTTCTGTGCTGCAAATCTGTGTACACCACCTCTATACACTTAAGGGCCAATAATATTGTTGACTATAATCATTTCATAGGGGTACAGGTGCCACATCCTTCCTTAACGGTCCTCATCATCGGGAGAAGCATGCAGGCTTTTCCCTTTCCTTGCAAGATGCTCCTAAATGTTCACAGTGGAGCAGGGGCCAGGGAGGGGGGAGCTCTTGTCTTATTGAAGTTCCTGTTCAAATCATTATATCAACATTACTTCATTTTAACCTATTAGGTAATTTATTTTTGGCCTCAAATCCAATTACTCCAAAGGTGTTGAGGCATCTGACCCAAATATTTGCATCTCTAACTTTCTGAGTCAGTACTGAGCCTGCCCTTTTCTGAACGTTCATTACTGTTCTATAACTACAGTTGATTAAGAATGAAGGGACAGAAAACACGTGTGATAGAGCTCTGGTATCATAGAGGTCAGAGATGTTTTAGGGACGGCTAAAAGCTGTAGAGATAAAGATAACAATAAAAAACATGTTTCTAATTTAATACGTCCACAATCATTTACACATGGGTCCAGAACAAGAACATGTTGGAAACAGAGTAAGTGTAATAAAAGCTTGAAAAACAATCTTGGTTTGTGGATTGAAACATTTTAAGAAATATTTGCTTTCAATTAATTCCAAGGCCGCACCAAAAAAAATGTGAATTTCTGGGTAGTGGAGGGTCTAAGGACAGAGGAAAAAATAGATATCAAAAGAGCTTTAGAGAGTTTTGATTTAAAGCAACCCTTTGTGGAGAGGCTGGAAGAGTGTGAAAAGTTTCACTATTTGGCAAATTCTCAAAATTCCTTCTCCATCATCCCCCTCCTTGCTCTCTTCCCTAGGTCCTTAATTCTGTGATAAGAGCGATAAGAAGTCCAGCAGAGCCTGTTCCTGGAACCAGTTTCTAAAAGGGCTTGCTCAGAGTCTTTTAATGAAATCTGATCAGGTAGATAAAACTTTAGTGGTTCAGATAGTGAGGAGAGGCTGGACTGCCATCAGAAAGCAAGGCATGTGTTGTCTGCATAAAGACAAAGGGGGAAGGACTTGGACAAGAAGATTGGCTATGGAGGGTTGGAATTGGCACCAGGAGGACATCTGAGCTACCTGTCTTCTCCCTGCCCACACTTCTCTCCCTTCCACCACTGCTTTCCCTTTACCCCCCTCAGACCCCTGTTCTCTCTTTTCTTTCTTCCTTCTCTTCCGGTCTCTTTCTATTGTTCTTTTCCTTTACCTATGGCTAGGGAAACAACATATAGTTCTTTATTGAAAATATCAAACAGGTCCTTTTTGGAATTCAGAATATTTGAGTTTAAGATAGTAATAACTATAATTTTCAGCATTCGATATAGTATTCTATATTCATTGCTATAAGATA
Source organism: Mus musculus (assembly GCF_000001635.26). Lineage (NCBI taxonomy): Eukaryota > Metazoa > Chordata > Mammalia > Rodentia > Muridae > Mus > Mus musculus. The sequence goes on along the minus strand of NC_000070.6, from coordinate 10,647,473 downwards.
TATGTAACTGCAGCAAGGCTTGAGGAAACAAACACTAGTATTTACAGTTTAACACATACACACAGACAAAGACACAGACTCACACATACACACACACACACACACACACACACACACACACACTATCTCTTGGTAGGACAAAGATAGGCTATGAATATCTTATTAGCTAGGCAGGGTTTTGGTCTTATGGAAATCTTTTCAGGGATTTTCAATTGTTGGATTTTGGTGGAGATTCCAAAATGACAAGTAGAATGAAGGACATTGAAAACTCTTCTTCATTTATTCATAATTTATATTCTTATCTCTATGGGAATTACAAATACCACACATATCTAAGGATTTATTTTTTATTTTTTTCTTAGATATTTTCTTTATTACATTTCAAATGCTATGTGGAAAGTTCCCTATACCCTTCCCCCGCCCTGCTCCCCTACCCACCCATTCTCACTTCTTGGCCCTGGCATTTCACTGTACTGGGGCATATAGTTTGTAATACAAAATACATCACTCTTCCCAGTGATGGCCAACTAGGCCATCTTCTCCCACATATGCAGCTAGAGACATGAGCTCTGGGGGTACTGGTTAGTTCATATTGTTGATCCACCTATAGGGTTGCAGACACCTCAGCTCCTTGGGTGCTTTCTCTAGCTTCTCCTTTGGGGGCCCTGTGTTCCATCCTATAGATGACTGTGAACATCCACTTCTGTATTTGCCAGGCACTGGCATATCCTCACATGAGACAGCTATATCACGGTCCTTTCAGCAAAATCTTTCTGGCATATGCAATAGTGTCTGGGTTTGGTGGCTGATTATGGGATAGATCCCTGGGTGGGGTAGTCCCTGGATGGTCCATCCTTTCATCTTAGCTCCAAATTTTGTCTCTGTAACTCCTTCCATGGGTATTTTGATCCCTATTCTAAAGAGTAATGAAGTATCCACCCATTGTATAGAGACAGACAAGTAGACCAATGGAATAGAATTGAAGACCCAGAAATGAACCCACACACCTATGGTCACTTGATCTTCGACAAGGGAGCTAAAACCATCCAGTGGAAGAAAGACAGCATTTTCAACAATTGGTGTTATCGTGTAGAAGAATGCGAATCGATCCATACTTATCTCCTTGTACTAAGGTCAAATCTAAGTGGATCAAGGAACTTCACATAAAACCAGAGACACTGAAACTTATAGAGGAGAAAGTGGGGAAAAGCCTTGAAGATATGGGCACAGGGGAAAAATTCCTGAACACAACAGCAATGGCTTGTGCTGTAAGATCGATAATTGACAAATGGGACCTAATGAAACTCCAAAGTTTCTGCAAGGCAAAAGACACCGTCAATAAGACAAAAAGACCACCAACAGATTGGGAAAGGATCTTTACCTATCCTAAATCAGATAGGGGACTAATATCCAACATATATAAAGAACTCAAGAAGGTGGACTTCAGAAAATCAAATAACCCCATTAAAAAATGGGGCTCAGAACTGAACAAAGAATTCTCACCTGAGGAATACCGAATGGCAGAGAAGCACCTGAAAAAATGTTCAACATCCTTAATCATCAGGGAAATGCAAATCAAAACAACCCTGAGATTCCACCTCACACCAGTCAGAATGGCTAAGATCAAAAATTCAGGTGACAGCAGATGCTGGCGTGGATGTGGAGAAAGAGGAACACTCCTCCATTGTTGGTGGGAGTGCAGGCTTGTACAACCACTCTGGAAATCAGTCTGGCGGTTCCTCAGAAAACTGGACATAGTACTACCGGAGGATCCAGCAATACCTCTCCTGGGCATATATCCAGAAGATGCCCCAACTGGTAAGAAGGACACATGCTCCACTATGTTCATAGCAGCCTTATTTATAATAGCCAGAAGCTGGAAAGAACCTAGATGCCCCTCAACAGAGGAATGGATACAGAAAATGTGGTACATCTACACAATGGAATACTACTCAGCTATTAAAAAGAATGAATTTATGAAATTCCTAGCCAAATGGATGGACCTGGAGGGCATCATCCTGAGTGAGGTAACACATTCACAAAGAAACTCACACAATATGTACTCACTGATAAGTGGATATTAGCCCCAAACCTAGGATACCCAAGATATAAGATATAATTTGCTAAACACATGAAACTCAAGAAGAATGAAGACTGAAGTGTGGGCACTATGCCCCTCCTTAGATTTGGGAACAAAACACCCATGGAAGGAGTTACAGAGACAAAGTTTGGAGCTGAGATGAAAGGATGGACCACGTAGAGACTGCCATATCCAGGGATCCACCCCATAATCAGCATCCAAACGCTGACACCATTGCATACACTAGCAAGATTTTATTGAAAGGACCCAGATGTAGCTGTCTCTTGTGAGACTATGCCGGGGCCTAGCAAACACAGAAGTGGATGCTCACAGTCAGCTAATGGATGGATCATAGGGCTCCCAATGGAGGAGCTAGAGAAAGTAGCCAAGGAGCTAAAGGGATCTGCAACCCTATAGGTGGAACAACATTATGAACTAACCAGTACCCCGGAGCTCTTGACTCTAGCTGCATATATATCAAAAGATGGCCTAGTCGGCCATCACTGGAAAGAGAGGCCCATTGGACTTGCAAACTTTATATGCCCCAGTACAGGGGAACACCAGGGCCAAAAAGGGGGAGTAGGTGGGCAGGGGAGTGGGGGTGGGTGGATATGGGGGACTTTTGGTATAGCATTGGAAATGTAAATGAGCTAAATACCTAATAAAAAATGGAAAAAAAAAAGTATCCACCCATTGGTCTTTATTCTTCTTGATTTTCTTGTGTTTTGCAAATTGTATCTTGGGTATTCTAAGTTTCTGGGCTAATATCCACTTATCAGTGAGTGCATATCTAATGACTTCTTTTGTGATTGTGTTACCTCACTAAGGATTATATCCTCCAGATACATCCATTTGTCTTAAGAATTTCATAAATTCATTTTAATAGCTGAGTAGTACTCCATTGTGTAAATATACCACATTTTCTGTATCCATTCCTCTGTTGAGGGACATCTGGGTTCTTTCCAGCTTCTGGCTATTATAAATAAGGCTGCTATGAACATAGTGGTGCATGTGTTCTTATTATCAGTTGGAACATCTGGGTCTATGCCCAGGAGAGGTATTGCTGGATCTTCCGATAGTATTATGTCCAATTTTCTGAGGAACCTCCAGACTGACTTCTAGAGTGGTTGTACAAGCTTGCAATCCCACCAGCAGTGGAGGAGTGTTCCTCTTTCTCCACATCCTTGCCAACATCTGTTGTCACCTGAATTTTTGATCTGAGCCATTCTGACTGGTGTGAGGTGGAATCTCAACGTTGTTTTGATTTGCATTTCCCTGATGATTAAGGACGTTGAACATTTTTTCAGATGCTTCTCAGCCATAAGGTGTTCCTCAGTTGAGAATTCTTTGGTTAGCTCTGAATCACATTTTTAATAGGATTATTCGAATTTCTGGAGTCCAGCTTTTTGTGCTCTTTGTATATATTGGATATTATCCCCCTATTAGATTTAGGATTGGTAAAAATCCTTTCCCAATCTATTGGTGGCCTTTTTGTCCTATTGACAGTATCTTTTGCCTTACGGAAGCTTTGTAATTTTATGAGGTCCCATTTGTCAATTCTTGATCTTACAGCACAAGCCATTACTGTTCTGTTTAGGAATTTTTCCCCTGTGTCCATATCTTCAAGGCTTTCCCCCACTTTCTCCTCTATTAATTTCATTGTCTCTGGTCTTATGTGGAGGTCTTTGGTCCACTTAGACTTGAGCTTTGTACAAGGAAATAAGAGTGGATCAATTCACATTCTTCTACAGGCTAACCACCAGTTGTGCCAGCACCATTTGTTGAAAATGCTGTTCTTTTTCTCCTGGATAGTTTTAGCTCCCTTGTCAAAGATCAAGTGACCATAGGTGTGTGGATTCATTTCTGGGTCTTCAATTCTATTCCATTGATCTACCTGTCTGTCACTGTTCCAGTACCATGCAGTTTTTATCACAATTGCTCTGTAGTACAGCTTAATGTCAGGCATGGTGATTCCACCAGAGATTCTTTTATTGTTGAGAATAGTTTTTGCTATCCTAGGTTTTTAAAATTTTCCAGATGAATTTTTACATTGCCTTTTCTATCTCAGTGAAGAATTGAGTTGGGATTTTGATGGGGTTTGCATTGAATCTGTAGATTGTTTTTGGCAGTATAGCCATTTTGACTGTATTAATCCTGCCGATCCATGAGCATGGGAGATCTTTACATCTTCTGAGATCTTCTTCAATTTCTTTTCTGAGAGACTTGAAGTTCTTATCATACAGACCTTTCACTTCCATAGTTAGAGTCACACCAAGGTATTTTATATTATTTGTGACTGTTGTGAAGGGTGTTGTTTCCCTAATTTCTTTCTCAGTCCATTTATCCTTTGTGTAGAGAAAGGCCATTGACTTGTTTGAGTTAATTTTAAATCCAGCTACTTCACTGAAGCTGTTTATTGGGTTTAGGAGTTCTCTGGTGGACTTTTTAGGGACACTTATATATACTATCATATCATCTGCAAATAGTGATATTTTGACTTCTTCCTTTCTCATTTGTATCCCCTTGATCTTTTGTTGTGGAATTGCTCTGGCTAGAACTTCAAGTACTATATTGAATAGGTAGGAAGAAAGTGGACAGCCTTGTCTAGTCCCTGATTTTAGTGGGATTGCCTCTAGTTTCTCTCCATTTAGTTTGATGTTGGCTACTGGTTTGCTGTAGAGTGCTTTTATTATGTTTAGTTATGGGCCTTGAATTCCTGAACTTTCCAAGACTTTTATCATGAAGGGGTGTTAGATTTTGTCAAATGCTTTCTCAGCATCTAACAATGTGATCCTGTGTTTTTTGTCTTTGAGTTTGTTTATATAGTGGATTACATTGATGGATTTCCATATATTAAACCATCCCTGCATCTCTGGGATGAAGCCTGCTTTGTCATGATGGATGATCATTTTAATGTTTTCTTGGATTCAGTTTGCAAGGATTTTATTGAATATTTTTGCATCGATATTCATAAGGGAAATTGTTCTGAAGTCCTCTTTGTTGGATCTTTGTGTGGTTGAGGTATCAGTGTAATTGTGGCTTCATAGAATGAATTGGGTAGAATACCTTCTGTTTCTACTTTGTGGAATAGTTTGAGAAGAGTTGGTATTAGGCTTCATTGAAGGTCTGATAGAACTCTGCACTAAACCCATCTGGTCCTGGGCTTTTTTGGTTGGGAGTTTATTGATGACTGCTTCTATTTCTTTAGGGGAAATGGGACTGTTTAGATCGTTAATGTGATCCTGATTTAACTTTGGTACCTGGTATCTGTCTAGGAAGTTGTCCATTTCATCCAGGTTTTCTAGTTTTGTTAAGTATAGCCTTTTGTAGTAGGATCTGATGATGTTTTGGATTTCCTCATGTTCTGATGTTATGTCTCCTTTTTCATTGTAGATTTTGTTAATTAGGATACCGTCCCTGTGCCCTCTAGTCAGTCTTGCTAAGGGTTTATTGATCTTGTTGATTTTCTCAAAGAACCAGGTCCTGGTTTAGTTTATTCTTTGAGTAGATCTTTTTGTTTCCACTTGGTTGATTTCAGCCCTGAGTTTCATTATTTCCTGCCGTCTACTCTTCTTGGGTGAATTTGCTTCCTTTAGTTCTTGAGCTTCCAGGTGTGCTGTCAGGCTGCTAGTGTGTGCTCTCTCTAGTTTCTTTTTGGGGCACTCAGGGCTATAAGTTTTCCTCTTAGGATTGCCTTTATTGTGTCCCATAAGTTTCGGTATGTTGTGGCTTCATTTTCATTACACTCTAAAAGGTCTATAATTTTTTTCTTTATTTCATCCTTGACCAAGGAATCATTGAGTAGTGTTGTTCAGCTGCCACATGAATGTTGGCTCTTCATTATTTATGTTGTTATTGAAGATCAGCCTTAGTCTGTGGTGATCAGATAGGATGCATGGGATAATTTCAATATTTTTGTATCTGTGGAGGCCTGTTTTGTGACCAATTATATGGTCAATTTTGGAGGAGGTTCCATGTGGTGCTGATAAGAAGGTATATCCTTTTGTTTTAGGATAAAATATTCTGTAGATATCTATTAAATCCATTTCTTTCATAACTTCTGTTAGTGTCCATGTGTCTCTGTTTAGTTTCTGTTTCCAGGATCTGTCCATTGGTGAGAGTGGGGTGTTGAAATCTCTCACTATTATTGTGTGAGGTGAAATGTGTGCTTTGAGCTTTACTAAAGTTTCTTTAATGAATGTGGCTGCCCTTGTATTTGGAGCATAAATATTCAGAATTGAGAGTTCATTTTGGTAGATTTTACCTTTGATGAGTATGTAGTGTCCCTCCTTGTCTTTTTTGATAAGTTTGGGTTGGAAGTCAATTTGATTCGATATTAGAATGGTACTCCAGCTTGTTTCTTTGGACCATTTGCTTGGAAAATTGTTTTCCAGCCTTTTAATCTGAGGTAGTGTCTGTCTTTTTCCCTAAGGTGAATTTCCTATAAGCAGCAAAATATTAGGTCCTGTTTGTGTCGCCAGTCTATTATTCTATGTCTTTTTAATGAGGAATTGAATCCATTGATGTTAAGAGAAATTAAAGAAAAGTAATTGCTGCCTTATGTTATTTTATTTATTTATTTTGTTAAAGTTGGGATTCTGTTCTTGCAGCTGTCTTCTTTTAGGTATGTTGAAGGATTACTTTCTTGCTTTTTCTAGGATGTAGCTTCCGTCCTTTTGTTGGTGTTTTCCCTTTATTATCCTTTGAATGGCTGGATTTGTGGGATTATATTGTGTGAATCTGGTTTTATTATGGAATACTTTGGTTTCTCCATCTATGGTAATTGAGAGTTTTGCTGGGTATAGTAGCCTGGGCTGGCATTTGTGTTCTCTTAGGGTCTACATAACATCTGTTCTGGATCTTCTGGCTTTCATAGTCTCTGGTGAGATGTCTGGTGTAATTCTAATACATCTGTCTTTATATGTTACTTGACCTTTTTCCCTTACTGCTTTTAATATTCTATCTTTATTTAGTGCATTTGTTGTTCTGATTATTATGTGTCAGGAGGAATTTCTTTTCGATCTAGTCTATTTGGAGTTCTGCGGGCTTCTTGTATGTTCATGGGCATCTCTTTCTTTAGGTTTGGGAAGTTTTCTTCTATAATGTTTTTGAAGATATTTGCTGGCCCTTCAAGTTGAAAATCTTCATTCTCATCTATTCCTATTATCTGTAGGATTGGCTTTCTCATTGTGTCCTGTATTTCCTGGATGTTTTGAGTTAGTATCTTTTTTCATTTTCCATTTTCTTTGATTATTGTGCCGATGTTCTCTATGGAATCTTCTGCACCTGAGATTCTCTCTTCCATCTCTTGTATTCAATTGTTGATGCTCGGATCTATGGTTCCAGATTTCTTTCCTAGGGTTTCTATCTCCAGCACTGTCTCACTTTGGTTTTTCTTTACTGTTTTTATTTCCCTTTTTAGGCTTGGATGGTTTTGTTTAATTCCATCACCTGTTTGGTTGTGTTTTCCTGAAATTCTTTAAGGACTTCTACCTCTTCGCAGTGTTCTCCTGTGTTTCTTTAAGTGAGTTATTAATGCCCTTCTGTTGTCCTCTACCAGCATCATGAGATATGATTTTAAATCCAAGTCTTGCTTTTTGGATGTGTTGAGGTATCCAGGACTTGGAGTGTTGGATTCTGATGATGGTGAGTGGTCTTGGTTTCTTTTAGTAAGATTCTTATGTTTGCCTTTTGCCATCTGGTAATCTCTGGAGTTAGTTGTTTTAGTTATCTCTGGTTGGAGCTTGTTCCTCCTGTGATTCTGTTAGCCTCTGTCAGTAGACCTGGGAGTCTAGCTCTGTCCTGAGTCTCTGTGGTCAGAGCACTCTTTGCAGGCAAGCTCTCCTCTTGCAGGGAAGGTATATAGATATCTAGCATTCAGAGTTGCCTCCTGGCTGAAGATGAAGGCCTGAAATTGGGCCTGTTTCAGAGATATGTTGTCTCTGCTGTCTGCATGCTCACCTGCACAGACTTTTCTCTAAGGAATACAGGACACAAGATGGGTCTCTCACCTGCTCTGATGGTCAGAGCCCTCCCGGGTGGACCCCTCTCCTCTGACGGGGAAGGTACCTGGATGTCTGGAGCTGAAACAGGGTCTGTGCCTGTGTTGCTTCTGCCTGTCCCAGAAGCTGTGTCACTTCTCATATCTATGGATTTAAAGCTATCGTCTACATATGAGAGAAAACATACACCATTTGTCTTTTGGGGTCTGAGTTACTTAAACTAGGGTTAGTATTTCCAGTTCTTTCCATTTACTTGTGAATTTCAGTCTTTGGTAGGGGCCTGTCCTAGGTAGTGGTCTACCTAGCAGACATTACACCCATAAAGAAAATATGTTCTTCCTCTCCCAGAAGCTGTCAAATACCAATAGCTTCTTCATCAATGATGGGACTCTCTACCTATATCCCCTGCTTTATGCTGGGATCATTCTTTGGTTTGAGCTTACAAAGATTTGTGTTCATACCTATTTCTACCCTTTGTTTCCTTACAGCTATCTCTTGACACTTAGAATCTTTCTACTCCCTCTTATATGATGAACCCTGAACTTTGAAAGGAGGAATATAGTATAGCTATTCTATTTTGGATGAAATACTCCATGGTTTGTGCAGTGCGCTTTGACCAGTTGTGGGTCTCTGTGTTAACTGCCACCTAAGTGAGAGGAAGCTTTGTTACTAAGGACTGAGAGATACACTTATCCATAGATATGACAATAAGTCATTTGGAATTATATTACTACTATTTCTATTTAGCTGAATAATAGGTTCATGCCTATGATCTAACTGGCCATAGGTTCTTGGTCCCGATAATGGTACCAAGTATGGTTTTCATTTCATGAGATGGGCCTTAACCCAATCAGAAAGTGCTTGGCTACTCCTATAACATATGTGCAGTTACACTGGTAGGCATATCTTGTTGTTCTATCTTAGACCTTAATGTAGCTCACAGGAGTCACACTGGTAAGACTGATGACTACCTCTCTCCTCTTGGTACATTGTAGGAAAGGTAGCCAGTGGGGGTTGAAAGCAACTACACGAGAATACTAGCTACATTTCTCTATATTTTATGGCTCACTTATGTGTATGTTCAACAAGAGAATCTTACAGTCAAGTTCTGAAGGCTAACCAAGACCAATGAAATAGCCTTTATTTTATTTTGTGTGGTCTAGAAGACTTCACTGATCAGCAACTCAAAAAGAAGTTGTTCCTGAGCTTTTTATTTGATAATCTATGGCATAAACTATAAATAGGAAAGGCATTGCCCATCCCCTTTATAAGAAACTCTATTTAAATGTTATATAATAGGAGCAAAGTCTCACTAGGAAGTGGCTTACCTTTCCTGGAAACCTATTCATGAATTATACAGGTGTTTGGACACAATGGTCCCTTAGTCTCAAAAGCCTGCTGCTTATGACATTGGTGATTTATTTTTTGTGTATTCTTATACAATGTGATATTCTTGAGTACAGTGTGCCATAATATCTGGAGATCTGGTAGGACTGAATCTCTCTATTATTTGATACTGTGTCTTAACAGGTATCAAATAATAATTTGTGATGTAATTTTCATTTGTTTGTACCACAAATTTGTCCTGCCCATTCCCATGCCCATGAAACATCAGACCTTAGAGACTTCCTATTATGTGAAAGAATTTTCCAAGGCTAAGCTAACTGCATTCCATTTTTATCCCATAGGAAGGGACTTTGATCTGTCAACTGTGAGAAGTAAACTGGGCGTGACCATCACTCATCACCCACCATCTTGCTTAATGACATTTGTTAACTTTGTTCAGATATTAGACCATGGCCCTTCTTTGTTCTGTAGGGATCTCTTTCATGCAAACACTATTCCCATTGATATGTGTAAGGAGGGCCCAAGAAGCCCAGACGATTGAAAGTGAAGTTATCTCAGTGAGTCTCAAATTTTAAAGATAGTTTGTTGTATCTTCTATTTGTCTACCAGAGGAGAAAATTCATAGAGACTAAGTTTAGAGTCAAATATACTTCAAAGTACTCTGTTGCCTTGAGACCACCAGTGTTGCACTGGGGTGTTATGCTGCTTTCTAGTTCTTCGCTGTTGTTTTGCGTTTTACCCAGAAGCCTTTCCAAAGACAATTATTGCTTCTTTAGGACAGCCCCAGAGAAACTGTCATAGCAAATCAAGCTATGCCTGTCTTGAAGAAACCTTCTGGGATCTGAAATGTTGCAAGTGTTTTATACGATTGAACAATCTCAAACAGCAAAGTCAGGTTACCTTTTAAGACCACAAAGAGGAGGGTTAATCCATTTTTCCAAAAATATTCTAGAAGAAGCCAAATAGAGTTTGCTGGGTAGTGCTGAGAGTCCTCATGCTTTGGAACATTTTAAAATATTTTCCTTTTTTTTTTTGTTAGATATTTTCTTTATTTATATTTCAAATACTATCCCAAAAGTTCCCTATACCTTTCCCCTGCCCTGCTCCCCTATCCCCCCTCCCACTTTTTGGCCCTGATGTTCCCCTGTACTGGGACATATAAAGTTTGCAAGACCTAGGGACCTTTCTTCCCAATGATGGCTGACTAGGCCATCTTCTGCTACATATGCAGCTAGAGATACGAGCTCTGGGGGTACTGGTTAGTTCATATTGTTGTTCCACCTATAGGGTTGCAAACCCCTTTAGCTCCTTGGGTACTTTCTCTAGCTCTTCATTGGAGGTCCTGTGTTCCATCCTATAGATGACTGTGATCATCCACTTCTGTATTTGCCAGGCACTGGCATAGCCTCATACGAGACAGCTATATCAGGGTCTCTTCAGCAAAATCTTGCCGGCATATACAATAGTGTCTGGGTTTGGTGGCTGATTATGGGATGGATTCCTGGGTGGGGCAATCTCTGCGTGGTTCATCCTTTCATCTTAGCTCCAAACTTTTTCTCTGTAACTCCTTCCATGGGTATTTTTCCCTATTCTAAGGAGGAATGAAGTATCCACATGTTGGTCTTCCTTCTTGATTTTCTTGTGTTTTGCAAATTGTATCTTGGGTATTCTAAGTTTCTGGGCTAAAATATTTTCCTTTAAATTATTAAAGTTTATCACCCAAATTGGCCGCTATGACCATAGTGGAACATGTGCTTGGGTATATTTCCAAGAGCAGTATAGCTGGGTCTTCAGGTAGATCTATTTCCAATTTTCTGAGGAACCTCCAGATTGATTTTCTGAGTGGTTTTTACCAGTTTGCAATCCCACCAGCATTCTTCTTTCTCCACATCCTCTCCAACATGTGTTGTCACCTGAGGTTTTGATTTTAGTCATTCTGATTGGTATAAGGTGGAATCTCAGGGTCATTTTGATTTGCATTTGGGGGAGGGGGAGAGGGAAACCTGATCTAATATTGAGTAAGGGAAAAGGACTGAAGCCCTGAGGGCCAGCAGAAAGAATGTAAACAGGCAACCTCAGGAAATAGGAGGTTGGGGGAGGGGGCAGAATGCAGCAGAGACCCAGGAGGTGACTCCCAGGACTCAAAAGGAGGGACTTTAGATGAAATGCCTGACAGAGGGAACCTACTTTCAGCAGGAAGACAGGACATCAAGTAAGGGCTGGGTTTGTCATCCCACAGTCACATCTCTGACCCATAATTGTTCCTGTCTGAAAGCATTACAGGGATGGAAATGGAGAGGAGCCTGAGGAAAAGAAGGTCCAGTGACAGGCCCAAAGTGGGATCCAGCTCAAGGAGAGGTCCCAAGGCCCTGATACTATTACTGAGGCTATGGAGTGCTCACCAAAAGGGATCTATCATGACTGCCCTCCAATATACTCAATAAGCAGCTGAAAGAATTAAATGCAGATATTTGCACCCAACCAATGGACAGAAGCAGCTGTCCCCTGTTGTTGAATTAAGGAAGGCTGAAAGAAGCTGAGGAGGATGGTGATTATGTAGGAAGACCAGCAGTCTCAATTAATCTGGACCCCTGAGATCTCTCAAGCACTTGACCACCAAACAGACAGCATATAGCAGCTGATATGAGGCCCCCAACACATATAGAGGAGAGGACTTCTGGGTCTGTGTTCATTCAGAGATGATTCACCTAACACTCAAGAGACTTGGGGCCCCAGGGAGCTTAGAGGGGAGTCAGGTGGGGTGGGGGGTTGGGGTTGGGGGAATCCATGTGGAGACGGAGTGAGATGGGGAGGAGGTGTGGAATGTTGAGCAGACAGAGGGAGGACAGGGGTGGGGAATGGAATATAGAGTGTAAAACATAAATTAAAAATAAAATTAAATTTAAAAAAGAAAAATAATGAGCAGTATAGATGGTTAGAAATTGCATGGTGGTTAGAAATAAACCTTTAATCTATACCTTCCTCCCCCCCTCCCGAAAAAAATATATTTAGTCAAAATCATTTGTCAGGTAAGAAAAGTTTTGCCTATAAAGAATTGATTCCATGCTCATCTGCTAGGTCTTGCCCTTTTAATTATGATCTCTCTATCTCATCTTACACTAAAATTCTAAATAGGGTGTGTGTAAAATTCCATGCTTCCTTCTACCCTTGTTTAGGCTTATTTAAGGGGCTAATTCAAGTAGAAGAGAAATTTATCAAATTTATTTTTAAAATTGATTTCTACTTTTTATTGCTTCAGATATCTATGTAGGTCTGTGATTATTTTCATGGCCACATTACTATAAATTGAATTAATCCAACTATTAAGAAATTCTACAAAATAAAATTAGGAGTTCTAATCAATTTAATTCCAGCTAGGTATAGAATTAAAAGTTGATATTTCTATGAAAATTGGTTTTGAAACATTCTTAAGAGTAAATGGTGTATCTCTTTGTATAAGTGCACATTAAAATAAGATGTCAGAAGTAGTATCATAATTAATATGCTGGGATAATGATTTTCAGGGTTGAGGTTAATTACTAGTGAAAGTGACTAGATTTGATACCTTCATTTCTGATTCTTCTCAGCATGTCACCAAGAATGACAACCCTTTTAGACATTTTGACTTGAAATTAGGCTTGAAAATAGCTACTCTCTTGGGGTGAGTTAACATTTAATGTTGGGCAAGTAGAAATGGCTGTTGATTTTCATTCTTTATGTTAATTCCACAGGGAGGGTGAGCTAGTAAAACATTTGTGTGAGCTGGTCATTATTTGAAATTTATTTACGAAAGTGGCTTACGTAATAATCAACCCTGTGCTAAATCAGTCAGTCAACAAGTTTTTATTGAGTCCCCGTTGGATTGGAGTAATGTACAGTAATGATGTATTCAGTAGTGTTAGATGTGTGCAGCAAAGATTAGACATGAGCTCGACCCCCAAGGCTGTACAAGTCATTAGAGGAGACAAACAGACACATATCATCAGCTGAAATGTAACCATATGACTTAACTCCCAAGGCATGAAGGCATAATGGCTGAGCATGAATTGTTTTGGTGTGTGATAGACTGGGTAGATGTGGGAAACTTCCATACTATAGATGTCTAGGTTGCCTTGAGGGAAGTCAGTGGCTTGACAGATGAGGAAATCATTTTAATTAGTGACTTCGGTATAACTTAGAGAAGGCTGAAAACGAGGGTAGTCTGTAGGTATCTAGAGCAAGATAGAGAAACCTATAGGGAAGATATATAATGGATGGATGGATATGAAACCATTGGCTGACACTGAATTAAATTGAGTAGTATTCTACATGCAGATCTCTACTTTTAGTTTTGTTGAGGTATGATGGTTGACTAGGAACCTGTGGTTTGCTTAATTAAGGAGCATTGGTATAAAAACATACATGTTCAATATATACTTCATGTTGGGTTTAGGGTATATGCATATCAGACTGTCATACCATCACCTCAACTTAACAGTAAACATTAAATGCCACCTCCAAACTTTTCTGTGCCCCTTTTGACCCCCTTTCCTTTATATTTTCATGGGATAAGAGGACAGGGATAACATGAAGTCATTCCCCTTAACACTTTAAGGCACACAATACCATATAATTAACTATAGGTTCCATCTGCTATAGCAGATATCTAGAAGTGTTTATTTCATAATGGATTCTGTATATTGCTGGAATGCAATGAGATTGCTGGAGCGTGATGCTCCACTCCACCATGCCATTGGCCAGTTTCTAAACCAGTGCTCTCTGCTGAAGCAGTCTCATGGGTCCCCACCAGCTACCACCATTCTGCATCATATGGAAATAATTCTTTTCATTGTTGGTCCTTAGAACAGGTAAACACTCTCACCATATAGGCATATTAAGTTAGGTTCTACTTTTCCTGCCATTTAAACTTGTATATATTTAAGGACACAGATAGCCTTAGTTAAGATTTTCTAACTTGTTTAATGAATGAGCATATTCAGTCCTGTGAATAATTAGACTTCCCAGAACAGTTTATGGTGGACTCCATCCTCTTCTCTAGATGTTACATTTGCTTTCATATAAAGCTCTTGAATTGGCTCAGCTATTTCCATTGCTAAGCCAGAGGTTCACTTGTTGAGACAAGTATTTCAGTCTTTAAGCCATCCTTTTGCTCCAGGCTGATGCCTGATGTCTTCTGTTTCTACATGAGGAGAAACATGGAGTCCAGCACTGAACAGGTGTTAGCTGTATAGATCACAGACACCCCCCAGTACCAGATAGAGGCCTGGCTGGTCATCACACATGGATCTACAGTGGAGGGTCATGGGGCTCACATTGAGCAAACCTTCTAGTCAGTGTGGGCATCTGCTTGTTATACGGTGCTGAGCAGGAACAGAATTCAAACCTGAAGTTCAGTCTTCTTTCAACCCTCAGGCCCTTCTCTGGCCTTCTGTCTGCCATTTCCCATTTCTGGAAGGTTCTACAAGCGTCCCCAAACTGCCACCAGCTATAGATGAAGTGTTCAGACACATAAACCTGTAAGGAGCACTCCAAAAGCACAGCACTCTACCTCTTGCTGGTACAGGTTTATTGTGGCTGTCCTATCTTTCAATGCATCCTGGTCTACCTTCAAAAGTTCAGTCTTGTCTGATACTCAAGATAACTTAACTGTGAACCCTTATAAAACAACAATTAAATTCCAAAACACATCACATACACAGTGGTATAGAATAAACATTCCCATTCTGAAGGGAAGGGAAGAGAGAACGAAAGAATCTACTGGAACAAAGCAAGACTAAAACCAAGCAGGGAAAACACAAATCCTTGGGGATCTTATTCCTAGGATCTGAGACTCATGTAAGCACGACACACTGGTTACATGGCTTCTCTCCCAGGCCAGGCCCACTGGTGTTTATTATTTCCTCAGAGACCATCCTATGTATCTGTCATCTTCAATACCTTGGGGTCTTCATTTTAACTTTGACTTCACCTTTCCAGATTTGTACATCAGCCTCTCAGAGTTTTCTGCAGGATGCACCCTGCCACACACTGGCTGTCTCAAACAGCTTTCTGAAATGTTAGTACACATCTCTATGGTTCTGCACTTTTTGTGTTCTGTACTCCTGCAAAATGAATTCTAATGGACAAGGATAGACTCTGCTGTCTGCTTTAAGTGTAATGTGACTCCCTTGGGCCTTGGTTTCAGTGGCCTCCGGGTACTAGGAAAGCTGAACCTGCAACATATTTCTCTAACCATTCATACTGGAGGTTTTGTCTTCACATACATTCTCTTTTCAGGCACTCTCCTTACAAATCAATTTGCAATTCTATGAGCAAACTTTAGGGAATGAGTGTGCTCTTGCCTTCAGGATATCTGTTCTACTGTTCTGAATGCAAAATGTATAGGGTGTGCAGTATCTATTTAGTACTCAGCAATTATTGATACCTTGCCTACCTTCAACTTGTCTGTCCACACTTCTTTTCTTGCTAAACTGCACCTACTTAAAAAATCCTCTTTGTTATACTCCCTTTGCCTCACTGAAAATCTGGTTAAAAGAATTTTACAGGAATCAGTCACATCCAGATGTTTCCTCTGCCAAATGAATGAATCTACCAATTGTGAATTCAATCTTACTTGGATTTCCAGGACACGATCAGAGTATAACCAGATTTGTTACCTTTATGTAACATGATGCCCTTTGGCCAATTCCTGATGGAGTCCTGTCTCTCCTCTGAAATCTCACAAACATGATAGTCACTTTATTTCTATTGGCATTCTTGTCATTGAAGTTCCCACCATAGTGTCTCCAATGTACTGCCTATAGCGATCTGGGGTTTCTCTAGCCTATTCTCTAAACCCCTCCATGTTCTTTCTACAATGTGGTTCTGGTGTCCCACAGATCACATGGTTATTGTTGTAGCAGCTACTCTACTACTTGGTACAAATTATTTACTTAATTTGGCTTTACTCATTACTGTGATAGAATACTTGACAGAAACAACATCAATGAGTGTATCTCAGAGGGTATCAGTTCATCAAGGTGAAGAAGGAATAGACTGTGACAGCAACAGTTTTAATATAGTCCTAAACAGAAAGCAGAAGGCTTGGGCAGAAAGCAAGATAGCCTAGAACCCTTAAGCTCTCCTTTCATGGTCTTATGTCTACCAGCCAACCTCACCTCCAAAGGTTCCTTAAATAGCACCATGAAGCTAGAGCCAAGCATTCAAACAGTTGAGTCTATGAGGGACATTTCCCATCCACGCTACCTTTGTTCTTGGTAATCTGAGTTTGAAAGTCAAAGAATTTGACGTTTCCTTCTTTCCTGTATTTAGTCTACCCAGATAAGTAACTGTTTATTCACCACTCATTATGTGTTAGGGACCATAAGTTCCAGGGAGAAAATATGCCTTTTCTAGGATGCTGCAGGTGGGCATTGGCAACCTCTAGCTACCTAGAGCATACTTCCTTGACTTCAGAAGCTATTCTTTTTTCTTAGAGCATCTATCTTCAAATTTTACCTTTCAAACTTTCTTTGGAAACTCTCAGGGAAATACAAGAACCTTCACTTTTCTGAGTTCTCTCTGAGTCATGGTTTTATTTGGATGTCTGTCATTCATGAATCACTAGTCCTCAGTGTCTAACTCAGTCGTACTATGTTGTCATGGCTGGTTCACTTCTCTGTCTGAATCTGAAATCTGAAGGTACCCTGTTTTAATTTTCTTGATGCTGTTAAAAAATGCTCAACAAAAACAACTGGAGGAAGAGAGGGATTGTTTTGGCTTACAGTTGGAGGGTCCATGATGGCGACTCAAGTGTGGCTATAAGCTGTGGATGGGAGCATGAGTCACCTAGTCACCTAGTAAGATCATGTCTTAAGGAGAGAGAGAGAGAGAGAGAGAGAGAGAGAGAGAGAGAGAGAGAGAGAGAGAGATGCTCTGCTGCTTTTTCCTTTTTTTTTCTTATTCTTTCCCAGACCTCAGCCCATGAGGTGAAACTATCTACACTTCCCTTCTCAATTCAACATTTTCGTAAATGTTCATAATATTTAAAAGAACATTTTCTGAGTGATTCCACATCACTTTGATAGTCAAGATCAAAGACCAGTTACCAAAGCAGTAAGCAGTCAAGAGAGGATGCCAAAACATCGCAGTCTTTGAAGGAAGTCATGAGGGAAAGTAGCAGTGAGAGAAGCCTTGGAGGACATCCTTGCTCTCCAGTGTGTTTGAAACTTGTTTGGTTCTGTACTGGATTGGAAGGTGGTGAAGAAGAAGAAACCTATCAGTGGAGAGGGAAAATGCCTCTTCTTTTTCTTCTCAGATGAGCCAAAATGCCTCTGTGTGCATTTACTGTCTGTTACTAGTTCATTGTCTTCAAATTAGCAGAAGCCAGCCCTATCCCTCCTCAGAAAGTCCAGTGCTTGATATTAAGTTCTCTTTCAGTTTTTGTCTCATAGTGGGACTATCCATTACTCTGCATTTCACCCATATCTTTATCTATGCTCCTCCTATTAATATGTCTAAACTGTTAGGAGCACAGTTATCAGGACTTGCACCTCCATTCCTCAGATGAAGACATCTGTAAATACAGATCATGACTGTTGTGACCACACAGTATGTTGACCTTAAGGTCAACCACCAAGTGCAACCACCAGTGAGCCCCTGGTGGTTTTCATATGTAAAACCTTGTCTTATTTGAGCAATTTCTATTAGTGTCAATTTTTCAATACTCATTTTCTCTTTTAGCATTCTACAAATATTCATTAGTTAAGTACTTACCATGTTCAGGACACTATATTAGGTGCTGGGAATGTCAGATCTCATAGAGCATTGACAAATGTGGAAACTTGTATTTATCTCTGCCTACTGCCATGTATTAGATCAGGTCTCTCACCATTTCCTCTTGCCTTCCTCTAGGCATGTATACTATCTACTTAGATATGCAGATAGAGTGCATACTAGATATTAGTACTGTGCTTGTATATTTATGCATATGTGATGTTTCCTATTTATATACTGATGAAGCTAATTATGGCCTAGGAAAATATCTCATCATGAAAATAAAGTATAGATTATAATATCAACAGTTGTAGATTCTGGGTAAGAGAAATCTCTCTCTCTCTCTCTCTCTCTCTCTCTCTCTCTCTCTCTCTGTTTGTTTGTGTGTACATGAAGTTGTGTGAGGGGCTGGGCAGAAATCCAATGTAGGTTTGAGGTTTTGAAGTCAACTTGAGGTATATTAAAGATAAATTAAGAATTGATTGATCCCATGGCTTAAGCTGTATGTGTAGCTGGGGATTGCTTTATCTGGCATTAGTGGGAAGGGAGCCCCTTGGTCCTGTGGAGGTTCGGCAATCCAGGATGGAAGAGTGCTAGGGCACTGAGGCAGGAGTGGGTAGGTGAGCGGGGGAGCATTCTCATAGAGGCAGGGGGAGGGGGAGGGTATAGAGGACTTGTGGAGGGGAAACTGGGAAGAGAAATAACATTTTATTTGTAAATAAAATAAAATAACCAATAAAAATGAAAAAAATACATGAAGTTATACTACAAGGAAAGATTATTTTTTTAGGAAGGTAAATGGGGGTATAATGATGCTAAAATTTATTATATTAACTTAGACTCCATTTCCACTTTAGTGGAATTAAATTTGACACTGACTTTCACTGTGATTAAGACCATCCTAAGAACTATTTTTATTTTACCATTTTAAAGGTGAAGTTCATGCTGTGATAATTCTTAATGGGAAAGGGGTTGTAGGCTTAGATTTTTCAAAATCTACTTTAATAAGGGTTCTCAAATGCTTCAACTCCCCCCTCCCCCACTTCTAGTCCACCACCCAAAGATAGGAAAGAAAAGATGGTAAATAGGAAAAGGGGATGTGGATATGTTTAGAAGTAGTTCTTTGGGGGAGATTCCAATCTTAGTTATCAGGATACCAACAGTCCAGTTCAAAAAGTGTCACCAAACATGAATCAGCCATAGGAGCATGATCCAGCAGAGACATCCAGGCCTCTGCGAAATTGATATGAGTTATCAGGAGTAAACGCAACCAGTGGAATCTCTGTTGTTCTTTCAATGAAGTGAAGATCAGTGAAGACTTGAGACCACTGAAGGGCTGCAAAGCTATGCAAGCACAGCACCACAGCGTGTTGGTCATATTCATACTCTCTCCAAACATTCCATGTCCTCTCAAGGACACGTCTGCTTCAGCAAAACATGACATGAGTCTGCTTTCAGAAAGCATCATGTGACACAACCAGAATTTTCCAGTTCAGGGTTTGACTTGGATGCATAGTTACATTCACTGTGGAAGAATCTTAAGTGTCTAACATGGCTTCTGGATTTCATACACATTTTGCTTGACACAATTTAAAATAGAGTGTGCTACTTTTGTATAACATCTAAGCTAATTAAACAGCTCTACCTAATTTGAAGATTATACTTCATTAATTAAACTGGTTTTATTTATTATTGTATGTCAATTTGAAGTGCTTTTAAAGCTAGTGTTGGGAACAGCAATTACTAGAGAATAATTGCCTGTCTCATCTTTGACTCAGGTAGTTCCAGTATTTGTCTAATTCTTTTTCAGAGGGAGCCAAAGGAGTCTACCATTGATGTAAATGTTAAGGGTAGCGCCAAGCTTGGTTTTGAAGGTACTTGGGATATTACTTATAATTTCTTAATAAATTCCAGCAACTTTTTTGATAATTATGGAATAAGCAAAGCCCTTTGAAACATGCCAGCACAGTGGAGTAATGACCATTGAAGACATGAGCTTGGGGACTATTTGGAAACAAGTGGTCATTTCACCAGAAAAGTAAAACTGAGTAGTTTTACTTAACTTTTTCATTCTTTGGCTCTGTGCCATATTTATAGGTCAACTTCAGCCAGTTGGCCCTGGCAAGTTTTTATTTGTCAGTTCTATGAACTCTTGCAAGAGCAGTACTGAGTTCTGTCCCTACTCTCTGCTCTGATATCAGGTACATGCTTATTTTCTTTATTGGAAGATGGTGCTCCACTATTTTCTGTGAGATAAAATTATAAAATAGCCATGAAGTATTGAAACCTGTCAGCTCCAACCCTCTAGGATTAAGATCCCCATGCCCCAAATGCACTCAGGATTATGCTGCCCTGTTTCACTCTTTAAGATTTAGTAGCATTTGGGAGTTGGAGTGGTGACTCTGCAGGTACCCACACTGGATACTCTTTAAGAAGGTTAGGGTTCAATTCCAAGGACCTATATGGTGGTTCACAGCTGTCTGTGAGGGTAGTTCCAGGGAATCCAATACCTCTTTTGGCCACTTTGGTACACAGACATACATGTGGGCAAGCACCTACCCATAAAAATAATAATAATAAATGATAGTCGTAGTAGTAGTAGTAGTAGTAGTAGTAGTAGTAGTAGTAGAGTTTGGATTGAATACCTTTATCTTAATCTAATGGGAGCACTGCAAAGTATGTTAAGCAAAATAGATTAGTAGTGTTACCTAACTCACAGTATAGATTCCTGACAACTGTAGACAATTAGCCAGTGATTCTGTAAGGGAAAAAAACCGTACTCTTACTTTATACTCCCTATAATAGATTCCAAGGGGCTAAATGAAATAAGGAAACTGCTCAATATAAATGTCCACTTCTTTTTTGGACAATTTAGGTAGATCTTTTTGCTTTTGTTTAAAAAATTATAAGTAACCTAATAAAGCCTTAACCAAAAAGTTATTGTTATGCAAGGAGGTGGGGTAGATAGAAAGTAAATGAGGCATGTCTGTTGGCTTCATATATTGTATTTGATGACTGTAGCTTTCTCCTTTGTGGGCTATCTTAAATTCTTGTTATGTATTTAGGTTAATTCTAGCTATTCTCTGTTCTATAACTGTTCCAGTTAGGCATTAAACAGAAAGAATATGTTAATCTAAGAAATAATCATGATTAAAAAAAAAAGGTGGAACATGATTATGGCTCATGATTTCATACTGACAGGACTCTAGGTCTTGGGAAACATTAGGACATGTGGCTAGGAAAGCAGTTAAGAACTTGAACCAGGCATGGATCTTTCAGCAAATTCTCATGGACTGAGGTCTATGAATCACCAAGAGTAAGAGGTTTAGATAACGCTATAGTTGCATTTGGGATCTGAAGAAACTGAGGCTGCACATGGAGGCCAGGAGGATGGCTCTAAGACACTCCATAGAGAAAACAGTACTGTGAGTCTGGAGCTTGCTGTCCCACAAATGGTGCTTGTCATTGTAACCCCTACACCAGTGGGGACAGAATACCTGCAGAGTTGCAGAGCACAGATAACTTGGCTAAACAACAATAGGTTGGCCAATAGGACAAAGTTGTTTCCCTAAGCCTTTGGCTACATTGTTCATATTCAGCCTCAGTTTTCTCCCTGTGCACATGACTATTTACCTCATCTCATCAATGGATTGAATGAAATGTTTCTTGGGAAAGTGTTTTGACAACTAAAGGTAATTTATATGTAATACATTACAGAACATGTTTGGCTTTTTCTTCATAAATTCTGACAGTCATTCAGGGCTGCCCAGACATCCCAATTGACTACTATTGAGAGTAAGACAAAAATCTGGCATCCCAAATGAACCTGCGTCCCACCCACAGACTTGTATAAAATCTTTGAGAAATCTGCTTTTAACTCAGCAAGAGGTGAGCATTCATTTCATTTACTCATTCATGAACTCATTTATTGGGTAAATGAGGCATTAAAAAGGTAGACACAGTCTTTGCCCTTCCCTAAAGGATACAGACAGAAGAATAACTGTGACCTAATGCGACAAGAGAGGCATGTTTAGGCCTGGGGAAGTCTCAAGGAAGAAATGAAGGGTTTTAAGGTTTTAAGAAGTGGCCTTGGCTGGTGACTAACACTAGAACTTTCTGGGAAGGTGAGAACATGCTGGGACAATTTCAACAAATGGAGGGACATCCAAAGAGTCACAGGAATGTGGCAGAAGAAGGCATGGAGGGCAATTCTGGGTTGTCCTGTGAGCCAAATTGCAGATGAAAAATGCAAAACCCCTTGAGAAATGGATCTTGACAGGCAGAGAGAAGTTAACTACCAAATGTCCTTGGTTAGCATGCTAAGGAAATCGGTCTTTTCCAAAAGATGTGGGAAGTCACTAACATTTATCTACAATGAATTGTTTATTTTCTCAGGAAAACTATGAGACATGTTAAATGCTGAAATAATAAGTTGACATCCATGTCAGAAAGTTAAACAAACAAATAAACAAGAAAACTCATCAGAGTCTTTGGAAATCCAATCATTAACATTAACCGGGTTACTCTTTTAGAATTTTCTCTGTGCATATAAGCAAACAGATTAAAAGAGATATATACCTTTTAGGAAATGAGGGTTGTTTCCTGGTTTTGGCAGTAGGTCAACTGACTTAACAAAATCTCTATCCACTCTTGATTTCTCCAGTCATGAAAACATAGACATGCTAGATGCAATTTAGAGAAATAAAATTCAAACATGTAAATTAAGTTTAGGAAAGACCTCTTTTGGCATTCCAGAAGTAGAGACAACTTTAGGCTCAGGCAGTCAATTTACAAGCAGATACAGTGAAAGCTTTTGAAAGATACTAGACTGAGAAGGGAATTGGACTAGAAGCAGACTTGATGTCTTTGTGAACTGGAGAAGTAAGGCAGTGTTTGCAAGTGAGGGAGGACCCTGGAGAGGAAAATCTATTTACTCCAGAAAAAGAAACTAGCAAAAAAATCTACTAACCGGTTAACATAGTGTGTCTACAAATGTTACCTTTCAGAACTCCAAATTAAAAAAAAATGAGATAAACTGAAGCTTACAAGCTACCACAAATAGATACAAAGTAGGGATTGATATCACTAACTTAGTGCTGGAATGTCCAAGCTGCAAATCTTTCTTCACCTTCCAGAATGATGCAAAAATGAGATGATTTGTAGCAAGATGCTTGCATACCAAGATATGCAGGTAATTTAAGGATAGAAAGAAAACCTATATTAAGAAAGCAATGTGAAGGATATCAGGCAGACAAATTGGAATGTCCACAACATAGGGTTTTATAACCGGTAGATTCAGGCTTTTCTTTATTTAGGGGAAATTTTCTTCTAGAATATGAATGATTCTGCCTTCCTTATGTTTGACTGCACACTTAAGAGGGATTGTAAGTTTGGCCTTATTCTGCTCTTCGTTTAATTGTCTCACTCTCCTTTCCTGGGCGTTTAGTGTGGACACCCTTGGACTTTGACACTGGTAGGCCTGGTAAGTAACTTTAGGTCTTAGCTGAATGACTCCTCCAATTATTTTCATTTTCTTCTTTTTTTTGTGGCTTCAATTTTCATCTCATTCACCTTGTCTGGTAGAAGTCACATTTATGAAATTATTATGCAGAATGTAGTACTGCCTGGGACCCATCTTGCACAGAGTTATGGAATGACATTGGTTTAATATGGCTCTGACTGTTGGATGGTTGTCACTGATTTGCAGAAGCAACTGATGGCCAGAGGGAGAAGAGAGCAAGCCAGTGACATAAATAAAAACTCAATGCCCATGGGTAGAAACACACATCACTAGTGTGTAAGCAGAGTTCTGTCTTTGAGCAACCCCTTAGCTATGCCTTGCTTTCTTTCATCCTCTGGTGCTGAATTGCTACCCTAGACTAACTGAATAGCTAGTCTGCACTAAAAAGAACATTAGGTCCCACTCTGATCTCCACACATTAGACTGGACACAACGAAACAACGGCTTGTCGTGGGCTTCCTTGGGTAAGAAGGTCTACTTCTCCCACCCTCTTGTATATCTTTTGAATTTGCCTGATGTGTATGGTGGTGGATGTATATCCTTCAGAACATGGAGTGAAGTGGTCAGGACTGTTATTCTTGGAAGTGTCAGAGAGGCAATTTGAGCCAGGATAAATAAAGCAAACATAAAAGAGAGACATAGAAACTTAAACACTAAAGGGGCAGTTTGAGCAAAGCATCTGGGAGCATCTCAGCAGTATGGCTGCATCTCCCAGCATTGTAGCTCCACCTTCTCGAGTCACTGGGTTCCAGGAGATCCCACTAAACAAGTCCTTACATTCCTACAGTCTAGGGACCAGAGAAGAAAGATAGATCCTTCAAACCCAGGGACAAAACCTGGAGGAAGATTTCCATCAGCTCCTACTGGTTATGTGTCCAGTGGGGTGGGGTTTAGGGGAAGACAATCAGCTCTCATGGAAATAGATCCAGAGACTTCCTCACCCGGGGATCCATCCCATTTACACTCAGCAAACCCAGACACTGTTGTGGATGCTAACAAGTGCTTGCTGACAGAGCCTGATATAGCTGTCTCCTGTGAGGCTCTGCCAGTGCCCCACAAATACAGAGGTGGATGCTCACAGCCATACGTTGGACTGAGCATAGTAGCTGCATTGAAGGGGCTAGAGAAAGTACCCAGGGAGCTGAAGAGGTTTGCAGTCCCATAGGAGGAACAATAATATGAACTAACCAGCACCCCCAGAGCTCCCTGGGACTAAACCACCAACCAAAGAGCACACATGGTGGGACTCATGGCTGCATATGCAGCAGAGGATGGCCTAGTTGGGTGTCAATGGGAGAGAGGCCCTTTGTCCTGTTAAGGCTCAATGCCCCAGTGTGGGGGAAGGCCAGGGCCAGGAAGGGGGAGTGGGTGGGTTGGTGAGCAGGGGAAGGGGAGAGGGGATAGGAGGAAGGTGGTTTTTGGAGGGGAAAGTAGGATAGGGGATAACATTTGAAATGTAAATAAAGAAAATATCAAAAAAAAGATTTTTTTAAAGAAAAAAAAAGAAAAAAAAGACAAAAGAAGTGGGGGGGAGTATGGGGGACTTTTGGGATAGCATTGGAAATGTAAATGAAGAAAATACCTAATAAAATAATAATAAAAAATAAAATAAATACAGAGAGAAAAAAAAGAAAAGAAAAGAAAACCAAGGAAGGAAGCAGTAGTTTGAACATGAGGGAAGGAACAAAAACCTCCATGTGCCTTAGTGGAAGTTCATCTTAACCAAGCTGTGAGGGGCTACGATTCCTCATTCATGTCCAAGTATACAAGTGCTATTTGATATCTTTATACTGTTTCCCTTTGCGTACCCCAGAAAACAGCACTTGGTGATTTTGTAACCTCAAGTGTAAATGAACCTCAGGATGTTCCTAGGTCCAGCATAATTCCAATCAGTTGTCACTTCCTCTGTTCAGGGTCTGGTGAGAGAGAGAGAGAGAGAGAGAGAGAGAGCTCTGCTGCTTGGGATGACAAAAGACTTGAAGGGCACCAAGTGGTTTTCATTTGGATCACAAGTCAGAGAAGGTTCAATTACTCTAAAGCTTTTAAAATCAGCTCCGCTCCAGAGCGCACGGTTTAGTATTTGCCATCTTGCAGAAAGACTCAGCGTTTGAGATGCAAGCTAAATGCTTTTAGCCCACTTTATAGCAGACACAGGGCTTTGGGCCTCATTGGGCTGGAAGCCAGATCTGTGGGCATCATGACAGTGTGTGTATTTAGTACACAAGAAAGGTGACACGGTTTAGCTTTCCAGCACTTCTAACCATTACTGAGCCCTTTTCACATGGTCCAAATTTCTCCAATTTTTACATCATAAAACCTGTCATTAAAAAATTTCAAATGTCATTGGTATGTAATGTGTTGATTTTCCAAATTCATGGGTTAAATAATCAATGTAGTGGGAGAAAGCAGCACAATTATGAAGACTCTGAGTAGCAAGGCCAGGAGAAAGTATTTAAGTAAACTTTTGTGTTTTCTTTGTATATCTGTTTCATTTTATCTTTCTATATTTACATCTCTGGTTAAGTACAATATCTGGCACATAATGGGCCCTCTTTTATAGTCACTGAATGAATTGATAACATATAAAATACTAATAGGCAAGGAGGATAAAAATCACCATCAAATCTAAATATACTCCTTCATGGAAGGACAGCTGATCACAGCAAAGAAAGATGGACTACCAGACCTTCAAAAGTTGTCTCCGTAGTATTTTTGCTTTTTAGAAGTCCTGGAAATGCATCCTTCCATCTTTCTGACTCTAGTGTATGGTAAGTTGTTCCTTAGTTGAATTGTTTATTTTCTTGAAAAAAAAAAAAAAAACAGTACAGATCGACCTCAAATTCACTGTCTACCCAGGGTGGGCATAAACTCACAACCCACTTTCGTCAGCCACCTAGTCCTGGAATTACAGACTTCCACGCCTTTACCTGACGACGACCATTTCTAATTTCTTAGGTGTTTTGAGATAGATGGTTGATTTTAGTCAATACAGAACTGACTCCATGCAAATAGAAACTCCGAATCTTCACTCAGTCTTGTCATTCATGGAGTGAAGGCCAGTTAGATAATTTGTGGGGTCCAGCGTGTAAGAAACCCTTGTTTAAACTGTTTAAGAACTTTGAGATGGTGACAGCAAGATATTAGACCAATGCAGGTTCTTCTCCCTGCAGGCACCTCAGGGATTAGAGATATGCCATTTTCATGAAATCAACTCAAACGCACTCTCAAAATGTTGGGGGAATCCATGTGCACCCAGTCACCTATTGCAATCAGTGGGCTGCTTCTTACAAATATGGAGACGAGAAGTGAGGGGACTGTCAGTCAAGCTCAGATGGAGTAGCATCTGGGGTCAGGGCCTCAGAGTCTGAGGTCACAGAGAGCTGGTGAGCAGAAAGCCCACACATATGACTTACTCCCAAACATTAATAAAACAGTGTTAGGTTTTTTTTTTTTTCAGTTTTTTTCTTTGCAGCTTCCTTATGAGTAATCAGAGAATTAATAGTATCTAGATGACTTACAATGCTTTCTCTAACTCTCACTTGTTCTAATTATTGTCCTGTAATGATGCCATACTTGGGATGTTACAAACTAGCTCAAACCAAGCTTGAAGATTTTGAAGATTTTTGTTTTGTTTTTTGTTTGTTTGTTTTTTTATACCTGTACTCATCTGATTAAACTTTATGGAAAGTTACTGGAAAATTTTAAGATTGGCTTCCCTGCTCTAGCTAAGGAATCCTTTATCGATGTCTAATCTAATAATATTTATGAAATGGTTCTAGGCCTTGGGGATGGCAATGGCTATAGAAACCAAATAATGACAGCAGTATTAACTGAGGCCTCATGTCTGAGCAAATTATATTTGTGATAAACACTTGATGAATCTTATTCATTTGAAAGCCCATCAAAAAGCAAATTTAGTAATCAGTGTAACACACTGAATTCTAAAGTTTTATATTTTACACTTATGATTTGTTTTTGGAGTTACTTTTTGAGTATTGAGAAAAGTATGGGCTAAAGTGTGTTTTGTAATTTTTTTCTTCAATTCTTGCTTTATTTGCTGATTAAGTTGCTTTTCCAGTGAAATACCTTGATACTTTTGCCACAGGTTTAGCTGAATGTCTGGAATCTGTTTTGTTCCACTGATCTATGTTCTGTATTTTCACCCACACCACATTGTTGAGGCTTCTGTAACTTTTGAGTGAGTCTTAAATTTGGCTGAGTCTACCACTCTTGTATCTGTCTCTCATCAAATTCTGGAATTGCAGGTGTGCACAGTCATTTCTCTCTCAACTTTATTGTTTTCAAATAAGTTTCATTATAATATGTCCTTTGACTTTCCATAGTTTTAAAAATTAACTTTAGAATTTTTAAATTCCTCTGAGGTTTAAATTAAAATTGTTAAAATTCCTATTGGCTAAAGGCATTTCCTCAGTCCTCTTCAGAGCATTTGCTGTAACTTTTCCTCTGTGACTACCTCTATTTATCATTTACATCACCCTCAGTACCCCAGCACTGATGTGTGGTACCCACAATGATATTAAAGGTATAAAAGTCACTTGGTGACTCTGTAATTGAGATTAGGGCCTCAGGAAGCAGTATGCCTTAAATTCAGTAGACAATGACCAAGAGCCAGAAAGTAGTCAAGGTGTAGGCGGGCAGGAAGGATTAGCCTCTCTTAGTCCCATGGAGACAGGAATAGGGGATGCCTGATGGCTTGTTCTGCTCCCAGAAGGAAGGCTAGGCTGAAGCAGAGTAAGCATCCTTCCTTGCTTCCTTTCATTTCTCTCCTCTCCTCCCTTGCTGAGGTGCTGTTGACCTGCTGTTCTCATCTCCTACCCTTTCTCTTTGTTTTTTCTTCTCCTTAAAAAACTCAGTATTCGGATACACACATAATGTGTGTGGATCAAATCCTGTCTCCTTTCCAATTCCTCCTCTATCCTTCACACTTTTCCCTCTCTGTGCACCCTACCCCAATTTATCTTGTTCTTTTTTTTGTTGTTGTTCCAAATTCTTCCTTGCATGTCTGAAACACATTAGAAAACAATATTTTCTAAAGGTTAGATATGTAAATATCTTTTGATAGAAGTTTTGAGATGTAAAATTTTAAGCATTAATCAACGTTATTGAAATGTGCTGATTATGATTAATTGTTGGATAAAATGTTCTGACAACCTAGGAATGTTTACCCTGGTTTGACTCCAGTGTTAATCCCCGACTTCATCTCCCCATAGCGATGTGTCTGTAGTGCATCTTTTACAGCTTAGTGGAATTATTGACTCTTACATTTTCTTTCTTCTTCATGTCTGGCAGCCATGGACCAATTAGTCTGAAAATATGAAGATGGGAAGGTTATTCTTCAGTGACTCAGTAGGGCAACAGATGACAAAATGTTTAATGTTTATTTCAAATCCATTTCCATATTAGACTCACATTCAGAAGGTTTAAAAATATTTTTATTTGGGTAGAAACTGTTGTTCACATCAGACAACAGTCTCAGTTAGAAAACGCCATCATTTGAATTACAACTTCTTTCACAGGTGTGAGGCAGACATTGCAATTTCAAGGATCATAAGTTTGGCCTTCTTTCCGACCTACCACACACAATGTTCTACTTATCAAGGCTATATTTACAAATGTCGTATTTGTTCTGGATGTTTTAGACTTTATTCCCAACATTAGAAATGCCAAGGGGATTCAAATATTAATTTGAAAGGTTTTGAAAGATGACACATACTGAAAATGTTCACAGCTTGAGTTTATTTCATTTTAGTTTTCTAGGATCCAGTCATTGTTTGACTTCTTGGGAATTAATTCACAAAGTGCTTAACCAGACCCAGATCATTAGAAAAGTACGTGGTAGACAGGGTGCCTTGCTGATATGTAAGCAACATAGATTGACACACTGTTGGCTTTCCTATTTACATTTCTTCCTTCCTTCCTTCCTTCCTTCCTTCCTTCCTTCCTTCCTTCCTTCCTTCCTTCCTTCCTTCCTTCCTTCCTTCCTCCCTCCCTCCCTCCCTCCCTCCCTCCCTCCTTCCCTCCCTCCCCCCCCTCTCTTTCTTTCTTTTTTGTTTTTTTGAGACAGGGTTTCTCTGTATAGCCCTGGCTGTCCTGGAATTCATTTTGTAGACCAGGCTGGCCTCAAACTCAGAAATCCGCCTTCCTGTGCCTCCCAAGTGCTGGGATTAAAGGCATGTACCACCACTCTAGGCTTCCTATTTACATTTCTATTGTTTTTAAATAACTTATTTTCTTATAGATTCGTTCATTAATTCATTTAACAAAACTCTTGTTGAGCAATTGCTACTGTATTTGGGTTTTAAAAAAAAACAATAAAAACTACCTATATTAGGAACAGGAGGTGAAAATGTGGAGTAAAAATGTGACTGGTTTGTTTAGCTGTGGACAAAAATTCTAGACAAGCTAAATTTGATTAGTACTTATGACAGGTAAGTAAAAGACGATTACACACACACACACACACACACACACACACACACACACGGAATTCTGAGCAAACAGATTTCTCATAAACTAACTCTTTCCACAAGAGGAAGGGAAGATCCAGACACTGTCTCTGGGCCTTTTGGGTAGCATCAAGTAGAGAAGACAAATGAATGCTCTTCTGATGGAAGTGGCAGAGAGGCACAGGAAGAGTGGGGAAAGGCATTTAGGGGTTGTTCAGTTTCATTTTCCATTACTGTCATTAAATATTTTGACCAAAACAACTTAGGGAAAAAGAGTTTATTTGGCTCACAAGTCCAGGTTGGAGTGTGTCATTGCAGAGAAGCCAAAAGAGGCAGCAATCTGAAATAGCCAGATTTACCCACAGTCAAGACCAGAGAGCATTAATGCACCAGTAAAGAACAAGAGCATGAACACTACCAGGCTGCACTCACTGTCTTTCTTTTTATGCAGTCTAGAATCTAAACCTAGGGAACGGTGCCACCCGTTTTTAGATTGGGACATCCTGTATCAATAAATGTAAGCAATGCAGCCTCCATCCTCTCCTGAGACCCACCCATAGGTCTAACAATCTTTTACTAAGGCTCTTTCCATGATATTCTATAAGGTGTCAGATTGACAGTTAAAAATAGTTATCACACACACACACACACACACACAAAGAAAAAATAAAAAAGAAATGCCTTTAATCCCAGCACTTGGGAGGCAGAGGCAGGCGGATTTCTGAGTTCGAGGCCAGCCTGCTCTACAGAGTGAGTTCCAGGACAGCCAGAGAGACACAGAGAAACCCTGTTTCGAAAAACCAACCAACCAACCAACCAACCAACCAACCAAATAAATAAATAGTTATCACAGGACTCCCAGGTCTAAAGTTTTGAAATTGCTAGTGCCTACAGATATGACCCAAGTAGAGATGTGGATACACATCTATTGTTCTGCTGAAAGACCAAGTCAAGAGTCCCCAGCATATATTGAGAATATATTTGGACCCTGGTCTAATGGGGGAACCTGGAAGCTGCATTCAAATTATGAAGACTCTAGGAATTTTTCAATGACATATTGGATTTATCCAGCGCAAATTTCATTTGGTATTATGTCAACTGTCATTCTTTCTGAAGTTGCTGAGGTTGGAAGGAATGACAACAAAATATAAAGAACCAGAAAAGGAAAAGAAAGGAACTCAGGAAAATTTCTCAATCTTTTAACTACAACTGACATAGCACATCTTCTATTTACAAAAGATGGAAGGTTGAGTTTCAAATGTATCTTGGTTGCACTGCATATACTGTCCTCTGAGTCTGCTTCTCAATGGCCCTTCACTTTGACTTTTATTTTTGCTGGGCTTGTATACTCCAGTGTTAGCAAGAATCCCACTAGGTTTGTTGAGACTATTATGTTAAATATCCATACGCCATCTTGGATATTGATTATACTATCTTGCCTCCTGAAAATACTATTAGGCCAATTTAGCAAAAAGACAATCAAACAAACAAACAAACAAACAAACAAACAAAAAGCCAAAACCAAACAACTTTCCTCTGTCCTTGATGTCTTAATTTTCCATTTGTACCCTAGTCCTAACTCTAATCTGTTCCTTGGCTTCTTGGCAACCAACTTGCTAGGATGTCTGTCTTTGGATTTGAGCTCAGTTTTACAGTAGAGTCCTTCCCTGCTCCACTATTGCAACAGTTCCTAAATAAATTCTGCCTTTACAACTTTCCAATTTAAACACTTTTTTGATCTTTATTCTTCATTAACAAACAAGGCTGTGATTGGAAACTACTAGTTTGTGTTGGTGATTACATCTGTTCAGGTTGATTCACAGTCCTCAATATTAAACACTAGGTACATCCTCCCTTTAGTAATTGTAAAAAATAATTTTACTTGTTGCTTATGTAATTATTTCAAAGGCTTTAACAATATTTTATCTTTACCACAACTTTTATGATAAATATATTTTAGATGGTTTAGAGTAGTTACTTGCCTTGGTAAGTGCAATGGTTAGTATTAATTTTCAATTTGGCTAGACTCTAAAGTCACCTGGAATATGAGCATGCCTGTGAGTTGAGACATGTCCAGTGTGGGTGGAGCCATTCCTTGACTAGGATTCTGAAATATACACTATGTGCTAGGAATGGGAACCAAGCAGTCAGATGCTCAGATGCCTGCCTTACCCTCTGTTCCTACCAGTGGATGTGATGTAACTGCCTGCTTCAGGACTTTGTCACCTTGCTACCTAACCATAAAATATTCCCTGAATTGTGAACCAGAACAGAACCTTTCTCCCTTAAGTTGCTTTTATCATAGGATTTTTATCACATCACAAAAGTTAAATAGCCAGATCTCCCCTGGCTATCAATAGCAGTACTGGAGTAATGGACTTCAAATCCTGCATGTTTTAAATGACACACAGAGTTTAACATATAAACAAAGAAACAGTCTATCACAGATATTGTAGCAAAAAGGAAATTATTAAGATGAGGAACTTGTTAGCTTTTGAGAAGAATGTTTAAAGAGCTGGGTGTGCAATCAATAGCTTGTCTTAGGTGTCAGAATGAAAAATTATTTCATGAGTATACTTGAAAACTTTATTTTTTCACATATAAAAATCAAAGTTTAATATATTTAAATTACAACAGGAGATATTTTACTTAGACAAATCAAGGTAAAATCGTGGCCATTAAGCTAATTGCAAGTTCAATATACGTTTCTATCATTCAATGCACTCATGTAATTATCTACTACTTGTAGACATTGGGTAAGATGCCACATAGAGAGGGGTGGAAGAGGCACACCCCTACCAACTCTCAGCTGGCTTGTGAAAGCCCGAGACAGTCTTCAGCTACAGAGCACAAAATGAAGCACAGTGTTGGTGTGACCATCTTGGTTGAAAACAGTTCACAGTCTGCTTAGCTGTGTACCTGTCTGATACAGAGGCAGTGCCAAATGTTCTTTCAGAGTTCTTTCAAGTTCCTTTCTCTCATTGAAACACAAACCCCACTTCTACGACTGCTGCTGTTTCTATTGCTATGGAAATGATGGTGATGTATATCATAAATTCAAATATTATGACAGGACTACAGGGCTCAGAGGAGGAAAAGATGATTTGGAAAGGGACACAGTTTCCCTCCAAGCCAAATCCCTTTGCTAATGAACACAAAGCTAGGAAAAGCTTGTGAGAAGGCAATCAGCCTGGGAATGGGCTGTAAGTGAGGTTCTTGTCCAGATGTGCCTGAGCTGAGCTTGGTGGATAAATCTTAGCACTGTCCACTGGAATATTCCTCAAGCCAAAATGCTGTCGATGAGCAATCCAAAGGGCCTCAGTCTTCTGCCTTGATGTAGGTGGAAACTACTGGGTTTCTCCTTGAGAAACCATCTCCGTTCCCTGTTAACCCCCCACCCCCACCCCCCAGAGGGCAAAGGAGACAGGACAGGAATGTGACCTCTGACCTCCAGGGGGCATTGATGCCTAACTTTAGGAGGCACTACATTTGCATCATGGCAAGTGCTGACCTACTAAGGAAGACCACTTCTCTGAATCTTTTCAGATGAACCCTTTGTCCTGGTTGTCAGGCGTGGGGATAGGGTTGGGGGTGGTGGTTGGCTAAGGGCCACCGAGTACTCCTCTGTCTTTGCTTGTTCCTGTGAGAATTTTTCGGACCTCATTCCTGGAATGCTGCCTCCTCTGTATTGGCATTGAAACTCCCCATGTGGCTTAGCTTTCTGTCTGAGATGAGAATAGTGGGGGTATTAGGCTCCGAGGTCAGCAACAGTGAGGTTGCAGGCAGGCTCTGGTTTCAGCAGTTGGCTGCTTGCGTTTGTCTTCCCCACCCTCTGGCCTGGCCCCCAAGAATGTCATGGTCAAAGTCAAGGGAACTTTGTTTAGTCTGTATCCCAGCCTTGAAGAGGTCATAAAAACTCCCCAGGCTGTGATCAAGCAAGCTTGGAGCTGCAGGCCTTCAGTCATTTGTGTACCTTTCTGGCCACTTTGTATTTTCGGTGTTGATCTCTCTTTCTCTACCCTGGTGGATGGAGACTCTTTCTGGAAGTTATTGTGCTGTTGCTATGCTCTTGAGACTCTGTGCACAAACCGATGAACTAAGGGGAATTATGCTATTGTTTTTATTGGTATTGTTTAGTCGTATTTATTGGTACTAAATAAGTACTTTAAGAATTCATGAAAAAGTGAAATAATTTTTTTTGATTACATCTCTTCTTGGAAAGTCTATATTTTCATTATGATTTGAAAAACTATGATGAGAATACCTGATCTTACATAGTTTTTTTTTTTTTATTTTTAAGAAGAAAGAAACAAAATACCTGAGCATAAAAATAATGGTGCTTCAGTATAAAAGAGCTGAAAGGTTTCCCATGAGGAAGTCCCTTTGAACCTTAGAACAGTATTTTAAGGTTTCTTTGTACCTTCTGTGGATGTTTGTCTACTGTCTATCTGTTTGTGTATGCACCACGTGTGTGCCTGATGCCCTCAGAGGCCAGAGGAAGGCATTAGATCCCCTGGAACTGTAGTTACAAGTGCTTCTTATACTCCGTGCATATTCTGGGAACTGAACCTGGGTTCTCTGCGAGAACAGCAAGTGCTCTTAACTCCAGAACCATCTCTACAGGACCTAGAGCAGTAGTTTTAAAAGTGCTTTTCATTAGGGAAAGAAGGATGAGGAAGAGGAGAAGAAAAGGAGAAGAAAGGGGAAATAAAAAACTTTGCCGCTAAGTTGAAAATTCAGCTAGAAAGCCAAAACCCATCTTGGAGCAGAGTTTTATGGCTGAGTTATAAACTTTGAAAAGAGGGCTGTATAATGGAAATGTTGACAGACTCTTTACTATAACTGTGCTAGCGGATGCCCGCTGTAATGTACTGTGTAATTTATAGGAGTCACCTGTTAAGCCATCTGGGAAAGAAAATTTCCCTTCTTTTAAAATGTTAATAACTTGATTAACCTTTTGAACTTCCATCATTATTCCAAGTGGAGTCCACACAAGCCAGTCACAGCTACACAGCCAGTTTGTATTTACACATAAAATTTGGGATGAAAAAAATGTATATTGAATGGCTTTCCTTTTCTTGTCCTGTAGAAAAATGAGTTAGAGGAGAAGTTGCTTCCCAGATAACCTGGGGGAAAGTACTTAATTTATACAAAGCTGCTTACAAGTTAGGGAAGCCCGCAGGGCATCTTGCTAAAGGAATCTGTATTCACGTGTCTTCTCTTCTTACCTTCTTCCTTCATTAGATCAGACCTTCCTCCTGCTCAAGGGGAAAGCTGGTATTTTCAGTCTAGGAATGTTGACTCTAACTGTTTAACAAATTGCTAACTGGCTCATAGAGGTGGTTTTATGGTTTCTGCTCTTGAATAGCTGACAGTCTTGTCAATGAACTCCCCGTTGCTAATAGTCCTCCTTTCAGTGTTGCTCTGTGTCCTTAGAGCTACCCATTCTCACCATTCCATCTCCCAAAGCTCCCTACACTGGGCTCTGCTGACTTCCCTCTGTAAGTCTCAGGACAACCCTGACACCAAGGCTTCTTGAATCTTATAGAATATATTCTGCTGAACAAATCTAAAGGGTTAGGATTCCATCCCTGAACATTATCATAAATATTGTTCTTCTGGGAAGATTTCTGAGTATGAAATTGCTCACATGTATTTGCTGAGCTGACAGCAGCATGCAGACACTAGCCACAGATATCTTACCCATTTCTTCCTCTCTAACTTTTCCAGAGGAACTTGTTGATTTTGGTGGTAACCTGTCTGAGTCACATATTTTCTATAGAAGGGACACAGTGTCCTCTACAAGGTATAGTGTTCTTATGAAATTTTTTTATTTACTTAAGAAATACTTTTCTGGATTTCTCCTGGAATATAGAAGCAGTCATGTGCCATGCAAGTCAAATAAAATAATCACAGAATTGAGAATTGAGGAAGAGCCAGTTGGAGTTCAGATAGACCCACAGTTTCCTGCAGTTCTTTGGTCTGAGAGGCAAGGCTTCCCAAAGGATTTTCTGCCCTAGAATATATTCATTTTCTGGGAGAGTACATATGTTTTGTGCCTTCTGATAAAGGGGTCTGCATGTTTACTTAAGATGACCAACATTCTGGTTTGCTGAGACTCTTCTGGTTTCAGAGTAGAAAAGCCTTATATTCTAGGAAATCCTTCAGTCCCAGCAAGACAGGTGGCTATCTTAGATTTTAGATTAACCTTCTGTACTTCACAACTCGGTTGGATTGCATAAAGAGGAGGGGTTGGTAGGATGTGGTACAAGGAAGCCCTTTCCTGTTGCTTGAGTGTAGCAATGAGGGGTTGCCCCATGAAATGTTATGACTGGTAGCATTGGAAATGACTACCTGCATGGGGCTTGCTAGAAAAGACTTGTTTTTTTTAGAAGAACAGTAAGAATTTATGGTATTTAGGGGTTTTCCCAGATCTGAAGTTTAAAAATTCTCCAGTGGCTAGAGGTTGATGCCCATAGTCTTACTCTATTGCTCTCCAGCTTAGTTTTTGAGACCAATTCTCACTGACCCTGGATCTCACCATTTCTGCCAGATTGGCTTGGCTGGCTTACTGGCAAGCCCTGGGATGGGATGTGCCTGACTCTGCCTCTCAGGGCTGAGGTTATAGATGCTTCCTGTGGCATCTGGCCACAGAAATATAAATAAATATAAATATAAATATAAATGTCCGGAGAGCCAAATCCAGGTTCTCATGCTTACTCAATAAACACTTTGCCCATAGAGCTATCTTCCCAGCTTTAAAGACTGGTTTTATATTGTGCCTAGCCCTCTCTGGACTGTTTATACAGAGCTATCCATTTGTGAGGCAGTATGTACTTCTTGGCCTTTGATTCACTCTTCTGGTTTTCGAACACTTATCAATGGGAGGCACCCTGGGTTCTTCATCAGCATATGAGGTTTATTGGTGCCTTTACCATTCTCCACTGGAATCATGGTTCCTGCTTGTAATTTGATGTCATCCAGCCTTTGTCTACTCCAGTACCTCTATACATTTTACAGATGTGTCAAGTGAGAGCTCAAGATGTTGAGAGGGGAGGTTTGCCAGAACTACAATGAGATCATGTGGCACAGCCAAGAATAAAAAGTCAAAAATCTGGCTCTATGTCCTTTTCCTAATGACTAGACACCACTCCCTCCCTCCATGAAGCTTTTTTTTTTTAAAAAAAATGTCTTAAAGGGGCACGGCTTGCTTGCTGGCCTACAAAACCAAGAAATGCTTTTCTTTTGGGTACGACATAGTCTTATTTGATGCTACCTTGACTCTTGGATCTTTCAATCTTTCCCTGTGTATAAAGTCCCTGTCAATCCTTACTTTTCTATCTCTAGTTTTCCTTGGTAAGACTTTTCTGAATTCTGTGGGCAGAAGTGTATTGAGATAATAGTTGTTTAAGAGAGATAAAATTCCCAGCAGTATAAGTTATGCTTAAGTGTCAGACACTGTACTGGGAGACTCCCTAAAGCTCATACCTACTTGATGTCTCTCTTGAGATCACAGAGGAGAGGAACTTCAAACAGAAGCATTTTTTTCCTGTTTGTGTCTTGTCTTCCCTGAATTTCCAGAGACGTCTCTTGATCTTTCAGCCTAGACTGTCTAGAACTCAACTCTTTGCTTACGTTTCTAACCCTTCTTCTCATTCCAGATGGCCATGTCATTGTAATATATTGCTTAAGCATTCTCAGAGCACTTACTACAGTCGATGGATTATGCTGGC
Organism: Mus musculus; assembly: GCF_000001635.26. Lineage (NCBI taxonomy): Eukaryota > Metazoa > Chordata > Mammalia > Rodentia > Muridae > Mus > Mus musculus. The sequence continues at coordinate 10,609,569 of NC_000070.6, read as the reverse complement.
TTTAGAAAGTAGAATCACTCATGTACCTGTTATTTCCCCAAAGAGCTAATTTGGTGTGTATGGTGAGAGAGGGAGCCAGAAATGGTAAGTACTCAAAGGTTAAAATGAAACAAAAGGCATTTAGGCTTTCTTAGGACAAGAGGGAAGGAGAGAGTAGTTTACCTAGTGACTTGCTGCTAGTCATTTCATACATTTTCCTTTGGTGAAAGGTCTATAACTGTAGGAGGGAAGCACCTCCAAACTCATGTTTTCCAATACCAGGAGACAATTATTTATGGAGAAAACTGGTTTCTTTTTAGGAATGGGACAGCATGAACTTTTATCATCCTGACTATGTTTTCCTTTCTTCTTTGAGTCCCACTAGTCACATAGTTTAGGGCCAGAGAGACGCCTTCATCGTTAAGAGCACTGCTTGATTTTCCAGAGAATCTGGATTCAATTCCCAGCACACACACAATAGTTCACAAATGTCTGTAACTCCAGTTGCAGTGAATCTAATGCCCTCTTCTGGCCTCTTCAGATAGCACACTAATGTGGTACACATACACACATGGAGACAAAACACCACACACATATTAAAACTAATAAAAAATGTAAACAAAATACTCATATAGTTCAATCAGTTCCATCCAGTCATTACGTTCTCCCAGTTGGTTGCTGAAAGCAGTACGTGCACATGTTCAACTCTACAGAGTACAGTCTACACTGAAGGCATTTTTATCTTATGACTTTATTTTTGCTTTAGGACCTTATGATAACTAAAATGAAATTTCACAAAACCTTCCTAATACATTTCTCTCTATGATTTTGTTGTCTTTAATTCCATTCAGATTTAATTTTTAAGTGGTGTTTATATGGCATGGAATAGGTTTCAGACCTTTCCTCAAGTTCTCCTACCAGTTTGAGAAATGCTGATCTAATCTTTTCCCCAAATATTTCCAGATACAGACTCAGGCTTCCCAGAGAGGGTCACTAGGGAAATCAGAGTTTCTCTTTCAGCTGAGCTTCAACCCCTTGGTCCATTCTGCCCATGGTCCTGTAGTTCCAGCTATTATAATCAGGCTGAGCAGCCTAATCAGTCTCATTCTTAACTATTTGAAGAGAAATGTCCCTTTGAAAACTCCTTACCCACTCATGGTTGGTCATGTGCTCCCTGACACCCCCAGGAGACTTGGTGACCAGACTTCAATGGCTGAAATGAAGTTAAACCACTACAATTATGAGTACACCCTGAAGCCCTGAATAATTTAAGGGAAGATTTACCTTTCTAAAACGTGTTCAACTGAACTGAACAAATGCTCTGGCTCCCCACTTCACTCCTGCAATGGAAAATCTCTCCCAGATTCTGCTCCATATTGATTTTGTTCAAAGGTGGCAAGTGACAACCGTCATTACATAAATGACATGAGAAAACAGTGTACTTTCCCTATGGTATTTAGCACACTCCACAGATGGCAACGACCTCACTCAGTCCAAAGAAGAAACAAGTGAAATCACTAACTCAATTCCTTTCCGTGGGTAGAGGCGTTGGGGGCTCTCCCTATATTTCTAGAAGAAAAAAAAAAAAAGCACTTCCTGAAACTGCCATGTACGGGTAATTTCTTCACAACAGAGTTCTAGTCACCTCTTGTTTTCTTAAGCGAGTATTATTGAAAGATTAGTCTTCTGTTTATGGTTACATTGCCAAGTATCCAAGGCAGAACTCCCTCCCTCATCCAGAGTTAATCGAACTGAAGTCGACAAGGCATTACCAAGGCCCTGGCCCTATGAGATCACATGAATTACTCCATCTGCTCCACTTAGGATAGAACTTTTTTGAAAAAAGTCAGGATGGACTGGCAAAATTGCTTGACTTTGGATGTGGTGGTTGAAATCCAGTAGAGAAAGACTTTATTATAATTGCATTCTATAATGACAAAGATTAATTGTTGTGCAGGAGGTGTGGGGCTCCCTGGTACGATGGCAGAGCCCAGTGTTGAAGACTGATCCAAGACATTAATTTTCCTTATGCAAATTTAAACTCAAGTGCCAGTCCTTTAAGGGAAGTCTTGGGAAAGCTATCAACATTGAGAGTGAATTCCTTAAGATATGTTGGTATTGACTAGCTCCGTCTCACATACTTTTGGAGTTGTATTCTATAGAACTTTAAGAAAAGACCTGAATATTTAACCGAATTTCTGAAGATAAGCTAATAAAGAATTGGCCACTAATTTCTGTTCTTATGTTAACAGAGCTCTTTTGTCATTTAAGGTGGTTTTACTTTTAAAGATAGTTTAATTTAAAAAAAAAACAGGAAGAAAAAAAATTCCATAAGCAATGTTTTTCTGTCCCATCCAGTACATACCATGTGTTAGTCAACTATTTTCATTTTCTGTTATTCAGTTTCTGGTTGTGATGTCTTACATTTCATTCTTTTACTTAGAATTTAGGCAGTTACCCTTGCAGGCCTTACTTTTTCTAAGGTGTCAGTCTTTTGATAATAGAAGGACAAGGACAAGCGTATCATCCACTGGATTTAACTGAGGTTGTTTATGTGTGCACAGCCAGAAGGTGATTTACAGAAGCATGACAGCTTATTGTATTAATGGCAACACCACCGGAGAAAGTGACATACACGATTGACAGTGAGTTCCCAAGTGCAGCGGTCATGCCATATCCAGAAGACATCTTTCTGTGGGCTACCTCTCTATCCTCCACATCTTACATGCCTGCCAACCCCTCTTCATAACAGAGCCTGATCATTGGAGAGGTGATATGTCTTAATTGGGAGAGGGAGAACTCCACTGTTACACAGTCTCAGCATTTTAACCAGTTATGAGTCTCTGTACTAGCTGCTGCCCGCCACAATAAGAGGCTTTTTTTGACAAAGGTGGAGTTGAGTGCTTACCTACAGATATAAACATGACTATTCAGAAGGCAGTTTGACTACAGCTTAGAAAAACAGCAAGGCTAGTTACCTCCAGACCCATGACCTCCCTAGGTACCAACCCTTGATCAGATTTACAAAACAAGACATGAGCTTCTTGCCATGGAGTGGATCTCACAACCAATCAGAAAACAATTTATTACCCACTCACAGTGATCAGGAATTACCTGCTCAGTTAACCTAAGGCACATAGTCTACCCTGCATGTGCCCCAAGATAAACTAATTTAAAGGATCCCTTACAGGCATGCACAGTTGTTGTCTCCTAGGTAACTATAGAGTTCATCACACAGACAATATTAACCAACACAACCAGAATCCTTATTTAAAAGTGACATGATTGTTTATGAAGAATCCAAAGGAGCCCACCAAACGCACAAACAAACAAACAACCTCTTAGAACTAAGTCCAACAGCATCACCAGAGATAAGGTAAACATATACAAAAATTAGCTGTATTTTAAACATAGTAGCAATTACTACATGACATTGAAATCAATAGTATACAATACCTTTTTCAACTTCTAGAAAGAATACTTAGGTATAAATCTACCAGAATGTGAACAAGACTTACAGACTAAAATGTTCAAATTTTGGTGAAATCAATGAAAGCTCTAAGTAAGTGCTACATTTCATAGCTGTCCTGGGAAATTGATGGCAATTCTTAACCTTGTCATGGTGGGACCAGTGGGACAGATCAGTGGGTTAAAGTGCTTGCTACAAGACTAACAATCTGAGTTTTATCCCTGGAACACACACGAAGACATCACATTCTTATAGTTCAGAGATCCAGAAAGGGACATGGCTGTATTTGTGAGAATCCTTAACCTGGAGGCATCTCTGTATGTCCCTTCTTCATTATACACTTTGAAAGGCAGAATCGTGGCATGCTTATTCTGTATACTCTCCTCTGCCTTCTTTCTTCCATTCACCTAACAGAGAGACTAAATATAGACTTTAATAGGGGAGAGAACAAACCTATACTGATTGGAAAAACAACACAGTCAGTGTATCAACCACAGACATCCCTGATTGATAGCTGTCTTTTCTGCCTTGGTCTCAGTGACTCCCTGCAAGGAGTGAAGGTTCTTAGTGCCCTGACAGGCTCTAGGCTGCAGACAATCTGAGGAGGCTTCTTAGTTCAAAGATTTTTGTGGGATTCCCTCCTTCACCCTTGTACTTTCAATGTTGTTCATCGTCCAATCTTGATAATAAAAAATATCTCTTCCTAGAAGATTTACATGCTACAGATATTACTTAAATTTGTTTTAATGGATCCATTAAATAATAAAAATTATACACATTCATGGGATACAATAGAATGCTTCAGTGAATACACGCACGCGCGCGCGCGCGCACACACACACACACACACATTTAAACTGGATGGCTTCATGTAGAAGAATCAAATACATATCATTCTGCAAGAAACTTAACTCCTAATGGATGGAAGACCAGCATAAGACTGGACACACTGAGTCTGAAAGAAGAGAAAGTGGAAATGAACCTTGAACTCATTGGCACAGGAAAAGCCTTCTGAATAGAACACTATTAGCACAGGCACTAAGATCAACAGTAAATAGGACTTCGTGAAACTGAGCGGCTTCTGCAAAGTAAAGGACACTCCAGTAGAACAAAACAACAGCCTACAGAGTGGGAAAAGATGTCTTTGTTTTTTACTGCCTAAACATCTGACAGAGGGCTGATATCTAAAATATGTAAAGAACTTAAGTAACAATATTTAAAAACCAAATAACCCGATTGAAAATGAAGACAGATCTAATCAGAGAATTCTCAACAGAGGAAATTCAAATGGCTGTGAAACACTTAAAGAAATGTTCCACATCCTTAGCCACAGGGAAAAGCAAATCAAAACTACTTTGAGAGGGGCTAAAGAGTACTCTCCACATCGCAGGACCTCGGGATCACGGGTGAGTGGAGTGCAACATCAGCTCCAAAGAATCTTGAAGAGTCTTGTGCTCGCAGGAACATGGAAAAAGGAACCCCGCCCAACCAGAGGCTGGGATCTGTTCCAGTCAGGCCAGCACCCCCCCTACGCCTCCCCCAGCGCCCCCCCCCACCCGCCATCTTCCTTCCGAGTCCAGCAGAGGCCACTAGGGGCTCCTCCTGGTGCTCTCCATGCCGCAGGTCCTCTGGATCATCTCGGGATCACGGGTCTGGGCCAGCCCTGCCATCTTCTTCGTGAACCCAGCCTAGGGCATCTAGGGCACCAGAGGACTCTCCACGATGCAGGAGCCCTGGCACACCTAGGACCTCCTGATCACCTGAGAGCACATGGGCGATAAGAGGCAACAGAACTTCTTGGTCAGGGTCCCACTGGGTCTTCATTCTCAGCCAGGAGGCAGAGCAGAGACCCAGACTCCTGGGCACATTCCTTGCCAGAGGAGAGTAGGCCTACAGGGAGGGTTCTGACTCAGAACTCAGAAGGTGGATCAGAGCTCTAGACTGCTGGACACCTGCCCTGAAAGAGGAGAGCTTGCCTGCAGAGAGTGCTCTGACCACTGGAACTCAGGAGAGAGTTAGACTCCCAGGAGTTCTGACAGAGGCTAAAATAATCACAGGAGGTTCAAGCTCCAACCAGAGACAGCTTGAACATTAACACCAAAGATTCCCAGATGGTGAAAGGTGAACATAAGAATCTTACTAACAGAAACCAAGAATACTGGGCATCATCAGAACCCAGTATGCCCCCCACCACAACGAGTCCTGGATACCTCAACACATCCGAAAAGCAAGATGAAGATTTAAAATCATATCTAATGATGGTGGTAGAAGATTTTAAGAAGGGCATTAATAACTCACTTAAAGAAATACAGAACACTGCTAAACAGGTAGAAGCCCTTAAAGAGGAAGCACAAAAATTCCTCAAGGAATTACAGGACAATGCTGCTAAACAAGTAGAAGCCATTAAAGAGGAAACACAAAAACCCCTCAAGGAATTACAGGAGAACACTGATAAACAGGTAGAAGTCTTTAAAGAACTACAGGCAAACACTGCTAAACAGGTAGAAGAAAGAAAAATTCCCTTAAAGAATTAAGAAAAACACAACCAAACAGGCAATGGAATGGAACAAAACCATCCAAAATCTAAAAATGGAAGTAGAAACAATGAAGGAAACCCAAAGGAAGACAACTCTGGAGATAGAAACCCTAGGAAAGAAATCAGGAACCATAGATGTAAGAATCAGCATCAGAATACAAGAGATGGAAGAGAGAATCTCAGGTGCAGAAGATTCCATAGAGAACATGGACACAACAATCAAAGAAAATGCAAAATGAAAAAGATCCTAACTCAAAACATCCAGGACACAATGAGAAGACCAAACCTACAGATAATAGGAGTAATGAGGATGAAGATTTTCAACTTAAAGGGCCAGCAAATATCTTCAACAACATTATAGAAGAAAACGTCCCTAACCTACAGAAAGAGATGTCCATGAACATACAAGAAGCCTACAGAACTCCAAATAGACTGAACCAGAAAAGAAATTCCTCCTGAAACATAATAATCAGAACAACAAATGCACTAAATAAAGACAGAATATTAAAAGCAGTAAGGGAAAAAGGTCAAATAACATATAAAGACATGCATATTAGAAGTACTCCAGACTTCTCACCATAGACTATGAAAGCCAGAAGATTCTGGACAGATGTTATACAGACCCTAAGAGTACACAAATGCCAGCCCAGGCTAAATACCCAGCAAAACTTTCAATTACCATAGATGGAGAAACCAAGGTATTCCATGACAAAACCAAATTCACACAATATCTTTCCACAAATCCAGCCCTTCAAAGTATAATAAAGGGAAAACACCAAGACAAAGATGGAAATTACACCGTAGAAAAAGCAAGAAAGTAATCCTTTAACAAAATTAAAAGAACACAGCAATAAGAACAGAATCCCAACTTTAACAACAAAAATGGCAGGAAACACCAATTACTTTTCTTTGTTTTCTCTTAACATGAATGGACTCAATTCACCAATAAAAAGACATAGACTAATAAACTGGCTACACAAACAAGACTCAACATTTTGCTGCTTAGAGGAAACCCACCTCAGGGATAAAGACAGACAATACCTCAGAGTAAAAGGCTGGAAAACAAATTTCCAAGCAAATGGTCTGAAGAAACAAGCTGGAGTAGCCATTCTAATATCAAATAAAATTGACTTCCAACCCATAGTTATCAAAAAAGACAAGGAGGGGCACTTGATACTCATCAAAGATAAAATCTACCAAGATGAACTTTCAATTCTAAATATCTATGCTCCAAATGCAAGGGCAGCAACATTCATTAAAGAAACTTTAGTAAAGCTCAAAGCACACATTGCACCTCACACAATAATAGTGGGAGACTTCAACACCCCACTCTCACCAATGGACAGATCTTGGAAACAGAAACTAAACAGAGACACATGGACACTAACAAAAGTTATGAAACAAATGGATTTAACAGATATCTACAGAATATTTTATCCTAAAACAAAAGGATATACCTTCTTATCAGCACCTCATGGTACCTTCTCCAAAATTGACCATATAATTGGTCACAATACAGGCCTCAACAGATACAAAAATATTGAAATTATTCCATGCATCCTATCTGATCACCATGGAGTAAGGCTGATCTTCAACAATAACATAAATAATAGAAAGCCAACATTCACGAAGAAACTGAACAACACTCTACTCAATGATTCCTTGGTCAAGGAAGAAATAAAGAAAGAAATTAAAGACTTTTTAGATTTTAATGAAAATGAAGCCACAACATACCCAAACTTATGGGACACAATGAAAACAGCCCTAAGAGGAAAAGTCATAGCCCTGAGTGCCTCCAAAAATCTAGAGAAACTAGGAAGAACATACACTAGCAGCCTGAAAGCACACCTAGAAGCTCTAAAACAAAACAAAGCAAAAAAAAAAATTCACCCAAGAGGAGTAGACTGCAGGAAATGATCAAACTTAGAGCTGAAATCAACCAAGTGGAAACAAAAAGAACTATTCAAAGAATCAACTAAACCAGGAGATGGTTCTTTGAGAAAATCAACAAGATAGATAAACCCTTAGCCAGACTAACTAGAGGGCACAGGGACAGTATCCTAATTAACAAAATCAAAAATGAAAAAAGGAGACATAACAATAGAACCTGAGGAAATCCTAAACATCATCAGATCCTACTACAAAAGGCTATACTCAAGAAAACTGGAAAACCTGGATGAAAAGAACAACTTCCTAGACAGATACCAGGTACCAAAGTTAAATCAGGATCAGATTATTGATCTAAACAGTCCCATTTCCCCTAAAGAAATAGAAGCAGTCATTAATAGTCTCCCAACCAAATAAAGGCCAGTACCACATGGGTTTAGTGCAGAGTTCTATCAGACTTTCAAAGAAGACCTAATTCCTACTCTTCTCAAACTATTCCACAAAATAGAAACAGAAGGTACTCTACCCAATTCATTCTATGAAGCCACAATTACACTGATACCTAAACCACACAAAGTTCCAACAAAGAAAGAGAAATTCAGACCAATTTCCCTTATAAATATCGATGCAAACATACTCAATAAAATCCTCGAAAACCAAATCCAAGAACACATCAAAGCTATCATCCATCATGTCCAAGTAGGCTTCATTTGAGGGATGCAGGGATGGTTTAATATATGGAAATCCATCAACTTAATCCACTATATAAACAAACTCAAAGACAAAAAAAATCACACAATCACCTTGTTAGATGCTGAGAAAACATTTGTCAAAATCCAACACCCCTTCATGATAAAAGTCATGGAAAGATCAGGAATTCAAGGCCCATACCTAAACATAATAAAAGCACTCTACAGCAAACCAGAAGCCAACATCAAAGTAAATGGAGAAAAGCTGGAAGCAATCCCACTAAAGTCAGAGAATAGACAAGGCTGCCCACTTTCTCCCTACCTATTCAATATAGTACTTGAAGAGCAACTTCAAGATACAAAAATATTAAAATTATCCCATGTATCCTATCAGATCACTACGGACTAAGGGTGATCTTCAATAACAGCATAAATAATAGCCAGAAAAACTCGACCACAAAAGGAGGTCAAGGGGGATACAAATTGGAAAGCTAGAAGTCAAAATATCACTGTTTGCAGACGACATGGTAGTATATATATAGGTGCCTAAAAATTCCTCCAGAGAACTCTTAAACCTGATAAACAGCTTCAGCACAGTAGCTGGATATAAAATTAACTCAAAACAAATTAGTGGCCTTTCTCTACACAAAGTATAAACAGGATGAGAAAGAAATTAGGGAAACAACACCCTTCACAATAGTCACAAATAATATAAAATACCTTGGTGTGACTCTAACTAAAGAAGAGAAAGACCTGTATGACAAGAACTTCAAGTCTCTGAAGAAAGAAATTGAAGAAGATGTCAGAAGATGGAAAGATCTCCCATGCTCATGGATTGGCAGGATTAATATAGTCAAAATCACTATCCTACTGAAAGCAATCTACAGATTCAATGCAATCCCCATGAAAATTCCAACTCAAATCTTCACTGAGTTAGAAAGGGCAATGTAAAAATTCATCTGGAATATCAAAAAACCTAGGATAGCAAAAGCTCTTCTCAAGGATAAAAGTACCTCTGGTGGAATCACCATGCCTGACCTCAAGCTGTACTACAGAGCAGTTGTGATAAAAGCTGCATGGTACTGGTACACTGACAGACAAGAAGATCAATGGAATAGAATTGAAGACCCAGAAATGAACCCACACACCTATGGTCACTTGATTTTGACAAGGGAGCTAAAACCATCCAGGAGAAAAAAGACAGCATTTTCAACGAATGGTGGTGGCACAACAGGCCATTATCATGTAGAAGAGTGCGAATTGATCAATTCTTATCTCCTTGTACAAAGCTCAAGTCGAAGTGGATCAAAGACCTCCACATAAGACCAGAGACACTGAAATTTATAGAAATTGGGGAGAAAGTGGGAAAACCCTCAAAGGTATGGACACAGGGGAAAAATTCCTAAACAGAAACGCAATGGTCTGTGCTGTAAGATCAAGAATCGACAAATGGGACCTCATAAAATTGCAAAGCTTCTGTAGGGCAAAAGATACTGTCAATAAGACACAAAGGCCACCAACAGATTGGGAAAGAATTTTTATTAATCCTAAATCTGATAGGGATTAATATCCAATATATACAAAGAGCTCAAGAAGCTGAACTTCAGAAATTCAAATAACCCCACTAAAAATGGGGTACAGAGCTAAACAAAGAATTCTCAACTGAGGAATGCTGAATGGCTGAGAAAATGTTCAACATCCTTAATCATCAGGGAAATGCAAATCAAAACAACCCTGAGATTCCACCTCACAGCAGTCAGAATGCTAGAATCAAAAATTCAGGTGACAGATGATGCTGGCAAGGATGTGGAGAAAGAGGAACACTCCTCCACTGTTGGTGGAGGGCATCATCCTGTGTGAGGTAACTCAATCTCAAAAGAACTCACATGATATGCACTCACTTATAAGTGGATATTAGTCCAGAAACTTAGAATACCCAAGATACAAGGTACAATTTGCCAAACACATGAAACTCAAAAACAATGAAGACCAAAGTGTGGGCACTTTGCCCCTTCTTAGAATTGGGAACAAAACACCCATGGAAGGAGTTACAGGGACAAAGATTGGAGCTGAGATGAAAGGATGGACCAACCAGAGAATACCCCATCTGGGGATATATCCCATAATCAGCCACTAAACCCAGATACTATTGCATATGCCAGAAAGATTTTGCTGAAGAGACCCTGATATAGCTGTCTTTTGTGAGGCTATGCCGGGGCCTAGCAAACACAGAAGTAGATGTTCACAGTCAGCTTTTGGATGGGATACAGGGCCCCCAATGGATGATCTAGAGAAAGAACCCAAGGAGCTAAAGGGATCTGCAACCCTATAGGTGGAACAACAATATGAACTAACCAGTACCCCTGGAGCTCGTGTCTCTAGCTGCATATGTAGCAGAAGATGGCCTAGTCGGCCATCATTGGGTAGAGAGGCCCCTTGGTCTTGCAAACTTTATATGCCTCAGTTTAGGGGAACACCAGGGCCAAGAAGTGGGAGTGGGTGGGTAGGGGAGTGGGGGGGGGAGGGTGTGGGGGACTTGTGGGATAGCATTTGAAATGTAAATAAAGAAAATACCCAATAAAAAATTAAAAATATATTTGTTGGTAAATGGATAGATCTGAAAAAAGTTACCCTGAGTGAGGTAATCCAAATACAGAAAGTCAAATATACTACACATTCACTTATATGTGAATGTTAGATGTTAATTCAATGGTAAGCAAGACATGTTCCATATAACCACAAAGAGTATGTATAGAATATGAAACAAGTGAGGAAGAAATGTATCTTTCTAGGAAGGAAAAATAGAATAGATAGTTCTAGATAGACAAGGACTACAATGGGACGATAAAATGGGGGGGAGGTAAGGGGGGAGTAAAGGAGGGAATATTGGGTGGAACAGTTAAAACTAAGGGGCATCTGATGGGTAACATGTAAATTGAATAAATAGAAATTTCCTTAAATATATACATATATAAAGTCGATCTAAATGAACTACCAAATAATAGGACGCACAGATGGCCAACTGGAAATTTCTTGTCATCAAATGAACCTTTCAGTACTGCGAATGGGTAATATCTAGTTGAGTTGTTGGCCAGAGGGGTCCTATGGGACTCTCCATGCAACCCATGCTAATGCCAAGGCTGTTGATTATTCTCCACAAACTGATGGTAAGGCCCTAGTGCTGAAGGCAACATGTATAAAATTCATTGAACTTGGAAAAATTGAGCTGGCTCTTACCTAGAACTGTCATCTCTATGAATTGGTACTTCATGGTACTGGAAGATACTCTTCATGTTATCAAAGGAAAAATGTAAATACCAACTCAGCTACAAATTCTGATTTACAATGGTGGTCTGTCTGTAAGATATGCTGATGTAATAGTGGTACAAATCTTGTAGGGGTAACCAACCAAAATCTAGTTTTATTTAAAGCTCACTTCATGAGATAAAACCCATACCCAACACTTCTTGGGTGGCCGAGCACCTGAGACTAGATAGGCCAGGGACCTAGGGGAAAACCAAATAATATGATCTGCTAAAGGAATGTAGCAATAAAATGATTCCTAATGATATTCTCATGATCACATTTATAGATCAGTGACTTGCTCTGATATTATCAGAGAAGCTTCTTCCTGCAGCAGATGGGAACCAAAGCCAGACAGTGTGCAGAGAGCGAGCGAGCGAGAGACCCAAATGAGATGTCTCTAACAAATCTCTTCCCTCAGGAGCTCTGAGGATGAGGAGACAGAAGACACCAATGGAACCAAGCCTCTAAACACAGCATGGCTGTCATCTATATGAACTTACAGAGACTATCATGGCATGCCCAGGCCTGGCATGGGTCTATACCAGATGGGTTCCAAAGGTGAGAGAAGTGGAGACATGCCCCTGTCCCTAATCCAGAAGCTAGCTACTGGTAAATGAGAAATTAGTTTTCTCCAAGGGAATCTCACTGGGGGTTGGGACTGGAGGTGAGAATACTCTAAAGGGCAGCCCCATGCTCAGCAGGAGATGGCCAACTCAAATGAACTCAAAGGTGTCTCGTGCAAGTCCCTCACACAAATGAATGCAAAGGTGTCTCATCCAAGTCCCTCGCCACTTCAGTTGTGTCAGGGCATTTTTAAATGTTGCCTTACAGGTCTTTGGCATGCATATTATGGTCTTCAGTTTTGTGTTTATATGTGTTTCCTGTGCTTTTCCTTGGACTCTTTTGTTATTTGTTTGTTTTGTCCTATTCTTGTTTGGTTTTGTTGTATCTTATTTTATTATTATCCCTTAGATGTCAGTTTATTTTCTAAGGAGGGACAGAAAGGGAGTGGATCCAGATGGGAGGGGATGTGGAGAGGGAGTAGGAGGAGCTGAAGAAGGGGAAACTATAATCAGAATATATTATATGAACAAAATCTATTTTCAATAAAAGGAAAAAAGATAAACCAGGCTAAACGTGTCAATCTCCATCAACATTTATCGTTTCTCAATGGAGAAATATTTGAATCATTTTTTCCGGTTTTTGAAATGTAAAGTTACCTATGGTCACTGTCTGTGTAATAGCACATCAGAACTCTGACTCCCAGCTGCAACTTACTTCTGACTGTTTAAGCTCTAACCACACTAACTTGTTTGAGCTTTTTGTATCTATTATTTTCCTTTCAACTTGCATGGAATCAACTGTCTTTGGATTCCATATGAATGAGATTATGGGATGGTTTCTTACTTTTCTCTTCCTGATTTATTGCATGTAGTGTTAAAGGTTTCCAGTTTCATCCCTCTTGTACAAACAGCACACTTTAGTTCTTTTTCTGGATGTATAGTATTCCATTATGTCTATCAACCACACTTGCTGCACTTGCTGTATCCCTCATCAATGGAGTGTCATTTGGCTCATTCCCATCTCTGGGCCATTGTGACCAGTGCTGTGATGAGTGTATAAATGCATCTGTCTTTGATGAACTCATTTCCTTTGGATATAAGTTTTATAGTCAATACTTTGTTATTACATTTTTGTAGGAGAACTTTCTGGGAAACTCTAAGCTTGCCATTATTGTAAGCCAGTTGGGTGATTGTGTCCCAGGCGTTCTCACTGTATGGAATGATGCCAAAGCAAAAACTAGTGTTTTGTGTGTGCCTGAAAACAGAAAAGAAAAGAAGGCATTAGAATGACCATACTGTTGCCAGGGACTCTCTGAATACTGAAACAGACAGTGAGCTAGAAAGAGCAGACAAGTGTGGCCAGAAGCAGTGGGAGGAAGGATACGAGGTCACCAGTGATGTTACCTGGCATTTACAGGGTTGACGATGCTTGCCACAGCCAGCTCCACTGAAAATCACATATCAGACTTTGTAGGAAGGCCAAGATAGTAGAGGTTAAAGCCAAGCTCCAAGAAATGCTCCACTTGAAACATTGTTTACTTTTCTCATTAGGAGCTTAAAAGAAGCAAGTCCAAGCAGTGAAGCAATGACCTAATATCGTTGCAGAAAGAGAGGCTTTGCAAAGTGGGCTTTTTTTGCTAATCCTCGGGGGGAAATGAGGTTTATTTATGGTGTCAGAAGAGAACAAGGCATTAATGGTAAAAGATTTTACGTGACTCTGTGTTTTTGGGGAAATCATTTGTTTACAAAGCTGACTCAATCAAACCCAAAGGTATTTAATACAGTCCAGATTTGAATGCCACCTGATTTTTCACCCAATTTTCAGACTAGAGGAAGTAATTATGATGGAATATATACACTGATGTAAAAAGATGGAGACTATGAGTATTTCCTTACCCAGATAAACATCTTACAATTAGTCCATCCTTAGGCCAAGGACAGACTTGAACAGCTCAGTAATTAGTCCATCCTTAGGCAGAGGACAGACTCGGACAGTTCAGTACATTTCTTGCATTCCCAGCTTGACCAAGATTGCATGGTGATGGGGTTGGAGAAAGCTGCTCAGTTGTTTTACTTCCTAATTCAGAGTAGCAGTCCTCAGACCAAAGGATGATTAGGGAAGTTAGCCCAAAGTACATGGACATGGAAAGGATTATGGTTAGTTTTAGTTTTCTTTTTCTTTCTTCCTCTCTAAAGACATATGCTACGTATGGACCAAAAACGCTGTACTTGTTTTGTTTTGTTTCATTTTTAGACAAGGTCTTGTTATGTAGCCCACACTGCAATCTTGTAGTCCTCCTGCCTCAGATTCCTAAGTGTCAGAATCACAGATGTATGCCATCATACCTGACTGACTTGATACTTTTCAAAATGCCTGCATAGTTCATTATATTTGAACCAAGTGAAAATAATTTTGTGATTAATGTAGGTCACTATTATTTATATTTGTGTTGTTTTTATACATCCTATCTTCATTGTTTAAAATAATATGTTTTATTATGAACTCTTCATATATTATAATATAGTTTGCCCATATATATCCCAATTAGTGTCATCTATCTCCTTCTAGTTAGATGGTTCCTTTTTTCTTAGTTCTCCTTCTAATACACACAACACCACTGCTGCTGCCCCTGTGTCTCAACCCCTAACTCAGGAGAACAGCCCCTGGTCAAGTGCAGGCCATGCTAGCCAGAAGAAAAGGTAGGCTGCCTGTCTGTAGAACTGTCCCACTATCCTGATTTCCAAAGACACAATACTCCACCATCTGCCCACCCCAAACCCTGTTGCTTTATCCCTGCTGCCAACTTGAGCAGACATCCCCTGCTCAACTGAAGACCATACCGGATAGAAAAGAAGATAGGCAAACTCAGGCTGAGAATCCCTGCTGGACCAGAGACCTCGAGATCTACCAGAATTCCAAATTGGTAAATAGGTTACCTGCACTCAGAGATCCTTCATATTCTTGCGTCTCCCCTTCCACTCCTCCCTCCCATACCATCTATGACCCTAACTCCCCACTTTTTTTCTAATCACCATGTCTAGCATTGAACTTAGGCAGAGAACACCTGCTTGAGCAAATACCACACCAGTCAAACCACTAAAAGTCCAGGTAGGCTGCTTTCCTATAGACCTCCTCCATTCTCAGTGTCTTTGTACCAGGACACTATACCCAATCTTTCCTTCCTGCCTTCTTGCCATGTCCCAGCCCCTAAACCAAATAGAAACCACATGATTGTCAAGAGATGAGACCAGCTGCCTGAGGTCCTGCCCCTAACTTGGGCAGAGAGCCCACACAGGCCAGAAAACTAGAGAGGAAACAGAATCTAAGGAACAGCAGCGGCAGCAACAACAACATCAGCAACAACAAAACCATTCAACAAAGACAACCTCAGAAGTGGTCAAGTAGAAATATAATCAGTTGTGCTAGGCAGTGGTAGAGTGGTGGCACATGCCTTTAATTCCAGCACTTGGGAGGCAGAGGTAGGCAGATTTCTGAGTTCAAGGCCAGCCTGGTCTAGAGAGTGAGTTCCAGGACAGCCATGGCTATAGAGAGAAACCCTGCCTCAAATATATGTATATATGTATATGTATAATGAATATATATATTCATTCAAACCGAGATGCCCAGCTAACAGTGTAAGATCACAAAGAACAACAGACAGGACAATATATTACCACCAGAGCCTAGCTATCCTACTACAGCAAGCTCTGAATATTCCAACAAGCTTGGGCACAAGAAAAAAATCCTTAAAATCAACTTTATGGAGATAATAGAGGTCCTTAAAGAAGAAGTGAATAAATCCCTTAATGAAATTGAGGAAAAGAGAAACAAGAAAAATTGGAGGAGTGAATAAATTCCTTAAAGAAAACAAACAACATAAAAGAAACCCACCTACCTACCCACCCAACCAAACAAAAACCCAAACAGTTGAAGGAAATGAATAAAATTGTTCAAGACCTGAAAATGGAAAAAGAAGTAATAAAGAAAGCACAAGTTGAGGGATTTCTGTGAATGAAAAATCAAGATAAGCAAACAGGAACTACAGACACAAACATCACCAAGAGAATATAAGAGATGGGAAAAAAAATCTCAGGCATTGAAGATGCAGTAGGAGAAATCGGTATGTTGGTCTAAGAAAATGCTAAATCTAAAGAGTTCCTGACACAAAATATCCTGGAAATTTGGAACACTATGAAGAGACCAAATCTAAGAGTAATAGAAATAAAAGAAGAAGAATCCCATTTGAAAGGCCCAGAAATAGTTTCAACAAGATTACGGAAGAAAAGTTTTTCTAATCGAAAAAGGAGATGCTTATGAACATACAAGAAGCATACTGAGTATCATATAAATTGGACCATAGAAGAAAACTCCTTTGACAGATAGATAATAATCAAAATACAAAAATACAGAATAGGCAAAGAATATTAAAAGTTGCAAGAGAAAAAGACCAAGAAACCCGAGAGATACAGCTATTAGAATTACAACTGACTTATCAATGGAGACTCTAAAAACCAGAAGGGTCTAGACTGATGTCCTGCAGATTCTAAGAGGTTACAGATGCCAGCCCAGACTTCTGTATCCAGCAAAAATCTTAATTACCATAGATGGAGAAAACAAGATATTCAATGACTAGGTCAAATATCAAAGGCAGTTAACTACACCAGGAAAACATGGGAAATAAATGATGTCACACCAACAAAACAAAACAAAAAAAGAGAGAGAGAGACATACACACACACACACACACACACACACACACACACACACACACACACACACACACACACACTCACACAAACAAACACACTCCACCACTACCATCGCTACTACTACCACCACCATCACCAAAATAACAGGAAACTAGAGTAATTGGTTATTGATATCTCTCCATATCAATGCTCTCAATCCCTCAATAAAATGTTATGAACAGAACTGATGCAAAAGCAGGATCCATTTTTTTGCTCCATACAAGAAACAGACCTCAACATCAAAACAGACATTACCTCAAAGTAAGAGGTTGGAAGATTTTTTAGGCAAATGGACCTAAGAAGCAAGCTGGAGTAGCCATTCCAATAGCTAAGAAATTAGGCTTCAAACCAAAATTAATCAAAAGAGATGGAGAAAGACAATTTATGCTCATAGAAGAAAATATCCACCAAGATGACATTTCAATTCTTAACATCTATTTCCCAAATGCAAGCTCACACACATTTGTGGAAAAAAAAAAAACAACTAAAGTTTAAGTCACACCTTGATAGTGGGAGACCTCAATACCCCACTTTTACCAGTGTATAGGCCCTCCACACCAAAAGTAAACAGAGAAATAATAGAGCTAACTTGTTATAAAACAAATGAAACTAATAGATATTTGAAGAACATTTCACCCCAAAACAAAAGAATATAACTACTCAGCACCTCACAGAATTCCCTCCAACACTGGTAACAGACTTGGTCACAAAGCAATTCTTAACAGACACAAGAAAATTGAAATAACCCTCTGCATCCTATCATACCACCATGGATTTAAGTGGGATTACATCAACAATGGAAACAACAACAGAAAGTCTACAAATTTATGCAAACTGAACAATTCTCTACCAAATAAAAAATGGGTCAAGACAGAAATAAAGAAATTAAAGACATTCTAGAATTCAATGAAAATGAATACAAAACATAGCCAAACTTATGAGATACAATGAAAAAGGTGCCAAGTGGAAAATTCATAAATAAATTAGTGAGATCTCATACTGGCAACTTAAGAGTGTATCTGAAAGCTCTGAAACAGCAACAACACAAAGCAAGCACACTCAAGGGGAGTACAGGGCAGGAAATTAACTGAGGTATAAAATCAATAAAATAGAAATAAAGAGAATAATGCAAAGAATCAATGAAACAAAGAGTTGGTACTTAGAGAAAATCAACAAGACAGACAAACTGTTTTTGGAACTAACTAAAAGACACAGAGAGACAAGATCCAATAAATAAAATCAGAAATAAAAAGGAGGATATAACAACCAAAACTGAGGAAATCTAAATAATGATTAGGTCATATTTTAAAAACTCATACTCCACCAAAGTGGAAAATCTAAAAGAGATGGACAATTTTTTTTCTATATGTATGACTTACTAAAGTAATATCAAGATCAGACAAACAATTTAAATAGACTATAACCCCTGAGTAAATATAAGAAGTCATTAAAAATCTAACAACAACAACAACAACAACAACAACAACAACAACAACAACAACAATGAAACTCAGGACCAGATGGTTTTAGTGCAGAATTCTACCAGAGGTCATGTAAGTACTCTTCAAGTTATTCCACAAAATAGAAGCAGAAGGAAAACTGCCAAACTCATTTTATGAAGCCACAGTCACACTGATACCCAAAGCACACACTGATTCAACAAAGAAAATGATGGTTCAATTTTCCTTATGAACACAGATGTAAAAATACTCAATAAAATACTCACAAATCATATTCAAGAACACATAAAAAGAACATCCACTATGACCAAGTAGCCTTCACTCCAGAGATGCAGGGACAGTCCAACATAAAAAAGTCAGTCAGTATAATCCACCATATAAACAAACTAAACAGAAAAAACAACAACAACATGATCAGCTCATTAGAAGCTGAAAAGTCCTTTGACAAAGTCCAACCTCCCCTTCATGATAAGTGTTCTGGAGAGATTAGAGATACAAGGGACATACCTAAACACAATAAAGGAAGCTTACAGTAAGCCTGTAGTCAACATAAAATTAAATGGAGAGAAACTCAAAGCAATCCTACTAAAATCAGAAAAATCATGTCCACTCTCTCCATATCTATTCAATATAGCACTTGAAGTTCTAGTTACAGCAACAAGATGACTGAAGGGGATCAAGGGGACTACAAAGTAGAAGGGAAGATATTAAATTATTGCTATTACAGATGATATTATAGTATACATAAGCATCCCCCAAAATTCTACCAGAAACTCCTACAGCTGAAGTGACTGGGTACAGGATTAACTAAAAAAACCAGTAGCCCTTCTATATACAATCACAAATGGGCTCTATACAAAAGGGTTGAGAAAGAAATCAGGGAAATAACAGGCTTCAAGATAGCCACAGGTAATATAAAACTTCTTGAGAGTAGCTCTAACCTAGCAAGAACTTCAATTCTTTGAAGAAAGATATTGAAGATATCAGAAGTTGAAAGGCTCTCCCATGCTCATGGCTTGGTAGGATTAACACAGTCAAAATGGCCATCTTACCAAAAGCAATATACAGATGCAATGCAATCTTCTTCAAAATACCAACACAATTCTTTACAGCCATCGAAAGCATATTACTCAACTTCATAAAGAAAACAAACAAACAAAAATCTAGGATAGCTAAAAAACAGTCCCATACAACAAAAGAACTGGAGCTATCAAATCCCTGATGTAAAGCTATATTACAGAGCTATAGTAATAAAAATTGTATGGTATTGGCACAAAACCCAGAAAGGTTAATCAATTAAATCAAACTGAAGACCCATACATAACTCCACACACCCATGGACACCTGATTTTTGATAAAGAAGCCAGAAATACACAGTAGAAATAAAACACCTTTAACAATGGTGCTGGTGCTGGTGCTGGTCTAACCAGAACTTTGCACGTAGAAAAATCCAAATAGAGCTGTACTTATTACCCTCCCTAAAACTCAAGTACACGTGCATCAAAGATATCAACATAAAACTAGATTCACTGAACCTGATAGAAGAGAAAGTGAGAAATAGTCATGACCATGTTGGCACAGGAGACAACAGAATTTCTGAACAGAATGTCAATAATGCAGGAACTATATGGACAATAAATGGGATCTCACGAAACTGGAAAGCTTTTGTAAGGCAAAAGACACCGTTAATAGAAAAAGCCAGCAGCCTACAAGATGGGAGAAAAATTTCACCAACTATCTGACAGAGGGCTAATGTCCAAAATATATAAAGAATGCATGAAACTAGACACAAACAGACAAAATAAATCAATTAAAAATGAGGTACAGATCTAAACAGAATTCTCAACAGAGGAATTTCAAATGGCTGAGAAACACTTAAAGAAATGTTCAACATCCTCAACCATCAGGAAAATGCAAATCAAAACTATTATGAAATTTCATCTTACACCAATCAGAATACTTGAGGTAAAAACCTACAAGTGACAGCTCATGCTAGCTAGGATGTGGAGTAAGGGGAGCACTTCTCTGTTGCTGATGGGAGTGTAAACGGGCACAACCACCATGGAAATCATGGTGGTGGTTCCTCAGAAAACTAGGAATCGATCTAACTCAAGACCCAGTTATACCACTCTTGGGCATATGCCTAAAGTACACTTCATCCTACCCCATTGACAGTTGTTCAGCTATGTTCACAGTGGCTTAATTTATAATAGCAAGATACTGGAAACAACCTAGATGCCCTCAACTGAAGAATGGATAAAGAAAATGTAGTATATTTACACAATGAAGTATTTCTCAGCTGTTAAAAAATGACATCACGAAATTTGCAGGCAAATGGATGTAAAAATTATCATAAGTGAGGTAACCCAGAGCCAGAAAGGCAAACATGGCATGTACTTATTTATATGTGGATAATAGCTATTAAGTAAAGGATAATCATGCTATAACCCACAGACTTGGAGAGACTAAGAAACAAGGAGGGCTCTAGGGCTGTGTAAATACTTCTCTAGGAATGGGAAATAGAGTATATTTTATTGGTGGACTTGGGGCAGGTGGGGATGGGAACAGGAGGGATCAGGTGGGGGAGAAATGAAGGAAGTACTGGGGAAGATGACTAAAACTGGGGTGCATTTGAGAGAGCATGTGGAAACCTAGTGCAGTGGAAACTCCCATGTGGGTGACCCTAATGAATATTCCTAGTAATGGGAGCTGCAGAGACTAAACTGGTTATCTTCTGCAACCAGGTCAGGCTTCTAGTAGAGGAACTGGGACATTAACCCAGCTCCCAAAACTTTTGACCTACTGTGTGTCCTGCCTGAAAGATATGCTTGGGTAATGGTGGTACAGAAGTTGTGGGAGTGGACAACCAATGACTGGTACAACTTAAAGCCCATACCATAAGAGCAAGCCCCGAGTTGATGCCACCTGCGTGGCCAGAATCCAAGGCTGAATAGCCCAGAGACCTAGGATAGAACCAATCACTATTGTCAAACAAACAAACAAACAAACAATCCCCCCAAGCCCCCAAACCTAACCAAAAAAAAAAAACCAAAACAGCCAAAATCTAAACAACAAACAGCAACAAAATCCCATCCCCAAAATCTCAGTGACATAATTCTTAATGATATTCTGCTGTAGTCATAGTTCAGTGCCTAACCCAATTGTCATCAGAGAGGCTTCATCCAGCAACTGATGGGAGCAGATACAGAAACTCATGGCTAACATTATGTTTAGCTTGAGAAACCCCAAAGGAAGAGGTAGAGGAAGCATTGTAGGAACCAGAGGTATTCTACAGAGAATACCAGAAGGACATGGCCCACAGAACTAACTAAGCAGGGCTCAAGGGGCCTCACAGAGACTGAAGCAACAATTGTGGAGCCTGTTTGGGTCTGAGGTAGGTTGTATAGCTTGGTGTTCTTATGGGACTCCTAAAAGTGGGAGTGGGGCATCTCTGACTCTTTTGCCTGCTCTTGGGATCCTTTTCTTCCTATTGGGCTGCCTCATCCAGCCTTGATATGAAGATTTGTGCCTGGTATTGTAGTAACTTGTTATTCCATGTTCAACTACCTGTTTTTGTTCCATGCTACATGCTGTAGACACTCTGTAACTTTTCCTTTATTGAGAATAATTCAGGTGGTTCTAGTTCTGCTGTTCTGAAAAATACAAGAATGCTGGTGTCCTTATAGTGCAGTGGTTTTATTTTTCTTTGTAGGGTGGAGGTCTGGGTAGAGAAGTGAAGGTTGTTTTCTTTGTTAATGTAAATTGACAGAGACAATTACTTAAATTTTTGTGTATATTATATTTTGGTCATAATTTTTGTCCTCCCTCAACCCCTCCAGGGTCCTCCCCACCTCCCTTCCCAAGCATGTTATTTATTCCCCCATCTCATCTCTCTTAAAAAACACCATAAAACAAAAAACAGTAACAAAGGACAAAATAGCCAGCAGTTGGGAGGCAGAGGCAGGTGGATTTCTGAGTTCAAGGCCAGCCTGGTCTACAAAGTGAGTTCCAGGCCATCCAGGGCTATACAGAGAAACCCTGTCTCAAAAACCAAAAAACCAACCAAACAAACAAACAAACAAACAAAAAACCAAAGGACAAAATAAATAAACAAAAACCCAACAAGACAAAAACATGCCAAATAAAATGTGTGTGCACACGCGTGCGCACACGCGCGCGCGCGCGCGCGCGCGCGCACACACACACACACACACACACCAGTCCAGTTTGTGTTAGCCGAGTACTCTTGGATAAAGGAACTACCCCCAAGCGTGCTTGATACATCCAGTGGCACTCCATTGAAGAAAAACCCTTTTCTTTTCTTTTCTTTTCTTTTCTTTTCTTTTCTTTTCTTTTCTTTTCTTTTCTTTTCTCTTCTCTTCTCTTCTCTTCTCTTCTCTTCTCTTCTCTTCTCTTCTCTTCTCTTCTCTTCTCTTCTCTTCTCTTCTCTGTTCTTTTTTTTTATCTTATGTCAGGATCAATTTATTTACCATAATGCCTTATTTTATGTATTACATGTAGTTCAGGTCCTCATTTGCTCCTGTGTCTCTCTCATTTCATTTCCTTTAAACCACCTACCCACCTGTAAGCAGAATAAAATTTTTTATATATTTTTAATTTTTAATTAAATATTTTCTTTATATACATTTCAAATGCTATCCCGATAGTTCCCTATACCCTCCCTCTGCCCTGCTCCTCTACCCACCCACTCCTGCTTCTTGGCCCTGGCATTCCCCTGTACTGGGGCATATAAAGTTTGCAATACCAAGGGGCCTCTCTTCCCAGTGATGGCTGACTAGGCCATCTTCTGCTACATATGCAGCTAGAGACATGAGCTCTGGGGGTACTGGTTAGTTCATATTGTTGATCCACCTATAGGGTTGAAGATCCCTTCAGCTCCTTGGGTGCTTTCTCTAGCTTCTCCGTTGGGGGCCCTGTGTTTCATCTTATAGATGACTGAAAGAATGCACTTCTGTATTTGCCAGGCATTGGCATAGCCTCAGACAGCTATAACAGGGTCCCTTCAGCAAAATCTTTCTGGCATATGCAATAGTGTCTGGGTTTGGTGGTTGATTATGGGATGTATCCCCGGATGGGGTATTCTCTGGTTAGTCCATCCTTTTGTCTTTGTTTCAAACATTGTCTCTATAACTCCATTCATGGGTATTTTGTTCCCTATTCTAAGGAGGAATGAAGTATCCACCCGTTGGTCTTCCCTCTTCTTGATTTTCTTGTGTTTTGCAAATTGTATCTTGGGTGTTCTATGTTTCTGGGCAAATATCCACTTATCAGTGAGTGCATATCTAATGACTTCTTTTGTGATTGGGTTACCTCACTAAGGATGATATCCTCCAGATAGACCCATTTGTCCAAGAATTACCTAAATTCATTCTTTTTAATAGCTGAGTAGTACTCCATTGTGTAAATGTACCACATTTTCTGTATCCATTCTTCTGTTGAGGGACATCTGGGTTTTTTTTTCAGCTTCTGGCTATTATAAATAAGGCTGCTATGAACATAGTGGAGCATGTGTTTTTATCACCATTTGGAACATCTTCTGGGTATATGCCCAGGAGAGGTATTGCTGGATCTTCCGGTAGTATTATGTCCAATTTTCTGAGGAACATCCAGACTGATTTCCAGAGTGGTTGTACAAGCTTACAATCTCACCAGCAGTGGAGGAGTGTTCCTCTTTCAACATCCCTTGCCAGCATCTGCTGTCACCTGAAGTTTTGATCTTAGCCATTCTGACTGGTGTAAGGTGGAATCTCAAGGTTGTTTTGATTTCCCTGATGATTAAGGATGTTAAACTTTTTTTTTCCAGGTGCTTCTCAGCCATTCTTTATTCCTCAGTTGAGAATTCCTTGCTTAGCTCTGAACCCCATTTTTTAACGGGGTTATTTGAATTTCTGGAGTCCAGCTTCTTGAGCTCTTTGTATATATTGGATATTAGTCCCCTATCAGATTTAGGACTGATAAAATCCTTTCCCAATCTGTTGGTGGCCTTTTTGTCTTATTGACAGTGTCTTTTGCCTTACAGAAGCTTTGCAATTTTATGTGGTCCCATTTGTCAATTCTTTTTTTTAAATTAGGTATTTATTTCATTTACATTTCCAATCCTATTCGAAAAGTCCCCCACACCCTCCCACACCCACTCCCCCACCCACCCACTCCTACTTCTTGGCTCTGGCGTTCCCCTGTACTGAGGCAGATAAAGTTTGCACGACCAATGGGCCTCTCTCTTTACTGATGGCTGACTAGGCCATCTTCTGATACATATGCAGCTAGAGACATGAGCTCTGGGGAGTACTGGGTAGTTCATATTGTTGTTCCACCTATAGGGTTACAGATCCCTTTAGCTCCTTGGTTACTTTCTCTAGCTCCTCCATTGGGGGCCCTGTGATCCATCCAATAGCTAACTGCGAGCATCCACTTCTGTGTTTGCTAGGCCCTGGCATAATCTCACAAGAGACAGCTATATCTGGGTCCTTTCAGAATATTGCTAGTGTATGCAATGGTCTCAGCGTTTGGAAGCTGATTATGGGATGGATCCCTGGATATAGCAGTCTCTAGATGGTCCATCTTTTCCTCTCAGCTCCAAACTGTGTCTCTGTAACTCCTTTGATGGGTGTTTTGTTCTCAATTCTAAGAAGGGGCAAAGTGTCCACACTTTGGTCTTTGTTCTTCTTGAGTTTCATGTATTTAGCAAATTGTATCTTATATCTTGGGTATTCTAAGTTTCTGGGCTAATATCCACTTATCAGTGAGTACATATCGTGTGAGTTCTTTTGTGATTGGGTTACCTCACTCAGGATGATGCCCTCCAGGTCCATCCATTTGCCTAGGAATTTCATAAATTCATTCTTTTTAATAGCTGAGTAGTATTCCATTGTGTAAATGTACCACATTTTCTGTATCCATTCCTCTGTTGAGGGGCATCTGGGCTCTTTCCAGCTTCTGGCTATTATAAATAAGGCTGCTATGAACATAGTGGAGCATGTGTCCTTCTTACCGGTTGGGGACATCTTCTGGATATATGCCCATGAGAGGTATTGTGGGATCCTTTGGTAGTACTATGTCCAATTTTCTGAGGAACCACCAGACTGATTTCCAGAGTGGTTGTACAAGCTTGCAATCCCACCAACAATGGAGGAGTGTTCCTCTTTCTCCACATCCTCACCAGCATCTGCTGTCACCTGAATTTTTTTCCCATTTTTTATTAGGTATTTAGCTCATTTACATTTCCAATGCTATACCAAAAGTCCCCCATACCTACCCACCCCCACTCCCCTACCCACCCACTCCCCCTTTTTGGCCCTGGCGTTCCCCTGTACTGGGGCATATAAAGTTTGCGTGTCCAATGGGCTTCTCTTTCCAGTGATGGCTGACTAGGCCAACTTGTGATACATATGCATCTAGAGTCAAGAGCTCCGGGGTACTGGTTAGTTCATAATGTTGTTCCACCTATAGGGTTGCAGATCCCTTTAGCTCCTTGGCTACTTTCTCTAGCTCCTCCATTGAGAGCCCTGTGATCCATCCATTAGCTGACTGTGAGCATCCACTTCTGTGTTTGCTAGGCCCCGGCATAGTCTCACAAGAGACAGCTACATCTGGGTCCTTTCGATAAAATCTTGCTAGTGTATGCAATGGTGTCAGCGTTTGGATGCTGATTATGGGGTGGATCCCTGGATATGGCAGTCTCTACATGGTCCATCCTTTCATCTCAGCTCCAAACTTTGTCTCTGTAACTCCTTCCATGGGTGTTTTGTTCCCAATTCTAAGGAGGGACATAGTGTCCACACTTCAGTCTTCATTCTTCTTGAGTTTCATGTGTTTAGCAAATTGTATCTTATATCTTGGGTATCCTAGGTTTGGAGCTAATATCCACTTATCAGTGAATACATATTGTGTGAGTTCCTTTGTGAATGTGTTACCTCACTCAGGATGATGCCCTCCAGGTCCATCCATTTGGCTAGGAATTTCATAAATTCATTCTTTTTAATAGATGAGTAGTACTCCATTGTATAGATGTACCACATTTTCTGTATCCATTCCTCTGTTGAGGGGCATCTGGGTTCTTTCCAGCTTCTGGCTATTATAAATAAGGCTGCTATGAACATAGTGGTGCATGTGTCCTTCTTACCAGTTGGGGCATCTTCTGGATATATGCCCAGGAGAGGTATTGCTGGATCCTCCGGTAGTACTATGTCCAATTTTCTGAGGAACCGCCAGACTGATTTCCAGAGTGGTTGTACAAGCTTGCAATCCCACCAACAATGGAGGAGTGTTCCTCTTTCTCCACATCCACGCCAGCATCTGTTGTCACCTGAATTTTTGATCTTAGCCATTCTGACTGGTGTGAGGTGGAATCTCAGGGTTGTTTTGATTTGCATTTCTCTGATGATTAAGGATGTTGAACATTTATTTTTCAGGTGCTTCTCTGCCATTCGTTATTCCTCAGGTGAGAATTCTTTCTTTAGCTCTGAGCCCCATTTGTCAATTCTTGATCTTACAGCACAAGCTATTGCTTTTCTGTTTAGAAAAATTTCCCCTGGGGCCATATCTTTGAGGCTTTCCCCCACTTTCTCCTCTTAATTTCATTGTCTCTGGTCTTATGTGGAGGTCTTTGATCCACTTAAACTTGAGCTTTGTACAAAGAGATAAGAATTGATCAATTTGCATTCTTCTACATTACAACTGCCAGTTGTGCCAGCACCATTTGTTGAGCAGTCTTTTATGAGGCTATAGCAGTACCTGGCTAATACAGAGTGGATGCTCACAGTCATCTATAAGATGGAACACAGGACCCCCAATGGAGAAGCTAGAGAAAGCACCCAAGGAGCTAAAGGGGTCTGAAACCCTATAAGTGGAACAATAATATGAACTAACCAGTACCCCCAGAGCTGGTATCTCTAGCTACATATGTAGCAGAAGATGGCCTAGTTGGCCATCACTGGGAAGAGAGGCCCCTTGGTATTGCAAACTTTATATGCCCCAGTACAGGGGAATGCCAGGGCCAAGAACCGGGAGTAGGTGGGTAGGGGAGCAGGGTGGAGGGAGTGTATAGGGAACTTTCAGGATAGCATTTGGAATGTATATAAAGAAAATATCTAATTAAAAAAAAATTCGGTCTTTTTCCACTGGATGGTTTTAGGTCCCTTTTCAAAGATCAAGTGACCATAGGTGTGTGGATTCATTTCTGGGTCTTCAAGTCTATTCCATTGATCTACATGTCTGCCACTGTACCAGTACTATGCAGTTTTTATCACAATTGCTCTGCAGTACAGCTTAATGTTAGCTATGGTGATTCCACCATTCGTTCTTTTATCCTTGAGAAGAGTTTTTGCTATCCTAGGTTTTTTGTTATTCCAGATGAATTTGCAGATTGCCCTTTCTAATTCATTGAAGAATTGAGTTGGAATTTTGATGGGCATTGCATTGAATCTGTAGATTGCTTTTGGCAAGATAGCTATTTTTACTATCTTTTTTAAAAAAACTTATGTATGTATTTATTCAGGATTTTGAATCATGATCTGGCTATATATCCCAATTCTAAAATTTATGATGTAGCCCAGGCTAGCACTGAACTCATGTTCTTTCTGCTTCAGTTTCCCAAATTTTGGGATTTGTCTGCATTGCTCGGCATGGTGTCACGTACAGCCTTTCTTTAAGCTGATTTTCCTCACTAACTTTAAGTCACACCCGGTTATGCTATTACGTGCAATGGAAATAGGGTCGCAGATGCCCTTGTTTGAAGCATGAAGTCCTGCTTAGGGCCCCGTTCTGAGTTTAGGTAGAGGCTGCAGGCATGCGCAGAGCACCGTGCAACTGCTGTGCAGAGGTACACTGCTGTGTCTTCAGGTTGGGAGGCTGTGCAGTGTTTGCCACTTTTGTTGAAGAAAACTGTGAATCTTCCGTCTTCCTTCTTATCTACATTTGAGCATACAGATATCAGGAGTGTGCGGCTGTTGTAAGGGTATTTTTTGTACCAGGCAAAATAGTCAAACATATCATTATCGTAGTCACAATTCAGGATAGATATACCTCCCTCTTGAACAGTCAGCGATAGAGAGCTTTGCTTAACTTGCTAGCCATCAGTCTTCTGTTGACTCTTTACCCATCTGTGTTATCTATCCATCTTGGAGCCTGAATGAGATTAGTCGATGTCCTCTCTGTTCTCCAATGAGAAAAGCAATGGCACCGTCCTGCAGAGGCTGCACCCAACACTGGACTTTCTTCTTCAAAGTCACAAGATGCTAGAGGTAACCTATGTGCTTCAGTCTTGGCCACAGTGGAGCATGGTCAAACTCTCAGTGGCCTGCCTCTTAGAGCTGAGTCCTTCCTCTTCTGTATCTCTGCCAGAAGTCATCAGTGAAGAGCTACACTTCAGCATCTCTGTCACACGTTTTTTTTTTATTAGGTATTTTCTTCATTTACATTTCCAGTGCTATCACAAAAGTCCCCCATACCCTCCCCCCACTGCCCTCCCCCCCTCCACTTCTTGGCCCTGGTGTTCCCCTGTATTACACGACCAATGGGCCTCTCTTTCCACTGATGGCCGACTAGGCCATCTTCTGATACATATGCAGCTAGAGACATGAGCTCCAGGGGGGTACTGGTTAGTTCATATTGTTGTTCCACCTATAGGGTTGCAGTTCCCTTTAGCTCCTTGGGTACTTTCTCTACCTCCTCCATTGGGGTCCCTGTGATCCATTCAGTAGCTGACTATGAGCATCTACTTCTGTGTTTGCTAGGCTCTGGCATAGTCTCACAAGAGACAGCCCATTTTTACTATCTTGATCCTGCAAATCCATGAGCATGGGAAATCTTTCCATTTCTGAGATCTACAATTTATTTCTTCAGAGACTTAAAGTTCTTATCATACAGATCTTTCACTTCCTTAGTTAGAGTCACACCAAGGTATTTTATATTATTTGTGACTATTGTGAAGGGTGTTGTTTCCTGAATTTCTTTCTCAGTCCATTTATCATTTGTGTAGAGAAAGGCCATTGATTTATTTGAGTTAATTTTGTATCCAGTTACTTCACTGATGCTGTTTATCAGGTTTAGGAGTTCTCTGGTGGAATTTTTGGGATCACTTATATATACTATCATATCATCTGCAAATAGTGATATTTTGACTTCTTCCTTTCCAATTTGTATCCCCTTGATGTCCTTTTGTTGTCGAATTTCTCTAGCTAGAATTTCAAGCAATATTTTGAATAGGTAAAGAGAAAGTGGGCAGCCTTGTCTAGTCCCTGATTTTAGTGGGATTGCTTTGAGTTTCTCTGCATTTAGTTTGATGTTGGCTACTGGTTTGCTGTAGATTGATTTTATTATGTTTAGGTATGGGCCTTGAATTCCTGATCTTTCCAAGACTTTTATCATGAAGGGGTGTTGGATATTGTCAAATGCTTTCTCAGCATCTAACGAGGTGATCATGTTATTTTTGTCTTTGATTTTGTTTATATAGTGGATTACATTGATGGATTTCCATATATTAAACCATCCCTGCATCCTTGGGATGAAGCCTACTTGGTCATGATGTATGATCGTTTTGATGTGTTCTTGGATTCGGTTTGCGAGGATTTTATTGAGTATGTTTGCATCGATATTTATAAGGAAAATTGGACTGAATTTCTCTTTCTTTGTTGGATCTTTGTGTGCTTTAGGTATCAGGGTAATTGTGGCTTCATAGAATGAATTAGGAAGAGTATTTTCTGTTTCTATTTTGTGGAATAGTTTGAGTAGAATTAGAACTAGGTCTTCTTTGAAGGTCTGATAGAACTCTGCAGTAAACCCTTGTGGTCCTGAACTTTTTTTGATTAGGAGACTATTGATGACTGCTTCTATTTCTTTAGGAGAAATGGGACTGTTTAGATCGTTAATCTGATCCTGATTTAACTTTGGTACCTGGTATCTGTCTAGGAAGTTGTCCATTTCATCCAGATTTTCTAGTTTTTGTTGAGTATAGCCTTCTGTAGTAGGATCTGATGATGTTTAGGATTTCCTCAGGTTCTGTTGTTATGTCTCCTTTTTCATTTTTGATTTTGTTAATTAGGATACTGTCCCTGTACCCTCTAGTTAGTCTGGCTAAGGGTTTATCTATCTTGTTGATTTTCTCAAAGAACCAGCTCCTGGTTTGGTTGATTCTTTGAATAGTTCTTTTTTGTTTCCACTTGGTTGATTTCAGCCCTTAGTTTGATTATTTCCTGCCGTCTACTCCTCTTGGGTGAATTTGCTCCCTTTAGTTGTAGAGCTTCTAGGTGTGCTGTCAGGCTGCTAGTGTATGCTCTTTCTAGTTTCTTTTTGGAGGGACTCAGGGCTATGAGTTTTCCTCTTAGGACTGCCTTCATTGTGTCCCATAAGTTTGGGTATGTTGTGGCTTCATTTTCATTAAAATCTAAAAAGTCTTTAATTTCTTTCTTTATTTCTTCCTTGACCAAGGAATCATTGAGTAGAGTGTTGTTCAGTTTCTATGTGAATGTTGGCTTTCTATTATTTATGTTGTTATTGAAGATCAGCCTTAGTCCGTGGTGATTAGATAGGATGCATAGAATAATTTCAATATTTTTGTATCTGTTGAGGCCTGTATTGTGACCAATTATATGGTTAATTTTGGAGGAGGTACCATGAGGTGCTGATAAGAAGGTATATCCTTTTGTTTTAGGATAAAATGTTCTGTAGATATCAATTAACTCCATTTGTTTCATAACTTCTGTTAGTGTTCATGTGTCTCTGTTTAGTTTCTGTTTCCAGGATCTGTCCATTGATGAGAGTGGGGTGTTGAAGTCTCCCACTATTATTGTGTGAGGTGCAATGTGTGCTTTGAGATTTACTAAAGTTTTTTCAATGAATGTGGCTGCCCTTATATTTGGAGCATAGATATTCAGAATGGACAGTTCATCTTGGTAGATTTTACCTTTGATGAGTATGAAATACACATTGCTGTCTTTTTTGATAGCTTTGGGTTGGAAGTCAATTTTATTCGATATTAGAATGGTTATTCCAGCTTGTTTCTTTTGACCATTTGCTTGGAAAATCGTTTTCTAGCCTTTCACTCTGAGATAGTGTCTGTCCTTTTCCCTGAGGTGGGTTTCCTGTAAGCAACAAAATGTTGGGTCCTGTTTGTGTAGCAGGTCTATTAGTCTAAGTCTTTTTTTTTGGGGGGGGGGGAGTTGAGTCCATTGATGTTAAGAGAAATCAAAGAAAAGTAATTGTTGCTTCCTGTTATTTTTGTTAAAGTTGGGATTCTGTTCTTGCGGCTGTCTTCTTTTGGTTTGTTGAAGGATTACTTTCTTACTTTTTCTATGGTGTAGTTTCTGTCCTTATGTTGGTGTTTTCCCTTTATTCTTTGAAGGGCTCGATTCGTGGAAAGATGTGTGAATTTGGTCTTTTCATGGTATACTTTGGTTTCTCCATCTGTGGTAATTGAAAGTTTTGCTGGGTATAGTGTCCTGGGCTGGCATTTGTGTTCTCTTAGGGTCTGCATAACATCTTTCCAGGATCTTCTAGCTTTCATAGCCTTTGGTGAGAAGTCTGAAGTACTTCTAATAGGCATGCCTTTATATGTTATTTGACCTTTTTCCCTTACTGCTTTTAATATTTTGTCTTTATTTAGTGCATTTGTTGTTCTGATTATTATGTTTCAGGAGGAATTTCTTTTCTGGTCCAGTCTATTTGGAGTTCTGTAGGCTTCTTGTATGTTCATGAGCATCTCTTTCTTTAAGTTTGGGAAGTTTTCTTCTATAATTTTGTTGAAGATATTTGCTGGCTCTTTAAGTTGAAAATCTTCATTCTCATCTACTCCTATTATCTGTAAGTTTGGTCTTCTCATTATATCCTCGATTTCCTGGATGTTTTGAGTTAACATCTTTTTGTGCTTTGTGTTTTCTTTGATTGTTGTTCCTATGTTGTCTATGGAATCTTCTACACCTGAGATTCTCTCTTCCATCTCTTGTATTCTGTTGCTGATGCTTGCATCTATGGTTCCAGATTTCTTTCCTAGAGTTTCTATCTCTAGCGTTGTCTCACTTTGGGTTTTCTTTATTGTTTCTACTTCCCTTTTTAGGTCTTGGATGGTTTTGCTTAATTCCATCACCTGCTTGGTTGTGTTTTCCTGTATTTAAGGACTTCTACCTCTTTAGCAGTGTTCTCCTGTATTTCTTTAAGTGAGTTACTAAATTTCTTCTTGATGTCCTGTACCAGCATCATGAGATATCATTGTAAATATGAGTCTTGCTTTTTGGGTGTATTGGGGCATCCTGGACTGGCTAAGGTGGGAGTGCTGGGTTCTGATGATGGTGAGTGGTCTTGGTTTCTTTTAGTAAGATTCTTACGTTTGTCTTTCATCATCTGGTAATCTCTGGAGTTAGTTGTTATAGTTGTCTCTGGCTGGAGCTTGTTCCTCCTGTGATTCTATTAGCCTCTGTCAGCAGACCTGGGAGTTTAGCTCTTTCCTGAGTCTCAGTGGTCAGAGTACTCTCTGTAGGCAAGCTCTCCTCTTTCAGGGAAGGTGCACAGATGTCTGGCGTTCAGACCTGCCTCCTGGCTGAAGATGAAGGCCTGAAATGCGGCCTGTCCCAGAGGCCGTGTCACTATTGCAGATAGCTTCTTTGTTTGGGATGGGACTTTGTGACCACTTCCTCTTCTACAAGTTAGGATTTTGTCTGACTTGAACCAGGTCTTGTTCTTGTGTATGCAATCCAGTCTCTGTAAGTTCATATATTTCTCAACCCTCTCTTTTTCTGGAAGATACCATTTTCTCAAAGTCATCTAATCCCTCTGCTCTTACAGTCTTACTACCTGACTACCTCACAGATCCCTGAGCCTTGAGAGAGGGGTATGATGAAGACATTCTACTTAGTGTTCACCATGCCAAAGCCCTTCAGTCTGCACATTGTCTAATTGTGGATCTCTGTGTCCATACTTGTCTTTTGCAAGAATAAGCTGTGATGAGGGTTGAGTGATATTCATACTTCATAATTTGTGGCAGTAGTCGGGAGTGCCTAAGTCTTTATATCCCTCAACCTTTGGTGTTCTCAAACTTCACTTTTGCTAGCTGGCATGCATAATTTCTTTTACCTTTACCTGACCGCTAGAGCTTAAGAAGCTTTAAAGGGTTTATTGATCTTTCATCTCCTAAAGGAAAAATGTTTTTTTTTTGTCCAAATGTCTGTTGTATTGCTCATTTATCATCGGATCAATTTATGGCACTCTATTAATTAATATTAATATAATATTACACATATTAACTTTCTACCATATATGTGAAATGGCTTTCCTTTCATGTTGCCATCTGATTTGCTTTTGATGTCACTAAAGGTTTTTTAGCAAGGCAGATAATAACCAGGTTATGTTAATATTTTTGAAAATTTATTTTGCAGTCACATGGTAGACTAATAGAAAGAAGGACTGGTGGTATCTGGGAAGCTACTGGGAAGGAGTCTATTAGAGATGTCCCACTAGAAAAGAGAGTGAGGGGCTGTATTAAGTAAATAACAGTGAAAAAGGAGAACACGAAGGAGGAGGAGGAGAGAATGTGAGAAGAAGAAGGAGGAGGAGGAGAGGAGGAGGAGGAGAGAATGTGAGAAGAAGAAGGAGGAGGAGGAGAATAGGAGGAAGAAGGAGGAAGAAGGAGGAAAAAGGAGGAAGAAGGAGGAAGAAGGGGAAGAAGGGGGAAGAAGGAGGAAGAAGGAGGAAGAAGGAGGGGAAGGAGGAGGGTGAGGAGGAGGAGGAGGAGGAGGAGGAGGAGGAGGAAGAAGAAGAAGAAGAAGAAGAAGAAGAAGAAGAAGAAGAAGAAGAAGAAGAAGAAGAAGAAGAAGAAGAAGAAGAAGAAGAAGAAGAAAACAGATTTAAGAGTCCAAGGAAACAAAATCTGTGTGATGTTCTGACTAAATGGTGTGGCAAGGGATTTGATGTCGACTTTCAGGTTACCAAGTCAGATAAACAGGACGATGTTGATGGCCCTTACTGAGAAGATGCAGAGGCACTGGTGGAATAGAGGTATTACTTTGTCAGTGTGTTTTAGGGGCATAGCATTCCAAAGAACAGGTAAGTAGATTTTGTGGCACACAGGTAATGATTAAGTTTAAGCATGCAGTTAGTGAAACTTCTCAAAGGAATGGGTTCCTGAGGAGTGTAGAGTTCAGAGGAGGCAGCCCATGGATACCTATGCTTAAGGGTCCATGCAGAATAGATGTTGATAGCAGAGGCTCTTTTTTTCTTTTCTTTTTGAGATTATAATTACATTATTTCCTTCTCTTTCTTTTCTCCAAGCCTAACATATTCCTTCTTTGCTTCCTTTTAAATGTATGTCCTCCTTTTTCATTATATGCACACATGAGTGAGTGTGTGTGTGTGTGTGCACACGTGCACACACGTGAGCATACGCACACATGCATGCATGTGTGTTCCTAAATATAACCTGCTCAGTTTGTATAATGTTACTTTCATGTGTGTTTTCAGGGATGATCATTTGGTATTGGGTACTCACTAAGTATCGTTCAGTTACCCTAGTTCCTTGTGTGAGGTTGCAGCCTCATGGCCTTCCTCCCATTTTCTTTCACATGTCTATTTATATTACCCTTGTTCAACTCATGTTTAGTCATGTTAGTGAGATGAGATGGGTGTTACTAGGAGATATAATCTCACAGCACAGGCCCTAATCCTCTGACTCTTACAATCTTTTCTCTCTAGAGGCTCTTTCTTTGTATGAGGCCCCATAGTGCTCATCAGAGACAGAAAACCCTTCGGCTGGATCTTCTTTGTCTTGAGTTGGGGTCAATCTAAGGAGAAGAATATGATAGATGTTAATGTATGAGACGTACCTTCACTTCTGGAGACAATTTTCTCTCTCTCATCTCCTTTCCTTCACTGTAGCTTTGGCTGGATCTGGGGATCCCACCGCACATTTCATTGCAAGCCTATAGTCTCATTGTGACTACCTATTTGCCTCCTGTTCCAAGATTCCTGCCAGGAAACCAACACACCCTACTGTTTAGTCACCGTTTTCTTCTTCTTCTTCTTCTTCTTCTTCTTCTTCTTCTTCTTCTTCTTCTTCTTCTTCTCCTTCTCCTTCTCCCTCTCCCTCTCCCTCTCCCTCTCCCTCTCCCTCTCCCTCTCCCTCTCCCTCTCCCTCTCCCTCTCCCTCTCCCTCTCCCTCTCCCTCTCCCTCTCCCTCTCCCTCTCCCTCTCCCTCTCCTCCTCCCCCTCCCCCTCCCCTCCTCCTTCTCTTTCTCCTCCTTCTTCTCCTTCCCCACTTTGCACAAGTCCAGGCCTATTTGTAACCTTTGTTGCAGGGAAACATCTCAGCGAAAGGTGACAGACTCTCACACTAATTCACCCAGCTAATTTATGCCAAGGCAGTGAAATGGGTTCTCCTTCATGAAGTTCCAGCAAATGAGCTCACCCACATTTGGTTTTCAATTTAAAAGACTACTCCAAGATCTGGCCTGTCTTCCAAATACCAGAAAACTGGCTCTTGACCATATGGAAATATTTGTTGTATAAACTAGATTGATATGCAGCAGTTTTAAAAGTTACTTCTCAGTTGTTTGCCTAATGGGGGGAAAGATGTTCCAGGTAGCAGAAAGAGAACACACGAGAGTTTGTCTCAGTGGATAGTGCCACAGTTTTACAGAAGGAATTGTGATCATAGACATGATCTAAGACTTCAGCATTTATGGAAGAACAACACACACTATGTAAAACACCTGGTCCTTTAAACAGGAATCTGATACTTTCTCATTTATCCAAATGTGCCTTGGTGATTAACTCATAGGGTTTGGCTCAGGGGCTGTTTGTCTCTTTATTCTGATGCGATGTAAACTTGGCACAAATCTGGGGCCATACATAGTTTAAGCTGCCATGGTCCATGAGTCATGACCGTTGAATGCTATGCTTGGGAGGAGCTTGGAGACTATCTAGCCGTACCTCTCACTGTTCAGGTGAGAAAACTGAGAATAAAAACATGCCCACAATCATAGGATCAACTAACACAGGTGGCTCAAACTTTTTATATTAGCATACAAATATTATTTCATTAGGGCAGCTTTCAAACAATTTTTTTGTTTCACTTCATGTTTTTTGCTCTCATCTCCCCCACCTTTTTATCCTCTCCTGCTCATGTCACATGTATGAATCCTTATCCAGATTTCTTGACATCTTCTAGTTTCTTCTTTGGTCTACCATATAGTTTCAAAGCCTACACCCACTCTTACCCCCACTTTTTACATCCATCCATGCATATACAATAAAAGCCAGGATACACATATGGGAGAGAAGTTGAGATTTTTATCTCTCTGAATCTGTGTCACCTCATTTAATCTAATTCTTTCCAGATTTACTTAGTTTTCTTTTTTGTTTTCAAATTTCATTTTTTATAGATGAGTAAAATTATATTATGTATATATGCCAGATTTTCATTATCCATTCATCAGTTGATAGACATCTAAGAATGGTATAGGAAAATGAATTCTTTTCTAGCATCCATATTTCCTTCTATAATGACATAAGTGTACTATGCTTGGGTTCCCAAGACCTTAGTCTGATGGAATTAGTGCGTGATATAGTGTTATTAACTGTCAGTGGCTTATGAAATGACGTTGCTACGGACACTATCAATTCTATTTCCATTCTTCCAACACCCAATTTCTCCAAATAAACATACAAGTAAGGCGATTTGAGCCTCAGACAAGGACTCTGAGCTCTTATCCAAAAAGTTGTCCACTTCTATTTTTCCTTTACAGGAAATAGAGTTGTTGCTGATTTTGACCATGAGCAATAAGGATCTGGAATCATGGAAGAATCTAGAAGCATTGTTGGTATGGTCTTCATATGCTTAAACATGTCCACCAAATATTAATGTACTGGCAGCAGGTTTTCTCAATGTGATTGTGCTGTAATTATTAAGAGGTTGGGCTTAATGGATGATAATTAGGTCCTGGAGGCACTATCCATAGAAGGGATTAATAAATGTTCCATGGGACTAAATTAATTTCTGTGAGGATGAGTTGGTATAGGGGACCATGAATACCTTGCTACCATGGCTTGTTTGTACTCTCGTGCCCTCCTACCATTGTGGTGCGATCTGCCATGAGGTCATCACCAGAGCCTAGCAGATGTTTTCTTCTTGCTCTTAAGGTTCCAGAGTTCTGGTAAAAATGCATTTCTCTTTTTAAAAAAAAAAAAGAATCCAATTTTTGGCATTTTTGTTATAAAAATAGTGAGAAAAATTTGAAGGAGTAAAGAAAAATGTTTTAAAAAGTTGAGGAACCATTAAAACAAACCAGACATTAGATTGTTAAAAAGGAAGGTCAGACAAAGGCATGGCCACCGATCAACTCCACTCTTTCAACTTCTCTTTATTCTTGATCTGTAGTGATCTGTAATATTTTTAATATCAATAGAGATTGCCTAAAATACTTCCTCTATGTACTGACTCTACTAATAAGCTGAAGGATATTAATGACCAGAAATTAAACAGTGCAGTTTTGTTTGTTTAATTTTTACTTTTTATGCTAGCAAAAATAAATAATATAGTACAAAAAGGAAAATATAACTAATTAATATCTCTAACATAGTAATGTCTATTTATTTATGTTTATTTATCCTTCTCTCATACAATACATGCCATACAATACATGACTGCAGCCTCCCTTCCTCTATTCTTCCCAGTTTTCCCTCCACTCACCCTCTCCCCCAGATTCATTCCTACTCCGTTTTCCTTAAGAAAAGAATAGACCTCCCAGGGATATCAACCAAACATGGCATAGCAAGATACAATCAATCCAGTCATAAACCCTTATATCAAGACTAAACAAGGCAATCCAATAGGAGAAAAAGAGTCCCAAGAACAGGCAAAAGGGTCAGAGACACCTCCCACTCGCAATGTTAGGAGTCCCACAAAAATCGAAGCTAAACAACCACAACATATATGCAGAGGACTTAGCTCAGACCACTACAGGCTCTGTGATTGCTGCTTCAGTCTCTGTGAGCCCTATGAGCCTGTTTAGTTGTTTCTGTGGGCTGTTCTTCTGCTGTCTTCAACCCCTCTGGCTTCCACAATCCTTCCTCCTCCTCTTTCATGGGGTTCTCTGAGCTCTGCCTAATGGTTGGCTGGGAATCTTTGCATGTTTCCATTGGCTTTTTGGAGGAAGCCTTTCTGATGATGATTGGGCTAGGCACTGATCCATGAGTATAGCAGAATATCATTAGGAATCATTTCATTGGATTTTTTTTTTTTTTTTTTTTTTTTTGCCAGTAGTATTTGGTTCTACCCTTGGTCTTTGGGCAATCCACTTTCCAGTTTCTCGACATTCAAGCAATGCTGGGCATGGGCTCCCTCTCATGTCATGGGCCTCAAGTTAGACCAGGTAAAGTGAAACTTGTAT
The DNA here is from genome assembly GCF_000001635.26 of Mus musculus. NCBI lineage: Eukaryota > Metazoa > Chordata > Mammalia > Rodentia > Muridae > Mus > Mus musculus. Next base: position 10,570,538 of record NC_000070.6, on the reverse strand, counting down.
CAAAGTTAGTCAGAAATTGTCATGACTAGGAGAGGTAGACTTTCTGTAAGAAACGTAATCTATGCATATGCACACACAGGCAGCATACCTAGATTTGTTAACCTATCTCCACTTAAAAGTGTTGATGTAAACTTTATATTAATTTGAAAGTTAATTTTTAAATGTAAATTATGAGATACTCAAACACTGAGAAGCTCCACACATAGAGCTGTGTTTGGAGAAAGCATTGACAATCTCTAGTCCAAGAACCTAAATATTGTTCATTTCTTTTGACCCTAAAGCACATTTCAGACATCTCTCAGTAGAAACATTAAGACAAAAATTATTATTCTGAAATTCCCAAAGCTTCAAGTCTATAAGATCTTATAGAAGACATTGGGATAGTAGAGAAGTTTAGGATTTTCTTTATGTCTGGCTTTAAAATACATGCCTTGGAAAACAGAGATTTCTGGTGTTGCCTTTTCACTGACTTGAAATGTAAGACTGAAATTTTTGTGGCTGCTTCTGGCAGACTTCAAAATTTGATTTCTGACCCTTAGAGAATACCTATTTTCCTTTTATATCTGTATGGCCAGTGGCCTTGTACACAGCCTATCTGAGCTGTATATAGGCGCTTTCCAAAGCTCGAGTCTTGCTGGATATCACTCAGGGATTTTGGCTACGTGCAGATACTTTTGTGTCTGAATAATCCCATCTAAATTTTTGAACCCCTGTAGGCTAGATTTTTTTTTATCCTTTATAACTATTTTATTTTATTTTTTTGATTGGATATTATCTTTATTTACATTTCAAATGTTTTCCCTTTCTAGGTCTCCCCTTTGGGAACCCCCTATCTAATGCCCCCTCACACTGCCTCTATGAGGATGGTCCCCTACCCACCCATTCCCTTCCCTCTCTCTGTCATTCCCCTACACTGGGGCATTGAACACCCTCAGGCCAAAGGGCCTCTCCTCCCACTGATATCTAGCAAGGCTATCCTCTGCCACATATGTGGCCAGTGCCATGGTTTGCTCCATGTATATTCTTTGGTTGTTGGTCCAGTCCCCAAGAGCTCTGGGTGGCTGGGCCTGTTGACACTGTTGCTCCCTCCATGGGGTTGCAACCCCCCTCAGCTTCTTCAGCCTCTTCTCCAACTCTATTGGGGACCCCCGAGTTCAGTCTAAAGGTTGGCTGTGAGCTTCCACCTCTGTATCTCAGATTCTGGCCTCTCAGGAGACAGCCATATCAGGCTTCCATCAGCAAGCACTTCCTGGCATTGACAATAATGTCCGGGTTTGTTGGCTGTATATGGGATGGAGCCTCAGGTGGGGCAGTCTCTGTATGGCCTTTCCTTAAGTCTTGGCTCCACACTTTGTCCCCACATTTCCTCATGTGAGTATTGTGTTCACCCTTCTAAAAAGCACTGAAGCATCTGCGTTTTGGTCTTCCTTCTTCTTAGGTTTCATATGGTCTGTGAATGGAATCTTGGGTAGTCTGAACTTTGGGCTAATATCCTCTTATCAGCGAGTACATATTGTGTTTGTTCCTTTGTGACTGAGTCATTTCACTCGGGATGATATTCTCAAGTTCCATTCATTTGTCTGCAAATTTCATGAAGTCGTTTTTAATAGCTGAATAGTATTCCATTGTGTAAATGTTCTACATTTTTTGTATCCATTCCTCTATTGAGGGACATCTGGGTTCTTTCCAGCTTCTGGCTACTATAAATATGGCTGTTATGAGCATAGTAGAGCATGTGTCCTTATTACATGTTGGAACATCTTCTGGGTATATGCCCAGGAGTGGTATAGCTGGGTCCTTAGGTAGTACTATGTCCAATCTTCTGAGGAACCACCACACTTATTTCTAGCTTTCAACCCCACTAGCAATGGAGGAGTGTTTCTCTTTGCCACATCCTTGCCACCATCTGCTGTCACCTGAGTTTTTTATTTTAGTCATTCTGACTGGTATGAGGTAGAATTTCAGGGTTGTTTTGATTTGCATTTCCCAGATGACTAAGGATGTTGAACATTTCTTTAGGTGTTTCTCAACCCTTCGAGTTTCCTCAGTTGAGAATTCTCTGTTTAGCTCTGTTCCCCATTTTTTAATAGAGCTATTTGGTTCTCTGGAGTTTAACTTTGTAAGTTTTTTGTATATATTGGATATTAACCCTCTATTGGATGTAGGATTGGTAAAGATCTTATCCCAATCTGTTGGTTGCTGTTTTGTCCTATGACAGTGTCCTTTGCCTTACAGAAGCTTTGCAATTTTATAAGGTCCTATTTGTCAGTTTTTGATGTTAGAGCATAAGTCATTTGAGTTCTGTTCGGGAACTTTCCCTCTGTGCCCATGTGTTCGAGACTTTTCTCCACTTTCTTTTCTATTAGATTCAGTGTATCTGGTTTTATGTGGAGGTCCTTGATCCACTTGGACTTGAGGTACAATGAGATAAGAATGGATCAATTTGCATTCTTCTACATGTTGACCTCCAGTTGAACCAGCACCATTTGTTGAAAATGCTATCTTCTTTCTACTGGACAGTTTTAGCTCCTTTTCAAAGATCAAGTGACCATAGGTGTGTGGGTTTATTTCTGTGTCTTCAATTCTATTCTATTGATTTTTCCTGCCTTCAACTGTACAAATACCATGCAGTTTTTATCACTATTGTTCTGTAGTACAGTTTGAAGTCAGAAATGATTATTCCCCCAGAAGTTTTTATATTGTTGAGAACAGTTTTTTGCTATCTTTTTTTTTTTATTCCAAATGTATTTGAGAATTGCCCTGTGAGTTGGAATTTTGATGGGGATTGCATTCAATCTGTAGATTGTTTTTGGCAAGATGGCCATTTTTAGTATATTAATCCTGCCAATCGATGATCGTGGGAGATCTTTCCATCTTCTGAGATTTTCAATTTCTTTCTTCAGAGTCTTGAAGTTCTGGTTATACCGATCTTTCACTTGTTTTGTTAGAGTCACACCAAGATATTTTATATTATTTGTGACTATTAAGAAGGGTCATGTGTCCCTAATTTCTTTCTTAGCCCATTTATCCTTTGAGTATAGGAAGGCTACTGATTTATTTGAGTTAATTCTATATCTGGCCACTTTGCTGAAGTTGTTTATCAGCTGTAGGAGTTCTCTGGTGGAGTTTTGGGGATCCCTTAAGTATACTACTATATCATCTGCAAATAGTGATATTTTGACATCTTCCTTTCCAATTCATAACCATTTGACATCCCTTTGTTGTCTATTTTCTCTAGCTAGAACTTCAAGAACTATATTGAATAGATAGGGAGAGAGAGGAAAGCCTTGTCTAGTCCCTGATTTTAGTGGGATTGCTTCAATTTCTCTCCATTTAGTTTGATATTGGCTACTGGTTTGCTGTATATTGATTTTACTATGTTTAGTTATGGGCCTTGAATTCCTGCTCTTTCCAAGACTTTTAACATGAAGGGATGTTGAATTTTGCCAAATGCTTTTTCAGCATCTAATGAAATGATCATGTTTTTTTTTTCCTCTGAGTTTGTTTGTGTAGTGGCTTACATTGGTGGATTTCCATATATTGAACCAACCCTGCATCCCTGGGATGAAACCTTCTTCATCATGGTGAATGATCGTTTCGATGTGGTCTTGGATTCATTTTGTGAGAATTTTATCGAGTATTTTTGCTTCGATATTCATAAGGGAAATTGATCTGAGGTTCTATTTTTCTTGTTGGGTCTTTGTGAGGTTTTGGTATGTTTATAATTGTGGGTTCATAGACTAAATTGGGTAGTGTTCCTTCTGCTACTATTTTGTGGAATAGTTTGAAGAGTATTGGTATTAGGTCTTCTTTGAAGATCTGATAGCATTCTGCACTAAACCCATCTGGTCCTAGGCTTTTTTTGGTTGGGAGACTTTTAATGACTGCTTATTTCTTTAGAGGCTGTGGGACTGTTTAGATGGTTTATTTTATCCTGATTTAACTTTGGTTTTTGGTATCTGTCTAGAATATTGTCCATTTTATCCAGGCATTCAAATTTAATTAAATATAGGCTTTTGTAGTAGAGTCTGTTTTTTTTTTTAATTTTCTCAGTTTCTTTTGTTATATCTCCTTTTTCATTTCTGATTTTGTTCATTTGGATACTGTCACTGTGCCCTCTGGTTAGTCTGGCTAAGGGTTTATAAATCTTGTTGATTTTTTTCAAAGAACCAGCTCCTGGTTTTGTGGATTCTTTGTATAGTTCTTTTGGTTTCTACTTTGTTGATTTCAGCCCTGAGTTTGATTATTTCCTGCCATCCACTCTTCTTGGGTGTATTTGCTTCTTTTTTTTCTAGAACTTTGAGGTGTGCTGTTAAGCTGCTAGTGTATACTCTCTCCAGTTTTCTTTTGGAGACACTCAGATCTGAGTTTTCCTTTTAGCACTGCTTTCATTGTGTTCCATACGTTTGGGTATGTTGTACCTTCATTTTCATTAAATTCTAAAAAGTCTTTAATTTCTTTATTTCTTTCTTGACCAAGTTATTATTGAGTAGGGAGTTGTTCAGCTATCTTGTGTATGTGGGCTTTCTGTTGTTTTTGTTTCTACTGAGACCAGCCTTAGTCCATGGTTATCTGACAGGATGCATGGGATTATTTCAATCTTCTTGTATATGTTGAGGCCTGTTTTGTGATTGATTATATGGTCAATTTTGGTGCTGAGAAGAAGGTGTATTGTTTTGATTTAGGATGTAATGTTTTATAGCTATCTGTTGAATCCCTCTGGTCCATACCTTCTATTAGTTTCAATGTGTCTCTGTTTAGTTTGTGTTTCCATGATCTGTCCATTGATGTAAGTGTGGTGTTGAAGTTTCCCACTGTTATTGTGTGAAGTGCAATGTGTACTTTGAGGTTTAGATGAATTTATTTTATGAATGTGGTTGACCTTGCATTTGGAGCACAGATGTTCAGAATTGAGAGTTCATCTTGGTAGATTTTTTCTTTGATGAATATGAAGTGTCCTTCCTTATCTTTTTTGATAACTGTTGGTTGAAAGTTGCTTTTATTTGATATTAGAAAGGCTACTCCAGCTTGTTTCTTGGGATCATTTGCTTGGAAAATTGTTCTCCATACCTTTACTCTGAGGTAGAGTCTGTCTTTGACATTGAAGTTTGTTTTGCAAAATGCTGGGTCCTTTTTACATATCCAGTCTGTTAGTCTGTTTTTTTTTTTTTAAATTGGGAAATTGAGTCCATTGATGTTAAGAGAGATTAAGGTATAGTGATTGTTGCTTCCTGTTATTTTGATGTTATTTTTATGTTTATATGGCTGTCTTCTTTTGGGTTTGTTGAAAGACTACTACTTTCTTGCTTTTATTAGGGTATAATAATACCTTTCTTGTGTTGTCATTTTCCATCTATTACCCTTTTAAGGGCTGGATTTGTGGAAATATATTGTGTAAATTTGGTTTTGTCATGGAATATCTTGGTTTCTCCATCTATGGTGATTGAGATTTTTCTGGGTATAGTAGCCAGGGCTGGCATTTGTGTTCTCTTAGTGTCTGTATAACATCTGTCCAGTATCTTCTGGCTTTCATAGTCTCTGCTGAGAAGTCTGGCATCATTCTAATAGGCCTGACTTTATATGTTACTTGGCCTTTTTCCCTTACTGCTTTTAATATTCCTTCTTTATTTTGTGTATTTGTTGTTCTGATTATTATGTGTCAGGAGGAATTCCTTTTCTGGTCCAGTCTATTTGGAGTTCTGTAGGCTTCTTGTATGTTCATGGGCATCTCTTTCTTTAGGTTAGGGAAGTTTTCTTCTATAATTTTGTTGAAGATATTTGCTGGCCCTTTAAGTTGAAAATCTTCATTTTCATCTACTCCTATTATCTGTAGATTTGGTCTTCTCATTGTGTCCTGGATTTCCTGTATATTTTGAGTTAGGATCTTTTTGCATTTTGCATTTTCTTTGATTGTTGTGTCCATGTTCCCTATGGAATCTTCTGCACCTGAGATTCTCTCTTCCATCTCTGTATTCTGTTGCTGATGCTTGCATCTATGGTTCCTGGTTTCTTCCCTAGAGTTTCTATCTCCAGAGTTTTCTCCCTTTGGGTTTTCTTCATTGTTTCTACTTCCATGTTTAGATCTTGGATGGTTATGTTCAATTCCATTGCCTGTTTGGATGTGTTTTCCTGTAATTCTTTAAGGGATTTTTGTGTTTCTTCTTTAAGGACTTCTACCTGTTTAGCAGTGTTTGCTTGTAGTTTTTTAAAGACTTCTACCTGTTTAGCAGTGTTCTCCTGTAATTCCTTGAGGAATTTTTGTGCTCCCTCTTTAAGGGCTTCTACCTATTTAGCAGTGTTCTCCTGTATTTCTTTAAGTGAGTTATTAATGCCTTTCTTAAAATCTTCTATCACTATCATGAGACATGATTTTAAATCTGCATCTTGCTTTTTGAGTGTGTTGGGGTATCCAGGACTCATTGTGGTGGGCATACTGGGTTCTGATGATGCCCAGTGTTCTTGGCTACTGTTAGTAAGATTCTTTCATTTGCCTTTTGCCATCTGGTAATCTCTGGTGTTAATGTTCAAGTTGTCTCTGGCTAGAGCTTGATTCTCCTGTGATTGTTAGCCTCTGTCAGCACTTCTGGGAGTCCAACTCTCACCTGAGTTCCAGTGGACAGAGCACTCTCTGCAGGCAAGCTCTCCTCTTGCAGGGCAGGTGTCCAGAAGTCTGGAGCGCTGATCCACCTCCTGAGTCCTGGGGTCAGAGCCCTCTCTGTAGGCCGACTCTCCTCTGGCAAGGAAGGTGCCCAGCGGTCTGGGTCTCAACTCCACCTCCTGGTTGAGGATGAAAGCCAGACAGGACCCTGTCCAAGAAGCTCTGTTGCTTCTGTCACCTATGTGCTCTGAGGTCCTGGGTGTGCTAGGGGTCCTGGTGTGTGGAAAGTCCTCTGAGGCCCTAGACGCCCTCGACTGGGTTCACGCAGAAGATGGTGGGCCAGCCCCAACCTGAACAGATCCCAGCCTCTGGTCAGGCAGGGTTCCTCCATCCCTGTTCCTGCTGGCACGAGACCCTCCTCGATTCTTTGGAGCTGATGTTGTGTTCCACTCACCTGTGATCCCTAGGGATCCTGAGATCCTGCAGCATTGAGAGTACTCTTGGGCCCCTGGAGGCTTCCAGTGGGTTCAGGGGGAAGATAGTGGGGCTAGCCCTGACTGGAACAGATCCCAGCCTCTGGTTGGGCGGGGTTCTCTCCTGCATTTCTTTAAGGGAGTTATTTATGTCCTTTTTAAAGTCCTCTATCATCATCAAGAGATGTGATTTTAAATCAGAGTCTTGCTTTTCTGGTTTGTTGGGGTATCCAGGTCTCACTGTAGTGGGAGAACTGGATTCTGATGATGCCAAGTAACCTTGGTTTCTGTTGCTTATGTTCTTGCTTTTGTCTTTCACCATCTGGTTATCGCTTATGTTAGCTGGTATTGCTGTTTCTGACTGTGGCTTGTCCTTCCTGAAAGCCTGTGTGTCAGTACTCCTGGGAGACCAGTTCTCTCTGGGAGGAATTTGGGTAAGGAGAGCTGTGGCACAGTGTCAGCTCTAGGGTGCAGACAGAAACCAGATGAATCCTGTCCCTGGCTCTTCCTTGGTTCCTGTGTTCTGATAGCTCAGAATGGATATCTTTTGGACCAGGAATTTGAGCAGAAGTGGTGGTCTTACCTGTGCTCGTTCATGGGTCTGCACTCCTAGGAGGCCAGTTGTCTCTTGGTGGTATTTGGGTATGGAATGCTGTGGCACAGGGTTGGCTCTGGATGCAGACAGAAACCAGAACCCTTTTCAGTGGTTTTCCCAGAGTGTCCAATCAGTTTCCAGTTATTCAAGACTTCTTCAACTCTTGAAATAAAGTTTCCTACTCTGAGGTTTTGTTCAGTCTTTGGACTGAACCAAACACTTCGGACCTGGGCTTACTGTCTGCCACCATCTTTCGGAACAGAGCACCAGGTTGCACATCTTAATAAGGGTTTTTGAATGCTTTAATGCCTGTTCTTGCTCATCACCCACCAGAGGTAGTGAAAAGGAAAGAGTAATAGAACAAAAGAGGATGTGGGCCTGCTTAGAAATAGTTCTTTGGAGCAAATCCAATTGGTATCATCAGGATATCAACAGGTTAGTACAGAGGAATCAGCGGTGGTAGCTCAATCCACTTGCAAACACCATTCCTGAATTAGCAATGGTAGGTCTATCCAGAAGAAACCACAAGACTCTGTCAATTGGCCCAAATCTGTGGAAGTGGCAAGGAGCTGCTAGAATACCACCAGAAGTATTTTTGGTGCGTTTTTCTCTATGAATTCATTACAAACAGTGACCATTATATTCCAAAGAATGGCAGAGAGGAAAAATAAAATACACAAGAGAGGAGAATTTTTTGAGCTAAATTTCTTGTACTACCTTTTCTTTTGGATTGAAAGACACTTCAAATGTTGAAATAACTTCAGAACTCACGCTTTCTAAGTGTACAGTTTCCCCTTGGCTGGCAAATGCTTTTGCTGTTATAGTTATGTGTCTAGAGTCTGTAGCAGTTCCTGAGAAGGAAGTGGTGCTATGCTGAGTGAATAATCTCTTCCCCCAAGGTTCCAAAAGTTGAAGTGATCATGAAGATGGTTGGTCACACTGAAGTTCACATTTTCTTTGGCTTTACAACTGCTGTGCAATCATTGCTTATTTCCAATGTTCTACATAAACACATGGACATACGTTACCATTAAGTAGAAGAGTTTAGTTATGGCCAAGTGAGCTCAACAGAGTCCTAGAAGGTGCCTCTGGAGCTGACAGTTTTGTCTTTCCCTATCCTTTCTTGCTCTGCTACTTGTAGTTTATGCTCCATTTCTAATGACCTCTACAAAGGAAGAGTGGCCAGGGAGAAAGTTGCAGCAGATGAAGTGATTTTTTTCACATCACCTTCCTCTCTCCTTCATTCTTCTCTATCCTTATACTAGTCAGTGTCCAAAGACTGGCTTTCTGCTGTGTCTAGAGAACTGTGAGATTTCATTTGTGAGCATCCAGTGATTTGGAGGCAGACATTGTATACTGGACATTCTCATCCTAGTGGAGGTTCTTCTTTGGAGCTAGGACCTGGATCACTAAGGTTTCTCCAGAAACTCCTGCCACCAGTACACAGACACAGAGCCTGGTGTGAAGACAGGTTCTTCCTTCCTCACCTTTGCCTGGTAGATAGGCCTTAAAATATAGGAAATAAAATACTCACCAAAGAGAACTTCTGAATGAAATTAGAGGTTCTTTGCTCAACTAAATTTTTTTTTAACTCTCAGCTTCATGAAAAGAAGAGTGTAGGCATTAGTGTTTGTGAGCCTTGAAAATCCTAAACTCTCATCTCCTACGTAAATAGAATTAGTAACATTTCTGCTGCAACAGAGTTCTATCAAGAATAGTTTATTTTAAAACCTGGAACCAGGTCTTCAGACCTTAGTTTCTGTGAAAATGCAGAAGAATAGCAATTTCAGGGCTAAGCAAGATGGAGGTGTTGGTCCGGTGGAAAAATGCCAAGGACCCCCTGAGAGAGGGAGTTAGATGTAGCCCAAAGAGTCAAGGGGGAGCTTTTACTTAACGGAAAACTCAGGTAGACTAGAAATACTAAAGCATCTTTAGGCTTAGTGTAAGAAATGACTTTATGGTCTCTGCCAAAATAGGTAGCTTAAGCTTTGAAGTTTCCTGATTGTATAAAGAAGCTGGATGTAAAGACCCTGGTTTTAGCATATAAATTAGGCCAGAATTCTGAGCACATTCTTAGTGACTCTAAGTGGACCAATAAAATAATCATACAAGGTGGCTTTTGAGAACCAAGTTCCTTCAGTTACACTGTTACTGACTGACAAGCTTGAACTATTTCTAATCTTCTTGGATGCTTCTGCATCTCAATTGTCAAAATAACTCATGGGACACAAGTGCAGTTACTCTGAGATGGAAAAGTACATTGGGGTTGGGCTTCTGACCAAGGTGTCTCTTGGGTGAGCTTCTCTGTTGTGGGACATGCATTTCAAAGCCAATGTTCAACAAAGCAGAGAATAAATAGAGATGGTCCCCACGTGTTCATGTCCTGGACAAGGTTTATAATCATCACATTTTACTTGCTGACTGGACATCAGTTGATATGAATTTTAGGGCATGAGTAGAGATGACTCAAGAGTAAAGCTAGATCCTCCTCTGATGTTCATGTTGATAGCCTTGTAGATGACAATTTAATGTTTATTGTTTGAGAATCTTCCTTTCTACTTAGTGCTTTTTCTGCAATTAGAGGGTTTCAACGCCAGATGGCACCTTTGTTATAATCACTAAGATCTGAAGAATTAAGACTTCGCACCCACTACATGAGAATGTGTTATGTGATATGCATATGAGTAAATATTCCTATGTATGTTCATATGTCTGCATATTTATATGCATTATGCATAAGTAAACATACTTTATGAGTACGTTATGTGTCTCTCTGTGCCTCAGTTTTCTTACTTGGGGAAATGAGATTAGTAATAGTGTTCAGTCCATAGATTTTTCTGAGAATTAAATGAGTTAATATATTTAAACACTTAGCATAAATCCTAGTATATGACAATCTAGTATAAATGTTAAATCTTAATATAGTTTGCTCCAATTGCTTTCCCCAAAGCCCTTAGACTTCTTCCTAGTGTGTGGCTACAGTGTGTGAAAGACGATTTAACTCACTCGCAAATACAACCAAGGGCCCCAACTTGTGTGCTCCATTTGGTATGATCTCTCTTGCCCTGTCCACATAAGCCAGACATGCCAATAAGCAAATGACGTTTTCCTAAAAACTGAAACTTGTGCAGACGCATGCAGGAATATTGACCTGGGTTAAACCAAAGAATGTGATGAAGTGTTTAGAGTAAGGTCTCTTGTGATATGTAGATGTACACTTGAGCCCTGCTCCAGTGGATAGCTCCAAACCCATAGTCACACAGATGGCCCTGGTTAAAGTAATTAGGTCCCTAAAGAAAATGGAAAGTAGGGAATATTAAGATAGGGAAGAAAGGAGATGGACAAATATTAAAGTAGGGAAGAAAGGGGATGGACAAAGGTGGCAGGCCTGGGAATGGCCAGTATGCATATGCACATGTGTGAAGCTGGCTAAGAACAAATGTTAACCACTAAGGAATCCTAATGAAGATTTTAATCTCTTGTTAGAAGAATAGTAAAAATAAAAATGAAAACAAAAAACCCAACCATATTTGTTGCCCCCCCCCCCCCCAATACGCTGTTGCTTCCCTGTTGATTGTTTCTCTGGGCAGGGAATCTTGCAGACCAAATGTAGAGAGACCATTTGTCTCATTTTGCTTTTGTTGCCTGGGATTTTGGAGTCTTATCCTTCAAATCTTCACTCCTACCAACTTCCTGAAGTGTTCCCCAGTTTTTTCCTTTATTGTTTCTCAATTTTGTGTCTAGATTTAAGTGTTCCATTAATATTGACCATGTTTTTAACCTCTGGTGAAAGATGTGTGCCTAGTTTCATTTTTCTGCACACAGGCATCCACTTCCCTGCAGCATTTTCGTAAGAGGCTGTTCTTCCTCCAGGATATGATCTCATTTATACATGGAAGTTGTTAGCCCATCACATAGAACTAGAGAGTAGAATAATACTTACCAAAGTTAGGTAGAATAATAGTTAGCAGAGTTAGGACAGGATTAGAATGGGGAGATGAGGGAAAGAAGAGAGCTTATTAAAAGCTATAAACAGTCCAACAGGATGATTGTGTTGTGTGTTTTATATCACACTTTGAGAACTATAATTATTTACTACATATTTAAAAACAACTAGAAAGAAGTTCCTAGCTACCCCAGTCAGTGCTGGGAACTGACCCAGGACCTTCCACATTCTAGGCAAGTACTGGACTGATTGACTTATACCTGCAACCCTAGAAAGAGGATTCACATGTTTCTGCTACAACAAACGATAAACAGTCAAGGTTATTGGTCCAACTGAAAAAATCTTCTCTATATGATAGAAATGCTGACATTATTTTACATTTTGTTATTTGTACTTTTTAGAATGGGACAAAACACGGCAGGAGAATGAATTGTGAATGGTGAAGTTTCAGATGTCAGTAATAGACCTTGAGGAGGAATTGGGGAGGGATGGCATGCTCAAGACATGAACCTTGGATGTCTCCTTCCCAGGCTCATGTATGGGCGAACATGCCCTGGTTCTAGGGGAGACACAGCAACCCCTATTTGGCCCTCATGCTTCCTCTCTGCACAGAACGGATTTATTACAGGAGGGCAGGGGTTCTTCTTGGGTAAGTTTATGAGATGTCACTTCCCATTACAAAGATTACAAGAAATTTAACAAGTTTAATTTCCTTACCTGTTTTATTCCACTCTGACCTCAAACCTAATTTGTCCAAATTCAGAAGTACCCTCAGGTTATCACTGTGAATGAAAATATCACTCCATGTTTATCCTCTCCTTCCAATTCACTCATTCTAGATCTTTGGATGTATTTGTGCCTTGATATTTGGAACATGACAGGAAGCGTGTTGTTTCACACCTCTAGTGGGCATCTCATCAAAGCCTCTTGTTAGCAACAAAAACAAACAAGTATTCTGCTTTGTAAAGAGAAGCGCTTACTGATTTTGTTTGTGTAGAGAAAACTGATTTTCAGAAATGTAATTTTTCACAGAAGATTGTATTTTCTAACTTATTCTAGAGACGCTGTCAAGACAAATGAGTGGTCATACTTTGTGGGTAAATATTAGGGAATTAGTATAATGAAAAGTTTTTTAAGGAAAACATTTTTCTTTAGTAATTTTAGTATTTATTCTAATACATGTCTAAATGATACAGATAACTCAAAGTTTGACTTAGCAAATGACATGAATGTTCATAGGAAGACAAGACAATGAAAATGAGGGACAGTGTTGACATGTACACCAATATGCAGTAGATTACTAAAACAATATAATACTCATTAACTGGTCTGCAAGATCATCCCCTTTTCTTTAATGTAATTTTCTTTCATTTACATTTCAAATGCTATCCCAAAAGTCCCCCATTACCCCCCCTACTCCCCTACCCACCCACTCCCACTTCTTGGCCCTGGTGTTCCCCTGTACTGAGGCATAAAAAATTTGCAAGACCAAGGGGCCTCTCTTCCCAATGATGGCCTACTAGGCCATCTTCTGCTACATATGCAGCTAGAGACACGAGCTCTGGGGAAACTGGTTAGTTCATAATGTTGTTCCACCTATAGGGTTGCAGACCCCTTTAGCTCCTTGGGTACTTTCTCTAGTTCCTCCAGTGGGGGCCCTGTGATCCATCCAAAAGCTGACTGTGAGCATCCACTTCTGTGTTTGCTAGGCCCCGGCATAGTCTCACAAGAGATAGCTATATCAGGGTCCTTTCAGCAAAATCTTGCTGCTATATGCAATGGTGTCTGCGTTTGGAGCTTGATTATGGGATGGATCGCTGGGTGAGGAAGTCTCTAGATGGTCCATCCTTTCGTCTCAGCTCCAAACTTTGTCTCTGTAACTCCTTCCATGGGTGTTTTCTTCCCAATTCTGGGGCAAAGTGTTCACACTTTGGTCTTCGTTCTTCTTGACTTTCCTGTGTTTTGCAACTTGTAACTTGGGTATTCTAAGTTTCTGGGCTAATATTCACTTATCAGTGAGTACATATCATGTGAGTTCTTTTGTGATTGAGTTACCTCAATCAGGATGATGCCCTCCAGGTCCATCCATTTGCCTAGGAATTTCATAAATTCATTCTTTTTAATAGCTGAGTAGTAACTCATTGTGTAAATGTACCACATTTTCTATATCCATTCCTCTGTTGAGGGGCATCTGGGTTCTTTCCAGCTTCTGGCTATTACAAATAAGGCTGCTATGAACATAGTGGAGCATGCATCCTTATTAAGGAAAACATTTTAATTTTGTGATTCACATGAGTGTTTATTGCGGTAGGAAAAAGATTATTTACACCTATACATTTTGATGTTATGTATTTATTTGAAAGGAGCTTAAATACATAAAATTTATTGTAACTGATTTATGACAAAGACTCGAGTTTTTAAAAAGATGATGCCATCTTTACCTTGTATTGTTTGACCTTAGGAAACTCAATGGCTGTGGCAAAAATGTCACCAGTAGGTAGAGTTTCAAAATGTGCCCCTTCTTCTTTGCCACTGAATAAGAGCTCGTCAGAGTGAGTGTGGCGGTTCTTCCTGACAACAGTTTTCTCCCCTTCCCTCCCTCCACACACCTCCTGTCTCCCCTAGATCCACTTCTCCGTTTCCCTTCAGAAAGAGCAGGCCTCCCAGGGATATCAACGGAACATGGCATAACAAGATGCAGTAAGAATAAGTACAACCCTCTCTATCAAAGCTGACGAAGCAACCCAGTAGGAAGAAAAGGATCCCAAGAGCAGGCAAAGTCAAAGATATCCTCACTCTCACTGTTAGGAGTCCTACAAGAACACCAAGCTACCAAAAACAAAAACAAAAACCCAAAAAAACCCAAAAACCAACAACAACAACAACAACAACAACAACAACAAGAACAAAACCCAAAACAAAAAAAAAACAAAACCAAAGAAAACCCAAAAACCAAACAATCAACCCATCAACAATCGCAGGCAGTGTCAGGCATGGGATCCCTCTCATCGTATGGGCCTCAAATTGGATCAACCACAGAAAAATGCAAACCCAAAACTAATTTGATATTCCATTTTATATTGGTCAGAAGGACTAAGATCAAAAACCACAAGTGACAACTCTTGCTTGTGAGGATGTAGAGCAAAGAAAACACACCTTCCTTGTTGGTGGAAGTGCCAACTTTAACAGCCAACATGTAAATCAATATGATGGTTCCTCAGAAAACTGAGAATTGATCTACCTCAAGACCTAGCTAGACCACTCTTGGGCATAAACCTAAAGGACCTTCCATACTATTGCAAAAAACACTTGGTCAATTGTATTCATCATGATTTTATTCATAGTAGTAAATCATTAGATGTTCCTCAACCAAAGAATAGATAAAGAAAATATGGCACATTTACTCAATGGAGTATCACTCAGCTGTCAAAACATGAAAACTGCAGACAAAACTGCAAAGTGAGGTCACCCAGACCCAGTAAGACAAACATGGTGTATACTCACTTATATGTGGTTATTAGCTGTAAAGTAAAGGATAATCATGCTACAGTGCACGGACTCAGAGGGGCTAGAACCCAAGGAGGGCTCTAAGGATTTTGCTCAGTTCTCCCTGGAAATGGGAAATAGAATAGATTTTGCTGGTAGATTTGGAGCAGATGGGGATAAGAACATGAGGGATTAGACGGGGGAAGGATGGAGTACTGGAAGAGATGACCAGAATTTGGGAATGTTTGGGGAGGCAACATAGAAACCTAATGCAGTGGCAATGAGGGTGACCCTAGGAAAGACTTCTAGTAATGGGGTATATGGAATCTGAACAGGTTATCTTCTGTAACCAGGCAAGTTTTCCACTGGTGGTACTGGGACACCAACCTACCCACAAGACCTGTGACCTACAATCTGTCATTTCTGCAATATGTTTTAGGAAAGTGGTGGCACATATGGCTCGTGTCTTCATCTCAGCTCTCAGGTACCTGAGTCATGAGGATTGCTGAGAATTTCATGGTGTAGCATAAGAGTCTCTCTCAGCACCCTCCTTCCAAAAACAAAGAGCTATTTATTATATATTGGTGTGCTTGCGTGTGAAAAATGTACTCTAGCATTGAGCTATACCTTCAAACCTCATAGTATTTATTTTTAAATGAAAAATTATATTTTGGTCCACATTCCCATTTTAGGATATTATATTAGGCAAATAAAAATAATAAACTTTTCCCATTTATATCATGGACAAAGGAAGCTTCTGACTAAAAAAGTGAGCACGTGAATGTAGCCTTAAGAGCAGACCTCTCCAACCTCCTTGGGTTTCCAGGAAAAGCAGCAAGTGTGTACTTCACTGATGAAACTCTAATGTTGGCAAGACCTCCATCTTCTTTCATGTTTTTACTGCATATAAAGATTTATCCAGAAACCAGGGGTGATAATTTAAAAAAAAAACCACAATATTTTTCTCAACATAGTGCAAATGTATAACAATATAAACAATACGAATTATGGAGAAATAACAAAACAAGCTCATTTAAACTGCCTACCAGTATCCCATCTGTGCACTGATTCTGTGTGCAGATACACACATATATGTCGACTTTGTTGACCTGAAATCTTGACCTTATGCCTACTTTCCTCTTCTTCACAGAATTTGTGTCCAGTATGTGAGGTACCTATAACTCATGTTGATGAAAGTTGGATTTTCCTATCGTAATTTATTTATTTTTTAAAAGGGCAAGGGCACCAAAAATTCAAAGTTTACTATGAAATCTCCCCAAACATATTTGTTCAATCAGCCCACACTGAGTCTTTTCCACTTCCCTTGGATTCATCTGAGTCTCGGTGAGAGGCAGGTGAGAGTGAAGCACATCAACTCACCATAGAAAAGCCTGGGTTTGCTGCAGTCTGCACAGAGCTCATTAAAAAATGCCAGTGTGTTTTCTGGCAGAATTCTGGACAGTGTGCTGAGGTCCTGAGGGCTGCTGACAGGACTGTTAAAGCTGTGACACAACACCGTGTGACCATGGCACTTAATGAAAGGACTGGCGAAGCTATGCTGTTCTTGGGTGTTACTTCTGATTAAACTAGCGCCACCGAGAACACCATCTCAGGGTCATGGATTCATCTTCTCAACTCTTGCTCCCTGTTTCTCTGCCATGATTTCATAGGCTTGGTTACTAAGGGTCCCTCCTGCATGCACCCTTTAAACACAATCCATATAACGTGAATGGATGAACCAGTGTGCCCCAGGACTCACCCAAAATGGCAAAGAATTTATTTCTTTTAAAAAATCATACTAGACTTTTAGTAGCAACAAGAATAATACTATTTTCAAACACATGCCTTTATGGATATGCTAGGACTATGTTGCCCTAAGACCGTTTCAAGACACCAATAGAGATGCACTTTCCACTTTGTGTGTGTGTGTGTGTCTTGAGCTGCAAATATGTGTATTTCAGTAAAGTCAGCCTCTTAGGCCAAATCCATTTCAACTTTAATTGTCTCATTTATTTTTTGCGAATTCTTAACTCTTTGGGCTTCAATTTTTCTTAACTATGAAAGTTTTGTGGTGATGCCTTACACGTCTGCTATAGGAACAGCAAACACATGAGGTTTTGCTGTCATGAGCCATTAATAGTAATGAGAGATATGCTCCACTCCTTCATACGAGGGGGATAATATATCTCATTACAATTAATATCGGTTATCAGTCTAATGAGGGAAATGTAGATGTTATTACCATTTCTGCTCAGGTAATAAGGAAATAGCAAGAGAGAAGCAAATACATTTCTCCTTTAACAAAATACAATACAATGAACACTTGCTTAAAACCAAGTGTTAGACATTTATAGGAATTAGCATGCCTCTTTGAGAGGACAATTTTGATATGATTTCATAATTTGACTTTATGGAATTTGGATATTGTTCCAAGGGAGAGCTAGGGAGCAGGGTTTTGGGTGTTAAAGGAATAGGGTGAGTCTTTGGGAGTAGTTTTAACCAGAAACAGATAATATAATGAGGGAGACAAATCAAAGAACACTAAGGGTAGGTTATAGCTAAAGCATCTCACGTGTTTTCTAATGAAGTTTGCAAATTCCAAATGAGGAACTGGAGAAGGGCTTGCTTGCTGACAGTTGGTGTCTGCAGCTGAGAGTCTGTTTGTTGACAGGCTACAGGATTCTTAAAACATTTAGTGTTTGAACCCTCACTTTCACTCTTTTTACTGTTCTGAAAGAGAATATAAAATTCATGAAGTTCTATGAACATAAAGACATTTATAATAGTGTTAATCATAACAAAGAAAATTTAAAAAATTCAAAGTTAGTAATGCAAGACTTTTATGCTAGGTGTCCTATTATTTATTAAAATCCACATGGAGAGACATTTTTGTAAAGAGATAATTAAGAATGACAGCATATAGGCAAATTACCACTTCACCTGAGTATAATTGTCACTGGTAATAAGCATTAAGGAAATGCATAGTTGTGTTCTGAAGTTCTTGATTTCTCATGGTTTAGTCTAATATTAGCCTGCATATTTACAGACAAACTTGACATTCTCAGAAACATTCTGAGGATTTTTAAATTTTAAAGAAACCTATCAAATTTTCATAATTATAAAATAATTTTAATAGAAAATAAGCCAGTCATTCTTAAAGGAACTGCTATAATTTAGGCAAAAAAAACCAACAACAACAACAACAACCCTATAAATAAGATTTTACTTTGATTCAGAGCAGCATTACAAATTTGACCCTGTAAAGTTACACTGAGGAGTAATCAAAGATCTATGTAGAATGTGTATGTGTCACATGCATACATCTGTGTTTGTGTGTGTGCATGTATGTCATGACCTATCACCTTTGACCCTATTTCCTTGAGACAGGGTCTCTCACTGAGCTCAGGGCTTGCTTTTATGGTTAGGCTGACTTAAATCTCAGCAATCCTCCTGTCTCTACCACCCCCTAGTCTAGTACTGGAGTTAGAGAACTGTGTGGGTATGCCTAGATTTTATATTAAAATATATTTTAAAAATTAATTCTTTGAGAATTTCATATAATTTGTTTTGATCACACTTTCCCTTAACTTCTCCCAAATCTCCCCTCAAGTCCCCACACAATTGCATCACCAACATGTCCTTCTTTTTCTTCTTCTTCTTCTTCTTCTTCTTCTTCTTCTTCTTCTTCTTCTTCTTCTTCTTCTTCTTCTTCTTCTTCTTTTTTTTTTTTAATAAATTGGAATATATGAATCCAACTTGCACTGCTCATATATTCATGGGTATGGGACTACCTGTGGGAGTATGGTCAACATACCAGGATACACACCCTAAGAAAACTGACTCCTCCTATTTGAAACCATCAACTGCCCATTGCTCCTTAGTTAGGGATGAGGGTTTGTGAACCCTTCTTTCTCCATGCTAGAATGTTAACTGGTTTGATCTTGTGCAGGTTTTGCCCAGGCAACCATAGAGTGTGATCCTGCCATGCCCAGAAGACTTCTCCAAATGTTTTCCCCTCTTTTGAGTGTGTGTGTGTGTGTGTGTGATACAGATGAACCATTTGTGACTGAGCACTGTACTCCAATGATGCTTATTCTCTGGATGGTTGTGACTTTCTGTGTTAACCACCATCCACTGAACCAATAAACTTCTCTGAGGAGGTCTGGAAGCCTCTCTAATTTATCGGTATAGAGATAAGCATTTAGAGGACCATTTGTTGCTGTGTCTATTTTAGTGCTGAAGATCTGAGCTCAGGTCTTTATGCTTGCACAGCAAGCTCTCTTATTCACTGAACCACCTCCCCAGCCTCAGAAAACTTTTCAGTGTCTGGCCCAGCTGGCAGTAGGGTAAGAGAATCCTCAGGAGTCAAACATAAAGCAAAAGCCTAAAGCCTGGGAGAAAAGCCTTTGACTGCTCACAGGTCATTTGCAAATTTGTGGGAATCCAGGGATTAGTTTTGAATGGTCTCACAGGAATAGGGAACAAATCTTAGTGTGGATATAATGCAGGGAGTCAGATCAAAGACCTCCTGACGAAGCCAAAGCCTTACTCAACCAAAAGGCCCCAGCTGCACTGAACTGCAGAGGAGGGAGAAACTCTGCTTCACAAAGAACAGGCATTCATTTCTACTTCAGCTCCAGGTAGAGGGCAAAATAAACTTGTTGGGAAAAAAGTGTTAATATTGTTGCCAAATGGGGAAATAAAAGTCTCTGTTTGAAAGAACTTTTAACTTTAGGCCTTCAAACTCCTTCTATGAAAGTGTATATAATGGTAGAGTAAAAATCAAAATACACCAGAAAAGTGAGAACAAGAGTCATGGTTGAGAATTAGCATAGATATCCTTTTTTTAAATTTTTTTTATTTTTTTTCTTTTCCATTTTTTATTAGGTATTTAGCTCATTTACATTTCCAATGCTATACCAAAAGTCCCCCATAGCCACCCACCCCCACTCCCCTACCCACCCACTCCCCCTTTTTGGCCCTGGTGTTCCCCTGTACTGGGGCATATAAAGTTTGCGTGTCCAATGGGCCTCTCTTTCCAGTGATGGCCGACTAGGCCATCTTTTGATACATATGCAGCTAGAGTCAAGAGCTCCGGGGTACTGGTTAGTTCATAATGTTGTTCCACCTATAGGGTTGCAGATCCCTTTAGCTCCTTGGGTACTTTCTCTAGCTCCTCCATTGGGAGCCCTGTGATCCATCCATTAGCTGACTGTGAGCATCCACTTCTGTGTTTGCTAGGCCCCGGCATAGTCTCACAAGAGACAGCTACATCTGGGTCCTTTCGATAAAATCTTGCTAGTGTATGCAATGGTGTCAACGTTTGGATGCTGATTATGGGGTGGATCCCTGGATATGGCAGTCTCTACATGGTCCATCCTTTCATTTCAGCTCCAAACTTTGTCTCTGTAACTCCTTCCAAGGGTGTTTTGTTCCCACTTCTAAGGAGGGGCATAGTGTCCACACTTCAGTCTTCATTTTTCTTGAGTTTCATGTGTTTAGCAAATTGTATCTTATATCTTGGGTATCCTAGGTTTGGGGCTAATATCCACTTATCAGTGAGTACATATTGTGTGAGTTCCTTTGTGAATGTGTTACCTCACTCAGGATGATGCCCTCCAGGTCCATCCATTTGGCCAGGAATTTCATAAATTAGCATAGATATCCTAAAGATGAGTGAAATATCCAGAGACCTAGAGAGCCCAATTAAGAAATTCAGAGTAGGAAATGAGCATTAATTTTTTTAAAACTTAAAAATTAAGGACTTGCTGTGGATGCATGCCTACCATACAGTGCTTAGGAGATTGAGATAGGAGAGTAATGATTTCAATGCCACTGTAGGCTACTCAGAAAGAGCTTGCTTTAAAAAAACAAAACAGAGGCTGAAGAGATGTGTGGCTGGCCAAGTGCTTGCTGTGCAAGCATGAAGAGCAGAACTGAACTCCCCAGCACTTCTGAAACTCATGAAGAAGGAAGACCAAAGTATGGATACTTCCATCCTTCTCCGAAGGGGGAACAAAACACCCATGGAAGGAGTTACAGAGACAAAGTGTGGAGCAGAGACTGAAGGAATGACCATCCAGAGACTGCCCTGCCTAGGGATCCATCTCATAAATAACCACCAAACCTAGACACTATTGTGGACTCCAACAAGAGCTTGCTTACAGGAACCTGATATAGCTGTCTCCTGAGATGATCTGACAGTGCCTGACAAATACAGAAGTAGATGCTCACAGCCATCCATTGGACAGAACACAGGGTCCCCAATGAAGAAGCTAGAGAAAGTATCCAAGGAGCTGAAGGCATTTGCAGTCCCATAGGAGGAACAACAATATGAACTAACCAATACCCCCAGAACTCCCTGGGACTAAACCACCAATCAAAGAAAACAAATGGTGGGACTCGTGGTTCTAGCTGCAAATGTAGCAAAGGATGGCCCAGTCAGTCATCAATGGGAGGAGAGGCCCTTGGTCCTGTGAAGGTTAGGGGAATGCCAGGGCCAGGAAGCAGGAGTGGGTGGGTTGGTGAGCAGGGGGAGTGGATAGGGGTTTTTTGGAGAGAAAACCAGGAAAGGGGATAACATTTGAAATATAAATAAAGAAAATATCTAATAAAAACAAAGCTGGGTGTGGTGTAAGAGCTAATGCTATGGAGTCAGAGATGAGAGGATACAGAGACAGTATTGGCCAGCCAGTCTTTCTGAGGCTTTACCTTCTGGGTACAGAGAAAGACCCTGTCTCAATAAATAAGGTAGGGAGCTATAAGGAACATAATCAACATTGACCTCTGTCCTAAACGTGCACATAAACTCATGTGTATGCATATACATGTGAAAACAGAAGAAATATGCACATCTCTCTCTCTTTATCTATCTATCTATCTATCTATCTATCTATCTATCTATCTATCTATCATCTATCCAAACCACATACAAATAAAATTAAATAAAAAAACAGTATTAAAGGCTATAGAAAATTGAGTACAGCTAAGAGACTCTTGGTGATGATAAACCATATTTAATGATAAATCATATTTGGAAAAAAATATAGACTTGAAAAAAACTGAAATTAAAGAAACAAAAACACCAGACATTAAATTAAGTTAATGGGAAACTTTGGAAGACCTTGTACAAATTAAACTGAAAAGATAAGAAAAGAGCATACACACAATTCACGATGCTAAATTGAAAGCTTCAGCTGTGGTTCAGGCCAGCATTGAGGAGGTGGCAGGAACTATGGTCAGGGCCAACCTTGACCAGGCCAGTGTGAGTTACAGGAATCTGTGAATGAAACTAACACTTGGATGAAATGTGTAGATCCTTATGGACAGGTAATGAATTGAAACAAACTAATAGGGCAAGAAAAGTGTGAAGTCTCCTTATCAAGAAGTAAACTCAATCAGTGGTCAAAAACTCTTATAAAGACAATGTTGAACTTAAATAATTTCATATGGAAGTTTCACCAAATAGATTAAAATTATGTAAGAGATAACTCTTAAAATTTCTCTTGTAAATTGAAAAGGAGATGTTATTCTCCAAATTACCTTTATGAGACTATTAACTCTTATTATCCAAGCCTGACAATCATAATATGTAAAGAGCAAAAATTGGAGAATCTCAATTGCTGCTGTCCATGCAAAAGTTCTAAAATATATAATATTTAAATTAAGTCTCAAATATACACATTATTTCTGTTTCAGTTCCTAGTTATGGCATTCACTCAGTACTAAGAAATCACCACATGAACAGATTAATTGGAAAACAGTCATCTTAACAGATAAAATATAAAATGAGCAATTAAGACACAATTCTATTCATACTAAAAAGAACTCTTAGGAAACTAGGAATTCAAACCACAGTTTTGATTTGATGAATGGTATCTACTAAAGAATTAGGGAAGTATTCATTTAGAATTATGAAATTTTGAAATATTCCTAAAAATTAGAATCAAAACAATGTGAATCGCTTTCCTGCCTGACTTTGAACTTGTGAATCTCTTGCCTCCAACTCTTCTGCATATCCCACTGGCATGGATAACCACAACCTGAATGAGTACCTTTCCTATTCCACAGTTTACTGCTAATCCTAGCCAGCCCAGTGAAATGAAGAAAACAAATGAAAAGTGTATACTTTGGACAGACTGTCTACCTAGAAAATAAATGGAAATATCTTGTGACTTTAGTAAGAGAGTTTAGAACATGTGCTGGATATAATTTAGGATAGAAGCATAGGCATAGCTGCATTTTGTAGCCAGCAATAAGAAGATAATGAACGTATTTGCAAGTTACTATTTACATTGCACACAAGAAATAAGAGTTTAGCAATAATGCAATAAGAAATGTGGGTTGACTTTAGTGAGGAAATAAGGGGAACCTACGAATATATGAATATGTATATGTATATATACATACATACATTTTCTTTGAATACTTTGTCTTCTCATATGATGAAATCCTCAGTATTACAGTTATATCAATTCTCCTCATATTTGTTCTCAATTCTAGTCAGTTACAAAGAAGATCTCAGCATGATTTCTTCATAAAACTTGACAAATGAAGTCTAATGATACCAACGTAACAGAAGAGCAAAGGGCCCTAGATAGCTGAAGGTGTTCTCAAGAGCTAAGTAGGACTTGGCCTAACTGAATTCTGGGGTTATGACATGTCTGACAGTTAACTACAACAGTGCATCTTTGGCTTACGTTTGTGGAAAGACAAGCTCAGGCCTGTTTAGAATCTTAAGTTATATAGAATTGGCAGGGCAGATTGCTGTTGCTGCAATAACTGATTCTAGGTGGTGGAATATTATTGGATCGCTACCTCACACTTATATACACAACTCAATTTCGGCTGGAGGAAGAGAAGAGGACAATGGATGATGCTTTTATACATTGCAAATATATTGCTCATAGTTTGAGCAGCCTCCCATCCTCTTTCATCCTCTTTGTCTTCTGCTGAAGCCCTCCTTCTCAACAATCTCTCTCCTATTTAGACACGGCCTTTTTTTCTGTTTTAATCTCTAGGCCCTCAGTAATAGGTGGGCCATCACGATTTCATCCCTCTTGAGTGACGGAATGGTGACAGGGGCCGATGTTGGCTTGTGTAGGTAGCAACAGTTGCAGTGAGTTCAGCAGTTTGTACCAGTCTCTGGCTTATCCAGTCTTCTCATTCTTCTTCCCACGCTGTTTCTGACCTTGGGAAGAAGAGTAATATAGTTATCCAATTTAGTGCAAAATGGTCCAGAATGACTTATTCTCTGCACAGTATCCAGTTGTGTCTCTGTATTAACCAGCATCCACTTCAATAGAAAGCTTCTTCAATGAATGCTGAGAGTGACACTAATTTATGTGTATAAGCATACTCATTTAAAGGGTGATTTAAAACCATATTCATTTAGCAAAAGAGCAGTAGTAGGATTTCCCCTGGGACTATGATCGCTTCAGGGTTCTTATCCAAGATTTTAGGACCAGGTGTGAGTCTCCTTCTGTGGAGCAGGCCTCAAATCCAATCAGAAGGCAGCTGGTGAGTTCTATGACAGTCATGCCACTGTTTTACCAGTGAGAAGGCAGCTGGTGAGACCTGTAATGGTCACACTATTATTGCTCCAAGGAGAAGGCAGCTGGTGAGACCTATGACAATCATAGCACAATTGCACCAGGGAGAAGGCACCTGGTGAGACCTGACAGTCATGCCACTATTGCATCAGTGAAGGTAACTTGTTAGATATGGTTTGTGAGGTATGCATTTGGGTTGGACAATTGATAACTCTTTCCTGCAGCAGCGTACTGTGTATGCTCTGGCACTATGGAGGCTAATCAGCAGGGAGAGAATTTTCACTCAGATCCAGATAGAAGTAAAGACATTCTATGACTCAAAAATGTAAATTAAAAACTTGCTTAATTTAAATGTGTTTAAACGGAAGGTTTCTGCTCATTAAGAAGAGAGAAAAATTCTGGGCATATATCCAGAAGATGTTCCAACCGGTAAGAAGGACACATGCTCAACTATGTCCATAGCAGCCTTATTTGTAATAGCCAGAAGCTGGAAAGAACCCAGATGCCCCTCAACAGAGGAATGGATACAGAAAATGTGGTACATTTACACAATGAGTTACTACTCAGCTATTAAAAAGAATGAATTTATGAAATTCCTAAGCAAATGGATGGACCTGGAGGGCATCATCTTGAGTGAGGTAACCCAATCACAAAAGAACTCACATGATATGTACTCACTGATAAGTGGATATTAGCCCAGAAACTTACAATACCCAAGATACAAGATACAATTTGCAAAACACATGAAACGCAAGAAGAACGAAGACGAAAGTGTGGACACTTTGCTCCTTCTTAGAATTGGGAACAAAACACCCATGGAAGGAGTTACAGAGACAATGTTTGGAGCTGAGATGAAAGGATGGACCATCTAGTGACTGCCATACCCAGGGATCCATCCTATATTCAGCCCCCAAACGCTGACACCATTGCACACACTAGCAAGATTTTGCTGAAAGGACCCTGATGTAGCTGTCTCTTGCGAGGCTATGCTGGGGCTTAGCAAACACAGAAGTGGATGCTCACAGTCAGCTATTGGATAGATCACAGGGTCCCCAGTGGAGGAGCTAGAGAAAGTACCCAAGGAGCTAAAGGGATCTGCAACCCTATAGGTGGAACAACAATATGAACTAACCAGTACCCCCAGGAGCTCGTGTCTCTAACTGCATATGTATCAGAAGATGGCCTAGTCGGCCATCAGAGGAAAGATAGGCTCATTGGTCTTGCAAACTTTATATGCCTCAGTACAGGGGAACGCCAGGGCCAAGAAGTGGGAGTGGATGGATAGGGGAGTGTGTGTGTGGGGGAGGGTATGGGGGACTTTTGGGATAGCATTGTAAATGTAAATGAAGAAAATACCTAATTAAAAAAATAATAAGAAAAAAAAAGAGAGAGAAATTCACAGTTTGGAAAAGTGTTTACTAATTATGATACATAAAGATTCCCTAGAATTAAGGAGGAAAATTGAGTAAAAGCCGTATGTTTATAAAATACAAATGGCCAATAAATTAGTTGTGACATAGTGAATCTCAGTAATGAAGAAATAAAACCACAGTGAGAGTCAGGCCTTGGGGCTTAGCCTGTAGTTCCAGTACTCAGGACACTAGACAGGAAGATGTTGATGAGCCCAAGGTTGGCCTGGTCTATAGTATGAAACCACATTTCAAAGGCCAATCACACAAACAGAAAACTGATATGAGACTTTTTTTTCCTTCTACCAGCAAATACAAAGTAAGCGTTCATCAGCAATTGACAGTTGGTATCTGGTACCTAGAAGTCAGCCAGGAGTCTGTCCATAAACCCTATACTCCATTGATTTCCAGTTAGTCTGTAACTGCTTTGGTGGTCCTTAACTGCGCCCGTAGCGAAGCAACACATTACTGTAAGTTTTTTGCTATGCCCTTTCCCTCCCTTGTTGGTGACTTTCTGTACATTTTGGAGACACTCAACTATTTACCTTCATCTTCAGAGTTCCTTATCTCAAAACTTGCCACCATCCACACTAGGGCACTTTCTCTCAGTGTTGAGCTCAGTGTCTTTTGTTCAGTGGTTCACACACATTTCTCAGATTTTGGCTTCACTGAAGTTTAAAGCCTTCTCCCCACCTATAGCTTTTGTGACCCTTCTCAAACTCCACTGGAAAAAAATGAAACAGCACCTTTCAAAGACTCATTCGACTGCCAAGCAACACCGCTGATTTACATCCTCAGGTAAACAGAGACTTTAAAAAGTCACGCTTGGCATTTGGTTTTATAACAACTCTCAGACAAAAGTTGTCCCATATACTTTCTCAGAGCTTCTTTGGGGATGCTTCCTTCCATCTCATGTGGGATCCTCTGGTACCCACCATGTCCCTTCCGCATCTCTACTCCACACACCTGCTAGTTCCTAAGCTAACATTCTCTACACTACAGCCTTATTTGAGAAACCCTCTGTGTGGAGCCAGTGGGTGTAGAAATTGCAGGTGACTCCATTTCAGCAGTTTTGATGGCCAGAGAAGAATTATTGCTTCCTTCGCTTTGTGGCTCTGGTAAGTGCCCAAGAGGTGTAGTCAAAAAATCAACAAATTAGTAATCCAGCAGGCCCAACTCCAGCTGCTTAACATCGTCCAACTCAAATGTCACATCCTCAGTGATGCCTTCTCTGACCTCCTGCCACTCCTGTTACAGTTCCACGGGGCCCTCTGTGCTCCTGGAGTCCGTTGTTTAGACTACTGGAATGGCATTGACCATTCACTGCTTGGAAATGTATGGTAGATGACAAGAGTATTGACTCTCAAAGAGGGCAATCTGGGTACCCTTTGTACTCAGGCTTGAGATTTGGGGTGATTAAAAACCCATTCTGGACCTCACTTTTCTTCATTGTAAGAGACTGTGTGGTTATATAAAGCAGAATAGAAAATGCATATGCTGATTAGTCTTGTTTAGTCAGAAAATACTTAACAAAGGTCAGTTTCCTTTATTTTTCAATTTTGATATGGACCCATCTCTCCTACTAGACCAGGAAGCTTTCTAGCTCTCATTCCTAGCACAGTACCAAATGCAGGTGGTCAATACACACTTGTTGGATGTTGGGTAAAAGGTCGGAGTCTTGGAAAACTTGGCCCACCTTAGTGGTGTGTGCAAGGCCTCTGTTTTGGTTTGTTCTGTTCTTTTGTTCAAGCCTTTCATTGGAGAATGATGGAGGGGGTGCAGGATAATTTAAACTCACAGCAGGTCATTCATATGCCTGGAAATTTCCTATTCTTTGGAAAGTTCTACATTCTACGTTGAAGGACTATATTTTCTTGTTGAAAAAAAAAAAACCTGAATAAGAACTGAGAGGTATTGAAAGCATTTGGGAAGGTTTTGAGTACAATTGAGGTGTTCCAAAGGGCTGGTCCTGCACTACCAAGATATATATATATAGTCAAGATTAAGGTTTTTTTGAGCTTCTGTGGAAAAGCATATGCCTTTGGCTGAGAAGAGAGAGTAACTTGGCAAGCATTGCACTTTAAAGTGTTTTCAGTATGTGGATTAATTCCGAGTGACCACACTCAGCTCCAAGTTAATATTTTATGTGAATTATCCCCTGGTGTACTTGCCGCATGTGGTGTGACCAAGACAGGTTGATGGAAACACCCTCAGAAGACATCAGTTATACAGATCCCCACGTTGATGACTTGTGAATACTTTGCACTTATTGGCCATGTTTTGCTAGACCAGAGCTTGGATTGAATCTGTTAAAAATCTGGTATTCGCTATTCCTGTCAAGTCAGCAGTCACAAGCCAGGTCTACTCTGAGTGTTGGGGAGTCTGGTGGGAGCGAGATGGACAAAGTCTGCCATCTGGGAGCAGAATTATGTTTTAGCGTGTCCTTTTGGTTACATTTAGTTTTGGTGTTTGCTTTTCCCCGTTTTCAGCTTATCTATCATGATTTCCACTAAAGGCATTTAGTACATCCCATTATGCTGTTGAAAGCTTGCAATGAGTACTTATCTTATAAAACTATGATGTGGTCCTAAACTCAGAGAGCTAGACAAGCTTTGAGTCTGGATGTTCCAAAAATGAACTTAGAGATGTACAGATTTTCCTATTCTCATGCTTAGTGGTGGAGCTCAGTGCTGGTGCTAAGTCCCTTGTTTTCATTATCCACTCTGTTAGTTCACTAAGTCTCCACCTCATGCTTACCCTGATGCAGATTCCTTCCTTCACACCAGGCTATTAGGAAAAGAAAGATATGGACTAGACTTTGTATGGTGATCATATTTATACTTGGTTCTGAGTGTCTTCCCATCACTTTAAATTCTCTACATTCTGATCAATATAATGATAAATGATTCTGTGATTCTTTTTCATAGAACAAAAGTCACAAACTTTGAGTTTCACATGCTTTTATAGTTTAAATTGTATTTATTTGTTTTATTGATACACTGCATTTTAATACACAGGGTCATTTTGAAAGTCTATTCTACTCGGGAAGAATGAAGACCAAGGTATGGATACTTTGCCCCTTCTTGGAATTGGGAGCAAGGTACCCATGGAAGGAGATACAGAGACAGAGTTTGGAGCTGAGAGGAAAGGATGGACCATCTAGAGGCTGCCATACCCGGGGATCTATCCCATAATCAGCCTCCAAACGCTGACACCATTGCATACACTAGCAAGATTTTGCTGAAAGGACCCTGATATAGCTGTCTCATGTGAGACTATGCTGGGGCCTAGCAAACACACAGAAGTGGATGCTCACAGTCAGCTATTGGATGGATCACAGGGCCCCCAATGGAGGAGCTAGAGAAAGTACCCAGGGAGCTGGGGGGTTCTGCAACCCTATAGGTGGAACAACAATATGAATTAACCAGTACCCCCCTGCCCCTCCCCCAGAGCTCATGTCTCTAGCTGCATATGTATCAGAAGATGGCCTGGTCGGCCATCAGTGGAAAGAGAGGCCCATTGGGTCGTGCTAACTTTATATGCCTCAGTACAGGGGAATGCCAGGGCCAAGAGGTGGGAGTGGGGGGGGGGGGAATGGGTGTGGGAGGGTGTGGGGGACTTTTGGGATAGCATTGGAAATGTAAATGAAATAAATACCCAATAATAATAAAAAGAAAGTCTATTCTATTTGGTAAATGGTGCTATATAGTTAAGTACCATTGAATTTGATTACATTTACAAATTGAGTCCATAATATTAATTTTCTTCTCGGTTAGTTTTAAAGTTAGTTTCTAGAATAGTCGGTTTCATTACAGCATTTCACGGGAAGTGTTATACCTTGTTCTCATTTGTACCCCTCCCTCATTTTCTTCTCCCATGTCCCTTCCTCCCCTCTGAACAGGTCTATTCCTTCCCCAAGGTCTTTTCTTTTTTCATGTCACATGTACCCTCCCCCCTCCATTCTTCCTCTTAAGGTCTCTTCCTCCCTGTGCTGGTGTTTCAGGGCAACTTGACATGAGCCAGAGTCATTTTGGAAGAGAGAACCTCTATCGAGAAAATGCCTCCCGACCCCTCCAGAGTGACCTGTGGTTGGTTTTCTTGACTGGTGATTGATGTTGGAGGGTCTAGCTCACTTTGAGCAGTGCCATCCCTGGGCTGTACTCCTGGGTATAAAAGAAAGCAGGCTGTGTAATCCAGGAGGAGCAGGCAGTACACAGCACCTTTGTCTGCTTTCAGGTCCATACTCTCTTTGATTTTCTGCCCTGACTTATCTCAGTATTGAATGTGATCTGAGAGTCCTAGGCTGAAATAAAGCCTTTCCTCCACAAGTTGCTTTAGTCATGGTGTTTTATCACAATACAAACCATAAGTAAGACTTTCTCATCTCATCTCATAATCACACACACACACACACACACACACACACACAGACACACACACACACATACACACACACACACACACACACACACACACACACACACACACACACACCTCTTAACTCTCTTTCCATGTATTAGAGAAAACATGCAGTACTCTTTTTGGGTCTGGCTTATTTCACTTAACACAGTGATTTCCAGTTCCATTCATGTTCTCCAAAATGTTGTGATTTCACTTTCTGCTGTGGCTGAATAAAATTTTAGTGTGTATTTTACCTGTTCATCTGTTGATGAATGCAAGGCTGGTTCCCATCCCTTGTTATTGTGAGCAGTGCAGCCATAATGTGGATGTGCAAGGTTTTCTGCTGTGCATTGACTTAAAGTCCTTTGAATACATTCCCAAGGGTGCTATAACTGGCTCATGTGGTAATTTTATTTATACTGATTTCCTTGTTCCTGTCCACCTTTGTCTTCCTACCAGCAGTATTTGAGGGTTTCTCCCTGCATTCCCACCTCACCTTCTCAGCATGTTTTACATTTTGTTTTCTTGACTGGATGGGGATAGAAACTAAATGCAGTCTTTATTTGTATTTTCCTGATGGCTAAGTTTATTGAGGACTATCTATTCAGCTCATTCGCTCCTTTATAGAGTAGTATATTAAACTTATAAGTAGGTATCTAATTTTTATGGTTCTTTACATAGTTTATATATTATTACTCTATCTGATATGTAGTCCATAAAGTCTTTTATTCTGTATTTTGTCTTTTTAGTCTGTTTCCTTGGCTGGTTCAGAGGTTTTAAATTCCACTTATCAATTCTTTGAGTTATTTCCTGTGCAGCTGACATTTTTCAGAGTCTTTGCTCATGCTCATTTCTTTTACCTATGTTTTCTTCTAGAAGTTTTAGAGTTACAGGTGTCACATTACCATCTTTGATCCATTGTGAATTTATGCTTTTGCAGGGTAAGAGAGAGATCTAGTTCCACTTTGTATGTGTGGAAAGTCACTTTTCTGAGACCCCTTTGTTAAAGAGGATGACTTTTCTCCAATGTATGCATTTGGCATCTTGGTTAACAAAGATGGCTTGAGCCGTGCACACTTACTTCCAGGTTCTCTGCTGTGTTCTCTTGGTTTCTCTGTCTGTTTTTGTGCCAGTACAATGTGGTTTGTCTCCAGAGCTCTGTAACTAGTTTGAGCTCAGGTGATGTGCTGCCTCCAGCTCTGCCCTTTCTACTTTGGATGGCTTTGACTTTTCAGTGACTTCTGAATGAATTTTAGGATTTTTTTCTTAGTCTGTAAAGAATGTTTTGTATATTCATGGAGATTGCACCAAGTCTGTAATCACTTTGGTAATTTAGCCATTTTCACAATATTCGTTCTCATCTGCGAGCATGGGATGGCTTTCCATTTTCTAGTGTTTTCCTCGTATTTAAAAAGAAGCCTCAGTATAGAAACCTTTTACCTCCTGGTTAGGTTCATTCTTAGACATTTAATTATTTTTTGGAAGCTACTGTAGATGGTTCTTCCCCTGCTCCCGTTTTGTTCTTTTTTGACAAATTTGTTATTGGTGTATAGAAAAGCTACTGATTTTTGTTTCCTGCTACTTTGCTGAAAATGCTTACCAGATCTAAACCAGTATTGAGTCATGTCACCTGCAAATATAGATAATTTGATTTTTTCCTTTCCAATATGTGTCCCCCAATTTTGGTCTTAGTGTTGCAGCTAAAACTTGGACCAATGGACCAATAAGAGTAGAGAGGGAAACAGATTTTAGAGGAAACTCTCAGATTTCCTGGTTAGGATGTTGATATAGGCTCACCATATATAACTTTTCTCATGTTTTAATGTTCTATTCCCAGTTTCTTGAGGCCATTTATCATGGATTATCTATTGAGATGATCAGGTGAATTTTGTCCTTAAGTCTATCCATGTGAACAATTGGTATGTATTGATTTTTAGATGTTAAACCAAACTAGCATTCCTGAAATATAAAATCAACTTGAGCATGGTTTATTATCTTCTTAATATGTTTTTAAGTTGGCTTGCAGGGAGTTCATTGAACCCTTAGGCAGGACGCATATCTTTTTAACTTCGATAGCCACTTTTCATGTTTCCCATCTTACATGCAAAGGCTTGAATCCTAGTACTACATTTGTTTCTTTTGTGGAGGCTTCTGAAAAATACGGATTCTGGGACTCATCCCAAGCAAATCTACCCAGAATATGTGGCTGAAACATGTTGGTGAACTTGCAGAACTGTCCATGCAATTCTAGTCTTCAGTCACCAGGAAGTGACCAGGTCCAGAGGGCAAGTGTTATTTTCTTCTGTAATTATCCTTCCCATATTTTTTGATAATCATATATATATATATATATATATATATATATATATATATATATATATATAGTACTATTACAAACACATATTCATCTGTTCTCTCCTGGTTGTCTTATCCAAAATCTGATTGCCATATTTTATTCTGAGCTCCTACTTAAGCTATGTGGTGAATTTTCAGAGAATTTTTAGCAATTAGGATAACGTACATCCCTTTTTATCCTTACATTCAGAAGTCTAGCAGTGTTTATCCCTCTCCTTTCATCGTCATAGATCTCACTAAGTTGCATTTTCTCATGCAAATCACTGGCTTTTCCTTTCAGAGAGATGATGAACATATGTGTGAATGAACTGCTTAACACATCCTTTAAGTGCTGTGATATGTTTTCACTGAAAATAATAGTGAGATTTAATTTCCATTGTAAGATATTATACAGGATTACACAGGACCATTAGAAACGACCAAGACATAGATATTCGTCCATTATGAATAGACTAATTTATTCAGGGGCTAACAGACTAAATGGTTATCAAATGCGTGACTCTTTTAAAAGCTTACATATTTCCATTTATTTATGTATCATGAATGTGTGTGTGTGTATGTGTACATGTGCACATGTTTGATTATGTGCATGCATGGATGTACTATGGTGCACATGTGGGGGTCAGAAGATAACTTACACAAACTGGTTCTCTTCTTGTACCACTTGGGTCTCGTGGATTGAACTTGGGTTATCAGCCATCTCACTGATTCTCAAATGAGTAGCTTTTAAAAACCATACATAAAAACATACATACATACATACATACATACATACATACATACATACAGAGAGCTTTCTCTGGCATGTTTATCATGTGTCACCATATTCCAATCCAATAATTACCTCACTTTCCCAACCTCTAGAATCATGGACCAATTAAATAGGTATCCTGTATACATATCTCCGTCCTAGGTAGTTTGTTAAAGCAATAGTAAACAGACTCATAAAAGAGAGCTTAGGGCCCCAAATTGCTGAGCTGTTTCTCTATATCATTCCTCTATGGATACTCCTATTTCTCATGAGTGCAATTTCTGTAAACAAAACCAAGTACTATGTGGAGGCACTTTGAATTACTGCAAGCAGATGCTCTGGTCATATGAAATGGCATCATGAACTCACAAGTTCCAATTAGTTCATTATATATGACTGCATCAGAAAAAAAAATCCTTACAGAAAAATGGGACTGAGAGAGAAAAGATTAGAATTCATCTCAATACAAATATTCTGTAACAAAATACACATGCTATTGTCTACCCCACACAGCAAATTATATAATATAGAAGCAAGCATCAAACTTCCAAAGATCTCAAAGGATATTTCTAGTGTCTATCTTTTCTACAGGCCCATATCTGTGAAGCTGATACCCAACATCACATTAAAATTTTAAGTGGTCCTTTTCCTGCTTTTTGTTGCCAGACACATGAATATGTACGTTAAAATTTTAAGGAAAGAGTAAAGTGACTTGCTGTGACATCAGCATCTAACATCTGTGTGAATAGTTTGGGGAGAGGAAAGCAATATCCCTTGCCTAAGCAACCCCAGACATGGCTGCACTGTGTCCTGTAGACACCCAAGGCTGAATTTGCACAGCCGTTGCCAGAAAAGCACACCACGCCCACATATCAAAACAAACACGATATCCAGGGGAGGAAAATCAAGGTTTCTGTTGTTTCTTTTTTTCACTCTCCAAATCTGAAGGATCCAGTGAGTTTTCATAACACTTCTAAAATGTCATGAGAAAAAAATCCTTACTTTTAGAAAGGTTAGAACAACCAAGGGGGTCTTTAGTGGGATACTGTTTCATGCTAGGGTCCTTGAGGATGGTAAGAGTGCAGGTGTGCCTTGGTTTAAGAAAATGCAATGAGAAAACTAAAACCCAAGCACAGAATACAGAGAGCAGGAGGTGGTTATTCACAGTATGAGCTTCATGTTTTAACCTAGTCATGAATTTGCATTGGGACAGCAGTCCTTAACCTGTGAACGATTGTGTACTTTCAGACTACTAATTTGGTAGAGTTGGGAAGATGATGTTGAGAAACTAAGCATTTAAGGATTAAATAAATATTTTTGTTTGAGGAAGGTATATCTAAAACCAAAAGGCTAGCCAATGAGAAAGAATAGCCATTACTAAGTATTTATTGCTATGTTCTCCATGACGCCAGAGATTGACCAGATTGGAGAATTGAGGGAAATGAAGAAAGAACAGACACAGGGACATATGTACAGACAAGCTGGGATTGGCTGGACTGGGCTCTCTGATGGAGAAGTCTCAGTGTGCCTGAAGCTCTGTGTTTGTTATACACAGTTGAACTGGGATGTGGGCTAGTGCATAGAACTGAACAAGAAGGGGGTTATTGTATGCAGATGACCAAGGAAGCAGGCTTAGCTAATCTTAGGAAGATCAGTCTCTGTGGGAGAGCAATATTCAAGCTGTAGCTAAGGGAGTAAGCTAGGTGGTCTTTTTCTGCATGCACCATCAATATTCCCATGCAGACTCAAGGAATGCTTTTCCATCCCTCTGAGTCCCACCCAGGGAGGCTTTTCCATTTCCATGGGCTGGGGATTTGGCCCTTGACCTTGTCTTGCTCTGATCAAACAATATATATTTGCTCAGAATGTCACGTACTTCCCATATATCCCCCTTTCTTATTTCTTAGATGTGCACCATGGATAGACACTCTTAGTCTGGGGGCAGTTTTTAACAATGCTATATGCCAGACACTAAGGATGATAAGAAGGAAGATAACAGCCCCTATGCCCAAAGAAAACAAAATGATGCTTTAACAGGCTAACACAGTGCTTCTCAACCTTCCTAATGCTGTGACCCTTTAAAATGGTTCCTCATGTCCTGGTGACCCCCCGAACCTAAAATCATTTCATTGCTACTTCATAACTGTAACTTTGCTACTGTTATGAATCACAATGCAAATATCAGATATGTGAACCCCAAAGGGGTTGTGACCCACAGATTGAGAATCATTGGGCTAAAGGGATTGAAGGCTCAAAGAGCATCAAAGATTGTTTTTGCCATATTACCAGGAGAAGCAGATCTGATCATATAGGCCTTTTGTTTTCCTAGGATGTGTCAAGTGATTGGGTCACATCCATGCTATCACAACTGTGGGTCCAAGCACCCAGGAGGTGAAACCTGCTGTTATTATAAGGAGCTACTGTCAAACACATGTCTTGGTAGTGTGTGTAACATTAAATCCCATCTAATCAAAGTGTTGTAACTCATGCTGGACAGTTGAACAGAACTCAATGGGACTCTGGGTGGTTAGATCAATGTCCCCTCCAAGAGAGGAGTCATTAGTACAGACACATGTGGGAGGATTTGACCAAGATACAAGAGTGCATAGGTCTTCCCTGCATAGATGCCAGACACAGCAGAATTACAGTCACTGGGTTATTCGATAGGGTTGTTCAAAAATAGGGTAACATTTAAAGCCACCAAGCCTTTTTTCCCCTTTGGTTATGTGTCTTTTCCATTAGAATATCCCCAAACCTCCTCTATTGGCCACTTTGTTGCTCTAGGCATGCTGCAGCCACTGTGCCACAGAGCTAAAGTTATGTTCCTCTGTGCCCAGGCTCTGGTCAGACAGGCTACTAGTGCAGGCAGCTGAAAAGAGCCAACTAACCACCCAGCATCTGCCCACTGCATACCTTGTTCTGGTCAGCAGGCAGAACCTGTCACCTGTACAATGCTTTCCCCGCCCCCCTCAAATGTTACATGAAAGCAATTAGCTGAAAACAAAATGGGAACATGCTCAGGTCTTTTGGCCTCATACCACTTTCAAATGTTTAAAGTTTTATTTATTTTCAAGTATCTGAATTCTTTGCTGCCTTCTCCATAAGCCAAGGGCATGTTTCCTGAACATAGACCAAAGACCAAGAACTTATGAAGTTGCAGTGTCTCCACTCATGTGACCTCCTAAATCATACCCAATATGCCATATTATGACTGTCTATCTCTAGATCCTGTTTTCCTTTATGCATTATGTTTTCTCTTCTTTTCCCTTTATTAGCATGCCTATTACAGGAGAGTTTTTATTTTTATTTTATTTTTTTATTAGATATTTTCTTCATTTACATTTAAAGTGCTATCCTCTTTCCTAGTTTCCTCTCTAAAAATCCCCTATGCCCTCCTCCCTCCCCCTTCTCCCCAACCCACCCACTCCAGCTTCCTGGTCCTGTCATTTCCCTATACGGGGGCACAGGGGGCACATAACCTTCGCAAGACTAAGGGCCTCCAGGAGAGTTATTTTAATTGACCAAGGTGGATTCTCTGTAGTCAGGTGTCTCCTATTCCACTTTGCCACAGTATGCAGAGCTCCTAGGACTGAATTGACTTGGTAAGGAAATAAAGAAACGACACACACATATACAGAGAAAAGCTGAGATCACATGGCTGTGGTCTGGCCTCTCTGATGGAAAAGCCTTAGCATCCTGGAAGTTCAGTGCATGTATTTATTAAATATACTTGAACAGGAGGTGGGGCTATTGTATGCAGCTGAACAAGGAGGTGGGATTTTTATATACAGATGAATAGGGAGGTGGGGTAGTTACAGATAAACAAGAGGGCTGGGTTATTAGCTACAGATGACTAAGGAGAAAGGGTTAACTAATCCCTTTGGGGGAAGTCTTAGTAGGAAAGAAATCTTTAGGCAATAAACACCTTGGGGCAGAACTCTCTCAGGACTTCCCTGGATCCCTACAATTTATGCAGCACAATTTACTTGTCTATAGGCCAATCTGATGGGAGGGGAGCATTTTATCAACTGAGTTCCCTCTTCAAGACTACCTTAGCTTGTATCAAGTGGTCAAAAAACCCAACCAAACCAAACCAAACCAAACCAAACCAAACCAAACCAAACCCTCACCACAAAGACAAACTCTATCATAATGCTTTATCATGCTTTTTTCTCCTATAAATGCCCTAGATTATCTTACTTTGATAGAATTTTATGAATATATATGTCTTATCTGTGTTCCTCTTAGTAATCTTTTCAACACTTGCACTTAGCTTTTTATTAAGAATGGGTCTGTTCAGCTCCACAAACATAAGGCATGTTTCTCCATATTTTTTCAATATATTCCTTGGCAGATAAATGGCTGCTCTGATTTTCAGTGTAACATCTTTAGTTACTTACTGGGGCCTTTGTAGAAGGATAGGCACGTAAGAAAGGAAACAAAGTAGGGAGGGATGCTATTAGATCTGTAATAAGTAGTAATGGGTTATTTTACAAAAATAGATACAATATTTAAAACTAATTTTTAGGTATGGTAAAGATGAGGCAGAAACTACTGTTTTCATTATGCATATTTTAATATGTTTGGGTCTTCTTAAATAATTGATTTAATTTGTAAAATAATTCTATGAAGATGTTCCATCCAACAGGTATGATGCACACATTTTAAATAACTGCTTAAATAATCTTCTCTAAACAATTTCATATTCTGGATCACAAAATGAGCCTTAAAAATACAAAATAATTTAAAATAATTTTTTATACCTTGTCAAGTCATAATGGAATGAAAGTAGAAATCAACAGTGAGAGAAACTATTCAAATACCTGGAGGCTGGGCAATCAAATTTTATAACAACCAGTGAGTCCATTGAAGAGCCGGGAGAAAAGAATTTAAAAGTCTTAGGATCAAGCGATAATGACAACCGAAGCTACTGGGGCCTCTGGGATTAAGGTAAGAGAGTTTCAAGAGTAAATACACAGCTGTATGTGCTTCAGCTAAAATAGCAGAGAGAGAACAAATGATAAACTTAACAATGAATACCAAAGTCTTAGAAAAACAAGAAGTCAAATTCCAAAATAGAAAATGACAAAGTTTAATAAAGACCAGAGTAGATATTATTTAAGTGGATATTAGAAGAACAGTTTTCAGACTCAGTCAAAGATTGGCTCTTTGAAACAACAAGCATGATCAATAACCCCCTAGCCAGGAGACCAAATGAAACAGAAAAATGCCAAATTAGTACAATTAGAGATGAAAAATAGAACCTTACAACAGATTTCAGTGAATTCTAGAGAATCCTTAGGGAATACTGTGAAAACCTATATTTAAAAGTCGGAAAATATAGAAGAAACTGATACATTTCCATGCACACAGGACCTACTAAAATTAAATCCAGAGGATATAAACAGTTTAAACAAGTCCATCACAAGCAATGAGATCGAAGCAGTAAGAACAATTCCAGGACCAGATGAATTCAGTGCCAAATTCTACTAACCTTTTAGAGGAGAGTTATCACCTGTATTCCATTAGCTGTTCCACAAAACAGAAAGGGAATACTACCACATTCACTCCACAAAGCCAGAATTATTCTAACATCAAAACCAGGTAAAGGCATAAAATAACAACAACAAAACCTCTTAATTTCACTGATGAATGTAGATGCAAATATTCTCAGTAAAAATCCTGAATTTTTAGTTGAAGAACATGTCAAGATCAGACACCATAGGCAAGTTTGTTGTGATTTCCAGGAATGCAAGCAAGGTCCAGTATATGCATATCAATAAATGGAACATCATACATGAACTTAAAATAGACATTATATGCTGATATCAATAGACATAGAAAACAGCAATAACAAAATTTGACATCATTTTATTATACAAACCTCAGAATGTAATGAAAATACCTTAACATAATAATGCTATATATGGCATCAAGCCCTTTTTGGTAACAGTGATTCAAACCATGTGCAGTACTATTGGTTATATTATTATATTGCATAGAAAAATCTAGAGAATAGCTTGAAAAGAGGTCCATATGACTAGTAGTTCTAGTATCTTGTAGAATGTAAACCTTTGATAGGAATACAAATGATTAGTAGTTCTGGTATCTTGTAGAATGTAAGCCTTTAATAGGAATACAAATGTTGTCCTATGAAAATAGAAAATGGCCAGGTGTGGTGGCACACACCTCTAATCCCAGCACTCGGGAGGCAGAGGCAGGCAGATTTCCGAGTTCGAGGCCAGCCTGGTCTACAAAGTGAGTTCCAGGACAGCCAGGGCTATACAGAGAAACCCTGTCTCGAAAAAACAAACAAACAAAAATAAAAATAAATAAATAAATAAATAAAAGGAAATTATTTAAATCCCAAGGAATAAACAAACGCAATCCCTTCTCCAGGTGAGTGAATGAGTCTATTATGGCCCCAAGCCCATTCATAAACACAGAGCTATTCATAACAATAAAAAGAGCTGGATCCATCCAGTCTATATGTTGAAGCAAAGTAGCATCAGGAACATAAGACCAATATGCACATCTAGAGGCACTCTCTGTAGATGTAGATGCACAGGTCAAAGCAGCTAACATCACCAGAAAAAGATGCCCAGTGACAAAGGGCTGTATGTGTTTCATAGGATAACTTCTCTCTTGGTGCATAGGACCCTGGCCCCAGGTGAGCAGAGTTGACTTCTGATAATATAGTGAACATCTTTCCCCATTTAGCAGGAAGTTTGCTATCTTTCTGGTGTTTCAGTGGATCCATTTGTAATGACAAATGAATATGCCTTCCCAATTTTCCTTTGGAGTAATAAAATTAAGCTAATGCAGCAGCTTGCTTATGTCCTTCTACAATAAAACCAGGGAGGTTAGAGTATGCACAGTATTAGTCTATTGCTGGAAATAATACTACAATAAGCAGAATCTGAAATGATAATTTAATTGCTTATGAATTAACCACAATAAATGAGTCCAGTTCTACTTGCTTACCTGAAGAAAAAGAAATTTTAATAGATTGCTGAATATTAGGACCATGAATTCCTCCTATATTCTTAGCTGAGACATCCATAAAATATTTATCTGCCCATGGAATGGTAGAAAGCTTATTGATTTTTATAATCACAAATTCAGTTTCTTTCTTTTTTTTAATTAAATTAATTTATTTTTTACATTCCATATTCCAGTCCCTGTCCCCCTCCCTGATCCACTGTCCAATTGTTCCACATCCCACTCCCACCCCATCTCCACATGAATGTCCTCACCCTCCTTTCCATCTGACTCCTAAACTCCCTGGGGTCTCCAGTCTCTTGAGGGTTCAGTTTCTATGAGAAAACCCCATAGCTCGCCAGCTGGATAATGATTTCCTATCCTTCCATAGTAATCTGCAGATGAAAATCAAAAATCCAGAGAGTTCTATAACTTCCTTAAAATCTGATTTTTAGTTAAGGGTAAGATAATTCAGCAAGGATCAAAACCATATATTGTTGACATTGGGTTCTCCCCTGATTTACTAATTAAGCAAGAAGAGTATGATATGCAGTTTGTGTTTTATGTGTTATGGCATTAATAAATCCATTTTAAAGGTTTATCCTCATGTGCTATAATACCTGTAGGAGACAATTTAGCGGGGAAAATGAGTAAGTTTAAAGGCAAAGAAGGATCCACACGATACTCAAATACCACTTTTAATCTGGATTCAAGGAGGCAAGCACAAGACCACAAGCAACAGAAGCCAATAAATATACTCTGGCACCATCAGAACCCAGTTCTTCCACCATAGCAAACCCTGGATACCCCAACATACCTGAAAAACAGAATGCTGACCTAAAATCCTATATCATGAAGATAATAGAGTTCTTTATGGAGGATATAAATAACTCATTGAAAGAAGTACAGGAAAACACAGGTAAACAGGTAGAGCCCTTAAAGAGGAAACAAATAAATCCCTTAAAGAAATACAGGAAAACACAATCAAACAGGTGAAGGAATTGAACAAAGTGGTCCAAGGCCTAAAAATGATTGAACAAACAATAGAGAAGTCACAAATAGAGGCAACCTTGGAAACGGAAAACCTAGGAAAGAGGTCAGGAGCTACAGATGCAAGCATCATGTGGTTACAAGATACAAGAGACAGAAGAGAGAATCTCAGGTGTAGAAGATACCATAGAAAACATTGAAACAAAAATATAGTCAAAGAAAATATAAAACATAAAAATACTCCTAACTCCAAACATCCAGGAAATCCAGGACACAATGAAAAGACCAAACCTAAGAATAATAGAAATAGAAGAGAGCAAAGATTCCCAGCTCAAAGGACCTGGAAACATCTTCAACAAACTCATAGAGAAAACTTCCCAAACCTAAAGAGATGACCATAAACCTATAAGAAGCCTATAGAACAACAAATAGATTGGACCAGGATAGATAATCCTCTCTCACATAATAATCAAAACAGTAAATGCACAAAACAAAGAAAGAATATTAGAAGCAGCGAGGGAAAAAGGTCAAGAAACATATAAAGGCAGATCTATCAGAATTACACCAGACTTCTCACCAGAGACTGTGAAAGCCAGAAGAGCTTGGACAGAAGTCATGCAAACCCTAAGAGAACACAAATGCCAGCCCAGACTACTATACCCTACAAAACTCTCAATCATTATACATGGGGAAACCAAAATATGACATGACAAAATCAAATTTAAACATCTATCTACTAATACAGCCCTACAGAGGATTCCAGAAAAAAACTCGAACATAAGGAGGGTACCTACACCAAAGATAAAACAAGAAATTAATCATCTGATGACAAAACCAGAAGGGGAGAATCACATACACTTAATGCCATATACAACAACAAACATAACAGGAATTAACAATCATCTGTTAATATCTCTCAATATCAATTCCCCAATAAAAAGACATAAACTAACAGACTGGATATGCAAGCAGGATCCAGCATTTTGCTGCATACATGAAAAACACCTCAATGACAAAGACAGACACTATCTCAGAGTACAAAGCTGGAAAAAGTCCTCCAAGCAAATGGTCCTAAGAAAGAAGTAGACATTGTTCTTCTAATATCTAATGAAATCGACTTTCAAGCAAAAGTCATCAAAAGAGATGGAGAAGGACACTTCATATTCATCAAAGGAAAAAAATCCACCAAGAGAAAGTCTCAATTCTGAACATATATGCCCCAAATGCAAGGTAAACCTCATTCATTAAAAAAACTTTACTAAAGCTCAAAACACACATTGAACTACATACAGTAATAGTGGGAGACTGTTGCAGGAAATAATAAAAAAGAATAGCAAGTTCCCAAGCTCACCCAGCTACTCTCTGCCCCTGCAGTGGTCTTGCCACCTCTGCCTCTAGGCTAGCTCTAGCAGTGACTGATTAAGGTTTCCCAGCTCTGGTTCACTTGTTCTTCTGGTTCCTTCTCAGCCATGTTGCAACCCTCTGTTGCTAGTTGCCACAGATCCCCTTAACCCAGTAAATCAAAACTCTAGAAGCTTATAATTAATCAGTCAGATTTGTATATCAATAAATTTTCAAG
Source organism: Mus musculus (assembly GCF_000001635.26). Taxonomy (NCBI): domain Eukaryota; kingdom Metazoa; phylum Chordata; class Mammalia; order Rodentia; family Muridae; genus Mus; species Mus musculus. Next base: position 10,527,423 of record NC_000070.6, on the reverse strand, counting down.
TCAAAAGATGCCCACACAATAATTTCAGAGCCAATTGATGATGATACAAGCTGCCCACTTAGATTAGACAAGTTATCCCAATTATTCTATCCTTTTATCTACCTCATATCTACATGTGGCTGTTTAAAGCCACACAGAATCTGGATCATCTTCCTCCTGCTCCATCTTCCTCCCTTCTCCCCCTACCTGTCTCCTCCATCTCCATCTCTGCAACTCTTTGCTTCATCTCCCTTTTCTCTGTCCAATCACAGGCTTCTTATTGCATTAATATTTACAGTGATTGGACAGGGAAAATTCTGCTACAAGAGACTTCAATACCCCACTCTCATCAGTAGAGAGGTCACTGAAACAGAAACCAAATAGAGAAAGAAACTAATAGCAGTTATGAACAAATAGATTTAATAGATATATACAGAACATTTCACCCTAAAACAAAATAATATACCTTATTCTCAGTACCTCATGGTATTTTCTCCAAAACTGTCCATATAATGAGACACAAAACAAGTCTCAACAGATACAAGAAGATTTAAATAATCCCATGTGTCCTATCAGATTACCACTAAGGTTTATCTTCAACAACAACAACAAAGTAGAAAGCCCACATATTCATGGAAATTAAATAACTCTCTACTCAATGATAACTTGGGCAGGGAGGAATTAAAGATATTAAAGACTTTCTAGAATTTAACTAAAATGAAGGCACAACATATTCAAACTTATGGGACACAATGGAAGCAGTGCTAAGAGGAAACTTTATAGCACTGAGTACATTCATAAAGAAATTGGAGAGATCCTATACTAGCAACTTAACAGTACATCTGAAAGCTCTGTAAAAGAAAGAAGCAAATACACAAGGAGGAGATGGCAGGAAATAATCAAACTCAGGGCCAAAATCAACCAATTACAAATGAAGAAAACTATACAAAATATCAACAAAAACAAAATCTGGTTCTTTGAGAAAATCAACAAGAGAGATAAACTCCTAGCTAAACTAGCTAAAGGGCATAGATGTAGTATCCAAATCAATAAAATCAGAAATGAAAAGGGAGACAGAACAACAGAAACTGAAGAAATTAAAAAAAACAAAAACAAACAAAAAAAAACCACACCAGATCCTACTACAAAAGCCTATACTCAACAAAACTGGAAAAATCTAGATGAAATGGATGATTTTCTAGACAGATACCAGCTACCAAAGTTAAATCAAGGGCATGTAATCTATCTAAACAGGCCCATCTCCACTAAAGAAATACAAGAAGTCATTAAATGCTTCCTAACCAAAAACCCCCCAGGGTGAGATGGCTTTAGTGCAGAATTCTACCAGACCATCAAAGAAGAGCTAATAGCAACATTCCCCAAACTATTCCATTAAGTAGAAACAGAAGGAGCACTACCTAATTCATTCTATGAAGCCACAATTACTCTGATACCTAAACCACACAAAGACCCAACAAAGAAAGATAATTTCAGACCAATTTTGCTATGAATATCAATTCAAACCTATACAATAAAATTCTAGCAAAACGAATCCAAGAACACACTCAAACGATCATTCGCCATAATTAAATAGGCTTCATCCTAGGGATGCAAGTTTGGTTCAACATATGAAAATTCATTAAAGTAATCTACTATATAAACAAACTCAAAAAAAATCACATAATCATCCCATTAAATGCTGAAAAAGCCTTTGACAAAATGAAACACCTCTTCATATTAAAAGTTTTGGAAAGATCAGGAATTCAAGGCCCATACCTAGACTTAATAAAAACAATATATAGCAAACCAACAGCCAACAACAAAATGGAGAGAAACTTCAAGCAATCCTACTAAAATCAGGGACAACATAAGGCTGCCCACTCTCCCTGTATCTATTCAATATAGTACTCAAAGTTCTAGCTAGAGCAACTAGACAACAAAAGGAGGTCAAAGAGATGCAAATCATAAAGGAAGAAGTCAAGGTATCACTGTTTGCAGTTGATATGATAGTATACATAAGTGACCCCCAAAATTCTACCAGAACTCCTGCACTTGAGAAACAACTTTAGCAAACTGGCTGGATATAAAATTAACTCAAACAAATTAGTAGCCTTCCTTTATAGAAATGCGAAATAAGCTGAGAAGGAAAATAGGGAAACAATGTCCTTCACAATAGTCACAAATGATATAAAATATCTTGGTGTGTAATTGTAATCAAACAAGTGAAAGAAGGACTGTTAAGAAAGAAATCGAAGAAACTTCAGAAAAGGGAGAACTCACCAATGCTCATGGATTGGTAGGATTAACAAAGTAAAAATGGTCATCCTATCAAAAGCAATCTATAGGTTTAATACAGTCTCCATCAAAACGCCAACACAATTCTTCAAAGACATGGAAAGACCAATTCTCAATTTCATACAGAAAAACAAAACTCCAGGATAGTAAAAACAATTATTAACAATAAAAGAATTTCTGAGGGACTCACCATCCCTGATCTCAAGCTGTATTACAGAGAAATACTGATAAAAACTGCATGGAATTGATACAGAGACAGACAGGTAAATTAGCGGAATAGAGTTAAAGACCCAGAAACAAACCCACACACTTATGGACAGTTGATCTTTGACAAAGAATCAAAAAAATATAGAATGAAAAAAAAAGCATCTTCAATAAATGGTGCTGGTCTAACTGGCAACCTTTATGTAGAAAAAAATGAAATAAGATCCATATTTGTGACCTTGCACAAAGTTCAAGTCAAAGTGGATCATGGACCTCAACATACAATCATATACAATTGGAGATTCTTGAACTCATTGGCACAGGGGAGGGGATGATTTCCTAAACAGAACTCCATTGGCTCAGGCTCTAAGATCAAGAGTTGATAAATGGATATTAGCCCTCTATCAGATGTAGGATTGGAAAAGATTTTTTTCTCAATCTGTTGGGTGCCACTTGTCCCATTGACAGTGTCCTTTGCCTTAAAGAATCTTTGCAGTTTTTTGAGGTCCCATTTGTCAATTCTTGATCTTACAGCACAAGCCATAGGTGTTCCGTTCAGGAATTATTTCCCTGTTCTCATGTGTTTGAGGCTCTTCCCCACTTTCTCTTCTATTAGTTTCAGTGTCTCTGGTTTTATGTGGCAGTCCTTGATCCACTTGGACATGAGCTTTGTACAAGGAGATAAGAATGGGTCGATTTGCACTTTTCTACTTGCTGACCACCAGTTGAACCAACACCATTTGTTGAAAATGCTGTCTTTTTCTCACTGGATCATTTTAGCTCCTTTGTCAAAGATCAAGTGACCATAGGTGTGTAGGTTCATTTCTGGGTCTTCAATTTTATTCCATTGATCTACCTGCCTGTCTCTGTACCAATACCATGCAGTGTTTCTTTTTTTTTTTGTTTGTTTGTTTTTTAATCATTATTGCTCTGTAATACAGCTTGAGGTTAGGGATCCTGATTCCACCAGCATTTTTTTTTTCTATTGCTGAGCATAGTTTTTGCTATCCTGGATTTTAAAATATTCAAGATATACAAAGAAATCAAGAAGTTAGACACCAGAGAATCAAATAACCATATTAAAAATGGGGTCCTAGGATCCCAGGATCCCAGGAGCTTGGTCACAGCAGGATCTCAGGGTCAAAGAGGAAGCTTGAATGCCAAGAACTCTGACACACCCAGAATCTCAGGATCATAGGATCCCAGAATCACAGGATCCCAGAAAAAGCTGGACTCTGAGGAGTTCTGACTTAACTGGGATTACAGGAAGGACAGACTCCAATCTGATATAAAAGGGCAGGGAGCACTTGAGGTAATCAGATGGCAGGAGGCAAGTGTAAGAAAAGAAGCAACAGAAACTAAGGTTACTTGGCATCATCAGAACCCCATACTCGCACCATAGCAGGTTCAGGATATACCATCACATGAGAAAAGCAAGATGTGGATTTAAAGTCACTTCTCACGACAATGATGGAGGATGTTAAGAAGTACATGAATAATTCCCTTAAAGAAATACAGGAGAACACAGGTAAACAGGTAGAAGACCTGAAAGATGAAACACAAAAATCCCTTAAAGAATTATAGGAAAACACATCCAAACAGGTGAAGGAATTGAACAAAATCATCCAGGATCTAAAAATGGAAATAGAAACAATAAAGAAATCACAAAAGGAGACAACTCTGGGGATAGAAAACCTAGGAAAGAAGTCAGGATACATAGATGCAAGCATCACCAACAGAATGCAAGAGATAGAAGAGAGAATCTCAAGTGCAGAAGATACCATAGAAAACATTGACAGAACAGTTAAAGAAAATGTAAAATGCGAAAAGGTCCTAACCCAAAACATCCAGGAAATCCAGAATACAATGAGAAGACCAAACCTAAGGATAGTAAGTATCGACAAGAAGGAAGATTCCTAACTTAAAGGGCCAGTAAAGATCTTCAAGAAAATTATAGAAGAAAACTTCCCAAACCTAAAGAAAGAGATGCCCATGAACATTCAAGAAGCCTACAGAGCTCCAAATAGTTTGGACCAGAAAAGAAATTCCTCCTGTCACATAATAATCAAAACACCAAATACACAAAACAAAGAAAGAATGCTAAAAGCAGTAAGGGAAAATGTCAAGTAACATATAAAGGCAGACCTATCAGAATTACACCTGACTTCTCCACAAGGATTAGGAAAGCCAGAAGATCCTGGGCAGAAGTCATATAGATGCTATGAGAACACAAATGCCAGCCCAGGTAACTATACTCAGCAAAACTCTCAATTACCATAGATGGAGAAACCAAGGTATTCCATGACAAAACCAAATTTACACAGTATCTTTCCACAAATACAGCCCTTCAAAGGATAATAGAAGGAAAACTCCAACACAAGGTGAGAAACAAAGCCCTAGAAAAAGCAAGAAAGTAATCTTCCAACAAACCTACAAGAAGATAGCCACATAAACAGAATTCCAACTCTAACAACAAAAATAACAGGAAGCAACAATTACTTTTCCTTAATATCTCTTAATATCAATGGACTCAATTCCCCAATAAAAAGACATAGGCTAACAGACTGGTTACATAAACAGGACCCAACATTTTGGTGCACACAGGAAACCCACCTCAGGGACAAAGACAGACACTACTTCAGAGTAAAAGGTTGGAAAACAATTTTCCAAGCAAATGGTCCCAAGAAACAAGCTGGAGTAGCCATTCTAACATAGAATAAAATTGTCTTTCAACATAAAGTTCTCAAAAAAGATAAGGAGGGACACTCCATACTACTCAAAGGTAAAATTTAACAAGATGAACTCTCAATTCTGAACATCTGTACTCCAAATGCAAGGGCATCCACATTCATAAAAGAAACTTTACTAAGGCTCAAAGCACACATTGTACCACACACAATAATAGTGGGAGACTTCAACACCCCACTCTCATCAATGGGCAGATCATGGAAACAGAAGCTGAACAGAGACACAGTGAAACCAACAGAAGTTATAAAACAAATAGATTTAACAGATAGCTATAGAACATTTTATCCTAAAACAAAAGGATATACCTTCTTCTCAGCACTTCATGATACCTTCTCCAAAATTGACTATATAATTGGTCACAAAACAGGCCTCAACTGAAACAAGAAGATTGAAATAATCCCATCCAACCTATCATATCATCACAGACTAAGGCTGATCTTCAATAACAACATAAATAATAGAAAGCCCAAATACATATGGAAGCTGAACAACACTCTACTCAATGATAACTTGGTCAAGGAAGAAATAAAGAAAGAAATTAAAGACTTTTTAGAGTTTAATGAAAATAAATCCACAACTTACCCAAACTTATGGGACATAATGAAAGCAGTCTTAAGAGGAAACCATAACTCTGAGTGCCACCAAAAAGAACCTGGAGAAAGCATACACTAGCAGCTTAAGAGCACACCTGAAAGCTCTAGAACAAAAAGAAGCAAATTCACCCAAGAGGAGTAGATGGCAGGAAAAAGCCTTTACTCAACAAAACTGGAAAACCTGGACGAAATGGACAAATTTCTGGACAGATACCAGGTACCAAAGTTAAATCAGGATCAGATTAATGATCTAAAGAGTCACATATCCCCTAAAGAAATATAAACTCTTCTTGTTTCAAAAAAAAAAAAAAAAAAAAAAAGAAGCCCAGGACCAGATGGATTTATTGCAGAGTTCTATCAAACTTTCCAAGAAAGCCTAATATCAATACTCCTCAAACTATTCCACAAAATAGAAACAGAAATTTCTCTACCCAATTCATCCCATGAAGCCACAATTACTCTGATACCTAAACCACACAAAGATCCAACAAGAAAGAGAACTTTGGACCAATTTTCCTTATGAATATCAATGCAAATATACTCAGTAAAATTCTTGCAAACTGAATCCAAGAACACATTAAAAGGATCACCTATTGTGATCAAGTAGGCTTCATCCCAGGGATGAAGGGATGGTTCAATATACGGAAATATATCAACATGATCCACTATATAAACAAACTCAAAGAAAAAAACATAAGATCATCTCATTAGATGCTGTGAAAGCATTTGACAAAATTCAACACCTGTTCATGATAAAAGTCTAGGAAAGATCAGGAATTCAAGGCCTGTACCGAAACATAATAAAAGCAATATACAGCAAACTAGTAGCCAACATCAAAGTGAATGGAGAGAAACTTGAAGCAATCCCATTAAAATCAGGGACTAGGCAAGGCTGCCCACTCTCTCCCTACCTATTCAATGTAGTGCTTGAAGTTCTAACCAGAGCAATTAGACAACAAAAGGAGATCAAAGGGATACAAATTGGAAAGGACAAAGTCAAAATATCACTATTTGCAGATGATATGATAGTATTCTTAAGTGACCCCAAAAATTCTACCAGAGGATTCCTAAACTTTATAAACAATCTCAGCAAAGTGCCCTGATATAAAATTAATTCAAACAAATCAGTGACCTTCTACACAAAGGATAAAAAGGCTGAGAAAGAAGTTAGGGAAACAACACCCTTCACAATAGTCACAAATAGCATAAAATACATTGGTGTGAGTCTAATTAAGCAAGTGAAAGATCTGTATGCTAAGATTTTCAAGTCTCTGAAGAAAGAAATTGAAGAAGATCTCAGAAGATGGAAAGAACTCCCATGCTCATGGATTGGCAGGATTAATATAGTTAAAATGGCTATCTTGCTGAAAGCAATCTACAGATTCAATGCAATCCCCATCAAAATTCCAACTCAATTCTTCAACGAATTAGAAAGGGCAATCTGCCAATTCATCTGGAATAACAGAAAACCTAGGATAGTAAAAACTATCTCAACCATAAAAGAACTTCTGGGCGAATCACCATCCCTGACCTCAAACTGTACTACAGAGCAATTGTGATAAAAACTGCCTGGTATTGGTACAGTAACAAGCAGGTAGATCAATGGAATAGAATTGAAGACCCAGAAATGAACCCACACATCTATGGTCACTTTATCTTTGACAAAGGCGCTAAAACCATCCAGTGGAAAAAAGACAGCATTTTCAACAAATGGTGCTGGTTTAACTGGCAGCTAGCATGTAGAAGAATGCAAATTGATCCATTCTTATCTCCTTGAACTAAAGGTAAGTCTACGTGGATCAAGGAACCCCACATAAAACCAGAGACACTGAAACTTATAGAGGAGAAAGTAGGAAAGAGCCTCGGATATATGGGCACATGGGAAAAAAATTCCTGAACAGAACAACAATGGCTTGTGCTGTAAGATCAAAAATTGATAAATGGGACCTTATAAAATTGCAATGCTCCTGTGAGGCAAAGGACACTGTCAATAAGACAAAAAGACAATCAACAGATTCCAAAAAATCTTCGCCAACCCTACATCTGATAGAGGACTTATATCCAATATATCAAAGAACTCAAGAAATTAGGCTCCAGAGAAACAAATAACTGTATTAAAAAATGGGGTACAGACCTAAACAAATAATTCTCAACTGAGAAATACAAAATGGTTGAGAAGCACCTAAAAAAAGTCAACATCCTTAGTCATCAGGGAAATGCAAATCAAAACAACCCTGAGATTCCACCTCACACCAGTCAGAATGTCTAAGATCAAAAATTCAGGTGACAGCAGATGCTGGCAAGGATGTGGAGAAAGAGGAACACTCCTCCATTGCTGGTGGGATTGCAAGTTGGTACAACCCCTCAGGAAATCAGTTTGGTGGTTCCTCACAAAATTGGAAATAGTTCTAAGTGAATATACAGCAATACTAATCCTGGGCATATACCCAGAATATGCTCCAACATGTAATAAGGAAACATGCTCCACTATGTTCATAACAACCTTATTTATAATAGCCAGAAGTTCAAAAGAACCCAGATGTACCTCAAAAGAGGAATGGATACAGAAAATGTAGTACATTTACACAATGAGGTACTAAGGAGCTATTAAAAACAATGAATTTATGTAATTCACAAACAAATGGATGGATCTGGAGGATATCATCCTAAGTGAGGTAAAAGCAGGAGTGGGTTGGTTGGTGAGCAGGGGGAGGGGAGAGGGGATAGGAGGAAGGTGGTTTTTGGAGGGGAAACTAGGATAGGGGATAACATTTGAAATGTAAATAAAGAAAATATCCCCCAAAAAAGAAGAAGAAGAAGTCCAAAAAAAAAAAAAAAAAAAAAAAAAAAAAAAAAAAAAAAGAAAAAGAAAAAGAAGAAGAAGAAGAAGTCTTCTTGTGTCCTTGGGTTGGAGGTTTACTTTTGTGAAGATGACTGCATTACAAGAAATGATTTGCAGTTTCAGGGTAATCTCTATGACAATTTCACTGGATAGTCAAATATATTTTAAGCAGAAAGCAATGCTGGATAACAGTGTCAGAAATCAAATTGTATTACAGAGTCACAATAACAAACCAGTATGGTACTGGCATAAAACCAGACATGTAGACCAATATAATAGAAAATCCAGAAAAAAATCTGTACACAGAATTTGTACAGCCACCTAATTTGTTGTATTTATTTTGTGTTTCTCTCTCTCTCCCTCCCTCCATCCCTCTCTCCCTGCCCCCTCCCTCCTTCCCTCCCACCCTCTCCCTCTCCCTGTCCCTGTCCCTCTCTCTCTCTCCTTCTCTCTCTCTGTCTCTGTCTGTCTGTATCTCTGTCTCTGTCTCTGTCTCTGTCTCTGTCTCTGTCTCTCTCTCTCTCTCTCTCTCTCTCTCTCTCTCTCTCTCTCTCTCTCTCTCTGTGTGTGTGTGTGTGTGTGTGTGTGTGTGAGCATGTGTGCATGCACTTGAGCGCCGTGGTGTGAATGTAGAGATAAGGACAACGTACAGGAGTTGATGCTTTTCTTCTACCATGTGGATTCTGAGGATCACACTCAGGCTGCCAGGCTTGATGAGAGCCCTTTGTCTGATGAGCCATCTCACTGTCCCCCATCAAATGTTTAATGAAGATATTAAAACATACATTGATGAAAATATTCCTTTAAAAATGAAGATTTTTATAACACATGTAGAAGAATAAAACAAGATACTTATCTCTCACTTGGGATAAAAATCAACTCAAAATGGCTCAACAATATGAATGTGAGACCAGAGGCTGACAATACTAAAGGAGAATAGATAGACATTAGACAATGATGCTCTGTAAAGAATTTTTTCAGCACAAGATACGAACCCAAATATTGATTAATGATATTGCATAAAATTTAAAAGCTTCTTCACAACAACAAAATAATCAGTAGGATAAAAATCCAGCTTGCTGTCATCTAGCTCATCTATAGCATCTTAGGGTATATGCTCAAAGGGTTCTCAATCAGCATGGTACAGAGATGCTTGCACTTCCATGTTTATTGCTACACTATTCACATTTGTCAAACAGCTCAAAAGTTCAATGTATGAATGGATAAAGAAAATATAGCATGTGTACACAATGCAATTTTACTCAGGAGGAAGAGGCCTAAGAGGTGGGAGTGGAGATCAAGAAAGCATAATACAATATTATGAAAGCATATTTTTATCATGAAACAAAAGATACTGTTTGGTGGGTGATGAGACCAACAAGTAGAGGCAGGGGCTAGCAAAGGGGAAGGGGAAGGTAGTAACTCTACGTAACTATATTAGTTACTTATCCTGCTGTTGCAACAAAATACTTAGTAGAAGTAATGGAAGGAAGGAAGAGATGAAGGAAAGAAGATACAAAGGAAGGAAGGGAGGAAAGAAGGAAAGAAGGAAGGAAGAAAGGAAGGAAGGAAGGGAGGGAGGTAGGGAGGGAGGGAGGAAGGAAGGAAGGACTTACTTGGGTCGTAGTTGCAGAGTGCATTCCAGGGATATAATGGTGACAGAAGTGTTACATTTACAATTGCAGGTCACTTTCTCCTCTTCATTCATTCTGGAATCCCAGCTTATGTAATTGTGCCATACATAGTTGGGGGAGGGTGTTGTCTTAGACAGTGTTTATTGCTGTGAAGATACACCATGACCAGTTCTTATAAAATAAAACATTTAATTTAAGCTTGTTCAGAGGTTTAATCCACTGTCCACATGGTGGGGAGCATGGTAGCAGATAGGCAGACATGGAGCTGGAGAAGGAGCTGAATATTCTACATCAGGTTCCACTTTGAAAACTTCAAAGCTCACTTCCAGTAACACACTTCTTCCAAAAAGGCCACACCTCCTAATCTTTTCAAGCAGGGATACTTCCTGGTGACCAAGTATTCAAATCTATGAACCTATGGTGGCTCATAGCACTATTCAAACCACTGAAGTGGTTTTGTCTGCATCAATTAATCCTGTCTAGAAAAATCTCTTCCAGACATGCATAATATCTCATTTCCTTGGTGATTCTAGATTCTGTTGACAATCAATATAAACCATCACAATGGCACACAATAACAAAGTATCATTGTGTACATATGCACATACATATAAGGAAGAAGCCAATTACTTTGTATAATAACTGAAATTTAATAATAAAAGCAATAGTTCTGTAAATATATATTTAAAATAAAGTGATACATAGAGGCATGCAAAGGTCCTGGCACAAAAAATGAATATGAAACAAACATAGAAGTACATAAGCTATATGTGAGCCACTTTTCTCTTTACCTATCAATAAGATCCTCCAAGCCAGAGTTGTTGGGAGACTGATATGAAGCATGAGAAGAGTTAGAGTCTGGTCAGTATCCTCTGTAATGAACCTCATCTTAGTCCTATGCTGGTATAAACCTTGGTGTGTGGCCCAGACTACATGGAGGAGTTCAATGTCTTACTTCTTGCTGAGACACTTAGGAAACAGCAAATAATCAGAGCTCCTTATGTTATTATGATTTGGACTAATTAAAAGGGTAGCACCAGTATCTAGTGCCAAAGAAGACCATCTATGGACATTCCATGTGCCTAACTGGACTATAAAGGTGGCCATCTTTTTTTTTTTTTAATTTTTCTATATGTGATTAACTTTGTCTAGAACTGAAGAAAGATGATAGAAGACTTGGATAATAGAGATACATAAGCCCAGGGGCCAGATAAAGAAAAGGCCATCTCATAGGGAGGCATAATGACCAATTGCAAGAAAGCAGCATGTACCCCAGCAGATACATATGGAACAAGTCACCACCTGGGTTAGATTCATGGGATGCTGCTCCGCAAAGCTCCATGCATCCTGATTGCTTTCCCCTACCCTCTCAGAGGGATTTTAGGAGCAAATGGAAGAACTTGTTAGGATTTTGGTTATAGACAAGAAAGCTTACTCTATTTAGCATAAGCAGAGAAGGAGAAGAGAATCAATGAGCTCAGAGAAGGGTGGGACTCCTTTCAGCCAAAACCACAGCACAGGAAGCATCTAGTTAGATGCCAGTGACACCAGCATTGGCAACACTACAGTCAGAAATGGACAGCAGACACCAATGCAGTCAACTTCCACCACTCCCAGAATAGTGCTTTGGATGGTACTGCTGTCATCACTGCCAGAATAAATTCTCCAGGGTTCCTCACTTCCTATTCATGACTGATTGGATCTTCTGGGTAAGATTCTTTTTGACCAACACTATAGCATGCATCCACTTCTTTTCCTTTTCTTTTTTCTTTTTGTATCTTGAAAGCTTGTAGGGAGTCCGTCTTGATGGTCAAACCCTTCCACTTTTAACTGTTACATCTATTAACACCCAGAGGCTCAGAGGACGTTGATATATAGAGTCAAAAGTGACAGTACCAAGTACTTCTGACTGAGAATTTGAGGCCACCTGATCTACCCAGAAAACAGTAGTATTAAATTATGCCACCATAAGCAATGAATGGGAGTTTGAGGTGTCATCTAAGTGTAAAGACACACACACACACACACACACACACACACACATGGATAAACTTACATTTTACACACTTAAACTTTGGCTCAAAAAGAATTCATATATACTTCATGCACTTGATTAAATAACACCTTCCCCATGGCTATGAATGTCCAAGTTTACTATTATAACTAGCACTTTATTATAACTATAAATTCAGTCCAAATTCATCTCCAAGCTAAGGAGCTCATGAGCGAGGAAGATGTAACTATTACACAAATATCTGGGAAGGATTAAACCATGAAGATTTTGTCTCAAGCTCTGACCTCTATCTACTCCACTGTGATTTATTCTCAAGGTACTAAGGCCAGATGGTTGCTAAATCTGCCTCTTTGGGTCTGGTTTGAGAACCAACTCTTCCATTGATGCTAATTCTCTCTTGTGGGAAGAGGACATGGACATGTCTGAAGTGCTACACAACTATTTCAAACACAGTGACAACTTTTAATAAATGTGGCAGTATTCATCTTGTGTCATAGTCCACCAGAGGAACACAATGAACCAGAAATAAACCATAAGGGCTCTTTGTCTAACTGCCAGATTATATTATACTAACCACCCAAGCTCATTCTCTCTTCTTGAATCCCTTGGGAATCACAATAACAATGAGAAGAGAAAGTTCTTCCTAGACAATCCTGTCTGCTAGGTTTCACCCAGACTTTACTTTGCAACATCACAAGCCTCCACCTCTTTAGCGGAGCACTTAGAAGGCAGGAAATGTTTAAGATCAGAACTGTAATAGACACAAGTAAGAAACATATCTGTTTTCCATTAAGGAGATTAACTTCTCTGTTGGGGTTGTTGTAATAGGATGAGGTCAAAGGGCTGCTGGGGCTGGCTGGTTCACTTCTGACTGGGTGGGCATTGTCCCTCCCAGCTCCGCGTTTGCAGCAGGTGGTCTCTTCTTACAAATTCGTCTCTCCCTGAAGGGGGCATACTGATCAGATGCTTTAGATGGAGACACAATGGGGAACTAGAAACATTAGAAAACATTAGAAAGTAAAAAGGACCATTGGGCCCATGCATTTTGCAGATGTTTATGGAGGCTGATCCCATGCTAAATTGCACACTGGATAGATATATCTTACGGTTAAAAAAAATAAAACATCATGACCACCACCACCACCACAACAACAACAACAACAAACCACAAAACAACAACAGAAACCCAGCAAATATTGTTTCACATATAACATGTTTATCTCTTATTTATGTTGGTCCAACTCTAATATAGTGCCCCACATGTGGTGATCATGAGGCACACACTCTGAAGACAGAATTAGATGCAAATCTACATAATCCACTAAGATGAATGTACAGTAGACTATAAGGATACAGTGAAGACTTCAGACAAAGTCTTCAGATAAAGGCAACTAGTTCCAACTGTTAAAAAATCCCCCTCTTCCCTCACCTCCTCCATCCTCTTTTCTTTCCATCCTTTGCTTGGTAACTTTTAAGCAAATACAAAAGCAGATGGAAATTTCCTGTGAACAGCCACATATATATAACCTATTTTCAACAACCATCCACTTCCTTACTGTATGATTCATAACTCTCATTTTCTCATCCATTTGAAGGCATTTTTCTTCATTTTTACTAGTGTATATTAATTGTATATGAAAATAGATTTCATTGTGATATTTGCATTTATGTGTACACCGCATTTTAACTACACCCCCTTAATCTTCTCTTATTTCCCCTCCTCCTCTTGGTCTATGTCCTCCTCCCAATGATCTGGTATAGGAATTTAAATAAAACTCCAGACATTGTATAATTATACCCATTGTTATTTTACTATATATCATAAATAAAAGAGTATCTCTAACAAGCATCTATATACATAATAATATTTTCATTTCTTACACAACTAACAATCAATCTAAAACACTAACACTCAATATGGTTTGGTTTTTATTTCTTCCAAATATCCTGCCAGGTTTTAAGTTGTAAAGTGACTAATTTATACATCCATAAAGCCATTGACTAACATATAAGGAGACCAAGTACATCTCGCTTTAGACAACATAAAGAAGATAGACATTTCTCTTGGATTTAGGGATCTGACTATTCCAAGAAGCGACTGACAGGCATGGGTGTTCCTACAACACTGCACAATCATCATGATAAAACCACTTTCATTGTTTTGCTTCCAGGTCCTCTTAACGTCTTGCTCATATTGGACAGTGACATCATCAGTCTTTACGTCTCAAAGTTTCCACATGTTGACACTTTCCTTCATATTCTGTATCCCATCAGTTACAAAGCTGTCTCATTTTTCCTCTGAAATGTTTTCCATACCCATCTGTTTTATTCCAGGAAGGCAGCGTTCTGGAATAAAGTAAGTAAGATAACTGTATTAAAATTCATATGGGCCAGGCTTTCTCTGATACAAACTGAGAGGTGCTGTTAGCAGTGCTGAAGGTTCAAGATCCAGAATTTTATCAGGAAAGGCTTCCCATGAGGTGGTTCCAAGGATGAAGACATATGAACATGTCATGAGTAGGAAGCCTCATGCATGTTGGGTGTGCAAGCAGGAAGTGGACTACATCTGGAGGGGACTAGGAATGCAGAGTGACATAGAGCTGGCTGAACAGTGGCCATAGTTGATCTACCTAGAATACCAGTGGGAAGATGGGCATCAGTTGGTCATTAACTTTACTTAATAGCATCCTTGTTGTGCAACAAATGATTAAGAATTAATCAGTTCCAAACAAATCCCATTTATATCCATATATCCTGTAGTCCAGAAGATCTAGGCAGCTTGGCCAGTTTCTCCTCTCAGGTTTTCTGAAGGCTAATAGTGAGTCTTTGTAGACTAGAACTTATAATTTGAGGATGGTGAAATTGGCCATCATTGCTAGTACTTCTTTAGGTCACCAAGTGAAGAAAAAGACTGTCTCAAATTTTGGGGATGGCATCTCCTCCTTTTGTGATGTGTTCCCCCAGGACTCTGTAGGAACAAAGAATATGACCTTCCTGCCTGCTTTATAGCTTATGGTTTCCCTACTTAAAATAACTGCTCATGACCTTGTTCATTAAAATAATAAACACATATAGAATCTTTCATAGGTTTGAAAAGGTTAATGCTTTGTGTGTGTGCATGCTTATTTAAGTTATATTCTTGTGATGTATGACCTTACCCTATTGAAAATTGAGATGCTAAAGCCAGTTACCTTTTCTCTTTGACCTCAGGCACATCTGGAATATTTAATGTACTTAACACATGATCACTCCAACCATTAACCTTCTAGCTGATTTTTTAGAAAGTTTTACTTATATACTTTACCAAATTTATTGAATTGTCAAATCTCACTATTTGAGTTATGACACACATCAATCTCTCTTCCTCCTCCTTGTTTCCTAACATTCATGACTGGAGGTTTTACTTCTGAGGCCAACATTTGAAGATGACTGAAACCTTAATAAGCCAGGAGATTAGACTTCAAATGTGATCAAATATTCAAAACACCACAAAGAAAGAACCTGTAATTTTCTTTCAAACTAGGGAAGACACTGTTTCCTTTTGTTACTATAGGGCTGCATTTAGCATTGGAGAGTTTGTTTGTTTGTTTGTTTGTTTTTTTAACTTTAACATTTCAGTATAAATTTTTCCCCAGATTCATTTGGGGGAATCCAATAGCTTGCTACGGCAAATGGTGTTTTAAAACAGTACTTGTACTAGGAACTAAAATCTAATCCACAGACCTTGAAAATCAGTGTCAGTCATAAATAAAGTTTTAGAAAAATTAAAGCAGTTCTTATGGGCATTTTCTTTTGAGACAGGGTTTTATTATGCAGCCCAGACTTGTTTCAGACTCAATCATCTTCCTGCCTCAGCCTCCTAGTTTAAAGTTGTGCACTGCTATGCCCAGCACCTTATGGTCTCTTTATGAATATTTAAAGACAACTTGCATAGTATTAACATGTCAAAAGACAAAGTGAAGCAAGTGTGACGTAAATGTTTATATTTATTTGTGATTCTGGAAACAGAGACTTAATAAGCTGAATAGATGAGGTTGGCTGTTTAGCTAGAAAAATTGGAGAGCAAAATTATTGGTTTGCAGTGAAGTTACATTTCTTTGTAAAGGTTAAAACAGCAGGACTCTTTTATCTTGCTGGATAAAATCTCCCTCCCTCCCATTTCTTAGCATGGAATTCAATGTAGACAACTCCATTTAGGCTTAGTTTATTCAACTTCACTTAGGAGTGCAGTCCACACCAATATGATTTTATACATGTTATTTAATAATAGTCTTTTAAAAAGATTTTATTTTACTTATGCATGTGTCAATGTATGTCTGTGTATGCATGAGTGTAGGTCCTTAGAGACCAGAAGGCATTGGATACTTTGAAGCTGAAGTTTTGCCAGTAGTTTGTGAGCTGCCCAACATGGGTGTTGAGAATCAAACTCAAGTCTTCTGAAAGAGCAAGAGCTATTCATCAGTGAACCATTGCTCCAGCCTGATAGTACTTTAATCCAACCAAAGTAAGGCAAGAGGGTAAACGTATGTATTTTCAGGTTAGGATTCCTACTTAGAAACCCTTAACCAAACAAGACTATCCACTCCAAAAATTATTCCTATATAAAACACATAAACACGTTAAAATTCAGGATCCATTTTATCTAGTACTTGAATTATCTACCAAGAGATTTGGGATGGTCTTTGTGGGTGTGTTTCCATGATTGCTCTTTTCTTCTTTCCCTGAGTGGACCCAGGTAGGACTAAGACAGTGGCTGTAGGAATGTCTGGCTCAGATGGTGCTCTGTGAGTGACTGAAGAGTGGGCAGGCAAGCACATGGGCAGGAAGGCTGGATGATTGTAGAGTGGCTGGTATTTGGCTGCACTGAAGCAGCAGGTGATTTTCACTAATGGAGAGTCGAGAGTGGAGCAGCTGCTTCCTGTCACCTTCCTCCAAACCCCAGCGGTGCCTGTGGCTGTGACCTCAGTTCAGCTGGCACTTGATACACAGGAAGGACGTGCAGGTTCAGAAATCTAGTGAAATTAAGTCAAGAAAATTTACAGGATGCTTGCAGAGCAGGGGGTACCAAAAAGACCAAATGGGAGTTTATATAGTGACTGTACCAGCAAAAACGTCCCCTGGTGGCTGGCCACCAAGCCAAGAAGTTGGCTCCTAATATCATCAGAGTGACACATGTTATTGATGGCACTGCTTCTTGGAGTCAAGCTGAAGTTTCTCTCTCTCTCTCTCTCTCTCTCTCTCTCTCTCTCTCTCTCTCTCTCTCTCCCTCCCTCCTTCTCTCTTCTCTTTCTCACAGTCACTCCTCCTTTTCCTGGAGGTGGTACACAGGTATGAAGAAAGCAACTTTCTTAGGGTCTGAACCCCAGTCCAGGAGGAGCTCCTCTGGCGACATCACATTGGTGAACTCAGAATTGTACTGCAAGAACATCTGAAGATGATTCAGCATCAGCATGAGGCACTTTGAGTTTTTTGGCATTTTCTAAGCTACCGGGGAGGGAGACAAAAAGGTGGAAATGAATCACTTCAAGTAAATACAACTTCAATAGGCCTTTACTGGAGAAAAAACAAAAATGGCGAATCATAGAAATGCCAGTCTCCATGCCAAGAGGGAAGTGAGTTGGGGTTTGACTACCTGGTCACCTCTGGGAGCAGTGTAATCTTGCCTGGGGCAAGAAAAGTAAGAGAAAACAGTAGAAAACTGAGAAACATGATCAATGTTTGTTAACAGTGACCTTGGAATCAAGATCTATAATAAAGTGTCCAGGCAAGGAGGTGTTAGGGATTCCATATTCCTTAGAACTTTAAGAGAAGGTTCGAGAATTGTGACTGCTGTTATCATTGTTATTACTGTTACCTGCAGGAAGGACTTTGCAGTGATTAATGTTTTCTCTCATCATTATTGAACTGTGTTGTGTCTTAATTAGTTCAGTTTCCTCACCTGTATTAGAATGAAAACCTTAAGGACTACTTTGTCATGTTTAAATCTAACAGGGCATGAGAGACCGAGCTAGGAGTTCCCTATACTCAAAACTGTGCAACCTCAACCAGTAGAAAGGTGCCCACTCAAGCTGCTTTTCATGGTAGCTCAGTCAACTCTACCCAACCCAGTTACCAACCTCAGGGCTTCATTTCTCTGTGAAGACATTTTTCAAATGAGCAGAACACATCTACCCATAGGGTGGGAAGGGGGTGGGGCGGCAGGGAAGATGGGTACTTCACCCTGTGCGCCTACAAAGCCTGTCTTTCACAGCCTCACTTCCCAGTTGTTTACCTTGTTGTCAAGGGCAGTTCCTGTGTGGCCATGCATGACACGTGGCATCTTCCTATTCCACATTAGGAGTATATGAGATTGATAAATTGCTGCTACTCTCTCTGTCTAGTGTGAAGTGTCCATGCTCTGCCTTCTGGTAATTTTTAGGGTGGCCATCTCTTCTCCACAAACAGGGTGAGTGAGAGGTTATCACAGTGTGAGTGTACTTGAAGATATAGGCACTGGTCAGCGTTTGGCTCCCCTAGTGGCCGGTCTGACACCTCTTTCTGGGAACACTTATTGCAGGCATAGGTGGAGAACCAGTACATGGAATAAAGCACTAAAAGACACAGAACTGACCTCCTGCCCCTCTCTTGTTGGGAGCATGCCCCATGATCCAGGCCAAGACAAGGATCAATTTACCCAACAGAAAGCTAGTTCCGTATTATTCTGTCTCCATGCACCTGTCTTTCTCGACAGCAAAACTTACTCATTAGGATGTATGGTATTCTCTAAGCAGCTGCTTATTTTATAAAAACATGTCTGGTTTCTTGGCGGCAGTGCTTAAGATAAATTTGACATAAAAACAACAGCTTGGAAAAGGACTGAAAATGTTAGTAAAGTTAGACTAGAATTCAGAAACAGAGCATTAGCTAGAGTGTTTTCAGCATAATTAAGACATCTGTGTCACTCACTAGAGGTTAAGGATTTGGCTTTGCTGTTCTCAGTGTTGAAGAATAATTGTTTTTCTCTTTTTCTTCAACAGTCTCAAGAACATCATCATGGAATGTTTTCTTTAAGCTGACCAGTTTGCTGGAATAATCTACTTAAAGTAAGGTGTGTGTGTTTCTTTTTATCTGAAAAATTAGAAATGCAAGTGAAGTTGTGGAGCTATGAAGTCATTGAAAAATAATTCCACAGCAAAACTGCTATTTTTGGCTTTTAGTGTCTGCCAGTTTGCCAACTTGTTTCAGATGATATTTATCAAGGACACACACACGTTTCCCATCTTGTTTCACCCCAAATCCTCAAATGCTAACAGAGATCATGCATATTATATGATTTAAGTAGGTAACGAGGATGTTGCTTGCTCTCTCTACCAACTCTAAAGATCTTTAAAAATAAGCTTCCTTTGATTCCAGCTTTTAAGTGACACATTGTATTCACAGGATGGAAAAACATTACTTAAGTTATCTGTAATACATCTGTTTATATCTCTAACTGGAATGCATTATCACACAGTCATTAGTTTATGTTATAAAGGGATGGCTCTATAATAAGTTAGCAGGAACCATAGCATTCCTTTAAAATAACTCTTAATGGGAAACCTCAAGAGAATTTAACATTTACAAAAATGAATTTTCAAAGAAAGTGATTTTAGTTTACACACTCTCTATGAAATCTGAGGCACTGAAATTAAACATCTGTAATATAGCACCCAGGTGTTACTGCTCCTTGCTTTTAAACAGGAGGTATTTAGTGAATATTAGTTTAGTCATTGAAATTAAACAATCTCAACCTATTGTATACAAAGAGGAGACTTCTTCCAAACAAAGGATAGATTGATGTAAAGATAGTTACTTAATAGTTAAGACTCTCTATCAGCAAGAATTCAAAGGAAACAGTTGCTGAATTCATATCCAGAGTTTTATGGAACATGTGATAGTGGAATTCCAAGATGGCCTCAAGTGTTCTTCTTTGCCTGAGCTCTTGCGGTGGGGACATCATGTTGTATGGCTGGGTCTTTGTACTTGGTGGGTTTTACTTTGACTGGGTTATGTTCCATGGCAAAGCTGATGCTAAGGTAGGGAGAAAAGCCCAATGGGACTGCTCTCAAAGGCTCTGTCTGGTGAGTCATAGCAGAAAAGTTCAGGGGTTTGGGGTAGAAGAAACACCCTATACTCATATATCACCGTAAAGACTAAGAAGCAAGTGGTAAAAAGTGAAAATTGTGGACAGTATCCAGGAGCTGAGAGAGGACTCTGGCTGAAAGGAAATGGGGGCTCTTATCACTGCAAAGAACTGAATTCTGTTGACAACAAAGAGCATGAGCATAGAGTTTCCCCTAGGGTCTCCAGTTAAGAACTCAGTCCAGTTAGTATCTTGATGAGGTTATCCCCATAATGTCCCAAGCAATGAACCCAGGTACACCATGTAGTCTCTTGGCCAATACATCGATAAACTAATAAATCCATTTATTTTTAACCTGTTTTAACCTGATAACTTTTAGATGAGTCATTAGAGAGGAGTATTAGACTAACATAAAACATACACTTTTATAAGAAACATACTAAAGGAAAACTTGCATTTCTAATTACTGGTATATTCTACACGGCAATAAGGAAGAAGGCATGAGGGCACTTAGACTGTGGTCAATAATCTTGAACTTTCTGAGGAGAAGCATTGGCTCAGTTCATTTTCAATTTATCACCAACTAATATTTTTTCAAAGCCCATTGATGTAAGCCAGCATGAGAGTGAAATACCCAAATAGAAACATACAGTGTCACTTCCAAATTCATTATTAGATTCAGTAGGTGTGAGGCTACTTTGTCAAATTGCAGTAACTGCTAACAAGCACTAATTCCCCATGTCAGGCTTTTCATACATCACTAACAATCTATGGGCCAGTGAGTTCACAAATGGTAGTGCTGATTTTAGTGGCAATAACTTGGAAGTTTTCAAAATGAAAAATATAACCTGTCTGACTCAGGAAAGTTAAGCCTCAAGCGTTTTTTGTTTTCTTCTGAACTGAGATCAGAATAACGTGGGAGCTGATGTTTTGGTCTCTAAACCCACTTGCGGTCAAAGCACTAAATTCTGAAAGCAAAAATATGTTCTTAAAGGAGATGTGGAAATGGCATATAAAGATGATCAGGAAGTTGGATGTGCCTTTTGAATTAGAGTAGCACTGTTTTGTAGAGCCTTCTAAAGAGATGAAAATTCTGCAGAATTCATATAGTAGGCATGGGCCCTAGCTATGGCTTGACTCCCCTTTTTTGTTGTTTATTATTTAAATATGATGTTTATGTAGTGTGCACAATTTAGTGATCTGACATGTTTATTGTACCTGTGAGTAATCACTGAAATCAATCTAGTTAACATATATATTGCCACATATCGTTACCTTTTTTATTTCTCTGGGTGTGAACCATTGTCTTAATGAACACCAAGTAAACCTTCCACTTTTGCGGCCTGCAGTCTTCAAGTTGTGTGCTTTCACTATATTAAACTGCCTGTTGTATCCCTTGACTGGCATCTCTCCATTTTCTCTCCCAAACATATCCAGAAATCAGCATTATGCTGTTTGCTTGAATTGAATTATTGACGATTCCAAATAAAGCGACGCCACACTGGTAATTACCTTTCTGTGCCTTCCATAATTTACTTAGTGTAATGTCCAACCTTAGGTCCATTCCTATTGTCACAGGTGGCAGAATTTCCCTTTTTAAGATGGAATAAAGTTCAGTTGCATCTAAATACTATGCTTTCTTTGAGTCCATCAATTTACTGGCATTTACTTTGAATAATGTCAACAATGCCGCAGATAAAAAGTGTAAACATCTTATATAGACTTCAATCAGTCCCTGTGGCTGTATGTGAAAAATCGGGATGGCTAGATTCATTGTATTTCTAATTTTAAGTTCCTGAAAAGCGTCTACTGCCTTTCATAATGGGTGTTCCCGTCTCCAAACCAATGATGTGCCAAGTGCCCCCATTGTACAAATCCTGGCCAAGACTTGCTAAATTGTTTTGACTTCATTTTTCCCAAAGGATTGCTAGTATTAAGTACCATCTTTAAAAACTCACTGGCTCTTTGTAAATCTTCTTTGGAAAACTATATGAGGAGATTATTATTATTATTATTTTTTTTTTTAAATCAAGGTTTTCGTTGTTGTTACTGTGGTGGATGAATTCATTACATTTTCTTCATCAGTTGAGTGGGAAGTGCTTACATGTCCTGGCAGGTTGATTATTTTTTATAAAAATTATTTTTATTATTTTTAAATTGTGTGTGTGTTGCTGAGGATTGAACGTTGGGCCTTGCTCATGTTAGGCAAGTGCTCTACCACTGACCTATAATCCTCACCCTAATTTCTAAAGAGCAGAAAAATCTATCTTACAATATAGTACTTAAAGTCCTAGCCAGAGCAATTACACAACAAAAGGAGATCAGTGGGATACAAATTGGAAAGGAAGAAGTCAAAATATCACTATTTGAAGATGATATGATAGTATATATAAGTGACCCCAAAAATTCCACCAGAGAACTCCTAAACCTGATAAATAGCTTCAGTACAGTAGCTCGAAATAAAATTAACACAAACAAATCAGTGGCCTTTCTCTACACAAAAGATATACAGGCTGAGAAAGAAATTAGGGAAACACTCTTCACAATAGTCACAAATAATATAAAATAACTTGGTGTGACTCTATCTAAGGAAGTGAAAGATCTGTATGCTAAGAACTTCAAGTTTCTGAAGAAAGAAATTGAAGATCTCAGAAGATGAAAAAATCTCCCATGCTCATGGATTGGCAGGATTAATATAGTCAAAATGGCTATTCTGCTGAAAGCAATCTACAGATTCAATGCAATCCCCATCAAAATTCCAACTCAATTCTTCACAGAGTTAGAAAGAGCAATTTGCAAATTCATCTGGAATAACAAAAAAATCTAGGATAGCAAAAACTATTCTCAATAATAAAAGAACCTCTGGGGGAATCACTATGCCTGACGTCAAACTGTACTATACAGAGCAATTGTGATAAAAACTGTATGGTACTGGTACAGCAACAGACAGGTATATCAATGGAATAGAATTGAAGACCCAGACATGAGCCCACACACCTATGGTCACTTGATCTTTGACAAAGGCGCTAAAACCATCCAGTGGACAAAAGACAGCATTTTCAACAAATGGTGCTGGCTTAACTGGCAGTTATCCTGTAGAAGAATGCAAATCTTATCTCATTGTACAAAGCTCAAGTCTAAGTGGATCAAGGAACTCCACATAAAACCAGAGACAGTGAAACTTAGAGAGGAAAAAGTGGGGAAAAGCCTCAAAGATGTGGACACAGGGGAAAAATTCCTGAACAGAACACACCAATGGCTTGTGCTGTAAGATTGAGAATTGACAAATGGGACATCATAAAATTGCAAAGCTTCTGTAAGGCAAAAGACACTGTCAATAAGACAAAAAGGCCATCAATAGATTGGGAAAGTTTCTTTACCAATCCTAAATCTGATAGGGGACTAATATATATATTATATGTGTGTGTATGTATATATACATATATACATATATGTATCAAGAAGATGGACTCCTGGACTCCAGAAAATCAAAAACTCTATTAAAAAATGGGGTACAGAGCTAAATAGAGAATTCTCAACTGCGGAATATTGAATGGCTGAAAAGCACCTGAAAAAAAGTTCAACATCCTTAATCATCAGGGAAATGCAAATCAAAACAACCATGAGATCCCACCTCACACCAGTCAGAATGGCTAAGATCAAAATTTCAGGTGACTGCAGATGCTGACGAGGATGTGGAGAAAGAGAGACACTCCTCCATTGTTGGTAGGATTGCAAGCTGGTACAACCACTCTGGAAATCAGTCTGGTGGTTCCTCAGAAAATTGGACATAGTACTACCGGAGGATCCTGCAATACTTCTCCTGGGTATATACCCAGATGTTCCAACTTGTAATAAGGTTACATGCTCCACTATGTTTATAGCAGCCTTATTTATAATAGCTAGAAGCTAGAAAGAACCCAGATGTCCCTCAACAGAGGAATGGATACAGAAAATGTGGTACATTTACGCAATGGAGTACTACTTAGCTATTAAAAACAATGAATTTATGAATTTCTTAGGCAAATAGATGGATCTGGAGCGTATCATCCTGAGTGAGTGTACTGGCTAGTTTTGTGTCAACTTGACACAGGCTGAAGTTATGACAGAGGAAGGAGCTTCATTTGGGGAAGTGCCTCCATGAGTCTAGCTGTAAAGCATTTTGTCAATTAGTGATCAAGGGGGAGAGCCTCTTGTGGGTGGTACCATTGCTGGGCTGGTAGTCTTGGGTTCTATAAGAAAGCAAGCTGAGCAAGCCAGTGGAACAAGCCAGTAAAGAACATCTTTCCATGGCCTCTGCATCAGCTCTTGCTTTGTGACCTGCTTGAGTGCCAGTCCTGACTTCCTTGGTGATGAACAGCAGTATGGAAGTGTAAGCTGAATAAACCCTTTCCTCCCCAACTTGCTTCTTGGTCATGGTGTTTGTGCAGGAATAGAAACCCTGACTAAGACAGTGAGGTAACCCAATCACAAAAGAACTCACTTGATATGCACTCACTGTTAAGTGGATATTAGCCCAGAAACTTAGAATACCCAAGATACAATTTGCAAAACACATGAAACTCAAGAAGAAGGAATATCAACGTGTGGAGAGATCATTCTTCCTTAGAATGGCAAACAAAGTAACCATGGAAGGAGTTACAGAGACAAAGTTTGGAGATGAGAGGGGAGGAACAGCTGTCTGGGGATCCATGTCATAATCAACCACCAAACCCAGACACTATTGCATATGCCAGCAAAATTTTGCCGGTAGGATGCTGATATAGCTGACTCTTGTGAGGCTATGCCAATGCCTTACAAATATAGAAGTGGATGCTCAAAGACATCTATTGAATGGAACACAGGGCCCTCAATGGAGGAGCTAGAGAAAGTACTCAAGGAGCTGAAAGGGTTTGTAATTCTATAGGAGGAACAGCAATATGACCTAACCAGTTCCCCCAGAGCTCGTGTCTCTAGTTGCATATGTAGCAGAAGATGGCCTAATCAGCCATCATTGGTAGGAAAGGCCCTTGGTCTTGCAAAGATTATATGCCCCAATACAGGGGAATACCAGTGCCAGGGAGTGGGTGGGCTGGAGAGCAGGGTGGGGGGAGGATATAAGGACTTTTGGGATAGCATTTAAATTGTAAATGAAGAAAATAATAAAAAAATTAAAAAAAGAAATGTCTGTCTTAAAATGTTTAAAAGATATTGTTTTGGACCAGCTATACTTTTGTACTTCCTTGCCATTTTTCAGTAAGGCTAAGAATTGCTTGGTAAATTCACTCAAATTTCCTTTAATTGAATTTAGATCAATCAAACACAAAGATAGTGCACAATTATTAAAATGAAAAGATAGAGGAGATCAAGTATAATTCTTCCTGAGTTAGTGCTTGAGCAGGCTGCCACACTGCTACAGTTTATTCATTAATAAATGAGATTAGATAGCTCATAGTCATTAACTGTGTAGATGATTGAGTTGGCTGGAACCTAATGTGACAGTATGAGCAATACAGACATGATCACTATTCTGTTTCAAGTACAAACAAAGTATATAGAACGATAAAACAAGAGGCTTGCTTCAAATGTGTTGAAGCCGCTGGCAACGGTTTTGACAAATATTCAGACAGTACATGACAATATCAAGTAATTGGGCATGGACTGAAGTCCTCTTCACAGTGGATTCAGTTCAGTGTGTTAGGACTGACAACACACCACTGACTTGTCACATAACATTATCATTATGTCCATGTATGCTGAGAATGCGTTACGTATCTTTACTTCCTAAGAGAGGTACTTTTATTGATTCATGCCATTAAAACTGTGCTTAAAATTAAACTTGAGGCAAAACAACCTGGTAAGGATGCTTCACCTGGTGTTTCACAAAACAAGAAGTAAATGTATTCTTAAGCTGCCTGTCATGTACGGATGGACCTCATTGACCTTTCTCTTTCTTCACCTTCTTCTTTTTGATAGAGTGAACAGGCTGAGAGCAAATAACAAAGAAAGAATGAGTTAGGGAGGTTTCATGGTATATGTTCTGTGGCATGTTAATCCAAGCTGCAGCTCAGGAAATGCTTTGAGATAAATGAGAATTGAATTCTGAAATGGTAGATAGGGGACTGTTGAAGCTACTTTCTTCAATCACATCTGTAAAAAATTACTAAAAACAGACATTAGAATCTTTGGAAATGGGCTGGAGAGATGGCTCAGCGGTTAAGAGCACTGACTGCTCTTCCAGAGCTCTTGAATTCAATTTCCAGCAACTGCATGGTGGCTCACAACCATTGATAATGGGATCCAATGCCTTCTTCTGATGTGTCAGAAGACAACTACAGTATACTCACATTAAAAAAAAACAACAGCAATCGTTAGAAATATACTTAAAAAATACTTAAGCTTTTCTACGTAGTCTTAATAAGAACAGCAGAAATCTATGACCTTAGAAACACAGCCTTCCCCTCCTTCCCTGTTCTCAGTTTATCATGATGGAATTCCTACTTCAAGATGAGAAGCCAAGGAAAGCTCTCTGTCTCTACTCCTCAATTGAGGCTACAGATCTCCCTAGGAGACATAAGACATCATTGGAAGTTCAAAACTCTTGTCTCAGCACTGTGTTGAAGAGCCTCTACATCCAGAAAGAGTGGCTAATACATGGAGTTTACTCCACTAGCCAAACTATGCATAGGATAAAGCTATATCTCAGGCCTGGAAGTCCACAAATATTGGGGCCACGACTTCCATTTTCTGATCTCATTTATAGAGAAAAGGGTAATATTTTGGTTTGTCAATCTTGTTGATTTTCTCAAAGAACCAGCTCCTGGTTTTGTTGATTCTTTGTATATTTCTCTTTGTTTCTAATTGGTTGACTTCAGCTCTGAGTTTGAATATTTCCTGCTGTCTCCTCCTCTTGGATGTGTTTGCTTCTTTCTGTCCTAGAGCTTTCAGATGTTCTGTTAAGTTGCTAGTGTAGGATCTCTCCAACTTCTTTATGAAGGTATTCAGTGATATGAATTTTCCTCTTAGCTCTGCTTTCATTGTGTCCCATAAGTTTGGATATGCTGTACCTTCATTTTTGTTAAATTCTAGAAAGTCTTTAATTTCTTTCTTTATTTCTTCCCTGACTAAGTTATCACTGAGTACAGAGTTGTTCTGCTTCCATGAATATGTGGGCTTTCTGTTGTTTTTGTTGGTATTGAAGTCAACCCTTAGTCCATGGTGATCTTCTAGAATGCATGGGATAATTCAATCTACCTGTATTTGTTGAGGCTTGTTTTATGACCGATTATATGGTCAATGTTGGAGAAGGTACCATGAGGTGCTGAGAAGAAGGTATATTCTTTTGTTTTAGGGTGAAATGTTTTATAGATATCTGTTAAATCCATTTGGTTCATACCTTCTGTCTGTTTCACTGTATCTCTGTTTAATTTCTGTTTCCATGATCTGTCTAGTGGTGAGAGTGGAGTATTGATGTCTACCACTATTATTTTGTGAGGATCAATGTGTGTTTTGAGCTTTAGTAACCTTTCTTTTACAATGTCGGTGCCCTTGCATTTGGGGCATAGATATTGAGAATTGAGAGTTCATCTTGGTGGATTTTTACTTTGATGAGTATGAATTGTCCTTCCCTATCTCTTTTGATAACTTTTAGTTGAGTCTATTTTTTTCTTTTTTCTTTTTTTCTTGGTATTAGAATGGCTATTCCAGCTTATTTCTTGAGACCATTTGCTTAGAAATATTTTCCAGTCTTAGGTAGTGTCTGTCTTTGTCATTGATATGTATTTTCCTGTATGCAATAAAATTCTGGGTCCTGTTTACATATTTAGTCTGTCAGCCTGGGTCTTTTTATTGGAGAATTGTTTCCATTGATATTGAGAGATATTAGGGAGCAATGATTGTTGATTCTTGTTATTTTTGTTGCTAGAGGTTGTATTATGTTTGTGTGGTTCTCTTCTTTTGGGTTTGTTTGAGATGGTTAATTTCTTGGTTTTTCTTGGGTGTAGTTTCCCTCTTTGTGTTG
This sequence comes from Mus musculus, assembly GCF_000001635.26. NCBI lineage: Eukaryota > Metazoa > Chordata > Mammalia > Rodentia > Muridae > Mus > Mus musculus. The sequence continues at coordinate 10,499,014 of NC_000070.6, read as the reverse complement.
GAGTTTTCTTTATATTATTCTTTGTAGGGTTGGATAGCTTAAATTTGGTTTTATCACGGAACATCTTGGTTTCAATCACTTTTCATCTACAGTGATTGAAAGTTTTGTTGGGTATAGTAGTCTGGGCTGGTATTTCTGTTCTCTTAGGGTCTTCATGACATTTGTTCAAGATCTAATGGCTTTTAAAGACTCTATTGAGAAGTCTGACATAATTCTGATAGGTCTGCCTTTTTATGTAACCTGTCCTTTTTCCCTTACTGACTTTACTATTCTTTCTTTGTTCTGTGCATTTAGTATTTTGATTATTATGTGAATGGAGGAATTTCTTTTCTGGTCAAATCTATTTGGTGTTCTGTAGACTTCTTGTACGTTTTTTTTTTTTTTTCCTTTCCATTTTTTATTAGGTATTTAGCTCATTTACATTTCCAATGCTATACCAAAAGTCCCCCATACCCACCCACCCCCACTCCCCTACCCGCCCACTCCCCCTTTTTGGCCCTGGCGTTCCCCTGTTCTGGGGCATATAAAGTTTGTGTGTCCAATGGGCCTCTCTTTCCAGTGATGGCCGACTAGGCCATCTTTTGATACATATGCAGCTAGAGTCAAGAGCTCCGGGGTACTGGTTAGTTCATAATGTTGATCCACCTATAGGGTTGCAGATCCCTTTAGCTCCTTGGGTACTTTCTCTAGCTCCTCCATTGGGAGCCCTGTGATCCATCCATTAGCTGACTGTGGGCATCCACTTCTGTTTGCTAGGCCCTGGCATAGTCTCACAAGAGACAGCTACATCTGGGTCCTTTCGATAAAATCTTGCTAGTGTATGCAATGGTGTCAGCGTTTGGATGCTGATTATGGGGTGGATCCCTGGATATGGCAGTCTCTACATGGTCCACCCTTTAATCTCAGCTCCAAACTTTGTCTCTGTAACTCCTTCCAAGGGTGTTTTGTTCCCACTTCTAAGGAGGGGCAGTGTCCACACTTCAGTCTTCATTTTTCTTGAGTTTCATGTGTTTAGGAAATTGTATCTTATATCTTGGGTATCCTAGGTTTTGGGCTAATATCCACTTATCAGTGAGTACATATTGTGTGAGTTCCTTTGTGAATGTGTTACCTCACTCAGGATGATGCCCTCCAGGTCCATCCATTTGGCTAGGAATTTCATAAATTCATTCTTTTTAATAGCTGAGAAGTACTCCATTGTGTAGATGTACCACATTTTCTGTATCCATTCCTCTGTTGAGGGGCATCTGGGTTCTTTCCAGCTTCTGGCTATTATAAATAATGCTGCTATGAACATAGTGGAGCATGTGTCCTTCTTACCAGTTGGGGCATCTTCTGGATATATGCCCAGGAGAGGTATTGCTGGATCCTCCGGTAGTACTATGTCCAATTTTCTGAGGAACCGCCAGACGGATTTCCAGAGTGGTTGTACAAGCCTGCAATCCCACCAACAATGGAGGAGTGTTCCTCTTTCTCCACATCCTCGCCAGCATCTGCTGTCACCTGAATTTTTGATCTTAGACATTCTGACTGTTGTGAGGTGGAATCTTAGGGTTGTTTTGATTTGCATTTCCCTGATGATTAAGGATGTTGAACATTTTTTCAGGTGCTTCTCTGCCATTCGGTATTCCTCAGGTGAGAATTCTTTGTTCAGTTCTGAGCCCCATTTTTTAATGGGGTTGTTTGATTTTCTGAAGTCCACCTTCTTGAGTTCTTTATATATGTTGGATATTAGTCCCCTATCTGATTTAGGATAGGTAAAGATCCTTTCCCAATCTGTTGGTGGTCTCTTTGTCTTATTGACGGTGTCTTTTGCCTTGCAGAAACTTTGGAGTTTCATTAGGTCCCATTTGTCAATTCTCGATCTTACAGCACAAGCCATTGCTGTTCTGTTCAGGAATTTTTCCCCTGTGCCCATATCTTCAAGGCTTTTCCCCACTTTCTCCTCTATAAGTTTCAGTGTCTCTGGTTTTATGTGAAGTTCTTTGATCCATTTAGATTTGACCTTAGTACAAGGAGATAAGTATGGATCGATTCGCATTCTTCTACATGATAACAACCAGTTGTGCCAGCACCATTTGTTGAAAATGCTGTCTTTCTTCCACTGGATGGTTTTAGCTCCCTTGTCGAAGATCAAGTGACCATAGGTGTGTGGGTTCATTTCTGGGTCTTCAATTCTATTCCATTGGTCTACTTGTCTGTCTCTATACCAGTACCATGCAGTTTTTACCACAATTGCTCTGTAGTAAAGCTTTAGGTCCGGCATGGTGATTCCACCAGAGGTTCTTTTATCCTTGAGAAGAGTTTTTGCTATCCTAGGTTTTTTGTTATTCCAGATGAATTTGCAAATTGCTCCTTCTAATTCATTGAAGAATTGAGTTGGAATTTTGATGGGGATTGCATTGAATCTGTAGATTGCTTTTGGCAAGATAGCCATTTTTACAATATTGATCCTTCCAATCCATGAGCATGGGAGATCTTTCCATCTTCTGAGATCTTCTTTAATTTCTTTCTTCAGAGACTTGAAGTTTTTATCATACAGATCTTTCACTTCCTTAGTTAGAGTCACGCCGAGATATTTTATATTATTTGTGACTATTGAGAAGGGTGTTGTTTCCCTAATTTCTTTCTCAGCCTGTTTATTCTTTGTGTAGAGAAAGGCCATTGACTTGTTTGAGTTAATTTTATATCCAGCTACTTCACCGAAGCTGTTTATCAGGTTTAGGAGTTCTCTGGTGGAATTTTTAGGGTCACTTATATATACTATCATATCATCTGCAAAAAGTGATATTTTGACTTCCTCCTTTCCAATTTGTATCCCCTTGATCTCCTTTTGTTGTCGAATTGCTCTGGCTAATACTTCAAGTACTATGTTGAAAAGGTAGGGAGAAAGTGGGCAGCCTTGTCTAGTCCCTGATTTTAGTGGGATTGCTTCCAGCTTCTCTCCATTTACTTTGATGTTGGCTACTGGTTTGCTGTAGATTGCTTTTATCATGTTTAGGTATGGGCCTTGAATTCCTGATCTTTCCAGAACTTTTATCATGAATGGGTGTTGGATCTTGTCAAATGCTTTTTCTGCATCCAACGAGATGATCATGTGGTTTTTGTCTTTGAGTTTGTTTATATAGTGGATTACATTGATGGATTTTCGTATATTAAACCATCCCTGCATTCCTGGAATAAAACCTACTTGGTCAGGATGGATGATTGCTTTAATGTGATCTTGGATTCGGTTAGCGAGAATTTTATTGAGGATTTTTGCATCGATATTCATAAGAGAAATTGGTCTGAAGTTCTCTATCTTTGTTGGATCTTTCTGTGGTTTAGGTATCAGAGTAATAGTGGCTTCATAAAATGAGTTGGGTAGAGTACTTTCTACTTCTATCTTGTGAAAAAGTTTGTGCAGAACTGGAATTAGATCTTCTTTGAAGGTCTGATAGAACTCTGCACTAAACCCGTCTGGTCCTGGGCTTTTTTTGGCTGGGAGACTATTTATAACTGCTTCTATTTCTTTAGGGGATATGGGACTGTTTAGAAGGTCAACTTGATCCTGATTCAACTTTGGTACCTGGTATCTGTCCAGAAATTTGTCCATTTCGTCCAGGTTTTCCAGTTTTGTTGAGTATAGCCTTTTGTAGAAGGATCTGATGGTGTTTTGGATTTCTTCAGGATCTGTTGTTATGTCTCCCTTTTCAGTTCTGATTTTGTTAATTAGGATTTTGTCTCTGTGCCCTCTAGTGAGTCTAGCTAAGGGTTTATCTATCTTGTTGATTTTCTCAAAGAACCAACTCCTCGTTTGGTTAATTCTTTGAATAGTTCTTCTTGTTTCCCCTTGGTTGATTTCACCCCTGAGTTTGATTATTTCCTGCCGTCTACTCCTCTTGGGTGAATTTGCTTCCTTTTTTTCTAGAGCTTTTAGATGTGTTGTCAAGCTGCTAGTATGTGCTCTCTCCCGTTTCTTTATGGAGGCACTCAGAGCTATGAGTTTCCCTCTTAGAAATGCTTTCATTGTGTCCCAAAGGTTTGGGTACGTTGTGGCTTCATTTTCATTAAACTCTAAAAAGTCTTTAATTTCTTTCTTTATTCCTTCCTTGACCAAGGTATCATTGAGAAGAGTGTTGTTCAGTTTCCACGTGAGTGTTGGCTTTCTGTTATTTTTTTTGTTATTGAAGATCAGCCTTAGTGCATGGTGATCTGATAGGATACATGGGACAATTTCAATATTTTTGAATCTGTTGAGGCCTGTTTTGTGACCTATTATGTGGTCAATTTTGGAGAAGGTACCATGAGGTGCTGAGAAGAAGGTATATCCTTTTGTTTTAGGATAAAATGTTCTGTAGATATCTGTCAGATCCATTTGTTTCATCACTTCTGTTAGTTTCAGTGTGTCCCTGTTTAGTTTCTGTTTCCATGATCTGTCCATTGGTGAAAGTGGTGTGTTGAAGTCTCCCACTATGATTGTGTGAGGTGCAATGTGTGCTTTGAGCTTTACTAAAGTTTCTTTAATGAATGTGGCTGCCCTTGTATTTGGCGCATAGATATTCAGAATTGAGAGTTCCTCTTGGAGGATTTTACCTTTGATGAGAACAAAGTGCCCCTCCTTGTCTTTTTTGATGACTTTGGGTTGGAAGTCAATCTTATCAGATATTAGGATGGCTACTCCAGCTTGTTTCTTCATACCATTTGCTTGGAAAATTGTTTTCCAGCCTTTTATTCTGAGGTAGTGTCTATCTTTTTCTCTGAGATGTGTCTCCTGTAAACAGCAAAATGTTGGGTCTTGTTTGTGTAGCCAGTTTGTTAGTCTATGTCTTTTTATTGGGGAGTTGAGACCATTGATGTTAAGAGATATTAAGGAAAAGTAATTGTTGCTTCCTGTTATTTTTGTTGTTAAAGTTGGCATTCTGTTCTTGTGGCTGTCTTCTTTTAGGTTTGTTGAGGGATTACCTTCTTGTTTTTTCTGGGGCATTGTTCCCGTTCTTGTATTGGTTTTTTTCTGTTATTACCCTTTGAAGGGCTGGATTCGTGGAGAGATAATGTGAGAATTTGGTTTTGTCGTGGAATACTTTGGTTTCTCCATCTATGGTAATTGAGAGTTTGGCTGGGTATAGTAGCCTGGGCTGGAATTTGTGTTCTTTTAGTGTCTGTATAACATCTGTCCAGGCTCTTCTGGCTTTCATAGTCTCTGGTGAAAAATCTGGTGTAATTCTGATAGGCTTGCCTTTGTATGTTACTTGACCTTTTTCCCTTACCGCTTTTAGTATTCTATCTTTATTTAGTGCATTTGTTGTTCTGATTATTATGTGTCGGGAGGAATTTCTTTTCTGGTCCAGTCTATTTGGAGTTCTGTAGGCTTCTTTATGTTCATAGGTATCTCTTTCTTTATATTTGGGAAGTTTTCTTCAATAATTTTGTTGAAGATGTTTGCTGGTCCTTTGAGTTGAAAATCTTCATTCTCATCCACTCCTATTATCCGTAGGTTTGGTCTTCTCATTGTGTCCTGGATTTCCTGGATATTTTGAGTTAGGATCTTTTTGCATTTTCCATTTTCTTTGATTGTTGTGCCGATGTTCTCTATGGAATCTTCTGCACCTGAGATTCTCTCTTCCATCTCTTGTATTCTGTTGCTGATGCTCAAATCTATGGTTCCAGATATCTTTCCTAGGGTTTCTATCTCCAGTGTTGCCTCACTTTGAGTTTTCTTTATTGTTTCTACTTCCCTTTTTAGGTCTAGTATGGTTTTGTTCATTTCCATCACCTGTTTGTATGTTTTTTCCTCTTTTTCTGTAAGGACTTCTACCTGTTTGATTGTGTTTTCCTGTTTTTCTTTAAGGACTTGTAACTCTTTAGCAGTGTTCTCCTGTATTTCTTTAAGTGGTTTATTAAAGTCCTTCTTGATGTCCTCTACCATCATCATGAGATATGCTTTTAAATCTAGGTCTAGGTTTTCGGGTGTGTTGGGGTGCCCTGGACTGGGCGAAGTGGGAGTACTGGGTTCTGATGATGGTGAGTGGTCTTGGTTCCTGTTAGTAGGATTCCTACGTTTACCTTTCGCCATCTGGTAATCTCTGGAGTTAGTAGTTATAGTTGACTCTGTTTAGAGATTGTTCTTCTGGTGATTCTGTTACCGTCTCTCAGCAGACCTGGGAGACAGATTCTCTCCTCTGAGTTTCAGTGCTCAGAGCACTCTCTGCTGGCAAGCTCTCTTACAGGGAAGGTGCGCAGATATCTTGTTTTTGGACCTCCTCCTGGTCAAAGAAGAAGGCCCAAAACAGGGCCTCTCTCAGAAGCTGTGTTGCTTTGGCAGTTCCCAGAAGCTGTCAGCTTCTGTGGTGCAGACTCTCACCTGTGCAGACTAAAATCCTAAGTTCCAGGGAGTCCTGGAACCAAGATGGTGACCGCTGCTCCTGAGGCCGAGGCCGTCTCCCGAGCCAGGCGGACACCTGTCCTCTGGTCCGGATGGTGGCCGGTTATCTGTGGCCCGCCCAGGCTGCTGCCTCAGCGGCTCTGTGCTTCCGCCCGTCCCAGAAGCTGTCCGGTTCTCTGGTGCACCCTCTAACCTGTTCAGACTAATTTCCTAGGTCCCGCGGAGTCCCGGAACCCAGATGGCGACCACTGCTGCTGAGGCTGAGGTCGCCTCCCAAGCCAGGCAGACACCTGTCCTCTGGTCCGGATGGTGGCCGGTTATCTGCGGCCCGCCCAGGCTGCTGCCTCAGCGGCTCTGGGCTTCTGCCCGTCCCAGAAGCTGTCCGGTTCTCTGGTGCACCCTCTAACCTGTTCAGACTAATTTCCTAGGTCCCGCGGAGTCCCGGAACTCAGATGGCGACCGCTGCTGCTGAGGCTGAGGTCGCCTCCCAAGCCAGGCGGACACCTGTCCTCTGGTCCGGATGGTGGCCGGTTGTCTGCGGCCCGCCCAGGCTGCTGCCTCAGCGGCTCTGTGCTTCTGCCCGTCCCAGAAGCTGTCCGGTTCTCTGGCGCACCCTCTAACCTGTTCAGACTAATTTCCTAAGTTCTGCTGAGTCCCCGACTTCTTGTACGTTTATGATTGTCTCTTTCTTTAGGTTAGGGAAGTTTTCTTCTATGATTTTGTTGAAGATGTTTCCTGGCATTTTGTATTGGGAATCTTCTTTCCTATTCCTAATACTCTTAGGTTTGGTCTTTTCTTTGTGTCCTGAACTTTCTGGATGTTCTGGGTTAGGAGCTTTTTGCACTTTGTATTTTATTTAACTATTGTGTCAATAACTTCTATGATATCTTCTGTGCCTAACATTTTCTCTTTTATCTCTTATATTCTGTTGGCGATCCTTGCATCTGTAGCTCCTGATCTATTTCTTAACTTTTCCATCTCCAGGATTGTTTCCCTTTGCTATTTCTTCATTATTCCCATTTTTAGATCCTGGATGGTTCTGTTCAATTTCTTCATCGCTTTGATTATGTTTTCCTATATTTCTTTAAGGAATTTATGTATTTCATCTTTAAGGGCTTCTGTGGCCTCCCATAAGCCTGAAGCAGGCTGAGCCAGAATTTGACCTTGCTGCCACTAAGGAGATTATCTAGGTGGAGCCTTCCTCCCTAGATCACTCTATTGTTGAGCCACAGTTGCTGTTCCTCTTCAAGATACTGCTACCTGCTGAGAGGCCCCCCGGAGCTATTCCTGAGACTACACCCTATCCTGCACATCATCACCTGCAGCTGGTTCCAGGCTCCAAGGATGAATTGGATGAATTGGCAGGAATGGACTCCCCCCCCCTTTTATAAAGTGTGTCTGCCATTAAACATTTGAACCTTGAGCAGACTAGTTGTCTTGGTTTCATTATTTCTCAACCCGCCTAGACTCCCTCTTTTCTTTCAGTTCCAAGATGCCTTCCAGGCTCGAACCCTGACATGTGAGCCGCTGGCCTGCCCCAACAGGCTTCTACTTGCTTACCTGTGTTTTCCTGTATTTCTTTAAGGGAGTTATTTATGTCTCTATTATCTTCATGAGATGGGATTTTGGGTTGGAGTCTTACTTTTAAAGTGTGTTAGGGTATCCAGGGCTTGCTGTGGTTGGAGAACTGGGTTCTGATGGTGCCAAATGGCATTGGTTTCTGTTGCATATGTTCTTATGCTTGCCTCTCACCATCTGGTTATCTTAGGTCTTAACTAGCCTTGCTGTCTCTGACTGGATCCTGTCCCTCCTGTGAGCCTGTGGACCTAGTTGTGATAGAGGACCTGAGAGTCACACTGTCTCTGGGTGTGGGAGGGAGTCTGGGGTGCCGGCTCTTCAGGAGGCTGAGTTGTGGTATGGCAATTCTTATAAAAGAAAACATTTGGGCTGGGTGTTGTGGCACACGCCTTTAATCTCAGCACTCAGGAGGCAGAGGCAGGTGGATTTCTGAGTTCGAGGCCAGCCTGGTCTACAAAGTGAGTCCCAGGATAGCCAGGACTATACAGAGAAACCCTGTCTCAGAAAAACAAAAACACAAAACATTTAACTGAGGCTGGGTTACAGTTTCAGAGATTTAGTTCATTATTGTCATGCTGGGAAGCATTGCAGTATGCAGGTAGACGGTGCTGGAGGATCTGAGAATTCTACATCTTGATCCATAGACAGCAGAAGGAGACTGCCACACTAGACTTAACTTGATCATAAAAGACTTCAAAGCTTGCCTCCACAGTGACATACTTCCTCCAACAAGCCCATGCTTACTCCAACAAGGCCATACCACCTATAGTGCCATTTCCTCTAGGCCAAGCATTCAAACACACTAGTCCATGGAGGCCATTCCTTTTTTTTAAATTTCCATTAATTAATTAATTCATGTTATATCAAGATTGAGCCCCCAGGTTCCAAACAGTCCATTCCTCATACAAGCTATCCCCCATACCACAATCCCCTTCTCCTCTGAGAAGTTGGAGAAACCTCCAGGCTACAAAACATGGCATATCAAGTCACTGCAGGACTACACACATACACTCCCACTGAGGCAAGAGGAGGCAGCCCAGTAGGGGGAATCAGATCTACAGGTAGGCAATAGAGCCATGGACTGCTCCCACTCATGTTTTGGGGGACCCTCATGAAGACAAATCAACACAGCCACTACATATGTGCCAGTAGGAGTTGGGGTTTTAGCTCCAGTCATGGGGGCCATTCTTATTCAACACAATGAGATATACAATAAATTTAAATATATACAATGTTTTAATAACAAAAGGGTATAAAAACATATGCCACTAAAACCTTAACCATTAGAACATGGAATATCTCTATCAGACAAAATAGACTTTAAAATAAACAAACAGGTAAGAGATTATTGGAGATAATGAGGGACATCGTTTCATCCTAAGGGTGCTGTTGGGAGCCGCGCCCACATTCGCCGTTACAAGATGGCGCTGACAGCTGTGTTCTAAGTGGTAAACAAATAATCTGCGCATGTGCCAAGGGTATCTTATGACTACTTGTGCTCTGCCTTCCCCGTGACGTCAACTCGGCCGATGGGCTGCAGCCAATCAGGGAGTGACACGTCCGAGGCGAAGGAGAATTCTCCTTAAAAAGGGACAGGGTTTCGTTTTCTCTCTCTCTTGCTTCTTGCTCTCTTGCTTCTTGCTCTCTTGCTTCTTGCTCTCTTGCTTCTTACACGCTTGCTCCTGAAGATGTAAGAAATAAAGCTTTGCCGCAGAAGATTCTGGTCTGTGGTGTTCTTCCTGGCTAGTTGAGCGCGCGCAAAAAGTGGTGCCGAAATCCGGGACCCGGGACCCAGGATAAGGGACAAGAAACATCTTCAGGCATGAGTGAAGACCCCCTGCTACAGGGAGGATTCAGAACTGCATCACTGGGAAGGAGCGGTTAATAAAGTGTTCCCGTGAAACAGACTGTTGAGAAGGATCCAGCATGGATTCAGAACTCTTCAGCTGGGGAACGGTACTGATGAAGAGAAAGAAGAAAGATGAAGACGGAATAAACTGCTGTTAGAAGGACTGGTGGTCACGTCGTTCTTGCTGGTCGAGAGCGGGCGCGACAATTGGTGGCCCGTACGGGGAACCGACTCCCCCACCGAGTTCAGAACTTTCAGCAGTCAGTGGTTGCCGGCAGGGTAAGTTCACGGTGAGTGAAACTTGCGACCCCAGGAGTTTGGGAAGGACCTCGATAAAATAGAGGTGAGCATAAAGTTGCCAGGAAGTAGGCACAAAGTAACCCAGGAGTTTGGGAAGGACCTCGGATAAAATAGAGGCAAGCATAAAGTTGCCAGGAAACAGGCACAAGGTAACGAAAGGTTCCCAGCTTTGGGACAAGTTAAGGTTCCTGGCTTTGGGACAAGTTAAGGTTCCCGGTTTGGGGACAAGTTAAGGAACTATGATAACCTCAGTGTAGTGATCAATAGATCCTCGCTGTGTAGTTATGCTTTTTTCTCCCATTGACCCTTTGTGGGTAGGTCTGATAGTTTTGGTCTTGTTTGTTCTGATATATGGACTCTGTTACTGTTTGAAACTGTGTGTAGAGGCAGTCAAGACAGGTCAGAAAATCCTTACAGAGCAACAAGAAAGTATGTCGGAAGAGGAGAAGGGCTTAAAAAGAAAAAGGAAAAAGAAAGGAGACACAGTGTTATCAGGTGGACAGAAAGGACAAAATAAAAGAGCTGAGGCAGAGGAGGAAGGCGAATTAGCTTTTGTGCCGCCTCCCTATGCCTCCTCAGCAGCCACCTGTAGGTGGACCTTCTGTCTGGATATTTGGAGAGGATCGACCAGATCAGGTGTTGACGTGGGCGAGAGGGTCTGTTTGTGTGTTTCCACAGGACCAGACGGAACCTCTTTGGGTGCTGGAGAGATTGGTGAGACGCTGCAAGAATGAGGCTCCTGATCCAGTTGCCCCTGTGGATGTGGTGGATGATCCCACAAGCACAAAGGATGGAGCCAAGATGAGAGATCCTTTCGGTATTCCAGAAGCCGATACCAGCTCGACATGACATTCAAATTTTTCCATGCTTTTTGATCCCTGAATTCCCCTTAAAGAGATAGCCCCGCTGACTATCTATCCCTTGCTTCAGGGAAGATGAGTGGGGATGAGAGCCCTGGGATGTATGCTTGTAATAGTGTGTGTGTTTGGCACATGTGTTAGGTGCAGCGTGTGCAGGCCCGCACTTTAGCCATGATAGCGTAGGCTTTTGCTGCAGTGGAGGCGGGACAATCTCCTCAGATTCGGTTTGCCGCTCTAAAAGAAATTATGCTGTGTTATGCCGTGGGGTGCGAGGCTAAGCACTGCACAGAGGATAGCTTGCTGTTGGCATCCTGTGGAAGGCACGTCTGATTGCATGAAGGTTCAGTGTCCTAGTTCCCTTCCCCCAGGAAAAACGACACAGGAGCTGGCCAAGACCTCTCTGGGTGATGAGCCTAAGGGATGGTTTTGTGTAGGGCCCCTATGCTTGCACACTGGGGATCAGACCTCTACCTTCACCCATGAGGCTTGCTTGCAGCAATTAAGATCTGGCCATAGGTTAATTAACATCCTGGCCTTTTGATGCACCTGCCACAAGCAAAACACAATCTCCCCAGGTGTGGCTTGGCATGATAGAGAGGTAGTCAGTGATAAGACTCCCTGGGCATGTCACCAACCTAAGACAGGGATCAAACCAATGCTGTTTGTCACCCAAGGACGGGTAAGGGGCATGGCTGCGGGGGGCTATCTACAGACATTCTCTCTGCCAAAAAAGAAAAAAGGGGGAATTGTGGGGAGCAGGTGTGGCGGCAGTCCCAAAGGCGCCAGGGACTGCAGCTAAGTCATATGACTTGCACCTGACTTCCTCATATAAGACACAAACATCTTGAGTGCTGCGCAGGTGTACCAGGATACAGGTGAATCCAATTTGGTGGAGATTTGCCCCTGCTGCCCTGATTAGCTGAAGCTGCGTGCCTGGTGAGGCGGTGTGGCCTGCTGTGCGTGGATGGGAACTGAGAGTATAAAAGGAGTGAGAGGCCCAGGGTTCGGGGGAGATATAAACAGGGGAGATATAAACAGGCGATATATAAACACGGGAGATATAAACAAGGGAGATATAGAGGAAGAAGAAATAGGACTGAATAAACGTGTGCAGAAGGATCCTGTTGCAGCGTCGTTCTTGCTGGCGAGTTGGGGGCGCGCGCAACAGGGTGCAACAGTGGTAAACATACATTGGCAGTAACTAACAGCTCTCTAATTGGACTTAATGCCCACTCAACAAGTGGAAGACCATGACTGCTCCTAGAAAACTAGATAATTACCTGGGCCTCTGGAACTCATGGATTCTGGAGATCTACAACTTTACTCAACCAGCTTAGTTTAACATTCTAAACCAGTGGTATTCAGCCTGCATAATGATGAGACCATTTAATAAAGTTCCTCATGCTGTAGTGACCCCATCATAACATTATCCTTGTTACTACTTTATAACTATAATTTTGCTACTGTTATGAGTCATAATGTAAATATGTGATCTAAAGGATATCTGATATGTGACCCCCATGAACGAGTTGTTTATCTCCAAAGAGGTTATGACCTACAGGTTGAGAACTGTTGTTTTGAATATTTATCTTTATACCCATAAGTAATTATAGCTCTTATCAAGGGAATTTCTTTTCACAACTTATAGAGACCATTGCAGAAAACGACAACTGATCAAATTACAAAGTTGTGGAGTCCAGTTCCCACAGACAAATCTACAATACTAGTCCTGCAGCTAAGGCTCAGGGATCGCTGTGGAAGAAGGGTAGAAAGACTGTAAAAGATAGAGGATCAGTTAGTTTTCAATGCTAATATGTCTCTTAGAAATGTCAGAGAGCCTGGCAGTGGTGGCGCACGCCTTTAATCCCAGCACTTGGGAGGCAGAGGCAGGTGGATTTCTGAGTTTGAGACCAGCCTGGTCTACAGAGTGAGTTCCAGGACAGCCAGGACTACACAGAGAAACCCTGTCTCAAAAAAGCCAAAAGAAAAAAAAAAGAAGCTAAACCTCTGAAACCTCACCAACATGGCTACCTCAATAAGACCTGAACATAGAGGACACCAATAGACATGCTAACACAAAATCAGAAAAGCTCACAAGACCTCAGCCCTTTACAAAGAACTATAGTCTACTAAAAACACTGAGAGTAGAAGAAATAGTCTTCCCAGGAAAGAACATACCAATTGGTTACCAAGTACCAAATGGCCTTCTCTGAAAACATATAAATACATGTATCATTATGCAGACTGAGCAGATTATATGTATATAGTCAGGAATGTGTGTGTGCATGTGACTGGCATGCACATGCCACAATACAAACATGCAGACAAAACTCTCATTTGCTAAATAATAAAAATAAAAATAATCTTAAAAAAGTATTATAAAGAATTCTATAAGCAATTGTATGCCAATTATAAAACCTATTAGAACCCAAAGTCTTTTTAAAAATACTTTTTATTAGATATTTTCCTCATTTACATTTCCAGTGCTATCCCAAAAGTCCCCCATACCCTCCCACCCACTCCCCTACCCACCCACTCCCACTCTTTGGCCCTGACGTTCCCCTGTACTGAGACATATAAAGTTTGCAAGTCCAATGGACCCCTCTTTCCAGTGATGGCCAACTAGGCCATCTTTTGATACATATGCAGCTAGAATCAAGAGCTCCGGGGTACTGGTTAGTTTATAATGTTGTTCTACATATAGGGTTGCAGATCCCTTTAGCTCCTTGGGTACTTTCTCTAGCTCCTCCATTGGGAGCCCTGTGATCCATCCAATAGCTGACTGTGAGCATCCACTTCTGTGTTTGCTAGGCCCCGGCCTAGTCTCACAAGAGACAGATATATCTGGGTCCTTTCAGCAAAATCTTGCTAGTATATGCAATGGTGTCAGCGTTTAGAAGCTGATTATGGGATGGAACCCTGGATATGGCAGGCTCTAGATGGTCCATCCTTTTGTCACAGCTCCAAACTTTGTCTCTGTAACTCCTTCCATGGGTGTTTTGTTCCCAATTCTAAGAAGAGAACCCAAAGTCTTATAATTAAAATCACAAATAACAAAAGAGAAGTCAGATAAACTGTACTTTAAAATTATTTTCTCAATTTTTGAGGTTTCCATAATGATGGTGAAAATTCGTACCAGTGACTTGTTAAGCTACTCTGAGCTCGCATCGGGTGGACATTCATCTCTGTACCTGCCCAAGAGCTCTGGATTCAAGAATGAAAGACTATGCACACTCAACCTTTATGCTTTAATTCCCCTTAGCAAGCTCAGTGTCTGGGCACTTCCAAACCTCCTCATGGATAGCACCCCCATGTTCCCAAGTTAATATTTGCTAAATCTATATTTCATCTCTGCTACTCCAAACCCAGTTAGGGGAGTGACCTCTGGGGCATTGGCCATTGGCTTTTTATTAATCAGTCAGAAACCAACTGTTGGCAGGGACCTGCAGCAGATGTACAAATTCCCATGTAAGCACAAATAAAAACTTCAACAAAAATATAATCATTAGGATAATTGAAAACCCTATTAATATTCTATTCATAGTAATATATCTATATCTATAATTATCTATGTAACAGTTGAGGCACTCTCAAAGCTCAATAATAACATAACCTCTAATAATCCAGTTGAAATGATCAATGGATCTTAATAGATATTTTTGAAAAGACACATACAAATGGCCAATAAGCCCAGGGTAAATGCTCAAGGTTATTAACCTTCAGAAACAAAGAAGTCAAACCCTCAGTAAGACACTGCTAGAAAGGCAATGATCAAGAAGAGATAATGGCAAGTGCTGGTGAGAATATGGAAAGCTGGAACATTCAGATATACATGTGGGACTGTAAGGGCTGTATCAACTCTAGAAAATATACTAGTTCCTCAAGAGCTCAAATACAGAATTATTATCTGATCAAGTAATTGCATTCACATTTGTGAGCATTCATTTAGACCCAGCAGTACCAACTAGGTGTATGCTCAAGAAATAGGAAATATTGGGGCTGGTGAGATGGCTCAGTGGGTAGGAGCACCCGACTGCTCTTCCGAAGGTCCGGAGTTCAAATCCCAGCAACCACATGGTGGCTCACAACCATCTGTGACAGGATCTGACGCCCTCTTCTGGAGTGTCTGAGGACAGCTATAGTGTACTTACATATAATAAATAAATAAATAAATCTTAAAAAAAAAGAAATAGGAAATATCAATGAACACTAAATTGCTGTAGCAATGTTCATAACATTAATCATAATAGTGAAGAACTAAAATACCAACTGATGAAACAGAAAATAATTAAAATACTCACCAACTGATGAGAAGATAAAACATTGTACATTTTTTAAAAACTGAAATGTTACTACTTGGCTATAAACAAAATGACACAGTGGTAAATGTTGCAATACAGATAATTCTTTAAATATTTGATAAGCTAAAAAAGCCAGTTATAAAGCACATACATTTATTTTATTCACAAAATGTCTAAGATATGTAAATTTATTGAGCCGTAAAGATTAGTGGTATCTTTAGAGTTGGGGTTTGGGAGGAAGGATTAAGGTTAATTTAGTGTTATGGTTAATCGCCATTGTCCATCTGATTAGAATTAGAATCACTGTGGAAACATCCCCCTGGGTGTATCTGTGAAGGAGATCTGTGAAGGAGGACCCACCTGAGTTGGAGTAGCACCATCCCCTGGGGTAGGTTCTGGAATGAACACAAAGGGAGAAAGCAAGTAGAGCATGAACATTTATTTCTCTGTTTCCTGACCCTGACTGTGATGTGACTAGCTCCCACCATCATGCTTTCTCTGCACGATGGACTGAACCCTCTCAAGCTCTTTTGTCAGTGCTGTATCACTGCAATGTGGAAAGTACCAGATACAGTATATGAGATTTTTTAAAAATGTAATTATTTTATTTATTTACATTTTATTTGTTGTCCCCTCCTCTTCATCCCCCACTCCATAGTTCCTTATTCCATTCCCCCTCCCCCTAGCCTCTGAGAAGGTCCCCCCCCCAGCTTCCCTCTTCCTTGGAGCCTCAGGTCTAAAGGATTATGCTCGTCTTCTCCCACTGAGGCCAGACCAGTCAGTCCTCTGCTATATATGTGCTGGGGGCCTTGGATTGTAGTCTCTGGGAGTTCCCAGAGGTCTGGATTTGTTGAGACTGCTAGTCTTCCTATGAGGATGCCCTCCCTTTCATCTCCATCAGTCCTTTCCAAGTTCTTCCAGAGTCATCCTCGATGTCCAATGGTTGAGTGTTAGTATTTGCAATCTATCTCAGTCAATGACTAGTAGGGCCTCTCAGAGGACAGCCATGCTAGGCTCCTGTTTGTAAGCATATCAAATCATCATAAACAGTGTCAGGCTTTGGTGCCCCCACCCTCATGAGATGTATCCCAAGTTGAGCTGGTCACTGGACTGCCTTTCCTTCAGTCTCCTCTCCATTTTTTGTTCCTGAAGTTCTTTTAGACAGCAACAATTCTGGGTCAGAAATTTTGACTGTGTGTCGGTAACCCTGTTCCTCTACTCGGATCCTATCTATCTACTGGAGGTGGACACTTAGAATTCCCAATGTTGGGCAATTTAGCTAAGGTCACCCCCATTGATTCTAGAGAGCCTCTAACATCCCAGGACTCTGTGACTTTCTAGATGTTTCCCCCACCTTCCACCTAATTGCTGCATATTTTCACTCATTCTTTTGGCCTTCTGGACTTTTTTTCTGTCCTCCCACCCCCATACCTGATCCTGTTGCTCTCTTCCCTTCCCCCTCACCTCTCCCAAGGCTCTAAACTTTTGATAATGATTTCACTTTGTGGGGCTATATTAAAAACCATTGAGTTGCACACTTTTAAAAAATGGATGAATGGAAAAATATATGAAGTCCATATCAAGGTTTAAAAAAGTAAATTAAAAATTTTATTTTAAATCATCCTAAAAGTTTGGTGGTGAGCCTTTAACAGCTGAGCCATCTCTCCAGCCCATTAGCTGAGCAATTCTTAATGATAGTGTTAGTGTGGGAGAAAGGAAAGGCATGGGTTAGTTGAAAAGATAATCAGAGTAAGATTCACACATTGGCCTGGTCACACTTCAACAAATAATCAGAGAAGTGTTCATTCATTCATTCATTCATTCACTCACTCTTTTAATATTTATTTATTACTCAACTGATAGCTAGTGTTTGTTAAGAGTCTGCCATGCCTATGTAATCATTAGGTCAGCAGGCTGTACCCAGAGAAATCCTGTACAATTCTTTCAGACTGGACTAACAGAATTATAGAATTTAGCATCTAGAAGTACTTTGGGGCTTTATTGCTACTATACACCTCATTTCACAGCTGGTTAAATCATGCAGATGGATACTTCAAGGTGCATTGTTACAGTGGACCAAAGTTGCTTTCTGATTTCAGCGTGAGGAATAATAAATTTTATTTTCCACACAAATGGGTATAGTTGGGTATGAGTATGGGGGTACTCATGCCTGTGGGGATAGAGTAGGCTTAGGTATCTTCCTCCCTTATTTTTTACTTTACTCTGTTCAGAGTCTATCACTGAACCCAGAACTACCTTTTTTCTACCAGATTTGGGCCAGTAAGCCCCAAAGAGCCCCATCTCCACTTCTACTCTAGCTATAAGGCTGCATGTTGGGGCTGGCCTGCGGCTCTCATGTCCGGGTTCGAGCCTGGGAGGCAAACTGGAGCTGAAAGAAAAGAGGGAACCTAGGTGGGTCGAGAAATAATGGAACCAAGACATGCTAGTCTGCTCTAGGTTCAAATGTTTAATGCTTTATAAAGGAGGGGGGAGGCCCATTCCCGCCAATTCATCCTTGGAGCCCAGCTGCAGGTGACCAAGTGCAGGATAGGGTGTAGTCTCTGGAATAGCTAAGCAGACTCCCAGCAGGTAGCAGTGACAGTGTCTGAACAATAGAGTGATCTAGGGAGGCAGGTTCCACCCTAGATAATCTCCTTAGTAGCAGCAAAGTGGAGGTCTGGTTCAGCCAGCTTCAGGTTAGGGGGTGGGGGGAGGTTACAGCCTCAAGTGCACTGGCCATGCCTGGTTTTCTAACATGGTTGCTGGAGATTCTAGCTTGGGTCTTCCTACTTGAGCAGTAAGTTCTCTACATGCATTCTCCTAAGCCTGGAATAAAGCATTTTATCATTGGCATCCAGCCTGTACTTTGGGCAAATGAAGTCACAGTGGAAACCACCCAGGAGAGTGGACAAATGGGCTTGTTACTCTGCTTATGACAATTAGATACTCTACCTGTCTGTGTGGATGGACATGTTACTCCTGACATTTGCACAAATGAAGTGTGCATATGAGAATGTGTGTGTGAGGGTGTGAGAGAGAGAGAGTATTTGCTACACAGTCAATAGTAAAGGAAGAATATGAAAACTGGCATAAAGTTCACGAATTCATCTCACTTTCCAAATAGTAGCTATGGTTTATGTGCACAGGGATAAACAGGGCCATGGATATTTGTTCCCATAGCCGATTGAAGCCACATGTCTCTTGCACTTATGTATTTAATTGCTATGCTGAAAATAGATACTTCTCATTTATTTTGGCTCTTCATTCTCTCTGGTTCAGCATCGAAACCCTTAGTAAAAGGTCAAGGGAATGTTTAGTTCTCCATCCTGTGTGTAGTGCAAAGAAAAAAGGCTGTCTTCACTGCAGATGCTGAAAATGCCAGTGTTTTTTGCTTTTCTAACTCTCTTTACAGTCACACAAAATCAGGAGTACCTACATCAAACTTTGATCAAATAAGGAAATAAGGAATAATACTAACTTTTTCTTTGTAGCTTATTAGCTGAACTTGTTTCTTCAACAGATTGCATTCTAGATGAGGAAACTGAAATAGCAACTTAACCTCCGTGGGCCACGGATAGTGAAATTCTTGACGATATCTTAATGGATTTCTTCTTACTCCTTAGCCAGAAGATCCTTCTGTTGTTTGCAGTTAAAGGCTCTGACTTACAGAAAACCTGAGTGGGCCGCAAGCTGAAGGATGATGGTGTTAAGGGAAGAACATGCAACAGAATGAAGAGGAATAGCATGATCCTTCAAACATACCTGTTAATGGAAATTCTTTGAATAAATGAACTTGAAATCAAATAATTTAAGTAAATTGTGCACACACCTGCATCAGTTTGCCTCTCAGTGGGAAGATTAAAGGGTTATAGCCAAACCTTTTTTTTTTTTTTTTTTTTTTTTTTGGTTTTTCGAGACAGGGTTTCTTTGTCCTGGCTGTCCTGGAACTCACTCTGTAGACCAGGCTGGCCTCGAACTGAGAAATCTGCCTGCCTCTGCCTCCCGAGTTCTGAGATCAAAGGTGTGCGCCACCACGCCCTGCATGAAGAGAATTTTTTAAATAGGCAAGAAAAATGGGTAAAAATCAATTTGGAAAGAGGATAAAACTTTTCTATTAAGTTTGTGGACGTGAGGAAGTTGCATCTATTCAGATCTTATGCATACGCATGCACTGTGAAGTCAACAAAGGCATTCCTTTACTCCTTCATCATGACTCAAATCCCACCATATTGGAACAGCCACTACAAGCCTAACAGTTGCAGAGGGCCAGGAAGTACAATCTTGTCATGTGCTTAGTGTGTAGAGAATCCTAACACTTGTTAAAAACATAAGCAGGCAACACATAGAACATGAAAAAAAGATGATAGCTCCATCAGGATTATTTTACTAATATAAAATTGTACAATTATCCTTTGAGTAGAGTAAGGTTACTGATTTTTTTTTGAGTTAATTTTATATCCAGCGACTTTGCTGAAGTTGTTTATCAACTAAAGGATTTCTCCGGTGGCATTTTTTTGGGGGTCAGTTAAGTATATCATTTGAAAATAGTGATATTTGGATTTCTTCCTTTCTGATTTGTGTCCCTTTGACCTCATTTTGTTGTCTAATTGCTCTGGCTAGGACTTTGATTACTATATTGAATAGGTAGGGAGAGAGTAGGCAACCTTATCTAGTCCTTGATTTTAGTGGGATTGCTTCAAGTTTCTCTTCATTTAGTTTGATGTTGGCTACTGGTTTGCTGTATATTGCTTTTACTATGTTTAAATATGGGCCTTGAATTCCTGTTCTTCCCAAGACTTTTAACATGAAGAGGTGTAGAATTTTGTCAAATGCTTTTTCAGCATCTAATGAGATGATCATGTGTTTTTTTTTTCCTTTGAATTTGTTTATATAGTGGATTATGTTGATAGATTTCCATATATTGAACCATTCCTGCATCCCTGGGATGAAACACAAAAGATGCTGCAACATATAACAAGGACATGTACTCCACTCTGTTCATAGCAACCTTATTTATAATAGCTAGAAGCTGGAATCAACTCAGATACCCCTCAACAGAGGAATGGGTACAGAAAATGTGGTATATTTACACAATGGAGTACTACTAAAAGCAATGACTTCATGAAATTTGCAGGCAAATGGATGGAACTAGAAAATATCATTCAGAGTGAGGTAACCAAATCACAAAAGAATACACATGGTATGCACTCATTGGATAAGTGAATATTAGGAAAAAAGCTTGGAATACCCATGATACAGACCATATGAAGTTCAAAAAGAAGAAAGACTAAACTGTGGATGCTTCAATACTACTTAGAAAGGGCAACAAGAGACAACCGGCCACCTTCCTGGTGAGAGCACAGGGGTCCGCGCGGCCCGAGAGGTTTCTGCCTCAGGCCCCGGCAGCGGGAGCCTCCTTGGCTCCGGGACTCCGCGGAGGGCAGGCTGCACGGGTGACGGTGTGGAATACAGAGGCCAGCCGTTTCTGGGACAGGCGAGATCCAGAGAGCTTCTGAGGCGGCGCCATCTTCGGCTCCAGACAACCGGCCACCTTCCTGGCGAGAGCCAGAGAGCTCCTGAGGCGGCGTCATCTTCGGCTCCAGACAACCGGCCACCTTCCTGGGCCAGGCGAGAGCCAGAGAGCATCTGAGGCGGCGCCATCTTCGGCTCCAGACAACTGGCCCCCTTCCTGGCCAAAGCAACACAGCTCCTGGGAAAGATCCTGTTTTGGGCCTTCATCTTCAGCCAGGAGGAGGTCCAAACACCAGATAACTGTGCACCTTCCCTGAAAGAGGAGAGCTTGCCTGCAGAGACTGCTCTGACCACTGAAACTCAGAGGAGAGAGCTAGTCTCCCACGTC
This sequence comes from Mus musculus, assembly GCF_000001635.26. Classification (NCBI taxonomy): domain Eukaryota; kingdom Metazoa; phylum Chordata; class Mammalia; order Rodentia; family Muridae; genus Mus; species Mus musculus. The sequence goes on along the minus strand of NC_000070.6, from coordinate 10,477,902 downwards.
TGCTGAGAGAGAGTAACAAAATCAACAGAGGAACAATCTCTAAACAAAGACAACTATAACAATTAACTCCAGAGATTGCCAGATGGTGAAAGGTAAACGTAAGAATCCTACTAACAGAAACCAGGACCACTCACCATCATCAGAACCCAGAAGCCCACTTCGCCCAGTCCAGGGCATCCTAACACACCTGAAAAGGTAGACCTGGATTTAAAAGCATATCTCATGATGATGGTAGAGGACATAAAGAAGGAATTTAATAACTCACTTAAAGAAATGCAGAAAACTGCTAAAGAGTTACAAGTCCTTAAAGAAAAACAGGAAAACACAACCAAACAGGTAGAAGTCCTTATAGAAAAACAGTAATACACATACAAACAGATGATGGAAATGAACAAAACCATACTAGACCTAAAAAGGGAAGTAGACACAATAAAGAAAACCCAAAGTGAGGCAACGCTGGAGATAGAAACCCTAGGAAAGAAATCTGGAACCATAGATGCCAGCATCAGCAACAGAATACAAGATATGGAAGAGAGAATCTCAGGTGCAGAATATTCCATAGAGAACATCGGCACAACAATCAAAGAAAATGGAAAATGCAAAAAGATCCTAACTCAAAACATCCAGGAAATCCAGGACACAATGAGAAGACCAAACCTACGGATAATAGGAGTGGATGAGAATGAAGATTTTCAACTCAAAGGACCAGCAAACATCTTCAACAAAATTATTGAAGAAAACTTCCCAAATCTAAAGAAAGAGATGCCCATGAACATACAAGAAGCCTACAGAACTCCAAATAGACAGGACCAGAAAAGAAATTCCTCCTGACACATAATAATCAGAACATCAAATGCACTAAATAAAGATAGAATACTAAAAGCAGTAAGGGAAAAAGGTCAAGTAACATATAAAGGCAAGCCTATCAGAATTACACCAGATTTTTCACCAGAGACTATGAAAGCCAGAAGAGCCTGGACAGATGTGATACAGACACTAAGAGAACACAAATTCTAGCCCAGGCTACTATACCCAGCCAAACTCTCAATTACCATAGATGGAGAAACCAAAGTATTCTACGACAAAACCAAATTCACACATTATCTCTCCACGAATCCAGCCCTTCAAAGGATAATAACAGAAAAAAACCAATACAAGAATGGGAACAAGGCCTTAGAAAAAACAAGAAGGTAATCCCTCAACAAACCTAAAAGAAGACAGCCACAAGAACAGAATGCCAACTTTAACAACAAAAATAACAGGAAGCAACAATTACTTTTCCTTAATATCTCTTAATATCAATGGTCTCAACACCCCAATAAAAAGACATAGACTAACAAACTGGCTACACAAACAAGACCCAACATTTTGCTGCTTACAGGAAACTCATCTCAGAGAAAAAGATAGACACTACCTCAGAGTGAAAGGCTGGAAAACAATTTTCCAAGCAAATGGTATGAAGAAACAAGCAGGAGTAGCCATTCTAATATCTGATAAGATTGACTTCCAACCCAAAGTCATCAAAAAAGACAAGGAGGGGCACTTCATACTCATCAAAGGTAAAATCCTCCAAGAGGAACTCTCAATTCTGAATATCTATGCTCCAAATACAAGGGCAGCCACATTCATTAAAGAAACTTTAGTAAAGCTCAAAGCACACATTGCACCTCACACAATAATAGTGGGAGACTTCAACACACCACTTTCACCAATGGACAGATCATGGAAACAGAAACTAAACAGGGACACAGTGAAACTAACAGAAGTGATGAAACAAATGGACTTAACAGATATCTACCGAACATTTTATCCTAAAACAAAAGGATATACCTTCTTCTCAGCACCTCATGGTACCTTCTCTAAAATTGACCACATAATTGGTCACAAAACAAACCTCAACATATACAAAAATATTGAAATTGTCCCATGCATCCTATCAGACCACCATGGTCTAAGGCTGATCTTCAATAACAAAGTAAATAATAGAAAGCCAACATTCACGTGGAAACTGAACAACACTCTTCTCAATGATACCTTGGTCAAGGAAGGAATAAAGAAAGAAATTAAGGACTTTTTGGAGTTTAATGAAAATGAAGCCACAACATACCCAAACTTATGGGACACAATGAAAGCATTCCTAAGAGGAAAACTCATAGCTCTGAGTGCCTCCAAAAAGAAACTAGAGAGAGCACACATTAGCAGCTTGACAACACACCTAAAACGTCTAGAAGAAAAGGAAGCAAATTCACCCAAGAGGAGTAGAAGGCAGGAAATAATCAAACTCAGGGGTGAAATCAACCAAGTGGAAACAAGAAGAACTGTTCAAAGAATCAACCAATCAAGGAGCTGGTTCTTTGAGAAAATCAACAAGATAGATAAACCCTTAACCAGACTCACGAGAGGGCACAGGGAAAGCATCCTAATTAACAAAATCAGAAATGAAAAGGGAGACATAACAACAGATCCTGAAGAAATCCAAAACACCATCAGATCCTTCTACAAAAAGCTGTACTCAACAAAACTGGAAAACCTGGACGAAATGGACAAATTTCTGGACAGATACCAGGTACCAAAGTTGAATCAGGATCAAGTTGACCATCTAAACAGTCCCATATTCCCTAAGGAAATAGAAGCGGTTATTAATAGTCTCCCAGCCAAAAAAAGCCCAGGACCAGACAGGTTTAGTGCAGAGTTCTATCAGACCTTCAAAGAATATCTAATTCCAGTTCTTCACAAACTATTCCACAAGATAGAAGTAGAAGGTACTCTACCCAACTCATTTTATGAAGCCACTATTACTCTGATACCTAAACCACAAAAAGACCCAACAAAGATAGAGAACTTTAGACCAATTTCCCTTATGAATATCGATGCAAAAATCCTCAAAAAAGTTCTTGCTAACCGAATCCAAGAACACATCAAAACAATCATCCATCCTGACCAAGTAGGTTTCATCCCAGGGATGCAGGGATGGTTCAATATACGGAAATCCACCAATGTAATCCAGTATATAAACAAACTCAAAGACAAAAACCACATGATCGTCTCGTTAGATGCTGAGAAAGCATTTGACAAAATCCAACATCCATTCATGATAAAAGTCTTGGAAAGATCAGGAATTCAAGGCCCATACCTAAACATGATAAAAGCAATCTACAGCAAACCAGTAGCCAACATCAAAGTAAATGGAGAGAAGCTGGAAGCAATCCCACTAAAATCAGGGACTAGACAAGGCTGTCCACTCTCGCCCTACCTATTCAACATTATACTTGAAGTCCTAGCCAGAGCAATTAGACAACAAAAGGAGATCAAGGGGATACAAATTGGAAAGGAAGAAGTCAAAACATCACTTTTTGCAGATGATATGATAGTATATATAAGTGACCCTAAAAATTCCACCAGAGAACTCCTAAGCCTGATAAACAGCTTCGGTGAAGTAGCTGGATATAAAATAAACTCAAACAAGTCAATGGCCTTTCTGTACACAAAGAATAAACAGGCTGAGAAAGAAATTAGGGAAACAACACCCTTCTCAATAGTCACAAATAATATAAAATACCTTGGCATGACTCTAACTAAGGAAGTGAAAGATCTGTATGATAAGAACTTCAAGTCTCTAAAGAAAGAAATTAAAGAAGATCTCAGAAGATGGAAAGATCTCCCATGCTCATGGATTGGCAGGATCAACATTGTAAAAATAGCCATCTTGCCAAAAGCAATCTACAGATTCAATGCAATCCCCATCAAAATTCCAACTCAATTCTTCAACGAATTAGAAAGGGCAATCGGCAGATTCATCTGGAATAACAAAAAACCGAGGATAGCAAAAACTCTTCTGAAGGATAAAAGAACCTCTGGTGGAATCACCATGCCAGACCTAAAACTGTACTACAGAGCAATTGTGATCAAAACTGCATGGTACTGGTATAGTGACAGACAAGTAGACCAATGGAACAGAATTGAAGACCCAGAGATGAATCCACACACCTATGGTCACTTGATCTTTGACAAGGGAGCTAAAACCATCCAGCATTTTCAACAAATGGTGCTGGCACAACTGGTGGTTATCATGTAGAAGAATGCGAATTGATCCATTTCTATCTCCTTGTACTAAGGTCAAATCTAAGTGGATTAAGGAATTCCACATAAAACCAGAGACACTGAAACTTATAGAGGAGAAAGTAGGGAAAATCCTTGAAGATATGGGTACAGGGGAAAAATTCCTGAATAGAACAGCAATGGCTTGTGCTGTAAGATCAAGAATCGATAAATGGGACCTCATAAAATTGCAAAGCTTCTGCAAAGCAAAAGACACCATCAATAAGACAAAAAGTCCACCAACAGATTGGGAAAGGATCTTTACCTATCCCAAATCGGATAGGGGACTAATATCCAATATATATAAAGAACTCAAGAAGGTGGACTCCAGAAAATCAAATAACCCCATTAAAAATGGGGCTCAGAGCTGAACAAAGAATTCTCACCTGAGAAATACCGAATGGCAGAGAAGCACCTGAAAAAATGTTCAACATCCTTAATCATCAGGGAAATGTAAATCAAAACAACACTGAGATTCCACTTCACTCCAGTCAGAATGGCTAAGATCAAAAACTCAGGTGACAGCAGATGCTGGCGAGGATGTGGAGAAAGAGGAACACTCCTCCATTGTTAGTGGGATTGCAAGCTTGTACAACCACTCTGGAAATCAGTCTGGCGGTTCCTCAGAAAATTGGACATAGTACTACGGGAGGATCCAGCAATACCTCTCCTGGGCATATATCCAGAAGATGTCCCAACCGGTAAGAAGAACACATGCTCCACTATCTTCATAGCAGCCTTATTTATAATAGCCAGAAGCTGGAAAGAACCCAGATGCCCCTCAACAGAGGAATGGATACAGAAAATGTGGTACATTTACACAATGGAATACTACTCAGCTATTTAAAAAATGAATTTATGAAATTCCTAGCCAAATGGATGGACCTGGAGGGTATCATCCTGAGTGAAGTAACCCAATCACAAAGGAACTCGCACAATATGTACTCACTGATAAGTGGATATTAGCCCAGAAACTTAGGATACCCAAGATATAAGATACAACTTGCCAAACGCATGAAATTCAAGAAGAACGAAGACCAAAGTGTGGACACTCTACCCTTTCTTAGAAATGGGAACAAAACACCCATAGAAGGAGTTACAGAGACAAAATTTGGAGCTGTGACGAAAGGATGGACCATCTAGTGATTGCCATATGTAGGGATCCATCCCATAATCAGCTTCCAAATGCTGACACCATTGCATACACTAGAAAGATTTTGCTGAAAGGACCCAGATATAGCTCTCTCTTGTGAGACTATGCCGGGGCCTAGCAAACAGAGAAGTGGATGATCACAGTCAGCTATTGGATGGGTCACACGGCCCCTTATGGAGGAGCTAGAGAAATTACCCAAGGAGCTAAAGGGAACTGCAACCCTATAGGTGGAACAACAATATGAACTAACCAGTACCCGGGAGCTCTTGTCTTTAGCTGCATATGTATCAAAAGATGGCCTAGTCGGTCATCACTGCAAAGAGAGGCCCATTAGACTTGCAAACTTTATATGCCCCAGTACAGGGGAACACCAGGGCCAAAAAGGGGCAGTGGGTGGGTTTGGGGGACCTTTGGGATAGCATTGAAAATGTAAACGAGGAAAATACCTAATCTAAAAAAAAAAAAAGAAAGGGCAACAAAATAATCACAGGAAATAGAGGGTGGGAGGGACTTTGGAGCAAGAAAGGAGGGGGAGAGGAAAAAAAAAGGTGGGCAGGATTAGCTGTGGGAGGAGTTTGGCGAAATGTACAGAGGGTCAGGAAATTGAACAGAGGTGTGTAGCAATGGGGGATGGGGAACTGGTGGTAGTCAACAGAAAGTCCAAGACACCGGGAAAGCAAGAGGATCCCAGAACCCAACTTGGAGGATATTACTTGAATACCCAAAAAAAGGGGAGAGAGAACCTGTGGAAACCATATGGAGAGGTTAGACATGGTCCCTGGTTGAGGGATGGGGCCATCCACCCTTCTCAAAAAATTTAACCCAGAGTTGCTCCTGTCTAAAGTAAAGACAGGGAGAAAGAGTAGGCAGAGACTGAAGGAAAGGCCATCCAAAGACTTTCCCTCCTGAGGATCCATTCCATATGCAACCACCAAAACCAGTCATTATTGTTAATGCCAAGAAGTGTTTGCTGATATGAGCCTGATATAGCTCTCTCCTGAGTGGCTCTGCAGCCAAGTATTGGACTGAGCTTGGAGACCACAATGTAGTTAGAAGAAGGACTGAAGGAGCTAAAGGGGTTTGCAACCCAATAGGAAGGACAATATCAACCATCCAGACCCCCTCCCCCACAGCTCCCAGGGACTAAACCACCCAGTAAAGAATACACATGGAGGGACCCATGGCTTCATCTGCATATGTAGCAGAGGAGGGCCTTATCCAGCATCAATGGAAGGGGATGCCCTTTGTCCTGTGAAGGCTTGATGCTCCAGCATAGGGGAATGCTAAGGTGGTGAGGTGGGAGTGGGTGGGTGGGTAGAGGAGCGCCTTCATAGAAGCAGGGGAGGAGGAAGGTGGGATAGGAGGTTTGTGGAGGGGAAACTGGGAAGGGGGATAACATTTGAAATATAAACAAATAAAATAAACAAAATATTTTTAAAAATATAGAAAAGTATAATTAAACCATGATAATTTTTAATGTTTTAAATGTCTATTTATAATTGAGGAAATTATAACCACTCCAAAGATACATTAGGATAGAAAAATATATCTTGTCTTAATCCTCTTTTCTGTAAAATTGATACAAATAGCAGAAGTCAATCCTAGGCTTTTCTTGATAATCAGAGACTCTTTCAAGAACTGCTTATACCATGAAATTTCCCTTATGAATATCGATGCAAAAATACTCAATAAAAGTCTCACAAACTGAATCCAGGAACACATCAAAACGACGATCATTCACCACAATCAAGTAGGCTTCATCCCAGAGATACAGGGATGGTTCAATATATGGAAATCTATCAATGTAATCCATTACATAAACAAACTCAAAGAAAAAACCCCACAAGATCATTTCATTAGAAATTAGAACCAGACCCCCTCTCCTCCCAAGAGCTACCAGGGACTATGCCATCAACAAACACATGGCTCCAGCTGCATATGTAGCAGAGGATGGCCTTGTCATGCATTAATGGGAGGAGAGGTCCTTGGTCCTCTGAAGGCTCAGTAGATGCCCAGTGTAAGGGAATCAAGGGCTGATAGGTGGGAGTGGGTGGGTGGGTGGAGGAACAGTCTCATAGAAGCAGGGGGAGGGAGAATAGGATAGGGGATTTCCAGGAGAGGGGGAAACTGGGAAAGGGGATAACATTTGAAATGTAAACAAAGAAAATATCCAATAAAAAAGAAAAAAAAGCCACTGGAACCAATTTGATCTTAATTTCAATTTTTCTTTTCTTTTCTTTTCTTTTCTTTTCTTTTCTTTTCTTTTCTTTTCTTTTCTTTTCTTTTCTCTTCTCTTCTCTTCTTTTCTTTACTTTTCTCAGCCCCAAATTGTTCATTTATATTATCTGGCCCCAGTCAGGATCATTTTGGGAATACTATATATATATTGTGTGTGTTGTATGTACATAAGTTATATAAATGTGTGCTTGTTGTTTGTACAAGTAGAGGTCAGAGTAGGACACCAGGGGCCTTCTGTCACTTTCTGTCTTATTCCCTTGGGACAGAGTCTCTCATTAAATGAGAGACTTGACATTTTGATGTCTTAGACCAATGAACTCTTGACATCTGTCTGTCTCTGCTCCCCAATGTTGGGGTTGGAATTACAAGTACTTGCAGCTGTGCCAGGCTTTTTTATGGATGCTTGGAATAGGAACTCTGGTCTTTATCCTTGTGGAGTTAAGTGGTCTTACCCACTGAGAAATCTTCCCAGTCCCCTCAAACATATTTTTGGGTTGTATTTAAAATCTTAACAATTTGAACCTTTACTAGTGATTGATGAAAAGTATATACCACCATTAGCCATGTGTTTTCTATTAATATTTATAAATTCACTAGGAAATTTACATTTTACTCAAAATTTTATTTCTTGAAATGTTAGATTTTGGATCAGGACATCAAGAAACAAAAAATCAAAGTTAAAATGTTTATGAAAATTAGAACCCACAGGCATTTTATTTATGTTCTGTAAGATAGGAAACTGTTTTTTCTTGGATAAATAGACATTTCAGCTTAAAGGTTTTTGTGTACTTTAATATTGATTACATTCTTTATTTTTGATTTTCTTTTAAAGAAAATTTTTATGGTCAATCTACTGAGTAGCATGCTAGCCAGAAGGGGTTCCCTTGCTCTCAGATATTTTTATGACCCTGTACTTTTCTCTCCCTTTCTTTCTTTTCATGGATTTTAGAATCATTCCATTTATAAAGCCACTTTGGAGCCTAAGGCAATCATAAATTTAAATTCCAATTGTCCCAGGCACACTGTTAATGTGATGAAACTGCAGATATTTTTAAAAGAAAAGTTGGTTTTAGTTTTGAGATTTTTCTTTTCTGGAATTCTAGTATGGGGAGATGCTATGCTAAAACCCATCTTAAGTTAACTGTAGGAGTAACACACTTTGTAGACTTCCTTGCAGTTTTAATGAACCTGGTAGACTTTCACATAGGGCTGTGGGTCACTGGAAGAAGAAAGAATAGTCAAATAGTGGATGGTTCAGTATGTCACAGGATGTCAGAGCCCATGAGAATACCACTGAGATGGGGGTTGGGGCTGCAACAGAGAGTGTCCAGAAATAAACTGATCGTTTTGGAAAATGCTATAGAAAATTTCATACTTCTCATTGTCTCTGAAGTTTTATTTTTTTATTTTTCTGAAGTGTAGTGACCAATATCAGGGATGATTGACATGGGACCTCAAGAAAGGTGACATAAACCTGTACTGGGGAAAGCCTACCAACACAAACAGAGAAAACGTGGCCCCTGGGGACATCTGGAAAGGAAAGAGGGTACATGCTGTGCCAAGGCTTACAGACCAAGATTGAATTTCAGCTGGTTTTCCAGGATATTCAAGCCAAGTCATGAAGAGACCTGGGTTGTGCGTTAGGTAGGAGGCATGAGAAGATATTTTAATTCATGATTAGCCTTTGATCCAAAACATGAAAACTGGGCAACCTAGGAAATACAAATTCATGGGAAATCCTCCCATATAAATTCTGGTATCTGCTTTGTTGAAGTAGGATGTTCTGGGCATTATTCTATTTGCACTGCTGCAGATTACTGACTGAGGCAAGCAAGGCCAATATGTTTACCAACAATATAAAGAAAAACAGCTTACTTTTCTTGTAACATTTGGTAGCAAAGAAAAGTTAACTTCATTATTGAAATAGCTGTTAGAAAGTTGGAGGTGAGACAGAATTCCTTTCTAGGTAATATTTTGAATTCCCTGATTTCTATATTCTGTAAACTGAGGGAAAAATATGTCGTTGCCATTGGGAAGTAACTTTAGTCTTTTTATTATTAGGTAATTATACTTTTGCCAAGCCATTAAAATTTCACAATGTGTACACATTTTACAAATATGTGTATATATTGTGTATATCAGTACGGCTCAGATGTCATTTTTTGGCTCCATTTCCTTTTTTTTTTTTTTTTTTAAAGACAAAGTCTTCATTGGTCTTGAACTTACCAACTAGTCTAAGTATCTGATATCACCACCCCTCAGTAATTTGCTTGTCTCCATCTTCCCCACACTGAGATTATAAGCACTTGGCAATATGTCATGTCTGTTTTATTTACTTTTAGTTTATTAGTTCTTTGAGAATTATATACATTGTATTTTGTCCGTGTTCATCCTCCTTCTCCATATCCTCCCAAAGCCATCCCCCATTCCATACCATCAACTCCATGTCATCAAGTTTAAGAGCTCATTGAGCTTTATTAGTGCTGCTTATATTCTGTTAGGTTAATGACCCTGCACTGGAGCATGTTAGAAAGCTAACTCTCCCTTTATTGTCACCTATTAACTACCAAGATCTCCTGAGCTGTGGGTGGGACTTCATGACCACCTTACTTCCCCACTTAATGCTGAGACTCCTTTTTTATGGTTTGATCTTATACCAGTCTTGTGTATTTTGTCACAACACTTTTGAGTTCATGCTTGTAGAATTGTTCTGACCAGAAAACACTGTTTCGTGTAATTATTCACTGCCTCTGGATCTTTACAGTCTGAATGTTAGAAGGGATGCTCTGACTTCCTCACATTTGGTGGAGCACTGGTAGGGAATGAGGTTTTAGATCACTGAGGTCTTGAAAGCAATGCATAAACACAAACCACAATCATGAACTGAATATAAAAAAATTGTCCATCATCTCAGCGTTTTTTTGTTTTTTTTTTGTTTTTTTTTGTTTTGTTTTTTTGTTTTGTGCCCATTCAATTTCCACCTCTTGATTTAGTAGCCGTGGATCTTGCTCTATTACTTCGGAGTGGTTTGAGCATGAAGTTTCTCTCTACAGGTTCATTTCCCTAGATAGCAGCACTGTACCATTTAATAAAACCTTTATAGCTATCTTGCCAAGGGACCCTTAGGATGTGAAGTCTTGCTGGAGGAGACAGGCAATGGGAGGTGAATGTGGAGGCTCCACTTCCTGTTTGCTTGCCATTTCCTGACAGCTAAGGCTATGTAACCTTCCCCTCCACCTGCCATACCTTCCTACCTTCCCCACTATTATGGAATGTATCCCTTTGAACTGTAAGCAATAAAATCTTTCTCAGGAATTTTGTCACAGCAATAAATAACAAATGCATTTGCAGATTTTATATTTTACTTTTTTCAGTCAGCAACTTCAAATAGATATATTCAGTGGGGCTGGGCCCCTTGATCTGTTGATCTCTCCATTGTGTCCTGTTGTGGTTTTCTGTGATGGTCTTTTCTTTTTCCTTTTCTTTTCTTAACTTCTTTCTTTCTTAACTTCTTTCTTTCTTAACTTCTTTCTTTCTTTCTTTCTTTCTTTCTTTCTTTCTTTCTTTCTTTCTCTCTCTCTCTCTCTCTCTCTCTCTCTTTCTTTCTTTCTTTCTTTCTCTCTCTCTCTCTCTCTTCCTTCCTTTCTTTCTTTCTTTCTTTCTTTCTTTCTTTCTTTCTTTCTTTCTTTCTTTCTTTCTTTCTATGAAGAGTAGTAGCTATACCTATCAGTGGTTATAAAATTATAATTACAATTATAATAATTATTATTTTGTTTATTAAGGCAAGGTTTCTTTGTGTAGCCCTGGATGTCTGAGAGCTTGCTTTGTAGATTAGACTGGTCTTGAACTCAAGATGTGCTTACCTCACTGTCTTGGAAAGTTGGCTTTGTTTCTAGTACCAAGCATGATTTCCCTTCTATTAAGAGGGCTATGAGTCCAACTAGACAGCTGTTGGTTACCACTACCACGTACGTGCCATTTAATAAAACCTTTATAGCTATCTTGCCATGCTAGTCACTGTTGTTGTTCATAGGTATCACAACTGAATAGGTACATTAATTACTCCCACATCTATGGTTCATGGGATACCATGGAAAACAGGATGGAAAAATGGTAGCCAGAATACCAGGAAATCTTCTGTAGCTATATATACATGAGCAGAACAATGGTAATGTCAATAGACATGGACCAATGGGATGGAGCAAATTCTCATGAGTTTTACACCTAAAGAACTAAAGCTAACAGTGGTTATTGGAGAGGGAGAATTAACCTCTATAGGGATGAAACCTCTAATTAGTTATCCAATACAAAGTGATCTGTCCAGAAATCATATAATACCACCAACAGAAATAGACTCAGCAGTTTGTATTTATGTATTTGTACATTCTTATACTATCATCAGTGGTAATATATTGCCAGGCAGGTAATTGTTACAGTTACCAAGGTTTGTGTATTTGGGTGCAAGGTCTAGTTTCATCCTTTGGTAGCCAGATGATCATGGACAACTGTTTGAAGTTCTTTAAACCTCAGTTTTCTTGTTGAAAGTTAGATATGAACTTAAACTCTACAGGATTGTAGAGGGCCACACAAAATAGGTGCTGTCATTCATTCAATAGGTGCTACATTGCCAGATAGCTAATGTTTCTATGGCTATCTTAACCTTTGATGTCACTTATTTTTTTTTTATTTAATTTTTGTTCAAGTGTAAAATTTCAAGGTCAGTTAAATACATTTTTCATGTAGCAAAATGTGACTTCTTAAGGGTCACATGGAAGGGTAAAATCAGACTGATATAATTTTTAAAGCTCAGAGCTGAAAAATTGCTACCATCTTTGTCTAATCTTAATCTTTGCTGTGCTGTCCTCATAACCCACAGTGAACCAGGGTCCTGTGGGGAAAGCTTACTAATATTATTTTGCTGAACCAGCATAGCAGTCAAACAGCTCCAACTGACATATTGCTATACCCATAGATCAGTGTATCCCTCCACCCTCATTGAAGAAGCAGCTTCTTCCAGTAGATGTGCACTGCTCAGAGGGTCACAGTGGGACAGTGCACTGAGAGTAAAACCTTCTTCCAGTAGATGTGCACTGCCCAGAGGGTCACAGTGGGACAGTGCACTGAGAGTAAAACCTTTGGAACACTCAGCTCTGAATGAGATGTCCTCATCACACCTTTCTCTCAAAGTCAGGAACCTACAGAGAGGAGGGATAGAAAGCATCTAAGAGTCTGAGGTAGTGGATGGCTCCAAGGAAACAGTGTCTTCCAGAGCAAACAGGCATGGCATTCGTGTGAACTCACAGAAATTGTGACAGTGTGAAAAAAAAAAAAAAAAAAAAAAAAAAAAAGAAAGAAAGAAAGAAAAAAAAAACTATATAGGCTCAAACAGAAAAATCAAAACTCCCAGTACTGAGAAGGGGAAGTGGACACAAAGTCCCAGCCCTAACCAATAAATTACTGGCTATAGATAGTTTTGGGGAGAGAAAAAAATAGTTTCCTTTAATAGAGTGACACTGGGTATATCAACACTCTTCAGGGCAGGTCTTATGCTCAAAACTAGTTGGCCAATACAAAATGGGCTCCATGGTTTATATTTATTTTTGCTTTTGTGTTTTGTTTGGTTCTTACACTTAAGAGAGACAAAGACCATGGGGTTAGGTGAATAGGGGGAAGATCTAGGTAGAGCTGAGTTAAAGAAAATAATACGATAAAAAATGCACTGTTTAAAAGAATGGAGCACGGGGAATCTTGCTCAAGAGGGGAAGGATTGATTGAAGGAGCCAGAGGGGTTAAGGGAACCACAAGAAAAATCTACAGAATCAACTAACCGGAGCCCATAGAGGCTCGCAGAGACTCAACTGCCAACCAGAGAGCGTGTATGGAACTAATCTAGACCCTCAGTGCACAATGTAACAGTTGTGCAGCTGGGTCTTCCCGTGAAACTTCTAAAGCAGGAGCCGGAGCTGTCTCTGACTTTGTTGCCTGCTGTTGGATCCTTTTTTCCTAACTGGGCTGCCTTGTCTAGCCTCAATAGAAGATGCATCTAGTCTTATTACAAGTTGATCCGGCCGAGGCTGGTTGATATCCATGGGAAGCCTCCCCTTTTCTGAGGAGAAAGGGATGAGGGAATAGTTGGGGTAGAGAAGGTGAGGTGAGAGGGAGGGAGGAGGAGGAGAGGAGGGAGGGGTGGCTGTGGGATGTAAAGTGAATAACTTTTAAAAAGTTAGTATTAAATTCATAGACTTGCATTATTTCATTTAATTATTCAGTTGATTCAGTTGTTGTAGCATTACCAAAATTCCAGTTCCTTCCATGTTAAATTGGCATTCCTTGTGAACTCATATTTTCCAAATGTTATGATTGAATCTTTCATTCCACTACATGAGTTATTCTTTTGTGCATGCCCATAATTCTGGTTACATCAGTTGATATTAATGCTCTCTCAAAATATTTACAAATAACTTTATTTAGAACAAATTATGCTATTTAGAAGTTAGAAAAAAAAAAGGTTAGAAATCTCGATTATTGCTTAAAGTTACATGCTATCTCTTCTCCTCCCTTCTTCCTTCCTTTCCTCCCTGGCTTTTCTCCTTTCTTCCTTTCTTCCTTTCTTCCTTTCTTCCTTTCTTCCTTTCTTCCTTTCTTCCTTTCTTCCTTTCTTCCTTTCTTCCTTTCTTCCTTTCTTCCTTTCTTCCTTCCTTCCTTCCTTCCTTCCTTCCTTCCTTCCTTCCTTCCTTCCTTCCACATTCCTCCCTAGGATATTTATTTGGCATTTACAGCACCAGGCAAAGTTGCAGAGGTTGGAACTACAGTAGTGGAAAAAATACCAAGGAACCTGACCTCACAGAGCAAAGTGCCCACGAGGAAGAAAGGTGTGCAGTACACAGATACAATAAAATGGATCTGTGTTTTAAGTGGAGAATACTGACCATTAAACTTCTCAGGGGGACATTGCAATTTTTAAAAACAACAGCCACAAAGTGAGTTTTAGCAGACCGCCTGGAAGTAACAAGATTGATAGCCTGCACTTCCTCCTTTCATTTTTGACCTCAGACACCATTATCCTAATCTCTGGGATCCTCTTAATTCCTCCCTCGTTTTTCTTCCCATCAACCTTTCTCTATGCTGTCATTTGGTTGCATAGACGTTGCTTTTGATTGGTAGGACTCGTGGTTCTAGCTGCATATGTAGAAGAGGATGGCCTAGTCGGTCATCAATGGGAGGAGAGGCCCTTGGTCCTGTGAAGGTTCTATGCCTCAGTATAGGGAAATGCCAGGGCCAGGAAGAGAGAGAGGGTGGGTTGTGGAGCAGGGGGAGGGGATAGGGGATTTTCAGAGAGGAAACTAAGAAAGGGGATAATATTTGAAATGTAAATAAAGAAAATATCTAATAAAAAAAAGAAAAAAAGTTGCTTTTGTTTCTCTTTATCATTTCAGCTGTTTATTGATATTTCCTCACACGGAGTGTGGAGTGTTGCTTTTTAAAGTGGGGATGGAGAGATGGCTCAGCAGTTAAGAGCACTGACTGCTCTTCTGAAGGTCCTGAGTTCAAATCTTAACAACCACATGGTGGCTCATAACCATCCATAACAAGATCTGACGCCCTCTTCTGGTGCGTCTGAAGACAGTTACAGTGTACTTACATATAATAAATAAATGTTTAGAAAATAAAAATAAAAACAGAAAATAGTTACAAATTTAATAAGGGGGAATATTTGTATCTTATATATGAACAAAAGCATATACACTTACAATATGGCTCTCTCACTTGGTCATGTTACTAATTTCTGTGAGCTAACCTATGTCTATTTTCTTTTCCTAGCAAAAAGATACTAGGAACGTTACCATATACACTAGCAAATGGACATTTTGCTTAACCTCAACAGTGACTGTTTGGATTCTGTGTCTTTTCTGGCTCCCTCCTGGTACCTGAAAACATACATTGTTTCTAGAGGTGAATAGATTTTTGTTTGTTAGTTTATATTTCTTTACAAGAGCAGTGGGTTCTAACTATATTCCCAGAAAGTCACCAACAGAGCAAAATGTACTCAGCTAAAATTATTTAGTACCAAACATCTCAGTCACCTTCCAATTGCTTTCGAATTTATCCTCATCTTTGTACTTAGGGTTCCTGTCTTTCAATGGGTATTTCCAAGGTCTCCTCACATGCATGTCCTTTGCAGAGCTAACAAGCCTCAGCTTAACTGAGTCCTGGCAAATGTCCCAACCAATTGGCCAGCCTTGCACCTCTCTCTGTCTGAGACTAACCTCTGTTCCTCTCACTGTAACTGTAAAGAGGCACTTCTTTTTTGTCTCTCCCCCCCCCCCCCCTTACTCAAGCATGGATGAGATTCACCTTCTCTTGTTTACCTTTCCCCTGATTTAGAGTTGCTGAAAACAACCTCCCCTCCGAGCTGTACTTGCATGGAGAAGGCAGGGTTTACATGGAGTAGGTACAGGGAAGGGACTTAATTTTGGTAATTATTTACTCTGGTTCAAGATTTTGAGTTCTTTCATCTTCTATCCTCTTTGCTCTTTGGCTAGTTCAAGGCTCAGTGGAAAAAAGATGTATGTAGTTACCATTTAGATCTTGGCAGGGTGTTCAGGCTGAAACAGATGTAGCTAGACAGGGCTTCAAGGAAGAAAGCAGTCCTACCCTTCTGCGTGAGAGCATTAGACAAAGAATTGTTTGGATTCTTCTACTCAATCCCATATGATAGTCCTGGAAAGCTTTTTCTCCTATGTATCTGGGTAAATTTGAATGGTACCGGTGAGTCACCCGTTCCAATTCTACAAGCTTAAGAACAGTTGGTGCTGTTGCCTTCTGCACTTAAAAACAACAATTGAGCCACACTTAGATCCAGTAAGCCTTTCTAAATGTTCCTGTGTAAAGAGGACCATGCATAATCAACTTCAAGATCAAATCTCTTCCCCAGGTTTACTGAGCAAACTGATTTTACATTGCTCTTAATTTCCTGGTCAGCTTATTCATAATTACCAAAGATGACCTGACTTAGAAAAGACTCTATTTGCTAATCTAGCCACTGGTCCTTATTATTTATTTTATTTTAAGAAATAGAATTTTTCTTTTCTTGCAACTGAATCACAGAAGGGAGATTAGCTCTTCTGGTCTTTATAGGGTAAGTGACAATCTTCTCTATGTGTATCTGTATTACATATGGTCAGCCCTACAGCTGACTTTGCTAACAAATTAAGTGTTCCTGAAAATTAGACTTTCTAATAGGTATTATAGGCAATAAGAAAGAATTCGTGGGTGACTAGATTAAAAAAATCTTCTATGTAGTGAATCTGCATGGTAAAAAGCACACAATTGCACAGTGGATAGTGTTTGGATATCCACGTTGAGTTGGGAGTATTATGGAGTTGGAGTTGTATCCTGAGATACCTGCCCAATGATGGTACCTAAATATGGCCTAGGGAAATGGCACATTCTCTGTTAAAGTAAGGCTCAGGAAACAACTAACCCTACAAGAATGACTTCAGAATCATTTGCTGAGGAGAACCAGGCACACCATGCTAGTTCATCTTTCTCCCGTAATGATTATTGCATAGAGTTAGAAGTATTCTGAAAGAACTTGTTGCCTAAGAAAATATCCAGGTTTCTTCTCTTTCGGGAGCAGACTATCCTAAGGTCATGAGGTTAAAAGATTTCTTATTTCAAGTCAAGAGTGTTCTGAGGTTCATGGTTGACAGAGTATGTGACAAGTGAGTGAGTTTTTCCATTTCTTACTCCTTCCCATGAAATGCACACAGGAATCCTGAATACACGAGCAAGTAAAATTGCAGTATTTCAATACTACCCATATATCCCAAATCTTACCAGTAAAATTTCTCTCAATTAAAGTGGACGGTAGCATAATAGCTATAGGATACCTGAGTAGCTATTTAATGTGTTATGGAATGAATTGTGTTTCAAATGCCTATATTACACAAGTATATTAAAAATCCCACTTTTCCTAATAATAATGACTTTATGTAAGGCTCACCATTACTAATACATGGAGATATTGTATGCATGTGTGATCTGGAATCTCTCAGCCAAAGGCTGGGAAATATCATTACTGAAAAAGAATCTCACCTTGGGAATGAGAGAAGTCAGTATGTTTGGGAATAAATTCAACATTTATACATGGGTTTGGGCAAGGCAGCCTTCATTTTGCAATCCTCTAAGAAGGCTCCAAGTGAAGTAGATAATTCGTTTGCCCTGCAGAAAGCCTACTCAGGTTACTCTCTTTGTATGGAAGATAGTTCCAAGGCTCACTTGAGCTTCAACATGCTCCATCATTTACGTGGGACTGAGTCAATTGGAATGAAGGAAGGATAAATAGGAGGAGAGCTTTGTGTTTGGGGGCAGCTCCTGCTTCCAGAGAAGTTAATTAGCAAGTGTTCATTGTTGGCTACTGGGGCGTGGTGACAAATAGCCCTGAAAGGTCTTCACTTTCTTTTATAAACAAAAAGGTAAGGAATTTGCACAAAAATGCACCAGGGAAGATCTGCTTTCCATCAGGGGCCAAGCACACAGGAAACAACAGAAATAACTTGTTTTAATAAAGCATGGTGTTGAAACTCTTATCAGCAAGAGTTTCAAAAGGTATATTTGGATAAGAGAAACCTTTGCCCAAAAGGACATGGCTTGAATTTTTTTTTTCATGTTAAGGTCAATAGACTTGAAGGAAAGTGTATATATATAATCACAAATTAATTCTCATTAGACTGAGCTATTATAATTAAATATTCTCTTTTTACTTGGAGGTAGATAAAGTTGTGTCTCTCTCTCTCTCTCTCTCTCTCTCTCTCTCTCTCTCTCTCTCTCACACACACACACACACACACACAGAGAGAGAGAGAGAGAGACAGAGAGAGAGAGAGAGTATGTGTTCTGAAAAAATGAAAAATGTTTTATCTGGAATAGCTGAACAAATTCTGTTGTTTTAAGAACTCATCTACTTCCACTTCTGGGAAAAACTGTCTGTACTGGTTCCATAGAAATCTCTTCAAATTGCAAAAGTGTGTACTGAGAAATTGTGAAAAGAATGAATTGATATTGTGTAAAGCCAGACCCAGGGACTTGAGAGAGTGGGAAGGGAAACTTCAGAAGGAAAACTGGGCAGTACAAGCAGATTTGCAATCAAAGAGGAGGGGAGTGATATTTTGCAGAGGTGGCTTAGTAAGGTACTTGCCACAAAGGTGATGGCCAAAGATCAGGACCCACCCCCAGGCTTCTCTTCTTTTGATTATTTGCCATGGGTAGGTGATAGATTAGGAAAGAAGGAGGAAGAATTCTGAAAAAAGTCTGAGGCCTCTTCCAAGAAAGGAAAACGCTCTCTTTCTCTTTATTTTATTTATTTGCACATTTTATTAAAATTTTAAATGAAATAGGAAAGTATTACAGAAAAAGGTAGGGAGTTGAGAATTATTTCCTCTTACAAATTTCATGGTCTCATGCCAAAGTTGGCACCTTGACAGCCCCCTTTTCTCAACCCCCAAACTTTGACTGCCTTGTAAGTCTGTTTTCTTGGGAAGGCTCCTGCTATACCACACATGAGAAAGAACGCAACACTGATCCTTAATCTGTGGCTATATCATGTGTCTCAAATTTTTCTCACTCTCTTTGTATGACAAGTAGAAGGTGAAATCTACCCTTGCCTGAATGGGCTTCGTGAGCCCAAGTAAGAAATGGAAGGACATTCCAAAAGGAAATCCAGGGAGCATGATATTTTTTAAAAATGGAATTAGACTCGTAGAGTTTACAACAACTCTGACCTTTCTATTTTTTTTTCCATTTTATATTAGGTATTTCGCTCATTTACATTTGCAATGCTATACCAAAAGTCCCCCATAGCCACCCACCCCCTCTCCCCTACCCACCCACTCCCCTTTTATGGCCCTGGCGTTCCCCTGTACTGGGGCATATAAAGTTTGCACGACCAATGGGCCTCTCTTTCCACTGATGGCCAACTAGGTCATCTTCTGATACATATGCAGCTAGAGAGCTCCGGGGGTACTGGTTAGTTCATATTGTTGTTCCATCTATAGGGTTGCAGACCCCTTTAGCTCCTTGGGTACTTTGAATAGCTCCTCCATTGGGGGCCTGTGATCCATCCAATAGCTGACTGTGAGCATCCACTTCTGTGTTTGCTAGGCCCCGGAATAGCCTCACAAGAGACATCTATATCTGGGTCCTTTCAGCAAAATCTTGCTAGTGTATGCAATGGTGTCAGCATTTGGAGGCTGATTATGGGATGGATCCCCAGATATGGCAGTCTTTAGATGGTCCATCTTTTCGTCTCAGCTCTGTACTTTGTCTCTGTAACTCCTTCTATGGGTGTTTTGTTCCCAATTCTAAGAAGGGGAAAAGTGTCCACACTTTGGTCTTCATTCTTCTTGAGTTTCACATGTTTTGAAAATTGTATCTTGTATCTTGGGTATTGTAAGTTTCTGGGCTAATATCCACTTATCAGTGAGTACATATTGTGTGAGTTCTTTTGTGATTGGGTTACCTCACTCAGGATGATGCCCTCCAGGTCCATCCATTTGCCTAGGAATTACATAAATTCATTCTTTTTAATAGCTGAGTAGTACTCCATTGTGTAAATGTACCACGTTTTCTGTATCCATTCCTCTGTTGAGGGGCATCTGTGTTCTTTCCAGCTTCTGGCTATTATAAATAAGGCTGCTATGAACATAGTGGAGCATGTGTCCTACTTACCAGTTGGAACATCTTCTGGATATATGCCCGGGAGAGGTATTGCGGGATCCTCCGGTAGTACTATGTCCAATTTTCTGAGGAACCGCCAGACTGATTTCCAGAGTGGTTGTACAAGCCTGCAATCCCACCAACAATAGAGGAGTGTTCCTCTTTCTCCACATCCTCGCCAGCATCATCTGTCACCTGATTTTTTTGATCTTAGCCATACTGACTGGTGTCAGGTGGAATCTCAGGGTTGTTTTGATTTGTATTTCCCTGATGATTAAGGATGCTGAACATTTTTTCGGGTGCTTCTCAGCCATTCAGTATTCCTCAGGTGAGAATTCTTTGTGTAGCTCTGAGCTAAAATTTTTACTGGGGCTATTTGATTTTCTGGTGTCCACCTTTTTGAGTTCTTTATATATATTGGATATTAGTCCCCTATCTGATTTAGGATAGGTAAAGATCCTTTTTCAATCTGTTGGTGGCCTTTTTGTCTTATTAACGGTGTCTTTTGCCTTACAGAAGCTTTGTAATTTTATGAGGTGCCATTTGTCAATTCTCGATCTTACAGCACAAGCCATTGCTGTTCTATTCAGGAATTTTTCCCCTGTGCCCATCCATATCTTTGAGGCTTTTCCCCACTTTCTCCTCTATAAGTTTCACTGTCTCTGGTTTTATGTGAAGTTCCTTGATCCACTAAGATTTGACCTTAGTACAAGGAGATAGGAATGGATCGATTCACATTCTTCTACATGATAACAACCAGTTTTGCCAGCACCATTTGTTGAAAATGCTGTCTTTTTTCCACAAAATGGTTTTAGCTCCCTTGTCAAAGATCAAGTGACCATAGGTGTGTGGGTTCATTTCTGGGTCTTCAATTATGTTCCATTGGTCTACTTGTCTGTCTCTATACCAGTATCATGCAGTTTTTAATCACAATTGCTCTGAAGTACAGCTTAATGTCAGGCATGGTGATTCCACCAGAGGTTCTTTTCTCATTGAGAAGAGGTTTTGCTATTCTAGGTTTTTTGTTATTCCAGACGAATTTCCAGATTGCCCTTTCTAATAAGTTGAAGAATTGAGTTGGAATTTTGATGGGGATTGCATTGATATTGCAAGATAGCCATTTTTGCTATATTGATCCTGTCAATCCATGAGCATGGGAGATCTTTCCATCTTCTGAGATCTTGAATTTCTTTCTTCAGAGACTTGAAGTTCTTATCATACAGATCTTTCACTTCCTTAGTTAGAGTCATGCCAAGGTATTTTATATTATTTGTGACTATTGTGAAGGGTGTTGTTTCCCCAATTTCTTTCTCAGCCTGTTTATCCTTTGTGTAGAGAAAGGGCATTGACTTGTTTGAGTTAATTTTATATCCAGCTACTTCACTGAAGCTGTTTATCAGGTTTAGGAGTTCTCTGGTGGAATTTTTAGGGTTACTTATATACACTATCATATCATCTGCAAAAAGTGATATTTTGACTTCTTCCTTACCAATTTATATCCCCTTGATCTCCTTTTGTTGTCTAATTGCTCTGGCTAGGATTTCAAGTTCTATGTTGAATAGGTATGGAGAAAGTGGGCAGCCTTGTTTAGTCCCTGATTTTAGTGGGAATGTTTCCAGCTTCTCACCATTTACTTTGATGTTTTCTACTGGTTTGCTGTAGATTGCTTTTATCATGTTTAGGTATGGGCCTTGAATTCCTGATCTTTCCAAGACTTTTATGATGAATGGGAGTTGGATTTTGTCAAATGGGACTGTTTAGACCATTAATCTGATCCTGATTTAACTTTGGTACCTGATATCTGTCTAGGAAGGTGTCCATTTCATCCAGGTTTTCTAGTTTTGTTGAGTATAGCCTTTTGTAGTAGGATCTGATGATGTTTAGGATTTCCTCAGGTTCTGTTGTTATGTCTCCATTTTCATTTTTGATTTTGTTAATTAGGATGCTGTCCCTGTGCCCTCTAGTCAGGCTGGCTAAGGGTTTATCGATCTTGTTGATTTTCTCAAAGAACCAGGTCCTGATTAGTTGATTCTTTGAATAGTTCTTCTTGTTTCCACTTGGTTGATTTCGCCCTTGAGTTTGATTATTTCCTGCCATCTACTCCTCTTGGGTGAATTTGCTTCCTTTTTTTCTAGAGCTTTTAGATGTGTTGTCAAGCTGCTAATGTGTGCTCTCTCTAGTTTCTTTTTGCAGGCACTCAGAGCTATGAGTTTCCCTCTTAGAAATGCTTTCATTGTGTCCCATAGGTTTGGGTATGTTGTGGCTTCATTTTCATTAAACTCTAAAAAGTCTTTAATTTCTTTCTTTATTCCTTCATTGACCAAGGTATCATTGAGAAGAGTGTTGTTCATTTTCCACGTGAATGTTGGCTCTCTATTATTTATGTTGTTATTGAAGATCAGCTTTAGTCCATGGTGATTTGATAGGATGCATGGGACAATTTCAATATTTTTGTATCTGTTGAGGCCTGTTTTGTGACCAATTATATTTGGAGAAGGTCCCGTGAGGTGCTGAGGAGAAGGTATATCCTTCTGTTTTAGGATAAAATATTCTGTAGATATCAATTAAATCCATTTGTTTCATCACTTCTGTTAGTTTCACTGTGTCCCTGCTTAGTTTCTGTTTCTAAGATCTGTCCATTGATGAAAGTGGTGTGTTGAAGTCCCCCAGTATTATTGTGTAAGGTGCAATGTGTGCTTTGAGCTTTACTAAAGTTTCTTTAATGAATGTGGCTGCCCTTGCATTTGGAGCATAGGTATTCAGAATTGAGAGTTCCTCTTGGAAGATTTTACCTTTACTGAGTATGAAGTGTCCCTCCTTGTCTTTTTTGATAACTTTGGGTTGGAAGTTGATTTTATTCGATATTAGAATGGCTACTCCAGCTTGTTTCTTCAGACCATTTGCTTGGAAAATTGTTTTCTAGCCTTTCACTCTGAGGTAGTGTTTGTTTTTTTCCCTGAGATGGGTTTCCTGTAAGCAGCAGAATGTTGGGTCCTGTTTGTGTAGCCAGTCTGTTAGTCTATGTCTTTTTATTGGGGAATTGAGTCCATTGATATTAAGAGATATTAAGGAAAAGTAATTGTTGCTTCCTATTATTTTTGTTGTTAGAGTTGGCATTCTGTTCTTGTGACTGTTTTCTTTTAGGCGTATTGAAGGATTATTTTCTTGCTTTTTCTAGGGTGTGGTTTCCATCCCTTTATTGTTTTTTTTTTTTTTTCCTGTTATTATCCTTTGAAGGGTTGGATTCATGGAAAGATAATTTGTGAATTAGTTTTTGTCATGGAATACTTTGGTTTCTCCATCTATGGTTATTGAAAGTTTTGGTGGGTATGAAAAAGTAAAACGTAAAAACAAAATTCTAGGCCTTTAGGCCCAGGCTTGGGAATGTGACCTTTGTGACTCAATGCTCCAAGGTATGCTAATCAATCATAAAACAGATAGCTACATTCCTCCACCCACCCGCTGCTTCCTGGGTTCAAAGAGTGTTCATTCAAAGAGTGTGCTATTGTTAGGGCTCTTAGAAACTGTCTTGAGAGATAACCTGAACACTTGTGACACTTGTGACACTTGTGACTTTGCACTTCCTTGTGACTCTTAACTGGTATCTTTGGTATTTTCCAACAATGCCCTCCCCACTTCCTTGAGTTGTGGTTTCTTCCTTTAAATACCCCCTTACCCAGCTCCTCGGGGTGCCACTGTCCTCTACCCCTGCGTGGTGTATGACCGTGGGCCTGAGAGTGCTCTTGAATAAAAATCCTCTTGCAGTTTGCAGCAAGACTGTTTCTTGTGTGATTTGGGGTGTCACCTCTCCTGAGTCAGAACATGGGGGAGCCCTCACATTGTGGGTCTTTCATTTGGTGCGTTGGCCGGGAAGCACGACCACCCCTCACACCCGAGATCTGACTTGGAGGTATGGGGATCCCCTCTTGTGTGCGTGCCGGCTGGTGTCTCTATTTTGAGTGTCTGTTTTCTGAAACGAACATTGGAACATGTGCTTGTTGTGTTGGGTTGTGTCTTGTCCTATGTTTCTGAAGCACGGCGAAGTCTGAGTTTGGATCCGTCTGAGTTTATTGAATTTGTGTCTTGGTTTCAGGGTTATGATATTGTGGGTTCGAGTCCCACCTCGTGCCTTGGTTTTCTGGTTCTGAGATCGTAGGTTCGAATCCCACCTCGTGCCTTGGTTTTAGGGTTGCGAGATCATGGGTTCGAGTCCCACCTCATGCCTTGGTTTTAGGGTTGCAAGATTGTCTGTTGGAGTCCCACCTCATGCCTTGGTTTTACATCTGGCAGAGTGAGGAATGGGTGTGCTTCTCTGGTTTTGGTTGTCTAGGTAGAAGTGGATGACGGTGTTTGTAGATGATGGGGTGATGGGGTTTTCTGAAATGCGTGTGGTCTGTATTTGCAGCTGTCCTTTTGGGCCGTAAGGACTGGAGGACTGTGGTTGACAGACGTGCTAGGAGGATCACAGGCTGCCACTCTGGGGGATGCCCTGGGAAGTAAGGAGAGCCAGGGATGCCTGGCCGTCTCCGGAGATCGGTCAGAGGGACCGAGTTCTGTTGAAACGGAAGCTTCCCCCTCCAAAATCGTCTAATTCTTTTGCCTGCTTGTGGAGGACAAGAAAGGGTCGAGTGTGTCTGGATCTGTTGGTTTCTGTTTTGTGTGTTTTTGTGTATGTGTTTAGAGCTATGTGAAAATATAGACAAGCAAAGGTAATTCCCATAGGTGCTTTATACCCTGACTAGAGATAGTTTACACCTGAGACGTGAGAGAATGGGTTTTGAGAAAAGCAGTACTCTCCAACTATCTGGGGATAATTTGGTAAAAATAAATAAATAAATAAAATAAAATAAACAGTATCAATTGGTCTTTAGAGCCCTGCACCTGTAGTTAGGAATCTAGTGTGGCTGGAGAAGCCCTGCTAGGCGCTGATTATAAATGCTGCTCTTATAGGGACCAGCAGCTTCTCAAGTTCTATGGTAAGGGAACAGATGGCTGTTTTTCCTACAAAAATCTCTGTGCTTGTGATTATTGGATTCATCAGGTGACAAGGTGCTCCTCTCTTGAAATTACAGCTAGAAAAATTAAGAATTTTGTTTGGTTTAAATGGGCAAATGTATACGGCCATTTCATTTTTGTTTCTAAATAGTTTCAAAAGGTATAAATATGTTTTAGATGTCTTGGTTATAGATTATGATTAGAAATTTGCACCATTAGTAACAAAGTTGACTTAAAACTGGTAACTCTGGATTAGAGTAATTTAGAACTACAACATGCAGCATGAGACAACTCATGGAAACAGGTCTCTAAAGATACGCCTGAATTGGGTAATTTTCTATGTAATTCTTATCCTAGAAACCCGATTTATAAAAGATAAGATTTAGGGTAGTGTCTTTTTGAGATATTGGCGGCTACACCTTCTTATGTTGTGTGCAGGAACAGGCAGCCAAACTTTGTAGCAAGTAATGTTTTTGGAGTTTATTTGTAAAGAAAATAGATTGTTTACACTGTTAAAATTGGGTTTTGCTCCTCAAAATTGTGGTTGTACTCTCTCGTGTTACAAGAGAAATTGAAGGCTTCTCCCGAATCAGAGCCACCAGCTAAACCCATTGGCTCCTCCAAAATCTATAAAGCCTCCTGAGTGGCCTAGTCCACTACCTCCCCCTTATCCACAGCCTCAACCCCAGCCACCGAGGGAACCCCAAAACCCTCGGGGTGTCGAGAGGTGGACCACTGTGGGTACATGGAGCCGCAGAGCACAGAGTCTGGGCAGACTCTGGACCCACCCAAACTTCAAACCCTTCAGTACTGGTCATTTTCCTCTGCTGATCTTTATAACTGGAAAACTAACCACCCCCTTTCTCAGGATCCCCAACGCTCACAGGGTTGGTGGAGTTCCTTATGTTCTCTCATCAGCCTATTTGGGATGATTGTGAACAGCTGTTGCAGATGCTCTTCACAACCGAAGAGCGAGAGAGAATTCTGTTAGAGGCTAGAAAAATATCCCGGAAGCCAACAGGCGGTCTACACAGCCACAAAATGAGATCAACATGGGATTCCCTTTGACTCGCCCCCGTTGGCTAAAGGTAGGGAGAGCTTGAAAATCTTGCCAGGCTCTGGTCTCCAAGGTGCCTCAAGATGGCCCACTAATTTGGCTAAGGTAAGAGGTAATACAGGGGCCAATTGAACCTCCCTCAGTGTTCCTTAAAAGGCTTATAGAAGCCTTCAGGCGGTTCACTCCCTTTGATCTTACCTTGGAAGCCCAGAGGCCTCAGTGGCCATGGCCTTTCATAAGGCAGTCAGCTCCAGATATCAGAAAGAAACTTCAGAGATTGGAAGGTGTAGTACAAGAGGGAGACAGTTACTCGATCTAGTGAAAGAGGCAGAGAAAGTGTGTGTGTGTGAGAGAGAGAGAGGCAGGAGGCAAAAGAAAGAGAAAACAGGAGGGATCGTAGACAAGAAAGAAATTTGCCACAGTGGTAGGAGAAAAAGAAAAGACAGGATCTAGACAGGAAACCTGGGCAACTGAAGACCGAGCCTCAGCTAAAGAGGCTCAGCTGTGTCAGACTCAAGTTATCTATTTGAGATACACCCTTCGAGGTGGAAAGCAGTGGCTAAAGAAAGCCAGAAAAAAGACTGTAACTCAGATCCCCACCCCAACTACACCAAGGCAAGTAAGAGAATTCTTAGGTTCTGCTGGCTTCTACAGACTCTAGATACCTGGGTTGGTGACCTTAGCTGCCCGGTTGTACCCCCTAACCAAGGAAGGGGAGGTGTTTGTGTGTACCCCAGATCACCAGAAAGCCTTTGAAGAGATTAAAAAGGCCCTACTGATGGCCAGCCTTGGCCTTTGCCTGACCCAACCAAGCCCTTCACTCTTTATGTGGAAGAGAGAGCAGCGGTCGCCAGAGGAGTCCTTGCTCAGACTTTGGGACCTTAAAAAGGCCAGTGGCTTACCTATCCAAGAAGTTACACCCTGTTTCCAGCGGGTGGTTTTCTTGCCTGAAAGCTATTGCTGTCATAACACTGCTTGTCAAGGATGCTGATAAGCTCACTCTGGGACAGCAAATAGCTGTAGTGGCACCCCGAGATCTTAAAAGCATTATCCAAAAGCCCCCTGACTGATGGATGACGACCAACGTTCCTGTGACACATCAGAGCTTTTTCATCACTACGCTGACATTCTGGCAGAAAAAAACTGGTACTTGAAATGATCTGAAGGATCAGATCAGCCTTGGCCTGAGAGTTTGAGCTGGTACACTGATGGCAGTAGCCTCGAGGTTAAAGGTAAGCAGAAGGCGGGGACAGCAGTACGGTGGTGGACAGAAAGCAAGTAATCCAGGCCAGCACCCTCCCTGAAGGGACGTCAGCCCAAAAAGCTGAACTTGTGACTTTGATACAAAGAGGGCTGTTGACATCTGCAGAGAAGGACCTAAGATGCTGTGGTTAAAAGAAATCAGATGGCAAATCTAGCCGCCAAACAGGCGGCACAAAGAGCAATGATCCTGGCAGTCAAGGAGCCTAAAGATTATTATGACATCAGAGAGACCAGCTTTAGATACACCCCTGCGCTCTATCAAGTTATGGACAGTGTTTGACCCACCTGGGGGCCAAGAAATTAAAAAGTGTGGTTAGGTCCTTTGACTACTGTTACAGGACTCTCTGACTTGGCAGAAGAAATAGTCAAAAGCTACAAGGCCTGTGCTATGACGAGGTAGAATTTCTAAAAGAAATCTTCCCAAGGTAATTGGGTCCAGTAACGGACCTGTCTTTGTTGCCCAGGTAAATCAGGGACTGGCCAAGATATTGGGGAATGATTAGAAGTTACATTGTGCATGCAGGCCCCAAAGCTCAGGACAGGTAGAGAGAATGAATAGAACCATTAAGAGACCCTTACCAAATTAACAGCGGAGACTGGCGCTAATGATTGGATAGCTCTCCTACCCTTTGTGCTCTTCAGGGTTAGAAACACCACTGGACAGTTTAGATAGACCCCCCTATAAATTACTCTACAGGGGGCCCCCTCCACTGGTAAAAATAGCCTCTGTACATAGTGCTGACATGCTGCTTTCCCAGTCTTTGTTCTCTAGTCTCAAGGTTCTCCAGTGAGTGAGACAGCGAGCGAAAAAGCAGCTCCAGAAGGCCTACTCAAGAGAAGAAGACCTGCTACATTAGATGTCTCCATGCAGAAAACCTTGAGACTCCGGTGGAAAGGCCCTTATCTTGTACTCTTGACCACCCTACTTTCTACCTTTATGGGACCCCTTTTGATTTTGCTTCTGCTTTTAATTATAGGTCCATGTGTGTTAAATAGGCAAGTCACCTTTATTAGAACAAAAATTAGTGCAGTGCGGCTTTTAGTTTTGAGACAACAGTACCGTGCCCTAAAGGATCAAGTATGTCAGGGAGAAGATAGTGTTTAGTTCTAAGATTAGAACTACTAACAAGTAGAAGTGGGGAATGAAAAAGTAAAACGTAAAAACAAAATTCTAGGCCTTTAGGCCCAGGCTTGGGAATGTAACCTTTGTGACTAAATGCTCCAAGGTATGCTAATCATAAAACAGATAGCAACATTCCTCCACCCACCCGCTGCTTCCTGGGTTCAAAGAGTGTTCATTCAAAGAGTGTGCTATTGTTAGGGCTCTTAGAAACTGTCTTGAGAGATAACCTGAACACTTGTGACACTTGTGACACTTGTGACTTTGCACTTCCTTGTGACTCTTAACTGGTATCTTTGGTATTTTCCAACAATGCCCTCCCCACTTCCTTGAGTTGTGGTTTCTTCCTTTAAATACCCCCTTACCCAGCTCCTCGGGGTGCCACTGTCCTCTACCCCTGCGTGGTGTATGACCGTGGGCCTGAGAGTGCTCTTGAATAAAAATCCTCTTGCAGTTTGCAGCAAGACTGTTTCTTGTGTGATTTGGGGTGTCACCTCTCCTGAGTCAGAACATGGGGGAGACCTCACGTTATGGGTCTTTCAGGTATAGTAGCCTAGGCTGGCATTTGTGTTCTCTTAGTGTCTGTATAACATCTGTCCAGGATCTTCTGGCTTTCATAGTCTCTGGTGAAAAGGCTTGTATAATTCTGATAGGCCTGCCTTTATATGTTACTTGACCTTTTTCCCTTACTGCTTTTAATATTCTATCTTTATTTAGTGCATTTGTTGTTATGATTACTATGTGTTGGGAGGAATTTCTTTTCTGGTCCAGTCTATTTGGAGTTATGTAGGCTTCTTGTGTGTTCATGGGCATCTCTTCCTTTATGTTTGGGAAGTTTTCTTCTATAATTTTTTTGAAGATATTTGCTGGCCCTTTAAGTTGAAAATCTTCATGCTCATCTACTCCTATTATCTGTAGGTTTGGTCTTCTCATTGTGTCCTGGACTTCCTGGATGTTTTGAGTTAGGATCTTTTTGCATTTTGCCTTTTCTTTGATTGTTGTGCCGATGTTCTCTATGGAATCTTCTGCACCTGAGATTCTCTCTTTCATCTCTTGTATTCTGTTGCTGATGCTGGCATCTATGGTTCCAGATTTCTTTCCTAGGGTTTCTATCTCCAGCGTTGCCTCACTTTGGGTTTTCTTTATTGTGTCTACTTCCCTTTTTAGGTCTAGTATGGTTTCGTTCATTTCTGTCACCTGTTTAGATGTGTTTTCCTGTTTTTCTTTAAGGACTTGCAACTCTTTAGCAGTGTTCTCCTTTATTTCTTTAAGTGAGTTGTTAAAGACCTTCTTCATGTCCTCTATCATCATCATGAGATATGCTTTTAAATCCGGGTCTAGGTTTTCGGGTGTGTTGGGTTGCCCAGGATTGGGTGACTTGGGAGTACTGTGTTCATATGATGGTGAGTGGTCTCAGTTTCTGTTAGTAAGGTTCTTATGTTTGCCTTTTGCCATCTGGCAATGTCTGGAGTTAGTTGTTATAGTTGTCTCTGGTTGGAACTTGTTCCTCCTGTTATTTTGTTAGCCTCTATCAGCAGACCTGGGAGTCTAGATCTCTCCTGAGTCTCAGTGGTCAGAGTACTCTCTGTAGGCAAGCTCTCCTCTTGCAGGGAAGGTACACAGATATCTGGTGTTCAGACCTGCCTCCTGGTTGAAGATGAAGGCCTGAAACAATGCCTATCCCAGAAACTGTGTTACTTCTGCCTGTCCCAGAAGCTTTGTAGCTTCTGTAGTCCACACTCATCTGTGCATACTAGTCTCTGAGGGATCTGGGACCCAAGATGGCTCCCCTATCTGCCCAGGCTGATTCCTCCCTGGCAGATGCCTGTCCTGGTGGGGCAGGTGCCCAGATGTCTGGAGCCTAAAATAGGGTCTGTCCCAGAAACTGTGTTGCTTCTGCCTGTCCCAGAAGCTGTGTAGCTTCTGTTCTCCTTATTTTTATTTATTTTTTACTTCTTTTGGAGTGGGAGGTCACGAGTGAAGTTGGACATAGAAGTACTGGAAAGGGACTGTGATCAGGGTGCATGATGGGAAACTGAGAGAATTGATAAAAATGTTATGTGGGGGAAAAAACTCAAAGGATCATGCTGCAGGAACAATGAGTAAAATCATATGTTCCATTTTGATAATATGATTAATTTCTTCAGAGTCAAATACACAATTTGTAGCCTCCCACAAGCCTGAAGCAGGCTGAGCCAGAACTTGACCTTGCTGCCACTAAGGAGATTATCTAGGGTGGAACCTTCCTCCATAGATTACTCTATGGTTGAGCCACAGTCACTGTTTCTCTTTAAGATACTGCTACCTGCTGAGAGGACCCCAGGAGCTATTTCTGACACTACACCCTATCCTGTACTTCATCACCTGCAGCTGTTTTCAGGCTCCAAGAATGCATTGGCAGGAATGGGCCTTCCCCCTCCTTTATAAAGCGTGTCTGTCATTAAAAATTTGAACCTTGAGCAGAATAGCATGTCTTGGCTCCATTAATTCTCAACCCGCCTAGGTTCCCTCTTTTCTTTCAGCTCCAGGTTGCCTCCCAGGCTCGAACCTGGACATGTGAGCCACTGGCCGGCTCACAACAACAATTTAATTTCTTCTATTGATAAACTTAGAATTCAAATATATATCCTTTTGTTTGTGAAAAAGATATGCCATTGAAAATATAATAAGTTGAATCTAGTGTAATTCTATCATCTCTAACCTCTACTTGGAGTTCTTCATATTTATGTTATATTTTCCTATTCAGTGTCTCACCTTTATGGCTGAAAAATAATATTATGAAAAGATATTTATTAAGCATTGTTTTATAACATACACCTTTCGGATTCCCCATGTACATTCTTTGGATATGATGTACTATTTAATAGCACAATTTACTCATATCAATTTCTGAATGTACCTATATATTTTATATATGCATATATTTATACATATACGTGTATTTGATGAATCATTCATTCAGTTTTTTTTTCTTACAATAAAAGAGGTAAATAGATTACAGCCTGGAAAAATACTCTCTCCTCAAACACCCAACCAAAGCAACTCAGGGAGAAAAATATTTGTTTCAGCTCACAATTCAAAGGTCTCATTTCTTTTTTTTTTTCCATTTTTTATTAGGTATTTAGCTCATTTACATTTCCAATGCTATACCAAAAGTCCCCCATACCCACCCACCCCCACTCCCCTACCCACCCACTCCCCCTTTTTGGCCCTGGCGTTCCCCTGTACTGGGGCATATAAAGTTTGCAAGTCCAATGGGCCTCTCTTTCCAGTGATGGCCGACTAGGCCATCTTTTGATACATATGCAACTAGAGTCAAGAGCTCCGGGGTACTGGTTAGTTCATAATGTTGTTCCACCTATAGGGTTGCAGATCCCTTTAGCTCCTTGGGTACTTTCTCTAGCTCCTCCATTGGGAGCCCTGTGATCCATCCATTAGCTGACTGTGAGCATCCACTTCTGTGTTTGCTAGGCCCCGGCATAGTCTCACAAGAGATAGCTACATCTGGGTCCTTTCGATAAAATCTTGCTAGGGTATGCAATGGTGTCAGCGTTTGGATGCTGATTATGGGGTGGATCCCTGGATATGGCAGTCTCTACATGGTCCATCCTTTCATCTCAGCTCCAAACTTTGTCTCTGTAACTCCTTCCATGGGTGTTTTGTTCCCACTTCTAAGGAGAGGCATAGTGTCCACACTTCAGTCTTCATTCTTCTTGAGTTTCATGTGTTTAGCAAATTGTATCTTATATCTTGGGTATCCTAGGTTTGGGGCTAATATCCACTTATCAGTGAGTGCATATTGTGTGAGTTCCTTTGTGAATGTGTTACCTCACTCAGGATGATGCCCTCCAGGTCCATCCACTTGGCTAGGTATTTCATAAATTCATTCTTTTTAATAGCTGAGTAGTACTCCATTGTGTAGATGTACCACATTTTCTGTATCCATTCCTCTGTTGAGGGGCATCTGGGTTCTTTCCAGCTTCTGGTGGAATCACCATGCCTGACCTAAAGCTTTACTACAGAGCAATTGTGATTAAAAACTGCATGGTACTGGTATAGAGACAGACAAGTAGACCAATGGAATAGAATTGAAGACCCAGAAATGAACCCACACACCTATGGTCACTTGATCTTCGACAAGGGAGCTAAAACCATCCAGTGGAAGAAAGACAGCATTTTCAACAATTGGTGCTGGCACAACTGGTTGGTATCGTGTAGAAGAATGCAAATCAATCCATACTTATCTCCTTGTACTAAGGTCAAATCTAAGTGGATCAAGGAACTTCACATAAAACCAGAGACACTGAAACTTATAGAGGAGAAAGTGGGGAAAAGCCTTGAAGATATGGGCACAGGGGAAAAATTCCTGAATAGAACAGCAATGGCGTGTACTGTAAGATCGAGAATTGACAAATGGGACCTAATGAAACTCCAAAGTTTCTGCATGGCGAAAGACACCATCAGTAAGACAAAAAGACCACCAACAGATTGGGAAAGGATCTTTACCTATCCTAAATCAGATAGGGGACTAATATCCAACATATATAAAGAACTCAAGAAGGTGGACTTCAGAAAATCAAATAACCCCATTAAAAAATGGGGCTCAGAACTGAACAAAGAATTCTCACCTGAGGAATACCGAATGGCAGAGAAACACCTGAAAAAAATGTTCAACATCCTTAATCATCAGGGAAATGCAAATCAAAACAACCCTGAGATTCCACCTCACACCAGTCAGAATGGCTAAGATCAAAAAATTCAGGTGACAGCAGATGCTGGCATGGATGTGGAGAAAGAGGAACACTCCTCCATTGTTGGTGGGATTGCAGGCTTTTACAACCACTCTGGAAATCAGTCTGGCGGTTCCTCAGAAAATTGGACATAGTACTACCGGAGGATCCAGCAATACGTCTCCTGGGCATATATCCAGAAGATGCCCCAACTGGTAAGAAGGACACATGCTCCACTATGTTCATAGCAGCCTTATTTACAAAAGTCTAATTTCTAAGGGCAGGGAAGTCTAGGCTACAGGAGGGTGAAGCAGCTGGGAACACTGCATGCACAGCCAGAAAGCAGAGCAATGATGCTTTTGCTAGCATCTTTTGAACAGTGCAGGAACCCTAGCCAGGAAATGAACATCCCCCATGGGCAGGTCTTCTACCTCAGGCTACCTAACTGAGATACTGCTTCACAGGCATGACTAAGGTACTGTTTTCTGGGGGATTCTATAGTTTATCCTCATGACAATTG
Organism: Mus musculus; assembly: GCF_000001635.26. Taxonomy (NCBI): domain Eukaryota; kingdom Metazoa; phylum Chordata; class Mammalia; order Rodentia; family Muridae; genus Mus; species Mus musculus. The sequence continues at coordinate 10,444,011 of NC_000070.6, read as the reverse complement.
AGATTAATCAGCACACTAAATTCCTATAATCTTTGCTCCTCCAGCTTTGCTCCTTAGCCACCTTGAATGTTAGCTTTGCCCTTTTGCAAAGGAGGTCCATTTCAGTTTCTGGAATAAGTCCAGATCCTTCCCCAATGTCCCCTTTGCTGTTGTCATTGCTTGAAATACTCTTTGCTAGGCTAATTTGTACATAATTTTTAGAACCCATCTTAATTATCTCTTCAGGAACCATTTGTCCTTCCACTTGAGTAAGTCCAGTGTATTTTGCTTTAAAAAGCTTCTAACAGCTGGACTTTTCAAGGTTAACAAACATGAGATTATTTCCAAATATAACCAAGTCTATAAGTTAGCTGTCAACTTATTATTGATTAACTTTTTTCTTTTTCTTTTTGAAATGGTGTTGAATACATTATCATTTTTTTCTTCTTCAATAATAGTTCTTTATTTCCAGTGTTGAATTTGTTATGTTTGCTTTATGGTGATTTCTATTTAACTTTCTTAAAGTGTTCATAATTTTAGTCTTGTTTTTAAATAAGTTGTCATTTACATTTTGGTTTTATTTATTTATTTTATTTTATTTTTTATTGGGTATTTATATCATTTACATTTCCAATGCTATCCCAAAACTCCCCCACACGCTCCCCCACCCACTCCCCTACCCACCCACTCCCACTTCTTGGCCCTGGCATTCCCCTGTACTGAGGCATATAAAGTTTGCACGACAAATGGGCCTCTCTTTCCACTGATGGCTGACTAGGCCATCTTCTGATTCATATGCAGCTAGAGACAAGAGCTCCAGTGGGCAGGGGGTACTGGTTAGTTCATATTGTTGTTCCACCTATAGGATTGCAGATCCCTTCAGCTCCCTGGGTACTTTCTCTAGCTCCTCCATTGGGGGCCCTGTGATCCATCCAATAGCTGACTGTGAGCATCCACTTCTGTGTTTGCCAGGCCTTATTTATTTATTTATTTATTTATTTATTTATTTATTTATTTATGTGCATGCATGCATGTGCCAGAGCATACATATGGAAGTCATAAGACAACTTTGTAGGAGTCATCTTTGACCATGTGAATCCCAGAATGGCACTTAGGACATCAGGCTTGGTGGCAAGTACCTTTACCTAGTTCACTGGCCCTAGATTATTATTAACTATTACCCCATTGTTTGGCAAATTACACATATAACTTACATATATACTAAATACTTACATATATACATATATACTAAAATGTAAACAAAATATGCAGTTAAAGTTTAACAACTCATTATTGAACAAACATCTATGTACCCACAAGCTACTTCTCAAAGTAACCACTATCCCGATGTATGAAAGAAAAGGTTATTTGACATTTTTGCTGCTTATACATACTTAAATTATATAGTTTAAAATTACTTATCCTTAAAATCTATATGTACAACCAAATTCTATGTATTTTCCATGGCTTGTTTTTTAATCAACATTATGCTTTTGGGCATAATAAATTTTGGGTATACTTGCAGATCATTTATAAATTCTATTTATTTATTCTATATTAATTCAATAGAGTTACTACCAAGTGCATAGTTTGGGAGGCATATATGTAGGTATATGTGTACATGTTTGCTATTAGATACACGTACCCATAATTGTATTGAGTCTGTGTATTATTAATAGCTCCAATTTTAGTGGCTAATGACAAACTTTATAAAATATTTCCTCTAGTAATATGAAAATATACATTTTATTTTGTCAGTGTTTGGTACTGTTAGATTTTTGCTTTTTTGCCTATCTTGTAGAGAAGTATGGCTTTGATTTGCATAACTGATTACTACAGGGGCGGCTTCATAACTTTTATATATTTAATCATGCTCATATGTTTTCTTAAGCTACTGGCTTAATCTGTACAGAATCTTCAGAGTACAAGTGTTTTCTGTATCTTCATTCAGAGTCTTGGGCTTTTCACAACCACACGATCTCTCAGTTCCCAGGATCTTGCGATCTTCCATCAGGTCCCTTGTGTGTGATCCACAGATGACTGAAAGAGGAAATGAAGGAAGAGGAGGGTCAAGTAGAAAGCACAAGTCTGACCTGCAAATGCTTCTTACCAGTCATTTCTACATTTGAAGCCAGGTGCCAAGTACGTGGTCCATTGGAAATGTGTTTTGATAATACTTACAATAAAAAGGCTGTGGAATCCATCAAGCACATGGACATACACACCATATTCATGATTACATTATCCTCTATTATTATGTTAAGATATAGATTCTCATTTTATACTTAAATTTTTAAAAATCAGTTTGGAGTTAGTTTTGGATATGGTATCACTTAGGCATCCAAGTTCATTAAAAATGTTATATGCATAATTGTGCCAGCACCATCCTGAGTAAGCTGTCCTTGTATTTATCTGCAGTAGTACCTGCTGTAGGTCTAGAGTGGGTGAGTCTACTCCTAGGTGCTTAGTTCTTTCCAGTAGCTCACTGTGTCTCTCACAATGTCAATACTACACATCAAGAGGTATTAATATATATTTTCTTTTAAAAAAATGCTTCTAATCACCTCATTGGTCCTGGGTTGAAACATTTCAGCACTGTACATTTCATGTCTTTATAATGAGCAGAAAAATGGACTAATAGGGTGGATGATGGGCTGGCATTAGTTTATAAAAGGTATTGTTTTAAAATTCTTTCTTCCTCCCTTGCCCCACCTCTCCCTCCCTCTACCTCTCTCTCTCTCTCTCTCTCTCTCTCTCTCTCTCTCTCTCTCTCTCTCTCTCTCTCTCATTCTTTCTTTCTGTGTGTATGTTTATTGTGTGTATGACATGTATATGGAAGCCAGGGAACAACTTTCTGGAATCAGTTCTTGATTTCCGCCATGTGGGCCAGGTCTCTGGGATTGAACTCAGTTTGTTAAACTTAGAGTCAAGCAATCTTACTAGATGGGTCATCTTACAAACCCTGAAAGGCAGTATGGGAACTACTACAGAGCATTTGTATTTTAAGTGATGATTTTTTTCTTTGAAATAGTAAAGGCGTTTACCATTTTTACCATTTAACAATTGTAGAATATTAAATTATAAAAAATAGAATATTAAAATACAAAGGCTGTGTATGTCTTTTATCCAGGAGCATAAATGGTCTAAGTGGGAAGGAGCCCCATGCTGGGATTTTTTAATAATATTTTTACAGCATGTCTGACTAATGATAATCCCTTCTTCCTTTTTTAATTGAGTATTTGGGAATTTCACATCATGCACTTGGTTTTGTTCACTTCTCCATCCTCCTATGTCTGCTTTCCCCTGTTCTCCCCGCCCCCCCAAAACCAAGTCCATTTTGTATTGTCCATATACTTAATGGAGCATAGGTAAACTCCTATTGGCAACACTTGCAAGGGACAGTGAGTCTTTCTTCAATTGTACCCTGCCAGAACCCATGAATTGTGGAGAACCCCCACCCTGGTGCTACCAATAACCACTTCTTAAACTCTTTCTGCAATACTAATGATAGAATTCTCTCAGACAAATTGTATATTGTTTAAAAATAACAATTTAACACATAAAATATTTAGTAAAAGTTCTCTTGAGAAAAGTTTTGCTTTTCTCGTTTTCCTATTTGCTTTGTCTTTTACTTTCATTTGATGTTTTTTTCAATGTCAAAGCAAGAGGTTTATTTTCTGGTGTGTCAGGGTCAATCCTCAATCAGTCCCTGGAGGTGAGTGATGAGAAAGCCACTCTGATGGCTATTACAAGCAGTTTTTATACTTTTTAGGGGCACAGGTTACATCAGCAAGGTTTCAATTCAAACTTATTAGCTAAGCATATTGACCTTTAAATTCATTGGCTAGCAAGCATGACATGCATTTGAACTCTACCTGGGACTTTCCAGAGGGTCAGGTGACTGTCAGTGCATTCTGAGAATTTTTTACTCAAGAATGATCCTGTGGTTGGAGGATGGGACTTGCCTAGCTTTGACCTCAGGTGGAAGGGGGAAGCTGTAAGGAGAGTGTGGGACTGGAAAAAGCCCTTAGGGTCTCTCATTTCCCCCTTTTCTTGTACAAGCTCCAATCCTGGAGCTATGCTCAGGGGTCTTGGGTAACTAACTCATATTCTTCAGGTCCCGTCCTCAGGGTCTCATATTGTTGGCCCAGGACCATCAGCTGCACTGCTCCTATTGTAACTTTTATGAAAGCTCTAGGTGCTGGAGCCACTGTTGCCGAGCCCAGGCCACACTGCTTCTGCTCGCCCCCCATCGTGCACTAGCGGTCTCAAAAGATTCAAAGTCCAAGATGGCAACCCTCAAGGACCAGCTGATTGTGAATCTTCTTAAGGAAGAACAGTCTCCCCAGAACAAGATTACAGTTGTTGGGGTTGGTGCTGTTGGCATGGCTTGTGCCATCAGTATCTTAATGAAGGACTTGGCAGATGAGCTTGCCCTTGTTGACGTCATGGAAGACAAACTCAAGGGCGAGATGATGGATCTCCAGCATAGCAGCTTCTTCCTTAAAACACCAAAAATTGTCTCCAGCAAAGACTATTGTGTAACTGCGAACTCCAAGCTGGTCATCACAGGGAGGCCGTCAACAAGAGGGGGAGAGTTCCCAACATTGTCAAGTACAGTCCATACTGCCAGCTGCTGATTGTCTCAAATCCAGTGGATATCTTAACCTACGTGGCTTGGAAAATCAGTGGCTTTCCCAAAAGCCGAGTTATTGGAAGTGGTTACAGTCTGGATTCAGCTCGGTTCCATTACCTGATGGGAGAAAGGCTGGGGGTTCACGCGCTGAGCTGTCACGGCTGGGTCCTGGGAGAGCATGGCGATTCCAGTGTGCCTGTGTGGAGTGATGTGAACATTGCTGGTGTCTCCCTGAAGTCTCTGAACCCAGAACTGGGCACTGGTGCAGACAAGGAGCAGTGGAAGGAGGTTCACAAGCAGGTGGACAGTGCCTACAAGGTGATCAAGCTGAAAGCCATTAGCCTCTCTGTGGCAAACTTGGCCAAGAGCATAATGAAGGACCTTAGGTGGGTGCATCCCATTTCCACCATGATTAAGGGTCTCTATGGAATCAATGATGATGTCTTCCTCAGTGTCCCATGTATCCTGGGACAAAATGGAATCTCGGATGCTGTGAAGGTGACACTGACTCTTGAGGAAGAGGCCCGCCTGAAGAAGAGTGCAGACACCCTCTGGGGAATCCAGAAGGAGCTGCAGTTCTAAAGTCTTCCCCGTGTCCTCGCACTTCACTGTCCAGGCTGCAGCAGGGATTCTAGGCAGACCACACCCTTCTCGTCTGAGCTGTGGTTAGTACAGTGGTGTTGAGGTGGTGTGGAGAAACATCTCACTCCCCACAGCGCTGCCCTGCTGCCAAGTGGTACTTGTGTAGTGGTAACCTGGTTAATGTGACAGTCCCACTGTCTCTGAGACACACTGCCAACTGTGCAGAATTCCATTACCCTGTGAGCCTGCTGCATTGCTGCCCTGCGCACCCTCACCAAACATGCCTAGGCCAATGAGTTCCCAGTTAATCATAACCTGGCTCCAGTGTGTACGTCCATGATGCATATCTTGTACATAAATGTTGTACAGGATATTTTATGTATTATATGTGTCTGTAGTGTGCATTGCAATATTATGTGAGATGTAAGATCTGCATATGGATGATGGAACCAACCACCCAAGTGCCATGCCAATGAAAACACCAAATAAACCTTGAACAGTAAAAAAAAAAAACAAAAAACAAAAAACAAACAAACAAACAAACAAAAAAAACAAAAAAGAAAGATCTAAGCTTGTTCAATATGCAAGGTCCAAAAGTCAACAATAGCAGGAGAACATATCCTAACACGGCGGGTATAAGGGTAGCTAACCAAAGGGAGGAGTTACACCAAGACTTGAACCAGCCCTGACTCTGTTCTTTCCTCCCCTTGGCTAGCCCTTCTCTTACTTTGGCCACTGAATCTTTAACTACACCCAGAATGGTCCGTGCTTCCCAATGTTTCACACTCCCAGGTAGCACAGAAAAAGTGGTTGGACCCCCAACACTGATGGGCCTGCTGCTGGCATCTCCCATCTCAGGGGCACACATATATGGGGCTTTCTTGCAGGACACTCCTCAACTTCGGGTGTCCGCACCCTAAGCTCCACCCTCCAAGACTGCTTCTGGGATATAATTTAGATTCACAACTCCTGTGTCCCTCAAATTTGGGTAATTTCTCCCCCACTGTCTCTAGGGTGGGGATATCTCAGGAGTCAAGGCCCACTGCTAACTTACAGAGATCAAAGACAAGGTTCGGCCACCAGATATGAGGTGGATATCCCTCTGTGGATCAAGCTTCATCCCCAGTGGCTGAGAGTACTTGCCATGTCATTTTGGTAGGGTTGTGGAGGTTGCTGAGGCTCAGAGTTGGAAGATACATCATAGCCATCTCATGGTTTCTCTGGCCTTGCAGAAGCAGGTTACTCGGGTGTCTGGCTGCTATCCAACACCAGGAATGGCCCTTTCCACTTTGCTTCTAAGTTTTCAGCACGATGTCTCTTAATATATATCCAATCTCTAAGTTGTTACTTGTGTGGAACCTCTGGGGTGCCTGTATTATACAGGGCACTAAGCTTAGGCCACAATTCCTGGTGACTGATCTGGAAAGCTTGCAATGAAGCCATAAGATCCTTGTCAGCCTGAAAAGTCACTCTGGGGGTATCAAGAGCCAGGACCAAGGGAGTGTGGGTCCCATACAGGATCTCAAAATGGGTCAGGTTAAAATGGTAGGGGGTGTTCCAGGCTTGGAACAGGGCCAGGGGAAGGAGCACCACCCAGTCAGTGCAAATCTCCAAGGACAAGTTAAGGTCTCTTTTAGGGTTCTGTTCATTCTACCTGTCCTGATCTCTGGAGACAGTACACACAATGAAGCTTCCAATTAGTCCCCAATATCTCTGCCAATCCCTGTCTTACCTTAGAGACAAAAGCAGGACTGATGTCCAATCCAATTACCTTGGGGACTCCGAACCTTGGAAAAATTTCCTCCAATATCTTCTTGGCTACCACAGTAGCTGTTTCCTGCTTGGTGAGGAAAGCTCCAACCCATCCAGAGAAAGTATCCACAAACACTAGAAGGTGTTTATAACCATATTTTCCTGGTTTAACTTCTGTAAAATCGACCTGCCAATGTACTCCAGGCCGTTCTCCCCTAGGTCTTTTGCCTTGTTTACTCTTGGCCACATAAGCATTCACTTGCTGGCATAACTTACACTGTTCTACTGTATCTGGCTAAAACCCTGAGGTCCATTACATATACCTTAGATCCCTTGACTGCTTGGATGAGTTTCTTATCCCCTAAATGAGTCCATCTATGCATTTGGTCAAGTAAGTCTTTTGCTTGCTTTCTGGGGAATATAGTTTTCCCTTCTTGTGTGTGCCATTGGCCCTCCTTCTCTAGGTAATAGTTGGTAGGGTGGCTAGCAATCTGAGTCCTTTCTTTTCCTGTATATCTTTAGTGAGGTCATCCCTTAGTCCAGTTCCATCCTCAGTGGGTGTCCCTTGCAGGCCCATAACCGGGATAGGCTCCTGTATAGCCACTTCTCAAGTTACTTGATTTGCCTGGTTATTGCCTTGGGCCACTGAGTCTCTTCACTTCTGATGTCCTGGGCAATGAATAATACAGTTGACAGCTTCATCAGGGCATCCAAGAGATCCAAGATTTTCTTCTTGTTTTTTAAATTTCTTTTCCCTCTAATGTGAGCAGTCCTCTCTCTTGGTATACAGCCTCATGGATGTGGGCTGCGACAAAGGCATACCTGCTATCTGTGTAGACATTAATTTTCTTGCCGGCCTCATGTTCCAAGGCTTTGGTGAGAGCAATTATCTTCTCTTTTTGCACCAACATGTGGGACTGGGGGGTAGAGGTTCAGCCCAGATGATATTTGTGCCATCCACCACGTCAGAACCCACTGGTCTTTGACCTTCCTGGAGAAAACTGCTCCCATCTGTAAACCAGGTAGCCTCAGCTCCCAGCAGGGGTCAGTCGGAGGGGTCTTTCCTCCACCCAAGGGCTCTCCTTTGGGACTAGTTAGTTGTGATCTATTGGGCAAGAAGTGTATCTGGGTCACCATATTGGAGAGTAAGTTTTGCTCCAACAGAGGGTAGGACAGTCTGGGATGACCATAAATAAATGGAATACCCATCCCATCCCTAGGTTCACTGTTCTTTGGGTAGTCCACAAATGCATTTTGTTGCCAGTGGCTCCTTGGACCCAAGATTTTTTTTCTTGGAAATGGGGCCATTGGCTTGGAAGAGGATCAAGTATTGAGCCCCTGCGTCCACAAAGAATTGAGTGGGTTTCCCCTCCACTCTCAGAGTTACCCTGGGCTTGGGGCGGGGGTCCGAACCCTATCTCCTCTAATCACTGTCTTCACCCAGGGATAACACCTTCACTATTATGGGATGCTTTTCCCAAGGCCTGAGATTTCCCACCCTAGCTTCTGTTTGTTGGGGCACTCTCAGGCCCAGTGGCCTTGCAATATGCTTGTTGATCCTTTTCAAGAAGTTTTCTTTCTCTCTTTGATTGGAGTTTCTCTTCTCTGCTTTCCCTAACTTCTGTAGCCAAGATTCTCTGTAAATTCCTTTCTGGCTGCTTTTCTTTTTTCTTTCTTTCTTTTTTTTTTAAAATCTACCTTTTGTCCTCTTCCTTCCTCTTTCTTTACTCCTTCCACTCCTTTGTCTCCCTGTTATGGTAGACTTTTCCAGCAACTTACACTAAATCACTCAATGACTTATCCTGTAGTCCCTCTAGCCGCTGGTGCTTTTTCCTGCTATCTTTACTACCCTGGTCTATAAAAGCCATAGTCACAGTAGCTTTGAGCTCCTCAATGCTGTGGTCATAGGGTGTATACTGATGGAATGCCCCCATAAGAAAGGAAATAGGCGACTCATCTGAACCCTGACTAACCTCACATACCTTCTTTAAATTTGTGGGTTGTCATTGAGATCTGTCAATGGAGCTTGGTGGTAGACCTTTAGGTGCTCCTTACCTTTTGCTGTATTAAAGCCCCAGTCAGGTCGAGTCAGAGGAAATCAGCTGTCGACCACAGCCTGGTCAATTGATAGTGCCCCTGTGTCTGAGGGGACATTGTTTCTGGCTTCTGGCATTATCCTCTCTCACTCTTCAGTTGTGAAGAACACTCTCATTAGTTGTTGGATATCATCCCAGGTAGGCTGATGAGTAAATAAAACAGTCTCAAAGAGATTAATCAGCCCCTTGGGGTTATCTGAAAAGGGGCGGGGTGTTGGGCCTTCCAGTTGTACAAGTTGGCCATAGAGAAGGGCCAATACTGCATGGCATGGTTGCCATCCTCATCTATGGGCTGTAGGCTCAGAGGGGGAGGGCCACTGTTGTATCCGGTGAAGTAGACCTTTTGCTTCAGGTCCCCATGGCCGGTCCCAGTTCTGAGGGTCTCTCTCCACCCTCCCCCCTTGCTGGGGCTGGAGGAAGGGGAGGGGGTAAAGGGACACTGGACGAGGGCTCAAGGGAGATCCTTGATGGGGGGCCATGAGAACTGGGGCCATGGTAGGGGGTAAGGGAATCAAGGATCCATCAGTAGCAGATCCACTCTGTGATGGAGGATGGTTTTTACAAACTCGTTGGTCTCTACTAGTTCTTCTTTGTTGTGTCCGGCCAGCAGACCACAACCTGGGTTCTAGCCTGGAAAGGCATTTTGGAAACCTGGAAGAGAAGAGGGGCTAGGTGGCGAGAGAAAGGAATGTAGCTAAGACAGTTACTCTGATCAAGGCTCAAATTTTATTGTTGCGACACTAGTTATGAAGGAAGGGGGAGGGGACCCGATTCCCGCCGAATAATCTCTGGTCCAGTAGAAAGGTGCACGTGTGTGGCTCCGCAGGTTCCAGCAGTGGGCGTGGCAGAATGAATGAGCAGGAAGCTCCACCCCTGAGCAAGCAGGTTTCAGGCTGGGGGAGGGGAGACTACATCTCCTCCCTTTTATTAACAAAATTTAAAAAAAGAAAAAGCTGGCCTGAGGGGGGAAAATTATCTATGCTCAATAGTTCTGCCTGGAATCTAGGGCTAAAGAAAAAACTTGCTTTCATGGGATTCCTTAACTTTTCTTATGGTAAACTGTATAAGGCTAAGACTGTCCTTTCTTTTCTTAGTAAACAACTAACTGAAAAGCTGGAGCTGTAGGCTCTGACTTTATAATGCTAATTAGTACTTCCTAGGTAACTTTCTAGTTGAATTTTAAGTAGGGCGTTGGAACTCTGGCTAAGTTTGACTGAACAAATGTGAAATACACTATAACACTAAGTTGATATTCCTCCGCATTTTTGGATGATAGGTGGGAAACAGGGAGAAGGAGTTCGACCGGCTCTTGTAGTACAAGGCCAATTGGCTTTTTTATTTGGGTGGGAGGCAGTGAAGGGCTTGCCCTTTCAATAGTACGTCTCCAATCTCTCTCCCCCCTATTAATTAAGTTAAATAAGGCAACGCTTAACTGAGGTGATCAAATGATTTTCTCATCCGTAGATGAGTGGGCTTTTAACCTTGGCTTGGGTGGACATGGACCTGATTCCTCCCGTGGGTACTGATAAGACCCACACCTGTGGCTCTCGGTACCTTTTGGGGAGGTGAGGCAGAGCCGAAAAATATTTTTGATTTTTAGCCAAAATATGATACCAACCTCTTTCAAACCGGGTTTATTCACAGGAAACTCAGAAATGGTCAAGCTGGACCTTCCCCTGCAGTGCTCTCTGCACCAAGCGATGCCCATACTGAATTTGTACGATCACAAACCAGTATGCACAGTTCTGAGTGCTGTGCAGCTCCTAAAGGAGAATTATCAACCTCAGAATTAGCAAGACCTAGGCAAGAATTATGTCATTAGTAACACCACTATTTGTGGCTAAAATAGGAGCTGGAAGTCATTCCTCCTCATCCCTGTTTTTTCCACAGCCTAAGGACACCTTGCAGTAACAGCAAGGGTGAAAAGCCAGAGGTCAGCTAAGGGACTAAGCCTGTCTATCAAAATAAAAACCAATCTTTATTAATATAGAAATATCTACTTTTCTAGCCCTCTTGGTAAACCTAATTTTTAACTCAGACTGAAAGCCACATGCTGGAAATGTCCTTGGAAAGGAGATAACAGCAGCCACCTGTGTGCTCTAGGGGGGCCGGGATGCACATCCGCTGGTCCGCCTCGAGAATGTTGATTTACCTGCTTGAAAGACAAAATCTCGACAGTGAGAAAGTAGGAAAGCAGAACTTCTTTTGGGGAAGTTCAGGTACTTTATTCAAATGCAAATTGTAAAGCTGAGGCTAGTCTCCGGCCTCCTGTCGGGAGCTGGCTCAGAGAGTAGCTTTTTTCCTTTTTTCGGAGCCTGAGTCCTCAAGCTGACTTTTAAGCAAAAGAAGAATTTTAGTCCTCAAGGTGATACTTTAGAAGATTTAGAATCTGTGTTCATCTAACAAATTAATTTATCTGGCAGCCACTGCGCTCCATCTTCATCTCGTGAAAAAACACAAACTGAGTCCCTACCCCAAATTAGAACTGGATCTGGATCCTTCCATTTGTTAGTCAGGGGGTCCTTCTATTTTACCAATGTATTAAGTGACCAATTGCTCTTTAATAGCTTTTTCTACTAGCTGTAAGGCCAGCAATCCTTCTGAGGTTAGGGATCTAGGGGAAGTGGGGGATGTGCTCTGAATTAACTTTGCTAGGTAATTTAGAATATAGGAATCTCTAACATTGGACTGAATATTAGACCAGTCTGAGATTGAGTTAGAATGGCTGGTCACACTGAAGAAAAGAGAAAAATCATTATGACTCTATTAAATGACTAATTTTACTAAGTCTGAATATACAGTCTCTGATGTACTATTGCTATAAAGTTAAAAGGCTAGAAACTAGTCTAAACCGGAAAAATGACAAGTAAGGATGGATCTAAAACATGAATTTAATTTAGTTTTTTAGTCAATTAAATCAGGACATGAGTCAACTTACCTACCAGCTCGTCACACGAATTTACTAATATGCTTCTGCAGCGTTCTGTGGAGAAAACCTGTTTTTCCCTTTTCTAATAAGGTAGCTGTTTTAGGATCAATCTATAAGCCAATAAGTAGATCTCTTTAAGATACTATAAAGCATTTATTAAACTCTTTGACATTAAAATATTAGATTTTGAAAATAAAGGTAAGACTTCAATAGTGTGCATGGGAATGCACTAAATAGTATGCACGGGGATACAATTTCTCTCTTTTTTTGTCTTTTAAGAAGTTAAAGTTTTAAAATTTTACAATACCTAAACTTTTGAATTAGTAACTAGTTGACAAAACATTTTAAATACTTGGCTGTAAAGGGGCAGTGACTAATTGCACTTTCAATCAATTTTCTTAAGGAGCAGTTGTAACTAGAAGGCTTGCAAAGTTATTAAGAGTCACATGTGCATAATTTATTTATTAACTAGAAATATGCATAAGCAATAGTAAATTTGAGAATAGTATCTGAGGGATGAACAATTTAAGCAATTGCGAGCTCAGAGATATGGCATTGACTATTAACATACAAATTAAGGTTTGATTGTTCAGCATTTTAAAACACCATCTACAGCACACAACTAGATCATCTGTGCTGGAACAGGGAAAACTGTGTCTTAAGACTCCGCCCCACAGAAGCTAGTTGGGCCCACGTGGGCCAACGATTGGCTGGGAGGATGAGAAAAATGACTTTACAATAATGTTTTCTTTTTGGCCAAAGAATTGTTTTGGGCACAACCAATTTTTAATTACCAATTAATAACAATTATAAAAGCTTTATTTTTTGTAGAAACTTTTGTAGTAAACTAAAACCCTAAGTAATAAAAGGATATTGTCTCTGAATCTTTTGGGTGAGAGCAAGGATTTAAGGTAAACTTCAAGAAGCATTAGTTAATAAAATACTTTTTACTTAGGAAACAATATACACTGAAAGATTAAAACTCTTGGCTTCTTGTATAGAAGCAGAAACAATAAAAATTTTTCTTACATAATGTAAAGCTATATTAGCCATACCTAGAGGCAGAATTTTCTAGTGATTACAGTTCACTAGAAGCAAAACTCTTTGAATTTAAGCATTATTTTAAACATCTGAATAGATCTGCAACACTGTTAAAAAGAAATTCTCTTGAACACAGGGAAAAAAACTTTCTCAGGCACTGTTTGGAAAACAAAAGAAAGGCCACAAGCCACTCTGGGGCTGCCCAGAGCCATGTATTGACTCAAACGTAAAATACTTTTTAATCTGAGCATCTTGGCCCTCCTGTAATAAGGACCGATTCTAGAGAAACAATATAACTGTCTACGCCTCTAAATTTTGATACTCTTTCTTAAGATGACTTACAGTTAAAACATTCTTCACAACTTTAGTGTTGTGAAAAATTGCCCGTACTGCAGTTTCCTGCCAGGCAGCAACTATAACCAAACTGTTTGTCTAATCTATTCACAAAGACAAACATAACTAGATAACTCTGTCACAGTTTGTATGAAGTGAGCTGTATGAGTGCTCTCATAAGATGATTACTCTTGTAATTATCTTAATTACAGTATACAGGTGAATTAAAGATCTTAAATTTGAAATCAAACTGTAAGCTGCAGTCAATGGAACAATAGCAGTTTTAACCATAATTTTAAAGTTTTTTGTGCAAGGTTAGGATAATACCTATAACCTTGGGAAAGCAAAACCCAAGTTTAAAACAATTTATTATCTTTAAAATCATTATTAGAAGCATTACTATCATATTACGAAGTTTGGATGTCAATTAATACCTATGAATACCTATTAAAGCAAGCTTTAATGCTTTAATAAAAAGACATTGCTTTAAATCTTATCTTAAATTTTACTATTTAGGATACGAACTATATTAATTATTACCTAAACTAGAAATATCTTTAGAGACCCAGCCTCTTGGCCTGCTTTATGCCACGTGTCGGAAGGACTCTAAACTTGAGTTATCAAATTTAACACTAACCATCTGTAGCAATATAACAATTATTAATCTTAACCAACAACTTATGAGCTGAATGTGAAGACACTCAGAGCACGTTACCAATAAAAAAGAACCAAATGAAGCAGTTACATTTAGACCAATCAGAGAATAATAATTTTTGTAGCTACAATCATAGAATAAAAAACACTTTACCATTGTCAAACACATTAATCATGAACCATTTATTAGCTTTTTTACTCCGAAACTTAGAGGCTGTGCACTCGCCTTTATTTCCTAAAACAAACAGTTTTTCCAGCAGGGGCCCTCCCGCCACGTGTCTGATTCCTGGCTGAAACACGTGGCAGCTCTCGGCTTTGCAGATAAAGTTTTTTATACCATCTTTATTATCCAACACAAAACATAGAACATTCATTCATACAGACTGGACACGAACATACATGAATTGAACACGAGAACAGATTGGTGCACCGGACATTAGACAAGACACAAAAGGGAACAGAGTACTCCTGCTATAAGGCCCAGAGAGAAATTTCTCTCTGCTTTTTGGGACATTTTCCTCCCTTATGATGCATTTTTAATTAACTGGGGCAATCCGCCTCCGCCTATTCCTTTTAATAAACCCTTTCTTTTCTCATGTAGCTTCAGAGCGCTACGGCCTACCACCTGATACCTAGCTCCTCACTGCTGAACCTAAGTGAACCAGTGCTCGGGTTTGACGCTGTCTCAGCTTAGCCCATACCTTCTCCGGTATGAATTTCCTTTATCCTTTATTTTATGGAGCTCCGAACCAGCAGCGTCTCTTCCAAAAATCCTTTGCCGTTTCTCAGTCCCGCGTTGGTTCGCCAATTGTTGTGTCCGGCCAGCAGACCACAACCTGGGTTCTAGCCTGGAAAGGCATTTTGGAAACCTGGAAGAGAAGAGGGGCTAGGTGGCGAGAGAAAGGAATGTAGCCAAGACAGTTACTCTGATCAAGGCTCAAATTTTATTGTTGCGACACTAGTTATGAAGGAAGGGGGAGGGGACCCGATTCCCGCCGAATAATCTCTGGTCCAGTAGAAAGGTGCACGTGTGTGGCTCCGCAGGTTCCAGCAGTGGGCGTGGCAGAATGAATGAGCAGGAAGCTCCACCCCTGAGCAAGCAGGTTTCAGGCTGGGGGAGGGGAGACTACACTTCTTCACGGCCAGGACCTACAATAGTCTTGGAGACAAAAAAGCTTTTATTCAAGATGGGTGGTCCTCCGCTAGATCTTTCCAGGTATATAGTCACTTGGTCTGAGTGCCCGTGGGATCCTGGCCTAAAGACTCTTTCTTCTACTGCTTTGATCACCTGCAAGTCGAAGGTCCCTACAGGTGGCCACCTTACTCCAAAGGTGGGCCATTTGGAGGATCAAGGGGTGACTAACCTGCCCTTCTTTACTACTACTGACAAGTTTTCTCCTCTTTCCCTAACTTCCCTCCAGTAGTTAACTAGGATGTTTAATGGGTAGATTCAGTCTGTTCCATGTCCACATATGTCATCAATCCAAGTCCAAGAACACAGAACAAGATAACCAACACCAACAAACACAAAGAAAGACAACCAACACACAGTTTGCCCCTGCCACAGGCACAGACAGTATAAGTCCAAAAACACAGAGAAAGACAACACACAAACAGTTCATTCCTGCCATGGGTGCAGAAACCAGGTTATAGCAAGACTTGGTTGGCTCCTGCAGATACTGTGCCTTGCGGTTTTCAAAAGGAGCAGAATCCTCCCAACTCCCTTTGGGGAGCCTGAAGGTTCCTCCAGACTCCCCAAGGTCTGCCTGCTGCAATTGACTGCAGCAGACCAGAGGTTTTCCAGCCAACACCTTGCTCTGGAGCCAAAAGTGAAAGCAGAAGAGAGAAAGATAAACACTTACTTAGGTGTCTGTTGCCATTGCTCAGCTATGTCTTTTTCCCTTTGAGTCAGTGGTCATTTTGAGGTCTCCTCAAATCCAAGGACAAGCCCACAGATGTAAGACCCTGACCCTCAGTCACTGGTACTTACTTCGAGAAACCCCCAAGTGTGACACTGAACCACAGATCAATGCAAAAGTAAGAGGTTTATTTTCTGGCATGTCCGGGTCAACCCTCAATCAGTCCCTTGAGTCAAGTGATGAGAAGGCGACCCATTTGATATTTAAAGGTCTTAATTTTTCTTACAAACTTGCGCAGCATCCGTGTGTTCAGACCTGTCTTTTGCACTGTCTCCTGAAAGCTCCATTGCATCCAGTGCTTGACTGCTTTCCCAGTTGCTTTCCTTTCCTTGATCTCTTTAATGGAATGGAGAGGGTATCCCTTACGTCCTGGTTTTTGAAGAATCCCCCGTGATTCTAAAGAATCTGTTTTTTAATTTTCCCATTTTCCATTTTTTTATTGACACCTTAGTGTATTTCAACTTCTTGCAGCTCCACCTGTCCATAACATTCATGCATTTTATTGACTTTATGGCTTTCTCTCCCTCCCCATAGCTCCCTATCTGTTCAATCACAAGTGATGAGTGGCTTACAAAGCTATTCCAGGTGACCCATAAGCTGTCTGTCAGTTCACTGTCACTGCCCTAATACACAGTGTAGGTCACCAATGAGGCCTTCCCAGACTTCCTAGTACCTAGTAGGACCAATGCCTACTTTCTTTGAAGCTTCTCTACCTGTTATGGACATACATCTTCTTTCAAGTTCCTGACTCATGTAAGTGGGAACTTCAGAGAAATCTGACTGGAAGACAATATCCTACTAAGGAGGCTTACTGTACTGATAGAATTCCACACTTCTTTAAGATTAATGAACAAACTGTGCTTTTTATAGTCACAAGTTTGGGTGTACAGGGAGAAAAAAGGCAGCTTTTTACAACCAGATTCATTCTAGATTTGCTAGATTAAAGAGCCAATCTTGGTTTGGTAGTAGGTAATTCTTTTAGAGTTTTCACTAACTTATTGTCTTGGTCTTTTATTAGACTGGAATAGAAATTAATTATCCAAGCTCACATTCTCTTTAGATTTCCCCCTGTCTCTCAGGGAAGTCTATCACACACAACACTTAAGAGTGGTATGAGGAGTCTGCTGTGTATCCTTCTTTGCTCTCCTTTGGTTTATGTCTAGCTGTGTTTCATCCCCTCAAGCCTGGGCCTTGCTAACTTCTGTTGCTGTTTGGTCCTAGCTCTCTGCACTCATACCAATCAGGAGGTCCATTTGGCCTCTCTTGGTTGACCAGCTTTTCCAAATACCCAAGGGTGTGCTTGCAGTAGGGTGTAAGAGGTTGTGTCTGGAAGTTTATTCTATAGAACATGGGGATGTGCAGAGCTCCATGGAGCCTGTCTTCCCTGAAACATTCTTCAGCCTCCGTTTGCTTACTGCGTTAAGAACTGTTATGGCTAGGTGGTAGGAGACTTGATCTTGCCAGCTTCCCAAAGTTACTAACTTGTTCAGTAACATTTACTTTCTAGCTAGTAGGGACTAGTGACTAGTCCAGCTGGGATTCTGAGAACCTTTTCCTCACTGGCTTGTAGCCTTCCAGCTTATGCTCTGGGAGGCAATCCAGAAGTCATCTGCTTTGCTGAGCCCTTCCTCTGGCTACTCAGTGTCTTCTGTTATCAAGGTCTGTGGGCTTCAGCCAGGTTATGGGTGAGTATCAGCAGGGAAGTAGCGAGTACTACTTCTTTCTATTCCAAGATGACAAGACCCTCTCCTCCTTTCGGGTGGGTGGATGGCATTACATCACCTGGCATTCATCCCTACTTCGTGGTGTAAATGATGTGTTCTGTGTCTCTCAGGATTTTGGCTGTGATGCCAAAACCAACCTCTTGAAGTTTAAAAAACCCTTCTCGCTTTCAGTTGCCTGACTCTCACAACAGAAGGAATAGTAACTTGAATCTTTTCTGTGCACAAAATTCTGTTTCAGAACCTCAAAGCCCTTTCGGCCTAATGTCCCATTTTTAAGGGACTACACACAGAAAGACTTTACTATTGCTTTAGTGAGGGTTAAGGGGAAAGTAGACAACAGAGCTACTAGATTTGACACGTAGATATTACCTCCATAAATTTGTCTTTCTTCATAAAAAACAATGGAAATCAGCCAATAAGGTCTCTGTCTCCCCCTTTCTTCATCCCTCTCCTCTCTCCTTTCTCCCCTTCCCTCTTATTTATTATTCTTTGTGGGGGGCTATTCTACTGTAAAAGCTTGTGAGTTATAAATACAAAAGAAAACCAAACAATTATAATTAACCTTTGAAATGGAGTTATAATGTTCATATGTGTCTAAAATATTTGGAAGCATATTGTTATCACTTGTGATTTTAATTAGTATAATACAGGGATTTTAGAGGAGAAAACATTGACAGGTCACCTTGTCATTAGATAAATATTTAAATCTTTAATTTGGATATTAGAGTATTACCTGGGTAACTTAATGAAATATACTGAGGTTTTATTTTTCCTTCTGTAACATTGAGGGCAACATCTTTTCTGTGATGTCCAAAGAAATGCTAAGAAGAGCACAATAAAAAACTACCAGCAAAAGTGATTATATGCCAAGAAACAGCAAACCATAATATAACCATGTCAGTGTTATAATAATTACCATACCCTATATACAGTAATTTTTTTAATATATAGAAAAGGAGTATTAAGTAGGCATACTTGACTCAGCAATAGAAACCCATAGTAACTGATCTAAAGAGGAACAATGGGTTCCTAGAAACACCAGGGAACCTAGAGAGCAGATTTGGATAAAGGAGAGAAACAGAGTTGGGAATCACCAGGACTACATTTGTGGGCTAAGCCATCCAGGATCTCACTTCTGTGTCCTGGGTTTGAGTATTTTGCTTCAGTGCCTCAGCTTGTGGGAGCTCAGTAGCAACACTCCATTGCATTGCAATGTACGGGCTCTGTAAGCCCAATTTTTGTTGTTATGACTATTTGCTATTTTCCTCCTCCTCTTCCTTTTCTCTCTTCTCCTCCTCATCCTTATTGTCTCATTGCTCCTAAATCTAACATCTAGAGATCCATAGGACAGTGGCTTTTTAATCCTCAGAGCATGTCATGAGTTGGTAGAATTGATATTATAAAAATAAGCATCATATCAAAAGCAATTTACAGATTCTGTACAATCCCAATAAAAATCTCATGACATTCTTTACAGAAATAGAAAAATAAAATTCTAAATTTCACGTGGAAGCATAAAAGACTCTGGAAAGCCAAAGCAATCCTGGGCAGAAAGAACAGTGCTGGAAAGATTACCATATCAGCTTGCAAGCTCGATTACAGAGTTATAGTAATAAAAATAGCGTGGTACTTGTCCAAAGACAGACATGAAGATTAAAGGGACAAAATAAAAGACCCAAACAAACATGAATGCACATTATCACAGCATCTGCTATTTGGCAAAGATGGCAAAAATACACATTGGATTTTACCTGGTAAAAGAGATGCAACAGGTGTAGTAAGAGTTTAGAGAGCATAGTATCTTGATTTTCTAGGTGTGCCCAAATTAGTCACAAAGGTCCTTGTATGAGGGAAGTATTGAGTTAGTCAGTAGTAAGAGTTGCTAGGACAGAGTAAGACACTGAATTACTTTGACATATTGGCCGTGAGAAAAGTGCAGCTAGCATCTAAGAGTTAGGCGAGATGCTAACCCATCACAACATCCTTGCAATGTAAAATGTTGCTGTCATTTGAAACAATGATGGCGAGAGTCAATAAAAGAGGGATTGAACACTCTATTCAGGATATTGCTATTTAATAGTGAGTTATAAACCTAAGATTTGACCTTATTCACCTAACTCCAGAGCTTTCCTGAATTGTAGGAGAGTTTTAGGGTAGGAGCATCTGTGGGGGAACTATCTGGAAGGACAAAGCCACTTGTAAGGTTGTTTCTGGAACTTCTTCAAAGTAAACCTATGTGGTACATTTTTCCATGGTTTGTATGTCCAGCCCATTCTAGAATATTTCATCCTTGGTTGAAAATTTGTAAGGTGCAAATTCTAAATCTGCACAGTCAATTCTAGATACAAAGGCTGTGCAGATGGTAGCTTCCTTCACTTTGGAAAAAAGGTCACGTTGCTTTAATTGAAGGCTTTATTTTCTAGGCCCAGCCTTTCCTTAACAGTCTTATGTCTCCTTAGACTCCCACATTATACCCAGAACTTTCTATTTTCCTATTCCTTAGCACTGAGAATCAAGTCTCAACTGCTGAGTGGTCCTCACATCTACTCATATTTGCCACTTACAAAAGTCATCATGAGCAGCCATTCCACTTGGTTATTCTCCCCTTTCTCCCTGTTGCCTTTGGTTAATTTCCCTCCTCCAGATGCTGTTGTTAACAGGGATTTATCTGACTTATTTTATATTCACATTTCTAATAATTTAACTCCTGTCTCAACATATATAACACTTCAGAAAGGCATGCACACAATTTAGCAGAAAAGCTCTTAAGTTGGTGGAGAGTCACAAGCCTGAGATGTACCTACAGGGAGCTTCTTTCCCAGGGTCTGTCTCCAGAGTGATCATCACTAAAACTTAGCTCCAGTCACAGGACCATCAATTGATTCAATACTCTACATGCATTAAAAGACCACAGAGACATTGAGACTTGATTCTCAATGCTAAGGAATAGGAAAATGGAAAGTTCTGGGTATAATGTGGGGGTCTAAGGAGAGTTAAGACTGAAAAGGAGAGGGTAGACCTAGAAAATAAAGCTAGCAAATTATGAAAGCCCTCTCTGGACATCTCCGTAGGAAGCAAATGCATTTATTAAAGACATGCAAGGAAAATCAGTAATTGATCTTTAGCATAGAATAGAGAGGGAGGCAGGCTTTTGACCTGCTAGCTATGTGTTCATCTGAATTTCACTTACATTGTTGGGAATCTTTAAATACAGTTTTAAGAAAGACTAGATGGTAAAGATCATGTTATTTCTGTTGTTCCCATGACTATGGACACACTTAATGGAATACATCTATAAAGCTTGATCTTGAAACATCTGGTTTCTAAGTCCTTTGTGAAAACTCTCAAGGAATGAAGTGTAGGTAAACTTTAATGAGTTTTATAATTACTGTAGTCCTTGCAGAAATTATTTAACTTGATATTTCAGCTGCTTCAACATGGGACCCGAAGGTCTTACTAGGTTCTTTATTGCCACTTTTAAGAAGCAGTGTAAGGGTCATTATTGTTCTTTAGGTGCAAATGCCACTGTTTCAATGTTAGGCTCTGACACTTGGCCATCCTGAAATTACGTAAAGATGGGAAGAGGTCAAAGTGATTTTTTTCCCAAGTGTCTGTCAGGTATAAAAAAATTAATCACACTATGAGCTGGGTTTTAGGTATTGGTAATGTATGTTTATGTTAGCATTTCTGTCAAAACAGGGATTAAAGATAAATGTATCTAATTAAAAGAACATTTTCTTAGAACTCATGGTAATAGATACCTCTTTGGGAGGTCTGGAGGTATAGCTTTTTTAAAGAGCTAATACAGTTGTGTGATTGAAACCGAAGAGGAGAGATGGCTTTAGCAGCAGAACTATCCAGTGTGAGCCTTAAGAAAATCACCCACTCATGGCTAGGTAAAGTTTGCTTATGTTGGGAGTCATAAAATATATGTGTCTAACCTACTTATGACCTTGCCTATCACTTAAGTAATGTTTTCCCACAGTATATTTGAAGCAAATTCATTCTTTCAGAAAGGAGTGCCTCTCAGCTGGGACTGGGGGAAACCCATGATCTTTAAACAAAACCCGCTTAAAAACTAGAAGGAAAACTCTCAAGCTGTAGGCAGGGAATTGTTGCTTTCTTTACTGCCTCAGTTATGTAGGAGGTTGGTCTGTGGCTGGTAAGGAATATGTTCCTGGCATCTGTGGGTTTTGGTTTTTCTGTAGTGCAATGCTGGATAAATAAGGGGATCAATAGGAGATTTTTCTCTATTCATCAGTGACCAAAGCCAATTTGACTTATTGTTCAAAAGATAGATTTCTAGAAAGTAGATGAGATTTCACATTTATTTCAACATTGCCCTTGAAACTTATAAGATACATGCTTAAATGGAATGGTACAAGAAAATAATCACCTGATAATGAAGAGATTTCAATGTTGGGTATAGTGTGCAGCCACTTTCCCAAATAAGCTACAATGCTTGCAAACTTTTTGATGCTGAAAATCATTTTCTGTTTGAGGTGGCCAAAAACAATCAGAATGATTCTAACTTCAAGTTTATTTTGATGTAACTTAGAACATGCTATGTCTTGGGTAAAAATTTATTAACTTCAGAACTCTTGCCAGGAAACCTTGCTTCCCTCACGTGGCTGGATCTATATAAGGAAAAGTTTATCCTCATTTAAAGGAAGGTCCATTTGAAGATTAAGAGCTTCTGGATATGAAATGTCTAGGATTTTGTCATTGTATCAGCAAAAGGCTTATGTTGTAGAGTTTAATTGTGAGTGTAGTAATTCTACCACAAGAGGGCTCTATGTTTTCTCTTGAAGACAGCCAGAACAATTTATTATTTTCTATTCTGTATGCCCAAACTACACAGCACAGCTTAAAGGCTAAAATACAGCTCTATATTAACAAATCCCTCCTTTAGGAGGCACATAGGAAGAATTCTGCTTGTAGGTTTCTGGTGCAGCTCTATTTCCTTTGTAAACATAGAACACACTGCTTGGTTCCTACTATCCTGTGAATATAAAGGTACAGTTCTTATTTCTTTGACAAGTTCTGAGGACTCCCCAGAACAGTGGGGAATGAGGTGATTGAAGAGATAGATGGTGTTGCATTAAGTTGGCCACCCTCTAGGTTGTTCTGGTCAACCATTAAGGAGTAAGCAGCTGAATGGAGAATGTAGTGGCAACTGTCTATGGATGGAAAGCTTTGGGGCTCTCAAGTTCTCATTGGGGGACTTGTGCTGCAAGCAGCAGGCTGAAGGAGCTACATGGAGGGCAGCCATAGTGAGCAAGGCGATGGAATTCCTGTGCACATAGCAAGAATTATCACTGATTAAGGAAGTAGATGTGCTGAGAATAAAGGCACAGCAATCAATTCATGTGTGTATATGAGTAGCTATACCTTACTACATTCTAGTAAGTTCTAAATCACGGTAGAGTTGTATTTGTATTTTTATTTTTGATTATCTCTTTGGTCCAAGAGTTATTAAGAATGATATTAGCTGACTCAGACAGATGCAGATACCCACAGCCAAACAGTAGAGAGAGCATCCTCAAGCTCTTTTGGAATAATAGGAGGAAGGATCGTGGTCTCTCAAGGGATAGGAACTCCACAGGAAGAGCAACAGAATCAACTAACCTGGACCCTTCTCGCTCTCAGAGAGTGAACCACCAACCAAAGAACATACAAGGGCTGGACCTAGGCCTCCCTGCATATATGTAGCAGATGTACAGCTTGGTCTTTATGTGGGCCCCAAACAATTAGAGCAGGAGCTACCCCAAAAGTTGTTGCTTATGTGTGGGAAATGTTCTTCTAGCTGGGCTTCCTCATTTGGCCTTAGTGGGAAAGGAAGTAACTAGTCTTGCAGAGACTTGATGTGCCAGGGTGAGGGGAAACCCTGGGGCCCCACCTGCTCAGAGGAGAACGGGAGGGGTGATGGAGAAAGGATTGTGGGAGGGGGTGACTGGGAGACGAGCTGGATGTAAAGTGAATAAGTAAAAAAAAAAAATTAAAAGAATAATGTTATTTAATTTTCATTAATTTGGGGATTTCTATATTTGTTTTTATAGATTACTCAAACTTTAGTTCAATTGTTATGAGAAAACATGCTTTGAATGATTTCAAATATTTAAGTTTGAGATTTACACCCTAAAATACGGACTGTACTTTTACAAATACATATAGATTCCTATTATTGGATTGAATATTCTATAATATCATATACATATATGTATATATAATCTTATTATTGAGAAAGCAATATCAAATCTTTTTTTACTTTAGTTAATTAGTGACTCGAAATTATACCTAGATATACATTTATAATTTTTTTTTGTAGTGCAGGAAACAATTTTCAAGTTTAGACCTACCTCTCTTAGTGTTGGAAACAGTTGTATACTGAGTTCCAGCTTTCTTACATTGCTGCTTTCATGGTGAATTTTTTCTAATATTTTACTTTCAATCTATTTGTATCTTTCAATAAAATTTTTATTCTTTTATATAACATATGATTTTGAAAAACATTTTTATTATTTCTGACATTCTCTGTATCTAGAAATATTTGCTTTCATCACATTTAGTGTAATTTGTGAAGGTAAATTTTTAAAGGCCAATTTTGCTGTTTGATTTACATCTCTCTTTCAATACTTTTTCACAATTGCCTTTTTTTATGGACTCAATATTTTCAGTATATTATAATTATCTTTTTGGTTCTTTTGGTCATATATGAGATATTCTGTTAGTAGTTGCTCAGAGAGGGTAACAAGTCTCATTTTAATTTATAATATTCTACCTCTGATTAATATTGATTTAAGTTTCCTAAAACACAGTATAACTTTTTCCTTTGATTTAAGTTTTATTGCTTTATGATGAGAAAAGATACATAATTTCAATTTATCTGCATTTGTTAACATTTAAAAACATATTTTGAGTAAATAGACTTTCATTACATTCTTCTTTCCCTTTTACCCCAACTTCTCCCAGAGAGTCCCCATTCAAAACCTATAATACCTTTTGTTTTTTATCATATTCTTCAAAATTTATAAAATATTATAATAATAAAAATGAGTGTTATAAAAGTTTGATATAAAACAACAATCAATTGAACAGTCTTAAGTGTTTTTCTTAATATAAATTTTAAACAACTCCAAATATATTAACTGTATGATATTTTAAAATAATATATCACTATTAGTTTTTTTTTAATGACCATAAATAAATAAAGACTTTTTGTTTGTTTGGTTTGTTTTTTAGTAGAGCTTAAAATCTTGGCTCTTACTGTGGTAAAAACACAAAATCAGAACAGTTTCTGGATATTGGGGTTCATTGTAATAAGGTTGTATTTGAATGTCCTGCACATCACCATAGAATTTCACCTCCACAGTAGATAAACTAAGAGTTGACAGTTCTGCTGCGCCAAGGAATGAACTGTAGGCATGATTTTTGGATACAGATTTCCTGCTATGGTCAAAGCTATTTGACTTGAGTGATTGTCATCATTCTCAGCCTGCAGGGAACAGGTTACATTCATTTAAGAAATGGTGTGTGTATTAGGATTGTCTATCCATGAAGTCACTCATCAACTGTTTCAATGAACAATGGTTCTGCTTGGAGGGTGGCACAGACGTTAGGTGAGGGTAAGATTCTGGTGCATCATTGGCTGTGATGATTTTGAAAAGCATTCATTTCAGGATAAGAGTAACTTATAAAGTCCTCTTATTCAAAATTAATACAATAATTATAAATATTAAACAAAGCTATCAGTCTCACTCTTTGCTGTTCTCTTACAAGCCACCTCTCAAATTAATTGTCTCCATTTCTTTTGGGTGTATAAATAATTTTGAAATATGTAAGCTGTTCTGAAAACCATAGTATAGTGTAAAAACATCAAATAAACAATCCTACTAATAGAGAGGCTGAGATAGGAGAAGCATGATTTCAAGACCGTTATGTGGCACACAGCAAGACCCTGTCATGTACAAAAAGCAGAAAGTGTATATGGATTGTACAATATTGGACCTATTTCTCCCATTATCAAATTAGACAGACCTTGAGATGACAGCCGACAAATTTCTAATTCCTCATATTTTTGAATTTTAATCGATTAGGAAACATTGGTAATATTAATTTTCATATTAAGAGATATTAAGGAAAAGTGCTTGTTACTTCTTGTTAATTTTCTTGTTAGAGGTGGAATTATGTTTTTGTGGTTTGTTGAAAGATGACTTTCTTGCTTCTTCTAGGGTGTAGTTTCACTCCTTCTCTTGGTGTTTTTCATCTATTATCCTTTGTAGGGCCAGATTTGTGGAAAGACATTGTGTAAATCTGGTTTTGTCATGGAATATCTTGTTTTCTCCATTTGTAGTGATTGAGAGTTTTGCTGGGTATAGTACCCTAGGCTGGCATTTGTGTTCTCTTAGGGTCTATATGATATCTGCCCAGGGTCTTCTAGCTTTCATAGTCTCTGGTGAGATGTCTGGTGTAATTCTGATAGGTCTGCCTTTATGTGTTACTTGAATTTTTCCCTTACTGTTTTTAAAATTCTTTCTTTGTTTAGTGCATTTGGTGTTTTGATTATTATGTGATGGGAGGAATTTCTTTTCTGGTCCAGTCTATTTGGAGTTGTGTAGGCTTCTTGTTCATGGGCTTTTCTTTCTTTAGGTTAGGGAAATTTTCTTCTATAATTTTGTTGAAGATATTTACTGGCCTTTTAAGTTGGGAATCTCACTCTCTTCTATACCTACTATCTTTAGGTTTGGTCTTCTTATTGTGTCCTGGATTTCCTGGATGTTTTGGGTTAGGAACTTTTTGCTCTTTACGTATTCATTATGTGTTGTGTCAATGTTTTCTTTTTTTTTTAATTAGGTATTTTCCTCATTTACATTTCCAATGCTATCCCCAAAGTCCCCCATACCCTCCCCCCCACTCCCACTTCTTGGCCCTGGTGTTCCCCTGTACTGAGACATATAATGTTTGCATGACCAATGGGCGTCTCTTTCCACTGATGGCTGACTAGGTCATCTTCTGATACATATGCAGCTAGAGACACAAGCTCCGGGGCGCGGGGGGGGGGGGGGACGGACGGACTGGTTAGTTCATATTGTTGTTCCACCTATAGGGTTGCAGATTCCTTTAGCTCCTTGGGTACTTTCTCTAGCTCTTCCATTGGGGGCCCTGTGATCCATCCAATTGCTGACTGTAAGCATCCACTTCTGTGTTTGCTAGGCCCTGGCATAGCCTCACAAGAGACAGCTATATCAGGGTCCTTTCAGCAAAATCTTGCTAGTGTAAGCAATGGTATCAGCGTTTGGAGGCTGATTATGGGATGGATCCCTGGATATGGCAGTCTCTAGATGGTCCATCCTTTTGTCTCAGCTCCAAACTTTGTCTCTGTAACTCCTTCCATGGGTGTTTTGTTCCCAATTCTAACAAGGGGCAAAGGGTTCACACTTTGGTCTTCGTTCTTCTTGAGTTTCATGTGCTTTGTATCTTGTATCTTGGATATTCTAAGTTTCTGGGCTAATATCCACTTAACAGTGAGTACATATCATGTGAGTTCTTTTGTGATTGGGTTACCTCACTCAGGATGATGCCCTCCAGGTCCATCCATTTGCCTAGAAATTTCATAAATTCATTCTTTTTAATAGCTAAGTAGTACTCCATTGTTTAAATGTACCACATTTTCTGTATCCATTCCTCTGTTGAGGGGCATCTGGGTTCTTTCCAGCTTCTGGCTATTATAAAGAAGGCTGCTATGAACATAGTGGAGCATGTGTCTTTCTTACCAGTTGGAACATCTTCTGGTTATATGCCCAGGAGAGGTATTGCGGGATCCTTCGGTAGTACTATGTCCAATTTTCAGAGGAACTGCCAGACTGAGTGTCAATGTTTTCTATGGTATCTTTTGTACCCGAGATTCTCTCTTCTATCTCTCATATTCTATGACTCCTGATCCTAGGTTTTCTAACTCCAGGATTGTCTCCCTTTGTGATTTCTTTATTGTTTCTAGTTCCATTTTTAGATCTTTGATGGTTTTGTTCATTTCCTTCACCTATTTGATTGTGTTTTCCTGTAACTCTTTAAGGGATTTTTGTGTTTCCTCTTTAAGGGCCTTTAACTGTTTACCAGTGTTCTTCTGTATTTCTTTAAGAGAGTTATTTATGTCTTTCTTAGTGTCCTCTATCATCATCATGAGATGTGATTTTAGATCTGAATCTTGCTTTTATGGTGAGTTGGGATATCCAGGACTTCTTATGGTGGGAGAATTGGGTTCTGATGATGCCAAGTAACCTTTGTTTCTGTTGCTTATGTTCTTATGCTTGTCTCCTGCCATCTGGTTATCTCGAGTGCTACCTTCCCTGGCTATGTCTGACTGGAGTCTGTACTTCCTGTGATCCTGGTTGTGTCAGAACTCCTCTGAGTCAAGCTGTCTCTGTGATCCTGTGATTCTGGGATCCTGGGTGTGTCCGAGCTCCTGGGTGTCAAGCTGACTTTGGGACCTTAAGGTCCTGGTATAACCAAGCTCCTGTGATCCTGTGATCCTGTGAACCTGTGATCCTGTGATCATGTGATCCTCTGATTCTGGGGGTGTTGGAGTGCCTGGAAGTGGAGCTGCCTCTGGGTGTTGTGGGGCTAGCTGTGGAGTTTGCACATGAGGTCTGCTCTAAAACGCAGTAACTTTTCTTCAGCTGCTGCTGCTGATTCTTCCCCCATCTTTCAGCTCTTACCATAAACACTGGGAAGAGAGGCCCCTTGGTATTGCAAACTTTATATGTCCCAGTACAGGGGAATGCCAGGGTCAAGAAGCGGGAGTGGGTGGGTAGGGGAGCAGGGCGACGGGGCGGGGGGGGGGGCGAAGTATAGGGAACTTTTGGGATAGCAGTTGAAATGTAAATGAAGAAAATATCTAATAAAAAATAAATTAAAAAAACCATAGTAACACAGATTCAGTAAAGCCAGAAATTTTGTAATATGGTTATTACTTTATGCAAGCTCACCCAAAGCATAAGAGCAGAAAGACACAGCATTTACACTTGCCACACAAAGGTTCGTCTGCCCTTCCAGTACTTCTCTCCTCATAGATCTCCACACATATTCCTTCAGACAAGACTCAAAAAGTATTTCTCTAGGTTTTATTTTACATGAGAAATCTTTGTTTTATCTTAGTTTTATAAATTTTGGTAGACATAGAACTTTGACAATTTTCATTCCATGTCTTTGCAAATGTCGTTCTGTGCCTCCTGACTGCCATTGCTTCTGATTACAAACTGCTCATTAGTCACGTGGTTTCCCCACACTTGATAAATCATGTCTCTATTAATGTTTTCAAGACTGTTTATTTTGTCTTTTGAATAGTGGTTAGATTATAGTATGTATAGATGTGGAGCTTTTGAGTTTCCCTATCTTAGGTTCACTGAACTTCTTGTTTCTCCTCAAATTACAGAGGTTTGAGGACCATTATTTCTCCAAATATTTTTATGTTCTCCCCCTGTTCTGGAACTCCCTTTTATATATGGATTTGCAGGTCTGCAAGGTCTGTTAGCTTTTTTAAAATCTTTTTTCTCTCTCATTTTTTAGATTATATCCATAAGAATTCTTTCTTCTACCACCTCATATCTGCTGTTGATCCCATGACAATTAAGATTTTCTTTTCTTTTCTCTCTCTCTTTTAAGTCTTTGTACTTTTCAAATACAGACTTTTCATTTGGTTTTAAAATAGTTTCTGTTTTTCTATTGTGATTACTTATTTGTTGAGTAATTATCTTCATATTTTCTTTCATTCCATAGACATGGTTTTCCTTTAATTTCTTGAACATTCTTTTAATAGCTACTTTGAAGTGTTTGCTAAATCTACCATCTGGGCCCAATCAAAGGCTGTCTCTATTGACTAATTTTTTCCCTTTCAATGTAGGTCATGCTTTCTTGGTACTTTGCATATCTTTCCCTGTCTCTCCCTCTTCTCACCCAGCTTCCTTTATTCTGTTGTTGAAAATTTGACATTTTATATATTGGAGTGCAGAGACTATGGATTCTGAATTCCTGTTCTTAATATCAATTAGTTTTATTTTCAAGGAACTTTCTTGAACTTAGTTGAAGGACCTACCTCTTTCACAGTACATAGTCACAGATATTTCTTTTGTTTTAAAATTGTATTTCTGGGGTTGGGGAAGTGCTTTAGTGTTTAAGAGCACTACTGTTCTTGTAGAGGACCCATGTTCAATTTACAGCACTCCCATTTGATGGCTCACAATTGCCTGTAAGTCTAGTTCCAGAGAATCCTATGCCCTCTTCTGGTTTCCACAGACAGAATCAATCTCTCTCTCTCTCTCTCTCTCTCTCTCTCTCTCTCTCTCTCACACACACACACACACACACACACACTCAGAGACACAGACAGAACACACAGACATAGAGAGATACACAACATAGACACACAGACACAGACACATAGACAGGCAGACAGACACACACACACACACACACACACACACACACACACACACAAGTAAAAATAAAAATTAGCAAGGAGTTGTCTCTGTACTTGTTAGCTTATTGGTCACGCGATCATGGGGCAGGGGCTTTGCTCAAGTCCCTGAGCTCATAAGACACACAGTCTCTGAGAGTTAATTTGTGTTTGTGTGAAGAAGCACATTGAATAAAAATATGAGCAAGTTTTGCTCCTGCTTCAGATTTTATTTTCTGCCACATTTCATGGATAACTGTAACCAATGGTTAATACTGACTGTCAACTTGATTGGATTGAGACATGCTTAGAAGATTAGGCAAGCATGTCTTTGAGGGAATTTCCAGAGATTACTGGCATTTGAAAGACCTACCATAAATGTGGGTGGCACTCTCCTGTAGGCTGTATGGAACACAGATGACAGAAGGAGGAGCCCAATTAGTGTGTGTAGTGCCACTCTTCCTTGGTGAGTGTGTCTGCTGCTGCTGTCATCACCCATGGAAGTCTGATGACCTCACCTTCTTTAACTTTGTACTGGAGAGTCATACCAACAGCCCTCTGCCCCCATGCTGAGCTTCTAGGCTTTCAGCCTTGGAGTAGCTACCCTTGGTCTCTCTCTGTTCTGAGGCTCCAGTTCCTTGGATTAAGCAGTTATTAAGTTCTCTGGCCCTCTAGCAAGCAGATGATCATTATTGGACTATTCAGAATCCGGTCATGAAATCCAATCTAATGGACACATACATACATGTGTTTACATTAATCATATAACAACCATAAAGTAGATAACAGTAACTGGGAGAGTCATCTCAATAGTGGCAGTGTTAAAAGACTTTTTAAAGAATGTGCTTCTGAAAATTGATAGGACAACTTGTCTGTTTTAGAGTTTCTATTGCTATGATAAACACCATGACCCAAAGCACCTGGAGGAGGGTGGGGTTTATTTCACTTAGACTTCTAGGCAATACTCCATCATTAAGGAACTCAGGGCAGAATATTGTGGCAGGAACCTGGAGGCACAAAGTGATGCAGAGGTTGTGGAAGAGTGCTGCTTACTGGCTTGCTTCTTAAGCACCCCAGAAACACCTGCCCAGGATTGGTACCACCCACTATGGCCTTTGCCTTCTCACAATAATTAAGAAAATGCAAATCTTATGGAAGTGTTTTTTTGTCAGTTTAGAATGCCTCTCTTCCCAAATGACTCCAATTTGTGTCAAGTTAACATAAAACTAGACACAACATAGTTTAATATGAGTAATTTAGGTTATAGAAAAATATGGGTTTAGATGAGTTTTACTCATTTAAGTATCCATCCTATGATCAGCCACCAAACCCAGACACTATTGCATATACCAGAAAGATTTTGTGTCCTGCGCTATCGTCTCACCAGCAAGAACGCACGTGGACACCAGGATCCTTCTGCAGCAAAGCATTTATTGCATCTTGAAGAGGAAGACCCCGAGCCTCAGAAAGGCGCTGCTTATATACACCCTAGCGTGGTGTGTCCATGCCTGACTGGTCGCTTACCCATGATCTCATTGATACGCCCCGGGGTGGGCTATGACTTGGCGCAAACACACTCTTGCACATGCGCACACAGCTTGTCGAGCTGGCGCAGCGGAAAGCTGGCACCATCTTGTGATGGCGAATGTTATCGCAGCTCTCCACAATTTTGCTGAAGGGACCCTGATATAGCTGTCTCGTATGAGGCTATGCCAGTGCCTGGCGAATACAGAAGTGAATGCTCATGGTCATCTATAAGATGAAACACAGGGCCCCTAATGGAGAAGCTAGAGAAAGCACCCAAGGAGCTGAAGGGGTCTGCAACCCTATAGGTGGATCAACAATATTAACTAACCAGTACCCCCAGAACTTGTATCTCTAGCTGCATATGTAGCAGAAGATGGCCTAGTCAGCCATCACTGGGAAGAGAGGCACCTTGGTATTGCAAACTTTATATGCCCCAGTACAGGGGAACACCAGGGTCAAGAAGCGGTAGTGGGTGGGTAGGAGAGCAGGGCAGGAGGAGGGTATAGGGAACTTTTGGGGTAGCATTTGAAATGTATATAAAGAAAATATCTAATAAAAAAAGAACTGAGGAAAAAAAGAGGTCTCTATATAAAGGGATCGTCTAAATAGCATCATTTTGCAGAATGAGATTAAGAAATAAAAACACAGAGCAATGTATTTTCTTTCTGAAGCTCATTTTATTAAGACTATGATTTTGTTTGGAAAAAAATTCAATAAAATATTTCATTGTGATTAAGCCAAGGAAAGAATGAAAGGAAAATGTTGTGAACTGAGTTGGAGTCCCATGTGTGGTGAACTTTCAGATTAGATGTTGGCTTTATATCATAGAATTAAACTAGTCTGTGAGTATTAATACTTTTAAAATGATCTGGCATTCAAAAAATTTATGGAGGACTCCTCACATTTTACTCAGTTATGGACCTAGTAAACAGAACCAGTATTTAAGTAAAACAAGTAGCAGAGGAAACCGTGGGAGCAATGAACGTTTTTTAATCCACACCACTGGCTAACCCACATAGAGACACTACCTCCAGCCCATCACAGGGAGCCTGCCTGATGTATCTGTTTGAACCTCAGAATGTGTGCTTAGTGGCTGGTAAGAGACAAAAGGAGAGTATGATACCTGAGAGAGTTCTGACTTTCATGCCACTAATAACTATCATGAGACAATTTTGTTCATAATTAATGTTTTTATTGAAAATAATTTATCCAGCATACATATTATTAGGTTACATATGGCATTTTCAGACAAAATTTGGAAGGTTTCAAGAGATAGCTCAGATTCTGTTCCACAAATGTATAAGCCCGCAGAGCTCAGGGAGGGAAAACAAATGACTAAAGTAAGCCTTGATCCTTCTTCCTTGAAACACATCATTTTGAGATACTTATTTTCCTCTACTGTGGTGTGAGAATAGTAGTATAAGGAAAAGATGTATGGCTAAGATCAGGAAACTATAGTTCGTTCATAAATCCAGTCCTCTTCTTGTTTTTATTAATGAACTTTTAGCTTCACATAATTCATTATACACCCTAGGATGACCTTGAACTTGTGACTATCCTCTTGCCTCATCCTCCAAATGCTGGGAGCACAGGTCTGTGCCGCCATGATGGTTGATACTGTCAACTTGATAAGATCCAGAATCTTCTAGGAGACAAGCTTCTAGGCACAACTGTGAGGGACTGGTTAGCCTCTGGGAATGCTTCTTAGAGATCATGTTGAGATAGGTTACCTGAGATTGGAAAATCCACCCTAAAATTGGGAGGCACCATATTCTAGGCTTGAGACCTGGACTGTATAGAGAGAAAGCTAGGTGGACACCAGTTTCCTTTGTTCCCTCCTTCTGTTGAAAAGTTTTGTGTGCTCTATTTTTGCATTTGGAAAATAAATGTGTCATGTTTCTGTTTTTGTTCTCCTTACTCCCTGTATATATTTTCAATCTTATCTTTTAAGTGTGGTTGTTTTATAACAGGATACTTCGTCCGATAAATCTGTTACCCTTGGGTTTTGAGGATCTGATTTTTATAGCTCATTATTGCTCTCTTTACCAGTTTGGTACTTGTTTTTCCTTAAATGCCTGGTTGTATTGTTTTGTAAATACACCATATTTGAAGAGTTTATTTGTACAAGTAACTTGAAGCCCAAGATAAAGCGATTTTTTTCCCTCTTCCCTCTTCCCAGGTATATAAAGAAACAAAAGTCCAGAGATACCTTCATCCAAATCAAGGTTTCAAATGCTATGTACCATGGAAACCATGTCACAAAAATCTGAATGAGAACATTGATTTTAACATCTGATTTACTGTGAAGAGATTCTTCTATCCTATGCTTCATTTTATATGTCTAGACTGTCTTTAAAATGACCCAGTGACTCCAATTTTTGCTGTTTCTCTATGTCAGGGGATAGAGACTGACACATAGTCAACCTACAGAAGCCACACCTTTGAAGAAAGCAAGTTACATTCTTCTAGAAAGTATACACAGCGCCTCAGTTAGGCTGGCAGCTCATGGACCCTTCCCTCCATGCTAGAGTACGGCCTGGCTTGATTGTGTGCATCCAGCTACAAATGCAGAGCGTTCATGAGTGTGGTTGTCCTGCAATGTCCAGAAGGTACAGTTTAACCTTGATTCTCCCTGACTTCTGGCTCTTACAGTCTTTCTACACTGTTTTCTATGATGGTTCCCGAGCCTTGGCAAGGGCCTGTGCTGAAGATGCTCCATTTGTGGCTGAGCACACCACAGCAACCTCTTTTCTGCTCTCCCAGCAGCTGTGAGCTCCTGCATTAACCACCACCCATTGCACAAGCAGCTTCTCTGATGAAGTCTGACTGAGAACTGTATTAATCTTTGGGTAGAGAGGAACAAATTTGGAGAGCAATTTGATACTGTGTCCAGGTCAAGACTTTTAAACCTTTATCCTCCTCTTTTAACTGAGCCCAGAAAAATGTAAATTCAAATGTGTTGGGACTGACCAATGCCCTCAAGGCCAAAACAGTTTCCCCTGTTCCTACACTCATGTCACACCAGTATTGTTCTGGTAATTCCTTACTCTCCTATTAGATATGTTTATGTCTTGAAATTATAATTATGTATGCTTTATATCAACATACTTGAATATTTATGTGAATACATATATAAATATAATGCGCTAGCAGCTCTAAGTTTAGTGTATTATCAAATAAAAGCCCAATATAAGAAACTAGAACCTGACCAACTTCAACCCTCTCATTGTATAGATCAGGAAATATGAAGTTGATTGTGGAATGCTACACAAACAGCCCGTTGTAATATCAAGACAGCCATTCAGCTTCTCTGACTTCTGAACTCAACTTCTTTCTAACTCTCCTGTCTCCACAAATATCAGTGACACACAGCTAAGTGAGTAACTGGGTTTCTTGAAAAACACATAGCAATAATTATATTTTCTGTTTTCTATGATGTAAATATGCTATACGATTTCAAGCAGCCAACTTGATAAACAAACTCAGAATTTGAGAATTGTCCATTGTAGGAGCTTGTAAAGCCTGGCTCCTACATCCCTCGTCCAATTAAGAGAGAATTTTGAGTATCTTTATATGTCCGGCTTTTTAGATCCTTTTGGTTTAGTTTTTACAACAAAGTTGTAAAGCTGATATTAGAATCCTGATTCCATAAGTGATAAACTCTCAGGAGTCAGAAAGGTAAAGTTCCCCACTTAAAATCTCACAGTTAGCCGTTTGCTGAATCTATATTTAAACCCAGGTCTTGTGTGTGTGCATATGTATATGTGTGTGTGTGTGTGTGCCTGTGTGTTTGTGTGTACAGGTACATCTGGAGCTATGTTCGGAGATAGATGCGTCTAGATGGA
This sequence comes from Mus musculus, assembly GCF_000001635.26. NCBI lineage: Eukaryota > Metazoa > Chordata > Mammalia > Rodentia > Muridae > Mus > Mus musculus. Next base: position 10,408,543 of record NC_000070.6, on the reverse strand, counting down.
ATCCAGAGGACAACCTTGGGTATTATTTTCAGGAACGCCATCTTCCTTTTTGACATAGTGTCTCTCCTTGGTGAAGAATCTCTCCTTGGCTCAAAGTTCACCAGTTAGGCTAGACTGACTGGCCAGTGAATAGCAAGGATCGCACTGTCTCTGACTGACTATTTTGAGCTGGAATTAAAGAGTCTTTCCCCCCCACACTTCGCATGAAGATGTGAGTGGTGACTGAACTTTGATTCCTTTGTTTGCATGTCAAGTGCTTTATTGAGTGAACAATTCTTCCAGCCCCAGCAATTCATAACTTTGCAATTAAAAATAGCACCTTTTCCTGCTGAGTGACAATATTCTCAGTTAACCAGAGGCCTTCTGGGAAATCTCTATCACCCCCAACACTCCTTTTCCTCTTATTTTCCTGTAGCTCTTTCACTGTCTCACAAAGTGAAATCCAATAGTCTATTTCTCTGTTATTTCCCATCTAGAGATCATGTGCTGCAGGAAAATCGGCCTGCATTTTGTTGTGCTTAGCTCTATTCTAAGAATCCTACACTGCATCTAACACACAATAAACATTAAAGATGCTATGATTTGTATCCATGCTAGATAAAAATATTTCATGTTACTTAGGAAAAAAGAAAAGAAAGAAATTTACCTGGAAATGGCTTCTGTCCTAAAGAAATTCCCTAATTTCCAAAGAATGCTATGAATGTTGGAACTCCCCCCCACCCCCGCCAGCAAATACATTAATAAATGAGAAGATTAACATGGAGTAACAAATCCTATGGTATTCCTTAGAGCTGAGAAAACAAAGTCGCCTAACTGTGAGGATGATTCCCTATCTAGACCCTCATTGCCCTGTGCTTTGCATCTTGTAAGTGATGTCTGCACTGAGAAGGAAGGAGCATATTTTAAAGTGACAAGCAGACACTCTAGCATTCTCCAGTGGTCCTCCCACTTCCAGATGCAGAGGATGCCCCCTCTGACCTATTTGGAGACCTAGTTAGCACATCTATTTCTAAGGAGAGAATTAAGTTCCCACTGCCCTACTCCCAGCTGCAAATTCCTAGTCCTGTTCCGCCCCTTTCAGTAATGATTTAATATAAATACATTTAAAATAATAATCATGTCCTCCCTCTATCCTCCCCTTCACAGCTGCAGCTTCTTGCCTTAAATCGTAACTGGACTGTGACTAATACATGGGTTTGAAGAAGTTGCCATCTCTCCCTTTACTTTTCTCTTTTGCAGCTCTATTTTTCTCACTTTAGTAATCTGTTCTCTCTCTGTCTCTCTCTGTCTCTCTGTCTCTCTGTCTCTCTGTCTCTCTGTCTCTCTCTCTCTCTCTCTCTCTCTCTCTCTCTCGTTCTAGACTCGCAGAAACGTTGACAAATGGACCTTGCGCTGGATAGATGGTTCAGTGATTGGGTGCATTTGCTGCTGTTACAGAGGCTCCAGGTCCAGTTTCCAGTACCCACGTGTTAGCTCACAACCATCTGTAACTCCAGTTCCAGGTGATTTGACTTCCTTGGTCACCAGGCACACACAGGGAATACACGCATATGTGAAAGCAAAGTGTTCATATACTTCAAACAAGTCTAAAAAATTTAAACACTGGATCTTATATTTTGGGTATTTCAGAGTCATAGCAGTGTCTTCATTCTGTGGTTTCATCTCAGATCCAGAAAAATTCTTTGAATAGATTATATAACATGGGTTTAAAAAAATTCATGTTGGCTAAACCCTACTGACTTCACATTGCTTTTTGTGTTATTAAAGATGAGTTTTCTTCTTGATTCTGAAGTGGGGCAAAGTGAATTGCATGGACTCCTGGGTACTTCATATTATACTCACAGCTACTGGAGCATTCTCCTTTTTATGTATTAGTTTATGATAGGACATTTAGTTTCAGGTTTCCTTGGGTCACATTTTTAATTAAAGTAAAACTCATATCACACAAAATTGACCCTTGTAAAACTAAAGAGCTTTTAGTACATTGATAGCATTTTGAAACCATCACATACTTTAGCATGCTCCATTTTTTTTTTTTTATCACCATGAAAGGGGCCCTGGGTTCTTTGAGCAATCATTCTCTCATTTCCCTCTTAGACCCTGAAAACCACTGCTCTTCTGTTTCTACCTAAGAGTTGTTCATGTATTTTGGATAGCTTTGTCAACTATACTATTAATTTGAAGAAATTTCACGGTGTAATTCATTCTGCAGCTGAGTGGTAAAGTATCTGTCACAAGTATCTGTCAACAGAAAGGGATGAGAACATTGAAGTCTCCTGGAGAATGTCTTAATGACTAATTAAATGCATGGAGTCCTGAACCTAGATCTGACACAGCTTAGATGTTTTTGAAATTCAGCTTTAATGTATGACAATTTGTACAGCGTAAAGAAAAAAAAATTCAACTCCAGCTGGTTGGTCCCAACTGAAAACTCAACAATAACCATGAGGTGAAGTTGTTTGATGAAGCCAGTTTACAGCATGGAAGAAGGTGTCAGAACACATATTAACATGGGACAGAGACCAGGAGAACACAGATTAACATGGGACAGAGACCAGGGGAGTTGGGACCAGATGCACCAAAAAACTTCTAAAAACTAGTACAGAGATTTTATAATAGTTCTATGTCTGTGCAAATCAAGAAAGATGGTGAAGATGTTTAGAAGTGTATAATTCCTCTAGTGTTACCTGTAATTTTGTGTTCTTCTTCATGTTGGTTCATTCTGGAAGTGCATAAAGTTATGGTAAGGGCCAGGCTTTTGTTTTTTCCTCAAGTGTGTTTTCCTTGTATCTTCTGGAACATTAGTGACAGAGGATGCTCATAGATGCTATGTAAAATGTCTTTTATAACTAGCTCACTCATTTTCACATTCCTTTTCTCAATAGTTGTTTATTGAATTCCTCTAACTTACTGAGCACCATACTGCTAACAAGGATATAACACAACAGAAAGAAACAAGGTTGCAAATTGCAACGATTTTTCTATTGACAAGTCCTCATATAGACTCAATTTAATAAGAAAATATTTTGATGTTTCAAGAGAGACGAGATTTTCTTTAATAAAGCTTTGACTGTATGGAGCAGCTTTTGGGGAGGGAAGGAAGTGTTGTGTGTTTATGTAACATGCATGTGAGTGCATGAAGAACAGTACACGAGTCCATGTGTACATGAAACACATGGAGGTCAGAGGACAACTGAAACTATTATGCTCTGGAATCCTGCCCAGCTCCTTTGAGACAGACCCTTTTATTGGCACAGAGCTCATCCACTGGGCTAGGCCAGCTGCTCAGGGAGCTCCAGGAATCCTCCCATCTCTGCCTCCCTAGAGCTGTAATTACAAGTATGGACAATTACAAGTATGGGTTCTGAGATTAAAACTCAGATTTTCATGTTTGGGAGGCAAGTGTTTTGCCTACTGAGCTAGCTCTCCCAGTCCTGAGATATATATATTCTGTCACTGTTACATACTAATTGCCCACTAGGTTCCCATTATTATATTCTGTAGATTGTCTTTTTATCTTCTAGGAATCATAACCTCTTTTGAGGACATGACTTCAGTGACCAACACAAGCTACCTCTTAAAGACTAGACTTTTCCCTAGCCTAGGAATAGTACCACTCTAGAAGATAATCTTTAGCACATGGGACTTGAGGGACATTTCAAATGCAATGTATACTTAGCTCAGACTAAGCCTGGCTTCTTAAACAGCTCTGGCTACATTATGCTTTCTTTCCTCCTAGGAGATGGAGTGTAATTTAGCAATTGTTCCTCCGCTGATTTATCAGGAAAGACCACAGACTTTTACTCACCCACAAAGCCTGCAGCTGATTCCAGGAATGTGCAGGAGGCGCTGCCGTGCTCTGAGCCTTTTCAAAAGATAAAACTTAGGCAAAGGAAATCCAGGAGATAACAGCAGTGAGGGAAGCCCAGCACCCTGTTTCCTACTGATTTCTAGAGGAGGCTCATTCCCAATCTGGGTAGATGCCTTCATTAGCACAACAGGCTTTTAGTTGAACAAGGTAATATCGAACGCCAAGAGGAGCAGGATTTTCAGATTACATGTACTTTAGCAGTGAAATTCAAAACCTTGGCAACTGTGCTCAGTGGGTCAGACAGCATTGCCATGGTTTAAACTCACCAAGTGAAGCTATTAAAACATGTGTTAAGACCCTAAGTTCAATTCCCAGCCCTAACACACACACACACACACACACACACACACACACACACACACACGCATACCACACGATGTTTGTACTACATAAGAGACCAATTAGTAGTACATAAGAGAAAAGAAGAAAAAGGTGATTTTAATATACTTAAATTAAATAAATTTAATATACTTAATCAAGTATACTTAATTTATAGGTATTGAGAGTTGGAGATATACCACAGAGGTACTCACACACAAACATCTGTCTTAGTTTCTTCCCTCCCTCCCTCCCTCCCTCCCTCCCTCCCTCCCTCCCTCCCTCCCTCCCTCCCTCCCTTCCTTCCTTCCTCCCTCCTTTTCTTGCTCCCTCCCTCCCTCCCCTCCCCCCTCTCTTTCTTCTTTCTTTTATTTTTGTCAAAGTTTTATTAGGATTTAATTTGGGGCAGGACTGCTCAGTTCCTGACTTAAAAAAACAAAACAAAACAAAACTATATGGCCAGAAAATTTCCAAAGATGCTTGAGACATAAGGATTTTGTGATTTAATAGTAATCCTGGTGTGGTACCACCTCTCTTCTTGTAACTCCCTTACTGTCAGTGACTACCTTGGGCAGGTGAGAAACATGATGCACAGGCAAGACTAAACACGGCACACAGAAGAAACCATGAAGAAGAGGCCATCCACCGTTCTACTAGCATATCTTATCCTTGGCATAAATTTTTATTTTTGCCAGGACACAAATTCATTCATTCAACAAGCATATAATTGACCATTTTCAAGGTCCGATGAACATCCAACTTCATACAAATTGTTTCAAGTTAAGTTTCACTCCAGCCTGTACTGTGGCCTAAACCAGCAGGAACTTTCTTCTACAGGAGCTCCATAGAGATTGTGCTACACTGTTTACTGCACATGGAGACATGCTTTCTTATGTAAAATATTCAAAAGCATACAACAACTCATCCAGTTCTCTTTTAAACTTCTGCTATATAATTTTTCTTTATCTGCTCAATCAAATGCATTGCTCCTTGGTCCCTAGTGGTCCTAACAGATGGTCGTGTGTCATGGACAAGAGGCTCATTATTATCATCCACTTCTTCAACAACTTAGTAATGTAAGTTAGAATTTGGTCAGACATTGTATTATCACCCTTGCTTCCTTTACCAGCTAGTTATTGTTCTGCACCATGAAATACCAAGAATCAAATTGTGGTTCTTCTTGGAACAACTCCCCAAATCCTTTTGCTCTGTTTGTGTCCTTGACCATAACATTCTTGAGCTTATTGTCATAGTTATTTAGTGAGGTTTGTGATACATGGACATTTCCTGTGCATGGAATGTGTGTTAAATGACCAGCTGGCTCTGAAGTACAAGAGCTGAATGTCTCAACTCAACTGAGTTTTTAAAAATTATTATCCTTTTGAGTAGGAGATTCTGCTATGGAAGTTTTGTAACATCACAGCTTCTATGTGGCCAGAATCGTCCTGACCAACTCAACTCTTTAGAAATCACAAATTGTGTAGATGATACTCAATACAAAGTAAGTGTAAAGAGTTTCCTGGTGGCAAATTATCCCTCACTGCAGTGGAGTGGCAGGTAATACAGTGACATAAAGGGATGCATAAAATGAAGGTACAGCATTAATATGGAGGGGTTTAGATTCTTTGGAATGTGTTGAGTTGTGTTGTGTTGTATTGTCCTGGCCAGTGTAACCATGGAATCACAGACTTGAGATTCCAAACAATCTTTACAAAGAGAATTCTCAGGACTTCTTGAAATCCACCAACATTTTCCATTTAGCACTTGTGAGGTTGTTGAGGAACTGTTCAAGGAGACAGAACATTTCCATGCCTGCTCAGTTCTATGAGCAGCTCCTATACCTGCTCTGTTACTTGGCCAATAATGCCAACATTGTGAATCAGCAACACGTTCTTCTGTGCCATGTTGGAAATCTGTGCCTTTTCCTGGGCTTCCTGTTGTTTCCTTTGAGAGAATGCACATTGTCCTAATTCAAGAATAAACAAATATTTTCTGTAAAGGAACTAAATATTTTGTGCTTTGAGGATAATACAACTGTATTATCTGTTGTGTTGTAACAAACTGTATAAACTGTTGTCTTTGTACATACAGCAGCCATAGAAATATGGTAATGTGTGGATGGGGCGGTTACAACAAGACTTTGTGATAAAAGGCGGTGACCGTGATTTGATTGTCAGATTCTACTTTGCCCACTCTGTTCTACATCTTAAAACACAATGAATTTTATTGTTTTCTCTGTGTATGACCTAGTTCCTTGCAGTGTTTTATGTTTTATTATTTGTATACCTGTGTTTTAGAGCTAATCTTACCATGTTTCCCAGGCTGATCTAAACTTCACCATTCTTTTGCTTCAGTTTTTTAAAATGCTGGAATCACGGATTGGTGAACCATACTCACCATTAATAACTTTTTCAAGGAACATTTCTATCTCAGCTGAAATGTCAGTTCAATTTATCTTTCTGAGGGAGGACTTCCATGACCACCCAAAGTAGATTGTCCCATTTATTCTTTCTTACATCACCTTGTTTAATGTTTTATAACATCCTTTTCTCTTTGAGTTCAGCAACATGTCAGCTTTCTTCTTCTTTCTTCTTCCTCCTCTCCTTCCTTCTTTCTCTCTCTTCTCTCTCTCCCTCTCTAATTATCTCTAAATATAATTTATTATATCTATTTAGGCAAAGTAGAATCTGACAATCAAATCACGGTCACCGCCTTTTATCACAAAGTCTTGTTGTAACCGCCCCATCCACACATTATCATATTTCTATGGCTGCTGTATGTACAAAGACAACAGTTTATACAGTTTGTTACAACACAACAGATAATACAGTTATTATCTAGTTATCTCTCCCTTTCCCATCTCCTTCCCCCTTCTCCTTCCCTCTCTCTCCCCCCTCCACATACTGAATGAAACTGTCACAAGAACAGAAGGCTTGTCTCCCCCCCCCCTTTGGTTTTTATTTATTGTTATTTTCTCAGGTCTGGGAACAATACCTGGCATACAGTAACTGTTTAATAAATACCTCAGAATTATAGCAAGTTGGACCATTTTTAGTAATGTTTTATGAGGCTGATAAGAAGAAACTCAATTTAGAACTGTTAACCTGACCAAACGTTATTTTTAGAAGGCAACTTTATAAGGAGTATCTCAGAAAGTGCTTCTAGTATATCATGGCCTCTCATATTTTCTGAATTAAAAAAATGTGGAAGCCAGAATACTGCCATGTAATTTATAAAAAACAATGAAATGAAATCCCCACAGCCCAAGATTTTGATAACTTTTAATTATGGATTTTATTTGTAGCAGATTTCTTGATTGGGTAAGAGTGCCTACAAATGGACTTTGGTTTAAAGATCTGAGATTACACTATTATGCTTGAATTCAGTTAGTAACAATTACTTTCATATCAGCAGGGAAGCACTTGCAACACTCAAGAGAGGCATTTCAGGACCTAGACCAGGCTAGCCCTACAGGACCGCAGCACTTTGACTCTTTTGCTGCTTCTTCTTGCTGCTCCTTCATTAGTTCTTTCTTGTGATGGAAAAGAAGCAATGACCTAGTTCAAGGACAACAGGAAAGGAAGGAGCCAAGCCAAAGGATTGCAGAGTCAACACCCGGCATGATTTCATTTACCACATCTAGTCCGTCAACCTTTTGGGAGATGTTTATATTTATCCCCTTCTCTCTTTTGTCACCAAGGAATTTCATTTCCCTCTTAAGTGGCTTTCCTGAGAGAGGAAGTGGGAAGGGAGGAATGGGACCCAAACCACCACGTTGGTTGTTCTTTTGGAGCCTGTCCTGCCCTCCTGTTTGAAGTTATGTCTGTGGCTTTGTTCTGCCTGTACCTGCTCTCTCTAGAGTAGGAGCTTGTAAAGTGGCAGAAGTCTGAACCTTTAGTAAACGTTTCTTCTTAAAATGAGTATACTGCTGTGAGAGCCATCTGTTCCAAAGGGGTCTAACTACTAACTGTTCCTCTGAAGCAGTATGCACAGGTCACAGGCATTTCCTGGATGGTGGTGGTGGTAGAGTGCCTACCAATCTTCCACCAGCACCATGCATTAATTATCCTGGCTATGAGGGAGCTCTCTTTAGGGTCTGGTCTTTAGGGTTCTCTTTAGGGTTTTTATTCACAGAGGACTTTATCATTCTATATACATGCCAACAAGCTGCTTTCTTCCATAGAAACCTGACTCCAGCACTGGACACCAGTGTCCAACTTCAGGTGTTTTTTTTAGGCTTTGCTATTTTCTAAGAAAAGACCAGAAGTTTTTGTGAATGAAGAGAAATAAAAGCATTGGAATGATCTCACAGCTTCTCACTCTCTCTTTTCAACCCGGTGAAGAACCAAGTCAGCTGTGGGGGTTGGGATAAGTCAGAGAAGGAAGAACAAGTTTTGTGTCTATTGTACCAGTGACCCAATGCACTTACAGGCAGAAAATGTTGAATTTAAGGATGTGGGGGAGGTCAGTGGCTCTGAGTCCTTTGACATGCAAATGTCCATCCAGTTGACTCTTGCCTTTTCACAGGTCATTCTTCCTGGCACAAATGACTTTAGCTATCTCTAAAACACCCTGATGTCTTTGTTACTTTTCTTTCTCAAGGTCATTTTACCAATTGCTTCATTGTGGAACTCATTCACACCCCTGAAATCTAATCACAGTTGGTTTTAAGTAGTTTTTTTTTTTTTTTTAATCTATGAACTTGGACTCTTTCAGTAACCTTGTTAGTTAGTTTTGCTGGCCCCTTACCTGGTTTCTGTTAAACAATTGATTGAATTGTACAGTGTCTATTTGAGTAAAATGCTAGATTTGAAATGCCACCAAGAATATTCTGTTTCTCAAATGCCTTGGTGGAGTGAAACAGCTTTTCTGAAGCCGTGGAGAACTGAGTTCTGAAGAAAATGGAGGCCAAGGTTTGCTGCTAACTTGATATTTAGAAACAACATTCAACTCCGACCAAGCTGCCAAAATGGAATTTTCTGCCTATATCCCAACTGCCAGTTCAGTTTATCCCAGGACATCTGGGGTCTACTTTGCCTTTCTTACTCTCTTTACAGCCCTGTTTTTCTACAGTTTCTAATTAAAATATCACCCAATAATGTGGTTGGGGAGCAAGCTCAATTAGTAAAGTAGTTGCTGTGTAAGCAAGAGGACCCAAATTCCACACCCAATGCCAGGGTTTAAACACAAACAAACAACAGCAGCAACCCCCAGACAAACAATGACAGAAACCCAAACAAAACAAAACCAAACATCAATGAACCCCTCCCCCCCCAAACAAAAACAAAACAAGCAAACAGCAACTCCTGGAAAAAAAGCAGAACAAACAACAGCAAAACACCCAAATGACAAACAAACAAACAAACAAACAAACAAACAAACAAACAAGCCAGTCATGGTTACACAAGTGTAAACAAACAAGCCAGTCATGGTTACACACTTGTCAATCCAGTGCTGGACAAGTGAAGGCAAAAAGGCTCCTGGGGCTTGCTGGAAAGCCAGTTTAGCCTAATTAGTGTGCTAGTGAGAGAACCTGTCTCTAAAGCAAGCTAGATGGCTCCTGAGAGGTGACACCTATGGATGAGCCACATCATGTGCACACATGTATACACATATGTGCATACATCACAAATTGCCTGCTGATGACCTTGTATATTTCTGACTCACCAGCATGTCCATCTCAACAAAAACAGGGAAATTCTCTGGTCACCTGCCAATGCCAACATGACTCAAGGTGATCTATATTATTTTCTGCAAGAGATTCTCTTTTTTAGTTGAACTTTGGTGACATGAGAGACTAGAATAAAGGAATTAAGATGGGGTAAGGTGGAGAAATCAAAATGGAGTTTTAGGCCTCAACAGGTAACATCTATGAAAAGTGAATGCAAGACTGCCAGAGAAAACAAGGAATTACCTCCATGAGGAGAAGAGCATGTGCACTTCTTAGGGAAAACAAAAGCATCGCTAAGAACTCTAAGTCTTTTGAGTTGTGAAACCAGCCTTGTGCTGACTTTTTCTCCCAAGACACATACTGTACATACTATTTCTAGTATTTTTCACAGAGACCTCACTGACCTTGGCAACTGACCAGTTTACACAGAATGTACTTGAAATTTCAGGTTCATAATTATACAAAGGATCTCATCCAGCACACACCCAGTTGGTCTTCTCGGAGGTTTTGGTTGACCATAGAGGAAAATGAGCCTCTCTGGTATTTTTCCTTCAAATATCCACTCATTACACTTTAGTTAACCATTGAAGTTGAGGTGTTTTTAAAAAAATGTTAGTGTTCTGAGTGACTTGAGCACAAACTCAAAGTTTTCTTTTTCTAGTTATTTTTTATTTTTCATGGTTAATAGTTTCCTTGCAGTCGTGCACATAACTTGGCAGAAGGTTGCCATGGTGAGACACCAAGTAGCATCTCAAATTTATTGGACTGCATTCTTGGTTTTGAGTGTTTATATGGAAATCCACTTGTTAGAGGCATGAAGAGGCCATGAAAACCCTGATTATAACGTTAAGACAATGTCAGAGTAATACGGCAACCACAAACTGTCTCTTTTGTGCAGGCTTTTGATTTCTCTGGGTTGTTTTCAGAGTTGTCTCTAGTCTCATCTGTGAAAGGCAAGAAGTGTTTGGCTCAGGAGCAGAAGCTGGGAGAAACCTCACCATGCTCTATCAGCGCACCACCATCATTGCCTTCCAGGTAGGAGTGATAGGCTCTGCCCCCTTTCTCTGGACTTGTGTCCACAGCTCCCAGGGATCTACCTTTGCACCCCCTGTCTGTCCCTTCCTCTAATTTCTCACCCTGAGATCTGCTCTTGGCTGCCAGTAGGCAGTGTTGATGCCAGCTTTCTCTTTCTCACTCAGGTGGCCAAAGGCCAGAATTTCAACACAAAACCTTTCCCAGAGCCCCACTTCACCTCAGCCCACATCAAAGCTTTTGTAGTGTGAGTTGCTTGCATGAGAGGAGCCTCCAAGTATACAGAAGTGCTACAGAGAGATGCTTTCTTTGTTCCATGCTGCTATCTCAATGACTTATGGCTTGTTAAGAGGATATTAGGGGAATTCAGTAAAGTTTGCTCCCAGCTCTCTGCTTCTGGTACCTACCAGTTCATGTTTATACTCAGTTGCTCAGATATTTATCACATTTTTTGTTTTTATAGCTGATTCCTGCCACCTATTCTGTAAAATGTTAACACCTTAGCCCCATGCTCCAATTCTTCAGTTGTACTATGCTAAAAATATAAAGAAAATGGTTGACAAAATTTTATAGTCATCAAGTCCATTCTCCTGAAGTCTCAACAAATTCAAAACAGTGAATTATTTGTCTAGTCTTACAGATAAAAATGGGAAAGTTCAAAATGGAGGCCAGACGTTAAGTTCTTGTCTAAGGCTTCTTTTCTCCAAAACTATATGTTTCCTAATTATAATGCTATGAAAATAATATGTAAAATATATTATTTTTTCTTGAAGTATGTATCTACATATGATGATCTAATGACTGACAACTTGAAGCATAATTTTATATTGAGTGAAACCAAGCAGTCAGGTCTTAGACTTTAGGGTTGGAGAGGATGTGTTGGGATTCAAACCATCATTCATTATCTGCCCACACACTTGAATGAGTTATTTAGCCTCTCTGGTACTCAACATGTCCACTGGAGAGATAGAGTTATTTTCTTAAAAGATGCTCTTAAAATACTGTTATGAGATCTCTCCAGTCATCTTTAAATCATTCTGTGATGCCTGACTAGCTCTGGTAACCTCTGAGATGATTTTGTCACCACCCTGGGCATCTTTTTTGCATTTGTTACTTTCATATTTCTGTGATCAAAGTTCTTGGCAGAAACAACTTGGGGAAGGAAAGGTTTGTGCTATCTCATGATTTTATATTTCACTGTGCATGGGGAAGCATTGTTGGAGTAGCTCCATTCACAGCATGATGGTAGAGGCTGTTCATATCCTGATAGAGCAGGAAGCACATAGAGATAGAAGCAGGAGCGAGAGTCACCCTCAAAATCACATTTAGTGACTTCCTACCTCTGCTAGCTTGGCCCTATCTCCTAAAAGTCTTGTAAGCCCTCATAATAGCACCCGTGGTTGTCTATTCTGGTGGCTGTTATTTCTGACTTGAATTGTAACAATCTTCTGCTGGCTCTAATGGCTTATGTCAATTATAGACTGTTGCGGGAAATATTTTTTAAAAAGTCACCATCCCGTGCTATACCCAGCTACTCTCTGCCCCAGCTGTCTCGGTCTTGCTGCCTCCATGGCTAGCCCCATTTAGCAACCAATTGTGATCTTCTCAGCTCTGGTTTGCCTGCCTCAGAACCACTTCTACCTTCTCAGCCATCTACCCGCTGCAGCTAGTTGTCATAAATCCCCTTAACCCACTAAATCAAAACTCTAGAAGCTTATAATTGATCAGTCAGATTTATATATATACCAACAAATTCTCAGTTCACAAGATGCCCACATAATAATTTTAGAGCCAGTTAGTAGTGATACAAGTTGCCCACATAGATTAGACAAGTTATTCCAATTATTCTATCCTTTTATGATATTCATAGCTACCTGTGACTAATAAAAGCCATGTGGAATCTGTATCATCTTTCTCTTCCTCCATTTTCCTTCCTTCTTTCTCCTCCTTGTCCTCTCTCCTCTGTCTCTGAAACACTTAACTCCACCTCCCTTTCCCCTGTCCAATCACAGGCTTCTTCTTGTATTAATATTTAACTTAATTGGGGGAAAATTCTGCTACAATAGACTGTTTAAAAGTCTAAGTCCAGATTTTTGGTGGAGAGTTGAAGGAATCTATTTAACTGTGAGCCCCTGTAAAATGAAAAAGAAAAGTACTGATTTCTAATACACAGTGGCACAAAATAAGTATTTTCATTCTGGAAGATCATCAAGGCAGAAAAGAAAGACTGGAATAAAGCAAAGCTGAAACCAAGCAAGGTATTAAATCTTATAGTTGTGTGGTTGCTATTCAGGTCATATGGTGACATAATGTGAACTCCAAAAAAGGCTTGAGTGAACCAACCACTATGGTCCTGCTGTTTGTAACCTGCATGGTCTGCTGGGATAGTTCCACCTAATTTTTATAGTTTTCCTCAGTGGGTATCTTGCATTCCTGATATGTCTATCATCCTAGGTGTTGTGTTTATAAAAAGATAAAGAGAAAAGAAATATGTTTGGTGGATGTGTAGTCAGGTATGGGGAAAGGGGATGCCTTGGTGGGCCCATGCTGAGGCATCCCTTCCTCCTGAGCAACCAGCCACACCACAGTATATTATAGAATAGAGTTTATTCAGGGCATGGGGAGGGTAGGAGAGAGAGAGAGAGAGAGAGAGAGAGAGAGAGAGAGAGAGAGAGAGAGAGAGAGGGAGAGAGAGAGAGAGGGAGAGAGAGAAAGAGAGAAAGAGAGAGAGGTAGAGGAAGGGATGCTGGCCATGAGCACTTGGAAAGAGAGGGTGTGGGGGAATGGAGAGAGAAAAGGAAGGGAGAGGACAGAGCAGGAGCAAGAAGACAAGAGCAAGAGAGAGCCGAGGGGGCAAGTAGCCCCTTTTATAGTGAATCAGGCAAACCTGGCTACTGCCAGGCAACTGTGGGGCAAAGCCTAGACAAAATGCTAACACGAGGTCTCCATTTCAACTTAGGCTTCACCCTCAGATCTTTGTGAAGAGCTCTTTTAAGGGCTTTTTACAGATTCTGACTTGGTGTGTATTGTCTGATGATTTTTGCATTTCTCAAAAAAAAAACTTTACAGAAGCCACCATGCTTTTGTTATGAATACCTGTAAAACAGCATCATGTCAAAGGCACAAACGTTTGCTATCAGTTTAACAGTAGTTGGGTCTTCTTGGACAAAAGAGCTACAGGAGACTCTGAGTACCTGAGTGGCTGAACCTAGGAAAGCATTTCCAAAGGTGACTCGTTTTTAGTACAACATTCAGATAGCACTTGACTTTCAAAGGGAAGCCTTTAAGTTGAGTTTGTGTTATTATACTTCAGAGCCTTTGACATATGGGTATCATAATGTCTTAGTTAGGGTTTTAATTGCCATGAAGAGACACCATGACCAAGGCAACTCTTATAAAGGAAAACATTTAATTGGGGCTGGCTTATACTTTCAGAGGTTCAGTTCATGATGAGAGGCATGGCAGTGTCCAGGCAGACATGGTGCTGGAAGTGGGTCTGAGATCCAAAGGCAGCCAAGAGGAGGCTTTGTTCCTCACTAGACATATCTTGAGCATAGGAGACCTCAAATCCTGCCCTCACAGTGAAATACTTCCTCTAGCAAAGCCTCATCCCCTCCAACAAGGCCATGCCTCCTAATCGTTCCATTTTCCACAGGTCAAGCATTCAAACACATGAGTCTCTGAGGGGCCAAACCTACTGAAACATACTTCCCAACTCATGAAACACCGTCAAATCACCACTCTGAATGAATCAGTAACAGTTGCTTGGCTTCTTTTTAATTTGTTTTGCATCCATGGCTTCTTTATTCATGGGTTTAAGTTCATCTTTTTCCCTTTCTGGCTATTTTAAACATTTTACCACATACTTCTGCTCTGTGTTTTGCTCACATTAAACTTGACTTAAAGCAGCCGCTGATAATCAAGCCAAACACTAACTGTTATGCTGCCTTGAAACTTCCTCTGCCAAATTAGTTTGTTACAGTTGAATTTAGTGTCATCAAAAATTTTAGGACATGAGCAAATTGAAGACATGTTCTTCACCAGGATGCAACATGAATGATCTTAGGTCCGATTCTGAAAGGAGTTCTTCCTTGCTCTGAAGCCTCACAAGTACAGTCTTTGCAGTTTACAAATTCTGTTGGCATTCCCACCAGAATTGCCCACCAATTTCTTCTTACAATAGTCTAAGTCTTCTGAGGCTCACATTTTCAAACTAGTTCCAAAGGCCCAAGAACAACATTTTGCCAAACATACTTCCCTGGCATCAATTTTCTGTATAAGTTATTTTCATAGCACTGTGACAAGCCACCTACACAGAAACAATTTAAAGGAAGAAAGAGTTGCTTTGGCTAGTGGCTCCAAGGTCTTAAGAGCCATAGCAGGGGGGAAGGTGAGCTGGGATAGCTCAGTCTACATAGTGACGGGAGGAATATGTGGTAGAAGCTTTTTATAGCACTGCAGATGAAAAATATATTCCTGCTGTTTTCAGTTCCCAAGTTTCTGATCATTTGGTGTATAGCAATTTCCTCTTAATTGAAACATTCTATCCAGGGAAGAGAGAGGTTTTTGAGACTTAGGAAATAAATATTCACTAGGGAGAGTCACAAGACCCTACCCAAGAATATAGAAACAACATACACACAAAGTATTGTTACACAGTCATTCCACCCAATAATGCTCTCTTATTCCTCTCTATATTCTGACTGAACTTCATTTTCTTTCCATCTTGTCACCCTATTAACTTTCATTCCTTTTTGTTTTATAGGTAATGACAGCATCTGGAAGTTCATGATTATGATGGCCACACCATATCAGAAAATAACTCACAGTACTCTTCCCTGTTTGCCATCTTTTATAGTCTTTCTTCCCACTTTTCTCTGATGCTCCTGAGGGAGGGAATGATACAGATGTCAGAGGCGCTTATTCTCAGCATTTTGAACAGTTGTGTGTCTTTGAAATAGACATTATCCATTACCAAAAGAAACTTTCCTGAGCAAGACAGCACTAGTCTATGGGTTTAACTATAGATACTTAGAAGGTAGTTAGGTCTACTTGTCCACTTAGCAAAACATCAGTAGTAGTTTGTCTCCCAGGGCCTGTAACTTCTCCAGCTATAGTTTATTTTTATTTATCTTTAACCTTTTTTACTTTTTTTTTTAGTATAAACCTGTGGATCAGGCTTCATATTCATTGAGAAAATACTTGGTTACCCTCCAAACAGCCACACGATTATTGCACCAGTGAGCATATCTTGCCTAGGTCATTACTGCAGCACTCTGAGCTCATGGCTGGGCAAAACAGTTAATGGTTTCTTTCTCTCAGCAGCCTGCACAGTATTTTCTGGCACTATGAATTCTGGCCAGTAGGGAGGAAGTTTCTAGATCTATGCAGCTTGATTTCCCTATCTTGTATTCAATGTGTATGCAGTACCTTCATCAAGAGAGTATCACCATCTAGTTCTGGTGGGCAACCAAGAGCAATAGAAATAGCCTGTATGATTTTGTAGGTGCTATGGAGGTTGTCTGGCCAAAAAGGAAGAAATTTCTTCAACGTGTGGCTGGTTTGCCATCACTTCTGCTTGGTGATTGCCAGAGACACCCAAGATGCAACATCAGTATCCACAGAAGCCAGCTGATTTGGACCTAGAGCATAAAGATGTTCAATACAGTGAAGGATGGAAAGATTTGGATCTTTACTCAGCTCCTACATGGTTCCTGGGTGCTCAAACAAGACTCACAATAGCCATTTGCTCAACCCCTTTCTGGTATGGTCCATTCTCTATTCTCCTTATTGTCTTATTTATTTCAAAGACCTCTTTGTTCCATTTAGGGCACCTCTGTCTAACAGGCAGTCAATGTTCTGCTGACCTGCTCTCTCATTAGTTCTCACAAACATTTTATCTAATGTGGGAATCCTTTTGATTCTCCAAAAACCGAGGCTATTGTCAGCAGGGCAAATAAAAGCTCTTTGACTTTTCTCCTTGTTCCATTTGTTCTTTGAGTTCAAGATTCAAAAACAGATAGCTGCTTGCATTCAGAAAGCCGAAGTGGGAAATTATTGGGACAATATCCATTACATTTCTAAGAATGTTCTTTGTATTACATTAAAATATATTTTATGATTAACCCATAATTCTCAAGTCTTGTTTTCCAAACCAATGCAACAAGTCCCAGTCATACATGGTGCACGGGTGACCTGTAGACTACATAGACTAAAGACTGTAGACTGGTGAGGTTCTAGATGTTACTTCCTTAAAATAGGAATGGTGTTTATCTCAGTAACTCAGGACAACAACAAGCATATCTGAGTTCTTTATAATGCTTCCCAGTGTCTCTGGAGTTCCTGGGCCTACATCCATGGACCATGACCCTTGTCAGGACAAGCATCTGTTTCCTCTTTCCATGAAAGATAAATAGAATTTGGGGTCAGCCTCAGCATTCTGAGCAGGTTGTGAGAGTCAGTGGGAAACAAAGATGAGTGATACCCAGCACACAACTTCTAAGAAAGGCAAACCTCTGCCGTTGTAGTTTTCATCTGCTTATCACATGAACTTCAGACAGCTGCCTGTCCCAGAATTCTGATATGAGACATCTGTCTGTGGACCTCCAGGAGCATAGCTCTCCTCTGCTCTGAGATGGGTGTCTCTGGCACATGGATGATGGAAGCAGTTCAACAGTTGCTTGATGATGAAACTGCGTGGGGTGTGGGGTGTGCTGTACCTTTCCCAACATCGCAACATTGTCTTTCATGCTTCTTGAAAGTGCTCCCTTGCAATCAAGCAGAAAGATCTCTCTCTCTCTCTCTCTCTCTCTCTCTCTCTCTCTCTCTCTCTCTCTCTCACACACACACACACACACACACACACACACAAACACACACTTAGGCCACATGAGGCCCTTGAGGCCCATTTCCTTCACAAGGTTAAGCTCTGAGGCAGGCACAGGCTGGGGCTGGGGAGTACAGCAACTGTGGTTTGCAGAGTGAGAGAACCATCCTTTACAAGGTCCTCTGACCTTCTCTGGTATTTCAGAGTATGCCATTTTATCTGACAGAGCAAATGCATGAATGTGAAGGAGAAAACTCCATTCGGGTGTGTTATGGAGGTCACTCTGTCCCAGGTTTACAGGGCAAGCATTTCACATTCAAACAGATTCTTGACTTTACTATAAAAGCCTTTTATTAAAGTAAAAATCAGTGTTCTTTTTTTATAAATTGTGTAGACAGGTTTGGGCAGCAGTTGTCTCCCTAATCCTTCTCAGACTTATTTAATCTTTGGGGAGTTTTGCTTCCAGAGATAAATCCAGAAGGTTCTTCCGTTTGATGTCTGACAGGTTGCTGAGAACACAGACAATGGAAAAATGTAAGAGCTTTTCTGTGTGCCTTTCCTGACACACTAATCCTTCAGTCACTTTCTTTTCTGTCATAGGCACCAAATTTTATTTTCAAATGTTTCAGTGCTTCCCTTTAAATGGATGCTGTATTTTTTTCTCAACATAAAATACTTTTATGATCCATCAACCTCAACCTCCTCCACTTAAAATGAAACCATCATTTGTATTACATAACCAGAGAGTGAGTATGTGCTGTGTGGTGCAGTACATCAACTATGATGTATCCAAGGCTATCACATTTTGCTTAGAGCCTTTAAAGCCTTCAGCTGCAGGAAAACAGTGCTATAAATCAATGCCATAAAACACAGTTGCACGGGGTGGTGCGCTAGATGAGAAAAGAGGTAGTGGTCAGAACAGTCACATGTAACTGCAATCTTTTTTTTTTAGGTTATTTTTTATTAGATTTTTTTTCTTTATTTACATTTCAAATGCTATCCCCATTTCTCATTTCCCCCATGAAAATCCTCTATC
The DNA here is from genome assembly GCF_000001635.26 of Mus musculus. Taxonomy (NCBI): domain Eukaryota; kingdom Metazoa; phylum Chordata; class Mammalia; order Rodentia; family Muridae; genus Mus; species Mus musculus. Next base: position 10,389,789 of record NC_000070.6, on the reverse strand, counting down.
CCCTCCCCCTGCTCCACAACCCACACACTCCTACTTCCTGGCCCTGGCATTATACTGGGGCATAGAATCTTCACAGGACCAAGGGCCTCTCCTCCCACTGATGACCGACTAGGCCATCTTCTTCTACATATAGAGCTAGAGCCATGAGTCCCACCATGTGATTTCTTTGATTGGTGGTTTAGTCTCAGAGAGCTCTGGAGGTACTGGTTAGTTCATATTGTTGTTCCACCTATGGGGCTGCAAACCCCTTTAGCTCCTTGGTTATTTTCTCGAGCTCTTTCTAATGGATGACTGTGAACATCCACTTCTGTATTTGTCAGGCACTGGCAGAGCCTCCCAGGAGACAGCTATATCAGGCTCTTGTCTGCAAAATCTTGTTGGCATCTAGAATAGTGTCTGGCTTTGGTGGTTGTTTATGGGATGGATCCCCAGGTAGGGCAGTCTCTGGATGGTCATTCCTTCAGTCTCTGCTCCGAACTTTGTTTCTATAACTCCTTCCATGGGTATTTTGTTCCCCCTTCTAAGAAGGATGGAAGTATCCACACTTTGGTCTTCCTTCTTCTTGAATTTCATGTGTTTTGGGAATTGTATTTTGGTTATTCTGAGATTCTGGGCTAATATCTACTTATCAGTGAGTGCATACCATGTGTGTTCTTTTGTGATTGTGTTAACTCAGGATGATATCCTTCAGATCCATCCATTTGTCTAAGAAATTCATAAATTCATTGTTTTCGTTAGCTGAGTAGTACTCCTTTGTGTAAATGTATCGCATTTTCTGTATCCATTTCTCTGTTAAAGGACTTCGGGGTTCTTTCCAGCTTCCAATCTTAAGCAGGAAGAAGCTGATCTCAACCAGTCACCTCTGGTGACATTTTCACACAAGGGAGCAATACAAAACTAGATTAAAAAGTGAATGAAGGCAACTACATTGAGATCTCAAGGGTGTAGCATGCCTGTTTTGTCTTGCCTTAACAAGACTTGCATAGTGGAAACTAGCATAAATGGAAAACATATCCCAAGGCCCTGGCTTCAACCAGTTAATGGCTGGAGAGAGAGAGAGAGAGAGAGAGAGAGAGAGAGAGAGAGAGAGAGAGAGAGAGAGAGAGAGAATCTATTAATCTATTTTCTCTGGGACTGAGACATCTAATAGGTTATTCAAGCTCAAGGACTTAGGTGTAAATTCATCACATACAGACAGCAGTAAATAGATGTGTGTGTGTGTGTATGTGTGAGTGTGTGTAGCAATAATAATTATAGAAGAATGTGTGAGTTCCTGTAAGTGTCATAGCTGGCAGAGAAATCATCCAAAGAGAAGAATGAAACTCTGTTCAACCTGACTTGGTTAGACAAGTTCAGTCTTCTAGAGTCTTACACCAGGCTCTTATTTTAGCCATATTTACACACAGTATAACTTTGGAAAAAAGTTTCCTGGTGACAATTAATGTAGTCCCATGTGTACAGTAAAGCTTAAGACCTGTTTATATTGAAACTCCACTAAGTACATATGACTTCTTCCACAAAGATGAGTTCTGTTGACTCAGAGACAATGCTTAAGATAAGGGACTAGGGAGGATGACTGAGGTAAACATAATATCTGTGGAGTCATGATTGGCCTGGACCTAACCAACATTTTTTAGACTGTTGTAAAGTACAGGTGGCATTTGGCATAAGGATGGGTTTAATGGACCAAGAATCAATGTTTAAGATTTACAAAAGGGTATGGGATAAACAAACATTATAGTCTGGGGGAGTTGGGTGAAGCCTGGCCCTACAGATAGCAAAATATCATCATGTCATAAACTATATCCTTTCCTAGTGTTCCTGGTAGAAGACTGGTAAACCTCTCCTTCCTTTGAAGAGATAAGACTCTGTAACTCCCAGATTTCCCTAGTGCTTATCTGTGTGCATAAGGACATCTTGTCTCTGATACCTTCCTATTTCTAAGATGTTTTATAGGTCGTAGTAGAACGCATTACCTCTATAGCAAATCTAATTAATACAGGTAAGTATCAGATAATTATAAGAATAGCTAGCAGAAGACCATGGTAAGGGAAAATCCATCTTAACCACAATGACCATTCAAAGATCACTTGAGAGATTTTTATCTATCTCCTTGTACAAATTGTTAATTTGACCATCAATAGTATGAGAAAAATCTGACTCATTGCAGCAACATATGATAAGAAATTATTGACAACCAAGATTATGCTTGAGCAACAAATAATTTATAGTAGATCTAGTTTTAAAAATTGTGGTTCTTGACTCACTGATCTCTTGATCAATTTTTTGCCAATATTAGTAGTTTTACTAATCATCCCATCATCTTTGAAACTTCTCTTTGTATTCCAGTAACCATTCTTGGGATAGGCAATCAAAAAAACAACAACCAGTCCTTAGCATGGCAAAATAATTTAATACCAACTCCTACTACACATGTGCCCTTCTATCTCCCCTAACAAAAGACTTTTGTATCCTCATTGACAAGTTGAAATTAAAAACTAATAAAGTCAATAAATATAACAGCATTGTTTTTAGATTTAGTTGATAAGGTTAAAGTCCTGAAGTTTCTCCAATAAATCTCAAGGGTTATCTTCATTGACACATTTCTCCTTTTGTCAAAAAGAACAATTTAAGGGTCTGAGGCTGCAAGCTCAGTGGTAAAGTACTTATATAACACCCAGGCAAAGAAAAATGAGGAGGTCCTTACTAAAGTTTTTGAAACATAGAACCATGCCTGTGTGTCTGTGGCATGTTAATCTCATTTGGCCAATTTCCTTATGATACAAATCCATGGAATTAGGATGTTTTCTTAACTTCAAAATGTTCATACTTATTATCAGAACACCATTAATAAAATAGTATTTGAAGACCGCCCCAACACAGATCAGGATATAACAAAAACAGTCAGTAAATCAGTTGCACATCCACTTACTGTCTCCATTGATGCTGTGTGACAGTGCTGAGAGACTTGCTACAGTAGGGATGCACTGTGTTGCAGTACGGATGCATTATGCTATGGTACGGATGGATTGTGCTGCAGTATGGATGCATTGTGAGGCAGTGCAGATGCATTGTGATGCAGTACAGATGCGCTGTGCTGCAGCATGCATGCATTGTTCTGGGCCTTTCTTTCATCGCTAGAAATTGTTTTTAAAAATTCTTTTTAAAAAGGAAGTGAGGTTTTTCCCAAAGGATTTATCCCAGGAAAATGTAAAATTTCTTCTTTTTTAATGACAACGTATAGAATCTTGGCTTATTCTGACTTCAAAACTGTTGACTCATGCTTAGTAGAAAGCTAGTTTCCCCTCTATAAAAATATTTACGTTCACCTGTGCGCTTCCCATTGTGGGTGACACCACTGTGGTAACTGATAAGAATCAATCCCCACATAATCTCTGTGGTGTAATTATTTCTAATAAGAATCCCAGAGCATACAGTTTGGTTCATACTAACCTCACACCTGTACCAAACTTGATTTCTACCCTTGTTCCACTACATATTTCATCTATTCAAATGGACAGATCCATTGGTTTGGTAGAGAAGATGGAAAACTCACAAGTTTGCTACATTTCTTTAATCTATAAAATAAAGCTCCAGCCCTTATTATTCTTGTTCCTGGTGTTAAAAAGTCCTTTCAGCATTCCTTCCATATTCTCATGTTTCAGCTTGTCCCCGGAGTTCACCTCTGAGTTACTTGGTGGTTGCCTTTATTTCTACCTTTTCTGTGTTCTTATTTCAACTTTAAGTGACTCGGAAAGTTCTCTGTGTGGCTGTTAATTTTTCTTGACAGCCTGGAATCATGTGCCTAATCACAGTTATGATTTGGAACTTAGCCAGACACTCTGAGAACACTTTATACAATTTCATTGAACAGAGCTATCATTCTCTGTTTCCTACGAGCTCCACTGTTCCCGGGACTGTGGTCATGATAGTAGATATCATATTTCTGAATCTTGGCAGCTCCAGATCTCACTATTTTGTCATAGAAAGCATGACTAAGTGATCAACATACCTATACCCTTTCTTTGAATTTTTTTCTTCTCAACATGAATTCTGTCTACTAATAGGGGATGCATTAACACTTGGGGATGGAGAGATGGTCCAGCCGTTAAGAGCATGTATGGACTGCTTTCAGAGGATTTGAGTTCAGTTCCCAGTGCTCATATTAGGTGGTTTACAATAATTTATAACTAACTAACTCCTCTGGCATCCTTGGGCACTTGAACTCATGTGCACACACTCGTGGATAGATACATGTATATAACCATAATCAATAATTAATTTAAGTATATCTTAATGCTATATTTTGCACTTGGTTTGTTCTTCATGTCTGAGGCTCTTGTTATTTCTGCTTCAAAAGTAAACTACTCCAAATCAGTCAGGTTTAGCACTTCTAAGAGATGCTGAAATGTTATAATTATGTCAAGAAAATAATTGCACATACAGTAAAATGTTTAGATTAGGGTAACAGTCCAGATAGTTTGAATAAATAACTATTTGGCTTGATATTTGATATTTGACCAGTAGGGTGATTTTTTTATTCCTTTTTCTGTTTTCATCAACTTGGTTTCTTAAGGAGGTCTGTCTGTCATAGTCTGGTAGAAATATTCATAACATCTTTCAATGTATAGTCTCTTCTGGTTCATGAGTATGGTCTCCTTATTTATTTTCAGTTTATGATCCCAGAAATAGACATAGCTCCATTGAGGGAATACATAAGAGGAACCCATCTATCTGCTCCATATCTGTCCAAACACATACAAGGTTACCTGGGCCATCATCAATCAGCCTTGGTGCTGAGGAGATAATGACCTCTAAATAGAATTAGTGTGCTTCTGGAGCTTCTTTATTCATCAGAGCTGGATTCTACAGTGTTCTTATTAGCCAGCATGCCCTTCTAGACTTTCACATTCTCACAAAACCATTTAGTCTATGTCTCCTCCTTTTGAACCTGGGTGAGGTCTTAGGTTTTACTTTGACTGTCCCAAGGTGACATGTGAACTTCACAGGTGGGTTGTAACAATGGTATTATTTTTCATGTTGTCTTTGCATCATGCTTAAAACCAGGTAACTGTGCTGTGAGGAAACGGAGAACACTTGCCCAGAGTTCTGACTGAGCACTGACACTGGTTTGCCAGCTGTGTAAGTTCACTTGAACGGACTTTTGACTCCCCAGCAGACTTATCCTAGATAATCATACACAGAGCAGAGGTGAAACATTCATGCAAATCTTACTTAAATTATATTCCCAAGGGAAAAAATGCATGACTAGTGTGGCTTCTGACCTAAGTTTTGGGATACTGTGTTATGAAGTAATAGTAGAAGAACCTTTTATGAAGTAGGTATACTAGGAGAACATAAATGGATTCTTCTCACTCATTCCCCTGGGAGATGTTGAAGGCCAAGGCTGGGTGAAGTTCTTCATTGGAGTATCTATTGACTCTTAACTTCATATGTGAATTTTGAGAAGTCCATTTCCATCATATTCTCACTCTTTTGTAAATGTATTTTTTCTTTTTATTATTATTTTTTATTTTATTGAAAAGATATGTTTTTCATAAATATATTCTTTTTACAGTTTCCCATCCCCTTACTCCTCTTAGTTCCTCCCCATCTCCTTTCCCCTCAAGTTTCATATCCTTTCTGTCTCTTGTTATAAAACAAGCAAGTATCTGAGGAATAATAATAAAATAAAATGGCCGCAAACAAATTAGAATATGACAAAACAACCAAATAAGAAGAAGAGCCAAAGAAACAAGTATAGATTTAGAGAGACACACAGGAACCCCTTAAAAACACAAAACCAGAAGCCATACATATTCTCACACTTAAATATTTCATAGGGAATTGGTTCTTTGTTTCTTTCATTTTCCTAAACCAGTTTCCTCCTTCTTCTCCTTCTCCTTCTCCTTCTCCTTCTCCTTCTCCTTCTCCTTCTCCTTCTCCTTCTCCTTCTCCTTCTCCTTCTTCTTCCTTTCCTCTTCCTCTCCTCTTCCTCTCCTCCTTCTTCCCCTTCCTCTTCTTCCTCTTCTCTTTCCTATTCTCCTCCTCCTCTTTCTCCTATTCCTCCTTCTTTTTCCACAGTCTTTGGCCCAGATGCAGTAGGTTAATCACTGCAGAGATAATGTAACTTCTATTACTCACTAATAAATAAATAAACAGACAGACCTTAAAGATTATTTCATAACTGCTTTCACTTGGGTACCAACCTATCAGCCAGGAGATGGATTTGACCCCTGTATGCAATCATGCCCACATGTACATGCTCACTTACTTAGGAGTCTTATTTTCCCTCCCCATTAAAATGTATGAATAAATGTTAAGCATGGGTTCTGTTCAAGTACTAGAGTTGGTGATGTGCGAATTTCTCCCAGTGAGATGTCAAAAGCCTAACCCAATGGCTGTGACCTCTGTACAGAGTGCCCTTTTTATCAGATGCCCAGATGGCTCACTCTGTCCCCTCCTTCACTTTTCTGTTGCTACATTACTCTGTCAGGGAATTGTTCTCTGTTCATTCTAAATGAAGTATTAGCAATATCTTCATATTTTTCCTATTTTTAAAAAGAATCCCCCCTTGTACTGGAAGTACAGATAGTTTTCAGCTGTCATGTAGGTGCTAGAAATTAAACTTTGGTCCACTGGAAGCTTAGCTAGTAAGCCATCTCTCCAGACTCTCCTGTTCTTAATGTATTTTTCATTCCATATATAATTCACCATAAACAATCACTATTGCTAAGTAGTTCCTTACTTGCTTTTTTTTTTTTTCAAAAGAGGGTAAGTCATGAAATCATATCTCTAATCCTGGGAAATACCTAACACATTCAAGAGGTACTCAGAAAATTTGTACTGAATTAAATTGAATAATTGTTCAGATGTAGACATGGAGAGGTATGGCAGAGAACGACAACTGAGGTTTGAGAAAAGGCATCAGTAGGATTGGCACTGTGTGAACAGAAGTAAAGAGGTCATGGGGGCAGGTGCTATGGGCTGACTTTATATCTCATCTACTTATTTTGAGACATGGCCTCTCCTGGTACCTCTTGGTGGCCTGGAAATCATTATGTAGACTAGGATGGCCTCGAACTCATAGAGATCCACCTGCTTCTGTTCCCAAGTGCTCGGGTTACAGGTGCAGACCATCATGCCTATCTTGTACCATATTTAGAATTTTGTCTCATTGGAGGCACACATTTTGTAATCATTTGGAGCATCTCAGTGATTAAAGGAGAAAAAATCACAAGCAGTTAAATGTTCCAAAATGTTTTCTGATGAGTTCAACTCTCTGCTGGATGTTTGGCTTGCTGCCCTCTAACCTCCCAATGTCTTCAGGGAGATCTTTACAACAGGAAATGTTACTCCAAGGGTTTTGGAATGATCAGCCTTCCTGGTAAGTTATTAATCAAAGAAAAGTGATAATGACTCATGTTAGCCTTTTATCCTTGGCAAGGATGTTTCCTAGAAGTAATACTCAGACATGATGAAGTGTGGAATCTCAGTTGCCTAGGCTAGCAAGGGTTCATATGAGTCTCTGTTCCCACACAGGTGCATGGGGTCAGAGGACAGAATGGAAGAGAACTGGGAATCCTAGACACAAACAGGACCTCAGGGTCAAGGAGGACTTCCCAAAAATAACAATTGTTGAGGAGCCAGAGCGTCTGTTGGTGTGAGCCAGCAGACATCAATAGCTCATACAGTTCTCTAGGGGAAACAGAGGCGAAAGTTTGGCAGTTGTCTCCTGGCCATATAAACTATGGGACAAAGCTTGAATAACATAAAGCTAATAGATTGTTGTGGCTGTAATGCAACTATATCTCACATGTTAATTCTGGGAGTCTAGAAACACTAGATTCCAGGTGGCTTTGTTACATAAAAAACTTTATAAAGAAGCCATAATCTAGCTCTCATGATTTTTCTCAAAATTGGCAATGCTGAAGAAATGGAAGGTCTCCAGGAGTGTCTGCTGGGGAAAACTGTGACCTGCCATGAGACCCTGCCCAGCAGCAGACCCATCCTCCAACATAGCTTCTCAAGGCTTTTCACACATCACCTCATAGAACTCTAAAATTGACTTAATTTTCTAGAGAGCAATTAAATCAGAATCTCTGGAGATGGAAGATGATACATGTTTTTATAGTTTTTATAGTTTGCTTTGTGTATTAATTTCATAGCACTGCTCTAATAACATACCACATGGGAAGTGGCATAAACCAGACATCATGTCTCAAGGTTTTGGAAGTTAAATGTCCAAGATCGGCAGGGTTGGTTCTCCTAGCAGCTCTAACATCCTATGATGCATCTCTTCTCAAGCTTCTGTTAGTCCCAGGCTTTGGCTTGGATGAAGACTTTCACATCCTTTTGGAAGACATGATTTGACTCCATAACTTCATGTGATTCTGTTATGCAATGATGAGAACCTTGATCAAAATTTGATTTAGACCTCTTCCCTCCTAGCTGCCCTATAAAGGAAGGAAGAAGGAAGAAGGGAAGGAAAGAAGAAAGGAATGAAGAAAGGAACTAGAAAGGAAGGGAGGAGAAAGCAAGGAAGGAAGGAGAGAGAAGCAAGGAACAAAAAGGAGAAGGAAATTGTGAAGATCGTAAATATAGCCTGTGCTTTCTTGGATTGAAGGTGTAAAAAGACATCCTTCTAGAACCTTTCACAGCTCTCATCCTCAAGGGATAACTCCTAATGATTAAAAATCTCCTCCACTTTTCCACTGTTTTCACGGATAAACAAAAGGAAAAATTGAGAAACCTTTAAAGAAAGCATTGGGCTTAGAGTCTCTAAGAATAGATCTTGGCCACAGAGATATTTTAAAAAGATACCCAAAGCTTCTATTTAACATGGATTGGACTTTCCCTCTCTGGAAAATAATTAGCAAGGTGTGTGTGTGTGTGTGTGTGTGTGTGCATATGCCTGTGTGTGCCTGTGTGTGTGCATATGCATGTGTGTGCCTGTGTGTGTGCATATGCCTGTGTGTGCCTGTGTGTGTGCATATGCATGCGTGTGCTTGTGTGTATGTTTTCAGATATGATCAAGAAGAAGCACAGATATATGACCCCCAAATCAGGAAAACCAAAGACACAAGCTCTGTGATCACTCAGATTTCTACCTAAAGTCACTTTCTGACTATCTGCAGCATGAGAAATCTGAGCAACACCCAGTAAAGGAGTTAAGAAAATCAGACCTCAGGAAAGCCAAAACAGTGAGAATTCCCAGAGCAAAGTATCAGAGAACAAAGAGTGGCGTTGAGGAATCTACACAAGGTTTCTACCACGTTTCATCTCTAGCTGAATACCATGCCCAGTGTGTTCAGGGAGGGGCTCTAAAACAACTGACAAATAGTTGCCAGGCTCAATAACTTCCAGAACCTGTCCACGCATCGAAGAAGAGTCTTCACTACCACTCAGCAAGTTCTGTTAAGACCCTATGAGTATCATATCTTAGATGTACTGCCACACTGCCCTCAGTGTAAGAGATAGTTTGTGCCTTACCTTGACAAAGCTTCAAAACAGGCCCCAAAATGACCAGTGTTGTCCAAAAGTAACATAAATGTCTGTCAAAACAAAGCCAATCACTTAAAAGGACAATATTGAATCCATTATTCAACATCGTAAAATATACATATCTGTGCCTAGTAAAAAAAATAAACATATAAAGAAGTGTGAATTTGTGGCATATAACAACTTTAAAATGGTGAAGACACACCCTCAGAAATTATGGAGATGAGAAGAACTTTAAGGCAGGCATTATAAACATGCTCACAGAGTCAAAGAAAAATCCAAATATAATGCAAAGAAGAATAAAAATATTAAAATATTATAACATGCAAGTAGTGCTGGAGAAATTTGATAGGCTATGTTATGAGACCTAGTTAGTTATTTTAAGGAGAGGCTGTGAGTGGAGAGAAGACAATGAGGGGGGTAGTTTACTTCTCAGAAAGCATTTTGTAACTTCCTAACTCAGCATCCTTCTTCAGATAGAGCCATCTGTCAAGGGATAGTGGCCCTCAGAGGTACCTGCAGAATTGAGGTACCTCTCAAACACACACACACACACACACACACACACACACACACACACACACACACACACAGAGAGAGAGAGAGAGAGAGAGAGAGAGAGAGAGAGAGAGAGAGAGAGAATGTATCTTTCTTCTTAGCAGTATTTTGTCTAGCATAAAAAGTGACTTGTGCTATAGTTATTTAAAATGTATACATTTCTATATTTTGACATAGTATTATGATAATGTTTTTTTTCCATTTTTTATTAGGTATTTAGCTCATTTACATTTCCAATGTTATACCAAAAGTCCCCCATAGCCACCCACCCCCACTCCCCTACCCACCCACTCCCCTTTTTTGGTCCTGGCGTTCCCCTGTACTGGGGCATATAAAGTTTGCGTGTCCAATGGGCCTCTCTTTCCAGTGATGGCCGCCTAGGCCATCTTTTGATACATATGCAGCTAGAGTCAAGAGCTTCGGGGTACTGGTTAGTTCATAATGTTGTTCCACCTATAGGGTTGCAGATCCCTTTAGCTTCTTGGGTACTTTCTCTAGCTCCTCCATTGGGGGCCATGTGATCCATCCAATAGCCGACTGTGAGCATCCACTTCTATGTTTGCTAGGCCCAGGCATACTCTGACAAGAGACAGCTATATCAGGGTCCTTTCAGCATAATCTTGCTAGTGTATGCAATGGTGTCAGCATTTGGAAGCTGATTATGGGATGGATCCCCGGATATGGCAGTCTCTACATGGTCCATCTTTTTATCTCAGCTCCAAACTTTGTCTCTGTACCTCCTTCCAAGGGTGTTTTGTTCCCACTTCTAAGGAGGGGCATAGTGTCCACACTTCAGTCTTCATTTTTCTTGAGTTTCATGTGTTTAGGAAATTGTATCTTATATCTTGGATATCCTAGGTTTTGGGCTAATATCCACTTATCAGTGAGTACATATTGTGTGAGTTCCTTTGTGAATGTGTTACCTCACTCAGGATGATGCCCTCCAGGTCCATACATTTGGCTAGGAATTTCATAAATTCATTCTTTTTAATAGCTGAGTAGTACTCCATTGTGTAGATGTACCACATTTTCTGTATCCATTCCTCTGTTGAGGGGCATCTGGGTTCCTTCCAGCTTCTGGCTATTATAAATAAGGCTGCTATGAACATAGTGGAGCATGTGTCCTTCTTACCAGTTGGGGCATCTTCTGGATATATGCCCAGGAGAGGTATTGCTGGATCCTCCGGTAGTACTATATCCAGTTTTCTGAGGAACCGCCAGACTGATTTCCAGAGTGGTTGTACAAGCCTGCAATCCCACCAACAAAGGAGGAGTGTTCCTCTTTCTCCACATCCACGCCAGCATCTGCTGTCACCTGAATTTTTGATCTTAGCCATTCTGACTGGTGTGAGATGGAATCTCAGGGTTGTTTTGATTTGCATTTCCCTGATGATTAAGGATGTTGAACATTTTTTCAGGTGCTTCTCTGCCATTCGGTATTCCTCAGGTGAGAATTCTTTGTTCAGTTCTGAGCCCCATTTTTTAATGGGGTTATTTGATTTTCTGAAGTCCACCTTCTTGAGTTCTTTATATATGTTGGATATTAGTCCCCTATCTGATTTAGGATAGGTAAAGATCCTTTCCCAATCTGTTGGTGGTCTTTTTGTCTTATTGACGGTGTCTTTTGCCTTGCAGAAACTTTGGAGTTTCATTAGGTCCCATTTGTCCATTCTTGATCTTATAGCACAAGCCATTGCTGTTCTGTTCAGGAATTTTTCCCCTGTGCCCATATCTTCAAGGCTTTTCCCCACTTTCTCCTCTATAAGTTTCAGTGTCTCTGGTTTTATGTGAAGTTCCTTGATCCACTTAGATTTGACCTTAGTACAAGGAGATAAGTATGGATCAATTCACATTCTTCTACACGATACCAACCAATTGTGCCAGCACCAATTGTTGAAAATGCTGTCTTTCTTCCACTGGATGGTTTTAGCTCCCTTGTCGAAGATCAAGTGACCATAGGTGTGTGGGTTCATTTCTGGGTCTTCAATTCTATTCCATTGGTCTACTTGTCTGTCTCTATACCAGTACCATGCAGTTTTTATCACAATTGCTCTGTAGTAAAGCTTTAGGTCAGGCATGGTGATTCCACCAGAGGTTCTTTTATCCTTGAGAAGAGTTTTTGCTATCCTAGGTTTTTTGTTATTCCAGATGAATTTGCAAATTGCTCCTTCTAATTCGTTGAAGAATTGAGTTGGAATTTTGATGGGGATTGCATTGAATCTGTAGATTGCTTTTGGCAAGATAGCCATTTTTACAATGTTGATCCTGCCAATCCATGAGCATGGGAGATCTTTCCATCTTCTGAGATCTTCTTTAATTTCTTTCTTCACAGACTTGAAGTTTTTATCATACAGATCTTTCACTTTCTTAGTTAGAGTCACACCGAGATATTTTATATTATTTGTGACTATTGAAAAGGGTGTTGTTTCCCTAATTTCTTTCTCAGCCTGTTTATTCTTTGTGTAGAGAAAGGCCATTGACTTGTTTGAGTTAATTTTATATCCAGCTACTTCACTGAAGCTGTTTATCAGGTTTAGGAGTTCTCTGGTGGAATTTTTAGGGTCACTTATATATACTATCATATCATCTGCAAAAAGTGATATTTTGAGCTCCTCTTTTCCAATTTGTATCCCCTTGATCTCCTTTTGTTGTCGAATTGCTCTGGCTAATACTTCAAGTACTATGTTGAAAAGGTAGGGAGAAAGTGGGCAGCCTTGTCTAGTCCCTGATTTTAGTGGGATTGCTTCCAGCTTCTCTCCATTTACTTTGATGTTGGCTACTGGTTTGCTGTAGATTGCTTTTATCATGTTTAGGTATGGGCCTTGAATTCCTGATCTTTCCAAAACTTTTATCATGAATGGGTGTTGGATCTTGTCAAATGCTTTTTCTGCATCTAACGAGATGATCATGTGGTTTTTGTCTTTGAGTTTGTTTATATAATGGATTACATTGATGGATTTTCGATGATAATGTTTTAAGTGTAATTAGAGTAAGTGGGATACAAGAAACTAAAGCCTCCTACCTCTTTCAGTCTCTTGAACCTCCAGAACATGCCCCTGATAATAAAATCAATAATCCTAGGAAAAGACCAACTATGACGAGAAGCTTTATGGTGAGCCTCAGAAATCTGTATCTGTGTAGAGAGGTGGGGTAGCTGAATGCTTAAGAATATATTTTTCACAGAATAGTGGGAGCAGACTGACAACTTTAGAAATTGTATTCTCTGGCTGCTCTTAAAAATATATGGAGGGGGCACAGGTGAGCCACTCTGTGGGTGTGAGCACCAGCACTGCCACTCCCCTGCCTAGAGTTGAAGAGGGCATGGGGGTAATGCCCTACCCAACCCTGCATCATGCCACCATCAGTAGTTTGGAGAGCTGAATGTTAGGCCATTAGAGTGAGAGAGCTAGGCTCATTTATCACTAGCTGTAGCATTCAGGAGTTCTGGCCCTGTACATTTTTTTTGGGGGGGGGGGCAACACAGTGGAGCTGTCCTTGATGGGGAAGGCACAGATGATCTAGCCTTGAAGGGGTGAGAGTGGACAATACACCTGAAAGTTCTAGAACAAAAAGAAGCAAATTCACCCAAGAGGAGTAGATGGCAAGAAATAATCAAATTCAGGGCTGAAATAAATCAAGTAGAAACAAAAAGAACTATACAAAGAATCAACCAAACCAGGACCTGGTTCTTTGAGAAAATCAACAAAATAGATAAACCCTTAGCCAGATTAACTAGAGGGCACAGAGACAGTATCCCAATTCACCAAATCAGAAATGAAAAGGGAGACAGGACAACAGATACTGAAGAAATCTGAAAAATCATCAGATCCTGCTACAAAAGCCTATACTCAACAAAACTAGAAAACCTGGATGAAATGGACAATTTTTTAGACAGATTCCAGGTACCAAAGTTAAATCAGTATCAGATTAATGATCTAAACAGTCACATAGCCCCTAAAGAAATAGAGACAGTCATTAATAGTCTCCCAACCAAAAACATCCCAGGACCAGACGGGTTTAGTGCAGAGTTCTATCAGACCTTCAAAGAAAACCTAATACTAATACTCCTCAAAGTATTCCACAAAATAAAATCAGAAGGTACTCTACACAATTCACTCTATGAAGCCACAATTACTCTGATACGTAAACCACACAAAGGCCCAGCAAAGCAAGAGAACTTCAGACCAGTTTCCCTTATGAACATCGATGCAAAAATATTCATTAAAATTCTCGCAAACTGAATCCAAGAACACATCAAAATGATCATCCATCATGATCAAGTAGGCTTCATCCCAAGAATGCAGGGATGGTTCAATATATGGAAATCCATCAATGTAATTCACTATATAAACAAACTCAAAGGAAAAAAAAACCATATGATCATCTCATTAGATGCTGAGAAAGCATTCAACAAAAAACAATCGAACACCCCTCATGATAAAAGTCTTGGAAAGATCGGGAATTCAAGGCCCATACCAAAACATAATAAAAGTAATATACAACAGGCCAGTAGGCAACGTCAAACTAAATGGAGAGAAACTTAAATCAATCCCACTAAAATCACGGACGAGACAAGGCTGCCCTCGTTCTCCCTACCTATTCAATATAGTACTTGAAATTCTAGCTAGAGCAATTAGAAAATAAAAGCAGATCAAAGGGATACAAATTGGAAAAGAAGAAGTCAAAATATCACTATTTGCAGATGATATGATAGTGTTCTTAAGGGATCCCAAAAGTTCCACCAGAGAGCTCTTAAACCTGATAAACAACTCCAGCAAAGTGGCTGGATATAAAATTAACTCAAATAAATCAGTGGCCTTCTGCTACACAAATGATAAATAGACAGAAAAAGAAATTAGGGAAACAAAACACTTCACAACAGCCACAAATAATATAAAATACCTTGCTTGGTGTGACTCTCACTAAGGAAGTGAAAGATATCTGTATGATAAGAACTTCAAGTCTCTGAAGAAAGAAATCGAAGACCTCAGAAGATGTAAAGATCTCCCATGCTCATGGATTGGCAGGATTAATATAGTAAAAGTGGCTATCTTGCCAAAAGTAATCTACAGATTCAGTGCAGGCCCCATCAAAATTCTAACTCAATTCTTCATAGAGTTATAAAGAGCAATTTGCAAATTCACCTGGAATAACAAAATATGTAGGATATTGAAAAGTATTCTCGTAGTTTTCCAATATCCAATATATACAAAGAACTTAAGAAGTTAAACTCCAGAGAAACAAATAACCCCATTAAAAATGGGGTACAGAGCTAAACAAAGGACTCTTAACTGAGGAATACTGAATGGCTGAGAAGCACATAAAAAATGTTCAACATCCTTGGTCATCAGGGAAATGCAAATCAAAACAACCCTAATATTCCTACCTCAAACCAGTCAGAATGGCTAAGATCAAAACCTCAGGTGACAGCAGATGCTGGCAAGGATGTGGAGAAAGAGGAACACTCCTCCATCGCTGGTGGGATTGTAAGCTGGTGCAACCACTCTGGGAATCAGTTTGGCAGTTCCTCAGAAGATTGGACTTAGTACTACCTGAAGACCCAGCAATACCACTCCTGGACATATACCCAGAAGATGCTTCAACATGTGATAATGACACATGCTCTACTATGTTCATACTATAAAAAAACACAGATGTCCCTCAACCAAGGAATGGATACAGAAAATGTGGTACATTTACACAATGGAGTATTACTCAGCTATAAAAACCAATGAATTTATGAAACTTTTAGGCAAATGGATGACTCCGGAGGATATCATCCTGAAGGTAACCCAATTACAAAAGAACACACATAATATGCACTCACTGATAAGTGGATATTAGCCCAGAAGCTCAGAATACTCAAGATAAAATTCACAGACCATATGAAACTTAAGAAGAAGGAAGACCAAAGTGTGATACTTCCATCCTTCCTAGAAGGGGGAACAAAACACCCAGGGAAGAAGTAACAGAGACAAAGTGTGGGACAGAGACTAAAGGAATGACCATCCAGAGACTACCCCTGGGATCCACCCCATATACAATCACAAAATCCAGAAACTATTGTGGATGCCAATAAGTGCTTGCTGGCAGGAGCCTGATATAGTTGTCCCCTGAAAGTCTCTGCTAGTACCTGACAAATACAGAAAGAAATGCTCACAGCCATCCATTGGATTGAGCATGGGGTTCCCCAATGAAGTAGCAAGAATAAGGACACAAGGAATTTAAAGGGTTTGCAGCCCCATAGGAGGAACAACAATATGAACAAACCAGTACCAGAGCTCCCAAGGGCTAAACCACCAACCAAAGAGTACACATGGTGGGACTAATGGCTCTAGCTGCATATGTAGCAGAGGATGGCCTAATCAGTCATCAATAGGAGGAGAGGCCCTTGGTACTGTGAAGGCTTTGTGCCCCAGTGTAGGGCAATGCCAGGACCAGGAGGTGAGAGTGGGTGGGTTGGTAAGCAGGGGCAGGGGGGAGGGGATAAAGGGAGGAGGTTTTCGAAGGAAGACCAAGAAAGGGGATAACATTCAAAATGTAAATAAAGAAAATATCTAATAACAAAAGAAGTTACTTGGGAACATCAACATAATGTCAACCTAGCTGCTGATTTATAACACAATAGAGAACCCAGAACCCAGATTGCAAATAAATAAACAAACAAATAAACAAACAAACAAACAAATAAATATCATTGTAAAATAGTGTCTGTTTAGACATGTGATTCAATGTACTATTCAGAACTAGCTTAAGACTTTTAATTAAGCCAAAACTAATACCAGAATGGTATGTGTACTGGCTAGTTTTGTGTCAACTTGGCACAGCTGGAGTTATCACAGAGAAAGGAGCTTCAGTTGAGGAAATGCCTCCTTGAGATCCAACTGTAAGGCATTTTCTCAACTAGTGATCAAGGGGGAAAGGCCCCTTGTGGGTGGGACCATCTCAGGGCTGGTAGTCTTGGTTCTATAAGAAAGCAGGCTGAGCAAGCCAGGTGAGGCAAGCCAGTAAAGAACATCCCTCCATGGCCTCTGCATCAGCTCCTGCTTCCTGACCTGCTTGAGTTCCAGTCCTGACTTCCTTGGTGATGAACAGCAGTATGGAAGTGTAAGCTGAATAAACCCTTTCCTCCCCAACTTGCTTCTTGGTCATGATGTTTGTGCAGGAATAGAAACCCTGACTAAGACAAATTGGTACCAGCAGAGTGGGGTATTCCTGAGACAACCTGACCATGTTTTGGGGAGGACTGTGGAAGGACTTTGGAACTTTGGGCTTGAAGAACCATCAGTTGTTAAGAGCTCTGTCGGATGTTGTGTAGGAGCTTGGAAGATAATGTTGAGAACACTGCAGAAGATGGAGGTCTGGTTTGTGAAATTTCAGAGGGAAAATTAAAGACTCTTTTCAGGGCCATTGCTGTTTTGAATGTGAAGATTCTGTAGTTCTGGTTAGCTGGGGCTGAAGAATCAGCTGTGATTAACAAGATACCAGAACTACCAAAGCAAAAACTTTGCATTACTGGGACTATTGATGCTGGTTAGCTGGAGCTAAGAAATTAGCGGTGATTAAGAAGAGACCAGCATCATTGAGGTGACATCTTCTGGGAAGTGTTTTCTGAAAGCACAAAGAGGCTGTGTTCCAGAGATGTCCAAGGTTGTACCCCTGCTGCAGCAGGACTTGGTAATATGTAAGGGTCACCCAGGTGGTACTGGTTTTGAAGGCATGAAGGAGTTGAGCAGAGCAGCTGAGGCTTGGCACTGTGAGAGGCCATGGAAGGCCATTGGTGAAAGTGCAGCCTCAGTTGCAATTGATGGCCCAGGACTGAAGGGGTCATGCAGTGTTTTGGAGATGCCAGTACCATGAGATGACCACCAAGAGCAGCAGCAGCAGTGGAGTACAGGCATCTGGAGCCTAGAGGATGACGCGTGTGCTACAAAGGGCATGGCTGGAGAAGTGACCCAAGCCCTTGGAGGAGCCCAGAAGATCGTAAGTTGGATCCCAGACATTGGACGGTTGGAGATTGACTTTTGCTTTTGATTGTGACTGTGCCCTGATATTTTCCCTCTTGAAGGAAGAAACTGTTTTAGTGGAGCCCACAGTTAAGAGACTTTTAATTGTAAAAAGACTTTGAATTTTAAAAGAGATGGATATTTTAAAGAGATTGAAAATTTAAGAATATGTAAAGACTGTGGGACTTTTAAAGTTATTTAGAATGGGGATGAATAAGATTGTAAGGGTTGAGGCTTACTAGTGATGTTTTTGTGTGTCAAGTTGACAAGGGGTCAATTGTACTGGCTAGTTTTGTGTCAACTTGGCACAGCTGGAGTTATCACAGAGAAAGGAGCTTCAGTTGAGGAAATGCCTCCATGAGATCCAACTGTAAGGCATTTTCTCAATTAGTGATCAAGGGGGAAAGGCCCCTTGTGGGTGGGACCATCTCAGGGCTGGTAGTCTTGGTTCTATAAGAGAGCAGGCTGAGCAAGCCAGGGGAAGCAAGCCAGTAAAGAACATCCCTCCATGGCCTCTGCATCAGCTCCTGCTTTCTGACCTGCTTGAGTTCCAGTCCTGACTTCCTTGGTGATGAACAGCAGTATGGAAGTGTAAGCCGAATAAACCCTTTCCTCCCCAACTTGCTTCTTGGTCATGATGTTTGTGCAGGAATAGAAATTCTGACTAAGACAGTATGTATTTATAATGTACATATATACATTATATATTATATATACCATATTTATATGTGTGTATATACACACATACATGCCATAATATGATTGTAGTAAAGCATACACATAAATGTTATATTTAACTCCACAAGCATTACCCCATGTGAACAGCTTGTTGTTTGAAGGTTGTGGTTTTACTAGATCAGATATTCTGATTTACAATTGATTGATAATGTTATAATTGACAGTCATCAAGACTGGAAATATTGTTGATTTGAAGAAAACTAATGCCTACTCTCTACTGACAGTTTGAAACTTAAATCTGTGGTTCTGTAGAGAACTGATTGGCACACTTTGTAGTGATTATATACAATTAAGGGAAGTTCACTCATTTTCTTACCAGAGTGTGTGAAAGATCATTTGGTATTTTACAGACTCAAAGAGGAAAAAATGCCCAATTAGAGAACTTTCAATGTCACTGAGTTTAATATCCTAAAGGAAAAATCATGATGTAGAGAATATTTATATACAAACAACAAAGCTAGCTTCTGTTCTCTAATAGTATCACACAATACCCTGAGGTCCACCAGAGCCCAGATTCTTAAGTACTCTGGTCTTGTTTTTTTGTGGATTGAGTTTTGTTTTGAATTAGAAGAGATTAAGACAGAGAGGAGCAAAGTGAGCTTAGGCCGATTCTTTTCATGGAGAAAGTGAACTTCAGTGATACTTTATTTGGTACAGATAAGAGACATAGTCATTCAGATACAGACAACAAATTTCAGAGCAGATATCAGGAAGATGTATTAAATGAAGAAATCCCAAGTGTGTGAAAAGGGCCAGGAGAAGTGGAACTAAAAACTGTGAGGTGCTTACGCAGCATCATGGAAATGTTCAGTGATGTCAGAGGGCAAAAGTGGTGAATGAGGTAAGACATTCACACACACACACACACCTGTGTCATCAGTTCTGACTGACAGTTCTGGTCATCCGCGGGCTCTTACCAACATGTCTGAGTTAAAGTGCTAGCCAGCCCGGGTTGTATCTATTAAAATGGGCACTGTATTACTTCTTTTCTCTTGCTGTGTTAAAACACAGTGACTGATGCAGCATATAGAAGGAAGCATTTATTTGGGTTTGCAGTTTCAGGGGGATAGAAGTCCATCATTGTTGGGGCAGGACAGTCAGGGCAGGAAGCTTATAGACCACATTTCAAGCACAGAGCAGAGGAAGTGGCATGACAGTGGAGAGAGACCATAAACACTCAAAGGTCCCTCCCAGTGATTTATTCTCCCCAGCAAAGCTCCACCTCCCAAAGGTTCTACAGTTTCCCCCAAATACCACCAACTGGCAGAACATGTAGAGAAGTCGGAGCCTATGGGGGTCATTCTTATTCAAACCACCACAGGCATCCCTGCAGGCAGAGAATATATCTGTGAATGGGCAAATATTATGTGTTTTCTAATTATAAGGGATCCAAAGAAATGGTGTACTAACTTGATTGATGTATAGATGCCTCAACTCTCCTTAAACTTGATACCTGGTGTGCTGAAATCAACGATTTAATACTTTAGCTTTGTTAGTTAAATATATTGAGTTTATTTTGTGTGTATGTATGTGCCTGAGAATTTGCATATGCTCCACATGTGAGACATTCCTGGCTGTGAGAGGAGGCTTCAGATCCTCTGGAATTGAAGCTGTGGTTGGTCGTAACCCACCACACAGGTGCTGAGAACCAAACCCAGGTCCTCTGCAAAAGAACTAAGTGCTATTAACTATTGGACAATTGCAACTAATATTCCAGATGCATTTTATTTGTGAACTGGGTCTGTTTTTTTTAAGCCCTACTAGTCATAAAAAATCTCATTAACATTTCTCTTACTCATGAAAGGGTAAACAGACAAATTTTATCTTAGATGCAATGTTTCATGGGAATGCCATGCCAGAATGTTCACATCTCTGAATCTCTGCTTCCCCCCACCATTGTTTTCTGATAGGTACAACCTTGTGAACTAAATTTCCCGCCTTTTCTGTGGTTAAATAATTGTCGTACAGGGGCTGGGTGATATGCTCTCTTAGTCATGATTTTTAGGCCTTGTTAAAGGAAGAGACCTCAGAACTCTCCCTAAGAAACAATAAAAGGAGGAGAGGGACAGGGACAGGCTTAAGTGGCAAAGCCACCATGATAGTCCAATCTCTCAAAGATTAAAAAAACAAAAACCCCTTTTTAAAATTTTTACTTATTTACTTTACATCCTGGTTGCTCCTTCCACAATCATTACCCCCTTCCCTCCTCCTCTGAATAGGTGGGGCCCCTCTGGGTATTTTCACCCTGGTGCCTCTCGTCTCTGCTCTGCAAAGCTAGGTACATCCTTTGCACTGAGGCCAAAACAGACCAGGTAGAAGAACATATTCCATGTTCAGGCAATAGCTTTTTGGATAGCTGGGTCCAGTTGTTTGGAACATGCATGAAGAAGAGCTGCACATCTGCTACATATGTGCCAGGAGGCCTAGTTGCAGACCATCTATGTTCTTTGGTTGGTGGTTCAGTCTCTGATAGCCTCGAGGGTCCAGGTTAGTTGATTCTGCTGGTCTTCCTATGGTATTTCTATACTCTTTGGGGCTGCAATCCTTCCTCCTGTTCTTCCATAAGTATCCCCAAGCTGCATCCACTATTAGGCTGTGGGTGTCTGTATCTGTCTGAGTCAGCTGCTTGGTGGAACCCCTCAGAGGTCAGCTATGCTATAATCCTCTCTGCAAGCATAACAGAATATCATTAACAGTGTCAGGGATTGGTGCTTGCCCATGGGTTGCATCTCAAGTTAAGCTGGTTATTGTTTGACCATTTTCTCAGTCTCTATTTCATCTCCCAGCCCTACATTTCTTGTAGACAGGATAAATTTTGGGTCAAAAGCTTTGTGGGTGGAATGGTGCCTCTATTGATCTGCTGGGATTCCTACCTGGCTACAGAAGGTGGACTCATCAGGTTCCACATTCCCAAAGCTGTGATTCACAGTAAGGTTACCCCCATTGATACTTGGATGCCTCCCTTATCCCAAATCTCTATTTCATCCTGGAGATGCCCCCCATATCCCTACCCCAGTCAGTTGAAGATTTCCATTTATTCTCATGGACATCTGGCCATCTCTCCTGTCCTTCCCCATACCTGATCCTGAATCCCCTATTTCCCTCCTCGTCCCTTCTCCTACCCAGTTTCTTCCCTACATTTGCCTCTTGTGACTATTTTATTACCTCTTCTAAGTGATATTCAAGCATCCCTACATGTGCCTTCCTCCTTGTTTAGTTTCTTTGGGTCTGTGGAGTATAGCAAGAGTATTCTGTATTATATGACTAATATTAATGTGTGGGGCCATGATAGGCAGCCTATTTTGGTTGAATGAGGCTTGCTCTAGTGACCCAGTAGAAAACTCTACAAGGGATGGAAAAGCGAGCCACATTTCCCAGAGTCAGGTGCCTGACACCACAGAGCCCCCAACTCCATGATTCTGTGACTATAAGTCACTCAGGCAATGTCCCAAACTTCTGGTATTCTGGCTGGACTCCACCTCCACAGTTACCTGACTATAGCCAGGTATGCTCATCCCCACAGTTACCTGATAGCCCAACCCACTATAAAAGGGGCTCTTGGCCCCTCCTTGCTCTCTTTA
The DNA here is from genome assembly GCF_000001635.26 of Mus musculus. NCBI lineage: Eukaryota > Metazoa > Chordata > Mammalia > Rodentia > Muridae > Mus > Mus musculus. The sequence goes on along the minus strand of NC_000070.6, from coordinate 10,367,405 downwards.
AGCTCTCACCTTTCTTACTCTCCTCTCTAGCTCTCCTCTCTCTCTCCTTTCCCACTCTCTCCACATGGTCATGGCCAGTCCCTCTCTGTTTCTACCTTCTTTTCTTCCCCTGCCTTTCTACAATAAAGCTCTAAAACCATAGACTGTGCTCATCAAGGCCCGCAGTGCTTGAAAGATGGGATATGCTTTCCCCTAACAAGCTGAGTCTAAACTCCCACCAGAAGGCCTTCATGAGCTCCAGTCACGGACCTGACCAAGGACTCTTGCCCATGTGAGAACCACCCAGCACCTCCCACTCTCTCCCTGCCCTCTCCTCCCTTCAGCTCCAGGGCTGACTGAGCTGCCCTGGGGCCCCCATTCTGTTCTCAACACTTCCACAGTATCCAGTGTGGGATGCCGGAGACTGTGAACCTGCTATCTCTGGCCTTTGTGAGGCCCAGAGACCTAGGACTGATCCTTGTCCACCTCTTGCTGAGCTGGGGTCAGTGGCTTCCCACAGCCAGACACCCACCCAGGCCGAGAGGAAAGCATGCAGCAGTCCTCCCGCGTCTGCCTGCCCAGAGCACTGGAACTCTGGTGGGAAGTGGGTTTTCTCCCACTCCCTTTATTCCCCCATACCCACTGCCCCGTATCCATATATAACTGAGTACATACCATGCATGTCATTTTGGGACTGGGTTACCTTATTCAGGATGATATTCTTAAATTCCACCCATTTGCCTGCAAAATTTATGATGTCTTGTTTTTAATAGCTGAATAGTATTCCATTGTGTAGATTTTCTTTATCCATTCTTCAGTTGAGGGAAATCAAGGTTGTTCCCAGTTTCTGGCTATTATGAATAAAGCTGCTATGAACATAGATGAGCAAGTGTCTTTGTGGGGTGATGGAGCATCTTTTGGGTATATGCCCAGGAGAGATATATCAGGATGTGTCATTTGCCTTACAGAAGTTTTTCAGTTTCATGAGGTCCCGTTTATTAATTGTTGACCTTAGAGCCTGAGCCATTGCTGTTCTGTTCAGGAGATTGTCTACTGTACCAATATGTTCAAGAGTATTTTCTACTTTCTATTCTGTGAGATTTAATGTATCCTGTTTATATTGGGGTCCTTGATCCAACTTGGACTTAAGTTTTGTACAGGATGATAAATATGACCTCAAAGATTTTAAATATTTCCTCTACAGAATAATAAGGAAGTGCATTTGACTTAATTCTCTTCTTTCTTTCTTTTTCATTTGAACTGTTTTATTTCATAAAGTTGTATTTTGAAATTAGATTATGAAATAGTGGCTCTCCACAAGACTTTTAAAACACTCTTGGTGTTGCATAACCCACTCACTACCAATTTCTCTCTCCAATATATGCACAAATCATTCAAGCTTTAATAATTCCCCCTCTTCTTTCACTCTAAATGTATATCTCTACATTCATTATTTAATCTGTGATGCACTGATGGGTGATGGTGGTGAAAACCTTTAATCTCAGGGCTAGGGAGGCAGAAGTAGATGGAACTTTGAGTTCAAGGCCAGCCTGGTCTACAGAATGAGTTTCAGGACAACTAGGGCTACACAGAGAAACCATGTCTCCAAAAAGAGCAAATAAATAAATAAATAAACAAATAAGCTGATTTGTACAACAGTAGGTTTCCATATGGCTTTCAACATCTTATTTCTTTAAATTAGCCAGGCCATCTACCACCTGGCTTTTACTACCCCACACTCTTACCTGCTAGGAACTTTCATCACCAGTATCCTACCATTTCACTTTCCTTTTACCTATAACCTACTCTTGTTCCTCATCCCTTAGCAGTTCTGCCATAGGCCCTATTTTAATTTCCTGTCCTCCACTGGTGCCACAATTTAAACATCCAAAAATGTTTTGAAGCTGGTTCTCCATAGAAGAGAGATAATGCATTACATTCAACAATGGCTCTCTATCTTCCTATTGTGTCAACCCTTTAATACAATTCCTCATGTTGCAATGATTCCTAACCATAAAATGTTATTTTCATTGCTACTTCATAGCTGAAATTTTGCTACTGTTATGAATCATAATGTAAATATCTGTGTTTTTTGATGGACTTAGGTAATCTCTGTGAAAGTGTTGTTTGATCCCCCAAGGGGTTTCTTCCCACAGGCTGAGAACCACTGACATACAGTTTTTGTCATTCTGGGTCTAAATTATCTTGTTCAATATATATTTTTCCAGTTCTATCTATTACCCTGAAATTTTTCATGGTTTCACTTTTCTTTACAGCTAAGTAATATGAAAGAAAGCATGAATTTCAAAGCTGTTGAATCAGGGAAGACCCTTGAGAATAGAACAAGTGTCTGTAAATCACACATCTCACATGGTTTTAGAACATTGACCCCTTTAAGAAATACATATTAATGTAGGTTGTTTAGAAATGACTTTGGATTATAACTGTAACTAATGAAGTTGCTAAAAGCTATATTTGGGAGCTATATTAATATCCAGACCCTTATATATTGTAAAAGTTTCCAATTAATTAGAAGTATTTTATATGCAAAAGTACCTTATTGCTGCATCTCATATTTCAACCATTTGGGAGACTCCCTAAAATGTAGGGAAATCTGCCTCCATTTAAGAACAACCCTTCCTAAACTAGCAAAAGAGTTTGTGGCCCAAACCCAGAGAAAAAACTTGGAGAGGGGGGATCAGATGATTAATGGGTTTCTGTTCAGGTAGGTTTTACAATGGATTCCTGAATCCACTCAGTGGTTATTTTCTTGGTTCTTAGAGCGGTAGGACTCTGCAGCGGAACTGGGAGGGCTCTTATGACAGGAAAGGTCAAGTGGAAGTTACTGCCTGCATTTGCCAAAACTGTAAAGTCAAGTCAGTAATGAATTCCTTAAATTATTTCAGAAATTAGACTTTAAGAAATGCAGAGGAGGTAATTCCTTCATCATCACACACAAGTGATCTCTGTGGCCTTTGCAGGAAACAGATGCTCTTGAGGATTGATAAACATCATCGAGGCCTGAAGGTTTAAATTCCCTTCCACATACCACCAAAAAAAAGTATGTTGAAATTCTGCCCCCAAGGTGATAGTGTTAGGAAATGGGGCCTTCAGAAGGTAAAATTAAGCCACAAAGATGGCCCTCCCTTGAGTGGAGTGAGTTCCCTTACTAGAAACAGACTCCTCTCGAGCTCCTTAACCTTTGTTCTCCCCACACGAGTCTAACAGGAAGCCTGCGACCTACACTCAGGAATAGGAATTACTGACCCCTGGCACTCTCACTGCAGACTTTCACCCTCCAGACCTATGATAAGTAAATTTCCAATGCTTATAAGCCTTTCAGTCTATTACTTGGTCATATATAATGAACTAGTAGCTACCACTGCTACTGGTGTTCCCAATGTGCTCTTATTTTAAAGCAAACCAAAATTTAATGTTTACCTTCACCCATGGGCATGTTAAGAAATACTACAGGAACCAATTTGCTTTCAGCTAGGTAGGCTCTGTAATACACCTTTACTGTCCTACCTCAAGGTTATACTGCCTTCCGTCTTTTTGTCACAATGCAGCCCACAGGAAACTCTATTGCCTTTTATATTCCAGAGAGCATCATACCATCCCATTATAATGACCATATTGTATTTTTTGGAGCTAGTCAGTGGTGTAGTCTCCCCTCCCCCAGCCTGAAACCTGCTTGCTCAGGGGTGGAGCTTCCTGCTCATTCGTTCTGCCACGCCCACTGCTAGAACCTGCGGAGCCACACACATGCACCTTTCTACTGGACCAGAGATTATTCAGCGGGAATCGGGTCCCCTCCCCCTTCCTTCATAACTAGTGTCGCAACAATAAAATTTGAGCCTTGATCAGAATAACTGTCTTGGCTACATTCCTTTCTCTCGCCACCTAGCCCCTCTTCTCTTCCAGGTTTCCAAAATGCCTTTCCAGGCTAGAACCCAGGTTGTGGTCTGCTGGCCGGACACAACAAGTGGGAAGTCAAAACTACCCTAGACACAGTGCTAAGTATGTATATACCACAGAAGGAAAATAACGTTACTCAAATTCAAGGGCCTGCCAATTGGGCTGTTCTAATTAAAGCTGAAGCTCAGTGCAAAATGGGATACTCCATTTACCAGCAGGGCTTCTCCTTCTTTGACCTTCTCTGGGGAGCTCAAAACCCTTATACCCGTACCTGTGGAATGTCACATAGCCTTGGTAAAACTACAGGTCCAATCCAACCAACCCCCCTAAGAAAACCATTCAGCGAGCCTCTGAGATTTCTAGTGAGGCATCTCAGTACCACCAGCCAACTACCTTTGCCCACCATGAATACTCCTACCCCTCCCTAAAACTATTAAATTCTTGATTACCCCCCCCACATAAAGTATTTGTGTAAAAGCTCATCTCCAATAAACATTTATGTGCAAGCTAAGATTGTCTTAAAGAGCTGTTTCATCAAAGATCCTCAGAGAAGGCCTTCTCCCCACCTCCTCACTCTCTTGCAGCCAGTCCAGGATCCTGTAGAACTCCACTCCTTCCAGGCTCCACTTGATGCTTCCAGCCCAGTGTGCAGTGGCATCTAGACACCCTGAGAGGGAGAAAGCAGAGGACTCATAACAACAACTGAACCCCCCCCCCCCAAAGCATACCATACCTGTCATGTTGGTAGAATTTTAAGATTTCAGTAGCTGGAGTATATAGAATTATTCTCTCCATGGGAAAGATGACTTATTGTACCTGACTTCTCTTACCACCAAGAGAAGGGCACAATACTTTAGAATATTTCAGGCTTAAGAGATATCATGCAATTTATTTGGGCATTTTTGCCACAACCAATTTATCATTTCACCTGAAAAACATCCTGCTTTGACTAGAAATAGGAATGGAGGGCCAGCTCCATATAAAATGTTCTGTCACCTCAGCTATATGGCCTAGCAGATTCAATGGAGTTTAATATGTCAATGGCAAGTAGAGATGCTATATAGAACTTCTCATGGTCCCTAATTGTTGAATTAGCTATCTGTTACTTAGACCCATTAGCAAAACCATGACACTGTCTGTAGATAAGTAGTCTTGTTTTAAGAAAAGCTATTGGATTATGAGAGGGGTTAAGTAGAGAATGAAAAGAACCCTGACTACCATGTTTGTATGTGATCTGAGGTGACATCATGCATTCTGCCTGCCATTACTCCAGAAGCACATATGAAGAAAATTGTTTACATATGGTTAGGTTAAATCCTTGTAAAACTCATGCCTAAGTATGTATATTTTATGGTCTATTTTAGATGCATGACAATATCGCCATGCATAAGACACAGGAACTTGGAAATTGGAAGGCTCAGCTCATTTAAACTTTGAATTCCACCATAAACTGGCAATGAAGTCATTTATGCAGCATAGTTCTAAGATGTCTGGAAGTTCTACCTCTTCCATAAATCCTGCACTGTTGGATATAGAAGGAGTTTCCTAATGAACTGTGAGCATACTCATTGATATCCATATTTACTCCACAGAAGTAATAATCATGTATGTAAGAGTTGTGAATACAAGCCAATTTTCTCTATTAGGCCCATAGCTCCTATTATAATATATCTCAGTAAACAGAATGCTCTAACGCATATCTCTGGCAATTCACATACAACTATTAATCTGAGTGATGCTTTTCACCATTGCAGTGTGTAGATTCTATCATCTACCAATAATCTCTATCGATCTATCTATCATCTATCTATCTATCTATCTATCTATCTATCTATCCATCCATCCATCCACCCACCCACCCACCCACCCACCCACCCACCCATCCATCCATCCATCCATCCATCCATCCATCCATCCATCTATCTATCTATCTATCTATCTATCTATCTATCTATCTATCTATCTATAATCTACTTTACCTCTGAAACTATAAGTCAGTCCCAAATAAATGTTTTTAAATCTATCTATCATCTATCTATCTATCTATAATGGTTTGAATAGGTTTGCCCCTCAATGATTCATGAGTTTGAATGTTTAACCATAGGAAGAGGCACTATGGAGAGGTGTGGTCTTATTGGAAAAGGTGTGGCTTTTTTGGAGGAAGTGTGTCACTATATGAGTGGACTTTGAGGGCTTCTATGCTTAGACTCTGCCCAGTGTGAAAGATAGTCTCCTCCTGGCTGGTTGTAGGAGACAACCTCCTCCTGGTTGTCTCTGGATGGAGAAGTAGAACTCTTGGCTCCTCCAGCACCAAGTCTATCTGCATGCTGCCTTACTTCCCACCATAATGATAATGGATCAAATCTCTGAAATTATAAGTCAGTCCCAATTAAATGTTTTCCTTTTTAAGAGTTGCCTTGGCCATGGTATCTCTTCACAGCAATGAAACTCAAACTGAGATACAATCTATCATATCATATATCATACCATATCACATCACATTAAATCACATCTATCTATCTATCTATCTATCTATCTATCTATCTATCTATCTATCTATCACCTATCTATCCATTTATCTACTATCTATCATCTATCTATCTATCTATCTATCATCTATCTGTCATCAATTTATCTATCTACTATCTATCATCAATCAATCAATCAATCATCTATTTACCTGTCATCTATAAATCTATTTATCATCTATCTATCTATCTATCTATCTATCTATCTATCTATCTATCTATCTTACATACATCAATAAATCCATCATCTATTTACCTGTCATCTATAAATCTACCTACTATCTACTATCATCTATCATCTATCTATCTATCTATCTATCTATCTATCTATCTATCTATCATCAATTTATCTATGTATTATCTATCATCAATCAATCAATCAATCATCTATTTACCTGTCATCTATAAATCTATTTATCATCTATCTATCTATCTATCTATCTATCTATCTATCTATCATTCATACATCAATAAATCCATCATCTATTTACCTGTCATCTATAAATCTACCTACTATCTATCTACTATCATCTATCATCTATCTATCTATCTATCTATCTATCTATCTATCTAATCTTTTATCATTTGTCTATCTATCAGCCAAATATCTAGGTTATGGAACTATAAAAGCATCTTCCTTTGTACACATTCTTTTTGTTTGTTTTAAATTTTTGGAATGGAGAAACATCATTTTGCATCTGTCTTATACTAAATGAGATCTACACTATTGACTCTAAGGCACAGGGAATGTCAAGGAAGGAGGATAGAATGGCCATAAAGCTGGAGGGTTGGGAGGAGCATGAATGTTTGGGGGGGCACACAACCACCTGCACAAGACTTGTGCACATCAAAGGAGACACGTGAGAATATGAGACTAGATGAGATGCAAGGGCCACAGGTATGAAAGGTCAAAGAATACAAAAGGAAGGTGGGTGTGATGACAGTCAACTGTACATAAGGAAGAAACTGTCAAAAGGAAAGAGAAAAAGAAAACTCTTACAACCTAAGCAGAAAATGAAGCCCTACAGTAGGTCATTCAGACTAGCAGGGAACTGGTTATTAATAGAATTTTGAGGTCTTTCTTCCTTACTCGGGACTCTACTGATGATAGCTGAGAGGAGCTGCTTTTCTGAACAGATAACAGTTACCAGGGAGAAAACAAAGAGAATCAGTGCTTGTAGTTGTTATTCCTACACAGCCCAGGACCAACCCATTCCTCATCCTGACTCTACCCCTTTCCTATGGCAGACCTTGGCTTGTTATCTTTTTAACCTTGGAATGTCTTTAAATTTTTTCTGTCTTTATTGAAAAGTTTGTGAAGTTGAGAGAATAGTAATTGTCCTTTAGGGTTGGCATAAGGACTAGGCACTCTAAGAACTAAGTGTGTATTTGTTCAGAAATCATTATAGCGATTGCTCCTAGATGTGGCCCTGAGTTTGTTGTGAGCCAGCCGTGGCCTGTCTATGCAGTCGGAGAAGACAGTGAGCTGCATCTCCTAAAGCCCCCCCCCCTTTAAAAAACAAAACAAAACCTGATTTGTGCTATGTGGGCGCCACGAAGCTCTTCCAGCTTGAGTACTCCTTGTATGCTTTTCCCTTAGGAGGTCAGCATGAATCTCTTCACTGCACACATGGGAGGGAATGGTCTCTGTCCACTACTGATTTTGATCACTGTTGTTTCTACTAGGACTCTTTATTAAGTACATGGGTTTATATAGTGTTAGGAACAAAGGAATCACCAACCCAGGGATCTGAGGAGAGATCACAATATGACTTTTATTATTGCTCTTGCATTTTCCACGTTTTCAAATGTTAGTTGGAAATGTTATTTTAATTAGATTTTATTTGTGAGAATGTTAAGTAAGACCAGCCCCAGCTGTTTTTAGCATTGGCACTGACTTTCCTTTAACCTGAGCCTAAGAACGCAGCTGGCAGCCTGCATTCCATGGCAGTGGTTGCTCCATGTTCCATTATTCTTACATCTCTGCTTCTTTAAGAATGGTTTGTGTTCAGTAAGTGCTCAGTTAATAAGCTTCAAAGAGAGAGAGAGAGAGAGAGAGAGAGAGAGAGAGAGAGAGAGAGAGAGAAAGCTTATTTGTGTGATTTTAAAAGAAATTACAAAATAGCGTATGAGAAGAGGCATAAATGCCAACACACATGCCTGGAAGCCCAAGGACACTTTGTACAGTCAATTATCTCCGTCCACCTTCCACAGGTTTGGAAGATCAAACCCTGATCTCCAGGCTTGCATGGTAAGTGTCTTTTCCCACTGAACTATCTTGTTGAACCTTAATTGTGGTTGTCATGATTATATATGTAAAAACATAAGCGGGATATTTTGAAACATAAGCGGGATATTTTGTTGATAAGAGAATACAATGTGTTGCATAGATAGATACACAAATGTTTATTCCTACACTCACACAATGAGATATATATAAATAAATAAAATTTTGTCTGGAGGTTTTGTTGGAGTTTAAGAAAAACATTTTGAGGACAGCTACTAATATTGTCCTCAGCTGGAAGAAATGGGCATGGAATGATGAGAAATCTTCCCATCAAACAAAAGGTGGGTCCTGGTCATTTGGATCTAGGTCAGGCTTAGTCAGGGGAAAGAATAAAGCAAGGGGGAACTAGCATTCATTTCTGTGTTTTGTTGGCAACTCTCTGACCTTCATTGAGAGCTTCCTAGACTCCACTCTGAAGATAGGACCAGAGCATCTGAGGATAAGAAATCTCCATGCCTAGGATCCATGTCACTTACTGCAATGTTTATGTTTGTGGATGATTCTGAATGATGTTAATGTGACCATTCTCAAGAGGGTGTTTTCTACGTATGAGATGGACGGGAACTGTGACATATGTGGAGTCCTTAGGAAGAAACCAGGAGATTTTCCTCTGGACTATTGGTGAGCAGAAATAAGACCATGAAAGCCAGACCACATACCCCCAGGAGATAATAAACCCAGAGAGGAGAATGTTACCATTAATCAATAATCCTGCTGAAAGACCAACAGGGAATAGGTCTCTTTACATCGGTTCTGTTTTTCCTTTCATGTTTACTAAACAACTACTATGTGGTAGGCTTTGAAAATGCACAAATGGCAGTGTTCAGCAAGCCACGTGGAGAATCTCACAGTTCCGGGAATGAACAGGCACAAAAACATACCCACAATGCAATTTAATCAAATGGCAACATGTGCAGCCTGTTGTGTACTATGGGAGGATGTGACTCACCAGCCTGGGGATTTCAATTATGCAAAGCAGGTTTTACAGGATGAGTAGGAGCTAGTCAGGGAAAGAAACTAACAAGCATCAGAAGTGGCATTCATTTCTGCACACAGTCAGTTATTCTTAGACCTTTGCTGAGTGCCTCCTCTTCTAGCCCTTATGTGTAAGCATTCTTATGAGATAAATAATTTATTCATTAGCTCCAATGTCTAGAAGCCACATAATCTTTTAGTGACTTAAATATGAAGTTTCATATCTGTTTGAGGAGCAGAAGCACGATTTTTTAGTTCCCCGTGCTCCTTACCTATCATAGTTCTTTGACCCACACAGTCTTGGCTCCCAACCATGACTCTACATCAATGGATGTCTTCTTTCATATCTGGGAGCCTTCCTCACTCTCCTGCTGTTCCTCCCTTGCTCTTGCCTTACATGTTTACACTGACCTCACCTTTCATTCTCTAGAGCTAAACAGCCACAAACAAGCTGTGCTCTTTAAGAAAATATGACTGAAAGCCTACAGATAGCAACTGTGATTGCAACACAGAAAACAGTATGGAAGATGACAATGTAATAGGACACAGATATCAGATACTCAGATGAGGGGTAGTTGTCTAGGGGTTTGGCTGAGATTCTTCCATGTGAATGACAATAGACTACATGTCCCAGAAAGAGATACTCAGAAGGAGTTGGAAATGGCAGTTGGAGTGTGAGACACTGCTGATACTATGACAGCTAGAGATCTGAGGCAAGGATGCCAAGCAAGCCATCCACAGGCAGGAGAGTGAAAGTGGGGATTCAAAGGGTCTCCATTATAAAATTACAGAGTAACTAGGAATGTAGACATAACAGCCATGGAGAGAAGGGAACAGTATGGCAAACTGTTAGGACAAACAGCTTCAACCTAGGGGATGGGGAGGGTGACAGAGGTGGGACATTTTATAGACTCTTGGACCCTTCCCCTTCTGACTCCTCCTCTTCTGTGATTGGTCCTGCTTTGGGTATCTCCAACTTGAATAGGCTCCTTTCTCTGTCATTTTGTAACAACTGCAATATCATGAGGAGAGGGTACAACTCAGGAGCAAGTAGCAGTCCTTTCTTCCTCTCTCTCTCTCTCTTGCTCTCTCTCTCTCTCTTGCTCTCTCTCTTTCCTTCTTTTCCTCATTTTGGATGAACCAATGAATTTATTGGAGTTACTACAAGATTATAAGTGAGGGGTTTCTTTATTTTTTCATTTCAAAAAGCATTTATAACATCTTTATTATTTTTTTTACTTCTTCACATTTTGAGATAATAACACAATTACATCATTTCTTTCTTCCCTTTCCTCCCTCCAAACCCTCCTAAAACTCCTCATTGTTCTATTTCTAATTCATGGCTGCTTTTTTTCATTAAGTGTTGTTACATGCATACATATATACATATATATGTCCACATATATGTATATGTAGGTATATACACACATATATACACATATGTATGTATGTACATATATATACATATGTGTGTATACACACACACACACACACACACACACACACACACATACATATATTCTTAAATATAACCAGCTTGATCTATATGATGTTACCTGGACTTTTGTTTTCAGAGATGACCATTTGGCATTGCATAACCAGTTGGTGTGGGGAAGTTTCTATCTCCTGCTCTCGGGATTCCTTACTTTCCTGCAGTTCTTTGTGTAGGGTTGAAGCCTTCTGCCCACCCCAACTTCCCTGTCACTTTAGCCATGCCTATTGTTGTTACCCTTGTTTGGCTCACGTTCACTCATGTTGGTAAGGGTTTATTGGTATTGTTTTTGACATTACTGAGAGACACAGTCTCACAGCAAACTCCTTGATATGTCTCTTATGATGTCTCCACCCCTTCTTCTTCAATGTGAGCCTTAGTAGGGGGTATCACTGGATTCACAACTCTGCATTGTGATCTGTTGTGGTTTTCTGAAATAGTTTCTGTCTGTTGTAGAGAGAAGCTTCCTTAGTGAAGGGTGACGACTACATGTATCTGTGGATATAAGGGCAGGGTTTTAGAATGTAGTTAAGACTACATTGGTTTAGTAAAGTGGAGGTTGTAGGCTCTTCTTCAAGGTCCATGACTTCACTGGCCCTGGATAGTTGGCTACTTTTCCAGAACCAGACGTGATTTTCCTCTGTTGAATGGTCTTAAATTTGATTAATGAGCTGTGAATTACTGCCAAGCATGTGTGCCACTACTGCAGCCTTAGGGTTGTTGTGCCATACTGGTCCCTGTTGTGCTTCATAGACATGATAACTGGCTAGGACTGTAGAACTATTGGTTGTTTCCCTCTTTTGTAAGCTAGGATGGCACCTCAAGTCCCATGAGAGCTAGTTTTTGGGAGGAGGTTTTCATGTCAATCCCAGATCAGGAGTCTCTATGCCCTGTGTCTAAATTGCATGATGTCTTTAGAAAGAGAGATTTACCTTCAATTTCTGCTGAGCAACCAAGGGCATAGCAATAGCCACTAATGTTTTGGGAGTCTCTTGTATAACTCTGACAAGCAACTCAGAAGAAGGCTTTTCATGCCTGTTGTTGCTGTTTTTATTACATGGACTTTTGTCTGCCAGTGCTTGGTGAGAAAACTTCATTTAAACCATCACCACCACCACGACCCCCCCACCCCCCCCCACACACACTGACTTCAGGTTATATATATATATATTAAATAGATTGTTAATAGCATGGTTCTGTATACTTTTTCAGACAATCTTACTATTATTTTTACAGATTCTCCTATCTGGAATCTATCTGAAATTTATGCACCCATGTTTGCATATTTGGGCACATAAGATATATTAAACAATAAAGAAATTCTTTTGGTAGATGGATTTTCATTCCTGTAAGTGAGTGTTGTATTTTGTCCCAACTTGAATTTATTCACAGAGAAATAGTCAATACTTTAAATTATGCATGTTACCCTGCTTAATGGGCTCCAGAGAGACTTTGGACAGAGTAGAGAACAGTTACCGAGGCCTTACAGAAAGAAGGAATTACTCGAATGTAGAGCATGTACTTTACCATTAAGTAAGCAATGTTCTTTTCCAAAGAAACCAGAGAGAAAAGGAATTAAGCCTGAACCTTCAGCAGGAACACAGGCCATAAAGGGGATAGGGGTTTAGGTCAGAAGTCAACATTTCCTGGCTATAGTGTTATGGCTGATTGTGTGGAGCCACCCTCACATTCGCCGTTACAAGATGGCGCTGACATCCTGTGTTCTAAGTGGTAAACAAATAATCTGCGCATGTGCCAAGGGTAGTTCTCCACTCCATGTGCTCTGCCTTCCCCTTGACGACAACTCGGCCGATGGGCTGCAGCCAATCAGGGAGCGACACGTCCTAGGCGGAGGATAATTCTCCTTAAAAGGGACGGGGTTTCGCCATTCTCTCTCTTGCTCCTGAAGATGTAAGCAATAAAGCTTTTGCCGCAGAAGATTCCGGTTTGTTGCGTCTTTCCTGGCAGGTCGCAAGAACGCGTGTAAGAGCTGATATTAGACATTATCCTAAATTGTTCACCGCATGCTGGCTGGATGCCCAAAGAGCTTCCTTTTACTTTTTTTTTGGAGAAAATTTCTTTATCTGAAAGATGAAAGGTTTCTATTAAGTTTGGAAGGGCAGGTAGGCATTTCTTTATATGCCAGAGCCAAACAATTCCTAGGGATCTTCTGGAAAGGAGAGATGAGAAAACTGAAGTCACATCCAGTTTCAGAACACACTAGAGAGTGCCTCCTTTAGAGCCCTAGGAGGAAGATGCATACAACACCTATTTCCAGAACGCAATCAAAAGATCTTTAAGGACAGGTGTTAGTAAAAGTTTGCAACAAATGACATGGCTCAGAACTGCCAATCAAAGTGGATATCGACCATCAAAAGCATGGCACAGCCATATTGGTACAGAGGGGGTGTCGGTGCACTTTAACCTGACTCTGTGTTAATATCCAGTAGCAACACTTGGCCATTATGCTCTGAATAAACCCTTAAGATGCTCAAGACGAGGAGCTAGGAGAGTCAAAATCCACCTGCAAAAGACTAAGTTTTCTTTCTGTACAAAACGTATAATTTGCCAGTGGAGATACCAGTCTTGCAGTTTGGAGACTGCTATCTGTAAGCAAAAGATGAAGGAGGCTCTTCTCAGAAGGAAAGACTGAAAAACTACGCAGCAAATACATCTGCACAGGTTGCACTGAGCTGCAGCAGCAGAGTCTTTCCAGGCTCCATGAACAGAATACTGAAAGAATCAGTGTTATAATTATTTTGCATCTCAAATATTTAGGGAGAAAAGAACTATTGATTTTTTACCTTATTTCATTTTACCTTATTTCATTAGCAAGCTGCTTTAAAAAAAATTTTTTTACAGTGATGAGGATGGATTTCATGGTCTTTGAACAAATCACCGTCTACTGCAAAAATAACCTTCATTGATGAGGTATAAAGATAAGAACTTAAGGGGTCAGTTCCATTTAGTAGGATAATATTTGGGTCTCTTCTAGACATATGACTTAGTCAATCATAGGGTTAAGGGTAGCATTATTAGTCTGTTTTGTGAGTCAAAGAATCAATGGAAAATTGTTCAGGATTTATTGTGTTACCTCTTAATTTATGTAAAAATACATAAATCAATAAGATGCGTGATCCCTTTTCTTAAAGGGCAAATTCTAGAAGAAGTAGCAATTGGCTTCAACAGAAAACATTTATTCGTATGAGCAGGCAATCACTATTATAAGAGTTGTAAAAGATGCAATTAGTGAGTACAGAATTGTTGAAAGCGGGGCATGTGTTACTTGTTTGCTCTCAAGTTCACAGTGATTGAGTAAGAGTAAAGATGGTCTTGCTATCTGCTGGATATGATTAAAAATGTTATACAGAGTATAGGACATTTTTATAAAATTGAATATGAACAAATATGACCATTTATAATTTACAAGACATAAGGATCACTGCTTATTTTTCATTTGTTCTAAATTTCAGAGTCAAGAATTAACAAGCACTTCTTCTCAGGTAGATAGCAATTAATGGTACATCTAAAAATAGCTTCTAATATGATAGGCTGTTTTTCAGATAAGGAAATTATCAAGACAATCATTCACAGAAGGAAATTTATTATTTCAGTTTCCATTAAATAATCCACCATCAAAGATACAGTTGGGTTTTGGGTTGTCTGCCTTCCTAGGCCCCGTTTTCCTCAGTAACTTGGCTGTTTCTAACACCTCTAACACTTCTAACACAGGAATGACAGGTCTGAACTAGACAGTTGTTTCTTTAAAAAGAAAAAAAAAAGTCTAATGGCAAAAACTATTGCCCTTGCCAGCCAAAAAGCAAAGGCATATGTACTTCTCAACTGAATGGGGCTGGTTCTTGGTTTTTCAGTTCCTTTGTAGTTTCAGGCCACATTTAGATGAATTTGTTTTGCTAAAATGCTGAATTTTCCAGTGAAATTAGTTTGGTATTAGCTATTTGTCAGGCATGGCAGAATCACGCCATGCTTAATGCCCCAGCTCAGTTAGAGCAACATCGATGCAGCTTGATTCATTTTCCTTAAATTCCGAGGGAAATAAGATGCCATAGCCTGCTTGTTTGGAGCAAAGTTGGAGCCAAAAGGAACCTTCATTGGTACTCATTTGTTTCCATAGTAACATCTGATGTGTTTGAGGAGATGTGGGAATGAGGAGGGAGCCCTGCCAGAATGTCCCAGTGCCAGAGTGGAGAACACAAGCAGGCAAGACTCAAGGGACACATACTTTAAAAAAATGTGATTTTGAGGCTTTACATTTTTGGTTTTTGTTTTTGTTTTTTTGAGGAAAAAAAAACTGGATTGTTCTACTCTTAAGATGATGACACCTGCAAATCTATGAAAAGTGTCATAAAGAACAATTGTTAGAAGTAACTAGCCTGTTCCTGTGATGGAGAACATGATGTCCAGAGAGGTAAGAAGAGCAGATGCAGATAAAGATTAGTGCTATTCATGCAGACCCAAGAAGACCTCTCATGGCGGAGTACCTCTGAGTGTGGATGTGTAAAGTGTGTGCAATGAAAAGTTTCCAGGTGACGTTATTGTAATGATGGCAATACGATTATATTTTTATATACAACCCTTCTCTAAAATGTACTTTGAGGGCATGATTTGAACCATCAGAGATTCCTCATTCTAGCCAAAAGAGTTTTTTAAATTTCTCTTATTTTTGAGATTATAATATGACAACATTATTTCCTCCTTCCCCTTTTCCCCTCCAAACCCTCTCATACTCTGCTCTTCACTCTATTTCAAATTGATGGCCCCTTTTCTCATTAACTGTTGCTTTGTGCATATATGCACACACACATATATTTCCATACCAAATGGCTGTTCCTGGCATTTTCAATCCATTCTGTCTTACAGAGTGCTTACAACTATGGAAATAGGAAATTGTGGTAGGGTTCAGGCTGATATGGCAATGTCTGGTTCTTCTTAAATTCAACAGACACATTAATGAGAAGAATACATGAACAAATAAAACTACACAAATAATTATACTTTAGGAACGGTGGGAGGCAAAGTTATTTTGTAATAATATCTTTACTTTGCAGGCCACAAAGATTATGCTGTAGCCCATGCTTTCTTCTCTGGGTTCACACTTTGGTATGCACAATAAAGACTGGATTTCTATATACTGCTATAGGATTTCTCACTATATCTTACATTCTGCTAGAAAGATGTGTTAAATAACCGAACCAAGTAGGTTCCAGTAGATGATGCAGTGATGCTTTTCCCATCCAGATGCATTAAAGAGATCAATGACCCCTGCGTGACCTTCTCACATGGCTGTAGTGACCGGATTTCTCACTATGGGTCAAAGTAAAATATATAAATTTTATTTTTCCATGACATTTTGAATTTTCAGCAATAAATGGAGGGAAATGAATCCACCACTGGAATAGAGCTGTCCATTTCTGCCCTGCCCTCTTCTCTGGCACTTAGAAGAATAATTTCAATCCGAGTCATTGACAAGAGCAATTTAAGACTGCCAAATTAGTGGGGCTCCTAAGTCAATCATTTTCTGATTTATGTGATCCAGCCAAATATTCTTGTAATGGAACACCAAGATCACATAATCAAGTCTGGCATTGCTTTTCAGTTTGTCCACTTCCAATTAGTGAAAAAGAGTCTTTCCAAATTTACTACTGCACAACTATGAGAATCCCAGCAAAGCCTGTTAACACAATGCAACTCAGTGTCCTCATCAACTAAATGGGTTTGGTCTGCATTTGCCTCACTTTGTTGCTGAAATAATGAGAGAATGAACTACTCTGAGCATCTCACAACCTACTAAAGAAATACTGTTTTAAAACTGAGGCAAATGGATGGACCTGGAGGGTATCATCCTGAGTGAAGTAACCCAATCACAAAGGAACTCACACAATATGTACTCACTGATAAGTGGATAATAGCCCAGAAACTTAGGATACCCAAGATATAAGATACAACTTGCCAAACACATGAAATTCAAGAAGAACGAAGACCAAAGTGTGGACACTTTACCCTTTCTTAGAAATGGGAACAAAACACCCATAGAAGGAGTTACAGAGACAAAATTTGGAGCTGTGACGAAAGGATGGACCATCTAGTGACTGCCATATGCAGGGATCCATCCCATAATCAGCTTCCAAATGCTGACACCATTGCATACACTAGCAAGATTTTGCTGAAAGGACCCAGTTATAGCTCTCTCTTGTGAGACTATGCCGGGGCCTAGCAAACACAGAAGTGGATGCTCACAGTCAGCTATTGGATGGGTCACACGGCCCCTAATGGAGGAGCTAGAGAAATTACCCAAGGAGCTATAGGGAACTGCAACCCTATAGGTGGAACAACAATATGAACTAACCAGTACCAGGGAGCTCTTGTCTTTAGCTGCATATGTATCAAAAGATGGCCTAGTCGGCCATCACTGCAAAGAGAGGCCCATTGGACTTGCAAACTTTATATGCCCCAGTACAGGGGAACGCCAGGGCCAAAAAGGGGGAGTGGGTGGGTAGGGGATTGGGGGGGTGGGTATGGGGGACCTTTGGGATAGCATTGAAAATGTAAATGAGGAAAATACCTAATAATAAAAAAAAAAAGAAAATGCTAAAAAAAAAAAAACTGAGGTAATTGTTGTCTGTACCTCTTCTTAGTTCCTTATTTTTTAACTTAAGAGCATATACATTGTGTGATGAAGCTGTTTATGAATTGAATCATACAAAACATACATTAAAACACAACATTTCAAAGTCTCAAGGTCTCCAATAGCTAAGATGAAATATTATAAATGGTACTAATGATGTATAAAACCCCAGATATACACACAGGTACAGACACACACACACACACACACACACATACAAACACACACATACACATCTCCTTTTAAATCTTTTAAGTTCCATAAGAATCCACAAGATTATCCATCAATCTCAGAAAATTAGAAAATCAAGAACCAAACAAAACACTATAGAGTAAAATATCTTGAAGATAATGTGCAGTATAATTGGCAAGATATTGAACCTCCAATTCAGAAAGCCCCTCCCCCATTTTTATTATTTCTATTTTCAAAACCAGAAGCTTGAATTTATCCACAGAAAGACAAATTACAAAATATTTTTAAATTTCAAGTCTATTGGGTTTGGAAAATTACAACTAACTTGCATGTATGCATGGGTGTGTCTGTCCTAAAGAGTGAAACCTAATCCTCTAATTCTTAATTATGAGCAAACATAAAAGTTTGATAAGGACCAGTCTTGTCTGGTTCTCAGCTGGCTTGCTAATAAAGCGATATTTCTATTGCAAGTAATAGACTTTTGGACATTTTGAAACTGTTTATTTAAACTGGAATTGGTAATTTTTCTAAGGGACAAAAGAAACTTAGATTTAGCAAATCTGAGGTTAATTCAACCAATTTAGACCAAGTGGATAATTCCTTCAGTTCCCAAAGTGATTATCTGGTTTGATTGTCTCCATTTATTTGACACACGTTAGCTAAAACTCTACTTCCTTTTCATTTTCCTTTGGAGACGTGATGTTGATAAGCCCATCTAGGTGGGAATATGGGACTCATTAAAATGTGATTGAGTTAGCTTAAAATATTTTCTATTTGGCATTCTTCATGGTATTAGAGACAGATGCCCTGGGAAAACGTTGTTTATATTTGTTTACATTATGAGGATTTAAATATTTGGTACCCATATCTAAGGTAAAAGTCAGGCTTGATTAAATCCACTTGATATAATGTGAGGTTATATAATCTACCACACCACATTGAGATGTCAAAAGCCAGCAATAAGGTTAATCTAGAGATGAAAAACTGAAAGCTTATTTTTATTTCCTAATTCTAAAACGTAAAGACAGCTCTTTATACTTTTGCACTTAATCTGGGATGCATAAAACTCAGAAAAATCTGATATTATATTGTCTTGTAGGCGTCTAATTTGTGCTGTTTATTCTCTATTCAGTCTTCTATCTATATACTATCTAAAGGGTCTTCATATGAAATGTTGAAAAACTTGCACAAATACACCTCCAATGGACAAAGTTTAATGCCCAGAGGCAACAGACTCTAAACAAATAGGATGAGAAATGGTTTGCTAACTGCCTTGCAATGTACAACTACCTTTCTACAATGGAAATAATATGTGCTGTTAGCATGAATTTTGTTTCCTTTATTACTAGTCCTTCTGTGGTTGAATTTAATTCTTCTACCCTCTTGCTTTTAAATCGCATTGCTATGATGTTGATCACAATCACCTCTGAACTACTGGCGATCAATATATTCTGGGAGAGGGGAAATCCGGTCTTCAGTTGTATACCCACTGCAGAAGCTACTAGACTTCTACAGGTAACTCCTAACTCATGGGCACCCAGACAGCTTTGATTAAGGGGTCACCAAAACTGCCCAGTAGACTTGGATATGTGAGAGAGATTTGTGAGGAGATTGTGGGGTAAGAGAGTGCTGTACACATTGTGAAATTGTCTAAGAACAAATTCAATTAATAAAGATAAAAATAAATTACACTCTATTGAATATGCAATATGAAGTCATGAGTATGCAATTATGCACATTAATAATGTTACAATGATCTACTTTTTTATTATTAGATATTTTATTCATTTACATTTCAAATGCTATTTTGAAAGTCCCCTATACACTCCCCCTGCCCTGCTTCCCGACCCACCTACTCCTGCTTCCTGGCTCTGGCATTCCCCTGTACTGGGGCATATAATCTTCGCAAGACCAAGGGCCTCTCCTTCCAATGATGGCAGACTAGGCCATCTTCTGCTACATATACAGCTAGAGACACGAGCTCTGGGAGTACTGGTTAGTTCATATTGTTGTTCCTCCTATAGGGTTGCAGAGCCCTTCAGCTCTTTGGGTACTTTATCTAGCTCCTCCATTGGGGACCCTGTGTTCCATCTTATAGATGACTGTGAGCATCCACTTCTATATTTGCCAGGCACTGGCAAAGCCTCACAAGAGACAGATATATCAGGGTCCTATCCTTAAAAAGTGGTCCATTTTTTCCTGAGTGGTTTGTCCTCTCATTAGATTTAATTCTAAGACCTCTTTGATGGGATTTATGATATTCTTCTTTCTGCATCCATTATCAGCTTGCCTTTAATTCAAAAGAATCAGGTTTATAGTATAAAAAAATTTAGGGTAGTAATAAGGAGATTTTAATTGAATAGAGTTGTGCATTCCTCTTGAAATATTAGAAATTTTCATTTTTGAAAACATCTTATTTCATATGTATGAATGTTTAGCCTGTATGTCTACAAGTATATCATGTACATGCTTGATTCCCACAGAGACCAGAGTAGGGCATCAAATTCCCTGAGACTGGAGCTACAGAGGGTTGTGAGCCTCCTAGTCGGTGCTAGGAAACAAACCCGGATCTGTAAGATCTACAAGAGTAGCAAGTTATCTTAACCTCTGAGTCATTGCTCCAGTTGCAGAGATTTTAATAATAGACAAATGTGTGCCATAGATATCCAGAACCTGACTTCAAAACAGCAAGGGTGAACCAAGAGAGTGTGCATCTGGAGTCTGTTCTCAGCCACACACCACTTAGGCTAGCATCTGTAGAATGGTGGTCTCTTCCCTTACCTATCTTATGGGCGAAGTGAAACAGTTTCCCCAAATGGAGGTTTTAGTGGGGTTTGATTTACTATTGAAAAGGGAACAGTTTGGGAAGAGAGTGCTCTTGTCAGCCCCTGAACAATGAACCCTACCACTTCCCTGAGACACGAGGAACCTGTAAATTAAGTCAAACAAGACCTTATAATAATACTCTCATTGCTTTCCAACATAAGCTCCCCACCATTTCCTGTGGTAAATTTGTTGTTGGGTTTCAGGGGAAAAGCAGTCATAACTTAGAAGCATCTAGTATTTCTAGATAAGATTGAGGAAAATTCAGACTTATTCTTAGGGGGTTTTTGTTTGTTTGTTTTTTATTTTGTTTATTTTTTTTTATTTTGTTTTTAGCAAAGAGGAAATTGGCCCATCTTTGAAAAGGCTTCTGACCCATAAAGAAGGGCATGCTGCCCTGATAAGGGGAGGGTCAGTACCAGCCAGATCCTCAGGCACCTTGCAGTCCAGGCCTCCCAAGGCTGCAGGTGGAAGCCTGTGGCTGAGGATATGACTCAGAAGTGGTGGCCAAAATTCCAAAATCTGTTCTAGCTGTTCTAGCAGGTGGTCGAGGGATTGAAAGGGCCAGGCCTTGACAGCAGTGGAACCTGGGCCAAAACCTGAGGGAGTCTTAGAATGGAAAAGCTGACACTTGGCCTGGAAATCAAATTCCAGGCACATGTGGCAATGTGGCTGCTGTTTTATAAGAATGATCCGGAAAAAGTGTCAAAAGCTGCCAGGCCCAGGTCATCTGCATCCTGCACTGCCTCTACACCGGGTCATAGGCAAGAGAGTACTGTTCGTTTCTCACCCAGACTTACTGAGTGTTGACTGAAGTATTTGTGTTGAATCCATCACTCTGCCGTCCCCCAGCCTCTGTCTGAGTTCCCCTAGTGCAGAGGTTCATTTGGTACCATGGACTGCCTTTCATTGTTGGTGTAACTCATTGCCATCTTGAAATCACATTAGATAGCAAACAAAATATATAAGATTATAAAAGAACCAAGATTTTTATTGAAATTGAATTATCAAATTATTTTTAAGTTTCTGAAAATAAAAGCAGATTTTTTTTTCTGATGCTGGGGGGTGGTGATGGCAAATCTACACTTTTATATATATATACTAGAAAAATGCCCTGCCTTTGAACTGTAGCCTTAGAAACTGTAGCCCTAGAAACAGATAGTATATGAAACCAAGAAACACGTGTGTGTGTATGTGTGTGTGTGTGTGTGTGTGTGTGTGTATACAGTTGATGACTAAATAACAAGATTAAGTGTGCAATTAAATAGATGAGGTCATTTCAAAGTAGTCATGAGAATGAAGATTATTTCATAAAGTCACAGTGATTGAATAGAATAGATTGAATTTGTGATAGAAAAATAGCTGATTTCTGTTGGCAGCATTAGGCACAGATAACTCTTAGTAGCACTGAAGTTGCTGTGTAAGATCCATATTGAAGTGAATATTTAATTTTAGCTAGAGGTTAATAAAAAGCAAGAAATGATTGATTTTCTTCAATTTCATGCACCCCCCCCCCAGGTATAGACTCCCTGATACAATGTTGGTTTCCACATTGGCTCATTAGCATTTTAGACATCTAGATTATCTAGCGATCTTGGAAGTCTACTTCATGATGGCGTTGTTAGTTGACATAGCACAAGAAAGGGGTTGAACACTTTTAAGAGCATTTCGTGTACCAAAATCTTTATAGAAGTTTTTTCACAATTTAATTTCCATCACTTTGTGAAGTAGAGTTTATGTACTTACTCCATAAAGATGAGGAAGTGACCCCAGAGAACTCCAGAAATTTAGTCAGGAAAGTTGGACCTAGTGAGATCAGAAACAAAAACCCAAAGTCCTACTCTGTCTTCCTCATGAAGCTTATATATCTTCTTGGTTGATTTAGACATGAAGTCATGTATCTACCCGGGGTACCAGAGCTTTCTACGTTAACTTTGGATGAAAATAAAGACATTACAGCATAATGGTTCCATCCAAACCTTAGGGTAAGACTTTATACCTACTTCTCTGTCACTTTCTTAAATCTTTGGGCAACTTAATTAACTCCTGGGGTCGGTCTAAGTTCCTTCACCATATTGTCACAAAGGTCTTGTGAGTTAACTCAGGCAAAGGTTGGCTATTATTTGCATAATTCATCTGATAATATTGCATTAATTTTTAGCCATGATTTGTGTCCATTACATCTTCCTGTTTTCAGTCTTGTCCCTTTTTTGTTATTGCTGTTGTTATTCATAATGAAACTAGTTTCTCAATTTCTCTTCTTGAAATACCTTAGTGACTCTCCACTGAGTTCAGGACAAGGCCTGAACACATTCCAGTAACTTAAACCTCATCATGACCTGTTATCTTCATATTCTTTCTGTTTTCTTCGTTTTCTTTCCCCACTTTGTCCTTGGTATACCAAACAGACAGAATTCTTTGTATGTGATATTAGTCATTCTACCATTCTTCCTTTCTGTAGAACATGAAATGTGTTTGCCAAGCTCATAGCAGGTAACCTTTTGAGAAGACCAGTTTCTTCTTAAGTTCTTCTTCTAGCAAATAACATTTTTGATCAATCCATTCAGAAGAGTTGATATAGTCCAATCATTAACACTTATCTGGATGAATTTTATTCTGACAACTGGTCTCACCATTTAATTTATTGAAAACTCCTGGGATCCAAAACAAGAATAATAAATATTATTGTCTCTGGATTTCGGTAAGAAAGTTGTAATTCTTGGAATTGCCATGTCCAGCTTGGTCATGAAGGGAACTCATGAGAATGGCAAAATAAAATTAAAATAGTGTGAACCTGTTGTGGTTCCATGGAGTCATTGAATGAGCTCTTGTAACCTTCCTAACCATGGGAGACATGGTGGCATAATTGTCTGAAACCCATTGCCTGGCTTTCTGTGTCTGCTGTCTGAAGTCCTGATATGTTCTCTTCCCAGAAGTCCTTTACACTTTTATTTTCTTCTCACAGACCTCTGTTTCTTATACTACCTATTTTTTTTTTAAACCTGAGCATCATCTACCTACTGATTCTCCTGTCCTCTTACTGCTAAGGGTGGAACCTAATTAGCAGAATAAAAATCAAAATTTGCCTAGGAGTTTAGGATTGCTCTAGTTTCATGTTCTAGGTAAAGCACATTTGATGTCAGGTGTCATATGATAAGCGTGAGATGAGAGATGAGAAACATTCAGAAAAAGCCCAATGGATTTCAGAAGTATCAGTATTGAGCTTTGAAATAATATCCCAAACTATCTAAGTCCAGAGTCTCCCAAATGAGCAGGAGAGACCCTTGTATGGTAACTGACCCCACAGTCAGTTTCTCTATTGGCCACATTGAAACACATTTTTTAGAGTACACAATAATACTCAGCAAATATTTATTACATATTGGATAAGCCATAATGTTTCAGTTTTCTCATTAATAAGAAACATCTCTCAGGGTGGAGAGACAGTTCCATGGTTAAGAGCAGTGTTTGTTCTTCCAAAGGAACAGAGGTTCAATTCTCATTGTAACTCCAGACCAAGGGATCTGACACTCTCACACCAATGCATATAAAACAAAATTAAATAAATTATTTAAAAGATAGTGTCTCAAGAAACTTGTCCTGTAGGTAAATGAAGCTGCATAGGATATAGAGGCTCATTTTCTATAAAACAACAATAACAACAACAATAAGAACAATAAGACCCTGAAACTCAGGTAAATTATAAGCATACAAATGTAGTGAAACCTATGTATTTTGAAGACAAACTACAATTTTAGAGAGGGAAACTTTGCTTTGAGATGATAATCACAGCTACATGAAAACTGAGTGAATGGGCTTAACAACAGCTTGCCTGAGGCAGATGAAAGGAATTACTGACCTGAAAGTCAGGTTAACACAAACTGAAACACAAGGAGAAAGAACGGAAAAGCTATTACATAAAAGACAAATAGGAAACATTCAAATATATGTATGAATGGCATTTTAAAATGAGAGGAGACAGAGAAGTCAAATGGTAATGGCTAAGCATTTTTATTAATATTGAAAACACCCCACGATTTCACACATTCAAGAAGCTCGGCAAACCTCAAGCAGTATAAATGATGTAAGTGACCATATGCAGACCCAGAATCATCTAACTTCTACAGTCAAATGACTCAAACGCTGCACAAGCATAGACTACAGACACTAAAATCAGGGTGATTTCTGAGAAAGGGAAGTGACTTACATCTGACTTCTCCAGAGAACCAGTGAGAACCAGAAGATAAAGAAGTGATCTTTCTTTAAAGCTTCAAATGGGGGCCAAAAAACCAAAATGTCTTCTTTAAAGGTGGAAGAAAATTGAGCATATTTTAAGAAGTGATCAAGATTATTAGTCACTGGTAGATGCTCTCTACAGGAAATACTCAAGGGTCTTTATTCAGGCAAAAGAAAGGGATTTTATATGGATAACTGGAAGGTTTAGAATTAGAACAGGAGTGTCAGAAAGATACTCCTTATATAAATATATGATATACGTGTGAGGAGATGAATATTGGCTATACAAAAACCGCTATAATGATATCATTTGAACTTTCAAATAGGTGAACCACTAACATAATAAAACAAGAAGGGAACAGGACGAACTGATTTTAAAACTTGTGACATTGTCATGAAGCAGTAAAGGAGAAGTGTGTGTGAAGACTCTGGTGTGTGGAGACGCAGGTATGGATTACAACAGTAAGTTCTGGAACAGTAAAGAAAAGTAGACCAATGCATTTTACTAACAGGCTGGAGACGAGAGAGTAGAAATAATAAAAATAATTCTGACAGAGCACTGCAAATATTGAACACTAGCAACAAGAACAGAATCCAGAGCCCTACTCTACCATGTGTCCTTCAGAAGTTGTCTCATCACCCCTTGGTCATTCAGTCATTGGCCTAAAGCTGGGTGCTATCAAGACTTAGGAACACACTTCTAGGCCAATGGAAGAAGGGTAATAACAACTGAATGGTTAAGCACAGAGACTATAGACAGATTTGCTGAGTTTCCACTCTGTCACTTACTTTTAACTTAATGATTTAAGTTTCTAAATTTAATTTCTTCATTTAAAAGGATTCTAGATTTGTTATTAAAATTGTTTTCATCTTTTTTTTTAGATGCAATGGTAAGTCTGGGTAAAGAGGCAGATAGAAGAAATATTTGAGGATGTGAGTAAATATAATTAAAGGAGGGAGACATGCCAGGGATGCTATATCACTGGCCTACTCTATCCCTGTCCTCCCAACTCTGAATCCCTAAGCAGCATTTGCTATACATGTCAGTGAACTTCTTCCATGCATGCTTCGGGATGCCCATCACCATGGCTGCAGCTGCCATGACCACACCATTCATCTACCTTGAGTGTCCCTTCCAGGGAACTACATATAAGACAGGAACAATCATTGAACTCTTCCCATGGACAGACCCCAGCGACTTTTGCTACCATCACCACTGCGCTCCCAACCTCCTCAGCCACCCTTGATGCTCAGCATTGTTGATGGCTGTGAATTGCTTATAAAAATGGCATTGTGAGTTTCAGAAAGAAAGAGAGATCCAGGTTGGTGAAAGAAAAGGCAGAGAACAGAGCAGAAGAGGGGGAGGGTAAGAGAGGGCACGCATGAAGTGTGGCCAGGAAACCTGGGCACAAGACTGTCAGCCAGAGAACATAACTTTTCCTCCTGCAGTCACTGGGGAATTCTGTGGAACACAGCAATCTGTTGGCATACAAAGATGCCCAGGATAGTCAGCCCTTCCCTTCAGAGACAGTATCCCAGGAAGAGTTTCCTACAGAGAGCCCAATCCCTAAGTCATTAAGAGCAATCTTTCTAGGGTACAGTATGATTAACTCTGGCTAGGAAGCTCTGGCAGAAACATGTCTGCACTCACAGAAACCCCTCATCCACGGAGATGCAATGACTCAACTTGTCTGAACCACTGAGACTAAACCATCGTCCTCTCTGATCCATGGAGACCTGTGTGTGTGTGTGTGTGTGTGTGTGTGTGTGTGTGTGTGTGTGTACACATACATGAACTCTAAAAGCACAGAAAACCTAGTCTTGCCCCAGTAAGGGAAACAACTGAACTAAAAGGGTAGGTAGCATCTTCTATGACATGTTACTGTCTTTCTTTATACATTTCTCTTTGGCTTTATACTTTCACTTTTATACTTTATACTTTTGTTGCTGTTGCTATTTATAATTGCTGAGCTACTGTAATTTAACATCTATCTGCGTGACTTAGATTTCCATTTATGGGAGGGTTTATTTGGTCTCTGGCAACATGCAGGAGCAGGAAGTTGACCAGCCACATGTTCATCCTCTCATAGGAAGTAGAGAGTGGAGAGAGGAGAGGACAGGAAGTGAGCACCAACCTGTAACCTTCCAAAGCACACCCTGAGGGACCTGCTTCCTCCAGCAAGGTTCTACCTCCTGAAAGTTTCCTAACCTTCCCAAACAATGCCACAACCATGTGTTTGAATACATAAGCTTATGAGGGGGATTTCTCATTCAAACCACCAGTCACACATGTACACCACAAAGGCTTTCATGACTGTCCCTTGCAGCAAGTAGACGATTTTTTTCCTAGATTTCTACATCTCTGATAGACTTTCTACTACTCCCTCCTGCCTCCAGCACATATTTCCCTTATCATTCATACTTTACTGCTCTCTGGCCCTCTACATTTTTATCTTTTACTTCACTGTTTAAATGCTAATGTGATCAAAGACAAACCCTGCACCATGCCTTGCAACAATAGGAGAGGCAAGACCCCTTGATGGTTCATGCAAATTCATTTTAAAGAGGAGTGCTAGAGCAGACAGTATCTGCCCCAGGAGTTAGTTTGCTTCTTTGAAGAACCTCCTAGGGAAATGATTTTCTGGTTTCGTCAGCTGCTGCTGCCACTGGGGAGAAATGGAGCCAGGCTACACCTTGAGGTAGCAGCAGAACTTGGTGCCATCCTTCAGGTGATGCCAGTTCTGTGCTGCAGGCACAAAATAAAAAGTTTTATCGGGCAACTTTGTACCAAAGTTCCAGAGATGTCAGGCAACATATGGTCAAGTTGGAATCTCTGCAGAGACTGGAGGAGGCCATTGCATAAAGCTGTGAAGATGAAACCTCCATCACAATGGAGATCCCAGGATCTTTTCAGATGCCAGAGATGTGGGATTTCCATCAAGAACAGCTATAGACACGGAATAGAGAAAGAACAAGAAAGAGGCTTTACGGGCTATGGCAGCTTTCTCACATCTCCATGACCAACCAGGAAACAGAAATATAAATTTATACCCAGAACTGGGCTATAAACCTCAAAGTCTGTCCCCAATGACCCAGTTCACTCTGCTTAGCCCCATCTCCTATAGGTTCCCTAACAGTTACCATTGCATCTAAAGAAAGATGGAAACAATTTTAATACGAAATCTAGAATCCTTTCAAATGAAGAAATTAAATTTAGGAAATGAAATCATTAAGAACTCCCTGGAAGGCAGCGATTTCTAAGCACATCTGAGCTTAGGTGCCATCACCATGAGCTGATCCATGTGTAGGTAAGCTTTGTTCTTGTACTGATGAGTTTAGACCTTCCTTGCTCGAGCCCCACTTCTCCCTTTTGAAATGTGCTCACTTAAGAAGCACATAGTATTAAAAACAAAGTGTAGGCACTCACAGTTAAGAGATTACCTTGAGTCTTAGAAGTGATTTTGAATGTGAGACTTTTGGACAGTTTTGGAACTGAAAAACTACAGAGACTTCTGAAGTTGATCCAAATGCATTTTGCATAAAATGGCCTTAAGCCTGTGGGGGCGAGGTTAGAGTGTGATAGTTTGGGTGTAGCATGCCTCACAGAGGCTAGTGTACTTGAATGCTTTGTCCCCAGTTGGTGGCACTGTTAGGGATCCTTTAGGAGATGGGGCTTAGCAGGAGGAACTAGGTCATTGGGGGCAAACTTTGAGGTGTATAGCCCAGTTATGCGTCTAATTTGATAGTGATTATGTAACTAAGACATAGGCCATGTAAGTAACCATTGAAAAGGTACTTATGAACTCCCAGAGGCTCTTTCCTCTCTGGTTCCGCTCTCAAGACACTGCATGAAATTTTTACGTTGGAATACACACACATATGGACATTTAATATTGTATTTCCCCTGGAACGAGAATTCAGAAACTTGGCTGTCAATGGTACTGTTTCTCTCACAGGCTCCATTTCTGATACTCAAGGAGAAACGCTGCCTTCATTCAGGCTGACCAGCCAGACTAAAGAAGTAGCTACAGAACTGTCTGCATGACATCCGTCATAAAGGGCTGGCAGGTGGAGGACACTTGTGGATTGAGAATCTTAACTGCTGGGTTTTGATTGCTCTGTTTCTGAGTAAATTTTCATTTACCTTCACTCATCGCTATGCTTCAACTAAGAAGGATAAAACTCTATCTTGAGATGATTTACCTTCAGCTTTTATAACATTAGAATTTGATATAAAAGCCGTAAAATTCCATCTTTGTCCCGATTGTTTCTAACTTGACTGTTTTGTTGCCTCTCTGCACCAATTGTCTAGACGTAATTACTTAGAAAGTTATTTTATTTTTATATCATTTGTGGGCTAGGAAATATTTTGTCTGAGGTTCAGAATACTTCTTCCTTTATATTTGTAAGGAAAATTTTTGTAAAGTGGAAGGCAAATATTTAAAAAATGTATCCCTATGGTGATGTCATGTTCAAGGGAAAACATACTTGGGATGTGAAGTATTCCCATCAGGAAGTAGGAGATCTTACATCTGTACTGTTAACCCCAAGAGGTTATCACATGGTAGTAGCTGATTGTACAAGGGATGACTTCTAACAGGGCGTTGGCAGGCAGGCTGGCCAACAGTCAGAGGTCAGCGCATAAATATTTATAGAGGAAATGAATGCTTTCACTATCAAACAGCTTTTACAAATGTGCAAAGAAAGACTAATGCGGAGGATTAAGACACTGTGTACATGAGAAAAGCCAGATATCAATTGTCCTGTTGGAATGTTACATGGTGTCAAACGCCAACATATAATGATACAGTGTGGGCCATCTATAGAATTTCCATAATTCAAGGAGAGATAACCTAAATAAACAACTGAAGCCAGGCCAAAAAGTTTAGAGAAATATGCATCATATGAGAAAGTCAAACATAATGAAGGCTTTTTAGAATGTGGGATGTTGGTTAACTACTAAGCAACATGTAAACTTTCCCTGGGAAACTCAAGATGCTTTCCAGTATCATGCTAAGTAGCAATACCACTTTTAAATTTCCTTTAGACCAAAGATATATTGTGCCAAGGCCCCTTATCTGCTGCTCCTGTCTAGGTTCAGATATTCAAAGCCATTAGTGTGTCTGGATAAGGACAGTGGAAAATGACAGGAAGAGCTTGGTTTCAGGTAGTCCTTGGCTCATTGGAAAATCAGTACTGAGTGGTAGTTAGACATATTTTAAAGTGAAAAGGATTTCAGGTATAACCACTCCCTTCACCCTTATTAGCTCTGCTGTGCCCACAAGTCTCAAAACTGCAGTTTTCCCTTCTTTTGTAAAATGGGGACAGTTCACAGGGTCAATGTGAGGACTAAATGAGATTGTGACAGTTAATCCTTTAGCACACTTCCTGGCATAAGACCATTGTTCCAAAATAGTCGTTATTGTATTATGGAATTAATGACAAGAAGATGGGGTCACCTTTTATTTCATTCAGTTCACGAAGTGCAACTTGATTTTTCTGAGCGTGCTGACAAGTGTTCTCAGGGACCAATGTCAATGTTTTCAAGCCTAATGGGAGAGCCAGAAGAGGCAGACAGCAGACTTCTAAGCTATAAAGTAAGAAAAGCGGTTATGTAGGCCAAGAGCTGCCTGACACCAGTGGCTCTGGGTCTGGCTTACACAATGGTTGATGTTGACTCCTTGCTTCATTGCTATGGGGAATGCATACTTCAAGAAGGCCTGGTCTCAGTGGACACAGAAGCACTGTGGATTCAGGGAAAAGTCACAAAGTAGTCACGTCAGGCCACAGGCGACTTCAGGTACTGCCAGACAGCTGACTGCTTTCATTACACAGATTGAAAAGCTACAGTTGAGGATTTCTGTCTCCACTTCTAAAGATCAGAGAGAAAAAATACAATCAGCAAATAAGTTATGAACATCTGCTTTGGGCAGTGGTAAGAAAACCAGAAAATACAAATTTTATGTCAAGATTATCTTCTTTCCCCTCTTCCTTAAAGTTTTTCTTTTAATCAATAGTAGATAGATTACATTTAATCTAGAGCAGAATTATTACACATGAAGAAAGATATTTTATAAATCAGTAGTTAAGATCTATGTACCAAGTTACATGGCACCAACATTAGTAAAAAACAGACAAGAAGAGACTGAAAGAGTAATGTACAGAATGTATAGAGGTTGATGTTCATTTCATTCCATAACCAGTCAACTTGTTGGGAAGAATCATAGGAGACCTTGATTTCAAAATTAGCAGGATAAATCTAATTAACAGATATTAACTAGTTACTAAATTCTCAAAAAACAAGAAAAGCTGTTTCTTCTTTTTCTAAGTTTAACTCTTTTTTTTTAATTAGATGTTTTCTTCATTTACATTCCAAATGCTATCTCCTTTCCTAGTTTCCTCTCCGAAAATCCCCTATACCCTCCGGCCCCTGTTCCCCAAACCACCCACTCCCACTTCCTGGCTCTGGCATTCACCTGTACTGGGGCATAGAATCTTCACAAGACCAAGGGCCTCTCTTCCCAATGATGGACGACTAGGTCATCCTTTGTTACATTTGCAGCTAGAGACACGAGTTCTGGGAGTACTGGTTAGTTCATATTATTGTTCTTCCTATAGGGCTGCAGATGCCTTCAGCTCCTTGGGTACTTTCTCTAGCTCCTTCATTGGGGACCCTGTGTTCCATCTTATAGATGACTGTGAGCATCCACTTCCATATTTGCCAGGCACTGGCAGAGCTTCACAGGAGACAGCTAAATCAGGGTCGTGTCAGCAAAATCTTGTTGGTATATGCAATAGTGTCTGGGTTTGGTGATTGTTTATGGGATGGATCCAGGGGTGGAGCAGTCTCTGGATGGTCCTTCCTTCAGTCTCAACTCCACACTTTGTCTCTGTAACTCCTTCCATGGGTATTTTATTCCCCCTTCTAAGAAGGAACGAAGTATCCACACTTTGGTCTTCCTTCTTCTTGAGTTTCATGAGTTTTGCAAATTGTGTCTTGGGTATTCTAAGTTTCTGGACTAATATCCACTAATCAGTGAGTGCATATCATGTGTGGTTTTTTGTGATTGGGTTACCTCACTCAGAATGATATCCTCCAGATGCATTCATTTGCCTAAGAATTTCATAAATTCATTGTTTTTGATAGCTAAGTAGTACTCCATTGTGTAAATGTACCACATTTTCTGTATCCATTCCTCTGTTGAGGGACATCTGGGTTCTTTCCATCTTCTGGCTATTATAAATAAGGCTGCTATGAGCATAGTGGAGCATGTGTCCTTATTACAAGTTGGAACATCTTCTGGGTATATGCCCAGGAGTGGTATTGCTGGATCTTCCGGTAGAACTATATCCAATTTTCTGAGGAACTGCTAGACTGATTTCCAGAGTGATTGTACAAGCTTGCAATCCCACCAACAATGGAGGAGTGTTCCTTTTTCTCCTCATCCTCGCCAGCATCTGCTGTCACCTGAATTTTTTATCTTAGCCATTCTGAGTGGTGTAAGGTGGAATCTAAAGGTTGTTTTGATTTGCATTTACCTGATGATTAAGGATGTTGAACATTTTTTTCAGGTGCTTCTCAGCCATTTGGTATTTCTCAGTTGAGAATTATTTGTTTAGCTCTGTTCCATTTTTTAATAGGGTTATTTGGTTTTTTGGAATCCAATTTCTTTATATATGTGTATGTATATATATATATATATGTGTGTGTGTGTGTGTGTGTGTGTGTGTGTGTATGTATGCATATATATATATATGTATATATACATATATACATATATATATATATATATATATATATATATATATATATATAGCATATTAGTCTTCTATAGTGGATCAAGAAACTTCACATAAAACCAGAGACACTGAAACTTATAGAGGAGAAAGTGGGGAAGAGCCTCAAAGATATGGGCGCATGGGAAAAAAATTCCTGAACAGAATAACAATGGCTTGTGCTGTAAGATCAAGAATCGACAAATGGGACCTCATAAAATTGCAAAGCTTCTGTAAGGCAAAGGACACCGTCAATAAGACAAAAAGGCCACCAACAGATTGGGAAAAGATCTTTACCAATCCTAAATCTGATAGGGGAGTAATATCCAATATATATAAAGAAAACTTTTTTCTAAGTGTATAAGGAATATCAACAAAAATTAAATATATTATTTGACATGACAATTTTAAAGTAGCCTTAGCTCATACAACTGCTCCTGGCCTGACAGAGGAAGAGTCTTATAGAAACTCGCACTTACCCAACTCAACTATATTGCAGCAAATGTCATCAAAATGTATTGCTTAGCTGACAGGGAAGTTAAGAAAATCTGTCAAACTAGAAAACTTGAAGAAAAGCAAAAATTATGCATCTGTGTGAACATAGGCACAGAAGATGGTGGTGTCCTAGGGGCATAAGCAAGAATAGAGAGATGAATCTCCATTTCCAGCCAAGGCAGCAGGGTTTGCTGAATTGACTTGGGCCACATACCCAAGGTCAGGACACATGACAGTCGATAGGTCTATGAAAATATGGACAACAAAAAGCCAATATGTGAAGGGAGCTGACAAAGACAATTATGTTTAAATTGAAAGTGAAAGATATCTCCAAGCAAGTGTATACAATGACCACTAAAAATAAAGTGCTTTTGTTTTTAAAGGTCATTGCATAAACAAATAAGATATAAAAACAACAAAGTTTGACCTGAAATTGATGACAATGATGTATATTATAATTTTTCCCCAAATTACTTTTCTCATTCCTTACATTTTCTGTGAGATTGTCTTTTTATGTTCATCCTTTTGGAAAAGTTTTGACAGAACCTTTCTCTTTGTGTGTCACAACTGGTTGACAATAACAAAAATAAGATGGTGGCTGGGTACTCAGCAGGTTGAAGAAAGCTCACCGTTGATGTACTCCATAATTTCCTAGTTAGCTATTGCTTCCTAATTTTATTTTGAGCTGAATATTTTTTTACAAAAAAAAAAAAAGGTCAACTCAGACCTGTGCTGTTCTTTAGGATTTTATTCCATAAATATATACTATGTCCATACAATATCCACTATCTGTTCTCACAAAATCAGACCAAAACTGAGTTCTGCTCTTTATATGAAAAATGTAAAATTTCTTATCCTCAGAATCAGGATTCAAAAGATGCAACAAAGCCAGTTGGGTTTCTATCTTGGAGAACTAATTACTAGAAAAATACAGGGTGACATGCCTCTGACTATAGTGCATATGATTTTCCTCTATCCATGTATATGCACATATGTGTGTATAGTTAGAAGGGCATAACCATGTGACCTGACTATAGTAAAGTAGTGGTATTATGAAAGATCCAATTCCTCATGGTACTATCTTGCTATATGGCTAATTTGTTGTTTTTATAGTGAAAACAATGCAAAATGAAATGAATGATGCAAATTTCCGCTTTAACAGAGATTATGTAGTGACGTCTGCTTAGGAACTTTAGACTCAATGCCATAGGCACAGTTGATAAGTGTGGGAAACATGTGAGGACACCATGTACTAATTAACTTTTCACCACTGTGAAGACAAACTACGTAAGCCAGCTTTTTATGAGGAAGGATTTATTTTGGTTCATAGTTGTAAAGGTCTCAGTTCATAGTGGATTCAGTCCTTGTATTTTTGTCCTGTGATGAAGCAGAACTCCAAGGTAGAGTGTACGACAGAGCGAGCTGCTCACTTCATGGTGCCAGAAAACAGAAGGACCAGAGCTAGAGTCTTGATATACCCTTGAAAGACATCCTCCAGTCGCCTAGCTCCCTCCCATTGTGCTCCATCTCCCGAGCTTTCATAGCCTTCTAATAATGCCACGGTCTGGCAACCAAAGCCTTTGGGGGTTCATTAAGATAGAAACAAAAATACCCTACAATGTAGCATCCAGATACAGTAGTTTCTAATGAAGCACCATAACTGAGAGATCTTAAAAATAACAGCAGCACATTCGCTCAGATTTCTGGGGACCAGGTAGTCAATGTCAAGCATTTGGAAGCAGTCATTATGCCTGTGCACGTGCCAGAGACCTCGTCTCATGCTTCTCCTCCTTCTTTGCTCTTTGCTTTGCAACTGCCATCTCCACACAAGGTTTCCCCCTCTTTTCTCCTATATGAACACCTCTTGCTGGATTTATGCTCCATGCTGATCCGTGATGACCCATCTCAAGATTTTTTATTTATTTCTGCGTGGAGCATGCACGTGCACGCATGTGCATACATGTGTGTGAAAGTACATATGAATGAGTATACACAAGATTGGGGTAATTCCATCATTTTGTTATTTGTCTCACTTATTCTTCATTTCTTGCCTTCTTTCAGAATAACCAAACATATTTTAGTATTATTTAACCTCCCTTATTATCCATCTAGGGATAACTCATTGGATTATGTGAATACTTGCCTGTTTCATCCAGGTAGTATTAAACATGAACAGTGCATTTAATAGTCTACATTAAATCGAAGTAGACCTGCCTAATCTAAGTTGTCATAACCTGAAATGATGTAGCCCTGTGACCTTTGTCATCCTTTACTATTGTTCTGTCACACCACAATGCACTATTATTATTTTGGGTTTAGAATTCAATGCTTTCTAAAAATAGATTAAAAAAAACCCCAAGTATATTATTTACACATCTGCTATTTCCAATGTTTCTAGTTTCTCCATACACTTACTTTTCAGCTGGTATTATTTGCTTCTAATTACAGAACTAAAAGTGGCAATCTCTATTTTCTTTTATCTAAAATTACCATTAATTGTTAATTTTGTTTTTTGCAGTGCTAAGTATTGAATTCAATACCTTACGCTCACTAAATATAATGCCACTGGTATATACTGCTAACCCCAATTTTAGTCTTTTAAAGATATTTTTATTGGGTTTACTTTACGTATTTTGAGTAATAATTTTTCCTTCAAAATTTAAAAGCATTGTACTACTGTCCCCTGGACTCTACAATCTCTTTGGAGAAGTCAGTCAATTCTTATTATTTTTCCATCATAATATTTAAGTTGGTTTTAAGTGTTTTCTATACCTTGAATTTTAGTCAACTTATAATTTGTGTTTTCCCCTGCATTCATCTTGCTTGGAGTTTATCTGCCTTTCTGGATCAGGGGCTGTTTTTATTTCATCTAATGTTGGGAAGTTTAAAATATGTTTCTACCTTACATTTTTTTCTAGTGTCTTGAGGTTTTAATTATTCACACAATTGCTTGACATCATCAGTCAAGCTTATCAAAGCTTTCTCTCTTACTGTTTTTCATTTTGTACTTTGACTGGTCAAACTTCTGATCTGCCACTAATCCCTTGAGTAAGGGATTAGTAAGCCTGTTAGGTTTTTGATTTTTTTGTTTGTGTTTGTGTTTTTGTTTTTCACTAGTAGGATCTTCAAATCGTTCTGTGTTTGTGAAGGATTGTCATCTCTGAATTGCCTGAAATTTCCTATCTGTAAACTATTAAACCAATGTTTTCTTTAAATTCCTTAACACATTTATTGAAAATAATGTAAAGCTTTTAATGGCTGCATTTCTGTTCTATGGGAGTCACCTTCCAAGGTCATACTTTCTTTTGACATAAAGGTCACTTTTCTTGTGTTTGTGTGTTTGTGTGCTGTGTGTGCAAGCAACCATGTGTGCTAGTAAACATCTTCTAATTTTACGCTTTATTTTAAAGGATATTCTGCAGATACACATGCTGGTGCATATACCATCTACTGGAGAGGGAGAAACGGGATTGCGAATTCATGGTGACCCTGGGTG
Source organism: Mus musculus (assembly GCF_000001635.26). NCBI lineage: Eukaryota > Metazoa > Chordata > Mammalia > Rodentia > Muridae > Mus > Mus musculus. The sequence goes on along the minus strand of NC_000070.6, from coordinate 10,330,562 downwards.
ACCTAGTGAGACCATCTCTCAAAATACGAAAAAGAGCCTGGGAATCAGGGAGGCAGCTCAGTGGTTGAGAGCTTGTCTGGGGTGCCCGATTCCCTGGCTTGCTATAGATGATCTGGGCTTCGTCATTGTTTTCCTTTGGCGTGTTGAGTTTTAGCAAATGCTAAATGACTGACAGATTATCTCACTTCTGTAGAGGCTCGGTGTTAGGGCCTTAGCAAGAAAGGCTTGCTTTGGTTCTGCTTTTACTCAAAACGATACAGCCATTTGTTATGGGAAATAGTTCTTATATCAAAGACATCAGGTTTTAATTAAAAGCAAGGCTCCTGAGTTGTAGAAGTTATCCCCAAGCTCTGCCTCCACAGTCCTTTACCTGCATAAGCCTCTCTGTGCTCTCTCTCCTTGGAGTCTCACTTGGCACAGAGCATCTGAGTTGGTCAAGAATTTGAGAGGGAGTTTTACTCAGATATGTGCTTCCTTCTCGGTGACTTCCTCCTTCTCAGCACACGCCTCCTCCATCTTCACTCTCAGCCGTGCCTACTGGCAATCCAGAGTCCAGTCTCTGACGTCTCAGTCAGTATATGCTTACCTTTTCTGCCTGAAACCTGTTCCTTGCTCCCACATACACTGTGGAGCTCTCAGGTAGAAGACTTAAAACTGAATCTTTAAAGGTCACATCTCTCCCAGTCTTCTTCCTAGTGCATTTCAAGAAACTTTGGTGGCCGGTGTTAAGGAGGACAAGAAAAGTTTCTGGCTATCTGTGCCAAGTGGGCTGGTCCGAACCAATCCTCCTGTCATCACCCGAACTGTTGCTTCTGTAATTACCTGTTTATTATTTAAAACATACTTTGCAAATGAATGAGAGAATCTTTACTCAGGAGCTGCCCTCTAACACAATTGTGGCTCCTGGTATTATAGTTTCTAGCATGTATCTCCATATCCATTACATAATTTCCTCTAGGCCATTTCAAACCAATTAAAAGAAAACTCACAATGAAGTATAAACACAAGCTCATTTTGAGGTGGTGCAGAGCCTCATTCAATTCATGTCAGCTGTGGCTGCCTCAATTTCAGTTTATACACTCGGGGAATGGAGAGCATTCCCATTGACTGGGAGCATTTCTCACCGTGCTCCCCAGAGATCATAGAATCCTCCCAAGGATAGAACACATGCCCAAGTTAGCTACATCCAGAGCACTCATTAAATCCCACAAAGTTCACACAAATTATCTGAAAGGTTATTTCTCAGCAACTCCTATCCTATCTGATTTTGTTTTGTTTTGTTTTGTTTTGTTTTGTTTTGTTTTGTTTTGTTTAGGTCAAAAGAGGTGAATTCACCTTTTGAAAGTTAGTTTTTCCACAACTTAGCTTCATTCTATTGCAAAGAGAGCAAGTAGAAAAGAATCCAGCCTGGGAGAGAGGTGGCTGGACACTGTGCTCCCGCAGGATTCTGGTTTGCTGCGCATCCACGGTGACACTGGCTTTTCAGCAGGGCCTGGAGCTACAGAACCGTCCATCTCCATGCAGGAACTACTGCATTTGCCCCAGTGATGCACTTCATCCTTACACAGGCTCATCTCGCAGCTGCAAAGCTGAGCACAAAGATGCAATTAATCTTTTCCAGCTCATGACCAAATGCGATCACACTGCCTGTGTTATTTCACCTGAGACCAGGGGGGCAGACTGGGCTATTTTCTATGTACTGGACTGTCCCTCAAATACCCTACACTCTCTGTCTCCACTGTAGTCTGTAGAGCCACAAATGCTCTATGCCAGAAGCCCTTGGATTGTCACACTGCCTTGTCAGTGTTTATACGGCTATTTTGATGGATTTCAGATACCCCTGAGGTTTTATTTTGTTTGTAAGATTAACTTATTTACATATTACTTGTTTTATCTGTTTATGTATTTACTCAAATTGCTTTTTTTTCCTCAGAAAGTCATGTTTCTATCCTGGAGTAATTTTATGTGTGTAGATATTTTGCCTACATTAATGCTTGTGTACAATGTGTATGCGCACATCAAATCCCCTGAAACTTGAGTTAGACACAGTTGCTAGCTACCTTGTAGGTGCTGGGACTGAACCTGAGTTCTTTGCAAGAGCAACAAGATTTCTGGAATGCTGAGCCATTTTTTCCAGTTTGCCTGGGTATTTGTCTCATCTTGGGAGCTGAAGTGGCCGGAAGCTATTTTCCTGGGTCTTGCTAGACAAAGACTTTCCAATGTAGCTTATATAAACTACCTCTGTGAAATGTGTCCTTTATCCCTTGCATTACTTAGGTACTAGGAATAAAATAAGGTGTTGCAACCCTTAAACTAAGGTGTTTATAAGGTAAGGTAAAATAAAGAAATATAAATAAACACAAACAGAAGACAAAACTACAGTGGACAGCTCTTTAGCTGAGACCACGGAGGAAAAAGTTTGGGAAGTTGGGGCAGTGTTGGAAAAGAGCCACAGTGAGGATCTTTTATAAATGAGGTCTTAAGGCATGCATGGAAACAGGCTGGGAGAGCAGAAAAGTTCAAAGGTGTACAATGGGAATAACACAGCTTCCTCTGAAGATCTGTAGTGCTTTCAATATACTTGGACAAGGGGAAGTGGCACTATTAGATGTGGCCTTGTTGGAGGAAGCACATCACCTAGGGGTTGAACTCTGACGTCGTATGCTTAAGCTCCACCCAGGGCAGAAGAGACCTTCTTTCTGGCTGCCTGCAGAGGACAGTCCATTCTGCCTGCCTTCAGATAAAGATGTAGAACTCCCTGCTATTCCATGACCATGTGTGCTGGACACTGCCATAGTTCTTGCCATAATCATAATGAACTGGACTTCGGAAACTGTAAGGCATCCCTAATTAAATGTTTTCCTCTATAAGAGTTGCATTGGTCATGGTGTCTCTACACAGCAATAAAACCCTAAGACCCATGAGAGGGCACGAAGTTAGAAAACAGAGGACAATACTGAAAAAGCAGAGTATGCAGGAGTTTGGATTTATTTGGAAGGATCATTATGGGAACTCTAATATACAACATCATTTCATTCTAATCCCTTGAAGAAAGCCAAACTACTCTGTCCATCTCAAGCACACACATTCTTTTGGCTCCAGGATGAGTATATTTTGTGATTATACAGTATGTCTGCCTTCAGCTCTGTCTGTCTGATCTAAGACCCAAGCCTACAGCAGGAGTGTTGATTTTGCTTTTACCCATCAAAAATGGATTTGCCAAGGATCTTTGAGAGAGGTAAAATTGCATGAAGAATCAAACGCCTTAAGAAACGAGGTTTCAGATTTTTCCTACCCTTCTTGTTTACTTGCATGCTTCATTTTTGAAATAGAACAAACAGAAAAAAAAAACTATTTGGACTGTATAATTGGGTTTATGCTCAATGGTTTGTGGCACATTCTCATGCAGTCTGGTCATGACTTATCTCATATTTTATTACCTGCTAAAAAACTAGCAGTCTGGCCTCAACAACTTCTTGTCTGTTTTTTGCTCACATTGTTCATAAAGCCATCTGCCATTTGCTGCAATGGCAAGACTGAGTTGGGCCTTTTGACTTGCTCCCTCCCCAGATGTGTAACTGCAGACTAGATCAAGGTCCAGAATAAATGTTGTTATAGGCTCTCTCTTCAAGTGTCATCCTTTTTCCCCCAGAAACTAATAAATTCTGAAAGTGTTACCAGAGCTGCTACTGAAATCAGCCTTTCAGAGAGACCCTGTGTGCGCATGACTTCGTGCTGACTGCTGGAACCCTGGAGAAGTAAAGAGACCACAGAAAGCATGATTGTGACTCAACTCTAGAACTTTCTTTGACTTTATTTTTTTTTACTTCATTTTATCTCCTCATCTTCTTTTCTTCCTGTCTACTTCCCTCACTCCATCTTTTGCTATAGTCTCATTTTATTCCTTTTTAAAATGTTACATGTTAAAACTGATTTATTTGCACACATTGTCCCAAGCTCTGCCATTAGCACTGGGAAAGAGGGAAAAACATAAAAGAGATCTCAGAGTTGCCATCACTGTGGTTCCCAGCTTGGTCCAGGGAAGCACTAAGTCAGTGCATGTTCATGTAAGGGGAAATTTATTCTCTGTGGAATGGGCTTGGCATGGCATGATTTTAGCTAAAATTTGTGAGATTTATCTGGTCATATAATGGTAGTTTCTGACTTCATCCTCTCTGGATTTCAATTTAATCTCTGTCTATATACTATAATTATAAATGAGGGGTCATATTTAAATAGCAAGTTGTTTCTAAAGATAGTACATTTTTCTACATTTTCTTTTATTAATTTTAGTTTATGTGCATTGGTGTTTTGCTTGCATGCATCACTGTGTGAGGGTGCTGGATCCCCTGGTACTGGAGCTATAGACAGTTGTGAGCGGCCATTTGGGTGCTAGGAACTGAACCCAAGTCATCTGGAAGAGCAACTATTTCTCTTATTTACTGGGCCATCTCTCTAGCACCCTAAATTATGTTTTTATATTAATTTTAAATACTATCTAAAACATAATGAGTGACTATGATGTACACAATAAAGTTTCTTTTCCCATTATGAAATCTAGCAGGAAGGTTCTTAGAGTAAAATTTTATAAAATACATCTTACATGTCTTTGAAGTATTTCTTAAAATATTTGAGAATGACTAAAGTATTTTGAAACATAAACATTAATAACATTTAGAGTATATTTAAGTCATTGTGATATACATTCAACAACAAATGAATAGCAACACTAACCTAAAGCATTATCCATTTCATACTTCTTCCCAATCTCCATCTATAACCACATATATTTTTACATGATTGTGTTCATACATTCAATTAGGTCTTTATTGTCCTGAATTGGGAATAAATATAATTTTTGATATAAAATCCTTAAAGAATAGAGAATGGTACATTATATGATAATATACCCCTAAATCTAGGCAGAAACTGTAAATGTCTCTTTTTATTCAGAGGCTTCCTGCTGAATAAGTTCACCCTTTCTAGTTCTTTCTAAACTTTGGTTGGCTGGTTCAACTCAGTTGTTCTGGCCCAAACTCCTCTCCAAGCTGACTGATTTAAACTATCTTCTCTTGGCTGCTGACTGAATTCCTCTGCTTGGCCTCAAACTAACTCTGGCAATTTGTTCTAATCTTTTGGATTCTTCTCATTCTCTGGCTCATTCTGACTTTTCCACCTATGCCTAACTTACTCTCTCTTCAATCTGTCTATGTAAAACTGTGTCAATAAAAACTGTTTTTAAACACAACTCTCTCTCTCTCTCTCTCTCTCTCTCTCTCTCTCTCTCTGCATGTGTGTGTATGTGTGTGCATGTGTGTATGTGTGTGCATGCTGCCACCACTCTCTTAAGTTACCTCTCTTTTCTATATTGTTCTAGTGTGAGTTGTGTATATCTTATCCCTGACTCATCCTGTCAAATCTTTCTCTGATTCATCACTTTGTCTGCTCCTCAATTAGATATCACTTAAAACATGGCTGCTTCCTTTTCCAAACTAACTTTACCTATAGTGTTTGGGATTAAAGGTGTGTACTGAGGGCATGTCTACATTCCAGCCAGATCACATAGACTTGGAAGGTCTTTGGATGTGATCCCTTACCAGAGCAGCAATGTTGCTGGATTAACTAACATTCCTTTGCAAGAGGCAAGCAGTAACTATAGTGTGTTTATAGTTGCTTCCTTTTGATATACATATAGAGTTTCTACATTTCATTTTTTCATTCAGTAAAGTTTTATGGAATGATTTAATATATTCTATGCCTATGGGCACTGTAGAGATCAAGATAAGGAGAACCTCCTAGAACTCGAAGCCCCGTGGAAGAACATTTATAAGGTGATAGAGTCTGTTTGGCATCTCTCTGTGTCAACACAAGTCAATCTGATTATTATTATTATTTTTTTGCAAATATTTGTTCAAAAGAGAGAGAGAGAGAGAGAGAGAGAGAGAGAGAGAGAGAGAAATCATGCCATGGTGTACAGGTGGTGAGCAAAGGCCAACTTTCAGGAGGGATTTTTTCCTTCCACATTGTTGGGAAGGACGTCTCTTGTTTCCACTGTCATGCTATGTACTAGAGACTAATGGCCCACAAGCTTTTGGCTGATTATCCTGATTTTGTGGAATTTCTTGTTTAAGTATGTATAAATGTTTTTGTATTAATGTAGCTAAAATTGGAATATAGAGTTCAGTGGGAATACTACATTTTTTATACATTTGTGAAATATTTTATTTTTCAAAACAGTCTGTTGGAGTTTACTTGGTTCACTATCCTTCTCAAAGTAAAAATATTCAGTAACTTCTAAATAAAATTTGAGTGACATATTTATTTTAAACTTAATAATTCAAAATCAGTTGACAATATATGTAAAATACATTTCAGCACTCAAAAGTGTGAACTGCTACTATTGTTATTACTGATATTCCCGTCACACCCCCCATTTTCAGAGCTGGATGTGCTGTACCAAGACCAGTCAGATTAGATGAAGTTTAGAGTTGTCCCTGCTGCTCATTGTCATCTTGCCCATTTAAAATATTTCAAAAAATTAAAATTAAAAAATTGTAAAGGCTTGTCAATTTTGTTCTTAGATAGGGTTTCTTGTTCCAATAAATTCAGAAAATCATTCGTAATAATCAACAGTTAGCTCGGAATTGCCTGGAACTCTTCTTAGATGGGGTGGCTCTTTGTGTCTTTCTGATTCCTGATTCTGGTTTTTGTGTCTCTCTTACTGCAACCTAAAGGGAATTTTGTAACACTTGCTTATTTATGCTTGGGCAGCAGTCATAGAGGCAATGAAACTTTCTGTTGTGATTTAGATCTTAAATATCTCCCAAAGTTCATGTGCTAAAAGACTTAGTTTCCAATTGATGGGCTATCTCCAGGTGGAAGAGTGATTGGGAAAGAGAAGCTAGTTGGATGACAGGTCATAGACTGCATTCTCCAGAGAGGTATAGTGTGACCTAGCCCCCCTCTGCTTCCTCTTTCCTTATATCTCTACCCACACTCCAGCAGCCAGATTGTGAGCAGCTTTAGTCTGTACATTGTCTGGCACTATTCAGGCTGAAGGCTACACAACAATGGAGTCACCTGATCTTGAATTGTGCCCTCTGAAACTAGTAACCAAAACCAATTTTTCTTCCATTTAAGTGATTTATTCTGGGGAATTGGGTCACATCGATGGGTATCTGATTAAGGCCTTTCCAAAGGAAGCATTTAAATGGCTATATGTTGGTGAAAAGTAGTACTAAGATGTTGCCAAAATTAGAATCCTAAGTTGCAACTAACTAGTAACAAGTAAATATTCAGGAAATCTGAGAATGGCTGACAAATGGAATAACAAATGGCTGACAAAGGAGCTGGAGACATGATGAGTGGTTAGGTTGTACCAACAGCTCTTTCAGAGGACCTAGGCTTGATTCCCAGCCTTCATGTGGGGGCTCAAAACCATCTGAACTTCCAGTTCCAGAGAGTCTGATGCCCTCTTTGGGACTCTGTGGATACTAGGCCCATGCAGGCAAAACACCTAAACATAAAATAATAAGAAATTTTAATTTTACTCTGATTTAATTTAGTTAATAACAAAAAATTAATTTGAGTCTAGTTGCTACCAATTCTAGATGAAATTTGTCCCTATAATGTAAGGGTGCATTTTTTAGTGGGGGAAAAAACTATGTAAACAGAGAAGAGAGGAATGGGGCCATAGGGTCTTCTACAACATGTGGAGAATCTCATTGCTACCTGCCAGGGTGGTCTCATCACTTTCATAGTTTTCAGGCCAGTTCGTTGCTTGGTCTTCTACAATTCTCATTAACCTTATAGTTTTTAAAATATAATTTTAAAAAGTTAATACTTAATTTTCAGTAAGCAATTGGGACCACAGGCCTGGTTTGACCCTTGACTTTCTAGATTTGACCTGAGAGATGATGACCTGGTTGACACAGAGATTTTGAAATACAGAAAGCTTATTGGCAAGGACGAAGGATTTGGAGATCGACTTTTGTGCTGGGATGCTTCAGGCAGCACTTACAGCCCAGTAGAGGAAGGAGGCCAGAGAACAGAGACCTGGGCACCACAGGAGTAGCCATGGTAGCTGTTCTGTGTGACCATCTCTAGTCTTTCTATCTCCCTCTTCCTAGGACCCCCAGTCAGCGTTCCACCTCATGTCTTGTGGCTCTCTTAAGTGATGTGGGTGCTCTGCAGAGACAGCCTTAATTAAAGCTTTCATGTGAGGAGTGAGAAAGAAAAGGGCATTTAAACTCACCGAGTCAGGCCCTTTGAGGGGGGAAAAATCAACAGTGTCATTCTGACACCAGCAAAAGGAGGTGCAAAAAGCCATTTGGTTTGAGCTCCTCTACTCCAGGCCAGGGAAGCTGTAATGCTGAGGCCCAAGGGGGTGAGTTAAGGACAGACTTTCTGACCTAACTCTCGATTCACTCGGTTTTATTAGTTTAGGCCAGGCAGCTGCTGACATTATTTTAGTATCTACTTTGTGAGTGATTATGTTGTATGCATGGGCAGGAGGGCAGGGGGTGGGGTCGAGTCTTTCTGCTGCAGACCATCTCTGTGCGAGCCTTTTTCTCACATCTCACTGAAACCAGCCACCTGTAAAAGCAGACAGCCTAATGTTAAAAAGAGAACCACTTAAAATTGCCTTTTCCCCCTCCACTGCTCTCTAGTGTAAAGACTGTTGTAAAAATATTTCAAACTGGTTTTTTTTTTCTTGTTTTCATTGTGTTAACTCTTTGTTTGACCATCCTCACAATTTCTTTCCTGCATAATTTGCTTTCTGTCACCAGAAATGTTTTGGAGAAGCTGAGTATTATGTCTACAAACAGAGAGAAGCAATCAGAGCAGCCCAAGGGAGACTTTACTAACGCTCTGAGAGCTTTAATGCACCTGTCCTATCACCCATGATGAACACAGCTTTGGAAAGTGGGAAAGCCTGTCTGTTTTGGAGAGACTCTTGTTCATTTGTATTTGAATGAGACAGCCATGAAATATGGACCAGCTCCAAACATAATGTTTTGCATAGCCAACACCCAAACGAAGAAGGGCTCTACACCATGATCCTAATTTCTTGCCCAGTTGCTGGTACAACCTTGGTTCTGCCTTCTGCCTCAGTGCCTCAGTTTAATGCCACAGGAGCCTACTTGCCTCACAGTTTACAAGACACCATCTTTTATTCAGAGGGACTCATAGTGTTAAGCTATTAGTCAGGAATCATAGGTCCTCCATAGGTGGGGATTGAGGTGTAAGCTTCTCTATTCTCTGGTTTTATCCAGCAAGTTCTTCACTGTGGACTTCAGTTCTCTGGTGGATGTAAGTGTAGAGATGTACACATGTTAAAGCCACTGGCTTCACTTCTTTCCAGGCCAGATGTGGGCCCTCAGGGGTGTTGATATCTTCTCTTCTCTAGGCACTGTGATATGTTGCCCTAGAACTGAACATCAAATTCCCACTCACTCGGATCTTCAATTCAATGATGTGGCGACACTCACTTAATGAATGAATGAATCAATACCTATTGTGTTAAGTGCATTGGAATATTTACCTGGGGATTGGAGGCAAAAGGATGTCAATTCTAATGAGGTAACTGGCAAACAGTCTTGGATGTAGTGGAAGATGGAACCATGTACACTTCAGGGGAAAATGTAAGGGTCTGTCTGAAATGCAGAACATAACATTAAACAAACAAACAAACAAACCTCTTTTTATTGACTCTTTGTGAATTTCACATCATGGACTCCAATCCCACTCATCTCCCTGTCCCTCCATATCTACCCTTAGACCTTCTAAACTCCCCAAAACAAAACAACAAAAAACAAACAACACAAAAGCATCTCACCATGGATGAGTATGTCACAATGTGTCCTACCATGTACCCTTTTGCCTAAACAGCTTTCCTTACAAATGTTCATTGCAGTGAGTCATTGGTTTGGTTCAAGGCCTCTGTTTTCTTCTATGCCATTAATACTGAATCCTCACAGGGACTTCTTGTGGATATCCTGTTGTTGCTCTGTGTCATGGAGATCCTGTAGCTTTAGCTCTGTAGGACCAGCCCCTTCATGAACTTTACCAGTTGATAGACAACGTAGATTTTGAGGTAGGCCATCTCAAACCCCTGGATCTGAGCCTGGGTGGTAGGTGAGTTGGTCAGCCCATCAGCTTTCTGGCTCTCCGTTCATCCACCCTCCAGGCCAGCTCACCTGTGTCCATTCCACTAAGGCCAGCTCTACTGTGCTGTCCACCTCCCCTGGGCTGCAGCTGATTGTGTGTGGGGAGGGAAGGGGCAGACAGGTCTCCTGCACTGGTGCTCTGAGGCCAGCTCTCCTGATAGGGTTGGGAGATGGGTATCTCTCCCAAGCCCCCTGAACAGCTGATGAGGGGCAGGCAAACTCTGCTCAGCCCATTGACATCGATATTTCCCCAGGTGGCAGTCCAGACCAGGGCCACCTGAATGGCCTTATAGTAACATGCACCACAGTCATCAACACAGAATGTGGAGAGCCTTGCTTCGAGCAATCCCGTGCGTGCCGTGAGCAATCGCCATTACAAGATGGCGCTGGCTTCCACTGCGCCTAACTAGTAAACAAGCCTTATGCGCAAGTGCAAGAGTGAACTCACACCTAGTCACTGCCCATCTTGCGGCGTAGTAATGGGGTGATGGGCGAGCAGCGAATCAGGAGCTGTAACGCCACATCAGGTGCTGAAACGTCACGCTGCGGGCTATATAAGCAGCGCCATTTTCCCGGTTCGGGGTCTTCCCTCCTGATAAGTAAGAATAAAAGCTTTGCCGCAGAAGATTCCGGTTGTCCTGAGTGTGTTCTTGCCGGCGGGGACAAAAGCTCGGGCAATAACAGAATACCGCTGCTACTGCAGGACCATGGACTCAGACATGGCCCTTGGCATCAGGATGAGCAGGGACTTCACCACAGCCTCAGGTGGCAGCACAGGCTACTCATGTAAGGCTGTTCCTCAGTGCCCTCATGTCTCCAGATCTGCTTCTCTTTATTACACACAAACTGCTCAATCTTCTCTTTCTCTTCCATCTCTCCACCACCTATTTGCTCCATTTTTAATCTCCTGTCACTCCACTCTACTCTTGGCACTTCCCCCAGAATGCTACTTTTCAAGGAAGATCTCATTCACAGACGATAAAGGGTAAAGGCTGGGTTCATGAAGGCTGGACGAGACGTAGATACAGTATAGTAGAGACAACCACATTCAGTCCTTGACTTCTGGATAGCAGGCTGCTGCAATATGTAGATCTCTCCTCTTGGCCACTGTATTCAATACAGCCTGCTGGATCTTACTGTTTACTGTCTGTGGCCAGTAGCTTGTGAGTCGTTAGTACTTGTGGTTCTTGATGCTGTTCTCAAAGCAGTCTGATCCAGAGTGAGTCAAGCCAACCCTGAAAAGAACCCTGGGGATAGTGTCGCCCACCACCTGTGTCACTCTCCCCATCCCTGACTTATTACTCCCTAGAACATTGTAAATGAAGAGTAGGAGGTCATTGCTGCAAATAATATGGGAGATGTGGTGGCATGCAGGAGCCTGGTGGTCTACAAAACAGAGGTCATCAGCAGTAGTATAGATATAGATCATGCAGAATTGGTCCACATGAAACAGGATGCAGGCAAGATGTTAAAGGACATGGGTTTCTTCTTTTCTTCCTCCATCATTCTTTTCTCTCCCCCATTCCCTTACTCCCTTTATCCTTTTCATTTAAGCATTCAATAAACATTTATTCAGTGCCTGCTGTGTATTAGTTACTATGCCAGGGCTTTAGAACGCCTAGAGAAAACATGAGCTTGACCTTTCTGAAGCTAACTTTGGTGGAGGTGGAAGAAATTCCCCATCTTTATTCCTGGGGCAGTGGAACAGACAAGAGCCCAGGGCAGGAGCCACATAGATTACCTGACCACACATGTACTTGTAATCTGGTATCAGTGTAAGGTGTGAACTGGCCTTGCTCCAGACTTTCTATCTCCTTTTATGTTTTTGTGTAGTAAGCAGCACAGCCTTCTTTGTCTTTCTTTGTTTTGTTTTCCATTTCACAGCAAAAGAAGCAGACTTATTATATAAAGGGGCGTTATGGTTGTCTTTACATCCCACAAGAAAATCTTCTGTTCATTGGGTTGATAAACTTCCTGGTTTTGATCCCTCAGTGAACCAGGAGCTGGGTGTGAGGCAAGCTCTGGGGATCCTCCTGTCTGAACCCTAGTGCTGCAGTTATACCTCGAGTCCTCGTGCCTGCATGGTAAGGAATTTTCAGATTCATCCATCTTCTAGCCCCTGCAGCTCATACTTTTGTTGCCTCCCTCTGCAGGCAAGCACAATGGTTGAGAGCATTCTTAAATCATGATGACTTGGACTGAATCTTCATTCCAGTGTCTAATAGTTCGATTAGCTTGGAAAGTTTGCTTAAGTTTTTTCCCTCCAGCCGTAATATATCATCTGTGAAATGGCAATAATAATTAGGTTTAACACAGTGTTATAACAGATAGTAAATTAGATGAAATGTTTGGTGTATAATTAGCACTCATTAAGTGATCATTATGAATTATAAGATACCAAACCTATTAAATATAGTGTCTCTGTGTTTCTGCCTATCTCCTGTCCCTCTGAATACTTGATTACTTTCCATGGCTCCATCAACTTATTCTGTGTCCCCATTGTCTTAAACATAGCCTTGTAGAATAATCATTCAGGAGAAAATACCCAAGATGAAAGCAGAAACCACAACGTGAATAATGTGAGCAGCTGGTTATAAATCAATCCCAATTACAGAGCTATCATTAGAAATAGTAAACTGGGGGAATACTGACTATCAATTTTCTTAAAAGTGAAACTCTGGTGGGGTTTGTTGGTACAAACCTTTAATCTCAAAACTCAGGGGGTAGTAGTGGAGGATTTAGAGGCTACTCTGGTTTATTTAGTGAGGTTTAGGCAACCCAGGGGCTGCATGAGAGACCCTATATCAACTAAAAAAAAAAAAAACAAAAACAAAACAAAACCAAAGAAAGAAAGAAAATAATGAAAGGAAAAAGAGAGAAGAAAAAAAATGATGAGACTCAGGAAAATGAGTCTATAGAAATTAGAAAGAGTTAAAATCTGACAAAAGAATAAAAATGAACAGGTATCCTTAAAATTCCACTGAGACTTAAAATATTTCATATCACATATTTTGGTATTGTTAAACAAGTACAAAATGCTTTGATAGATTTTCAATGACAATTGTATTTCTTGGCACTTAATGATTTTAGCTGGCTTAAGTAGCTGCCAATTGAGCTCTGATAAAGGCACAGGAAATTTTGAACTGGATCCACGGTAAAGAATGCCATGGCACATTAGCAATGTCTTGTGTGGATGGGCAGATTGCAGGGGATGTTGATATCCTGTGTTCCCTTCCTAATCACCATAATGCTAATCTGGGGACATCTGTAGCTTTAGTGCTGCTTAAGATAAAACACATGTATCTGGTTACCCTAATCTCTCGAGAACTTTTATTTATCCTTTTTTTTTTTTTTTTTTTTTTTGGTTTTCAAGACAGGGTTTTTCTGTGTAGACCTGGCTGCTGGCTGTCCTGAAATTTGCTCTGTAGACAGGCTGGCCTTGAACTCACAGAGATCCATCTGCTTCTACCTCCCGGGTGGGAATTAAAGGTGGGCACCACCGTTATCTGGCTGAGAAGTTATTTGTTCATTCAGTTTTATGCAGACATCCCTTTAACATAGGGACTATAGAGTCTGTGTCACTGTAACCTAGGATTGATTTAGTTCAATAGAGCATTGAAATGTACTTACAGATCTCTGATCTATATAAATGGGGCAAGGAGGGAATAGAAGATGGTTACTTCAGAGCAAACAGCAAGCTGGTGTCTAGTGGAGAGACACTGGAAATGGAAGGGTAGCATTGGAGTACTTTTAAAGGACATGCTAGGTATGAGACCCAAAAAGGGAGTTGAGCTCAGGTTTACAGTTGTTCCTAGAGTAGAAATGGGAACATTTGTTGAGAAGTCATTAAAACAAAGAAAAAAGCCTCACAAAGGTGCACTTTGTTGAGACAGGAAGAAACTAAGTTTAATTCCTTTAAAAATGCTCACTAAATTTAGTGTCAGTTAGTGTAAATGAATGACCCAGAACAGAGATAGTAAGCATCCTATGAAAGGAATTAGTCAAGGTTGAACTATTAAAGCATTGAGCAGGTATGTGACTCTCCATAAGTAAATAAAAACAAAAACAAAAAAACAAACAAACAAAAAAACCAAAAATCCTTTTCAAAATGAGACTCAGAGAATTTAAAAAAGCACTAGAAAACTGTATAAACATGTTTATTTGGTTGCTTTGGCTTTTATTCTTCCAAATACAACTGAACATAAACTAGGCACATATTTGACAAGGGTATTATCTAGCAAAAGCTACGAAGGTCAAATTCCTACCATTCTTGAGCATTCAGAGTGACAGACACTGAGCTACCAGGCACTGCATGCTTTACTTAAGCCGCCCTCTGTGCTATTAATTCTCCACATTTATCTCAGTTGACTCTTACAGTAAGTCAGTGAAGTTGGTGCTATAATCTCCATTTGAAGTTAAGGCCACAGAGACGAAAAGAGTTGTGAGCCAGTTTCAAATCTCTGGTAACTCTGAGTCTGTGCAGTGTTTGTTTGTTTGTTTTTCCAATTTTTTATTAGGTATCTTCTTCATTACATTTCAAATGCTATCCTGAAAGTCCCCTACACCCTCCTCCTCTGCCCCCCTACCCACCCACTCCCACTTCTTGGCCCTGGTGTTCCTCTGTACTGGGGCATATAAAATTTGCAAGACCAAGGTGCCTCTCTTCCCAATGATGGACGACTAGGCCATCTTCTGCTACATATGCAACTAGAGACATGAGCTCTGGGTGTACTGGTTAGTTCATATTGTTGTTCCACCTATGGGGTTGCAGACCCCTTCAGCTCCTTGGGTACTTTCTCTAGCACCTCCATTCGATGCCCTGTGTTCCATCCAATAGCTGACTGTGAGCATCCACTTCTGTGTTTGCCAGGCACTGGCATAGCCATACAAGAGGCAGCTATATCAGGGTCCTTTCAGTAAAATCTTGCTGGCATATGCAATAGTGTCTGCGTTTGGTGGCTGATTATGGGATGGTAATAGTTGCTGAAAGAGTCTGTGCAGTTTTAACCAAACAACACTAAGTTAGCTTCGACCTGGAGTCCTTAAAGCCAAAAGGACGACCCCTAGTGGTGTGAACTGTAGGTAAAGAGGGTGATTCTCATTTAATCACCCTCTTTGTATCCTCAAGGCTCTCAGTAAAATTAATGGTTGTCAAGGCTGAACAAATAACTATTTCTATGCTCGGAAAAGCATAGAACCATATTGCTCAACTCTTAGGGAAGTAAACACTCACTGTCCTTTATCAAAGGCACCACTACAACATGCATCCAGGATCCTTGATTTTCTCTGTCTCTGGAGTTTTCCATTAGGAATGTAAGGAAATGTCTCCAAAGTTCCACCGGAGCTGCTCACACCCGGAAGGAATGTTCAGTGAAAGGCATGCACTCAGCCACTCATTTAAGATTTTTTTCCTCAATTTTTTTCTAACAAAAAAATACCTCAATCAGTTGGTTGATGGATCTTCAGATTTCCCGAATTGTAGTACAATTTCTCTTGTAAATCCTACCTTTAGTGGCAGACACATAGTTATTTGTTAGAGCATATACCCCAGTAAAACACAACTTGAGCTTTATACAGAGAGTTGGTTTTTAAAGTAGTGTTGGCTGGGGAGAAGGAAACGGCTTGATAAACACTTTTATGTATAGTTTTAAGTGCATCCAACACTCCAAAAGCAACCTTTCCCCCACCTTGATTTCATAGTGGCTTTGGAAGGAATTTAAATCTGATACCAAATCAGAGTATTAAATTTCCCAAGTCCCTACATTCACCTTTCAATTCCTTTCATCCTGCTCTGTTGGATTACAACTTTCATCCAAAAGTTCCCCCATAGCTCTGTGGTCCCAGAACTAAGAGAATTCCTCTTTACCTTGGGCTAAGCTTCTGGTCAATAAATAAGATTTGCTTGGACATTTTCTTGAATCTTGCTGTTGTACTTAGTCTGAAATGTAAAGACCCACTCTTCCTTGGACTATAAAATAAGCATTAAAAAAAAGCCATAGAATAGTGGGGAATCCCACCGAAGGTCTTTGTTACAGACACAAGGACAACCACTGCAAAATTAGGGCTGAAGGATAGCTGAAGAACAATTCATGAATTTTGCTTAAATATTGCCCAAAATTGATGGGTCTAATTTTCTTTTTCAATTATATTAAAGTCAGGTTTATTGCAAAGCTGCACTCAGGCAAGTCCAGGCAAGTCCAGTGGCCCCAAGGATTGAGGCCAGGGGAATCTCAATGGGGAGGGATAGAGAAGAGAAAGGGAGAAAGGATGCATGCATGTGTGTGCATGTGCACAAATGAGTTCGCATGTGCGCGCGCGCGCGCGCACACACACACACACACACACACACACACACACACACACACACACACACACACGAGAGAAAGAGAGAGAGAGAGAGAGAGAGAGAGAGAGAGAGAGAGAGAGAGAGAGAGTTTTTAAATGTAGTTTTACCTTTATAGAGACTCAGCTGTGGTATTAAGGAATTTCTGAGCACTGAAGAACTTTATCTAGTGCTAGACAAAATAGTAGACACAAATCGTTATGAAACTTTTTGCTCACTTGAGGGGTGGGGGTGGGGGACTCCCAAGCTGCTCCAGAAGGACGTCGGGTTCAGCTTTGGGAATGTCTTGATGAAGTCAGCTTACTCTACATTCTGGTGGCACTTAAATGTTTTTCTAAATAATTTACTATTTTACAGGTTTTGTTATTGTTGTTTTGTTGTCTTTGTTGGTAGTTGGTTGGTTGGTTTTGTTTGTTTTTGAGACAGAGTTTTGTCGTATAGTCCTGGCCAGCCTAGAATTTGCCATATATACCAAGCTGACATTAAACTTGTGGTAATTCTCCTGTCTCTGCCTCCTGAGATCTAGATTTACAGGGATGAATCACCATGTCTTTCTAAAGGTTCTTTTGTCACTGTTATTTTTGTTTTCTTGTGACAGAGACTCATTTGGTAGCCTAGACTAGCCAGAGCCTGCAATTTTGCCTCAACCTTCTATTTGCTGGAATTGCAGGCCAGAAGCACAATATACAGTTTGTACTGTTTGTGTGTGTTTTAAGAAAAGAAAATCAAGTATTTTCCAGAAATAGTAACAGAACTTTAAGATAAAATAAAGTTCCAGCTAGGTGTGTCAGTATATATTTGAACCCCAGTGCTTAGAAAGCTAAGTGGGGAGGGTATCAAGTTCCAGGCCAGCCTGGACTACATAGTGAGTTTAAGGTCTCTGTGCTACATACTGATAAATGTCCTCAATAGCAACAGTATTGAGTTCAAATAAACCTGCTTTATGATAATGCCATGGTTAGTACCTTGATGGAGCTATCAATGCTCAAAGCCAACTGCTCACCAACACATTCCCAATACCACGGGCAACTTCTGATTAGCCCAGAAGGAGACAGACTGAGGCCCGTCTGATAGGATAACCGAAACAGCATGTCCTCTGCCTTTCAGTTATCTATGGTCAATTTTTAGTTTGGGAAACTTATTCTGAAGGAAGTAAATAAATATAGCCAACATTTGAAGACGTGGGTTGGGAAGAGGATGATAACCTACACCTTTCCTTTCAACCCCTATTCCACCCAATCCCAGAGCAGTATGTCTAACCAGAATCACCACTGGGCAAACCCATCCTCCCTCTGCTGAAAACAAGGGACTGTAGACAAACTTTCCTCCAGTAAGAAATGCCCTAATTTCTAGTTGTTGAAAGGCTTGCTGTGCAAGCAAAGTAAGCGTACCAGGTTATTGGATTAGCTAATTGAAATTAAGCAAATTAGTTCCCAGATCTTACTATCAGCTACCCAAGATGTTGGCAAAGCATGGGAAAATAACCAGAATTTTACAAACATTGCTTGCTACAACAGAAATAATCTGGTGATGGGAAATAAATCACTTCTGGGTTCCTGGGTTATAAAGGTCTCTCCATGAAAGGTTATTTTACAGAAACCTTTCGTGCTTTGGAAATTCCAGATTGGGTATTGGGAAGATACCTAACTCTGAAATACTATTTATGGGAACGTTGGTAACAACAATGGCGGAGGCTTCTCTGACAGATGCAGCACTAAATGCACCAGCCCTGTCTGCTCCCCTTCTAGCCACACTGTCACTGTGTGTGGGTATTCGCTCCAAGAAATAATTCTCACTTGCTAAGTGTGTAATTCCATCCATAGCGAGCCCCTGCTCCCTGCAGAAGCCTGGCTTGGCCAGGGGTTGAGAGATGCCTGATGATACCTCAGATTGTACTTTCTCTTGATTGAAAGCAGAAGGAGTCCCCTCCTTCTCGGCTTTCCTACTTATGGGCAGTGTTGCTCCATTTCCTGTTCCCTTCTGTTAATTCAGACCAGGACAGACACAGATCAGAATGAGGGACCCTGCATTTCGGCACCTCCTTGGAGCAGTGTTGATGGGAGTAAGTGTTTGCAGACTGGAGGTTCCTGTTTGGACTACCAGACGATGACTTTTCTATTCTTACCTAACCAATTCCAGGTCAGAAAATAGACACTGTACAGTTGCCCTGTTCAAGTCTGAGTTTCTCCCCCCCCCCCCCCTTGAAACATTGACCACCCAACCATCCTCACTCCTGGCTTAAAAGGAAATAGGGAATGGCTCATCTGGGTTTCAAATGAGATGCCCCTGTCCCTTTGTTCTGCTAAAATCAATCAGACTCTTACTGAGCTGGGGGAGGGGGTTCAGGTTACCAGGAGGAATGTGTTTCCAGAGGTGTTTGTTCTGAAATTTAAAAAAAAAATGTGATAATCATTACACGGAGAGCCAATAATTATAAGCATTTCCTTTTGGAATCACAGAGAGGAAAAAAATAGAAGCAACTTCAAGAAAAGAAGAGAAATTGAATTCTATCTGGTATGTTGAGGCACCTAGTTGGGCCTACAGCCATGCTACTGCTTGCTGGTGCATTTTGACTTTTTTGTAACTCTGATTGAATCTGCTGCACTGTTTTGCTAAAAGTACAGCTGAATTTGTCAAAAACATATTTTTTCCTTAAAGCAAAACACTAAGCTGAAACTGTCAAAAGTGCTCCGGTGTATTTTGACAGTCAAGAATGGAGGAGGCCATGGAATCTAGTTCCAGGAAAAGCTCAAGATTTTTTTTTTTAAAGGAGGGGGTGGCCAGGGCAGACCCCTTCAGCTGTCATGTGTCATGTCTCTTAGATAGTCTTCTCTTCACTGACAGAGGTCATGGCTGTTGCTTAGGGTTGCAGCAAGCAGTTCAAACTTAGTAGTAGGTTCTGTTATAGTCCATATTCTTGTGGGGTTTTATTATTTTATTTTATTTTATTTTATTATTTTATTGTGAATTCAAAGCAGGTGACTCAGCAGATCAAGTGGCTTTTATCTGGTCAACTCAGAAAAACTCCCTGGTTCTTTTCCTTTGCCATGTTACCTCTACACTTTTGAGAGGTAGTGAGATTTCTTTTTTTTTTTTTTTAATATTTTTTTCCATTTTTTATTAGGTATTTAGCTCATTTACATTTCCAATGCTATACCAAAAGTCCCCCATACCCACCCACCCCCACTCCCCTACCCACCCACTCCCCCTTTTTGGCCCTGGCGTTCCCCTGTACTGGGGCATATAAAGTTTGCGTGTCCAATGGGCCTCTCTTTCCAGTGATGGCCGACTAGGCCATCTTTTGATACATATGCAGCTAGAGTCAAGAGCTCCGGGGTACTGGTTAGTTCATAATGTTGTTCCGCCTATAGGGTTGCAGTTCCCTTTAGCTCCTTGGGTACTTTCTCTAGCTCCTCCATTGGGAGCCCTGTGATCCATCCATTAGCTGACTGTGAGCATCCACTTCTGTGTTTGCTAGGCCCCGGCATAGTCTCACAAGAGACAGCTACATCTGGGTCCTTTCGATAAAATCTTGCTAGTATATGCAATGGTGTCAGCGTTTGGATGCTGATTATGGGGTGGACCCCTGGATATGGCAGTCTCTACATGGTCCATCCTTTCATCTCAGCGGTAGTGAGATTTCTTAAGTGAATGCTATTTGCAGGTCACGTTAGGGGACCCTGAAACTCAACTAGATCCCATCTTCCTCAGGTCTCATGTTCTTGGATCTCTGTTCCCTTCAAATCCAAAAGGACTTGTCAAGCAAACCAGATCCCATTAGAAGGTCAACTCTGAGCTGCTCAGATGAAGGGAGTAGAGTAATGATGTCTGCGCTGTCTCCTACCTGCACCTCCAAAGGCTCCAACATCTAAATTGAACCTCCAAGCCCCTACATGATTCTGTTCTAAAGAAGCCTTGGTTTCTGCGTTGAAGTTAAGTTTACTCCATACTTTTGTGTGGTCTTTGCTGGAGCAGCACACAGGAACATCCTCTATAGGGTGATTAGCTTTGCTAGAGCACCCACAGAGATGAAAACCAACCCTGGAAGAGCAGTCCTGTTTACTGAGTATTTTCTTAGTGTGCTTGGCAAAGGCTATTGTTTGTATACATGGAAAAACTCAAAATAAAGATGTGATTAGTTCTACTTTGTAGGTGTAAAAACTGATTAGAGAAAGCAATTCCCCTCCCAGATCTCTTCTTTATTATTCTAATATGTACACATACATACATACACACACACACACAGACACGCACACAAGCGAATATAATGTACTGAGTTTATTTAGCTTTGCTTGTGTATGCATGCATCCAGAAATGACCACTTGGGACTGGACAAAGTATATGGAATTCATGCTAGAGCTCTCTGAATCACCCTCTCTCAACAGCTATCAATTTCTTGTAGATCTTCATCCAGCTGTTGAATCATATGGTACAGGTACACACTGGCATCTTTACTCTTATCACCTTTATACTGGTCTTATTCAGGCAACCCCATTGTTGAGAGTTCATGAGTGCATCTTCAGGTTTGTAAGATCAAACAATATATATTATTAACATGGTGGTGATACCGAAAAACAAAATGAAAAATGCAAGTTGCAACAAGGAAAATAGCCTGGAGCATTATGAGGGTCTGGGAGCTGGAAGACAGGAACGAGGTCCATCATTCAGGATGATAAGCAGCAGGCAGAGTAGCTGATTGTTGGGTTTAAGGTGAGGGCCCACGTAGATACTAAAGGAGAGCTGAGTGAATTTCAGAGCCCATCTCTACCTTATTGCATAAAGTCAGGGTAGGAAACAAATGAGCAGTCCTGTTTTGTCTAAGTATCTTCTCAAGCAATGGTGTTCCCACACCTAGCAGGAACAGGGAGGCTGGTATCTGCTCTAGACCTCCATCATGAGCTGCATCACAACCGTGAGGAAGTCTCTCATCTGTCTGATGGCTACTTCCTTTCCTATACTAGACCAAATGGGTCAGGTTCACTATGGAACCCGTTCTTGATGAAGAGATCAAAAAATGAAATGGAACCTACCATTTTTAGGACTCTTTTTCACTGGGAAGATTACATTGCAGCCCTCTCCATTGCCCTTTGTCTCATATTTGCATTTAGTTTTTTTTTTTTTTAAATCTAAGTCTTTTTTCTTTTCTCACAACAAGGCAGGTGGAAGCTGGGATGCAAACTGCTTTTGTCAATTTATTTGACCCCAGAAACGTCTCTGTTCCTGACCTTTCTCTGCAATTTTGCACCCTGCCCATCCATTCAATAAGTAGTTTCTGGAGTCCAGGAAGAAACTGTTCTGTTGCTGAGTTCTGAACTCTGTGCCAGTCTGCCATATCCCAGTTACACTGCTTGTATCGATGTCTCCCTCCTCCAGCATCTCCTTGCCTATCTAATATCTTTATTCAGCCCTTTACTGCACAATAGAAGATCTAGTGGTCAGCCCAACCTGTAAGTAGTGCGTCAGTGGGGATAATAAGTAGGTGACCGTGGATCATGAAGTTTATGGTGAAGCTGGAGCTTAGTAGTTATTCTGATGGGCAGATGTGACACATGTTAGATGGGTGTTTTTGTGGGACTCCTAACAGTGGGAGCAGGTGCATCTCTGACTCTTTTCCTCCCACTAGGTTGCCTTGTCCAGCCTCTATATGAGGGCTTTTGCTCTGTCATGTTGTATCTTGTTTTGTCATGTTTGGTTGTTGTCCCTTGGAGACCAGCTCTTTTCTGAAGGGAGATGGAGGGAGAATGGATCTGAGGCAGATGAGACATTGGGGGAGCTGGGAGGAGTGAAGGGAGGTAAAAGTGAGGTCAGGATGTAAAAGAAGAATGGATTTTCAACTCAAAACATAACAAAACAAAACATCACTGTTGACAGTAGCTCTTTCTCCTAAGTCAGAGCACTAGCCCTTACCCTTCTACCCCATCATTTACAACAGGGGTGCCGATCCCTTACACCCGTATCCTATCATCTGTAAGAGGGGTGCTGATTTCTGTCAGGCAGCATTGTTGGAGGAGCACAGAACACACATAGTAGGAGCTCAATATGTGGTCACTTCTCACCTTGTGCTCCTCAGGACACAGAAGAGGACCTCAATTAAGTGAGGAAAATATCACAAAGATGATGGAAATACATTTTTCCCATTTTTCTTTTCTTCAGCAGAATGTAGAAATATCCATAAGTGACAAAGTTGACGACAACCCCCATTTTGTTCCAGCTGAGGTTTTGCAGTTTGTTGTTGAAGCAGATCCCAGCCCCTGGTTTCTCACAAGGCCTTCCTTCTGATTGCCCAATGATAATAGGAAATCCACCTGAGAAATTGGAGCTGAATGTGTCTCAAGCCGGTTCCCCCATGAAATTCTCCTTGTGCTTTTTACTAAAAGTGATACAGGTGGGTAGAAATGAAGTGGGGCCTACTTCTCAAAAGTAACCGAAGCTGGCCCTTCAAGGCCCTCAGCCTGCTCATCCCAGGGGATGCCAAACTCAGTCAGGTGTGAGGTTTGGGCATGTAGGGGTACCCAAATATTTTCTTGAAAAGTAATCTCAGCTTATTAGAGTTTCTTGTCTCAATTCAAAGTATAGATTTGTGAATGGGTTTGCTGACAGATTGACCTGGTCCATGTTTTTCCCCTTATGCAGGCAACGATCGATCTTTATCATGAGGATTTGTTGACTGACGGGCTTTCATGGTTCTAATGTGCTGTTTGATACTTTTAAAAGACATATACCCCTTTGTATAATGAAATTATCTGATGAAAGTGGGAAGGGAGCTCAGGTTTTTTTTCAGAAGTACCTTAGCTCTTGGCTGCTCAGATGCCTGCCAGGGAATTTTGTTTTTATTTGCCTGTGATGGAAACCTTACAAGTCCCGCTGAAGTTGTTTTTGAATATTCAAGTTTCTAGACCATATACTGCACTTCTAGGCCTAAGGGCCTGAACTAAGGCAAGATTGTGTTTCCCCAGGTAAGTACTTCCAGATACTTTATCCTAGCTGTCTTTGCAGGCCCCTTCTCTTCATTACTGTACCATGTAACACTAGATGTGCATTATATTCCACATAAAAAGCCACTTCTGTAGCATCCTGTCATCGTTTCATGGATGCCGCTTTGAAGCCGTGTTGAGTTCTGAACCCAGAGCCCAACAGCAGTGGCTCAAGTGCACCGCGTCGTATTATTTACCCAGATGGGGTTAATTGTTAAATAAAAGAATGGTCCCTTTCAGGTGACTTTTTGCAATCTCTCTCACACGGGTTATGGAAGACAGGGAAGTCCATGATAAATATCAAGCGCTCTAATCAGAAACGAGTCCAGTTGTATTTGGAATCTTGAACTTAATCCAGAATCAGGAAACGTAGCCACTTGTGTTACTGTTACTTGGAGGGAGAAAGTGAACTCTTGATTGTAGGTACACTCACTACTGTGCTTGAGAGGGAAGGGACGGGACGGGACATGCAGAGACGTGAGTGAATGCCCCTTTGAAAAGGAAGAGTCCAGCTTGATGAGCTGAAACCACTGTCTTTTCCTATTTTTAAAGAGGCTGTTAATTAGAGTGAAGCCAGCTCTAAAAAACATGCTCATTTAAAACTTTATTGTGGAAACCTTCAGTTTCCCAGGAAATCAGTGGCTTTTTACTGGCTTTATTGATCGACTGGTTGAGATGAAGCCAGAGATACAACTTACACAGAATGAATTTCATAAGTCTAAAGTATTGGGTTGGCAGGTTTCACATGTAATTATACACATCTATACATATTCTCGTATATACCCACTTTGTTGCCCAAAACAAGAACATTCTAATACATACAAGTTTGTTCAGGCCTCTTCCAGATAAATTCCCCCAAAGCAACATCTCTTGTGGTTTCTATCACCAGAAATGAATGTCATCCCCTTTAAACTTTATGCCAGTGGGACCACACTGCACACACTAATTTCTGGCTGCCTGCTTTTATTCAGTGTGATGATTTGGAGATTTTACTCCTGTTGCTACATGTATCATATCCTTTTCATTGTAGTGAAAACAAACACACACACACACACACACACACACACACACACACACACACACACTCCTCTTATATTTTTACTATGATAAGACCACACAAATAGATGCAGGTATGATTTTATATTTTTATGTATATGCAAACATCTAAAAGTTAAATATTTAATACATGTATATGCATATATTAAAAATATATTTGCATTAAAAATGCCATCTAAGTCATTTCCCATTAAAATTCAGTTTAGAACTTATCAGATCTTACAGGGCTGGCTACCTATAGAAAAATCTCTCCTAAACTTCATCAGATGACAGAATCAGACTTGGGGTGTAAGCTGCCTATCAAGAAGGTTCATGAGGAAAATGAGGGTGCCAAAGACAGGAAGAAGTGCTGAAATCAACAGTAGTGCTGAACAAATATGGCAGGGGAAGGTGGTAGGCATTGTGGGAGAGGAAACTGCAAAGTAGTGGTTTGTTACAGTCCATGTGTAAGCTGCAAAGTAGTGGTATGTTACAGTCCATGTATATTGTGACAAGAAGGCTGACAGTTCAACTTGGTAATGGGAGAGAAGCTAGTGGTGGGATACAAAGAACTTTTGAATGGAGAAGGATTTGAATCTAGAGAGAACACAGTTCAAGTCCAGGTTCTACTATGTGTTAGCTTAGTAGCGTTTGCTTAGTTTTCACATCTGAAAAATGAGGAGAATGGCAAACGCATGGTAGGATTGTTTGAACATTTATAGGCCATAATGGTAGTGATTATTTTTCTGTTATAGTTACTATGACTAATAGATATAATTTTAAAGTTTTCTTTGATAGGCAGGTTAGAAAATTCTAAGACCAAAATTTACTATATTAATATGGATTAAAAATGGCAGCCCTTGTAGGTGTAGAGGTTACAGAAGTCATAGAGTTTTCTAATTAACGTTCTGGGGGGAGGGGTAGGTCTCCACTGACTGTCAGGATTCTTCACTATCTTGCTGGGTTAGATGATGGGGTACCTTTTAGAAACAGGGACTGTTGGGATATATGCATGCTGTGCAGGGATGACAATGGGCTCATTTATATGCACATTACTTGGTAGGATTTGTGAAGCTTATTTTAGACTGTGGAGCACAGCAGATATTATATAGATTTAGACATGCGTGGCTAAGAGGGACCAAACAGAGCACACAGAAGGAGAAGGAAAGAGCATGACTTAGCAGAAGCCTGGAGAACATGGAAATGTAGGGATGAAGAGAGGAATGCCAGGGCTGGAAATGAAGGGGAAGCAGGCCAAGACAGGCAGGGAGTCCAAAGAACAGCTCTGAGCTACGTCCCCATCCTACTTACACAATGAAATGGTCATGTAAACTTGACCTTCAAGCACTTACCCTTCTTAAAGAAGGCAGTCATATTTGTGCCTTCTTCCTGACTCCAGCATGATTCAGGTTCAAGTGAGAAAGGTTGAATGGTAGCAAAATTCATAAAGAGTTTGGTCCTATTCCAACTGTGTTTTGTGCCATGCTTTGGTTTTATGTTCCAGCTGCATTAATCCAGGGCCAAGGAACTGTAGAACTAGGAGCAGAAAGAAACCTTTCCAATCACCTAACTGAAACAAAGGACTGGGGTGTAGGAAAGTACTTACCTAGCATACGCAGTGCCCCAGACTTCATCCCCAACAGTAGAAGAAAGAAAAAGAAAACTGCTTTGCATTTTAAATGAAGCAATGAAAAGAAATAAGACCAAACCAAACTAAAGGCAGAGATGTCTTAGTGTACTGGCTAGTTTTGTGTCAACTTGACACAGCTGGAGTTATCACAGAGAAAGGAGCTTCAGTTGAGGAAATGCCTCCATGAGATCCAACTGTAAGGCATTTTCTCAATTAGTGATCAAGGGGAAAAGGCCCCTGTGGGTGGTGCCATCTCTGGGCTGGTAGTCTTGGGTTCTATAAGAGAGCAGGCTGAGCAAGCCAGGGGGGAGCAAGCCAGTAAGGAACATCCCTCCATGGCCTCTACATCAGCTCCTGCTTTCTGACCTGCTTGAGTTCCAGTCCTGACTTCCTTTGGTGATGAACAGCAGTATGGAAGTATAAGCCGAATAAATCCTTTCCTCCCCAATTTGCTTCTTGGTCATGATGTTTGTGCAGGAATAGAAACCCTGACTAAGACAAATTGGTTCCAGCATAGTGGGGTATTCCTGAGACAACCTGACCATGTTTTGGGGAGGACTGTGGAAGGACTTTGG
The DNA here is from genome assembly GCF_000001635.26 of Mus musculus. Taxonomy (NCBI): domain Eukaryota; kingdom Metazoa; phylum Chordata; class Mammalia; order Rodentia; family Muridae; genus Mus; species Mus musculus. The sequence goes on along the minus strand of NC_000070.6, from coordinate 10,303,836 downwards.
AACTTTGGGCTTGAATATCCATTCTTTGTTAAGAGATATGTCAGATGTTGTGTAGGAGCTTGGAAGATAATGTTGAGAACAGTGCAGAAGATGGAGGTCTGGCTTGTGAAATTTCAGAGGGAAAATTAAAGACTCTTTTCAGGGCCATTGCTATTTTGATTGGGAAGATTCTGTGGTTCTGGTTAGCTGGGGCTGAAGAATCAGCTGTGATTAACAAGATACCAGAACTACTAAAGTGAAACTTTTGCATTACTGGGACTATTGATGCTGGTTAGCTGGAGCTAAGAAATTAGTGGTGATTAAGAAGAGACCAGCATCACTGAAGTGACATCTTCTGGAAGTATTTTCTGAGAGCACAGAGGCTGTGTTACAGAAATAGTCAAGGTTGTACCTTGTTGCTGTGGCTGGACTTGGTAATGTGTAAGAGTCACTCAGGTGGTACTGGTTTTGAAGGCATGAAGGGGTTATGAAGAGCAGCTGAGACTCAGCACTGTGAGAGGCCATGGAAGGCCATTGGTGAAGGTGCAGCCTCAGTTGCAATTGATGGCCCAGGACTGAAGGGGTCATGCAGTGTTTTGGAGATGCCACGACCATGAATGACCACAAAGAACAGCAGCAGCAGTGGAGTACAGGCATCTGGAGCCTAGAGGAAAAGCTGTGTGCTATAATGGACAGGGCTAAAGAAGTGACCCAAGCCCTTGGAGGAGCCCAGAAGTTTGTGAGTTGGATCCCAGACATTGAAAAGTTGGAGTTTAATTTTTGCTTTTGATTGTGACTGTGCCCTGATATTTTTCCCTCTTGAAGGAAGAAACTATTTTAGAGGAGCCCACAGCTAAGAGACTTTGAATTTTAAAAAACTTCCGATTTTAAAAGAGATGGATATTTTAGAGAGATTGAAATTTTAAGAATGTGTAAAGACTGTGGGACGTTTAAAATTATTTAGATCTTGGAGATGAATAAGAATGTAAGGGTCAGGGCTTACTAGTGATGTGTTTGTGTGTCAAGTTGACAAGGGGTCAATTGTACTGGCTAGTTTTGTGTCAACTTGACACAGCTGGAGTTATCACAGAGAAAGGAGCTTCAGTTGAGGAAATGCCTCCATGAGATCCAACTGTAAGGCATTTTCTCAATTAGTGATCAAGGGGGAAAGGCCCCTTGTGGGTGGGACCATCTCTGGGCTGGTAGTCTTGGGTTCTATAAGAGAGCAGGCTGAACAAGCCAGAAAGGAACATCCCTCCATGGCCTCTACATCAGCTCCTGCTTTCTGACCTGCTTGAGTTCCAGTCCTGACTTCCTTTGGTGATGAACAGCAGTATGGAAGTATAAGCTGAATATATCCTTTCCTCCCCAACTTGCTTCTTGGTCATGATGTTTGTGCAGGAATAGAAACCCTAACTAAGACAGTCAGTAAAGCATTTGCCTTGCTAGTGTAAAGATACAAATTCCATTCCCAGAACCCATATAACAGCAGGACATGATGGTGCATGCTTGTAATCTTAATGATGGCTGAGTTGGGAGGTGAAAACTCATAGATCACCGGGTTCTAACTACCTAGTTAGCCTAGCCTATTGATAAAATTCCTGATCCATAAGAAACATGTCTCAAATAAAAGGTGGATGACAGTTGAGTAACAAAATCCAAGATCCAATATGACTTTACACCAATATACCTGTACACCTATACACACACACAACCACACACCCAGAACATACTACCACCAAACCCACAAACAAACAAACAAATCTTAGAGATAAGCTCTCAAGCCTCCTAAGAAAACATAACAAAACTAAGACCCAGAGAAGGTAAGATGTCCAATAATTTGATGTTTTAATTTACAATAATTAAAGTTGTGTTCCATAATTAAATTCCTTTACTCTCCTTCATAATGTTAATTCTTCTGGTTATATGGGGATGATAATTTAAGGTCCCTTCCTGAGTTGACATCTCACCTGAACTTGAAGTCTCCTCAACCCAAATCCAATAATAGCAATGTATGCATGAGAATCAAGAAGAGGAGGCCCATCTCCAGTGAATATCCTCTTAAAATCAATCCTGAGATATACCAAACAGAACAGCAAATATGGGAGAGGACGATTTCCTAGGGCTAGCATTAGGGAGAAGTGGCCCAGTAAAGACTCCGGGTAGAATGTTGAATAAAGAAACAGAAAACAAAAACGATTTTGATTTTGTTGTCTTTGATTCTAAGACATAAAACCCAAAGAAGTCTGTGCCATTTTGCAGTGAAATGATTTCTATTTCTTTTTTTCAGAAACATCAGACTGAGAAGTGAGACAGAAGTAGACAATGGCCTGAATAACCTCATAGATTCCCAGAGTTCTTTTTACACTACTTTAGACATTAGCTTTCATAGCATTATTGCTAGTTGCCTACCATTTGCCTGCCTACCTATGTTCCCCTTAATCTTTGAATACAGTACTCTACTCTTTAACTTTATACCTCTCCACATGGCAAACAACAGCAGCAACAACAAAAACAAAGCAAACAAACAAAAGAACCAAAACCCCCAGCCCCCAGGCTACCACCACTATAGTGGCTATAGAAAGGAAGTGTTCCCAACAGGAAATGCAGCCATTCTTCTCTCCAGATCAAGCTTCCTTCACTATGAAAACATGGACGTGATGCCCTCATTCTGGAGTCCATGAAAATGAGAACCAGAGAGGAAGTACCCAAAGGTACTAGGCATCCATAAGTACTGTGAGCTTTATAACTGAGTTCCTCTTAAACAGAAGTAAAATTCCATTGATTTTCAACCCCGCTGACAGTTTCTAGAACACAGTCTATCTTAATCCTTTCTGATGAACTTGCCTTCCTCTTCTGGATTTTGAACATTTATTAGAGTAAAAGCCATTGGCGGTTTTAGCTTAAAAATTTTGATCAACAACTAATACTTAAATTATTATGAGTTTGTTGTATAAAAATTATACTTTAAACTTGAGGTTTTGTTTTTTAACCTTCTCAACATATGTCTTAAAACTCAAAGTTTTCTCTCAGTTAAGTTGTTTAAAAATACCTAAAATATATATTTACATGGCTGTTGATTGTAGCTTTGAGATTTCTTATCTACATCTTAGCATTTAAAATTCCTAGCATTTAATAGGCTCATTTTTCTCATAAATCAATCATAGATGATGATGTCTTTATACAGCCATAGCAAATAGGAGATGATAGAGTACATTGATTAGAGGTGTCAGTCTTAATTGAATCACAAAGATTCAAGAAAATTACATATTTGTGCTTTGAGTTTTCTGTTTGTAAAGCAGGGTTAAAAGAGTACAGGGGAACACCAGGGCCAAGAAGTGGGAGTGGGTGGGTAGGGGAGCAGGGCAGGGGGAGGATATAGGGAACTTTTGTGATATCATTTGAAATGTAAATAAAGAAAATATCTAATAAAAAATTGCAAAAAAAAAGTTAAAGAAAAAAAGAGCATTTAGCATGTGAAGCCTGCATGAGGAATAGGTGAAATGACTCCCAGGAAATGACACTCATCAAGGAAGGCTGAAGCAGTCTCAGTGAGATCCCAGTAGGATTTTTCTCAAACTGTCTAGGGTGGAGCTTCCTCAGGCCAGGTGCCCTCAACAAACCACTGGACCTGCTGTGCAGCCTCTGCCACCCTAAAAAAATCCCAGGAAAACTCTTGTGCTGTCACAAGCATTGAGTTCTTAGAATGAGTGTAAATGTTGGCTCCATTCAAAGGTGCTGAGCAAAGGAGAGGAGACCCAAGGTTGGAATTAAAAGAAAAATTGACCATGTGCCACACCTCTGTTCTGAGCCTATGAGGATGTCTTGGGTCCTGAGCCAGCAAAAGATCTGTGCAAAACAGCAGATAAAAAGCCATCTAGTCTGTAACCACATTAGTCTGTATTCTTCATGGTTTCCAAGATTATTTCAGAATCATGGGCACAGTTTTCTAGTCAAGATTGAGCTATCCTCTAGGAGCATTCCGAGTGAAGGATAAAGACTTGGGGGGAGAGACTCCAGAAGTAAGCATGTTGGTCTTGACAGATGACCAGGGTACAAGCACAACCCAGTGCCGTAGGGGTGAGAATGTACCAGTAGACTCCCAGTGAGACAATGATGCTCTACCGAAGCTCATGCAGGATTCAGACAATGGCAGGCACAAGATTGCATGCTTGGTGCTAGAGATATAGCTCTGATTCCTGCAGCTATCTGTGAATTCTCAGGGATGCCCCTTGTCTACGAGCTCCACAGCCCAGTGGGGCAGCCTTAAACAGTCACTGAGCACACAGAACAAGGTTGTAGTTAAGAACAGCTCTTATCCTGGATCTAATTCATTAACTCTTTGCCTTTACTCAGCAAGTTGCATAACCAAGCAAAGCCTCTCTTCCTTAATATAGGCACTTTAATAACACTACTTACCTTTAGCCCTGTCAAGGGAAGGACTGATCAAGAGAACATTGGGTTATGATGATAATGTCCCATATTTGAATAATATACACCAGTAGTCATAAGATACACTAAGCTACTGAGTATTTGAAGTGCTAGAAATATACCTGATAGATTGAATTTCAAATTTTATTCTACTTGATTTCATGTAAATTTAAATAGCCACATGTGATTAGTGCTTATTTTATGAGGAAGTCTAGAGACTAAATGAGAATATATTTTAAATCTCAGTATCTGTCATCAGGTTTCAATACTAACTAGTATTGTTCTTAAATTCATATTGCCTCAATTTCCTTATTTCTGAAGCAGAGTTAACAATAGTACCTGCTTTATGTGGCCTTTGGGAGGATTAAATAAATAGTATGAACAGGGAATGGAGCGGATGCAGCAGTAACAATACTCTACTCCCTGGTCCCTGAAAGTACCAAAGTTTGACTCCTTAACAACTATGCTGTGTGGTTCATAACCTTTTGTATCTCTAGCTCCAGAGTATTTGAAACCCTCTTTCATGGCCTCCTTGGGCATACACATTTAGACATGCACATACACATAACAAATAAAATACATCTTAAAAATAAGGTATTGTTGGTGAGGCAGACATTATGGTGTTTGACATACTGATGATGCTCAACAATGCAAGTTTCTTTTCTTTGCCTTTAGGAGTTCTATGTTAGTACAGAAATAGCTGTCCAGTAATGAAAAGAGCCACAGAGGATCATAGTAAGATTCCTGGCAAGCAATTGAATTAATCTGAAAGCTGTTTGCATATCTTTAAAGCTGGCTTTGGCTGGAACAACAACAATAGCAGCAGCCTACTATACAGAGAGAGAGAGAGACAGAGACAGAGACAGAGACAGAGACAGAGACAGAGACAGAGACAGAGAGAGAGAACCTTGGCAGTGGTACACTCAATACAAGAGGTCCAAAAATATGCACTTGACAGATGCCTCACTAGCCAGACAGATCACAAACTGTTAGGCAACACACCTGCTAGACACCAGGGAATGTGATTACTGTTATAAAGGTATGATTTATGAGTCATTTATATCCAAGGCAAAGACTGTCTTGTAGCAGGCCTATTGTCCAGACTGGTTACTGACCCTACAACTAAGAAAATGACAGCACTAATGGAAGAGACAGCAGTGAGGGGGGTGGAATTAAGCAAAAACACTTGACACTATGGTCCATGGGAGACTGAGCCCCCAAACAGGAAAAGATGCTGAGTTTAAGCCATTTATCCAGATGTTCCAAAGCGGTTGGTGTGTCAGAAAGAAACAGACCAAGTGCAGGTGTGTGGGTCTCTAAAGGGATGGCTGCTTTGGCCTTCTAACAGCAAGGGGGATTTTACCCAGTGTCTTGTCTGAAAGAAATCAGAGAAAGAGAAAAGATGTGATCAGAGGTGGTCCCCAAGTGGGATGCTTTGCTCCTACCCACATTATTCCTGGTATCTGCTCACTAGCTACTGACTGGCTCTGTGGTCATAGTTTCCCTCCCACAGGTAAGATAATACTACATTTCAGTCTAATTACAACTTCTAGTTAATTGTGAGATTACACACTTGACAAGTCATTTAGTTTCAGATTCTTTCTGAAAAAGAAAGGGGGAGGGGGAGATGTAGGGTAATGACCCGGTATTGGGGAAGCAAGGTATGATGGAAGAACGGATGGTGCTTGTTACAGGATGGTAGAGAGGTGTGCATCCAAAGGAGATGCTGGGAAATTTTATTATCAGAGTTGCACTGTCAGACATATATTCCTCGTGTGGAAGCTGAAATGACAGCTGGAGTAAGTTCTCTTGGAGAAACCTGTGTTCTTTCTCCATTAGCACTGTCCCTCTCTGTGGTGTGTCAGTTTGCAAAGGTGACTTACCCATCATGTCATTTATAATCCTCACTAGTGATGTAGGTACAGTAGCTTCATTTAATAGGTGGGCAAATGGAGGTTCAGAAGGTATCACTTAAATAAATCAAAGTTATCCAGAACAAATATCAGAGCTGGAACTTAACTCCAGAAACCTATTCTTTCATTACCCAGCTACCTTTCCCAACCAAAAAAAAAGCAAGAACAAATGTTTTCCTCCTAGTCTCCCATTCTCAGATTTCTGTAGATTCTTAATGTAGCTACTGTGAGCAAAAGACAGAATTTTATGATATTTAGGGTTAATGAACAGAAATTTTAGTAACTGTATCTAGTCAGTAGCAACCCTGTCCAGAATAGGTCTGGAAATCAGGACAAATGGATGTCTTTTGCCTGTGGGCCTTGTGTTTTCTCAAGGTACCTTTGACAGGGCTGCAGGGACCTCAATATGTTCTGCTCTCTATTGTCTTTAATGGATTTGTAAACCATTTCAGCTAACCAAGTTATTACTACAATAAGCCCCCTGAAGTTAGACAACAATAAATAAGTTATTCTCTGACTACTGGCTTGAATTTCTTTGTTTTTATATAGATGGCTGCAGAAGAAGCAACTGTAAATTCCAAGATTCTAAAATGAATAATATTCTCTAAAAGAAAGAAATGGTGTTAAGTGAAGGCTCATGCAACACAGCATTGCATGTACCAAATCCAAAATTGAAGAGTGGTTGTCATCTATGAACTACATTAATGCCCTCATATATTTTAAAATATTCTGTCTGTTAACATAGTCACTAACAATTTAAAGCCTTCATTTTGAAGGCTTCTCCTCATATCTGTCTCTTATTACAGAGTCACTTTAAGTATTTAAAGAAAAAAATCCTAATTATATACCACAGAAATCACAGTAACTGAGTGAACCTTCGAATTAAATTCCTAACAGTCTCATTGAAGAAAAGAAGAAACTGTAAGATGGGATGGTGGGATAAACACATACATACACACACACACACACACACACACACACACACACACACACAAGAAAGGAGGAAAGAAAGAGAGAAACAAAGAAAGAAAAAGAGAGAGAAAAAGAGGAAGAAAGCGGAGTCAGCAATGACCTAATGGAATGTGACATTGCAGCTGACACCACTGCTGTTTGCTTTCTGTTCCATTTTGATGCCCATCTGATCTCTGAGGGATTTCTGAGTGTATGGTGTTTGTTAAGTGCAGAGAGGTTAAGGATGTAGGTATCAGTTGTGAGAGAACTTGGCTGAAAGAATGTACATTCCATTTTGGAAATTGGTCATTCCAATTTGGGGAGCCACAGCATTGCCTTGCCACCATGGACACTGGTCTGACTGAAGTAATGGGGACCAGAAATACAGCATTCTCTCTTTGTCTCTGTCTGTCTCTCTCTGTCTGTCTGTCTCTGTCTCTGTCTCTGTCTCTGTCTCTGTCTCTGTCTCTGTCTCTGTCTCTCTCTGCTGAGTGAGAGTCCTGGTATGGACCTATTTCTGCTGAGATGAAGGCATATCTTGTCTTCACTAGTAGGTCTGCCCAGAGGGGGGCGTCTTTCTGCAAACGTTCCCCCCAGCAGGAGCATCTTTTTCTAATTAGTGCAGACACTCATCAGTGTAGCAGCCACCCATTGCCCTATTTGCAGCCCTGGGAGATTTTAAACCAATTGCAAGATAAGTTGGTTTTCAGGAAGAGGAGAGATTAATGGGGCCACAGAAAGATGGATGTGAGCTCAGTGCTGCTTCCACCCCGTCCCTTCACACATGCTGAGGCTAGCAGCGAGGCCAGCAGGGATGACCCTGAGTAGAGTTACATATTTTTCACACCTCCTACTAAAACTCAGCAAATGCTTCACTGGCTGTTCCCATCACAATTTTTCTTCCTGCAGAACGTGTTGGGATTATCACTTTTAGTCACATATGGGCTGGAAGTACTTTGTAGGAGCCCCAAGGGCTGCAACTGTTCAAATCCCTATGGTTGGGAAGGAGTTTTGGGGAAGCAGGGACCCAAAGAGCCTGTCGAAGAATTCCACATAGAGAACTGGTTCCCATTAATTAAGACCAGTTTCTAAGACTGAATCAAAGCTGCCATCTCAAAGGTTTTGAAAGTCAGGATGTAAAATACAAGTTACAACCCCAACACCTTCCCCTTATCCATCTCCTTGAGCCATTTCAGGCCATTGGGTAACATATGACTTGCCCTTAGTCAGTCCTAGATATTATCTGCTGAAAATAGCTGTGCCGGTACGGGAGGGAGGTTTCAAAATATGTAACAGATGCACAGCTGCCACCTGAGATGATGCATTATGAATTCAGAGCTGTCATCACCTCTCCGCCACCCCTACCCTCACCCCAAGCACATATTTGTTCATGTGGTTTACACCTGTGGGACTGTGGGATGTGAGACAGGAATCTGATTACTGTTTGGGAGACAACTCTGTCTCTAAAACTGATCCATGTATCTTTGCTTCCCTGGAGAAGCAGGGGGACTCTTGCCAACCCTTCATGTGCTCCAGCTGGGTTGGAGCTCTGGCCCAATACTTTTGGAATTTGGTACCAATGACTAACTCTGAGGCTGTCACAAAATGAGCCCAATAATGTCTGTCCTCCTCGACCTCTGAGTCTCTGTCCTACGATGGGGCAAAGCAACATTTTAAATTTGTCTGTTAAGGTGCTGCTGTGTAGTCTGTTAGAATGAATGGAGAACTCGACCTCATGATCACAGGAGACAAAAGGCTTCGACTGATGGTGTTCAGTGAGAGAAGTCTTGCCATTCTCTGAAGAGAAAGAGTCTAGGGAAGAGGCAGTAGAGAAAACAACAACAACAACAACCTCATGAGGCAAGGAAGAAACAAAGGACCAAGGGGAAGATATGGGTGTGGAAGAGACACAATGAGAAAGATCATTTTGAAAAATAAATCACAGATTAATAAGATTTCTTCTCACTCATGGTTTCAATTATACATAGATATGTTTATTGAATTAATATTGACTTATTCTACTAGACTATACTAGACTATAAATGCAATGGGATTTTTGTATATTATTGTATTATTCATGTCTGTAAGAATACATAACACATATTAGGTACTCAATAGGATGTTTTTCCCCTTAAAGAGTGATCCTGTTTAGATACAAGTTGCACATAGGAATTATGATCACTAACATGATAACTCTGTCTGCATCCTAAGGGTAATTCTGTCTGTAAATATGACCATGGAGCAAACCTGGATGTGTTAACCTGAGCATATGTTATTTTACATGCTGGCTAGCGAGTGATTCTGGCCATCATATAATATGCTAACTATTTTAGAGCCCAGTGTTGCTGTATCTTTGTCCTGGAAGAAATCTCATGCTGTACCACACTAGAGCTGAAGACTGTTGCAGGCTTCTCCCTTCTTTGTTAGAAGAGAGGCAGAGACCCTTCCCATCCCCATTCCTGGCTATTTAAGTAGTTGTTTGTCATCACTGGGGCAATTTTGTATTTCTGTTTGGCTAGGTAAGCTGAAGCTCAAGGTGCATCAGTTGGTCTCAATGAGAGATTCCCAAGCATAAAATCATGCTTGTAACACCCTGAAGCATCTTGAAAATGGGTGTGACCTCAGCCTTTGCAATATAGCTCATACCCTTAACCAGTACATAAGTCTGAATTTGGTTCATATCTTTTTTCATGTCCCTAGTCTCCTGTTTCCATGCTTGAAAGCATCAAAAGACAAAAGCATTGCAGATTAAACCTTTCTTCGTGTCTACTGGTGATGTCAGACTTGGGGTTCGATTTGGAATGTCAATAAATCCAAAGGTCAGAAGTCAACTAGTGGTATGGATTTGATGCTCAATTGTTAAAGCAATAGAAACAAGTATTTCAGCATTACAAATTCATTGGACAGTCCTATTCCGTACCAGCATGGCTCCATCCAGTCACAGGACATTTTACAGACACGATTTCGAGAGGATGCTAGGAAGGGGATGTTTCTATTGAAATCTGCAGGCAGATGATGGGTTTTATTTGCCCCTCTGTCCTTAAGGATAAATCCTTGGTTTTCTGTTTTGACCTTCTGGTGACCTTAAATTTGAACCTACAAAAGAAAACATCTTATATTGTCCTTGACTATTAGAATTCTGAAGGATGGAATGCTCAAAATTGTGCGTTAGGCCAAGCTCTTCAGAGTTAAGAGGCTTAGTAGACATTGACCAGTTCTCTGGTGTTTGGTTTCTAGTTTTTCAATATAGCGGCTGGCAGTCAAAGAGAAAACTCAGAACCTCCTATCCCTTTAACAGGGGAAAATGTTATCTTAACTCAACTATTTCCTGACTCTCATTCCCAACAAAATGTTGGGATTTGAACACTTGTAGCTAGTATCTCCACTGTATAGCAAAAAAAAAAAAAAAAAAAAAAAAAAAAAAAAAAAAAAAACAACTCCATCCTCCATGCCATGTGCATAACAGCAGACCCACTTAAATGACTCAATAACTTTAAAGCTATAATTTCACAAAGACACATAACCTTAAGGAATATACAACTCCTCACATCTTCTCTCTGTTTCAACTTATATAATGGACATGTGTGATATGATCTGGTCATTAGTCATGCCAAGCACATATCGACATATCCCACTTGGTGAGTTAAAAACTCAAAAGCTACACTTATCCAAAGGCATGTGACCATAGGAGTACCCAACCCTCAAGTGCTCTCACATTTTATCCATGAAATGGATAAATATTAGATGACTGATCCCACTGTTTAGTTGTGCAAAGAGTTAGTCTTTCCCAGACCCAAGAACTGAAATTAGTATACATTTCCACAAATTGCTCTATTGTTGCCCAAATACACTGAAAAAAATATACTCTATATTTACTAAAACCATAGAAAAATAACAGCAAATCCTTATGCCTTTGGTACTTTAAGAATATTTTAAAATTTAAGACACAGCTATTAAAAGAAAAGCCTTAACTTAAAATGTCATATGAACAACACGTGAAAATTCAAGCATGTAGGTAAAAATAAACTTTTCAATTATTAATCCTTATCTGGTAGAAAATGTCCCAGTTTCTCCTGAACTTGAGAACACTGTCGTTCATTTCAGTTAAAGCCTTTCAAATGCCTGGACTAAATGTGCAGACCTAAAAGATGACAGGACAGATGGGACCAGAAGCTGTTCCAAAGTTCTCCTTGCTTTCCGTCCCTCAGAGGCCAATGGACAACTCACTCTGATGACTATGTATGAGATTCCAGTTCTCACTCTCCTCCCCAGAGCCTCCACTTACTTTCCTTTGCAGTACTGGGGCACTGCCTTCTCCCACCAGCACCATGAATGGTATTTACCTTCTCATCCTGCAGAAATGGGCCTCTCTTTGTTTATTGAGGACACTTTCACATGGCTCTCCAGCATGTGAGATAAACATGTGGTGACCACAGCAACAGATTCTAATTCACACGTGATAGACAACTGTTCTCTTCCTTGAAGAGATCAAATCTCCTTCTTGAGTATACTTCCAAAATTTATTAGGATACAATTTAACCCATTAAATCCAGGTATGGTAGGGTTACTGCTTTACCAATGCAAGCATCTGGCCCCATTAAATTGACTTAGGTAGTTTTAGCTGCAGTCATTGTGTGCATGCACTCTGTGTGTGTGTGTGTGTGTGTGTGTGTGTGTGTGTGTGTGTGTGTAAGAAGTGTAAGTTTTGAGGAAGAAACTCTAAAATTCACATAAAATAACTGGACTGCAACTGCATTTCCTTCCAACACCTTTGCTAATGGACAACACGAGTTGAGCAAATACTGGATGTCTCTCATTTTTCTAGTGCAATATATGTGGGGTTTAAGATAATGAGATTTCCCCCACAATGTTACTGAAGCTGTGGGATTTTACAAGCATACCCTTAGCAGTCAGTAGAGATCCTGGGATCTGAGTGGCAAGAGCCATGGCTCTCTATCCTAACTTGCCCAGAGAAAACCTACTTCTAATTAATTAATAAACAGAACTTCTAAGCTAGATTTAACACAACCCAGTGCTTAGCAGCTTAAACGTCTCTGAAACCAACTGGTCTATATTATGTCTAAACCTTGCTTTTCTGTAATCTGCTTTGCAGTTTGCCTTTGCTGGTCTGGAAAAATTCCAACAGTAGAATAAAGAGTTAGGAAGCAAAAAAGTGGAGTTTTAAGAAGTAACACCAGAGTTCTCAAGTGTGGTCTATAAAATAGTGATACTTACCTACTAAACACCGGTAGTTGTTGGGAAAATCTTGGAGATGTTTAAAATATCTCCCTTAGCTTCTTGAGTCAGATTATTGTTGTTACTATTATGTTAAGCCTGGCATCCAAGAAATTCTAGAAATTCTAACTGAGGATGCCTACAACTTTCTGAATCATTCTTCTACTTAAAAGAAATAAATCGGTTGGAGAGATGGCTAAGTGGTTAAGAAATTTCACTATCTCTCCCACCACCAAAGGATCTAAGTTCTGTTCCCGAAGTCAACATAATTAAAAAAAAAATAAACACTTGTAACTCCAAAGGAGAAAAAAGAAAAGAGAGGAAAAGAGAGAGAGAGAGAGAGAGAGAGAGGAAGGAAGAGAGAGAGAAAGCGAGCGGAAGGAAGGAAGGAAGGAAGAGAGAGAGGGAGGGAGGGAGAGAGAGAAAGAGAGAGAGATAGAGAGAGAGAGAGAGAGATAGAGAGAGAGAAAGAAAGAAAGAAAGAAAGAAAGAAAGAAAGAAAGAAAGAAAGAAAGAAAGGAAGGAAGGAAGAAAGAAAGAGAAACCAGAGTGTCTATTCTGTGTTAGACACAATGGCTATGTCAATTAAGATAATTAAGTGTCTTGATTAAAATCAGTACTGCTGTTGGAGGTGAGTTTTTAATGTCTTCTGGTGGCAACCTCTTTGCCTGAGTAGAGTAGATCATGATTTTCATACTTGCTCTTGATTTCACTCACAACTCAATTCATCCTCAGAGGTCTCCTCATTGCGCCCTTACACTTATTCAGTACTCTATAGTAATAACTGAACCCTGACCTCTAGTGGTGGGAAAAAATGAACAGGAATTGGGTAGTAAGATCAATGAATCCCTAAAAGATTTACTGGTGCTCAGTGACTTAGTTATAGAGTTATCCAATTAAAGAACGGAATAAGTACAACAACAGAGACAATCTGTGAGAACGCACTCCAAGGAACCTCATGTGACAAGCTCACCAGCTCTATCTGGAACCCCCACCTTTAGCAATTTACACCACCTTCAACTTCATGTACAACCCCACCATCTCCATCCACAATCCCCTACTGATACCGAGAGATGGAAATACAACTCTCAAATAGGAACTTCATTTTCCTCAGGAAGTAGTGTTGACCTTTCCATATGAAACTATCAGATGGAAGATGTGGGTAGATGGGCCTCCTTCAACCAAGCATTTGTAGGAGACAACCTAACTTGGTCAATAATTATTGAAGGAAAAAATTATTTCACTTAAGGACATAAAACTTCATTAGATAAAATAGTAGCTAATACACATAGCAGCATAGATGACTCTCAACAAATCTATGAAACATAATCTTGATAAAAAAGAGTTAGATAATGAATAATAGTTATAGGATTCTTAATCACAAGAAAGTTTAAAATTTATCAAAATTTTGTCAGAATAGTAAAAAAATTTCTGGACAATAGAACAGTAATTGCCTTTGGAGAGGAAGGATAAGACAAAGGCTCCAGGAAAACTGAAATATCTTTTGTCTTGACCTCATGTCAATTAATTAGATATGTGCATACACAATTTTTAAAGCTTGATATGAGAGGCATGTGCACTTGAGTTTTGCAAAGTATACATTAGCAAAAAATATCATGAGAGTAAAAATATGTTTTGGTGCATATCATGAAGTTCCTAAAGACTAGTAACCTAATTAATTAATTAGTTAATTAATTCTTTAGTCTCATAATTATCTCAAATGAAAAGGTTGGGCTAAAGAAGGAATAGGAAAGAAAGAGAGAGAGAGAGAGAGAGAGAGAGAGAGAGAGAGAGAGAGAGAGAGAGAGAGAGAGAGGAAAGAAGGAAGGAAGGAAGGAAGGAAGGAAGGAAGGAAGGAAGGAAGGAAGGAAGGAAAAAAGAAAGGAAGGAAGGAAATGATTTTGTTAGGGGAAAAATAGCTATCAAAAGAGAAGAGAGAAGGGGAAGAGGAAGGCCAAGCAAGGAGGGAAAAGAGAGGCAAATTGCTCTTTCTTTTTTATTGTTTGATATTTTCTATATTTACATTTCAAATGCTATTCCCTTTCCTAGTTTCCTCTCTGAAATTCCCCTATACCCTCCCCCCACCCCCTGCTCCCCAAACCACCCACTCAATCTTCCTTCCCCTATACTGGGGCATAGAATCTTTACAAGATCAAGAGCCTCTCCTCCCGTTGATGGCCAACTAGGCCATCTTCTGCTACATATGCAGCTAGAGACATGAGCTCTGGGGGTACTGGTTAGTTCATATTGTTGTTCCTCCTATAGGGCTGCAGACCCCTTCAGCTCCTTGGGTACTTTCTCTAGCTTCTCCATTGGGGGCCCTGTGTTCCATCCAATAGATGACTGTGAGCATCCACTTCTGTATTTGACAGGCACTGGCATAGCCTCACAAATTGCTCTTTCAAAACAAGAGTTGAAAGATTCTGGGAGAGGCCAGGGCATGAACAGAGAGCAGAAGGGGCCAGAGCAGTGTGAGTGCTTTTTCTGCCCACTGTGATTATCTTCACGTCCTCACACTTGAAAATCCCTCTCCACAGAATTAGAAGTAGCTATTTAGTCCACAGGACATAGTGTCTTCTTTTGTGAACTTTAATTTTTCTGCTTGAAATAATTTTTATAAAATTTCAAGGGTTGTATCTTTGAAGGAATTCCTAGATGTAAATTTACACTTTGAGCCCTAGTTGTCTCAAAGATCTCCCACTGAACACGGGCTTACTGAAATCCCTCAAGGAAAGGACAGTGAGCCAGGCAGGGAGAAACCTGCCCTCTTGGGGTTCATCTTCCTCATTCTCTCTGTGCATTCTCTAGTGACTCTCAGAGCTATTTCATCATCCTTGGTTGACTTGCTGTTGCTTCTTTATGTTAATATTAGATGTTATTTTGTTAGCAAATTGAGTGCTAAATGGAAACAAACAAATAAAAGCAAATAAAAACTGTGGAAAAACACTTCTAGTTGAAACAGTTGACTTTGTTTTATCAGGATTCTTTTACCAATCTGTTGATTCTTTAGAATGCAGCCAGGGTGGCCCTCCAGGGCAGACACTCTGACTTAAGCTCTGAACGTAATACCCAAGCAGACATGTGGTGGGAGTGGGAAGTACTCCACCCTTGCTCTTGATAACCCCAAATTAGTCACCATCTGCAGTCTTCCTAAAGGTCTGCAGTAACAGCGTCCTCACTAGTATAATGCAAGTAAAGAACAGAGCAGTAGCAAACCCTTGCTTATAATACAGTTATCATTGTCTCAACCATTTTATATGTATATGTATATGAGCCGAGCAGTCTAGATGCACATGTAACTTTTTTTTAAAATCACTTTTTGGTAGGAAAAGTTTGGTAATTTCTAAAAATCTGTGAGAATAAGAATGTGAGACTGCCTCCATTTCTTTCTGTTGCTACTTAACCAACCTTGTGAGTTCTCACAGTTTAGAGGCATTGTTCAGTTTCAACCTTTGGTTCTCTTGATCCCACCCATCTTTAAGATTTGTCTTCTGTCATCTAACCCATCATCCAGAGGACTTTGAACAGGTGTCGAATTCCAAGCTTCACTCTACTATGAGCAGAGTCAAAATTTCCAGGGCCATGACCTTTGAGTCTTATTTCCTAAGTCTACCAGTTTTGTGAGAGCTGCTGATTTACTCTAACTTCTTTATGTACTAAAATCCTTTTCCTACCTTTTTCCTTTGGTGAAAATGTTTAATGCAGAAAGTATATTTTAAAACAGGGGAAACAAGTTAATAGGTCCTTCACACAGTGTGATATTTAATCTTGATTGCCAATTGATTGGATTGAGAAGTGCCAAGCCAAGGAAACTGGAAAAGCTCAACCCTAGGTGTGTATTTGAGGATGCTTTCAGACAAGATTAGCCAGGTAGAGAGGACCTTGCGTATGGGTGGCAGAGAAGTAGGATTGAAGCAGGATAGGAAAAGCAGGAGGATGGTCTCTCTTTGTCTCTGTTTCTCTGTCTGTCTGTCTGTCTGTCTGTCTGTCTGTCTGTCTGTGTCTGTCTGTCTCCCCTCCCTCCCTCCCTCTCTCCCACCCTCTCTCCCTCCCTCCCTTCCTCCCTCCCTCTCTCTCTCTCTCTCCCTCTCTCCCTCTCTCTCTCTCTCTCCCTCTCTCCCTCTCTTCCTCTCTCTCTCTGTATTTTCTGGTAGCTCTGCCATACTTTGCCTGATATGACAGGCTAAAGCTTCTGAACCCATGAGCTGAAATCTACCATTTCTTCATTTAACCTGTTTTTCTTGGATATTGGTTACCACGTGCCAATTGTGATAACACATTTAACTTCAAAAATTATCTGCTCATGGTAAATCTAATTTTAGTTTTACTCCCATTCATTTCACAGAATTCTTGGTAGGAGATGGAAGCCCTGCCTCTCTGCAACATCTCTAGATATGATGACTTCATAACCTTCAAGGAGAGCTGCTATTGAGGGTGTTTTGTTTTGTTTTGTTTTGTTTTGTTTTGTTTTGTTTTGTTTTGTTTTGTTTTTTAATCGAGTGAGACAAAACTTGACTGTAGGGTGAGTGACAAGGTTCAGAAGGTAAAAACACTTGCCATCTGAATTCTATGTCCAGAGGCCACATGGTAGGAGCAAAGAACCAATTCTCACACTAAATTAATTAATTGTTAAAAAATTTAAAAATCTGTAGCACTAGTTAAAGCTGTGGATAGTAGCCTTTGAATTGATATTGTGATATTTGATACAATCAAAAAATGTGAAAGAGTAGGAGAACACCAAATTATTGGATTATCTGGACTTTAGGAATCACACACTCAGCTCTCCATTCTGCCTCCTCTGACCCCTCTCCCCTCTCTTCTCTTCTCCTCTCCCCTCCCCTCTCCTCCCCTCCTCTCTCCTCTTGCCTCCTTCTTTACCCCTCCTGTTCATTTTCTTCTCCTTTGTCTTTTGTTTTATATTTCTTCTGCTCATGGCAATAAATAAATAGATAAATAAATAAATAAATAAATAAATAAATAAACAAATAAATAAATAAATAAATAGAAATTCTTCCCTAGTTCTGTCTCTGAGCACTCCACCACAGGCAGCTCGGCTCTTCCTCATCCCCACATCCCCACATCCCAGGAGAAGACTTATTAGCCTGATTAGTGTCAGGTGCATCCTCCAGTGTGTTCCCACGGTAACCATGGAGGTATGGGAATTTAGTCCCAGAAATGGGGAGCTAAGATGCTAAAAAATCATCATTTTAGGCACCCAATATCGCTTTTATCCACCAGGGTTACAAATATCATTTCTCTAACAGAGAGCTGACCTCTCCCTTTGTTTAATTTCCACCTCCAGGGTGTTTTCTCTACTCTAGAAGCATGCAGACATTTTAATTTTTACTTTAACATGATTTAAAAAAAAAACTATAAAATCCCTCCACTTAATCTCCTCTCCTCCAGGCTAAACAGCCCTGGTTCCTTCAACATTTCCTGGCCTGACATGATTTTGAGCCCTTTCTTTGTCCTGGTCACTCTCTCTGGACGAGCTCCAGTATGTCACTTAAAAATTGGCACCCAGAGCTGCAAGCAATAAATGTTCCAGATGTTGACTGGTCTGCAGAGCCAAGAGCAGCACTAAGCAAGCCTCACACCCTACACATATGTGCACATGTTTGCCGAGGACACTATGGAGTCAGTACAGTTCTAGCCTACAGTTCTTCTCTGAAGCCTCCACATGCTTGATGGATGGTTTGTAGTGAGCCCATCCCAGCTCTCTTCACCACCCCTGTGACCCCCTCCTTCCATAAACATTTTTATCAATCCCAGGTTGCAAATGTATCTTGTTAGCATGGCCTGGTTATCATAGGCTGTCAGAACTTTCCTTTTTCTTTCTGAGAAGAGGTCTCATGTTGCATAGACTAGCCTGAAACTCACCATGTGATTGAGGCTGACCTTGAAGTTGACCCTACCTCCCAACTGCTGGAGTTAGAAGGATGTAACATCAATATGTTAGAATTTTTATTTTGTTCCATCAAACATTAAATGTCTCTCAGGTGTCTCAATTGAAAGTGTGACAAGCATGTCTTCTTTATCTGTAAGCATACTGAGGAGAACCAGTCAGAACTACAGGGAGCAGGAACACCCTGTTGAGAACCTCCTTAGTGTTAATTTTGCTCCACTAATTAGCTTTCATTCCATTGAGTACTTAATAACCTTACTGAAATACAAATTCACAATGCCTCATTTATAACTAATTTTCTTTTAAAAGTAGATGAAACTAAATTTGAAAACCTTCACTTGGAAAAACACTAGAAAATCGAGTCCATCAAGATGCTGTAAGGATTATCCAACATGGACAAGTGAGACTTGTCAACAAGCAAGGGACTGAAGATGCTGTTATCAGAGAAAACAATTAATTCAAGTGAAGAAAATCACTTACAGCCCAATACCATACCATAATGCCATAACCTAAGGATATAAAGGAAATTCCAAACATGACAAAGGGTATTTAGGGGTATTTTACAGATAACATCATATTCAGTAGGAACAAAGCTAGAAGCTTTCTCTCTAAATTCAGGAGGCTTATTTTCTATGCCATTTCTTGGGATTGTCCTAAAAGTTCTAGTCATAGTAATTAGGCTGGAAAGAAAAGTGGCGTCCAACTTTTACATTGATCTCAAAAACACTTTCCTAGTTCTGTTGCCATACTGCTAGTCATCTTTACTTATGCTAACGTCCTGGTCATTAACAGTGTTATTGGCATTTTATTCGAGATGAGTTTCCTGTGGGCCGTTTTTTACACTGTGCAATGTTGTGCTTCTCATGCCCAAGAAATGGAACATGTCCATAGGCGACCCATTGACTCTGGTAATGAAAACTGATCCCAGAACCATCAGTCTTTATGTTTAATAGATGAATTGTACTCTGTGTTGAACTGTCATGAATATAGATGGTGTAACACATGGGAAGTATGCTTTCGGAGCACACATACATGCACTGCAGCAGACTGCTAAGTAAACCACTGCTTGTACAGCCATTGATTTTTCATTCAACGCCAGCAGTTTTCATGTCCGTTTGTTCACTACTCAAAATCATGTTGCAATAAATTAGAATATGCATTTTCAGATAATGATGTAGATACAGATGCTATTACAAAATTGTATTTGTCAAACAATTACACATGATACACTTCTGGCACATATTTGAATTTGTATATGGATATTTGATCACAAGACATGCACACACACATATGTACACACACACACACACACACACACACACACTCCTTGGAATAGAATTTCTGGGTCCTAAGAACTGCATATGATTGGTTTGATTTATACCTCTAGCTTGTTAACTAAGGATTTGTTAACAAAGCTTGACATCTTCACTCTCTCCATATACTGTTATAACCAAATTTTTTGTTTTAGGGATTTGGTGGGTATAGAGCATCTTCTAATTATGTTGTTAAAATTCTCACTTTCCAAATAAAAACTAAAAAACAACAAACAAACACACAAACAACCTCAAAAAACAGTGGCATCCATGTTGAGATCTTTGATTGACTTACTTATGGCTAGACAAGTCCTAGGAGAGAACCTACTATTATTACATTAAATGGATATAGTATTAAACTGATTAAAATTAATCATCATTAGGACCATAGGTTAGTGCATGTGTCAACCTCATCAGAGAAGCTTCCTCTTGCAGTAGATGGAGATTAACAGAGACTGCAGAGTGTTCAGCTTTAAAGGAGACATCTATTTCCCACATTTGCACACACAACTCACAGCACTCAGGAATCACTGTCGAAGAGAAGGTAGAAAGAAAAGATGGGAAAACACTCTCAAATCAATCCCAAGAGCACTTTGTAAGAATCATCTAGAATATCCAAGTGAGGTTTGGCCTAGAGTTGGCAAAAGAAAGGAATCAATGTAATGCATGCTAGTATCCGGGAGAAAAAGATGTCTGGATATAGCTAGCTAGCTAGTTGCCCATGTGAACTCACAGCATTTGGGATACTGTGCAGAAGACCAAGTTCAAGTCAGACAAAATTCCACAGTGGTTAGGAAGGTGGGGACAAGTCCTTGATACCTCCTGGGACGTATATCATCAGTTTTCTTTAAGGCGCTGCTCTTGGTGAATTGACCACCCTCCAGTGAAGGCCAAGCATCCAAGAGCAAATAGACAACACAAATTTGTCTCCATAGGATTAAACTTTTTTTTTTAAATCCAACAAATTTTAATTCAACAAAGCTGGATGGGCTGGGAAGGGGATAGATATGGAAGAGGTGGGGCAGAAGTGTGAATATGATTAAAATACACTGTAGAAACATTTCAAAGAACTAATAAAAATGAGAATATAAAAGTAAAAGAAATGAGTGTGTGTGTGTGTGTGTATAATTATATGGTTTTATATATATATATCTTTGGATAGCATATATGTTTATTATATATATTTGTTGTTTCCAGAAATTAAGATATGGTCTTCAAATAACACAAACACTAATGCAGCTTATTGGAAACACAATTTTAAAAGAACTAAGTTGATTGACTCAGTTTGAAGAAGTAGATCAATAGTAGAATGTCTGTTTTGCATGCATGAAGTCTTTGGTTTCAGACCCAATACTGCCTAAACAAGGTATGGTTGTGGTTACTCATTACACCAGCATGGAGGACCTGAGAACTAGGAGCATGAGAAATTCAAGGTCTAGGCCGGCTTGGGCTATATAAACTTCTGTTTCAGAGGGAGGGCTGGCAAGGGGGCTCAAGAGTCAAGAGCAAGTGCTACTCTTGCAGAGGGCTGTAGTTCAGCTCCCAGTACCCATATTAGGCAGCTCACAATTGCCTATAACTCTAGTTCCAGGATATCTGATGCTCTATTTTGGCCTTCATAGACACCTGCATCCATGCATAAACATAGACATGCTACGTGAGCTTAGAGGAATCCATTTGGAACTGATCTGAAAGCCTTTTCTTTGAAAAATGGTTCTCACTGAATCTCAAGATGCTATACAAGTTTCCAGGGGGAGAAAATTGGTTATACTCCCTACTTAGCCATAAACTCTATACCCACACAGTGACCAGCACAGTGAGATAGATTCAAGGGTGCATTAATGACACTTGTATCTTGAAGGTAACCAACAGGCAGTTGATTAGACTTAAGGTCTGGTCAGCAGAAGGGAATCCATGCCTGGCACTATGATCCTAACTAACTGTGGCTCATGAGGTAGAGCCCTCCATTGTCAGCTTCCTAAATGAGTAGAATTCCTTTTGTCTTAAACACTTATTCTCATACCTACAGATAAATAAAGCTCTAATTCCTTATCAAAGAAGCCTTTTGCAGCAGTATTAGGAGATGGATAGTATTACAAAAATTCACAGCTAGTGAAGATGAAACAAAACAAAACAAAACAAAACAAAACAAAACAAAACAAAACAAAACATGCAACTGACTATGGTGTGCCTATGCCCAGTCAATACATCTACAACACACCCCCTACACCTAAGGTTCAGGAAACATTGTGGAAGGAAGGGTGTAAAGATTGTAAGAGCCATATGACCAGCTATCTGCTGAAAGATGGTGTCTTTTTATAAAAGATGGGACATGGCACCATGAAATCTTAATGGTATGGTCTCCTAAACAAGACCTGTCCAATGACAAATACCAGTTGACATCTGAAAAAAAAATCTCAGAAGCTCCCACCCTTAGATGGAAAGATACAAGCTGTTAATGACTGATAAAAGGGGTTACTCAGCCTTCTGCGGAGATAATCCCCTAATAGATTGTCTAATATCATGTGGACAGCCTTAGCCACATATACATATGAGTAACACTAAATAGACTCATCTCTCTATATCTATCTATCTATCTATCTATCTATCTATCTATCTATATATATATATATAAAATGTAACAGCAAATGCACTTCATATATACATATAGGCATATGCATATATATATAATGTAACAATAGTATATGATATATATATATATACATATATATATGCAACACTAGTAATTAATTAAAGAAGAGGTCAGAAGTTTAGAGGGGGTGGAGGGAATATAGAATAAGTTGGAGAAAGGTGAGTATGATGTGGGAATTATAGAAATACAGTACTCATGTATGAAATTTTTAAATAATAATAAATATATAAAATGATTGAGGTATTTATGTATAAAACAGAATCCAGTTATTAAAAAGTACTCATATTTCTTCATTTCAAAGCTTAGTGTAATCCTATAGCAACATAAATAGTGTGGTAATCACCCGAGAACAGACATTCAGACTGGTGGAAAAGAATTATGAATTCAGAGGGAAAAAGGTTTAGTATTTCATATTACAGCTTATCATCAAAGTAAGTCAGGGAAGGAACTCAAGGCAGGAAGTAACACAGATGTCATGGAGGAATGCTCTTTACTGACTTTTTCCCCACAGCTGCTCTGTCTGGATTCTTAAAGCACCCAGGACCACCAACCCAAAGGAGGGACTGCCTACAATGAGCTGGGCCCTTTTGTATCAGTCTCCAATCAAGAAAATACTCTACAGACCTGCATACAAGCCAATCTAGAGGTATTTTCTCAATTAAGATTCCTTCTTCCCAGATGACCCTAGTTTGTGTCAACTTGACATAAAAATTAGCCAGCCAACTGACCTACTGTCAACTTGACACACAGACATATTACCTATTAAGTCATGCCATAAGCTTTCTTTTATTTTTGTCACTGATATGTAATGTTACTTGTAATACGATAATAAAAATTTCCAACCTTTCAAAGTCCTATAATCTTTAATAAATTTCAACATTTTAAGAATCAGCACCTTCAGTGGTGGTGGCGCACACTTTTAATCCCAGCACTAGGGAGGCGAAGGCAGGTGGATCTCTGTGAGTTTGAGTCCAGCATGATCCAAAGAATGAGCTCCAGGGCACCAGGGATACACAAAGAAATTTTGTGTCAAAAATTATTCTCTTTAAAGCATTCTATTTCTTTAAAATTCAAACCCTCTATAAACCTCTAAAACAGCAAATTCTCTCTAACATTTCAAAGTATGCCTGAGATTCCAAAGTGTTTTTAAACTCCCCCAAACCACTACACAGTTCCAAAGTGTCTTAATTGTGTGCTCCTATGCAATTATAATAAAAAAGGCTTAAATACTGTCTTAATCTGAGAAGGGAAAACCAGGACATAGTCATGGTCAAATCAAAGCAAAACCAAAAAACCAACAGTGTAAAAATTTCTGTCCTTAATGTCTAGAACCCACTAATGATCTTCTGGGTTCCACATGACATTGACAGCAGCACTTCTGCTCTGCCATTCACAGCACAGAGCACATCTTCTTGACCCTTGGTTGTCCTGCATTGTTATTCCATGGTACTGGCATCCCCCAAATTCTTGAGTCTTGGCTACTGACTTTATCTTCACTGATAGCCTCTCATGAGATTTTCAGGGACTCGAATCTTGCTACATGATGCTAAGTCTTAGCCTTTCTCTTAGGCCCCTCCAATATCAGGGCTTTCATGGCTACTAACACTGTATCTTCACTGATGGTTTCCCTGGCTTTTCACAGTTACAAGCCTCAGCTTTGTTCCACAATATCTCCACTATCTTCAGAGTCATAACATCTGGGAAATGCACCCTCAGTATCCACTGGACCAGAGCTTCTGTGTGCTGCCTCTGAGGAAGACCTTCCCAGACTTCCCATATTCAAGGATTCTCTTCTCAATCACAGCTGACTCTACAGAGCAAACGGGACGAGCCGTTATCCCAGCAAAGCAAAGCATGAATTTTGGCATTCTTATTTCAAAATGCCAAACAGCCTGATAATCTATTGAAACTTCCCTCTGAACTTTGCCTCACTGCACCTTCATTGTTCACATTTCACTCAGAATGATCTCCTCTCAAGATCCCACAAAATAGTCCACTAAGTTCTTAATACTCAATGACTTTTCCCAGCCAAAGTTCAAGAGCTACCATAATCCTCCCCAAAATATTATCAGGTTTGTCACAGCAATTTCCACTTCTTGCATCAAGTTTTGTTATAGGGTCTTTATTGTTATGATAAAACACCTTGACCAAAAGCAACTTGGTAGTGGATGGGTTTTTTCATCTTATACTTCCTATCAATACTCAGCAACTAAGGAAATCCAGAGCAAAACCTCAAGCAGGGCAAGAACCAGGAGGCAGGAACTGAAGCAGAAACCATGGCAGAGTGTTGCTTACTAGATTTCTCCTTTTGGCTTGCTCATCTTGCCTTCTTGTAACACCCAAGGCCACCAACCCAGGGGTGATACTGTCCACAGTGAGCTGGTCCTTTTCATATGAATCATCAATCAAGAAAATGTGCCACAGGCTTGCCTGTGTGCCAGTCTTGTGGGAATATTTTCTTAATTAAGGTTCCCTATTCCAAAATGACTAGATTTTGTGCCATGTTGATGTAAAATTAGCAGTACAAACTGGATTTCTGAAAAATCAGTGAAGCTATATTATTGATATAATAATAAGCATAAAACCAGAAACATCTGAGAATAATGTATAGGAACAGATATCCATGGTTTGGGATCAGCCATAGATTCTTAGATATAAAGCAACAGCATAAAAACTGAATAAATAGAGATAATTTGATCTCATTAAAACTAAAAATGTTTGTGCATTATAGAACATGAACAAGAAAATTAAATGGTAATCTATATATTAAAATGCTTGCAAGTAATACATAAAAAAAGAGCTAGTATTCAGAATACACAGCTTTCTTGCAACTCAGCAATAGACAAAGAACCTAGTTAAAAAACAAAAAGGAATTGAATCAACATGTCTTTTAATAAGCTCTACAAATGGCTAGCACATATTAATCACCAGATAATGTAAGGAAAAAACCCACAGCAGGGTCACTTCACACTTCACACTTCACATCTATCGAGACAGCAATAGTTTTTTAAAAACACATAAAGTAGCAAGTGCTACAGCGAATGTATGCTTCCTGCTCCCTCACATACACGATTTTCTCCATCTTCAAAATCCTGCACAATGACACATTTGTTACCACTGATAGAAAGAAGATCCATACACATCCGAAGTTCTTAGCTTAAATTGGGTTCAATATTTTTTATGAAACAAATAAACATAGATATGAAGAAGAGCAGACATGTCTAAAATTATTTTACACACCATGCATTATCTGTATAACAAAGTCAGATGGATAAAAATATAATAAAAAGAAAATTATATGATAATATTCCCAGTAAACACACATGCACAAACCTCAACAAAATACTTGTAAACTAATTTAGAAGCACATGAAAATTACTATACATCATGATTCAGGGAAATTTCTCTTATAATACAAGGATGGCTCAATAAAACAGATATATAATTTCAGATGGATTAAAAGTTTAAATATAATACAAAACTCTCAGAAGACAAAAAATAGAATCCTTGAAGTTGATCTGAGGGTACTTTGGATGTGACAAGAAAAGCACAGACTACAGAAGAAGAAGAAGAAGGAGGAGAAGGAGGAGGAGGAGGAGGAGGAGGAGGAGGAGGAGGAGGAGGAGGAGGAGGAGAAGGAGAAGGAGAAGGAGAAGAAGAAGAAGAAGAAGAAGAAGAAGAAGAAGAAGAAGAAGAAGAAGAAGAAGAAGAAGAAGAAGAAGACTACTACAGGAAATGATCAGTAACTATGATTCTCAGAGAAAATGTTGGAAATCACACATTTGAAAAAGTTTGATATCTAAAATATAAAGGAAATGCATAGAACTCAGTCACAAATTAAGTCCTCAAATAAACCAATTAAAACATGGGTAATGGAATGAGTTTTTTCCAGAAATACACACACACATACATACTATATAATCTATATCTATGTCCATATCCAAATCTATCTGTCTTCTATGTATGTATGTATGTATGTATGTATCTATCTATCTATCTATCTATCTATCTATCTATCTATCTATCTATCTATCTAATTGTTTTAGTTCAGGTTTCCATTGCTGGAAAGAGTCACCATGACCAGTGCAACTTTCATAAAGGAAAATATTTAACTGGGGCTGGCTTACAGTTTCAAAGGCTTAGTCCATTATTCCATTATCATCATGGTGGCAAGCATGGCACCATCCAGGCAGATATGGTGCTGAAGAGGGATCTGAGAGTTCTACATCTTGATCTGAAGGCAGCAAAAAGAGACTGTGTACCAAACTGGAAATAGCTTGAGTGTATAAAGACCTCAAAGACTATTGCAAAGTGACACGCTTTCTCTAATAAGGTCATACCTACTTCAATAAGACCACATGTCCTAATTGTGCCACTCTCTATGGGTTAACCACATGAGTCTATGGGGCCATATCTATTCAAACCATCACAGTAATGTATTTTATTCACATATAATATATAATATAATGATATATTATCAAACATGTTATATTTATATATAAAGGTATATATAATATATAGATGTCCACAATATTGGAAATCTTCCCAGAGATACAAATAAAATATTGCAGTAAGATCTATTCACACCTATTAAGATTTCTGGTATAAAAACATAAGACATCACTGTTAGAAAGGTGTACTGGATAGTTTTGTGTCAACTTGACACAGGCTGGAGTTATCACAGAGAAAGGAGCTTCAGTTGGGGAAATGCCTCCACGAGATCCAGCTGCAAGGCATTTTCTCAATTAGTGATCAAGGGGTGAGGTCCCCTTGTGAGTGGTGCCATCTCTGAGCTGGTAGTCTTGGTTCTATAAGAGAGCAGGCTGAGCAAGCAAGTGGAAGCAAGCCAGTAAGTAACATCCCTCCATGGCCTCTGCATCAGCTCCTGCTTTCTGACCTGCTTGAGTTCCAGTCCCGACTTCCTTTAGTGATGAGCAGCAATTATGAATGTAAGCTGAATAAACCCTTTCCTCCCCAACTTGCTTCTTGGTTGTGATGTTTTGTCCAGGAATAGAAACCCTGACTAAGACAAAAGGGTATAGAGAAAAGGGGATTCTGGGTACAGTAGGTAGAAGTATAAACTAGTACAGCAATTATTGAAATAAATATGGTGGTTCAAAAATATTAAGTATTGGTAAACTTACTTCTGGGTGTGTATCAGAAAGAGAGAAAGTTTGACCTTAGTACAAGGAGATAGGAATGGATCAATTCGCATTCTTCTACATGATAACCACCAGTTGTGCCAGCACCATTTGTTGAAAATGCTGTCTTTTTTCCACTGGATGATTTTTAGCGCCCTTGTCGAAGATCAAGTGACCATAGGTGTGTGGGTTCATTTCTGGGTCTTCAATTCTATTCCATTGGTATACTTGTCTGTCGCTATACCAGTACCATGCAGGTTTTATCACAATTGCTCTGTAGTACAGCTTTAGGTCAGGCATGGTGATTCCACCAGAGTTTTTTTTTTTTTTATCCTTGAGAAGAGTTTTTGCTATCCTAGGTTTTTGGTTATTCCAGATGAATTTGCAGATTGCCCTTTCTAATTCGTTGAAGAATTGAGTTGGAATTTTGATGGGGATTGCATTGAATCTGTAGATTGCTTTTGGCAAGACAGCCATTTTTCTATATTGATCCTGCCAATCCATGAGCATGGGAGATCTTTCCATCTTCTGAGATCTTTAATTTCTTTCTTCAGAGACTTGAAGTTCTTATCATACAGATCTTTCACTTCCTTAGTTAGAGTCACGCCAAGATATTTTATATTATTTGTGACTATTGTGAAGGGTGTTGTTTCCCTAGTTTCTTTCTCAGCCTGTTTATCCTTTGTGTAGAGAAAGGCCATTGACTTGTTTGAGATAATTTTATAGCCAGCTACTTCACTGAAGCTGTTTATCAGGTTTAGGAGTTCTCTGGTGGAATTTTTAGGGTCACTTATATATACTATAATATCATCTGCAAATAGTGATATTTCGACTTCTTCCTTTCCAATTTGTATCTCCTGGATCTTCTTTTGTTGTCGAATTGCTCTGGCTAGGATTTCAAGTACAATGTTGAATATGTAGGGAGAAAGTGGGCAGTCTTGTCTAGTCCCAGATTTTAGTGGGATTGCTTCAAGCTTCTCACCATTTACTTTGATGCTGGCTACTGGTTTGCTGTAGATTGCTTTTATCATGTTTAGGTATGGGCCTTGAATTCCTGATCTTTCCAAGACTTTTATCATGAATGGGTGTTGGATTTGTCAAATTCTTTCTCCGCATCTAATGAGATGATCATGTGGTTTTTGTCTCTGAGTTTATTTATATAGAGGATTACATTGATGGATTTTTGTATATTAAACCATCCCTGCATCCCTGGAATGAAACCTACTTGGTCAGGATGGATGATTGTTTTGATGTGTTCTTGGATTCGGTTAGCAAGAATTTTATTGAGTATTTTTGCATCGATATTCATAAGGGAAATTGGTTTGAAGTTCCCTATCTTTGTTGGGTCTTTCTGTGGTTTAGGTATCAGAGTAATTGTGGCTTCATAGAATGAGTTGGGTAGAGTACCTTCTGCTTCTATTTTGTGGAATAGTTTGTGAAGAACTGGAATTAGATCTTCTTTGAAGGTTTAATAGAACTCTGCACTAAACCCATCTGGTCCTGGGCTTTAAAACCAGAGACACTGAAACTTATAGAGGAGAAAGTAGCCAAAAGCCTCAAAGATATGGGCACAGTGGAAAAATTCCTGAATAGAACAACAATGGCTTGTACTGTAAGATCGAGAAACGACAAATGGGACCTAATAAAATTGCAAAGATTCTGCAAGGTCAAAGACACTGTCAATAAGACAAAAAGGCCACCAACAGATTGGGAAAGGATCTTTACCTATCCTAAATCAGATAGGTGACTAATATCCAATATATATAAAGAACTCAAGAAGGTGGACTCCAGAAAATCAAATAATCCCATTAAAAAATGGGGTTCAGAGCGAAACAAAGAATTCTCACCTGAGGAATACAGAATGGCTGAGAAGCACCTGAAAAAATGTTCAACATCCTCAATCATCTGGGAAATGCAAATCAAAACAACCCTGAGATTCCACCTCACACCAGTCAGAATGGCTAAGATCAAAAATTCAGGTGACAGCAGATGCTGGTGATGATGTGGAGAAAGAGGGACACTCCTCCATTGTTGGTGGGATTGCAAGCTTGTACAACCACTCTGGAAATCAGTCTGATGGTTCCTCAGAAAATTGGACATAGTACTACCAGAGGATCCCACAATACCTCTCCTGGGCATATATCCAG
Organism: Mus musculus; assembly: GCF_000001635.26. Classification (NCBI taxonomy): domain Eukaryota; kingdom Metazoa; phylum Chordata; class Mammalia; order Rodentia; family Muridae; genus Mus; species Mus musculus. The sequence goes on along the minus strand of NC_000070.6, from coordinate 10,274,168 downwards.
AATATGTTCCAACTTACCAGTTGAAGGACACATGCTCCACTATGTTCATAGCAGCCTTAATTATAATAGCCAGAAGCTGGAAAGAACCCAGATGCCCCTCAACAGAGGAATGGATACAGAAAATGTGCTACATTTACACAATGGAATACTACTCATCTATTAAAAAGAATGAATTTATGAAATTCCTAGGCAAATGGATGGATCTGGAGGGCATCATCCTGAGTGAGGTAACCCAATCACAAAAGAACTCACTGATAAGTGGATATTAGCCCAGAAACTTAGAATACCCAAGATATAAGATACAATTTGCAAAACACATGAAACTCAAGAAGAACGAAGACCAAAGTGTGGACACTTTGCCCCTTCTTAGAATTGGGAACAAAGCACCCATGGAAGTAGTTACAGAGACAAAGTTTGGAGCTGAGATGAAAGGATGGACAATCTAGAGACGGCAATACCCGGGGATCCATCCCATAATCAGCCTCCAAACGCTGACACCATTGCATACACTAGCAAGATTTTGCTGAAAGGACCCTGATATTGCTGTTGCTTGTGAGACTATGCAGGGGCCTAGCAAACACAGAAGTGGATGCTCACAGTCAGCTATTGGATGGATCACAGGGCCCCCAATGGAGGAGGTAGAGAAAGTACCCAAGGAGCTGAGGAGATCTGCAACCCTACAGGTGGAACAACAATATGAACTAACCAGTACCCCTCGGAGCTTGTATCTCCAGCTGCATATGTATCAGAAGATGGCCTAGTTGGCCATCAGTGGAAAGAGAGGCCCATTGGTCGTGCAAACTTTATATGCCTCAGTACAGGGGAACGCCAGGGCCAAGAAGTGGGAGTGGGTGGGCGGGGGGAGCTTGTGGGGACTTTTGGGATAGCATTGGAAATGCAAATGAATTAAATACCTAATTAAAACAAAGAAAGAAAGAAAGAAAGAAAGAAAGGAAGGAAGGAAGGAAGGAAGGAAGGAAGGAAGGAAGAAAGAAGTTAAACAAGTCAATACCTCAGTAAACTGAATCATCACAGTCATTGCAACATTATCTGTACTAACTCAAATATGGAGCAATCTAGCTGCCTATCTATAGATCAATGGGCTTAAAATATGATTCACATATACAATATAATGCTATTCTTCTCAAAGAAACAATTATGCTATTAGCAACAATGTCGGTGAACCTTGTAAGATTCATTACTAAGTGAAATAAATCAGACATAAGGGCAAATATTGTGTAGTTCTACTAATATGTAGACTCTAAAAGTATTGAATTCATAGAAACAGGCAGTGAAATATTTTTCAGGACCTGGAGATGGTATGGAGATATGTTGGGGACAGGTTATAATTTTTTAGGTTTAAAAAATAATTTTCTGTAGTTTTGGAGACAGTTTTTACATATGGCTTAGGCTAGCCTTGAGCTTATTATATAGCTGTGGCTAGCCTTGGATTCCTGATGTTTCTACCTCTGTCTCCCATAACGTTTGGTATAAATGTTCAATTTTAACATAGGTAAATACTGGCCATCTAATGTGATAAACAGTGACTGTAGAAAATAGTGTTGTGTTATTTACCTGAAATTTAGTAAGAGAGCAGATTTTAAGCTTTTTAATACACACATGCATACACACTCAGCCGAAAACCGACTGATTCTAAATGTGTTAATTTTATTGTGGTAGTCATGACAGGACTTTATAGATATGTGTATATGTATGTGCATATACACACCAACTTACGCTGTATACATAGAAAATGCACAATTATCAGTTTAATACTTTTAAATAAAAATAAAATATAAAACTCTCACCATAGTCGCTGAAGTACCTTGCATTCCCATCAGCAATGAACTTGGCTTTCTGTTGCTCTGCATCCTTACTAGAGTTTGGGGCTCTTCCAGTTGGTGGGCTGCAGAATCTCTGATGTTTCAGTTGCTCTACCCTGATGTGTTATTTGGGATTTTGCAGTGACCAGGTACCTAACGAATGCAACTTAAAAGAAAGAAAGATTCACTTTGGTTCACAGCTTTCAGATGGTTCAGTCCATCACTTCAAGCCAAGAATAGAGAATAGTGTACAAATGGTGGCTAGGAAGCGTAAAGGAGCAAACACAGAGGGCAGTGTGACACTGTGTCCAGTTACCAAGATGATAAGAGTAAGTTCATCTCTGGGGCCTGGGAGCTCCAAGGCTATGGCATTCGCAGTACCAGGAGTTGGTTTCCGTTTGTAGAGTGGGCAATTAGAAAGCAGTTAGTTGCCTTTATAACATTTGTGTGACCACTGCACCCATAGATATAGCTTGCTTCAGCTCATAGGGTTTACAGCTACCAAAAACTACTTATGTCCCCCTGTCCTCAGGAGCCTGCATGGTACCTCCCAGTACTGTGAGAGCTAGCCAGTATGGCGGAAGATTCCTGGTTAGTATTGGCTTGATTTCTCCATTCCTATTACCAATGTGAGTGGTGTCTTTAGCAACAGACTCTTCTCTCCAATTTCTGTTGGGCAGCCAGGAACATATAGCAATAGCCTGTATTGTGGATGAATGTTCAGGTCACCAGAACTTGATAGGAGGTATCCCACACATAGAACAGACCTTTTTATTTGTTAACTATTCTGTAGTGAGCATACTTCTGTATGTAGGATAAGTCCAGCTAAATTGTTTTATATGAATATAATATATATAAACTATATAACATATCAATATATAATTACTATGCCTACAACTATAATTTATACTTATGCTATTGCACAGTAGGTTTCCTTATGACTTGTTTAAACATCCTTAGCTTTCACTATACCCCAACTATTTCTTCTACTCTACCTCTACCAACTTGAATCTCTCTCCCCATTATTTCTCCTTCCCATTCATCTTCCCTGTGTTTTACAATCTCTCCTCCATTAAGACCTTTCTTTGCCCTCTCTACCAATGGTCTCTTTCTAGCTTCCATTGTAGAAGTTATTTCTTCATTCTGAGGTAATTTCTTCCAATATCCTCTATACAGCCTGCTTTTTGTTGAGTGGATGTCTGATTCCCTATTTGATATGACCCAGTCTTGAAGGGTAATGTCAACTTGAAGACTAGCTTTAAGTTCAGTCGTGAGGCTGGTCTGTGCTGTGATTTCTGGAGCAGCTGTATTCGGAGCTGCTGACATTACCAGCAGGCACTCTATATAACAAGTGGGTTTTCCTTTCAGTTCCTCAGCAGTTGTGGTTAGTATGTCAGACAGATGGAGGCAAGGGCTACAGTGAGGAACATAGGTACTTGGCACCGGGTCTCAGATGGTGCCAGGGGAGAGGCGAGAACAGCCTGAGAAGTGAGCAAGGGGCTCAGTTCAGGTTCTCAGGGAATAGCATCAGGGGGCCAGAAAGAGGAGCAGTTAGAACCTATTTCTGGAATCCATCCTCGTCCAAAGTATTTAATTCTTCTTTGATTTCATTCATGAGTTTGGTAACTATTTTCTCATAGATATTGCATATTTTAAGAACCCAAGACTAGATAGGTCACAGGCCTAGAGGAATGCTGTTCTACTAAAGCAATAAAATGACTCCTATGACATTTTGCCATACCCATAGATCAGGACCCAATTTAGCCATTCTCAGAGAAGGCTTTTATGCAATAGATGGGAACTTACACAGAGACATACAACTGGACAATGTGCAGAGTGAGAGACCTTGGAACACTCAATGGGATGTTTTGTCCTAAACGGGATGTTTTTATCAAACTCTTTCCCTCTGGGCTCAGGGAACTATGGGAAAGAGGAGGCTGGAAGAGTATAGTAACCAAAGGGGGTGGGTAACTCCAAGGAAAGTTTTCCAGGCACAAGGAAGATGTAGCTACGAAGTTACAGAGACTGTGGCAGTATGCACAGGTTCAAGTTAGATGGGATTCTGGTGCTGAGACAGGGGATGACCCTACTCCTAATAAAGACACTATCATACAAAATGAACTCAATGGTATTTGCTTTGGTCAGGCTTTTTCTGGCTTATTTATCTTTTGTTTGTATTTTTTTTCTTATTTTGCAGTATGTGTATGTATGTGTATTTGTGTGTATGCGCAAGAAGCGGGGAAGGGGAATTCTTGATTTTTTTTTACTTGTTTTTCTCTCTCTCTCTTTAAAGAGATAGAAAAGGCATAAAAGTGTGTGTGTAGAGAGGTGGATAGGATGTGAAAGAACTCAGAGGAGAGGAAAACATGATCAGAATAAATTGATGAAATTTTTTTCAATAAAAATCCATAAATTTTACTCATGTATTCACTTGGAGTTGCACACATGGTGATGCATTCACATTCAAATTCCAGCTCTGCACTGCTAGAAAACAGGATGGCTATAGACTTGCTTTGGAAATCAGAAGACATTTATATATTAGCCATTGCACTGGTGTGATTCAAATCACTTTCAGTAACAAAGTCTTCCATATTCCTACTAGAATATCCCATTAAGCCCCCTTTAAAGCGTCACATGGCTTTCCAAATCCAAAGTTTCCAAATCTGCATTGTCAGGCCTATCACAACAATACCCCAGTCCCTGGTACCAACTTCTATATTAGTCAGGCAAGACCAAGGCAAGTCTTATAAAGGACAACATTGAATTGGGGATGGCTTACAGGTTCAGAGGTTCAGTTCATTTTCATCAATGTGGGAGCATGGCAGCATCTAGCCAGGCATGGTACAGGCAGAGCTGAGATTTCTATATCTTGATCTGAAGGCTGCTAGTGGAAGACTGGCTTCCAGGCAGCTAGGATGAGGGTCCTAAAGCTCGCACCTATAGTGACACAACTATTCCAACAAGTCCACATCTACTACAACAGGGCCACACCTTCTAATAGTGCCACTCCCTGGGCCAGGCATATACAAACATCACAACAGGCTACTTATGTCAACCGGACACAATCTGGAGTCATCTGAAAGGAGGGAAGTTCAACTGAGAAAGTGCCTCTGTAAGAATGGGCTTCAGACAAGCATGTAGGGCATTTCCTTAATTAGTGATTATGTTGGGAGGGCCCAGTCAATGGTAGGTAGGGCCACCCAGGGCTCTGGTCCTCGTTCTATAACAGAGCAGACTGGGCAAGCCACTAGAAGCCAGCTAGGAAACAGCACCCTTCCATGACCCCTGCATCAGCTCCCGCCTCCAGGTTTCTGCCCCGTGATAGTGCCAACTTTGGCTTCCCTCAATGGACTGTGACTCTGGATATGTAAGGCAAACACATCCATCCCTCCTCAACCTGCTTTTGGTCATGGTGTTTTGTCACAGTTATAGAGATCCTGACTTGGACAACATCCTATCTTGCAAACTCCCTATGATCTCCTTGTTGTCTCAGGCATGTGTCTTGTCCTTCAGATTTTCCACAGAGCCTCGTGGCATCAATGAAGAAAGACAATGCTTTATCTTCATATCTATAAACACTTCATTTCCGTCTTGTATTTCACTGAATTTACTTTTACTTCAGTACAATGTTGAAAAGGAGAGGTTAGAAGGAACATCCTTACATTAATCATAACCTTCGTGAGGAAGCTTCAAGAATCCCACATGTGAATACAATGTCACTTTAGATATTTATGGCATTTGGCATTTCTACACTGGAAACCTTTATGCAGGGCCCCAGAACTGTGATATTTTAATTTCTGTAGAGAAAGAGGCATATCTTCAATAGACTTTCATATGCTTGATGGTATTTTTTAAAGGGAAAATTTTATTTTCTTCAAAAGAAGAAAATAGAATCTTAAATAAAATAACAATTCTTGTGAATTCAGTAAGAAATAGCAGGATTTTAAATACTAGGTTTTAAGTCAATGAAATGTCAGTTTCAACTGTGGAAATGAACTTCTCAGTACATCTACAGCAGGGATTGTAGCAAAGTGTAGATGACCATCAGCCAGAATATTCTGGTAGTGGCTGAGGTTTTAGTTCCTAAGCAATTTTAAGACAGTCACACTCTAAGGAGAGTAAGTGGAGGCACTGGGAGCTGGTTGTTATGTCTCTTTTGCAAAGGGTAATTAGATACTTATTCATTTCAAACTTCTGGGAGTTGTGGGGGATAAAGGTTGAGGACTGCTCCCTCAAGGAATGTAGACCTCTCCTCTCAAGGGACAATGGGATTTACATAGTTTTTGGGTACTGTGAACAGTGTTGCACTAATCATGGAAAGAGCCCTACAATTTTATTTTCTTTGGGAATATTTCAAAGGAGGGTTGGTGGATCATAGGACAGTGGCATTCTTAACTTTCCAAAAACCTTTGAACAATTTGCAGTAATAGTAACTCATCATCTGTGTATGGATTGGTGGTATGATTATTTATGAAGAAGAAAAAAGGACAGGAAAATAATCATATTATTATTAACATAAAATTTGTTCCTCTTCTAAGGTTGATTATATCAAGTTTCTGATTACTATTGTCTTCAAAGTACAAAAACAAAAGTCCCCAAACTTTGGCATCACAGTACCCAAGATATGGCAGCAACCTAAGTATACACTGGGGATTACATTGAAATATTAGTTTTGCAGAAGAGGGAAATCTGGCTTTGTAAAAACGTGGGTGGAACTGTAGAGCACTATGCTAAATGAAATAATTCAGGAACAGAAAGACAAATATTTTACAATTATTTTACCTAGAAAACCTGAAAAGATTCAACTCACAGCAGCCAGAAGAGTGGTTATTAGAGTGTGGGGGAAATGGAAAGACATTAGTCCAAAGCTATGCTATCTTAGTGATGCAGAATCAGTTCAGAAGATCTAGAGCAGAGTGTGTCAACTAACTAACACCGTCTTTCATAGCATTTGATGTAAGAGCAGCTTTTAAATGTTCTCTGTATATACAAAATCATTACCTATGCCAGGTGATAAATATATAAATTAGCTTGAAAATGGCAATTCTTTCACAATGCATATGTAGACATATAGAACATGGTATACAACTCAAATATATGCTATACAATTTACAAGTTGTATCATAATAAAAAGTTTAAAATACCAAGCCAGGTGTGTCATCTTTGTTGAAGGGCAAAAGAATCAAGGCAATATGTTATAGATCTGGCTCTTCATAAAGTCTTTTATGAATTTTATTTAGAGACAATCACAATTATGACATTGCCCAACTTATATTAGGGATTTTTATTTATATAAAATGTTAACCTGGAATATGACCTAATACCAAGTGTTCAAAGGTCATTATTCTCCAGGATTGAAGCATGTTATCTTTGTCTTTGTCACTGAAATGCTAGGGAGTACAAGGCACAGTGTCCCTCAGAGCCAGAGTCATGGCATCTACCACTGACCAATGATCATGCAGAGAGTGTTCAAGCTCCTTATGGTGCCTCCAGACCTTGTCAACAGCCAGACTGCTGGACATTGATTATCTAATAATAATTTAGCAGTTAACATAGACAGACTTATTAGGCTCTGTCAAAAACTAGAATAATTACTACACACAAATTCAAACCACCTGGCCTGTAACAGAGTATGCCCTTCCATAGGTTTTATCTTGCCTTTTCAGCAATAAATTATTCTATCACATTCCCAAAAAAGTACTGGAGAGGCAAGGTCAGGTGGCCCCAAAACCTTCGATTTAATCCAGTCTCTGCAGCTCCACGAGTTATCGCCATCCCAAAGCAGAGGGCCATCTCTTTTCCTACTGGCCTGACAAGCAGGAATGCTATTAACTGAATTATAGTGGGAGCTGTTCAAGGCCTGTTCCTACAGACAGGTGGCAGGAAGGAGGGAAAGGAGGGTGGATAGTGCAGGAGAGAGGCTCCAAAACAGGACATTATCAGAATCACATCAAGGCTTGAGGAGAGACAGATGTTTCTGCCTCAAAATATGTGGGAAGCCAGTAGTTCCTGTCGCATTTGTTCTGAAGTAACATACTGTGTGACTTCTCAATAGCTTGTACAAACACTTGTGCTCACATTCTGTGAAGGGCATGGTCTGTGGTAGCTCTGCTGGGCTTGCCTGGGCTTGACCTGGAGGCATGTCTACTTTCATTTCAGAACCAAGGCTAAAGGAATATACATAAGTAGGGCATGCCGTTCTCATAACTGAGGGCAGAAGCTTAAAGGATGCCAAACCACACCAACATGTCTCAGGTTTCTACACTGGTGTGTCATGCATCACATCCACTTAGGATTCATTGACTAAGGCAAATCCCTGGGTACACCCAGTGTTTGGGGGTAGAGGACTACCTTCTATCTACAGGAAAGGAGGGTATATATGGCAAGATTTAGGATACCAAGGGAGACAACTAATTTTAAACAATTACTATTGCTCGTTTTACTCGAGTATACAGTTTTATGAAACTCCCTATTTGAAGGTAATGAGACCCCTAATCCCAGAAGTTTTTTATGTCTCTGTGACAACTGAACATCCAATAGTAGACTTCGGCATACAGGGTGAGTTGAAGCCTCAGTGCAACTCGATCTCTTATGCTATTAATAGGCATGCATGTCCAAATCCTAGTAGAGGCTGAGTCTTCTTAGAGTTTTTACAAATATGTTTATAACCTTTATCTCATACAACCTCTATAATGATCTATGTGGTGATTACTGTTATTTCTATTTTTCACATAACAAAACTGAGCCGTGAGGATGTTCAGTGGTTCAGTGCTGGATGGCAAACCTGTCTAGAAAGGAGTGGAGTTAGATTGTACTGGAGCCCATCTGTTTCCAGACCTCTTTCTCTTATGAGGGGTTATGCCTTGGACACCAACCACATCATTAACGTGACTTCCTCTCTAAGTTGTGTTTGCACAGACATTATGATTTGTAATGTAACCTTTAACCAATTCGTCCACTCAGCAAATATATGCTAAGCACTTATTACATTCCAGCAGTATTCTAGGTACCAGGTGTAAAACATGAACAAAACCAACAACTCGTGCTCACAATGTGTTCAAGAGACACAGATGTCAAACAATTTAACAAGCAAGCCCACACTAAGCAACAACTGTTGGAAGATATGGTGAGGGGCTAGTGCCACTAGGCAAGATTATAGACTTTTAGCGTGGTCATAGGCAGCCATCTATGACTCCATATTATAGGAAGAACTTTTAACAAAATGAGGAAGAATGCTTAAACAAATCTTGCCATGTTCTGAGGTCAAAATATTTCTTGAATTTCCCTTAAATCATTTTCATAGATCAAAATATAAGCAGCAAACTTTTGAATTTTATGAAATTCAACCACATGATTTTTTGACATATTAATTACTAAAGTAACGCATATGGCTGCTCCAAATTTTTTAGTGAATACAATTAATAGAAGTAAATAAAAGCTAGCACATGCTTTAAAAAAAAAACTCTAATGACATTTTATAAGCTATAAAGGATACAAACTAGTGCATTACAACCTAACTTTAGAGTAAAGAACATTCTTGGCAAGGCAAGCATCTCCATGTGCCTCATATTTTAATAAGGCAACTTTCCACATTTGGTAATTTACATATTTATTTATTTATTTATTTATTTCACGTGTGTGATTGTATGTATATGTATGTCCATGTGCTTCTGGAGTCTGAGGATTCCTGAAGTCTTTTTCAATCATCCTCTATCTTGGATATTGAATCAGCGTTTCTTGTTGAACCTAGTGTTCACCAATTTGACTAAGTGCTAACATGCTTTAGGTATTTCCTGTCTTCACTTCTGTGTGCTGGGATTTCAGATGACCACCATATACACAGGATTAATGCAGGTTCTGGGGATCCACATTTTGGGGCTCATGCTTGAACTGCACTACTTTACTGACAGAACCCTTCCTCTGGGCTATTATATATATATATATATATATATATATATATATATATATATATAAACTGGAGTTCCTGTTATGATCTGTTCATTACTGTTTGGACTCCTTTTCCTTTGAGAAAAACCAAGGAGAGACCACATTAAGATGCCCCATTCATTTGACAAATACAAATGAAACACTTGCTATAAGCCAAGTGCGCACATAGGGAGAAGTTGGATTTACAGGAACAGACCAAAGTTCTTGTGGAGTATATCATCCAGGTAAATGGAGACAAACAACTAGCCACACACTTGGTTTGTTTGAGGGTTGTGTGCGGTATTTTAGAAATGAAGGTCCAGATGGGCCTTTCCTCTGGAACTTAGAGGCTGCTGGCACAGAGGGGAGGCTGCTGAGTGTACAGGCACGCTGACATGGTTGTTAGGTGTGGGCCCTGTGCACATCCCACACGGGCAAGTCATTTGGGAGATGTTGCACTTTAAGTCTTCTGGCCCCAACAAGAATAATCTGTCAGTCAGTATTTCTGTTCAGTGCTCAAATGTGGTTAGAGGCCTTCTAAAGGGAGCAGGGCACGATCGATCATTGCAGAATAATTTGTTTGAGGAGGCATTGTGGGCCACAGCTGGAAATGAGTGCCTTAAGAGTGACAGGATCTTGGCAGTCAGAGTCTGAAACTCTGAGTCTTCCTTTTCAACCACAGCAAGTGGGATGGCTGGGCACTCCTTAGACAGCCGTGCTTCCTTACACTGACTCTCCTGCATTGTATCAGGTCTACCCCCACCCTAAAGCCAAGCCAGATAGGACATCCCCATTTCATTCCATCAAAGTCGCTTTGGCCAACTTCCATTACAAAGGTAAGATTTATTTTCAGTGTCTGAAGATTATATAAGAAATCATTATTAATTCTGGATTATTTATTTTGAGTAGCTTTGATTATCCAGTAAAGAATATATAAACAGAATAAAAAATCCTATTTAAAAAGAATCAACAAACTATAACCAAGTGCTTATTCCATAAACTCTATGCCTGAAGTCTAGCCATTAACTCAGAGAAATAATAAGAATGTGAACGCTGGGAAACCGCCTTAGCATCTGGTAGTTTTACATCTCAGACAGAAGTTTCCTAATGTCTGGGATGTCTGTGATAGTCAATTGGACATGGTTATCAAAAAGCTACTTTGCTGTGTGTGCATCATGCTGCAAGCTTTACATATATAATGTTTAAGCTTCTCTACACCTTGGGAATGTACAGTATTGAAACGTGTATCATCTAGGAAGCTTGTATTCAGAGAATGTTAATGACCCCCCCCCCCCACGCCAAAGCTGAGAGTCACATTCAGGTGTGCAAGATCTTTTCATTATTACAAACTTCCAAAGTCTCATGTTAGTTTGCATCTCATGTTAGTTGTAGAGATCAATGACACAGCCAGGCTCTGCCTTGGTAACACCCTGGAAGTGAGTTATTAGAGATTTTACTCTTTTTATTGCACTATACAGCATTTCATATCTTTAAGTAAAAGGGAGGTGCATATTGCCTGATACAAGGGGAGTGTGAGTAATATTTATAGATGTAGGACAAGACTCGATGCCTTAATTCCACTCAGTGTCTCTCTTGTCTTCTTATCTTGCTCTGCCTGATTTGTTTTCTTCCCTGAGTTCAGGATACCCAAACAGAGGATTTTTTTTTTTCTGAACAGAGGATTCATGGTTCACTCACTAAGAAACTGAAGCTCGACAGAAGACTTGGGCTATAAATGAGAGCTTAAGTTCAAAGTCTCCAAGAGGGGCTAGGTAGATGGCCCAGGAGTTAAGGGCACTCTCTGTGTTCAAGCATGAAATGATTCCCTAGCACCCATGTAAAATGCCAGGCATGCATGACTCCATGTGTGACTATAACCACGCACTATGGGTAGAGACAGGCAGACAGGTTGAGCTTGCTGACTGCCAGCCTAGCTCCAGGTTCACTGAGAAACCCCGTCTCAAGGGTAGTGAGTGATTACCAGATGTCTTCTTCTGGCCTCTGACTCACGCAGGCAGAACATGCATCCCCCCCCCCCACCAATGTGTGCTCAAACTGTACACACACAGAAAAAGGGAAAATGTTTTTCAAAGGAACACTGTAGAGCTGGACCATACTGAGGATGTGGGTAGAGCTTCTCTAACCGGAGACAGAGAGAAGTATATGAAGCTCACATAATAGTTGAGGGAGTCATCCAAAGAGCTAGTCCAATGTCCCTTATCTGTAAAATGGAGATATTTCAAGTCTCAGAATTCTTGTGAAGATTAAATGACCCAATAAATATGAAATAATTAATGGAACGTCTGTCTCATAGTAGGATGTCATATCCTTCTGTCACCCTTCTGTGGATCATGACATTCGAGAAATTCTTTCTGAGGGAAGACACCTGTTAAATCCAAAACTGTCCATCCCCACCCATCCCTGTGGCTCATAATTGCTTCTAACTTAATTTGATCTAAAATGTCCCTTTCTGGACTAGAAGTTCTCCCAAAGTAAGAGGGACCACAGGAGACAGGGCAGGGCAGGGTAGGGCAGGGCAGGGCACAACCTGCCTGCCTGTCCTGCTTTGAATTTGAATCTCTCTTCCTATTTTTCAAGGTTTTACCAATTACTAAGTGCCCCAAAATGTCATTGGGTCTGGCTTATTTGTGTATGTGTGTGTGTGTGTGTTTGTGTGTGGGTGTGCGCATGATGAACCTCAAAATAAGCACCTCAAAAATCTTTCCAAATGGAGACCTTCTGATTAGCACAAACACCTCAGATCATTTCAAATAGTTATTTACTTAGAGTTCCACATCTTCTTTCTATGACTATAGATAGTCTCCGGGGACATGACTTGTGTTTTCCTTTTGGTCATTATATTAGGTTACTTGAGTTAACGTACTGCACCAGGAATGTTCCGCTTGCTCAGCTCTTCAGGGTTTGTGCCACTCACAAGCATAGTCATCAGCTCACTGGGACAGCCTCCTTCATGGACCAGCTTCCTCTTCCAGGTTCCCTAATTAGCCCAAAGTGCAAATGAAGTGCTTGATGTATAATATATAAGGTCCTTTGGGGACACCTGTTAACTTTATCATATCTCAGGGATGTTTGCTGTGGTCTCAAAGTAGTTCAGTATTTTTTTCTTTTTCTTATATGCCAAATGGCTCTCATAAAAGCCATTCTGAGGTAGCTTGCAAATCTTGTGTGTATTCTGTCTTCAGAGAGGGAAAAGAAAGGACCCAAGAAGCAGGAAAGAAGAGAAGAAGCCTCAAGTATGAGAAAAGAGATGGAGAAAGAAATAAGGATGTCAAGTTTGGAAATTAGGGTGTACTGATGTTGGGTGGATTTCCAAATCACTTAATTGTAAACCATAGCCTTGCAGAGCCCCATGGCTATGTTGATGTGACCACACTTGTTTGTGAATAGCAGCATTCTAACATTTCTCATACAGTTAGCACATGAAGAAAATTAGTTATTTTCTTTATATTTGATCTTTCCCCCACCCCCACCCCACATTAGCCCTTACCTAATAGAAGGAGGGATAAAATACACATTAAAAACCCACAACAGCAACAACAACAACACAAACAAACAAAAACAAAAACCCAAAATAAAACAAAAACAAACAAGCAACCCTCTCCCAAACAAATACCTAGTAACTATTTAGTCTAATACAGTTCAAAACCAGTTTTCAAAACCCAATCACTTCACTAATTTCTCTGCTCAGTGCTTCGCTTCCCGGCTCATTTCTCCTTTTCTTGCCCCCTCTTCCTGGTCATACAGTCCATGGTGTTGGGGAAAGGAAGCCCCTGGGCTTGCCCTTGTTGCTTGGGTGTGAGGTGCCCGGTGTCTGCAGAGGAATGCTTGGCACCGCCCCATGGCTGGCATCTACAGCTGGCGCCTGCAGCTGACATCTGTGGCTGATGTACTTTTGGTCTATTTCTGCTTGGCTCACTCCATCCAGGGGCCCCTCCCTGAAGACTCGCCTACTCTCCCACCCTACTCTTGTGGGGAAGACCCCCTCCCCTCATGAACAATTGCCTTTTCTGAAACTCTCAGTGCCAGATTTCTACCCTGGTTTTGAGGCTGATGGCTTATTTCAGCTGCAACCTCAGAAGCTGGTGGCCAGAATATGACTCCTCATACCAGCATCCATGCTACCAGAGTGCAAGGACCCAAGTGTATAAACCCTTCCTGTCTCAATGTAAGCACTTGCTGATAAACTACACAAGCTTCTGTAAACATCCAGGTCCAGCTGTTCTAACCAAACCGAGTTAGTCAAAAAGTCCCCATACTTTCACTATGGTCCCAACCTGTCTACAGTATCTTGTCACTCTATGGGTTTTGGAGACCCAGGGAAGAGATTCTCTGCCATTTTATGAACCTCTGTTGGTCCTCTGATCCATCCTCCCTTTGCACATTTATATTCCCTTCTTTAATTTATGTAAACTGAATGCATTCCTTCAAGACTAGTCTTGACCCGTTCAATGGATGGTAGTGTAATCCAGGAAATTCTTTCTTAGCAAAATTTTGCTTTCAAAAACTATTATTGTCTTGCTGCAAAATTATGCACACATACATGTGAGTGTGTGTGTGTGTGTGTGTGTGTGTGTGTGTGTGTGTGTGTGTGTATGTGTGTGTGTGTGTGTGTGTGTGTGTTGTGGAACAGAGGAATATGCATTTGTGTGAGTTTATAAATGCACATCAGGTGTGTTCTTCAATTTCAAGTTTTACCTTATTTATTGGGACTGGGTCTCTCACTGAGCCTGAAGCATACTGATTTGTTGGTGGCACAAGCTGGCCAGCAAGCCTCATGGAATTTTTCATCTTCACTTCTCCAACACTGGAATTATATGTATGTATCACCATGCCTAGTTTTTTATATGGTTGCTGAGGAGCTTAACTCTGCTCCTCATGCTAACCCAAAAGGCATTTTTTGACTGAGCCATCTTTTCATATTCCAAATCCTTTCAAATGTCAAAACCCAATAATAATAGGGGCTTAAGAGATGGCTCAGAGTTTTAAAGTACTGGATGTTTTTCCATACGAATTTGTTGGGTTGCCTGTCTGCCTCACTGTCTTGTGTACCCAAACGTCAGAGGGGACCTCAGGGAGTTGGAAACAGTGGTCTAGGCTTTCCCTATGTACCAGGTAGGAAGGCGATGAGCCCTGATAGTGTCAGATTCTGGTTTGCTTCTAAGTGAGTGCCCAGAGTACAGAGGAGCTAGAAGAGAGAAAACCTTTTCCAGGAGATTCTAATGCAGTTCTTCACAATGAAGGCTTCCCTCTGTGTTGATCTTTGATGAAGGAGATGGTCCTTGCTTGTCCAAACTGCTTTATTTGATTGAGCATGTCAATGAGTACATCTAACTCAGAGTGAACCAAGGATTAGATACCTTTTGTAAGGGAAGGAATGCCCAGGATGAGAAGCTCATTGGCTAAGCACTTGGGGTCTATCTAGATACCTCATTAGCATGGAGAACTCCAGGTTTTTATAGTACATGACAGATCGTCATGGTCCTCTCAGTGGTGCATTCTAGATCAGGTAGTTTGGTAGGGAGCTGCCCTCACACCTACTGTTCTCAATTCTCAGATTTCCCAGGGTTTGGGCTTGCTCAACCTTACCAATTCTTCTGTCTGGTGGATTGATCCACTTGCTCCACAGGAGCTGGGTTCAATTTCAAGCACCCACATAGTGTGGCTCACAAGCATCTGTAACTTTATCATGGTAAATTTTATAATTTATCATGGTAAATTATAAAATTATAAATGGTAAAAAATTATTATTTCAAAATGTTGATAATATGATATGGTATGATAATATAAAGATCACGTAAATATTATGCTCATTGTATGTGACTGAGTCACCAGGGATAAGTCAGTATGAGGAGGTAGAGATGTTCTCCCTAAGCTCTGTCCTCAGTACCACATCTGAAGGGTTTTGACAGACATTGGGGTTTTGAGGCTCCCAATTCTTTCTGAGTTGTCTGTCACTGTCTATCCAGGCTCTGTACCATAGAGTCACATTCTCACAAGCTCCTGCAGCTCAAAATAAAACACTTTGATCTTTCTTCCTCTTGTCAAATATTTCCTAAGCCCTTACTAAGCCAAGTGCTGCATGGCTCAGAAATGAAGAGGATGAGATCAAGTAAGTCTGCCAAGAATATTTTAGCTAAGAATGCGAGCCTCTCTTCTAGGGTCATTTATCCAGAGTAGTTCAAACTGGTGAAAATAATTGATTTCCATTTCCTCTTCCTGGATTTATGAAGACCAAAAATTATTTAAGCCATGTTTACTTGTTGGTCTCTTCAAAAAATGTTTCTTTATTATTAATTATACCTCAGGTGCTTTGCTAGGTTCTGGGGAAAGTTAAGAGTAAGATATACTTTCTTCCACAGAGGCTCTTAGATCATAAGGGGTACAAACATGTATATGACATGGGTAACTATGCATATTGTTGAAAGGGAAGAGGTTTCATCTGATTACAGGGGGAAGGTGATGCCTTGAGACTTGGGAGGCTCAGTTTGTTCTCTTTATATTTGTTTCTAGGGACAACAGCAAAGGACTGAAGGTGGCCAGCATCCTGCGGTATTCAGAGAGCAGTAAGCATGTGAACAGCAGCCAGAGGGCTTGTCTGAGAGGCTCTTTAGACTCGTGGTAGTCATGGAGGAAGGCTATTTCTGGGTGACAGCTTCTGTGGTTCTCCTCACATCACACACCATAGAAAACCATCAGCACATGAAGTCAGTCACCATCAGGGACTTCAAAGCCAGGCCACGTGCAGAGAGCTGGAGAGAATGGGGAATTGGGGCTTCCACTGTGGACAGACATGCTTCAGAACCTGGGAACGTCTGGCAGAGACATTTCCTTCAACCAGATGCCAAGACCCAGATCAGTTTCTTTGTTTGGGGTCTTGAATACCAGCAGGCAGCCTTCCAGGTCTCTATCCTCCTAGAGTTCTTCTTGTGCTCACTTTAGAGAAAATGGCATATGCAAAAGCAAGGTTTGTGGGATGACAACTGGGTTACACATGCCTGAACACAGTAAGAAGCGAAAGCTGTGAGCTCTGAGACAGGCAAGCCAGCCTCTCATCCTGTGTCACTGTCACTGGGATGATCTTGGAGGTTGACAAAGGCAGAGTTGAGGCACTCAAACGTACTTACATGTCACTTACTTCTGGCACTTGGATGTGGTGCATGTTACAAAGCAGTAAGGAACAGTTTAGTCTTTCCTTCTCTGACTTCACTGTTCAAACCAGAAACAAGAACAATGTCTCCAACCAACCAGAATCTGAACTGGTGATATTTGGGGCCATAGGCACACCACCTATGTGTGTCTACCATTTCCCTGTGTATGTGGGAGGTAAATGTGACCAACTCTAGAGAACTGGTTATCTTAGGCAAAACAGGTGGAAGCAGATGACTTCATTCTATAAACTCACAGGGAATCAGGTTTATTTGAATCCTAGCATCATCTCTCACTGTAGTGTGGACACGACACTAAGGTCTACTTCAGAAAGGCATTGTCAAGTTAGATTGAATGATGCATCAAAAATATGGAGACCAACACCATGCTAGAAGTAAAGGCTCTGAAACCATAGATTTCAATAACTAGATAAGGGTTTATTCTTTGTATCAGCAAAGGACTTCTGCTTAAGTAGGAAGAACTAAATTCCATACTCAAATCAGATTATTAGAATACAATAAAGACAATGGCTGGAGTTCCTTTAAACAGATATGCATACCCCCAACTCTTAAACACAGCAAAATGTTGGTATTGAAAGAGTCATTGAATTAGGGGGAGATCTTATGATTGCTAAACTCCAGAGAAAAACAGCACCATGGTCAAGGAGATTAAAAACATCTTTTTTGCTGAAAGAGATGGACACAGAGCTGAGTGGGGAGAAGTTCACAGGATGTTGAAGAAATTTCTGGGAAATTTGGAAGATTTTGGCTTCAATTTCATTCATCAGTTACCCCTGAGTTTGATCAAGAGTCTTCTGTTTCAGACCAAAAATCATTCACTGGAAATATTCATGATCCTCCTTAGATGTCCTGGGGGGATCTTCTGTCTTAAGAGATGTTGACATAAATTCTTTAGTAAAGACACAGCAAGATCACCCTTGAAAGTACACGGAAAGGTTAGGTGGGTGCTGTCGAGGGTAGAAAAAGATTTAAACCGGTCTTGCTCTCTAGGAACTAAAAGTCTAGCTAGAGAGACAAAAGAGAGGATTAGAGAAAGTTCCAGAACAAAAGCAGCTATAATTTAAAAGAGCCAAATTCTCCTTAGGTACAATTTAATTTTCTTCTTGACTAATACTAATTTTTTCCAATGTAGTTGTGCATTCAATTCTGTGTAAAGGCCTCTTCTCTCTCTTATGCTTACACATATGCAGATGTGCATGTACACACACACACACACACACACACACACACACACACCACACAGAGAGAGAGAGAGAGACAGAGAGAGACAGAGAGAGACAGAGAGAGACAGAGACACAGAGACAGAGAGACAGAGGCAGAGACAGAGACAGAGAGAAAAAAAGAGGGGGGATGTGCAAAATGCAATCATGTGCGGAAATGAATAAGCTTGATTTTGGTAGTCATGTTGTAATGTCTTTGTATATCAAAATACTATATTGTACACTTCTAATATACACAATTCTATTTGTCATACTTCAGCAAAGTTAGGTCAAATGGGTTACTGAAGTTATGACTTTAAAAAGCAAGGACACTATTTCCAAAAGAAGTTATCAGATCTGAAGAAAATGTCAGTGTGCTTACCTATTCTTCCAAATAAACGAGGACACCCATATTTTCTGCACATGGAAATGTTGCTTTTGGTTAGTAAGCATTTTGGAAGAAATCACTTTTAGCATTGTGCCTCGCTAGCACAGACCTTTAGAGAGAAATCAAATCATGACAGAATTCATAGATGTGGAGTTGATAGTAGGTGGGTCTCTGTATGACGGGCTTCCATGTCAGGTTCCAGGTATGTGCTCTGTGTGGAAAGGCACATGAAGCTCTTATTTACTAATTCTGTGGCTTTATGCAGGTCACTTCACCTTCCTGGGTCCCAGTTTCATCTTTAGTAAGATAAACATGGTGATAAAATCTGCTTTATAAAATCATCGATGCTGCTTGAACAAGTAACTATGTTTAAAGTTTTCAGTAGTGCTTTACTCGAGACCATGTTCCATAAGAGGAACAACTGGTGAGAATGGCAAATACTATTACAAAAGTGAGTCTATTTTTCTACACACACAACACTGATTTTCTGCTATTTTGGGACTAATGGAGGCATGGATGCTAAATACAACCTCTTCCCTACTAAGCCTACAATTGGCCTTTCATAACCTTCCGAGGTCCTTTCAAAACTGGGTGCACATCTATTTTATGTGTCTCTATGGAGTCATGCTCTTGCCATAGCAATGTGGCTCAGGAAAGGGAAGTTTCTGTCTGTTTATTTGTCTCTACTTTATTTGTCTCCACGGTCTCTTCTGCCTCAGGGATCGGATCGTATTTGTCTGTATTTCCTGAGAATTTCACATGGTGCCTGACATAATATTTAATACATATATGTTAAGTGGCAGGGAAGGAGGGAAGGAGGGGGAAGAAAGGAAGGAAGGAAATAATGAAGGATGAGATAGGAGGGAAGTGAGAAAAGGAAGGAAAGAGAGGAGAGGTGAGCAGAGGTGCTCTGGTCCTGCCAATTTAACATTTCTCTGAGTTTGCACACCCTCTTCCTGCTCCCTCCTCTGTCCCTCCTGTCCCATAAAGTAGAGGGAAGTTTGAGCAATGAGAATGTTTTACTTACCCCAAGTCACCACTGCAGAAATCCATTGCATTACTGAGCACTGTTAATGGGTTGGCCCTGGTTCAGAATATACGGTTTTTCTGTCCCTGCCAAGTAGGCTTCTGCACATGGAGCTGAGAGGCTGTCTTTGCCCACACCTGTCTGGCCCAGGGAGCTTGCTGGGCTGTCAAGGGGAGAGCCGGGCATTGAGAAAGGCTGATGGGCTTTGACAAAAAAAGAGAACCGGGCACACAGGTCTCATTTATAATCCATCCCAGCTGCTCCTCTGTTGGGGGAAACTGGCATTTTGTTTTGTTGGCCCCTTTTCCATCAGGACAGCTGTGAAACCCTACTCAGTGAAGTAATCGCAATAACAACCACCACTTTGCATGTTGATGCCTTTCTTCCAAGGAACTCAAAGTTCTTTGGAGACATAACCTCATTAATCTAGCCTGCATGAAGTGGCTGGTGGGGAGGGGTAGGACTTCTTACTCATATAGCCAAGGCCGGGGGATTTAGGAAGGGAAAGAATACAAGAAAAAGAGATGCCACAGCTAAGAAAGATAATGGATGCTCTCCATTCCCTCAAACCTTACTCTGGGACGAAGAACACTTGCCAGAACAATACTCAGCTATGTGTGCGAGAATATGACACTATATGCTCAATGCGCCCCCTCCCAAAGGAAGAGAATTGTAGAGTAGAAGTTGGGGAAGCTGATTTTTAACCCTGATAGTGAACACTAAATAGCTATGCACCTATGAGCTGGCCCCACCTTTAGTTCAGTAGTCTCATATTAGATTGTGTGACCTGAGGCAATGTCAAATGAGCAGAGCCAGCAGTCTGCAGACAGATGCCTGTCTCTTCTGTGTTGCTCTGAAGTACAGGGTTTCAGTTTTCTTATCTGCGACATGATGAAGTCAGACTGTATTATTTTCAATGTTCTCTTCAATTCTAGTTAAATTCGTGATTCTAGAATGGGAGGCTGAAGAACCTCAACCCTAATTGTGTTTATACCTTAGGAAAGCCAGCATCCATTGATTTCCTGGTACTATCTCCAAACTCATTAGCTCCTGGAAGTAATAGTATGCAGCTTCTCACAATTGTGTGATCTGCCTAGGAAACAGTGGTTTCACAAAAGTGCTACAAGATGTGTGGACTCAGTATAAGGCTGAGCTAAAGGCTGGGCTGAGCTGGAGCATCTGGGGTGGCATGGCTTCATTTTGCCATTCTTTCTATGCCGTGACCCAAAGCAACACTTGATGCTGTAGGTTGGACCTTAAATGTCCGCTTCAGGCACACGTGTAGGATTGGTTTGCACTGTGGTAGTATTGAGAGGGTCGGGAAGGTTTAGCTCATTGGGAGGTAACCTCAAAGGAGACTGTGAGGTGCCAGTCCTTCTCATACTCCTCAGTCTGAGATGAATGTTTTGATTCTGCTGCTTACTCCCAGAATGCTGTGCTGTCTTACTACAGGCCCAAAACAATTAGACCAATTGATCATGGACTGGATCTTCAAAGCAGAACCCAAATAACCTTTCAACCTACAAGTTGTTTGTCTCAGTTGACTTGCATCCATCTTCACTTGTTGGTGATAGTGCTCCATCACGAGGACCCAGTGCTCAAGGCCTCATGGGCTTTTCCTGCATCAGCCCATTGCTTTCGTGTTTGTTGAAGCAAGTTACATGACCTACAATCAAGGGTATGGGAGATAGCATAGGGTGCTGGTATAAACTGAAGTATGTCTTCAGAGATCCCAATTACCAGTAACTTATAATGTGATCTTATTTAAAAATGACTTTTCTG
Organism: Mus musculus; assembly: GCF_000001635.26. Classification (NCBI taxonomy): domain Eukaryota; kingdom Metazoa; phylum Chordata; class Mammalia; order Rodentia; family Muridae; genus Mus; species Mus musculus. The sequence continues at coordinate 10,252,836 of NC_000070.6, read as the reverse complement.
ATATGTTCTTGCTGATATGTTATTGTCCTGGAGGAAAGTGGGTAAACTTATAATGTGATCTTATTTAAAAATGACTTTTCTGATATGTTCTTGCTGAGATGTTATTGTCCTGGAAAAAAGTGGGGCTTCCAAATCAGTGGAAATCAGTGAGGACACCCTGAAACTTCCAGAAGTGGAAAACAAGAACTCCTCCCTTGGAGTCTAGCCTTTTTGATCCCTTTGATTTCAGACGTACAGCCCCCAGAACTTAAGAATGTATTTTTTGAGGCAGAGACGGGCGGATTTCTGAGTTCGAGGCCAGCCTGGTCTACAAAATGAGTTCCAGGACATCCAGGGCTATACAGAGAAACCCTGTCTTGAAAAACCAAAACCAAAAAACCAAAAAAAAAACCCAAAAAACAAAAAGAATGTATTTTTTGCGTTAAGCTCAATTTGCAGGACTGTTTCAAAAGCAACAGCTAATCAATATAGGCATGAACACTGAGAGATTTGCCTAGTTGGGGACTACTAGCCTACTAGTATACCCTACTATCTGTCTTTTCAAGAAGCATGGATGCTCTGTCATATGGTTATTATGCAAAACTTAAGAAAATACAAGTGATAGATTATAAAAAAAATCCAAATGGTTTTGAGATTTTTACTACTGTCCTAAATCTAGGTCCTTTGCCATATGACTTTATTTGATTCATCCCCATTAAAGATAGCTATATGAGTTGACCTATTCCTATTGGTGGCCATGTGAGTTGCTTCATCAACCAGGACAAGAAATCCAGGCCATTATGTAACTTTTATAAGCAGTCTTTTTTCTTTCTGTAGCTAGCTCCTTGCTCTCAGCGCTGTTTAGATAGATACAGTGCACAGGCAAGTAAGAGTCATGCTGTCTCCAGACTGGGCCCTCTACAGGTAGAATGTGGTGCCAGCACTCCCTTCCCACCCAGGGCCGCCGAACTCTACTAGGTTGGAATTGAACGCTTTAGGTTGACTCAAAAGGGGTTAAGGTCAGTGAGGGCTGGTTAATTGTCTGAGTTCCTGTTTTTCTCTTTTCCTTTACCAGTGTCCCTAACACTTCTCTCCATTATCCTTTTCTCTCATGCTGGGCAGACATGCCAGCAAATGGAATCCAGGCTTTCTGCTCTGGCACATATATGCAGATGTCTTTATTACCTAGGAGGGATCGTTCTACACCAAGAGACTCTGCAACCTGCCATTTTTATTTAATGGCTTAACATCGGTGTACTTCCACTACTGTAAACACAAACTTAAGTCAAAACTTGTAATATCTGTATATATTTCCATATGTACATGGAATCTTATTTTATTGAAACAATTCCCTGTTATTGAATGTCATGTTTAGTTCCTTTTACTCAATGTTGCAATAAACATGCTCTTACATTGGTCTCTGTATACTTGTTTAGTTATTTTTTCCAGATAAATTCATAAAGATAGAATTGCATTACTAAATGCTCTTAAGTTCTTTGATACATATTTCCTAACTACCTTCCAGAAACACTGTATCAACTTATACTCACAGCTCATAAGACCATTAATGTTTTTTTCTATCTAAATAACGTTACAACCTTTGCCAAGTGATAGAAGCAAAGTTCACATATCAAGTATATTCTTTATTCCATCCTGTTTCTTCAGCCTTCTTGTAAATAATTGTATTGCTTTAAAATGTATTTTTAAAGTTGGATAAAACAGTTACAGCAGGAATAAAGAACCCGGTGAAACCAAAAATGAGCTCATAAAAAGAAACGGAAAGCAAGGAAGGACAGATGCGGTGCTGGGGCACATTTAGTAATGGTTTGTCCCTTGGGTTTCTACTTGGCACATTTAAGTGGCTCTAATGTGAGTGAATTCACACAGAAAGTCGGCATGCTCAGAGAGGTTGGAAATGTAGGCTGGAAATACCAAATAAAAGTAGGGCTGAGGAAGAGCAGAATATTCCAGGAAGAAAACTATCCCAACATGATTCTAAAGGGAAGGAGATGTAGTGCTCAAGAAATGTACACCAGAGAAGTCAGATATAGGCTATTTGAAAGAAGAGGGCAGACTCAATCATGATTTTTGATTTATGCATGGAGTGCGGCTACACTGATTCAACATGGGACTAGGCATTGAAAACTGCAGGCAGCTTATGTGACTTAATACCTCTGTTCTATCTACAATGGATGGTGGTTTGAAAGAGAATAGGGCCTGGACTTGGGATGTAGGTCTGTTGGTAGAGTACTTGCCTATCTTGTAGAAATCTCTGGGTCTCATTACCCATCTCTTATAAACTGGGCATGCTGGTGCACACTGTAATCACAGCACTTGGAAGATGGAAGTCAGAGAATCAGGAGTTCAAGATAATCCTTGGGTACATAATGAGTTTAAGATCAACCTGGGCTACATGGAACCTTGTACAAAAACAAGGAAAATCAATCAATCAATCAATCAACAAACAAAGAATAATACAGGGATACTCTATTCAAGGTAGATGGAAAACGTTAAATGAATTTTAATTTTAAATCTGTCACTTATTCAGTGCTACTAAAATAAGGAAATTCAGTCTTTCTAAAGGGTATCTACTTCATATATGTAGGATATAAGTCACTGTTCTGAATAAAGTACATCATCAAGTCCAAAGTCTCCTTCTAAGAACTCATCCTTATAGAATTATTTGCATAAAGCAAAAAATGTAATTTCAACTTTATTCTCCATTCTTTTGTTGTCAATATTAGGTTGGTTTCATAGCTTAACTATTGTAAACCCTGTTGAATAAGTATTTACATTTAAGGTTATTTTATTTATTTATTTATTTATTTATTTATTTATTTTTGGTTATGTTGACTGGAAGTTTTTGGGTAAATACTCAGAAATGGTGTGACTGTATAACATCATGGATGCATTTTTAGTTTTTGAGAAGCTGCTTTCGAACTGGAGAAGAGCATCATCAAGTCAGAACATGTCTCTGTATATTGTATGTTTTCTCGTAAGATTTAATATCAAGGTTTTTCAATGAAGCACCATTTGTTTTAAGAAAAGATGGTAAAAGTTAAACTCTAAAAATATTTAAAATAATATTACAGAAATATATTTATGGCTACCAATTATTGATCATAGTGTGCTGGAGTTTAGATTACAGCAGATTAGCTGTGGAGCTTCTGGGAATGGGACAGGGTGTGTTGGTCTTTTGGCCTTTTTTTTTTTTTAAGGGCAGCTAGCATGAATTCTTGGTCTTGCCAAGTCTCTTGTTTCTTCTATATGCTCAGGTACAGGAGATCTAATAAAAACTTATTTAGAATCTCACATTTTACTTTTCATGTTTATTTGTAAATATTTGTATTGCTTATTTATGAATATTATACAATGTATTTTGACCACACCCTCCAAGTCCTCCCATATCTAACACCCCTGGAACTTACTTTGTGTCCTTTTAAAAAATGCTAACTATGCCCCACGCTACCTTGGGCACAGACTAGGCAGACGGTCCTAAAGTCCCTAGAGGACTCTCCACACTGCAGGCACCCTAGCACACCCAAGATCTTGGGATTACTGGTGAGTGAAATGCAACATCTGTTCCAAAACAACCCAGAGGGGCTTGAGCTAGTAGGAACAGGGACAAAGGAAATCCACCCAAATAGTGGCTGGGGTTCATTCCAGTCAGCACCACACAACCTTTGGCATGAACTCGGCGGATGATTCCAAGGTCCCCAGAGGACTCTCCATGCTGCATTTTCCCTAGTACACCCAGGATCTTAGAATTACTGAGGAGAGTAGGCCTCCAGGGAGGGCTCTGACCAGGGAACTCAGGTGAGAGGGCCATCTTGTATCTCCGGTCTCTCAGAGACCAGTCTGACCAAGAGAGCTCGTGAGCCACAGAAGCAACAGAGCTGATTGGACAGGGTCCCTTTGGGCCTTCATCTTCAGCCAAGATCTGAGCTCCAGACATCTGCACACCTTCTCTGCAAGAGGAGAGCTTGACTACAGAGAGTGCTCTGACCATGGGACTCAGGAGAGAGTTGAACTTCCAGGAGTGCTGACAGAGGCTAACAGAATCACAGGAGGAAAAGCTCCAGCCAGAGAAGGCTAGAACATCTAACACCAGAGATTACCAGATGGTGAAAGGCAAAAGTAAGAATCTTACTAACAGAAACCAAGACCATTTGGCATCACCAGAACCCAGTATGTCCACCACAGCAAGTACTGGTTACCCCAACACACCCGAAAAGCAAGATTCAGATTTAAAATCATATCTCATGATGCTGGTAGAGGATTTTAAGAAGGGCATTAATAATTCACTTAAAGAAATACAGGAGAACACTGCTTAACGGGTAGAAGAACTTAAAGAGGAAACACAAAAATCCCTAAAAGAATTAGAGGAAAACATGACCAAACAGGTGATGGAATTGACCAAACAATCCAAGATCTAAAAATGGAAGTAGAAACAATAAAGAAAACCCAAAGGGAGACAACTCTGGAGATAGAAAAATCTAGGAAAGAAACCAGAAACCATAGACATGATCATCAGCAACAGAATACAAGAGCTAGAAGAGAGAATCTCAGGTGAAGATTCCATAGAAAGCATGGACACAACAATCAAAGAAAATGCAAAATGCAAAAAGATCCTAACTCAAAACATCCAGGAAATCCAGGACACAATGGGAAGACCAAACCTAAGGATAATAGGAGTAGATGAGAATGAAGATTTTCAACTTAAAGGGCCGGTAAATATCTTCAACAAAATTATAGAAGAAAACTTCCCTAACCTAAAGAAAGAGATGCCCATGAAAATACAAGAAGCCTACAGAACTCCAAATAGACTGGACCAGAAAAGAAATTCCTCCCAACACATAATAATCAGAACAACAAATGCACTAAATAAAGATAGAATACTAAAAGCAGTAAGGGAAAAAGGTCAAGTAACATATAAAGGCAGACCTATTAGAATTACACCAGACTTCTCACCAGAAACTATGAAAGCCAGAAGATCCTGGACAGATATACAGACACTAAGAGAAGACAAATGCCAGCCCAGGCTACTATAACCAGCAAAACTCTCAATTATCATAGATGGAGAAACCAAAGTATTCCATGACAAAACAAAATTCACACAATATCTTTCCATGAGTCCAGCCCTTCAAAGGATAATACAGGGAAAACTCCAACACAAGGAGGGAAATCATTCCCTAGAAAAGGCAAGAAAGCAATCCTTTAACAAACCTAAAAGAAGATAGACTCAAGAACAGAATACCAACTCTAACAACAAAAATAGCAGGAAGCAACAATTACTTTCCTTTAATATCTCTTAATATCAATGGACTCAATTCCCCAATAAAAAGACATAGACTAACAGACTGGCTACATAAACAGGACCCAACATTTTACTGCATACAGGAAACCCACCTCAAAAAATTGGACACAGTACTACCGGAGGATCCCGAAATACCTCTTCTGGGCATATATCCAGAAGATGTTCCAACCAGTAAGAAGGACACATGCTCCACTATGTTCATAGCAGCCTTATTTATAATAGCCAGAAGCTGGAAAGAACCCAGATGCCCCTTAACAGAGGAATGGGTACAGAAAATGTGGTACATTTACACAATGGAGTACTACTCAGCTATTAAAAAGAGTGAATTTATGAAATTCCTAGGCAAATGGATGGACCTGGAGGGCATCATCCTGAGTGAGGTAGGGGACTAATATCCAATATATATGAAAAAAAAAAAACTCAAGAAGCTGGACTCCAGAAAATCAAATTAGCCTATCAAAAAATGGGGTATAGAGCTAAACAAAGAATTCTCAATTGAGAAATACCGAATGGCTGAGAAGCACCTGAAAAAATGTTCAACTCCTTAATCACCAGGGAAATGCAAATCAAAACAGCCCTGAGATTCCACCTCACACTAGTCAGAATGGCTAAGATAAAATTTCAGATGACAGCAGATTCTGGCGAGGATGGTAGGATTGCAAGCTGGTACAACCACTCTGGAAATCAGTCTGGTGGTTCCTCAGAAAATTGGGCATAGTATTACCTGAGGACCCAGCAATACCACTCCTGGGCATATACCCAGAAGATGTTTCAACTTGTAATAAAGACACATGCTAGATGTCCCTCAACAGAGGAATGGATACAGAAAATGTGGTACATTTACACAATGGAGTACTACTCAGATATTAAAAACAATAAATTTATGAAATTCTTAGGCAAATGGATGGATCTGGAGGATATCATCCTGAGTGAGGTAACTCAATTACAACAAAACTCACATGATATCCACTTAATGATAAATGAATATTAGCCCAGAAACTTACAATACCCAAGATACAATTTGCAAAACACATGAAACTCAAGAAGAAGGAAGACCAAAGCGTGGATACTTCATTCCTCCTTAGAATGCGGAACAAATTACCCATGGAGGGAGTTACAGAGACAGTTTGGAGCTGAGATGGAAGGAAGGACCATCCAGAGACCGCCTCACCTGGAGATCCATCCCATAAACAGCCACCAAACCCAGAGACTATTGCATATGCCAGAAAGATTTTGTTGACAGGACCCTGATATAGTTGTCTCTTGTGAGGCTATGCCAGTGCCTGGCAAATACAGAAGTGGATGCTCACAGTCATTTATTGGATGAAATACAGGGCCCCCAATGGAGAAGGTTGAGAAAGTAACCAAGGAGCTGAAGGGGTCTGCAACCCTATAGGAGGAACAACAATATGAACAAACCAGTACCCCCAGAGCTCATATCTCTAGCTGCATCTGTAGCAGAAGATGGCCTAGTTGGCCATCCTTGAGAGAAGAGACCCTTGGTCTTGCGAAGATAATATGCCCCAGTACAGGTGAATGCCAGAACCAGGAAGCAGGTGGGTTGGGGGGGGGGGGGGCATGGCAGGGGATGGTATGTGGAACTTTTGGGATAGCATTTGAAATCTAAACGAAGAAAATATCTAATAAAAAAAAAACCCTAACTATGATACCTAAATATGTCACTGGGACATGGTTGACCTACTATGGGCCACACCCTTTAAAATATCTATTTTCCCTCTCCCAAGAGGTATCTATTGCCATTAGCTCCTCTGCTAGGGATGGAACTCTGTGTCCACCTCCCTTTCTCTGCTGGAATTTTGTCTGTCTTAAGGTTATACAGGCTTTATGCATGCTGTCACAAACCATTGTGTCTTCCTATTGTAGTTTCTTGGTTGTATCCAGAAAACACTTTTCTTAAAGTCATCCTCCACCTTTAACTTTTTGTTCAGTGCATCCTACCTCTCTTTTGCTATGCTCTCTGAACATTGGGATGAAGGGGTGTGATATAAATGTTCAATTTAAGGTGGAACATTTCTTAGTCTTTTATTCTTTGTATCTTGACCAGTTATGGATCTCTGTGGTAATGACCATTTACTAAAAATAGAAGTTTTTCTGGTGAGGGCTGAGAAATGCAGTAATGGATACAGCAATAATTCACTGGGATTAAATGCATAGTTTGCAGAGTAATGGTACTATATTTTCCCCCAAGGCCTTTGACCTACATATCCATAGGCACTTGGCTATAATAGCCAAGCATGGATTTCATTTTGTGGAGCAAGTCTTAGAGCCAGGCAGAAAGTGTTTGCATATTCTAATTCCATTTGTGTCATCATTGTACAAAAACAAGGAAATATTGTGTCAAACCAGCCATTATTGTAGTTCATAGAGTTCACCACTGGGTAAGATTGACTATTGCCCCCCTCTGGTAACAAGCCTGGCACACTCCAGCACTATGAAAGTTAATCAGAAGGAATGAAACTTTCTGTTGAATACCAGCCTTATTTCTCCATATTTCGTGACTAAGGCATGTGGTGTCTTCAGCAAATATGCTCTTATCATCAAGTTCTGGAAAGTAATTTTGGAAAAATGGCAATATTTTGATCTTACATTTGCTTGGTCAGTTTCTTCTTTTCCAGAAGAAATGGATAGAGATTGAAATTATACTGATATTTTCAATGCAGAATCATGACTTTCTCTTTCAGACCCTGTTTCTGAATTTGATATGATGTGCTTAACTCAGAATGAACTATTACTCAGGGACCCATGATGTCTCTGATATTGGCTTTTAATGAGAAATATCGGTTGAAGCATACACAAAATTTACCGGATATAACTAAATATGTCTATACTCCAATTTTTAATATGTCTTTTGAATCCCATTCTCACAAGAACCTTCAGTCTTCATGTGAATTTTATAAAAGCAAATTGATGTTTTAGGAGAGTGAGAGGAATATTTCTGACCTATCTGAATCTCAGCTCTTGTCACATGTGTTTTTTATGTGGCTATATTATATTTCAATATATTAAATATCATTAGATAGGCATTTTCTTTTATTATTTGAATGTTTATGTTTTCTGCACTGATAAATTTTGTTATCAATATCTTTAGTGCTGCATAGTAGCAGTATTTTTAAAAGATTTTTGCTAAAAACAGTTTAAATAGCCACTTGTAGGTACCTATCATATCACTTTTAGTCTTTCCATGGTAAAGCTTGCCAGTGACAATGGATCATTTTTAATTTTTCTAGTTTTGAAAATTAAACATAATTATACCATTTACACCTCTCTCCAACCCCTCCCATGTTCCACTGCTTGATCGTTCTCAAACTCATGACTTCTTTCTTCTGTAATAAATATTGTTACGTATATATGCATAATATATAAGTGCGACCTGTTTAAGCTGCTCAGTGCTGCCTGTATGTGGATGATTCTATGGCCAACCACGTGACATTGGATAACCAATTATGGGGCTCATCCTGGGTAAGGCTAATTTCCCTCTCTTATCAGTTACTGATTGCCTGCAGCAAGTTCTTCCTATGAATGTGGGGCCTCATGAGCTTTCCCTGTATGGTAGTATGTCAGCTGCTATTGCCATTGTTCTGATCTTATTTAGGCAGCCATATCACTGAGGTATTAAAGTTCTAGCTCCCCTGTTATGTCACACAATCTTGCAACAGGATTTGCAGAGGGCAAAACTTCCTGGTCCTCTGGCTTTTGGGCACTTTCTACCCACTTGTCCCTCATGTTCCCTTAATCTTAGCTGTGGAGGTTGCCACACTGGTTCTTGATGGCTGTGCTACCAACTTAAGGGCTTTTGCACCATACAGTAATCATATTTTTAAAAATCCAACCCATCCTTTTCCAGAAAATCCACAGGGAATTTGTTTATTTAGTATGGATAATTTGTCTGAGTAATTTGGAAAGAATAGGCAAGATATCCAGCTTGAAAATAAGAGAAAACTTCCCGTAGAAGCTTCCAGAAACATTTAGAAACCAGTTGAGTATCATTGTAGGATCATGATAGTAGGGGAATAGGGGTTGCTGAACAAGCTGGGAGGTTTGTAATGTTATGGAAATAGCCAGATTTATAATCAGCTGTATTAAAGTCTGGGAGACAGGATGAAATATGATTGTATGCAGAGAACACTGAAGGCAAGTGGTGGGGTGGGGTAAAGAAGATAAGGTCAGATTCCAAGTTCACCATAGAAGACAAGGGGGAGACATTTGGCAGCAAGGATGGGTCGACTCCTTCAGTGTCTGCTCTATTTTCCCTGGTATCACAGAACAGTTTATGTAGTGCCCAGTGAACTGCCTCATCCTACAGATAAACTAAGCCTGGATCTCAGGAGCAACCTCTGTTTAAAAAACATTCCGCCACTATTTGGTCCAGGCTCAACCCCACTCAAAGACAGAGCATGCCAGAATCCTTTTGCAAGTATTTTGGTGAGGATTTGAGTCATACTCTTGCTTAAGAGAATACTCTATGCATTTTTAGACATATGACTAACTTGGGCAAAAAACTTTAAAAATATAATTCAGAATAACAGTGTTCAGTGGGAAAATTGTTCTTTGCTCTTCATGTCATTTTGGGGTTGAGGACAGAATAGATCTGGCCTGAAATACAGAATGTCATAAAGAGACAGATAGACAGGGATTCAGAGTCTCCGAATGGCATTTAATTTCATGTTGCTGTTTTTCCTGGTCTGGTTTCAGAGATCTTCTGACAGTGAGACTATTCGCTATGTAGTCATTCTGCTGTACTCGTTTTCCTGACAATCAACAGGCATTGCCTAATTTCACACTCAGATGGGGGTTGGGAGGAGGGAACGAAAGTAGACTATAATGTCAAATATCCACTTAATTTAATGGCATTTAGAAAACATTTTCAAAATAACTCATCAGTAGTAAAAGCAGCATATACAGGGTTGGAAGACATTAAGTAGATCTGTGTACTTTAGCCAAAAGAGCCTGCAGTAACTGGATTTAAGAATAAAAGCCTAATTGGAGGCTTTCACATTAGGCTCTGAAGCACATTTTTTAGTTCCCCTGTGCCTTGTTTCCAAGATGGTAGCACCTGGAAAAACATGCAGCTTGATTTTCGTAATAGATCTGAGCTCAGATAGAAGGACTGCATTACACCAGCCCCTTTGAAATGGGTGGCAGTTATTGCTGGGTCCAAGTGGCTGAATTGCATGCTTGGAAATAGGAGCATATCCATCTGTTTGTGAAATTCACCAGACATAGACTGTTTCCACCCAACACACCGTAGAAACTCATAAGCCTCCTGTTAAGCAGCAAACTTCCAAGCCAAGGCTGGGCGAGAGCAACGCCAAGCCATCACTGCTGTTTTCCTTCAGCCTTTACTTTGAATGCCAGACCTTGCATGACAGTCAGCTCTTTACAAAGGGAAAAATCTGTGCCAGAGCAATGACAGTATCTTTAAGGAGGCTGTAGCAATTTCTACCAAATCTCTGACCTGAGGAAGTGGCCAACATATGTGCATTTTTCATTACTACTTGATTCATTACCCTAGGAAACCTTATCCAGTTCTGGTTGCGGGTATTGAGAGCATTGTGGGAACTTTCTTTCCAACCTTGTTTACTCTACAATGAACTGTATGGCAGAAGAAATTAATTCTAATAAGTTTCCACGCCAAGAGTGAGTATCTCCTGTTTCACCTATCCCACCCCAACACCCAGAAATTTGGTGTTGTTTACCTAAGAACCTGACATTTCATTTTTTTTGTGAGAAGACTCCAGTGCCCTCCAAGGAAGGCTTACTATCCTGCCCCTCACCTTAACAACTGTAATAATAACAACTAGGTTCCTTTATTCCACATGGAAGTGGCCATCTATTATTAATTTAAACTAACAGTGCAATGGAACTTGTGCTGGTTTAAATGAGAGGTCCTCTGTATTCTCCATGGTTGGTAGCCTTATTTGGGGAAGCTTAGGAGATGTAGCCTTGCTGGAGGAAGTATGCCATTGGGATCAGGTTTTGAGGTTTCAAAAGTTTTATGTCATTTCAACTTTTCTATGTCTACTTCCTGTCTGGGATTTCAGATGTGAATTCTCAGCTGCTGTGCCCGCTGACACCCTGTGCCCACTGACATTCCTGGTGCTTGCTGCCATGTTTCCCTCACATGAGAGTGATGGCACCTTATCTCTCTGGAACTATAAGCCCAAAGCAAACCTGTGCTTCCATAGGTTGCCTTGGTTTTACCACCGCAATAGAAAATTCACTGGGTAGGAGGGTAAGTATATACAGTGACAAGTACAGAAATGCCTAAAGGACCACAATTAGAAGTCAAATGTACAGATGCTGAGTATGAAACATGCTGAGTGCACTGTGGGCTAGCTACATGAAGATATCTTGTTAACTCAAAAGCATAAGCTTGTAGATTTTCATTAATAAATTATCTAGATTACACAGCAGTTCATTAGAACTGTCGAAGACCAGGAAACAGAAACTATAAAGAAAAGCAAAGTTAAAACTAGTTTTAATCCTACCTATGGTATACTACTTTAAGTTGTAGCATAAGTCTTTCTAGTTTACTTGTTACATAATCATATTGATATGAATTTCATAAAACAGTAATTATATGCTATAACATGTTTAAATTTGTCAACTTGGCACAAGCAAGAAAAGGAGAGTCTCAATGCAGGGTTGTAGACAGTGTGTTGGCTTGGCCCATGGGAGTTTATCTGGGCGGTGTGGAGAAATCAAGCTTATCTAATATGTGTCCTCTGTCACACAGTTCTTCATAGTGTCAGAGAACAGAAATCAAGCCGAACACGAACAAGCAAATGATCACATGAATTGTTCTTGTTCTTGACTCCTGTGAGGAGACTAGCTACTTCTAGTTCCTGATAGTCTGCCTTCCCTGCAATGCTGGACTGTAACCTGGAATTATAAGTCAAATAAGCCCGTTCTTCCCTAAATTGCTTGTTGTCAGGGTACCAACCACAGTGAGATTAGGAGAGAGTACAAATAATTATAGGCTCATTGCTCCCATAACCTATCGCTCTCTTCAGGAAATCCTATATTCAAGGATCCGGCTACTGCCTTCAGATCTTACTCCTTCCTTTTCTCTCTCTTCACTTCTCCTCTTTTCCTCTGTCTCTCTCCCCTACCCTCTCCTCCACTCATTTCCATTTACCCGTTTCCCCTCTTCTCTCCTCTGTCTCCTCTCCTTTCTTATTTTACCACGTAGAAACAAGAGGCCTTTGATATTTACAAACCTTTGCCTGCACACAAACTGAGATAATAAACACAGAAACTCTTGGTCTCACAGTCTCCAATGGGTCTTACAAGGTTACCCTACTCACCTTTGAACCAAATTCAGAAGAAAGGGATGAAGTGCTGTGTGAGCAAGAATAGTGAAATACTAACTTTTCTCTGTTTCTTATTTCCTTTCTTTTTCCCCAGAATATTAATTTCAAATAATATTTATTCATCAACAGTTTCATTCATGCACATAATATATGTTAGACATTTTTACCTCTACTAGGCTCTCTCATTGCTTTCTCGCTTCCACTAATACCATTCCTCTTCTCAACAGGCCCCTACTACTACCCTCTTTCTTTCTACTATCTTTCACCTGCTGAGTTTGATTAGAACTGCTTGAAGGAGCATAAGCCATTCATACTTGTCTTCCATGATATCAGTAAGCAAATATACTGGCATACCTGTAACAAATACGTTAAAAATTAGATAAGTTACCTTCTTTGAATTCAAAACAAAAAATTAATTTCAGGCTTATATCTACTTGGACTTTCATTAAAAATTAATCTAGTATATTTGAAGCAAAATCACTAGTTTGGGGATGTTGAATTGAAGGTAGGTAGGTGATAAAATAACTCTGAAGGAAATTAAGCATTTAGAATCACACATCAGGTTTTTTAGTGTTGCCACCATCAACACCATTTCATCACAATGTAATTCCTCTCAGAAAGAAAAGTCAACACCCTCCAAGCCAGGATGAGAAATCAATAAGATCTTTAAGATCTCCACTTTTAGAAGTCTGCATGTAGCAGTGTTTCTCTAGGGTAAAGGATTCTGGGCAACCTATCTTATTCTCTCTAATCTGGAGTACTCACCTTGGAACTTGCTAAATGACACTTCAGGACAATGCATGCTGTGCATTCTACTGCAAGTGGAATTATCTACAAAGAAATGGTCCAAGACATGGAGACTGAAATCCAGGAAGCTTAAGGGAAGTCCCGTGGCTTTGTCAAGGTCATCCTTACAGTAGGGGCTGAGAAGACTACAGTGCTTCTGCGAACACTGCCAGAGCCAGTGCTGTGGGTAGGATGCCATGGCTTTGGATTCTGACAAAAAGCAAAAGAGTAACCAAGCTTTATGCCAAGAACATTTGTCTCTCTGCCTCTCTATGTTTCTGTCTCTGTCTGTCTGTCTGTCTGTTTTTTCTCCCTATCTCTTTTTTATCTTCTTGGTGTGTGTGTGTGTGTGTGTGTGTGTGTGTGTGTGTGTGTGTGTGTGTGTGTGAAGGGTGTTCACGTAAATGTCAGAAAACATTTTTCTTGAATTAGCTCTCTCTTCTAACATCAGAACTGGGAATCAAACTCAGAGACACTGAGTAACCCCAGGTAATTCTGATTCATTTAATGCGTCCACTGCTAGAAACTCATGACCTTATATGTCCAGGTACTTATGAGATTAACTTAGTTAAACAGTGAAGAAGGTCGGGGGAGCATTTGACAGTTGATCCCTCTAGGGAATTTTGGATAATGGGGAAGTAATCTACTAGTATAGTGTATTTCTTGCCAAGTGAGCACATGGATGTAACTTGATTGTGTTAGTTTTCAATGACATAGAACAAGCACAGCCAGCATGAATCTAACAGAGTCATTTCTTTTTTCTCTATCTTCCCCATGAAGAGTAAGCCATTCAGAAGCCAGGGCAGAGTTCACCAATATTTAGAAGCCTGACCAATGTATATATAGAATAGTCAATATATATTTGTAAGTTAATTAATAAATTGGGATTTACCCTAAAATTCCTTCTTTATTGGCCTAATAAGTTATTCATCAACACGTACTCTGGAGCTGAAAATGAATCTATAATCTGCCCAGTTTCCTCTTCCCTTAGTGTCATATTCTAGTCTAGGTCAGCAATATTAATTCCTTCCCCAGCCTACCACTAGTTTCAGAAAAGCTTGCCTGTTCTTCTCACTGCACAGCACAAGTTTCTTTTTCATAAAAAACACAGAGAAATGTCAAACTATTAAAACACCTTTACTGGCTTTTCATCTCCTGCCCAAAGTGAAGTCCAGAAGCAGCTGCCTGCCTCTCCAGGAATCTCCCCCTGCTCTCTCCAGCTCCTCATTCTGCTAGGTCCTGACTCCAGCTGCTCATTCTGCTAGGTCCTGACTCCAGCTCCTCATTCTGCTAGGTCCTGACTCCAGCTGCTCATTCTGCTAGGTCCTGACGGGCTTCTTTCTGCTTGCACACGTTACTCCGACTCTGTTCTACAAAGGCATCCTTTTTGCAGACCTTTTGACAGCTTTCTCTCTCCCCTGGTCATTCCTTTCTTATTCTGTGAATCTCAGACTAAATGTCATCTTCCTTAAGAAGCCTCCCTCACCATCCCAATCCAAGATGAGCTTGCCTGTCTGCACTTCTCCTGGCATGTGTGCTTTCCCTTTGTGAGACCTCAAATTCTGAGTTATTAGGCCTTCTTATGTATCTGATACATATCCCTCTAATTAACTATTGACTTTTCCTTGGTAACAAGAACTGCCATTTAGTGTACTATACCAGAGATCTGGTTCACTATATCAATTTGTTATCCTCATCTCATGGCTCTCACAAAGAGATTCATGAGGCTTCTAACTGTTCTCCATTGATGATAATTACCCAAACTCTGTGTTGCACACCTCTGCTTCCTGTCCAGAGACTTTCCTGACTCTTAGCTAGAACCTGTTGGTGCCCACCCAACCAAAACAGGCCAAAAGTTAGTGGATTACACACCCCTTCAATGGTGCCCTCAAGACTAAGTACTGGCTACATGGTATGAGCCACTGCTCTGGCATTTATTCTCACATTTGCTTCCCTGGTTGCCCTTCCTTGGTCCACTCTCACTAACTCTTCACTTAACTAAAGTTACTTCCCAAGTAAACCACAACATAAGAGCTTTAGCCACAGTCTCAGTTTTAAGACATCTATGCTGAGACAGCCAAGCACTGGATACCAATTATATAGCATAGTTCATGGTACTGGATACTTTTTCAATAATAATCGAAATGATTGGAAATTATCATACACTGATGGGTAAGAGTAGGAGCTGGTTATAAAGCATCTGGCACAGTGAAATTCATCACTGTCTACACTAGCAATTCAGCAGAAGCCCTCACATACCAGACTGGTGAAGCTAGAAGCATGCTTTTGTTGTAAGGTAGATAGTTCCCAACAACTCTTTCCCAACAATTCTTCTTCGGCTTTAGACACCTTAAGATAGTGGGACAGGAATAAAGTTGTAATGATCGATGACTACTGGGCCTGAACTTAAGCATTCTCTCTTGGTGATCTTACCAAAATTTTCATGTTCCAACCTCCTGTCTTTGAAATGAGAATATGAGTGCTTCCTTACACACCTGTTAGGAAGATTTAAAACACTGAATTCAACGTTTACCTCCTTCTCTGGTCAGACACATATCACATTTAAGAATTGTTCCTAAACTTGAAGTCCATAGATTGGTGAAAGAATTTTCTGATTAGCTTTTAAAAATCAGCTTTGTTTCTTCACTTACCAACTATAATTTCCATCACTTGAAAGGAAATCTTCCTCAAGCAATGAGTTTTACAATGACAAGTGGCTTTCTAGAGGTCTTTTGGTTCTTGGCATCTGATCTTGAAGGATGGGGTCATACGTACTCCCTGTGTCCTGATGAGGGGTCAGTATGTGGGCTTGGGTATCCTGTGAAGCTGTTCTTTTTATCCTTCTCTGGCTATTTGTGCCTTTTGTCTGCCTGTGCTCTCAAAGGTCAGACCCTTGTGAGAAATACTTGTTCTATTAATCATCTTGGAAGTTGGTTCCAGACACATTTCCAGAAGGGATGCAGTAAGTTTTGTCTGCACAGTGCATCCTGGGAAAAGAGTTTCCCTTCTGAAAAGCATTCTTGCCTTCAGCCAAGTATTTTCATTTCCTTTTTTTTTCTTACCAATTTTTAAAGCCATGAAGTTAAAATATGTTTTGAAGGTGTTGTGCAGAATGGATACACACGCTGTGCACCCAGTTGGTGGGTTTCACATGACTTCTGCTGTTGCCACACCCACATATAGCTGGTGCTCAGGTTTGGGGAAAACAATGAAAGGCTTGACATGAAATCACACAGTCACAAACAGAGTGGTATGATGGGGAACTACATGCCCAAAGCTAATGAAAAGGACCCAGTGGTTAAACTGGCTCACACTGTGGATTCTAGCTTCCATACTCACACAGGACTGGAGTATGGAAGACCAATTTTTTCCACCAGTTTAGGAGGAAAAATTTTCATGTGTGAATGGAGAAACAAAGGATGAAAGAAAAAGGAAGGGAATTCCAGGCTTAGCTTTCCTATAGAATTTTCATGCCTTGTCTTTTCTTCTTGTGTCTGTGTAGTCCTCAAATAACTTCATCTGTTCCACTCATGACCAACTCTTGAAAACAAGGGACAGGTACTCTAATAAGTAAGTCATTTATCCATGAAGACATTATCTTTTGTACTTCAGAAACTGTTTTCCTACATCTGTGTTCTTCATGGAAGCCATATTCTTTCGTAGAGCAATTCTCATTTGATAAGAAGTAAATAATAAACAAAACTCCACTGGGAGAGGCCCTTTCAAAACCTCATGTCATAGTTGGTAGACCACCATGTTTGGTGAAAATATTAAACACCTCAGATTATTTCCCTGTAGAATGTAAAGTAGACAGTTTCCGAATGCTCAGAAGACTGGCTCCAGGCCTCTGTGACTGACATGTGCAATAGCTGGCCGTTCCCTGGCCCCAGATGCCTGCTCCTGTGCATGTGCACAACTTTAAACTGAGTCATAGCAGTCAAGAATGAATGTGGGTGTCATAGTCAGTAATCCGTTGTCTGTTACTTCATAAATAGCTTGTTCCCAAAGTACTCTAGGCACAGCTGAGCCCAGATGATCCCTTGAGCGGCTTACGTCCAAGTCCATTTTTAATATCCTTTTCTTTATTATTCACACCCTTTCCTACAGTCACTGCCTTGAATAAGACAGTCATAAAGACAGCTTTCCTTGAAGAAGCACCTTTGAACAAAGGAATAAGTACTGGATTGTGGTAGTTAGCTTGTAACAGAGGTTCTAAGACAATCCTGGCATGATATTTCCTAAGCATATGGAAATTGGGTGGTAAGTCAACAACAAACTCTCATGCCAAGGGCCAAGCATTAAAGGAGAAGTACAAAGGAGGCCATTGATTCACTCTGTCCTCGTGTGAGTTTCGGAGAAGTAAACATCAGTCTTTTCTAATCTGGCGACATATGTACAACTACCTTAAGTAGGCGCTGACAGCTGGTCTTAAAGTAGGAAGAAGAGTTGGTTTATTAGAAAATAGCATGCAGACAGCCCCAGGACAGCTCTGATGAGCAAAATTATAATGATGTGAAAATCATATTGAGAGAACTTTTGGAGCTAGATACAATAGAGAGAATCATGGATGGTTCAGGACACAACTTTCATTGTCAGGCAGCTACAAGACTCTGATACTTCCTTAAGCAACAGAGTTATAAGGAGGTGTAAGTTTCATTAACTGTAAGAAGAAAAGGTTTTCAAAGACTTGGGCAAAGGAATATGATCTGGAGCAGAAGCTAACCCCACATTCCCTCCCTCTCTCTTACTGAGTCATGAGGTCAGTTATTTGTATAGCTCAGTTCATTGACAGACAACTCTGAATGTATTCTCCATTTGGTAGGAAGATAAGTACCTATTCACCATGGACTCTGCTTGTTCTGTTACACTTGAACTTGGACCAGGGATGGCTTCGTGAACAAAGACCTAAGCAACCAAGTGGCCCACATGGGGTCTGATGCGCTTGCAGCTTTGATGAGAAAGCACTGAGGTTGTGCCTTGTAATCAGGTCCAACGCAATGATAGAATAGATAAACAAGCAAGGATTCACACAGTTCTTGCTTATTCTGTTCACACTCAGCGTTTTCGTGGTACTCTATGAGCATAAATGTGGTGGTGATCCACAAGCCATGGGGAACCAGGGATACTCAAAGCAAAGACAAAAAATGGTGTTGAGTCCACTACTAAGACATCTGGGGAAGAGGGGAAGTCCTGACATCCTAGGCTTGAGGATGCACCAGCTTTGTCTTCAGTGGCTTTACTCTCTCCCTCTAACCTGTTATTCCATGATTATTTTCTCTTTCTCAACTAATCCCAAATTCCAAGAACATCAAAGCTTATAGGCAAATGTTTCATGATGTGAACTAAAACTTCCTTTCATACAGTAAATACTTTCCTGTGTAACAAGACCCTCTCACCCCATGATAATATCTGAGATAGTAATCAGAGTTCATTTTGACTTAGGCTGACGGATCATACAAACTTATTTGCTCCAGCCCTTGTTCTTCTCCATGGAGTCTTGGCATTTCATCATGTAAATATAGAACTTGATTTCTCTATGCTGCTGATCTTCCCAGCACGGTCATGCTGTGGTAATTGTGTGTCCACCACATTTGCTTGAGGTGTAGTAACTGGGTCCATTTTTCTGGGATTTCCTGAAGCCAGGCCTGTCTGTGGTCTTAGTCTCCAGCACCAAAATCATCTCTGTTGCTCAAACCAAGGACAAGAACAGAGGGAAATTTTCTTTTTTTTTTCCATTTTTTATTAGGTATTTAGCTCATTTACATTTCCAATGCTATACCAAAAGTCCCCCATACCCACCCACCCCCACTCCCCTACCCACCCACTCCCCCTTTTGGCCCTGGCGTTCCCCTGTACTGGGGCATATAAAGTTTGCAAGTCCAATGGGCCTCTCTTTCCAGTGATGGCCGACTAGGCCATCTTTTGATACATATGCAGCTAGAGTCAAGAGCTCCAGGGTACTGGTTAGTTCATAATGTTGTTCCACCTATAGGGATGCAGATCCCTTTAGCTCCTTGGGTTCGTTCTCTAGCTCCTCCATTGGGAGCCCTGTGATCCATCCATTAGCTGACTGTGAGCATCCACTTCTGTGTTTGCTAGGCCCCAGCATAGTCTCACAAGAGACAGCTACATCTGGGTCCTTTCGATAAAATCTTGCTAGTGTATGCAATGGTGTCAGCGTTTGGATGCTGATTATGGGGTGGATCCCTGGATATGGCAGTCTCTACATGGTCCATCCTTTCATCTCAGCTCCAAACTTTGTCTCTGTAACTCCTTCCATGGATGTTTTGTTCCCAATTCTAAGGAGGGGCATAGTGTCCACACTTCAGTCTTCATTCTTCTTGAGTTTCATGTGTTTAGCAAATTGTATCTTATATCTTGGGTATCCTAGGTTTGGGGCTAATATCCACTTATCAGTGAGTACATATTGTGTGAGTTCCTTTGTGAATGTGTTACCTCACTCAGGATGATGCCCTCCAGGTCCATCCATTTGGCTAGGAATTTCATAAATTCATTCTTTTTAATAGCTGAGTAGTACTCCATTGTGTAGATGTACCACATTTTCTGTATCCATTCCTCTGTTGAGGGGCATCTGGGTTCTTTCCAGCTTCTGGCTATTATAAATAAGGCTGCTATGAAGATAGTGGAGCATGTGTCCTTCTTACCAGTTGGGGCATCTTCTGGATAAATGCCCAGGAGAGGTATTGCTGGATCCTTCGGTAGTACTATGTGAGGGAACTTTTCATATCCTTTCTTTTTTGTTGCATTTGTCAGTAAATAACATGAAGTCTCATTACCAAATGGAAAGAAATGAAAATGAAAGAGAACTATAGAGAAATGCACAGTTCCCTCTACATTTTGAATACTTCTTCGCTGTCAACAAGCAGGAGGGAGTGTTGTAGTGGAGTCAAAACTGTTAACCTCATGCAACTCTTTCCACAGTGATGCTGACAATGAAATGCATGTGTTGGTGTGAAGTAAAAAATACAGAGTATGTAATATTGCAGTTTTTATTGCAGGTTGAATGCTTTTATCTGTATGAGTACCTCAAAGTTTGGAGCTAAGACGAATGTATGGACGGACTATCCAGAGACTACTCTACCCGGGGATCCATCCCATAATCAGCCACCAAACCCAGACACTATTATATATGCCAGAAAAATTTTGCTGAAGGGACCCTGTTATAGCTGTCTTGTATGAGGCTATGCCAGTGCCTGGCAAATACAGAAGTGGATGTTCACAGTCATCTATAAGATGGAACACAGAGCCCCCAATGAAGAAGCTGGAGAAAGCACCCAAGAAGCTGAAGGGGTTTGCAACCCTATAGGTGGAACAACAATATGAACTAACGAGTACCCCCAGAGCTCGTATCTCTAGCTGCATATGTAGCAGAAGATGGCCTAATCAGCCATCACTGGGAAGAGAGGCCCCTTGGTATTGCAAACTTTATATGCCCCAGTACAGGGAAATGCCAGGGCCAAGAAGCAGGAGTGGGTGAGTAGGGGAGGAGGGCGGAGGGAGGGTATAGGGGACTTTTGGGATAGCATTTGAAATGTATATAAAGAAAATATCTAATAAAAATAAATAAAATTTAAAATAAACAATATAAAGACAAAGAGTAGAAGTTTGGATGTAGTTCAGTGGTAGGGCATTTGCTAATCATATACAAGGTCCTGGCTTTGATTCATTGAACTATATTTAAAAAGTTAAACACCATAATAATAATTTAAAGTTTTAGTGTGAAAGTACAGATTAACATTAGATAGCAAATGAACAACTCCGCAACTGGGAGAAAGAAACTATTTAGTAAAGGGTGTTTTATGTGTTTGTCCTATCGTGTCTCATATTTTCATTTTGCACTGAGCTCTATGGACTCTAGAGCTCCCCTTGTTCTGAAGATGGATTTAGTGACTAAAATGGAACAGGGAATAGACAGGCTCTTTATTGTCATGAAATATACTTTTAATTAAGGAGTACAATACCACTAATAAATCACAGGAAAAATCTCACTGTCCCATCATTGTTTGGAGACAATGGTTAGGAGGCATGAACAGGAGTACTGGGGAGAGGAGACTCAATTGTTCTCTGTGGCGGAGAAATTCTCTCCAAGGAGATGATCTTCAAGCTGAGTTCTATAGAGCAGTCTCTGTGGGAGTGACCTCTAACTCTCATAACTTCTGACCTCAGCCAGAACAAGAGCTGTTTGTTTCCCTTGCTCAATTTCAAAGATGGTGGCCAGGTCTTCCATTGGATTCTACTCTTCCTTCACCCCTGCGTCACCTGACTCTGCACATCCTACTAACAGAAGTCCCAAATTATTTTTCTAGCTATATCAGGACAAGATGTGAATTACATAAACCTTTTTCATATTGTCCTAAAACCCTTAAAGAGCTCAGAAGTACAATCCCTTGAGGAAGAAAACTCCTTTTCCAGGAATTCCCAGGGGAAGCCACCTGGTCAAACCTCTTGCCTTTCAGTCATGGTTAACCAGGTCATATGAGAAGGAAGGGTGATTTGAATGAGCCCAGATGTTCATGTAAACTACAACCAGCCATAACACTTGAGCCATTTTTACTTTGCAGTCATTTCTTTTCACGTCATAGAAATGTTCCAAAGAGATCTAAGGAGACAGCATGTCTTAAAAGATGACAATTGCAAATGGCAGTGAATAGCAAGCACGATAATAACCTGTCATGTTTAACTGAATGCTACAGCAAAAGCAGTTGCATAGCAGCAAGCAGATGTCAGCTAACAGGTAGTTTGTGGCTAGCTCAATGGATACAGGTCACCATACAATCTGGAAAAGTGTTTTAAAAATTACTAGCCATGGTAGAACATGGATGGCAAATATACATTCAGGATGGATTTGGATACATGAACGATTTACTGTTTGAGAGTTTTTAAAGGTACAATTGATGTCTCAATCAAAAGATTTGATATTTTTGGCAAGCAAAGCAGGATATGATTGCGTAGAGGATTTTAAAACTAGAATTCACTCTTTTTATTTTTTTCAAAAAGAATACTGCACTTGGCAGGTTTCTGAATTTCCGTGCACAGAAGTTAGTAAACTGTGAAACAGTGGGGGATTTTTGTAAAAAAGTTAATTACTGCATCACTTTCTGCCAAGGTCATTTGAAAACAAATCCTTGTCTTATGTGTGCTGGTAATGGAAAGCGATTGGGGTTGACAATGGGAAACTCTACAAGAACAGAATAAATGCAGACATCTGGGCAGAGTGTTCTCACTAAATATTTGTCAAGCGAATGAAAGGATAACAAGAGCCTGTGGGTTGGGTTGTAGGATAGCTTTCTGGACTATGTAGTTATGGGGACATGAATGCCTTTTAAAGGCATGAGTCTAGATTTCAATGCATGCCCATGTGGGATTATCTGACATGCATGAGCTAGTGAGCACTAACTTATGCCAGTAGTAGACTGGTGTAAACATGGAAAATATGAATTCACTTGCCAGTGGGACACCTGCTATGAAAAGGAAGCATAGGCCTTTGACAGCTTATGACAATCAGTAGCACAGGCTGGCATGCATACTGTCATTGCCTCATGCTGCAATGGTTGGGACTGTGGCCTTTGCTAGATGCGACAGGATGAAGCAAACCCTTCCAGCTGTGACTATTCTTGAGACCAGTTCACAGAGTCATTGCCAGCTATTTGGATATTTGAAAGCAGTTGAAGGAGCATACGCAGATGCCATTCATATTTATGCCATCAGAAGGGGATATTTGATGAGATATACTGAGCTGTCTCCTCAGATTTAGGGCTTTCTTGAATGGAAGGACTGAGAAACACTTTCCAGTGTGCTTGAAGGTCACAGGATGATGCTGTGTTGTGATTGTGACAGATTGAATTATGAGATCTAACAGTAATGAAAAGAGTAGCAGGAACCGAGTGTCACTCTGCCTGTTGGATGTACAGTTTCTCAATGTCATTTGTTAAAGGGCTGTTTTTCTTAAGTGCATCATGTTTTCTATTTCAAAACCTGGCCCTGGCTGTCCGTTGATCTGCGTATCTATTTTCTGCCAATACCATGCTGTTTATGTTACTGTGGCTCTGTAGTATAATTTGAAATCAGGCTTTGTGATATTTTTAGCATTGCTCTTGATCAGGGTTGCTTTAGTTATTTATTGGGCTGTTTAAGCTCCTATGTGAATTTTAAGACTTGCTTTTCTTATTTCTGTGAAGAATGTGGTTAGAATATTGATGATGTATCAGTTTGTTTTCTTTCATACTTGGGTTTTTTATTCCTTTAGGAAAAACTTCTCTCATACAATATATCCTGACATCAGCCCCTTTCCTCCTCTACTTCTATCACTCCTTCCCCCAACAGTCCCTATCCTCAGGTCCATAGCTCCTCTGTTTCCCTTCAGAATAGAGCAGATCTCCCATAGATAAAAATCAAACATTCCATAACAAGATACAATAAGACCAGGCTCAAACCCCCATTTCAAGGCTGGTGAGGCAACCCAGTAGGAGGAAAAATGTTCCGAGGGAAGGCAAAAGAGTCAGAGACACCTCCCCATTCACATTGTTATGAATCCCACAAAAACTGCAGGCTAAATAGCCACAACCTATACATAGATGGCCAAACACAGACCCATGCAGGCTCCATGATTGTGCTTCAGTCTCTGTGAGCACCTGTGAGCCCTTCTTGGTTGACTCTGTGGGCCACATTCTCATGGTGTCCTCAACACCTCTAGCTCCAAGTCCTTAGAAGTTATTTAATTTAATTGACTTTTTTTGCCAGTCATATTTAGTTTTACCCCAAGTCTCTGGGCCATCAAGCTCTGATTCCAACCCATCCATAGTTGGGCATGAGTTCCCATTTCTGGTGTGGGTCTCAAGTTAGACCAGTCATTGATTGCACACACCCATAAGCAGTGTGCCAGCATTGCTTCAGCACATCTTGAATGAAGGACAAGTTGTGATCTAAGGTTTTGTGGCTGGGTTGTGTCCCAGTCCCACCACTGGAAGCCTTTTCTAGTTAAAAAAGGCACTTTAGGCTCCATATCCTCCATCAGTAGGTGTTCTTGCCAGGGTCACCCTCATAGTTTCCAGGAAATTTCTACTGTACTAGGCTTGCACATAATTCCCCCCAAACCACCCAATTCCAACACACACACACACACACACACACACACACACACACACACATTCTCTCCCTCTCCCCCCCCCTCCTTTCCTTTCTTTCTCCTTCCCTTCTCCACCTGATCCTTTTGGTTTCCATACTCACCTGCCCTCAGTACACATACACACATACACACACACACACACACACACACATCTATTCTATTTTTCTTTCCCAAGGAGATTCATACAACCCCCTTGAGTCCTCCTTGTTACCCTGAGACCTCTCTCGGTCTATGGATTGTAATGTGGCTATTCTTTACTTTACAGAAAACGTCTATTTATAACTGAGTAGGTACTATGTTCATCTTTCTGGGTCTGGGTTACACCACTCAGGATGATTTTTTTCTAGTTTTGTCTATTTGAAAATTTCATGATATCATTTCTTTATAACAGCTGTGTAATACTACATTGTGTAAATGTGCCATATTCTCTTTATCCAGTCTTTAGTTTAAGGACATGTAGGTTGTTTCCAGTTTCTGGCTATTAATAAGCACCTATGAACATAGTTAAGCAAGTGTATTTGTTGTAGAATGGAGTTACTCTACCCAAGAGTAGTATAGTTGGATTTTGGAGTAGATTGATTCCCAATTTTTAAAGAAAACTGTCATTGATTTCCATAGTCGTTGTAGAAGTTTGCACTCCCACCAGCAATGGAGGCATGTTCCCCTTCCTCCACATCCTTGCCTGCTTTTGTTGGCACTTGTATTATTGATTTTAGTCATTCTGATAGTTATGGTGAACTCTCAAAGTAGCTTTCATTTGAATTGTTTCTCAGTCATTTGAGACTTCTCTACTAAGAATTCTGTTCAGATCTGTACCTCATTTTTATTTGAATTATTTGGTAAGTTGATATCTAGTTTCTTCAATTCTTTATCACATGTGGAATTGTTAAAATCTTTTCCAATTCTCTAGGCTGCCATTTTGTCATTTTGACAGTGTCCTTTGCCTTACAGAAGCTTCTGTTTCATGATGTCCCATTTGTTAATTGTGGCTCTTAGTGCCTGCACTATCAGTATTCTTCTCAGGAAGTTGTCTCCTGTCCCAAAGCATTCAAGTCTATTCCTCACTTTCCTTTGTGTTTGACTGAAAATTTCTGTAGACATCTGTTAGGTCCATTTGAATCATAATGTCTATTAGTTCTATTATTTCTCAGTTTAGCTATTGTCTGGATTACTTATACATTAGTGAAAGGACAGCATTTATGTCTCCCATTGTTTATGCATGGGGTTCAAGGTGTGATTTAAGCTGTAGTGGTGTTGATTTTACAAACACATGTGCCCTTGTATTTGGGGAATAGATATTAAGAATTGAAATGTCATCTTGGTATCACTTCTCAGCCTTTTGGCTAAGATCAAGTGTAGAAATGTCATCTTGGCAGATTTTCCTTTGATGAATATGAATATTTACCTTTCAATTGATTTTGGATTTAAGTCTATTTTATTTGATATTAAAAAGTCTACCTCAGCTTGTTCCTTAGGTTCATTTGCTTGGAAAATCTTCTTCCAATTCTTTACTTTGTAGTAGTATTGTCTATGTTGAATGTTGAGGTTTGTCTGTTTTACGCAGCACAAGGATAAATCCTGGTTTTGAATTCATTCTGTTTGGTTCTGTTGTTTTATTGGAGAGTTGAGACCATTGATGTAGCATCTTCTGTACAGTTAGGTTTATAAACAGATGCCATTTCTCTCTGACTTTACCATGAAGTATCTTGTTTTTTCCATCTATGATGATTGAAAGTTTTGTTGGGTATAGTAGTCTGGGCTGTCATCTGTGATCGCTTAGAGGCTACAACATATCTGTTCATGTCCTTTCTCCTTTTATAGTCTCTATTGAAAATTACTCTCAGGTGAAAGGTTGTAATTCTACTTTTATAGGTTACCTCTGAGTTTCTCTCACAACTTTTTAAAAAAAAATATTTTTCCCTTTCCTCTATGTTTAGTGTTTTGATTATCATGCTACAAGGTAATTTTCTTTTCTGGCCCAATCTATTTGCTTTTCAGTATGCTTCTTAAAGCTTTGTGGATGTTTCCTTATTTAGGTTAGAAAATTTTTCCTTTATAATTTTGTTGAAAATATTTTCTGGGCCTTTGAGCTGGAATTCTTCTCCTTATATTCCTATTATACTTAGGTTTAATCTTTTCATAGTGTCCCAGATTTCCTGGATGTTTTGTGCCAGGGACTTTTTTAGATGCAACAATTTCTTTGACTGATGTATCTTACCTAGCTTTTCCATTTCCAGAAGTCCCTCATTTGTGTTTTCTTTCTTTTTTTTAAAAAAAATTAGGTATTTTCCTCATTTACATTTCCAATGCTATCCCAAAAGTCCCCCATACCCTCCCCCCCCACTCCCCTACCCACCCACTCCCACTTTTTGGCCTTGGCGTTCCCCTGTACTGGGGCATATAAAATTTGCAAGTCCAATGGGCCTCTCTTTCCAGTGATGGCCGACTAGGTCATCTTTTGATACACATACAGCTAGAGTCAAGAGCTCCGGGGTACCGGTTAGTTCATAATGTTGTTCCACCCATAGGGTAGCAGATCCCTTCAGCTCCTTGGGTATTTTCTCTAGCTCCTCCATTGGGGGCCCTGTGA
The DNA here is from genome assembly GCF_000001635.26 of Mus musculus. Taxonomy (NCBI): domain Eukaryota; kingdom Metazoa; phylum Chordata; class Mammalia; order Rodentia; family Muridae; genus Mus; species Mus musculus. Next base: position 10,225,684 of record NC_000070.6, on the reverse strand, counting down.
ACCATCTGATAGCTGACTGTGAGCATCCACTTATGTGTTTGCTAGGCCCCAGCATAGTCTCACAAGAGAAAGCTATATCAGGGTCCTTTCAGCAAAACCTTGCTAGTGTATGCAATGGGGTCAGCATTTGGAGGCTGATTATGGGATGGATCCCTGGATATGTCAGTCTCTAGATGGTCCATCCTTTTGTCTCAGCTCCAAACTTTGTAACTTCTTCATGGGTGTTTTGTTCCCAATTCTAAGAAGGGGCAAAGTGTCCACACTTCAGTCTTCATTCTTCTTGAGTTTCATGTGTTTTGCAAGTTGTAACTTATATCTTGGGTATTCTAAGTTTCTGGGCTAATATCCACTTATCAGTGAGTACATATTATTTGAGTTCTTTTGTGATTGGGTTACCTTACTCAGGATAATGCCCTCCAGGGTTTTCTTTCTTTTTTCCTTCCTCTCCTCTCCTCTCCTCTCCTCTCCTCTCCTCTCCTCTCCTCTCCTCTCCTCTCCTCTCCTCTCCTCTCCTCTCCTCTCCTCTCCTCTCCTCTCCTCCCTCCCTCCCTCTTTCCTTCCTTCCTTCCTTTCCTTCTTTCATTCTTTTTTTTTTTTTTTGAGACAGGGTTTCTCTGAATAGCCCTGGCTCTCCTGGAACTCACTTTGTAGACCAGGCTGGCCTCAAACTCAGAAATCCCACCTGCCTCTGCCTCCCGAGTGCTGGGATTAAAGGCGTGTACCACCACCGCCTGGCTCATTTGTGTTTTCTTTATTGCTTCTATTTCCATTTCACATCTTGAACAGTTGTATTTAATTCTCTTAACTATTAGTGGGGTTTTTTCCTTGGATTTCCTCAAGGGTTTTATTAATTTCCTCCAATTTTTGCATTTGTTTTTCTTAATTTATTTAATGGATTTATTCACTTCTTCTCTATCATCTTCATGAGGTTGGTTTTAAGATCTTCTTCTTTTGATTCAGCTGTGTTATAATATTTAGACTTTGCTGTATTAGGATAGCTGGGCTCTGGTGTTGACATATTGTCCTTGCAATTGTTGATGATGTTCTTATGCTAGAGTCTAGTCATCTAGATTTGGGGTGATTATAGGTCTAAGTGCCAGTTTGGGGGTTTGTCTTTGTTGGTTGGGTGTATTATTCTTTGATTTATGTTTCCTCTCTGGTTCTGTGTGGCATCTGGTTAAGCAGAAGGCCTTCCTCCAACAACCCCCTAAGGGTGAGGCTGGACTTCTGGTAGCCAGTGTGGTCTCGTCAAAAATTGCAGGCTGGGACACAGTGATGAGGATGGGAGGGGATTGGAGATAGGGTGCACGGGCACAGATAGATTAGAGAAGGTCTGAAAGTGGGCAGCTATCTGGAATTCTGATGGCCTGTGTGGCCTCTGGTCCAACATGGAGTTTCTGCCTGAGTTGGGTGCTGGTATATGGCAATGAAGAAGGAAGTGGGGATTGAAGATAGTGTCATAGGTATGGCACTGAGAGAGTAGAGAATATCTACAGGCAGAAAGCCTTCTTGGTCTTCTGACAGGGTAGCCTGTGGTTGGGCAATATCTGGTCTTCAGGGAGGTGTGGCCTGTGATTGACCATTGGTGTCTGTCAGAGTTGGAGGCTGGGATGTAACAAAACAAGAAGAGGGGACAACTGATGATTGTGTCTGTTCGAGGCTAGAGAATCTGTGGGTGGGCAGTCTACCTGGTCTTCTGGCAGGTTGGGCAGGGGTGTCTTACAAAAGGAAACAAGAGAGTGAGGAAGGTCTGGAGATGGCTGGTTACTTGGTATTCTAGAAAGTTTAGTCTGTGCTTGACCAGGATGTGTCTATCCAAGTTGGGACCAGATTGTCTTCTACTGCTGTTATAAACACCATGACATAAAGATACTTGGGAAAAAAGGGATTATTTCATCATGCACCTTATAGTCTATCATAAAGGGAAGTCAGAACAGGAGCTCAAAGCAGAAATACATTGGCAGGAAACTGAAGCAGCGTCCATGGAGGAATACCATTTATTGTAATTCCCTCCATGGCTTGCTAAACCTGCTTTCTTATACAGCTCAGGAACTACTTATCCAAAGGTGGTATCACCCACAGTGAGCAGTAACCTACTAGATAATTCATTAATTAAGAAAGTGCTCCATAGACTTGCCTGTAGGCCCAACTAACTGAAGCAATTTTTCAAATGTCATTCCCTCTTCCCATATACGGTGAGCTTTTGTCAAGCTGAAAGACACCAAGCAGCACAGCCAGATGGTGATCACACTTGATCTATAGATTGCCATTTGTAATTTATTCATCTTCAGACTATTCTGACAGTCTATGATGTGTGAAGTCTAATGTCTTCCTCAGTTTCTCTAGTGTTTTAAACTTTTCCTTTGCAGGAACCTTTCATGTATTTGGCTAGACTGACTAGCTGACTGATTGACTGCTATTGTTAATGGAACTATTTTACTGATTTCTTCATCAGTGTCTTCATTATTCCTCTTAGTCTTTAGGGTCTTTACTAATAGGATAATTTCATCTGCAGGAACATGGCTTCTATATTTCCTGCTTCCTTTTTTCTTCACTTAAATTATTCTGTGGTCTTAATGATGTAGCCAAGACTTCAAGGAATACATTGACTGAGAGTTGAGGAAGTGAATTCTGAACTTGAATGTGGGAATTTAAATTCAGGCTTGCTGATAGTTCCAGCATTATTCTTCTGACGGGGTCCTTCAGTCATTGACTATTTTTGTGCTTCTGTCTGAATTTTAAGACCAATTTTCATATTTAAAGTTATTTTTCTATAATGGAGCTTTATTCTTCTATAAGGAATGAAGTTATGTTATTTACTGGAAAATGGATGCAACTTGAGGCCTAATATTATATGAAAGAAGGGGACTTGGGAAGACAAATAACACATTTTTTGTCAAGATTTTATATACTCACACATATGCACACATATAACATGAAAGAAAAATACAGATAAAAATGGTAGGAGAACATGACAGAGGAGAAAGAAAAGGAGTTAATGTGATTAAATAAACAGAATACTTTAAGTTGTCTCTACAAATCCCAGCTATATGTACAACAAATATACACAATGCCCTTATAAAACATTTAAGGGATGGAGTTGAAAAGGTGGTTAAGAGCACATACTTCTCTTGTATATGTCCTGAGTTCACCTACCAGCACCCTTACTCGGTTGTTTACAATTTTCTGTAATGAGAGCTTCAAGAGGGACCAATGCCTCTGGTTTCCATGGATACCTATTCATGTGCATGTACACATTCATACACCGACATGCATATAGCTGCTAACAACAACAACAACAAACTAAAATATTAAAAGAACACAGAGTATACTTAAGACCTGCAGAAGTCCCCATAAGACTTATAATCCTGGGAATTACCATTAAAAACAAACAAATGTGGAGTTTCTAGATCTAAGACATCACATTTGCCTTGAAATTCACTCTTTCTCTCCTAAGGCCAGTTTGTTTTCATTCTGGGCAGGGAGTGGGACCCACCTGGCTTTGCTCTCTGACATCTCTACTCAGCTGGCAAGAGATGCCTGTCAATTTCTGTTTCATCGGGGAACTTCACCTCGTCTTCTGAGTCCCATGACCTTTGTGACTCACATATTTATGGTTTCTTCTCTCCCATGCTCTCTGGGTCCAGGATACTGGAAAGTGACATAAATGGTCAGTCATCAGCTAGTTCTGTTCAGACTTCCAAGAATAATGGTTGCAAAGGTTTTAACGTAACTATGAGTTTAAAAGATCTAGAATGCTGCCCATCAGGTTTGGTCTAGAATGAAGACTATAAATTGTTGGGCAAATTATCCTACAGGCATGTTTTCCTTGGCCATGCTGAGGTTGGTCTGCAGAGTATTTAAAACTATTTAATTAGTTCCCAACACTTAAAAATCAGGAGATTTTATGTAAAAATCCAGACTTCTGGCATGGCATCGCTTAGTTTGGTAGCAGAGAGTCTGCATTCTTGCTTGGCAGAAATGAGCTGTAGTTACAGAGCAGTCACCTCTTACAGTAGGGCAAACTCAAGCCAGATCATCATGGTCCCTACTACTTCTAGCATATGAGCTTCACTTAATATGCTTAACTCTTCAAGCGTGTCAAGTGTGAAATGCTTACCTTAGAATTAAAGCGTATATGTCTAACACTGCACCAAGAGCTGCAGGATGCCAGGAAAGGAAAATAGAAAGCATTTGTAAGCCACCAGAATTGTCATCTATTTAAAATTCAGGTGACAGCAGATGCTGGCGAGGATGTGGAGAAAGAGGAACACTCCTCCATTGTTGGTGGGAGTGCAGGCTTGTACAACCACTCTGGAAATCAGTCTGGCGGTTCCTCAGAAAACTGGACATAGTACTACCGGAGGATCCAGCAATACCTCTCCTGGGCATATATCCAGAAGATGCCCCAACAGGTAAGAAGGACACATGCTCCACTATGTTCATAGCAGCCTTATTTATAATAGCCAGAAGCTGGAAAGAACCTAGATGCCCCTCAACAGAGGAATGGATACAGAAAATGTGGTACATCTACACAATGGAGTACTACTCAGCTATTAAAAAGAATGAATTTATGAAATTCCTAGCCAAATGGATGGACCTGGAGGGCATCATCCTGAGTGAGGTAACACATTCACAAAGAAACTCACACAATATGTATTCACTGATAAGTGGATATTAGCCCCAAACCTAGGATACCCAAGATATAAGATATAATTTGCTAAACACATGAAACTCAAGGAGAATGAAGACTGAAGTGTGGACACTATGCCCCTCCTTAGATTTGGGAACAAAACACCCATGGAAGGAGTTACAGAGACGGAGTTTGGAGCTGAGATGAAAGGATGGACCATGTAGAGACTGCCATAGCCAGGGATCCACCCCATAATCAGCATCCAAACGCTGACACCATTGCATACACTAGCAAGATTTTATTGAAAGGACGCAGATGTAGCTGTCTCTTGTGAGACTATGCCGGGGCCCAGCAAACACAGAAGTGGATGCTCACAGTCAGCTAATGGATGGATCATAGGGCTCCCAATGGAGGAGCTAGAGAAAGTAGCCAAGGAGCTAAAGGGATCTGCAACCCTATAGGTGGAACAACATTATGAGCTAACCAGTACCCCGGAGCTCTTGACTCTAGCTGCATATATATCAAAAGATGGCCTAGTCGGCCATCACTGGAAAGAGAGGCCCATTGGACTTGCAAACTTTATATGCCCCAGTACAGGGGAATACCAGGGCCAAAAAGGGGGAGTGGGTGGGCAGGGGAGTGGGGGTGGGTGGATATGGGGGACTTTTGGTATAGCATTGGAAATGTAAATGAGTTAAATACCTAATAAAAAATGGAAAAAAAAATTTAAAAATTTAAAAAAAAAAAAAAAAAAAAAAGAAAAGAAAAGAAGCACCCCTTCAAGTCACTATTTGAGTAGGATCTAGAACATAGAACCAGTTCATATGGCCCAATATAGAACATATTTAAGTGTATTTCCTCTATCAACCTAGTCAAGACTGTTTCAGAACTGACATAACTTGAATCTTTCCTACTCAGAAGTCCCCCAGGCTGGGTTCCTCTCTATTACCTTTCATGGTGTTACCCCTAATAAATTTCTTGCAGATATGATCCAACCTTAGCATTTGCTCCTCAGAGAATTCAGATGGCTCCAACTGTCTACTACACAGCTATATCCCAGGTGCAGTGGTTGCAGTAATAGGGACATAAAATAAACAAAAACAGAGAGTCTCCTTGACTTTACAGCCTTGTAGTAAAGGATAGCTAGGTTCTCCAGACACAAGAGAAAGGATAAGAGATAAGTAAATAATTTCTGACTTGTTAGAGATTGGGTTGTCTGGGAAGATCTTTCTTAGGTAGATGCTCATTTTGACACATGGGTGATACGAAGGACTGTGTCACAAGAAGATATTATCAATATCACTGTAGATGTAGAAGAACAAATAAAGAGCAAAGACAGAAACAATGATGATAACACCTGAGGGAGGAAAAGACCTACTGTAGCTTGAGAGTAATGGAAAAGAAGTAACAACAAGAAGTAACAACAAGGATGTAAAAGAGCTGAAGTCAGGAGCCATTTGGAGCAGACCAGAGAGACCACACTTTATCTTCAAAGACAGATGATGAACTTGGTTAAGTTAGGATAGAACTCTGAAAGCTTGGATCTGCTGTTACATGCTCCTCCAAAAAGACAGAGGTTTCCATTATATCCAATTCAAAACTTTTGGACCCACTTACATAAAACAAGATCCAGGGGTCACCCTGAGAAGCTGAGTATTGCAGAAATATCATATCTATACAAAATGCTGGATATGCTGGGCTCCAGACAGCAAGCTTACAGCTTACATGTCATATTTGTGTATGTGCAATCATGAGCATCTAAAGTGGCCAACAAACTGGAGTGAATCAAAGTGCATTTTCTAAAAGGAAGAAGCAGTGTTGCATGTTTGGAAGGAAGTGCAAAATAGGCTGTTGCTTCTGCTAAAACAAATTGTGCGGTTTTCTATCCTAAGAAAGTAAAGTGTCTCTGAAGGCCATAGCAAAGATGTCACCACTGGACATTTGCAAAGCTGTGGGAGCCCTTGTACAGAAGCAAAAGTACAATAAAAAATTGGAAAGGGGCTCTTCAGTGTGGTCTAGGGCAAAAATGTGTAACTTCTTTGGAGTGGAAGATCCTGGGTTGTGCTTCTTAATCAGAGGAGCTGGCAGGCAATTCGTCTTTTCTACTCTTGGTACTACTATTTGTAGTATGGGTTGAATCGTACAAGACTTTGCCTTTTTAGCCCACCCCCCTCCACCCCATCCAGAGCAAAACAGAAAGCACAGATCTAACACGGCCCAGCATACTTTTCCCATGAGAGCTGCTAGGTGGTTATATGTACAAGAAAAGCAGCCTGAAGCAGAATTGCTTTACCTGTGGCCTGGAAAGGGTTCTGGGGAAATGCACTTAGCAGTGGGGAAACTGATGATAGGCTTGTCTGGTTTCAGGGCATTGTCTAAGAAGCTCAGGCTCTCTAAGGAGGCTTCAAAATACCCATCAATCAGCTCTTACTAACCCCGATTCCACATGGGAGAAAGAGCTACATGACCCATGACCATCAAAGGATACATCCTATTATTTCATGAGAGAGTGCCAATGAATTGAAATACAAGTTGCCTATTGAATTTTCTATTGCACTGTGTTAAATTGAGTCCTTGATAATGTACAAAAATACCTGTATTACAAGTAAGCAGCTGACTAAATTTACAAAAGTAAATATAATTACATATTCATACCAGGTAAAGAGACAGACCATGACCAGCACTCCAGATTTACTCTCTCTACCCAGGGTATAACTGCTATTTATGATTCAAGCATATAGAGATTAACTTTTCATATTTTGTACCTTATGTAAATTGAATTATACCAAATGCACTCTTAATCACAAGGAAGAAGTTTGAGACACTTTTCTGTAACTTATAATATACAAACTTTTATGGATATTCATTATAAATCAGTAAGTTCCTTAACTTGATCAATATCAATATTCAACACAAATGTAGAATTTTATTTTTATCCACTTGAGGTAATCTTGTTGTTCTTCTTTTCCTATTAATATAATAAAATATGTTTTCTCTAATGTTAAATCAACTTTCCATTCATAGAATAAAGCCTATTGATTCTATTATATTGTCCTTTTGATAACGGTATTGATTTTTAATTTTCTGACATTTTATTTGAAGTATTTAGATATACATGTTATTGCTCTTGGTTGACTCACAGGACATGATGGTCAGAACCCATTGTTTAAGATTTCATACGCTTTGGTTACAGGACATGGAGAAATCAACGTGGTGTAGGCCTGGAAGATTTGTCCTTGGTGACTAGGTTTCATGATGCTACTAGGTGCTACAGAGAATGCTGAAGGAAAAAAAGTTGACAACACATTTTTCCAGATGTCAACACTGTGTGGTACAACACTGACATGTCTATTGAGATATGCTTATTGGAGCAGTAGTGGCATTAATATTATGGGGTAACCTACTCTTTTGTGATTAAATTAGGGGCCCACTCCATAGGAGGGAATCCATGTTGGATGCTATAAACCTGACTAGGAACCCATGGCTGCAGAGTTCATAAGCTATAAGGGAGAATCTACTACTAGTACTTAATTTGATGAATGGATATAGATTGCAACGATTAATACAGAATCTCTCAACTGGCCAAAATACACGGAATACATGACGGTGGAGTAATCGGCCATGAATGAACATTTATATCACCTTTCCTGCCAATGATCAGGCAACCTATCTTGAGGTTCTATGCTTTGTATTTTTTGCTAGAGAAGTGTCAGTTTGGGTCACTAGCCATTTGTTATGAATCACTTGCATGCTATTATTGTTAAGTTTATGGAGTTCCTGGTGTCATCTGGTCATTTAAACTTTGCATAATGGTTGGTAAGTACTTTTCCTGCTACTCAGCTATCTTCATTACGTTAATGCTTCCTTTGCAGTACAGAACCATTTAGTTTAACAGAATTCTATTTGCCAACTTTTGCCCCTGTTTCTTAAATTTTTAAATATCCCAAACATCATTAACTTACCAGTGCTTTAAAATGTCATCCCTGGATTTTTTTTTTCTAGTAGTTTCAGAGTTTTCCATCTTAGATTTCAGTCTATTTTTTGTATTTCATGTGAATCTGAAAAAGATATTTTATGCAAACATGAAAAGACTGCCACTTTTTACTCAATAGTCTTAATCTCTCCAATAAGCCAAATTTGTCAATTATGTTGTTCAGATTATTTTGGTCACTTTGAGGTTTTGTGTTTTCATTCTATCAGTTAGTCACTTAATGTTTTAAAATGTTCTATGATTTTGAGCTTATTTTTCATACTAGTTTTTTTGTAATTTTCTTAAAATATTAAGGTTATTGGATACAAAGAGAAATCAAGTATTATGTTTTGCTCTATGGTATATTCAAAATAGATTGGTCCCTTCATTATTAGAATGATTAAGATAAATTTTACTCAAAAACAGGCAATAGTATCTTCAACCAATGATGGCTAGCTCTTCTTTTCTCTTAAATGAATAGGATGACGGAGTGGTCATGTAAGACCAGTTGAGTGTTAAGTTGATTGGTGTTGGGCTTAAGTTTCAGTTTCATGCTACTGCTGCTTCCCCCATGACCCCCAATCTCTTGATAGAAGTAGGCCCATCACCTCATCCCTCAGACTGTGGAAATCACAGATTTGTCTTTCAGAGGCCTCAGCTCTGATCTCCAGCTTTCTGCCTGAGCATCTTTAAAACATAACAAGTGTACTGAGAGGGACACACAGTTTGTCCCTGGAAAGTGTTTGTTCCTAAGCACTGTGGAATAGAGAGGGTGTTCTTCCCAGTCTCCATCCCTGGTGTTGTGTCAGTTAGAATATTCTGTATTTCCCCATGATTTAACAAAGTAAACCTGGATATCATCATGATGGTATTTTTTAATTGTAGTTAATATTTGTAATTAGATGACTTTAAATAGGATAGCATAGGTAAATCTCATTCAATCACTGGAGAACCACTTAAAAGTCAAAATTTAGGTTCTTCAAAAAGGAAAATTTCTACCTTGACCCTTGCCTGACTCTGACCTGCCTTCATATCTATCTCTCCTGTATCTATCTCTCCTGTTCTGTGTGATAAGAGCACCAAGTCTCTGCTAATTTCTCCCGCACTCCTCCAAGAAGAGATCCATTCCCTAGGCAGCTGTGGGCACATCCCTTAGTCAACAAATCTTCCCAGACTACGTGGTAAATAGTCTCTGCTTTTGAATTTTACTTCATACCATCTGAACTGTTTTCTGAGGCTTTAAACTATATAATTAAAATGCCCATAAGCTACTACAAACTTTCTAGAAGTACAAGCAAAAATATGATCACCATCGAAAATATTAAAAGGCTGTTTTAAGAATAGAGGAGGTCTTTCCCAGAAAGAGAAGAATTGTTTTATAGTGACACACACACGGCTGCCATCCAGACTTATTTTGATGTGCACAGGCAAAAAGTAATCCTTGCATTCACTTTTAAGTTTACATGCTGTAATATCAACTTAAGTATAACATGCAAGTCTGTGCTGAGCCATCATGGGAGTTCAACCATTCTTTCTGAAGCAGATACATGAATGGATGTCGGAGGAAAAGATGTCCCAAGAAAATCCTACAGACTTGGTACCAAACCTAAATTTTGGCTATCATTCTTAGTTCATAGGGAATATAACAACCAATGGAAGTTGGTTATGATCAGCGATTTGGAAAAATATAATGTAATTAGGATTTTGTGAATAGATTGAAACAAGTTTCGTATTGGTTGAAAATGGAAGACTAATGGGAGATGGGCCCAGAAGAGAGGGTTGAAATGGCAAGAGAGGTTTAGATCCTATATCTGCCATAAAACCTTTTCTGTAACAAAAGAGAAGGGTTTAGGAATATTTCACAGTTAAGCTATAACATTCTATTCTCATTCTTATATTTTATTAATCTCTTACAGTCTTCCCAAGTAAGAACTACTCTTACTTACAGGGGCTTACAAGAAAACTAATGTAGTCTCCGCTTTCAGGTATACTAGAGTAGGCATTTTTTTCCAACCGCTACAACCAGTTACTTCTGCAGAACACTAGGAAAATTTACATCATACAAACCAGCATTTTCTATAAATCCTATTTTTTCAGTTTCTGACAAGTTGCTAAATATGTATCATACATCTCTGCATGTCAGAAGAAGAGTTGGAATCAGACAGACACGCGGACTCAGCTTTGTTGGGTACCTGTGGACTCCGGTGTCATGGAGTTTCCTAGTAATCTCTGAATTATTCAGAGTCTACAAATCTCTGAAATGACTATGGGGGCTGGATCATTGCTTGGGGAAGAGTTCCTAGCCTAGCAACTGACCTAGTCAGGGATGTGTAGAGATTGTTCAAATGCAATTAATTTTCAAATATCTGGGACTGATAATCCTGTTTGTGAGCTCGCTCTGTATCTGTTGCCTTTTTATTCTGTGTCAATACTAATTTCAGAAAGTTGTTAAAACAGAAGAGAACATTGTAATTTAGCTTTGTATTATATTAATTCAGTAGGTTTGATTGATATTTGGTGAGATGATATGTTCAAAAGTTGCAGTTAAAAATGCATTTTAAGGAATTATCCAATGATAATTTCCTTTACCTAGTTCTGTGCCAATGATAAATCTGTCCAGTGGTAAATTTATTTTCCTAATAGTATATTTCTTTCTTCATCATGAATCACTCATAATGGCAAAAATTAGGAGACATTATCTTAATAATAACTGTGAGTTTTGTATCTCCCACAGTCTAATTGTATTTTATTTTGTTCAGATATTAACAAAGACATGTGTTTCTCAGGTGCTTTATATTACATTTGGAAAAAAACCCTAAAGCCCAGGCAGTCAATGACCTTCCACAATGTCAGGGAAAAGCTAGCAGTGTCTATTGTAATACCGGGTGTCCCAATTTTAAGTCCAAAGATTTTTACCACTGCACCACAGCTGTCTTGGTATTCCGGCTTATTATTATTATTATTAATTGTACTATTGGTCATGGTAAGAATATTAATGAATACAATTACCAATGATTTAGTAAAGGAACAATTTTAAAAGCTTAAGTTTATTAGAAATGACCAATTTAGTTTTATAAGGGATAAGTCATGCTGAAATAAGTGAGTGGATTTTCCTGGGATATAGTTTCCATAGTGACCATGGAAAGATTGACATTATATATTCAGAATTACAAAAAGGTTTGGTAACATCTCAGAGATCATTAGCTCAGATCTTGGACTGTGGGTATAGTACCTTATTAGATATAAAACACTGTCAGAATAGCAAGTAAATGGGCAATTTGTAGCTGGACAGAAGGCAGAAGCAAAACACTCTGGGGTCATGGTAGGTTTCCTTCACATTCGTGATTCACAAGAAGATTTAGAGCTGTAAGTGTGATGTTCACGGTAGGTTGATAATACATAAATTTGGATAAAATACTCTAATTAAATTGAAAAGAATGTGCTCATTTTAACCACCCTCAGCAATCATTACAATTAATCTAATGTATTTCCCAGGAGATAACGGGCCAGTTGGCAAGACAAATGTCTAAATGCTGAGGTGGTTCAGGGAAAGCATGGCAACATCGAGTCTTTCAAATAGTGACCATGGAAGAAATGTAAAAATAATTAAAGAAAAATACATTCAACTCCAAGTCAAAGCATCTACACTGTGCTCCATTTTTAAATTGCTGTCAGTTAAACATCAGGCGCTGACCATCAAACTATAGGTCTCTGCCACTCTCCTCTGACCCTTCATTTCTCTGCTCCCATTCTCTTTACATTCAGATTTCTTTTTTTTAATATCTCAGTAGTTTGGCAGTAATGACAAAGATAATATAGATAGATGGTGGTGAGGATGCAGAGAAAGGATAATGCTCACGTGTACAATGTTGCTGGAAAGTATGGTCAAGCAATGCACTATATCAATCAAAAGGATCAAAAGAAAAATGGCACCACAAAACACATGCAAGGAAAACATTTGACAACACAACACTCATTTATGATTTTTTTAAACACATAAAACTACAATGCAGAGATCAACAGATCATGGGAAGCCCAGCCCCAACACATACATCTACATCATAGTTATAGGTAGCATCTCTGGTTCAGGGAACATCAGGGAAGACGGGACACAAAGATCGAAAGAGCCAGAATACCAGGAAGTCTCCTGTGAAACAATCTCTTCTAGAAACAGCTGCTTAAACAAGACCAGAAAAATGGCGATATCAACGGATACACTAGCATGGAAGGAGGAAATCTTTTAGGGGTCCTACCCTTAGCTAAAAACCACAGGCAACAAATGACTGCTGGGGAAAAACAAAACAAAACAAAACAAAACAAGGAGGATTAGCCTCTCTCAAGAATAAGCTCCATATTGGTTGTCCAATTCAGACAACAGACAGCCTTGTTAACATATACACCCAAACAACAAACATGGATTCAGCAGGTTGTAATATCACACACACACACACACACACACACACACACACACACACACACACACACACTGAGCAGGAAGAGTTTGAGGAAGGTTAGCTGGGAGAAGCAGATGGAAGGAATGGGAGAGGAAAGTAATGTAATTCCTGTTCAATTTTAAAAAGTGAAAATTCAAAACTAAAAATCCTAGGAATAGAAGGAAAATTCTTCAGCTTGATAAAGAATGCTTATAAAACCCCTGAAGTTAATAAACTACTTAATGGGGTTCCAAGAAATTGCAGGGAAAAGGCAAAGGTTTTATATCACCACTGCTTTTCAACAGCATGTCATAGGTTCAAGTATCCCAAGGAAAGAAAGTAACATGCTCTTGAGCCCGGAGAGCTCATAGGCCCAAGGGGTGGGTTATTACTTAGTTAAGGTTGACAGAGACTCCAATTGCCTTTGAAGTATCTGTGTCTATACCTTTAGGCAAATATTACTCTAGACCTTAATAAAAAAGATTCTCTTTGCAGTAAATGATAGTGAGTGCACAGTCTCATGACTCTGGGACCTGGGAGCCATGGGACTGGGAGGAGCAGGCCTGGAGCAAGCATGGAGTCGAGGCATGCCAAACCCCAGGAAATCTCATCCTGAGACGGGCAGGATCAATCGCCTCCTCTTCTCCCCAGGGCCTGCATGTCCCAGTGCACATAGCCCTGTGTCCCTACCTTCACCTCCTCAGAGCAGGTCACATAGCTGGTGGCCAGGTTAACCTTTCTTTCCCCTTCTAAGGTCATATCCAGCAGCACCTGAGTTTTCTCCTCATGTAAATGAGGCATCCCCAGTGCCCTGGCCCTGCCAATGATGTACTCTCACCCTGATAGTCCATACTCACCCCCAAAGGTTTAAATATCCTTGCTTCTCCCTCTACACCCCAATAAATGGAACTAGTTTTCCAAAGCTGTTCTCAGATGTGTGTTCTTTGCCCACACACTCATCCCCATCAAGATCTTGTCTGCATCCACCAAACCAATGAAGCTTCCCTGCCTCCAGTCTATTCTGAAAAAGGGCTGACTATCCTAAGGGAGAAATAGGCCCAGGGCGGCACATGACAGCTCATGATGCTGAGAATAAGTAATGGCTGAGAGCTCAGCCCATCCAGAAAGTTGCAAAAGAAGGGATGCAAAGAATGTAAGAATCTGAAGAGAGGCTGCAAGCTGCCCTCCTCTAGGCATGTGCAGCGGCTATGACGCAAAACAACAGTGCTTCACAGGTTTCTTCCTATCCTCTGATTCTTACCCTCTTTCTGCTCCCGTTTCTGCAATGCATGATCCTTTTGAGTAATTCATAACTGCCTAAAGTGCTGAGAATAAGAGCCTGAGTGCTCAGCTGTAGATGTGTCATCTATATCAATCTGCCAGCCTATGACTCAGGGAACACCGGCCAAACCCTTTCACAGGTGTGAGGAGATAACCAAATGGTGGAGAGAATTTGGAGCAACTGGAACTCTCTCTACTGGGAGATGTGAGATGTTCTGACTACACTGGAAGACAGCTTGGCAGCATCTTACAGAACTAAATATTCTACTACGGAGCAGTGCAGCACTCACACTGTTTGATATTCACCCAATGTTGAGATGCTATGGCTACATGAAAATACAGCATCTCAGTGTTTACAGCAGTTTTCTTTGTGATTTCCAAAACTTGGAAGCAATCAAGATGTCTGTCAGTGAATGGAGAATAAACTGTGGTATTTCCACCCAGCAGAATATTAATAAGAATAAAAAAAATAACAAGCCCTGAAAAAGCATGGAGTGAACTGACCTTTGTACAGCTAAGTGAAACAGTCATTCTGGGAATGCTACATTCCATTCAGGGAAAGGCAAAGCTATGGAGGCAATTAAAAAAAATCATAGTTCCCTATTAGGGAAGGAGAAAGAAGTGATACACACTACTCAGAAGACTTTTAGGGCAGTGAAAATAGGCGAAGACATTGTATTAGTGGATACACATCTTGACACATTTGTCTAAACATCTAGAATGTATAGCATCAATTATGACACACTGTGCAGTAATCAATTACGACAACTCCATAGCTCTGGAGGGGATGCTGATTACCGAGATGTTAAACGTGTGTAGGTTCCGGAGGGGCATGGGTAAACTTCCTTATAGTTTGCTTTGAATCTAGTCACTTTGTAACATTAATACAAACAAATCAAAGAAAAAAAAAAGAAAAAAATCACCCTCTAGTTACTGTATTGGTTTGTAAAATGCATACCCAGGAAGCAAGGGCAGAGACAAAGAGACCAGTGTGGGTCTCTGCTTGCAGGATGCAATACCTCCACCATTTGCCGATGCAAAACAAGCAGACAGAAATCTATATGGAGAGTGATTTATCCTATCACAGGATATAAGAACAGACCTCAGCATCTTATACCATAGCTCTGTTCTTTCTTAAGTATAACACAGAGGGAAACTGGCTTCTTCATGTGACAAGCTTGTTAGAATCCCAGTTCAGTCACATCACCTCTGTGGTGGTCTCAATTTTCTTCACTGTGTACTAAGACTAACGGACCCACTCACAGGAGAGCTGGGAGATTAAATGAGAAACCACAGATCCAGCATTCAGGAAATGTTAATTTCCTTTCTAAGTGGTGCACCTTTCAGGGAGGTGGTACAAGAAGCACACTTACGTCTCATGCCTCCCAGAGCAGAGGGATCCCTGTTCTAAAATGGCCCTTATGTTTATCATTCCTCTGTGAGATGTGTAAGAGGGATGTGGCTGGAGGAATAGGCTGTTCACTTTAACTTAACTGGATTCAGACAAGAAGCTAGAACTGAGAGTGAAAATAAAACGGCCAAGAAAAGGCAGTCATGGAAAAGGCTTGCCCAACCCTATGCCAGATGACCCCTCTGCATCACACCCACAGCACATGAGGCAGCTTTTACATAGCTGCACACTGTTTGAAAGTGCATCTCCCACCCCCAGTCCCCCAATGACGTGCTGTGGGGATGTGATTTGGATGGAAGTTTGGATCTGCAAGTAAAACAAGGGCCAAAATGAAGGCTGGGCTAATGACTTTCACCTGACAGCCAGTGGAGGCGTTGACTTGGGTAAATGGTTTTCTAATTGACAGCTTTAGGCCCTGGCAACCACACTACAAGTGGAGTCCAAATCCTTTAGAGGGACTGTAACTGTAAAAGCTGTGCTAATGCGATAGATTAAATGTACCAAAGCTGAGGCAGCTGGTGGCAGACCCCTGAGCTGGGGATTGCCTTTTCCTGGTTTCATGACTGTTTATTTTCATTGCTTAAGTGTTGCAAAGCCCCACTGCCTTGCTTTTAAATGTCTGGCCCACTTCTACCCATACTGCCGGTCACTTGAATTGCTATCCAGGTTTTGATCTCTCATAAGGTCTCTGCTCATCACAGAGACAAAGATTTAGATAGTAAAGTGCACCTGCCCTGTATAACTATGCAATGTTAGTTTCTCCTTTTACCATGCATTTGATTTGACACACATGATTTTTCTGCAGTATTAATTTATGCTGTATAACAAATGATCAAAGAACATCTCAGAGCCAATCTTTGGAAAAGGGGAGGGTACCGAAGAGATGACTCAGTGGTTAACAGTTCTTGTTGCTCTTGCAGCAGGACCCAGGCTCAGTTCCCAGAACCCACAGCAGGTGTCTCATAATTGCCTATAATACAGTTTCAGGGGATCCAATGACAGACACTTTCTTCTAGCTTAAGCAGGCACCAGCACACATGTGGTGCACATAAACACATGCAGACACACATTCATACTTATAAAATAAAAAAAATCATTTAAAAATAATCTTAGGGCCACAGTGGATTGGCTTTTTTGGGCAATTCATCCCAGATTTGTCTGAGTGGCTGAACTTTTGGAACCTTGGGAGTGGGCTGCCCTAGGGTCTAAGCCAGGGCTGAGCCATAGGACTTTTTCCCACTGGGACCCAAGTAGACAAAACAATTGGATGTATGCAGTTTCTGCATATATCACTTACTCTGTCACTACATTGGCTACAACATGTAACATGGTCAAACAAGTCCAGGAGCAAGGAATTCTACCATGGCAAATGATACCAGTATGTAATTCTATCATACATAAAGTTATATAAAAACTGGAAGGGTGAATTCAGCAATCAATTAATCTTCTCTAAGCCATGGTCCAGGTCCTGGCCGTGTCTTGTATAGCAGTAGGGAGAATACACATGGAAATATAAGAGGTAGTTTTCCTTGTGAATTTATGTATTAGCAACCCTAACTTTACAAGACGTTCTCCTATTGGTTTAATGTAAAACCAAATTTGAAAACTTTCCCAAGTAAATATGTGCCTCCTCAAACTGTCAGATATCTCATAGAGCTGTCCCTATATCCTCAAACTGTCAGATATGTCTCATAGAGCTGTCCCTATATCCTCAAACTGTCAGATATGTCTCATAGAGCTGTCCCTATATCCTCAAACTGTCAGATATACTCTCATAGAGCTGTCCCTATATCCTCAAACTGTCAGATATACTCTCATAGAGCTGTCCCTATATCCTCAAACTGTCAGATATGTCTCATAGAGCTGTCCCTATATCCTCAAACTGTCAGATATGTCTCATAGAGCTGTCCCTATATCCTCAAACTGTCAGATATACTCTCATAGAGCTGTCCCTATATCCTCAAACTGTCAGATATACTCTCATAGAGCTGTCCCTATATCCTCAAACTGTCAGATATACTCTCATAGAGCTGTCCCTATATCCTCAAACTGTCAGATATACTCTCATAGAGCTGTCCCTATATCCTCAAACTGTCAGACATACTCTCATAGAGCTGTCCCTATATCCTCAAACTGTCAGACATACTCTCATAGAGCTGTCCCTATATCCTCAAACTGTCAGATATACTCTCATAGAGCTGTCCCTATATCCTCAAACTGTCAGATATACTCTCATAGAGCTGTCCCTATATCCTCAAACTGTCAGATATACTCTCATAGAGCTATCCCTATATCCTCCCCCTTGCACCCTCTTGATGATGCTGAGATGAACACAGATGCTCACTCCTTGAGGGCTCTAAGCTTATGCTGACACAGACACAGGTGCTCACTTCTATGAATGGCCTAAGATTTGAGGACATCATGAGGACAAGTGTGATAAAATCTTGGAACAACCTCCCAGAGGTCTCACAACCTAATTTGATTCTCACTCTAAGACAGGTGGACCAGTCACATGTCTCAATCACACACCCATCAACTCCTTACCATTTCCTGATATGGTGATGCATGTAGCAGGTGCTGTCAGGATTCCCTGATTTAGTTACCTTCAGTTGCTGTGAAACAACTGGCCAAACAAAATGGCTAGAAACAATTTATGGAAGTAAGTTTATTTTAGCATACATCTCCAGAGGGACTCAATATCTAATGTCTGGGATTCACTCACAATCTTCTGGGCTCCTCTGAGAGGCTTGGATCAATACTCTGGCTCTATCCAATACAGCACACAGAGATTATCTTCTAGGTACCAGCTGGATTCATTCCACAGGGGCTGCTGTTCCTGCTGGTAATCCTATGGTGCTGGCATCTCCCAAATACTGGGGTCTTCTGCTGTACCTGGGCTGTAGTCTAATCAATAGCCTTTCACAGGCACTCATCAAGAATACTTCAGTACCTTCAACTTCTCTGCATGGCTTCTTCAGTCATGGGCCTTCAACGGTTATTGAGACTGTACCTTTATCAATGGCCTCCCCTGGCCTTTTACCAGACCAAGCCTCAGCTGCTCTCCATGACTCCTTCATACCTTCAGAACCAGGAACATCTGGGTGATGTTTACACTGCTATGTTTGGCTGCCAGTGTGAGGTACAACCTTGGACACCTCTGGGACACAAGTTTTTGTGTGTGGACTTTAGGAAAGACTTTCCAGATTTTACCTTAATTGATGCTGGTCTCTTCTTCATCGCTGCTAATTTCTCAGCTCCAGCTAACCAGCACCAATTGTCCCAGTAAAAGAAAGGTTTTACTCTAGTGGTGCTGTTCTCCTGTTATTCACAACCGATTCTCCACCTTCACGTGTCCATATACCACAGAGTCTTCACATAAATGGCAAGGTAGTCTTGCTTCCCTCTGAAACTTCAAAAACCAGGCCTGTATCATTTGCACTACTTTCAACATTCTTATCTCCCAAGTTCCTACAGAACAGCTCACTGAGCTCTCAGACACTCAATGGATTTTCTAGCCCAAAATTCCAAAGGTTTTTTTTTTTTTTTTTTTTTTTCAAAATCCTTCCTAAAACAACATGGTCAGGCCTGTGGTCAGTGGTCAGGCCACTATCCTGTTACTAACTTATCCAAAGTGGAGTTTCTATTGCTGTGATAAAACACCATGACCAAAAGCATGGGGAGAAGAGGGATTTTTCTTTTGTTTTGATTTTGTTTTTTAAATTTTATTTTTGGCTCATGCTTCCATATCATAGTTCATCATCAGAGGAAGTCCTTCCTCTCTGATGGTTGTAGCTTATGTCAATTTGACATCAAACTAACCAGGATAGCAACTGTTCAAATGCCTGCGTTTTTGTGTGACATTTCTCACTTAAATTACAACAACTTCTAATGTCCCTCAAATCTTTCATGGTGTGACAGATAATTACCATCTCTCAGTATATATGTCTTTGTAGATAGAAGATGTTTCCCACTAGAATTGGAAAATCTTCTCTTATGGCATGTACCATAGATCAGAATTACCAGAAAATTAGTAATTGTACTCTCAACAGATGTTTGTTCTGTGGATAAATGTTCTGTGGCCATGCAAGCATTCTGTGTAGTCAAGACTCTTCGGGGGAAAATAATAAGCCATGTGCCTCCAGTTTGGGCTTGAAAGCCATCTAATAGTAAAAGCCAACTAAATTCATTCCTGTTTATGAGGAAATGTGTTTCTGAAGGATCGGGCTATATCCCACCTGTAACCTTAATTACAAATGGTAGTTAATGTGACCCCCACATGCCTGCCAAATCACTCATTTGGAAACCACCTTCTCCTGAGCTCTAAAAACGCTCACTTTCCTCATGCCCAATGATGGTCTCTTGAACCCTGCTTTAAGGGGAGATAGATAGCCTGTGTACATGAATTTTTAAAAGATGGTTTTAATTAATTCAGCCATGTTTTGATAGTCTTTCTCCACAGATCTATGGGACTAATGAAAACTATTTTACTTCCATGGTAACAGCTGTAGTGTTAAACCTAGTCATTTCCAAGGTCCCTTTCATCTTCACTCATTGAATTTGTCTACTTAGACACATGTCTGTGCTTCTAAAGAAAGTGTTAGGATATCATTTAGGATATATTCTTGGGCCATAAAGAGGAACTGCCAATAGATATCAAGAAGAGAAAGTCACTTAGTAGGCACATGGGATTTTCCTGCTAAATATTACTAAATGTGTCTCATTCTCAAATTGTCAAATGAATAAAAAGGGAAAGGGTTAAAATAATACTCAACTCACCAATTATTTATTCATTGCTGGGTATTACCCACAAGCTGTCTCAAGCACTTGAGGACAAGATATCAAATCAATGCACACATTTGCTAAGCTCTTAAAACGAGCTGTCATTGAATCTTTTACACCTTCATTGAGGTAGACTTGCTTTAACTCATGTCAACTCCAATTCCATTGTTACCAAAGCAGTCAAATTTAATTCACTGTTCTTACACATCCCCACAAACAACCATCTTAGTCCAGAGTCTGCTTGGATATAATGCTAAGAAATTCATTTTGCCCAAGCATCATTTGACCTAAAGAGGTTGCATGCTTTTTTGCTGTAGAGGCCTCCCAGAGGAAGCTGAGTGCAGTTCTGTCCTGGAAAGGAAAGTTCCTGGTCCAGACTTTGTGTTGTGAACAGTGATTGTTCAAAATGAGCCAGAGGACCATGGAGACTGCAAGTGCTCGTCCACTGCATGACTAGTGCCCTTCAGAATGGAAAGAAACATTTAAAGAGGGGGAAAAAGAAAGCTGGGGTTTGAGAAATTCCAAAGACAAGGCGAATCAGCAGGGGAGAGAGTGAGCAGGGGACAGAAAATGATTAAAATATCAAAAAGGAAATCAGTACATTTGAAACCTCAGACCTGGAAACAATTAGAGGTCAGCTGGCAACTGTCAAGAATCAATATAAAAAAGATGTAATTTTTAATAACTCAGAAATAAAGCACACTGTTAACATGCTAGGAGCTGGGGGAGGGGTGAATAGCAGCCAGGGGGAAATGTGGTCTGTTAGCAATTACTGTGGATGCCAGGGCCAGCCTAAAAGAATCACTTGCACCTTCTCAGTGCAGGACCCCATGGTGTGTTTCTGCCTCAACACAGCCCCACTCACCTCCAGCCTGGTATCCCAAATCCTGACATGGATTTCTACACAACTTCAGTTGTAAGCTGCTTAAAGTAGGTGCTGGGAACTAAACGCCAGTCCTCTGCGAGAGCAGTAAGTGCTCTTAGCTACTGAGCTGTCTCCAGCCAGCACAGGAATACAGCATAAAACTAGGAAATGTCATTTGAAAGGAAGAAAGAATAAAAACGACTTCTGCATCTATGCAGAGACAGACGCCTCTCGAAAGGAGAGCAAAGCTGTCTCAAAGACTCTTGAAGACATAGATGGGGTATCTGTGAAGAAGTTCAGGCCAATATTGTTAGAGATTTCTCTTCAAACTGTTAAATTTTGAGTGATTTTAAACAGGCATTGAAAAAATAGGCAAAGAGGAGAGAGTGTAGGGAGAGACAACTGGACTGGAGGGGGGAATATGGAGGTGATGTGGAGCCCTAGTGTAGTATAAATTTCCTGGAATCTATGAGGATGGCCCTAGTGATGACTCCTAGTAATGGAAGATACAGAGTCTGGTACAGGCATTATTTTGTGGTGAGGCATGACTTCCAGTGGTGACTCTGGGTTACATTCAGTTGAACTGTTGGCCAAAACAGTCCCATAGGGATCCCCAAATAACCCAGGCTGATGCTAGGACAGAAGGTCTCTCTCTCTGAAAACTGACAGCAGGGTCCATTGCCGAGAGCAACTTTTATTCAGCCCATTGAACACAGAGCAGTTGATCTGGTACTGGCTTGGAGCCTTCACCCCTATGTTCTAGATTTTTTGCTATACTCTGTAGGCTATAGAAATAGAAACCTGAGCACCAAGTCAGCCACAGAACCCTTCACCTACAATCTGCTCTGCCCGCAAGATGTGCTAGGGCAATGGTGGTGCAGGACTTGTGGAAGTGGTCAACAAACGTTTGTTTTTTCTTGAGCCCCATACCATGAGAGAGAGCACATGCCCTACACTGCCTGGTTGGCCAGGAAACAGAGACTGGATACTCAGAGACCTAGGGTAGAGTCACAACACACACACACACACACACACACACACACAGTGACAGACACAGAAACAGACGTGATTCCTAATGATATTCAGCTTCACTCATAAATCAGTGCCATGCCTACTTGTGATCAGAGAGGTTTCCTTCAGCAGCAGATGGTATCAAGTGCAGAGACCCACAGCCAGACATTATTTGGAAAGAGTTTAAATTGGAGGACTTCACTGGGTCACTTCCCTTGGATACTGGGGAACCCCATGGAAGGTGGGGAGGAAAGATTATAGGAGTCAGCAGGAATAGAGGACACCAGGATAACATGTGCCACCAAATCAATTAAGCAGGCCACATGGGCTCAGAGATGAACGTGACTAACATGGGGCCTGCATGGGTTTACACCAAGTCCTCTGTGTATATGCTAAGACTATTAGCATGCTGTTTTAATAGGACTCCTAATAGTGGGAAGCGGTAGATCTCTGATCCTTTTGCCTACGCTTGAAACTTCTTTCTTCCCCTTGGTTTGGCTTTCACCTTGTCTTATTATATCTTGTTTTGTCCTTGCTTAGCTTTTGAAGAGGAAACCATGGGGGAGGGAGGTGGATCTGCAGGCAGGAGAGGTGTGGGGAGCTAGGAAGAGCTGAGAGAAGAGAAACTGTGATTGGGATATATTGTATGAAAGAATGATCCACATTCAATATATATATACTCACACATATATGGGATCATGATGTTGAATAAATGTGCAACTGCTAGGGTATATAACATTGACCAGATTACTTTGTGCAGATTCTCTATGGGATTTGTATGGGCTCCTGACTCTTAGAGTGTGGGGATGGGTTGTAGAATTTACTATTGTCCTAGTGTGAAGCTATGGTATTAGGAGATCAATACTTCTTGATCATTTTGTTAAATGCAGGTACTTGTTAGTTTATTTTGTTTCCTCATTTAACACAGTAAATACCAATAAAATATGCAAGCACGCTACAATTCACAAATGGTTACAGAGAGACAACTGATACCTCTTTAAAATATCATGTCTTCTAATCAATGGATTGTGGGGCAAGAACAGCTGTAGCATTGCTTAGCTCTGAGGCTGTCTGCTGTCCAGAAAATATGCCTTTGACTGTGGTGTGGTGAGTTTGAGCAGCTGAGCATCACACAGGTCTCCACGCCAGTCTCATTTGACCTTGGAGTACCAGTAATTGTTACCTGCTTTATTTCCCCTGAAGCTGAAACTTATTAGAGGTGAAAGAAGGCTGAGTGATCACATCTCCCAACAACTTCTATTTCTGCCAGCAGAGGGCAAAAGATGCCTAAAACCCACACAGCTACTTTTCCTAATGCTAATCTACAAAAAAGCCCACCCAGAGAACTAAACTCTGTTCCATGTCCCTCCCCCAGACCCCTGACCCACGCCCCCTCCCCGCACTTCTCAAGCATAAAGAACTTCCTACTTCCTCTATCCTCACATCCCACTTAGCTCTTCAGGAGTCTAAAGCAACTGGAATGATCTTCCATGTGCCCTGTCACAGACTGGAGCACATTAAGGCCAGGAAATCAGGCAAGAGCATGTTTGTAGATCCGGTGCCGATTACTCCCCAACCCCCCTCCCGTCAGATTATGCATCCACCAATACGGAATGGATTTCTCTCTAATTTATTAAAGGTCAGTCAGCATGGATTGATAAAGGAAAGGCCATGTCTGATAAATTCACCTAAATTGAATTCTTGGGCCACATTACCAAATCAGCAGATATAATTTATCTGGCTTTCAGGAAGGCATTTAGCGCTATACCACATAACAGATGCATTTACTAAGGCAAAGCTTTGTGCGACGGTTAAGTGTCAGGTGGCGATTCTTGAAACAGGTTTAAAATGGCCCAGAACCCAACTTTGGGTGTGCCGACAGGAGACACTTAAGAGTACAGACAGAGAGGTCAGTCTGGGGGTCAATATTTCAAAGTCCTTGACCCTAATTATAATCTAATCTCCACAACGGTCATATCTCTTGAGAGTAAAATTGGGAAGAAGGGGACAGCTTTACACGGAACAGACTGAAGCAAGTTCTGTATTTCTTTTTTCAATCAGGCCAGTTCAGTAAGAGATGAATGAGTTATTCTTCTACCAAAGGAACACAAATAAACAAACGCACAAAGACAGTCAAAAGCAGCTGCCCAACACAGAAACACAGTAGGGAGCTGACCCGGCACAGGGCTGATAGGTGTGGGTTTCCCTGATATCCTAAATTCAAACAGCCTTAGTGGATCCAATGAGAACAGGGGAAATGGCATTTAGGGGTCCCAAGATATAAATAAGCTCAAATAATTACATAACTGTGAGTCATTAATATCCTTGCTGTGGCCTCAAAAGGCACGACCACCTAACTCTGGTTTGAATTTGCCTCTTCTTGAAGTCGAGATTTATGCATCAGCCTTACATCTTTATCCAGGCAATGTGGATTGGATTTCTCTCTAATTCATTAAAGGTCAGTCAGCATGGATTGATAAAGGGAAATCCATGTCTGATATATTTGCTTAAATTGAATATTTCCTCTGGGCTACTGCGAAGGTGACCTGAGGTGATGGCCTTCAAGAATGCACCTAAGCAGCCTGAAAGGGTGACACTGGCTTGTTTTCAACATCGTAGAAAGCCAAGGATAGAGGTGTGTCTGACCACTGGTTCTTATTCAGGAGCAAGTAATTTGGTTTGAACTTGACATCGGTAACTGGCTCCTGAAGGCTGAGAGTGCAATAAATATTGAGCAGATGATAGACTTGATCGTGTGTGCATCTGCTCACACGTATTCTGACGATGTGCCTCCATATTTCACTCTGTTGTGGATACCTCTTAAAGCCAGATGGAAGCTGGTGTCAACTCTGATCAACTGATCTCTGGAACTTGTCTCTGAAAGTTCTCTTCTTGTTTGGGATGGTCTAACAGTTAATGTTTGGGTCACATTAGATACTGGATTTTGAAGTGAGTTTAATATTTACTTGATGAGAGTGGGTAGGGAAGATTGTCTCATGCCATCCACATGCAAGTGGATCCATTTAGTCAGATGGAAACATTAATAGATTGAAAACAAAACCAGACAAACCTCCCGAATAAGAAGAAACTCTGCAGAAGACTGCTTTAGGGCTTTATCTACACCCTGAGCCCACCCTAGAGCTTGGACCTGTCATCCTCCATGATTTCATGATCCAAAGCCTTACAACACATTGATTCTTCTCTCTCTCTCTCTCCCTCTCCCTCTCCCTCCCTCTCTCTCTCTCTCTCTCTCTCTCTCTCTCTCTCTCTCTCTCTCTCTCTCTCTCTCCTCTTTCCCCTCTCTGCCCCCCTTATTGGTTCTATTATTTTCTCTGGAAAAATATGGATTCATCTACAGGGCTATTAAAAACTACTTCTGTCCAGAATTTTAAAGTCTCCAGTTCCAGGTGAGTCTCAGCTTCTACTTTAAATCTCTGTTTCAACAAAACAAAACAATAAAAAATAACAAACAAAACAAAACCAAAAATAAACACCAAAAACAAAACAAAACAAAACAAAACAAAACAAAACAAAACAAAACAAAACAAAACAAAACAAAACAAAACAAAAACCAACAAAACAACTGTTGCAGATAGCCCCAGGCTAATTGTATTTGATATAATTTCTGTTCTCCTGTGAGGGGCTTTGAACAAATAATGAGTCAGCACTTTGGTGATTTCCTGTAAACCTTCTTCCCACCTTAATTTATAAATAAAAGCTAGAGCCAGTGATTGGGCAGAGAAAAAGGGGAAGGTGGAGCTGAAAGTTTTTTTGGGTAGAGAGAGAGAGCGAGAGAGAGCGAGAGAGAGCGAGAGAGCGAGAGAGCGAGAGAGTGAGAGAGCGAGAGAGCGAGAGAGTGAGAGAGAGAGAGAGTGTGAGAGAGAGAGAGAGAGAGAGAGAGAGAGAGAGAGAGAGAGAGAGAGAGAACAGAGAAGGATGAAGAAGGAAAGTAGAGCAGAAGCAAAGCACCCGGCCTGGAGAAACTGAAGGTTCTAAGGGGTCTCTTACATGGGGAAGATGGTAGTGTAGTGGTAGATCTGCCCAATCTAGGCGCACAGCATGTATTCATATTAACTGAGTTGTGTTTTCATTACCAGGGCTTATCTGGGTTGGAGATTTACTGCAACAAACAACAACAACAACATTTTACATGTGCATGAAACAAAAAATGGAATGAGAAATCATGGAACAGTGATGGGCCAGGCTTTCAGTAGCAAGGACCAGGCTATCCTTTGTTCCAAATTCCACTTCACAACTGTTATCCCGACTCATAGAGCCAGAACGTATTGTTCTTTCAGCATTTGTGATATAGATTTTTATTCTCTTCATGTCCTAAAAACAGCAATTATTACTAGGAAACTGTAACCTTAAATTTGTTATGTTCCAGTTCCCTAAATCTCCTTTTTTAGCAACTTCCTAGGGCCATTCAATACCCATTCCTCAGAGCACCCTTTCAGTATGGGCATCACAAGCAGTTACATGGTTACTTGTGTTATTATTTGGCCAAAGGCTAAGTTCCAGTGTCCCTTAGCCTTTTCACTCTATGTAAAATCTAGCAAAGGAGGTTGCCCTGAGAGGCTCGAAAGTCAAGTCTGGAAGTACAAGGAATGCAACCCAGTTCTGGAGTACTCATTAAGAACTAACCTTTCATCTGATCCCAAGATGAAGGATTGGTTATAATTTTGAATCAAGAGTCTGGATTCATTACCAGTGTCCATTCAACAGCAAGAAAAATAGCACATGCTCAGATAAGAGGAGACAGGGAAAACTTGCTCTCACCTACCAGTGACAGATCCCCCAAGAACACATGAGAGATACAGATAGAAACAGGTGTGCAAATACTATTTCTCTCCCCTGTCCCTGGAAAACTCTGTCTCTCCCTTCCTCCCTCCCTTCCTTTCCCTCCCTCGTCCTTTCTCCCACTCCTTGTTCATTATGAGGTAAGCAGCAGCTTTATCTCTCACTCTTATACCATAATGTTCTGCCTTAGTGTGGGCCTGAAGCCATGGGACCATGTAACTACAAACTGTAAGCTCTAAAGCTATGAGACAGAAACAAACCGTTCCTCTATCTAAGTTGTTTCAGTCAGGAATTTTGTTACACCACTGACAGGCTAACTAACCAATATACTGGCCTTCCTCCAGTGGAATGTTGCTACCAAGATACCTTGAGCTTGATTTGAAGTAGAGGCTCCAGAGCTCTGCCTGTTACCATGTGCCTCATGCAGATATTCAACTGCAGAAAAAGAGCAAATGTGGAGAAAAGGGAAAGAGGACTTTTATGGCTCCTTATCTTCTGGCCTTTCAAGCTTTATGTGTAATGCTGTCTTGACCTAGCAAGCTTATGTCTTCCTAAGCTGTGAAAGCAATTATTATTACAGTTTCCTTTTCATTTAGCATGGGAGGAAAGGAAGAACAGACATTTGCTGTCATGTTTCAGAGGCTATGTTGGGGTAAGGCCTCATTTGTAGTATCATAAACTAGTTTCCCAGTGCCTTTTGAAACCCTGCCAATTCACTTATCTCTAGTCTGTTCCTTAAGAACAAAGCCTCTCCTCTCCTCTTCTACTGTCATCTTGCCAAAAGTATTATGTTGCCACAGCCAGCAGCAGATGAGATGGGATAGAGGCACACATTAACTGTGTTCTGAAGGCTGCCATAAATTCCCTGCAGTGAATCTGGATGGGGAGATTAAAAAACATTTAATAACATTCTTTTAAGAATTACTGATATATGAAAAGTAATAGTTTGTATAGGACATAAATAAGACATGGGATTGTTCTGACTTATGCATGTGTCATGGATGGACATAGCATCTTGGAGGAAGGAAGCGAAGCATCATTCCATGTAGCTATGGTAACTTGTCTTATATATTATTCACAGTATGCATTTACTGGACAATTTGTTGCTATGTAGAACATGAGCCAGCCAATAGGCACTAGGAACATAGCAAATATCAAAGAAGAGATACAGACTGCTCAAGAAAATATAGAAATTTAGTGTCTTAACTTAGACATTGTAAACATTATTCCAGGACAGCAGGCATTAAGAGAAAACATCTTCTCAATTTAAAATGTGTCGACAAAAGTACTTAATTCTGAAAAGAACATGTGTCTGTTATATATATCAATTAATGACAGTAGCAAGAAGAAGCACAATGAACTAGTTTTTATGTGCATGTATGAACATAGATGTTCATATATTTGTGTAGGTGCCAAAGGTTGGTTGTTTTTCTTGGTTGTTCTCTGCTATCTTTTCAGGGAGACAAGATCTCTCACTGAAGCCAGGCACGCTGAGCTAGCTAGACTGGCTGGCCAGCAAGCCCTGGTGATCCTCGTCCATTGATCTTGTCTCTAACTCCCCAATACTGTCAGCACAGACATGTGCTACCATGCCCAGCTTTTAAGTGGATGGTGAGAACAGGAGTGGGACCTCATGCCTGTGCAGTAGGCATTTTACCAAATGAGCCATCTTTTCATCTCTCTGAATCAGTGGTTCTCAGCCTGTGTGTCACTACCCCTTAGGGGTGTCAAACATCCCTTTCACGGGGGGGGGGGGGATGCCTAAGACTGTTTCAAAACAAAGATATTTACATTGCTCTTTATAACAGTAGTAAAATTACAGTTATGAAGTAGCAACAAAAAACATTTATGGTTGGGATGGGGGTCACCACAACATGAAGAGCTATATTAAAGGGTCACATCATTAGGAGGGCTAAGAACCACTGCTCTAAATTATGTTTTCAGGTTTGTCATGTCAAAATGTCAAAGACTAGGTGGCTTCCAAAATGTAAATAATAGTCTCACAATTCTAGAGACAAAGAGCCTGAGATCAAGATGCCAGCAGGCTTGGTTCATTTCAAGCTTCTATATTTGAATTGTCTTGCCTGCCACTATCCCACATTCCTCTTCTCATCAGAACCTCTTCTCATCATCACTCATATAGGATCAAGGCCATTCCTGTGAGCCCAGTTTATCTCAGTTACTGCTCTAAAGGCCCTATCCTCAAAGTCACATTGTGTGATAATCATCACATGGGTTATGAGAAGACCCAACTGAACTCAAGATACTCTTTTCCCTAGGCAGATACCAAAAACGATTTATAAGTATCCACAAACGGCTGGGCCTTTAAAGAGAAAGAATGAAAGAAAGAAATCCTAAGATTCTGAGCTTTTTAACCTTTCCAGGTTGTGGTCATTTGAAATGGTGATCACATGACAGTGCACACACAACAATGTTTCACAAGAGTAGAAGTGATATGCCCAATATTTTGATGAGATAGTACATACACTGACAGAGTAGTACAGCCACTGAACAAGAGCAGGATGTGGGAGATTCCCTCTATGTTCAGGACTAACCTTTAGATGGGGATGGTAGGAGGGACTTCCTGTAGGGATAGTCCTGGGATAATAGCTGGAGGAATAAGGGCAGCAGGGGCACTGAGGCAGTCAAGAAAGCAGCCATTTACTAATGCCATGAAAATATTACAATACTTGTGAATACCAGTTGTTTACCAGCCACTCTTGAGGGGACCTGAATCTTGCTCCTCCTTAGCTACATATGGTGTAGACACAGTAATACACTCTTTCAGACTTAACTTTTCTACTTCATGTGAAAGTTGCATGTTCACACAACCGAGATACCTGAAGGCTCTAAGTATTTTTTAATTTTTTCGAGACAAGGTTTCTCTGTATAGCCCTGGCTATCCTGGAACTCACTCTGCTGACCAGGCTCACCTCAAACTCAGAAACCCGCCTGCCTCTCCCTCCCGAGTGCTGGGATTAAAGGTGTGTGCCACCACTGCCTAGCTGGCTCTAAGTATTAATGTTGCAGCAGTAACAGTATTTCCAGTTTATCAGCATAAAGTTTATTAAAGGTTATCACCATAAAGGCAGGATGGTTTTAATTTTGTTGTGTTTTCTTTACTTTTCTTTTACTTTTCTGTTACTCAGCAATTTTATGAGTGGGGAAAGAAGGCTTCTTTCAGATCTATTGCCTTCAAGTTGGTACTATGGGGCTCACTTAAAACGAGCAGGCATTGAGAATAAATATTCAGAAAACTTTTTAGTGGAAAGGTAGGGCTTCCATTCCCATTCAAAAGACCAGAACCACCTACCTAGACAAATAAAAATCTTTAGAAATCAGCATATTGTGCTCAAAGAGTTCTCTACCATGCTGTTTGAATGAAAGAAAGAGAAGAGAATCTATATACATGATACATACATACATACATACATACATATACACATACATATAAACATGAAATCAGAAATAGATTGGAGTACTTGGAGAGTTTCAGGATGAGTAAATATGATAAAAAGATATTGTATAAATGTACAGAATTTGAAATAAACAAATAATAACCATTATTTTAAAACATGAACTGGAAAATTTTAAAAATAAATAGTTCATGAGTTTTAAAGTAAAACACAAAAGGCCCCAAAACTGTTCTTAAGTGCCCAAGGTTCTTCATTTTGTTAGCTAGGTATCAGATTTTGCAAATTTAAAGGAGAAGAAATGAATGATTGCAAAATGGAGGGCATGGGGTTAAAGGTCATCTGAGCATCATCAATACTCTACCTTGGTGGCAGCTCATTTAGGAAATACTTTTTAAACTTCTCCAAAAAGATACTACCTAGCCTATCAGCCATTTCTACATTCATCTGAATAACAAGAAAAAAGCCTAATGATGAGGGAGTCTTGACACTTTGGTGAAACTCTGGAATTTCATTCTTCTGTGAGGCTTAAAAATCAAACCAAAGTCTCCTCCCTGGAGACAAGGAGGACAGACTATTCCTAAAAGTTCAATCCAGGTTATGGTGAGCTGTAAAAATCCTGACAACAGCAGAAACATGAAATTCCATGTGAGGTTTCGTGGGCAATGGTTACCACTCTTTAAAAAAGAGTCAAGCCTAATGTCCCTTCTCGGACTTATTATAAAACATATGCAGGAAAATTAGGAGGAAACCCTGGGACAGGAGATCATTTCACGTAGTAAATAACTTCAGCTGTAAGCTGACATGCATCTTACCCCTTCCTGGCAGAGGGATTGGGAAAGCCATCAAGCAAAAGGGATTACGTTGTGTCAGAGCTAAGTGTTGGAAGGAAATATGGTTAGGAAGATTTCCTATCTTTTCTGTAATATGGAGGATGGAAGGAAGGGACAGGATGACCACCAACAGTGGGTACAAAATGTAACTAAAGATGGCAGCTGCTGGAAGATAGATGGGATATAGAATCCCAAGGCATGTACATTCACTTTAGAGTTTGCAAGTGATGATTCCCTTTGATTCATGGCTGCAGATCTTAAGGGCAAAAGAACTGGGTTAGAGATGGGAGGGAAACAGAAAGTCTTCTCCAGCTGGGAAAACAAAAGATTCTTGGGATGATGTTGATGAAAGCGCTTTAAAAGTGAGAGGTACAGGGCGAATATAGGAGGACGGCAGCTGGAGCGTTTCCAGGTCCACTAATGATACATGGAGCTGCTGACACTGCAGTTCATCCAGCCAGTGCAAGGGAGAACTGCCCTGGGGATCTGCCCTTTCTCTTAGGGCTGGACCCTAAGAGGCTAGGACAGCAAAGCCTCCTCTGTTTGGTTTATAGAACTTTTTTCTTGAACTCTAATTTAAATGTTTACCACCGGGACATACTTAACTAAAACTCATCTTAGTTTCTCTTTTTTCAGGCTTCATCCCCCTTAGCAGGTATTTGGTTTCTAAGATGGGAAATCAACAGGGGGGAAGACGTTAGTCTGGGTTATAAAATGAAATGAAACGCCTCCACTTTTTCATCCTCTTTTACTAAAATGCCTGGTGCTTTGCTCACGTGGCTGAGAAAACTCATCCCGCATGTAAAATATTCAGTCACTTGGTGATTATTACACCATTCATGAGCAACTGTGGGCCTCCGTATCTGTCAAGTTGTGAAGTTCTGTTGGTGTGCTCTGAGATGTGAAGCAGTATGAGGATCAAGTCATGTAGCTTTTCTCTTCTCCTTTTGAGGTTTCTCAAGCTAAGGCAGGATGACACGCATCACAGTATTAACCCATGTGACAGTCTTAGGAATAATAGCTTCCCATGACAGAGTCCATACCACCTTCTAAAGTGATCTCTAGCCTCTCCCTACAAACTTCAGTATGGACAGCTCACTATTTCTGGAAGTAGCTCGATTCTACTTACAGATCTAACTTCTGTAAGGAACAGAATCTGCATTTGGCAAAGGTGACAGCGGGAAGGCTGAAGTCTGGCTGTTGGAAGCCTGTGATCATCAGCACCTTTGCTGTAGAAACCACCACTGTTTGTAACCCGTATCTAGAGCAAAGTTCCTCCCATCCCATTATGGTTAAAAGGAGCATAATTTAGATGTCTCAGTGGTCTGTCCTATTTAGTGATAAATCTTCACTTTTAGCACCAAAATGGACTGATATTAGATTTCCTTGGGAAGAATTAGCTAAATATGAAGCTGTTTTTTTGTTTGTTTGTTTTGTTTCTGTTTTCTGGGTTTTTTGTTTTGTTTTGTTTTTTTGTTTTTTTGTTTTGTCCTTACTTCCATCATAGCAGTTCTTACAGGAAGGGATAATGTATAAAGGGAACAGGGATAGACTAATTATCTTTTGTCATTTTAACTAACTCCGATGCTTCTGTGAGAATGTTTCAAAGAAAGCACTAATTACTCTTCCTCTGTACAACCAGGTACCTTTCAAGCAGCAGTGAATAGCCCGAGAGATTAATCCATACCTTGGGTCAGCAAACTGTGGTCCATAGACTAAATCTATTGCAGTTGCTGTTTTCACAGCTCCATGAACTAAAGATGGTTTTATATTCATTCATGCTTAAGAAAATAAAATACTATTTTATAATATGTAAAAATTGATTGATTCAAATGTTAATGTCCATGAATAAAATAAAATAATCTTAGAAAGCAGCCATATCTGTCTATGTATGTGACCATGGCTGAGCTGACAGTAGCAGAGTGGAAATAAGAGTTGAAATGGGCACAGTATGATCTCCTCAGATGAAAATATTTTCTATTTTTCCTTTAATGCAAAACCGATCTGACCACCAGTGTATTCCTGATGGTATTGACATAGATTCAAAAGTCTTTTATCTGTCTAGGTCTATCCCTAGCTCACTTTTTACAAAGCTTTGAAATAATATCAGAACACATAAATAGTATATATCAGATTCTCAGTAAAATGGAGATATTAGATATTACAATAAATTCATAGTGAATTAATATAACCACTTTATAAGAATAATGTGTTCTAGACTCTAGCATATAATTGCAAAACAAAAATCTAGTGCAAATAATGAAACAATCCTCTTCACTGTTTTTCCCTTTTACTGAAAAGAGATCCTTTTCTCATATAATAAATCCTGATCCCATTATCCCTTCCCTTTACTCCTCCAAGTTCTTCCCCATTTCCTCCCACTCCAGACTCACTCCCTTATGTCTCTTATTGGAAAAGAACAGGCTTCTAAGCTATGACAGACAAACATGACAAAATAAAATATAATAAGATAAAGCAAAAACCCTCCTATCAATGCTAGAAATGCAACCAAACAGAAGGAAAAGAGACACAAGAGCTCACACAAGATCCAGACACTCACTCATTTATAGTTTTCCAAATGAATTGATTATTTCCTAAAGCATGCATGAAAAGGGGCACTCAGATTCGTACTGGGTGTACTCATTATTATTATTATTATTATTATTATTATTATTATGTATTTTCTTCATTTACATTTTCAATGCTATCCCAAAAGTCCCCCATACCCTCCCCCTCCACTCCCCTACCCACCCACTCCCACTTCTTGGCCCTGGCGTTCCCCTGTACTGGGGCATATAAAGTTTGCAAGACCAATGGGCCTCTCTTTCCACTGATGGCTGACCAGGCCATCTTTTGATACATATGCAGCTAGAGACACGAGCTCCGGGGGTACTGGTTAGTTCATATTGTTGTTCCACCTATAGGGTTGCAGATCTCTTTAGCTCCTTGGGTACTCTCTCTAGCTCCTCCACTGGGGGCCCTGTGATCCATCCAATAGCTGACTGTGAGCATCCACTTCTGTGTTTGCTAGGCCCCTGCATAGCCTCACTTTTTTGAGTATTATCGCCCACTGAAAGCTGATAAGCAGGAGCTGCGGGCAGAGGAGTGCAGTTTGCTTGCTCCCTCCACTTTATGCTCGTTCTAAGTATCTGTTCCTGGAATTTAGAGGGTTTTAAGAACCTGAAAGCCTTTTGGAAGACCATAGACATAAGCTGAAAATTTGCCTCCCTTTATGAGAACCTGAAGAACTGCTATCACACAAAGCAAGGGGGAAATCAAGAGCAGTTTTGGAAAGTGAATCAAGCATATCTTATGACCCAGATTGAACTGAGCCTATGCTCTATGTGTATTTTCACACACTCAGAATGAGGAAAGTTGCTAGTCAGCTGTGAATTAGAGCAATGGTATATACTCATCCAGTTGCTCATTTTTAATTTTGTCTTCTCTATGAAAACTTCTTTGATGTATATGGCTAGAATGAGTCACTGACTCTCCATTATTCTCAGTGTTCTCCATTTTTACTTTCCATTCCATCCTAAAGAGTGTGTATGTGCACTTATGTGCTTGCACACGCTTCCATGTGAATATGTATCCTTCCTTATATATAGATGATTTGCTCATGCTGTCCTTCAGCCTCTAGCAGGAGTTCAAATCTTCAAACTGAGACTAGAACAAATTGTGCTGTAATATGTGATCCACAAATACAAATTTGACCAAGGTATTCATGGTGAAGTATTTGGTGGGAAGCTTGAGGAAGTTCAAAGCTCTTTGTCCTGCCTAGCGCTTCCACTGGAGTCCCCTCTCCTCTAATCTTTCTTAGAAAATCCTCCTTTGAAAGCTGCCTCACTTTTTTTTCTTTCTCTTTCTGCCCACACAGCTGCTGTGGTAATGGAGGCAAAATGAATCCTCACAGTTCACATGTGATTCTCACTAGCGAGTGAAAAGGACCAAATAGATACTTCATGAGTTCTAGTTATTAATATGTGTCATGATAAATACTGAGATAGCTGTGTTCAGAGACTCAACTCACAAATTTAAGATTGAGAAAGGCCTTTATCAGCTGAATTTCCAAAGCTTCCTGTCCATCCTTAGAAGAGGGAGTTTTCTTTTTTCCTGGGAGCAAAGCCAAGTTGACATACTTCATCAGGTCCAATCAGAGAGAGGTGCAGGAATGGGGGCGGGGCAGGAGTGGGACAGAGAGAGTGGAGCAGCTGGACATGTAGGAAAAAACTTATGGTAGAGGATAGAGATTCTAGTGAGCATTTCTGCGAATTGCTAATACTCAGTGGAGCATAAACACTCGAACTTTCTTTGACTTGCTTGTGGTTTTGAGTTTTTTTTTTGAGAAACCATCTTCTTAAACATTATGAAAAGTGTCAACAGTCTAAGAAGCTCTTGGGGCAAATTATCTAGGGACATTACCCAAGGGACACTGTCTAAAGATCCACCCTGCTGAATTCCTGAGAACAGTCTAAGCTTCTAATGTGTCTCTTACTGCACTGGCCACCCCTTCTTACCACTCTGTGAATTCCTCAGAGACCTCCCAGTAAATCCCCTTTTTTTCTTAAGTCATCCAAAATGGCTTTTTATCACTTTCCTCAGTGGTCAGTTTTTAGATGACAACAAACTGGGGCTTCCGCTCTCATGGGGTGCTTTGTGAAAGAAGGAGGCATGAAGTGCAGAAGACAACCTGGAAGATACTCTTATTTATAAAGTCCAAGGTCACAGAAAGTTGGCCAGAGGAAGGATATGAGATGAAAGGGGGAGAACCACAAGACACTTTGAAAGAACAAAACTTGATGGTTTTAAGCAAACTGAAGTAAAAAGACATTCATGTACCGTGTGATGATAAACAGAAATGTAACTGTGGTTGTACTCTATAGCTCAGGAGTACAGTGGGTTGCACAAAATAAACTTGTGTGTGCACAACAACACACTTCTTAGACTGCAGCCTCGTTCTCAAATGCAAAATGACCATGTAGAAGTTCTCTTGCTTTAATTGTTATGCTTTTGGTTATAAGTAAGATTTGATCTCTCTGAATGTTTCATAATTATATCCTACTTGAGAAAATTCTCAATTTATGAATAATGCTAGTGATTTAATTCATTTTATTAGATCATTATCATAAATACCTGATAATTCTTTTGGTTATATCTTGTTAGTATACTATATAGTTTGGTTTTATTTATCTAATTAGATATGTTAAATTATCTTGTTAATAGTATAGAATTGTATTGTGCCTCTATAAATAATATAAATATATTTTCTACTGTTATTTCTAATTAGGAATTTATATTATCTTATTCAAAAAGAATCTACAGATTTATGTTAATTTAATATCCAGTTATTTTAAAGGAATCTAGTAAGCATTTTTGGGTCTCAACATATTCTCAGTTAAATGATGACAGGGTGTTATAATTCTAAAAATTTTCTCCAATGCTAATGAGCCATGTGACTTAGGACAAGTCCCTTCTCTTTACTAGACTTTTGCTTATGCATCATTTAGTGTATGCATTCACTAAAGTCTCTCCCTAAATTAGTACTTGACAGTTTTCTGAAGAAATTATGATCCTGCCTGGCCCGGGAGCACTTTGCCTGAGCATCGGCAGCAGACATCTTGGTTCCAGGACCCTGCCGAGAGTATCCTGCACAGGTGAGAGTGTGGAATACAGAAGCTAACAGCTTCTGGGACAGGTGGGAGCCACAGAGCTTCTAAGGCAGCACCCTTTTCAGGCCCCGGACATCCGGCCACTTCCCGGCCAGAGGATAGGGGTCGGGCCGGCCCGGAAGCACTTTGCCTGAGCATCTGCAGCAGACATCTTGGTTCCAGGACCCCACCGAGAGTATTCTGCACAAGTGAGAGTGTGGAATACAGAAGCTAACAGCTTCTGGAACAGGCCAAAGCAACTCAGCTTCAGGACAGGTCCTGTTTTGGGCCTTCGTATACGGCCAGGAGGGAGGTCCTAACGCCAGATATCTGTGCACCTTCCCTGTAAGAGGAGAGCTTGCTTGCAGAGAGTGCCCTGACCACTGAAACTCAGGGGAGAGATCTAGTCTCCCAGGTCTGCTGATAGAGGCTAACAGAATCACCTGAGGAACAAGCTCTAACCAGAGACAACTAAATCAACTAACTCCAGAGATTAACAGATGGCAAAAGGTAAATGTAAGAATCTTACTAACAGAAACCAAGACCACTCACCATCACCAGAACCCAGCACTCCCACCTCGTCCAGTCCAGGGCACCCCAACACACCCTAAAAGCTAGACCTGGATCTAAAAGCATATCTCATGATGATGGTAGAGGACATCAAGAAGGACCTTAATAACTCACTCAAAGAAATACAGGAGAACACTGCTAAACTGGTAGAAGATCTTAAAGAGGAAGCACAAAAATCCCTTAAAGAATTACAGGAAAACACGACCAAACAGGTGATGGAATTGAATAAAACCATCCAAGACCTAAAAAGGGAAGTAGACACAATAAAGAAAACCCAAAGTGAGGCAATGCTGAAGATAGAAGCCCTAGGAAAGAAATCTGGAACCATAGACGTGAGCATCAGCAACAGAATACAAGAGATGGAAGAGAGAATCTCAGGTGCAGAAGATTCCATAGAGAACATCGGCACAACAATCAAAGAAAATACAAAACGCAAAAAGATCCTAACTCAAAACATCCAGGAAATCCAGGACACAATGAGAAGACCAAACCTACGGATAATAGGAGTAGATGAGAATGAAGATTTTCAACTCAAAGGACCGGCAAATACCTTCAACAAAATTATAGAAGAAAACTTCCCAAACCTAAAGAATGACATGCCCATGAACATACAAGAAGCCTACAGAACTCCAAATAGACTGGACCAAAAAAGAAATTCCTCCCAACACATAATAATCAGAACAACAAATGCACTAAATAAAGATAAAATATTAAAAGCAGTAAGGGAAAAGAGTCAAGTAACATATAAAGGCACGCCTATCAGAATTACACCAAATTTTTCACCAGAGACTATGAAAGCAAGAAGAGCTTGGACAGATATTATACAGACACTATGAGAACACAAATGCCAACCCAGGATACTATACCCGGCCAAAATTTCAATAACCTTAGATGGAGAAACAAAAGTATTCCACGACAGAACCAAATTCACCCATTATTTTTCCACAAATCCAGCCCTTCAAAGGATAATAACAGAAAAAAAAAAAAAAAACCAATACAAGGATGGAAACCACGTCCTAGAAAAAGCAAGAAGGTAATCCCTCAACAAACCTAAAACAAGACAGCCACAAGAACAGAATGCCAACTTTAACAACAAAAATAATAGGAAGAAACAATTATTTTTCCTTAATATCTCTTAATATCAATGGACTCAACTCCCCAATAAAAAGACATAGACTAATTGACTGGCTACACAAACAGGACCCAACATTTTGTTGCTTACAGGAAACCCATCTCAGGGAAAAAGATAGACACTACCTCAGAATGAAAGGCTGGAAAACAATTTTCCAAGCAAATGGTATGAAGAAACAAGCTGGAGTAGCCATTCTAATATCTAATAAAATCGACTTCCAACCCAAGGTCATCAAAAAAGACAAGGAGGGGTACTTCATACACATCAAAGGTAAAATCTTGCAAGAGGAACTCTCAATTCTGAATATCTATGCTCTAAATACAAGGGCAGCCACATTCATTAAAGAAACTTTAGTAAAGCTTAAAGCACACATTGCACCTCACACAATAACAGTGGGGGACTTCAACACCCCACTTTCACCAATGGACAGATCATGGAAACAGAAACTAAACAGGGACACAGTGAAACTAACAGAAGTTATGAAAAAAATGGATCTAACAGATATCTACAGAACATTTTATCCTAAAACAAAAGGTTATACCTTCTTCTCAGCACCTCATGGTACCTTCTCCAAAATTGACCACATAATTGGACACAAAATAAGCCTTAACAGATACAAAAATGTTGAAATCATCCCATGCATCCTATCAGATCACCATGGACAAAAAATGATCTTCAACAACAAAATAAATAATAGAAAGCCAACATTCACGTGGAAACTGAACAACACTCTCCTCAATGATACCTTGATCAAGGAAGGAATAAAGAAAGAAATTAAGGACTTTTTGGAGTTTAATGAAAATGAAGCCACAACATACCCAAACTTATGGGACACAATGAAAGCATTTCTAAGAAGAAAACTCATAGCTCTGAGTGCCTCCAAAAATAAACTAGAGAGAGCACACATTAGCAGCTTGACAGCACACCTAAAAGCTCTAGAAAAAAGGAAGCAAATTCACCCAAGAGGAGTAGACAGCAGGAAATAATCAAACTCAGGGGTGAAATCAACCAAGTGGAAACAAGAAGAACTATTCAAAGAATCAACCAAATGAGGAGCTGGTTCTTTGAGAAAATCAACAAGATAGACAAACCCTTAGCCAGACTCACTAGAGGGCACAGGGAAAGCATTCTAATGAACAAAATCAGAAATGAAAAGGGAGACATAACAACACATCCTGAAGAAATCCAAAACACCATCAGATCCTTCTACAAAAGGCTATACTCAACAAAACTGGAGAACCTGGATGAAATGGACAAGTTTCTAGACAGATACCAGGTACCAAAGTTAAATCAAGATCAGGTTAATGATCTAAACAGTCCTATATCCCCTAAAGAAATAGAAGCAGTCATTAATAGTCTCCCAACCAAAAAAAGCCCAGGACCACATGGGTTTAGTGCAGAGTTCTAGCAGACCTTCAAAGAAGATCTAATCCCGGTTCTTCACAAACTACTCCACAAAATAGAAGTAGAAGGTACTCTACCCAACTCATTCTATGAAGCCACAATTACTCTGATACCTAAACCATAAAAAGACCCAACAAAGATTGAGAACTTCAGACTAATTTCCCTTATGAACATTGATGAAAAAATCTTCAATAAAGCTCTCACTAACCGAATCGAGGAACACATCAAAACAATCATCCATCCTGACCAAGTAGGTTTCATCCCAGGGATGCAGGGATGGTTGAATATACAGAAATCCATCAAAGTAATCCAGTATATAAACAAACTCAAAGACAAAAACCACATGATGATCTCCTTAGATGCAGAAAAAGCATTTGACAAAATCCAACATCCATTCAGGATAATAGTCTTGGAAAGATCAGCAATTCAAGGCCCATACCTAAACATGATCAAAGAAATCTACAGCAAACCAGTAGCCAACATCAAAGTAAATGATGAGAAGCTGGAAGCAATCCCACTAAAATCAGGGACTAGACAAGGCTGCCGATTTTCTCCCTACCTATTCAACATAGTACTTGAAGTCCTAGCCAGAGCAATTAGACAACAAAAGGAGATCAAGGGGATACAAATTGGAAAAGATGAAGTCAAAATATCACTTTTTGCAGATGATATGATAGTATATATATAAGTGACCCTAAAAATTCCACCAGAGAACTCCTAAACCTGATAAACAGCTTCGGTGAAGTAGCTGGATATAAAATTAACTCAAACAAGTCAATGGCCTTTCTCTACACAAAGGACAAACAGGCTGAGAAAGAAATTAGGGAAACAACACCCTTCTCAATAGTCACAAATAATATAAAATACCTTGGCGTGACTCTAACTAAGGAAATGAAAGATCTGCATGATAAGAACTTCAAGTCTCTGAAGAAAGAAATTTTAGAAGGTCTCAGAAGATGGAAAGATCTCCCATGCTCATGGATTGGCAGGATAAATATAGTAAAATTGGCTATCTTGCCAAAAGCAATCTACAGATTCAATGCAATCCCCATCAAAATTCCAATTCAATTCTTCAACGAATTAGAAAGGGCAATCTCCAAATTCATCTGGAATAACAAAAAACCTAGGATAGCAAAAACATTTCTCAAGGATAAAAGAACCTCTGGTGGAATCACCATGCCTGACCTAAAGCTGTACTACAGAGCAATTGTGATAAAAACTGCATGGTACTGGTATAGAGACAGACAAGTAGACCAATGGAATAGAATTGAAGACCCAGAAATGAACCCACACACATATGATCACTTGATCTTTGACAAGGGAGCAAAAACCATCCAGTGGAAAAAAGACAGCATTTTCAAAAATTAATGCTGGCACAACTGGTGCTTATCATGTATTAGAATGCGAATTGATCCATTCCTATCTCCTTGTACTAAGGTCAAATCTAAGTGGATTAAGGAACTCCATATAAAACCAGAGACATTGAAACCTATTGAGGAGAAAGTAGGGAAAACCCTCGAAGATATGGGTACAGGGGAAAAATTCCTGAATAGAACAGCAATGGCTTGTGCTTTAAGATCGAGAATGTACAAATGGGACCTAATAAAATTGCAAAGCTTCTGCAAGGCAAAAGACACCATCAATAAGACAAAAAGTCTACCAACAGATTGGGAAAGGATCTTTACCTATCCTAAATCAGATAGGGGACTAATATCCAACATATATAAAGAACTCAAGAAGGTGGGCTCCAGAAAATCAAATAACCCCATTAAAAAATGGGGCTCAGAGCTAAACAAAGAATTCTCACCCGAGGAATACCGAATGGCTGAGAAGCACCTGAAAAAATGTTCAACATCCTTAATCATCAGGGAAATGCAAATCAAAACAACCCTGAGATTCCACCTCACACCAGTCAGAATGGCTAAGATCAAAAATTCAGGTGACAGCAGATGCTGGCGAGGATGTGGAGAAAGAGGAACACTCCTGCATTGCTAGGTTCTGACTTTTATAATCTATTGAGTATTTCAAAACGAATGGCTATGAGTCTGCCTCACTCTAAATGCTGAATCCTCAATGTGTGTCTACACTGAGGTGGTTAATTAATGATTAATTAATCACTCCATGTTAATTAATGATTAATATTGCTGAGATAATATTCTTGAAAGTGGGAATCCATGCTCTCTGGTGGCTCATAAAAAAGACTTCCTAATTACATGTATTTCTTATCCCAGGACCAAATTTGCCTGAGAAATAAAAAGCTGCCAATTTGATCTGGACCCATAAGAACAACTACAATAATGTCATATGTCCAGCAATCATTCAACTAGAGTTCATGAATCTCCAAACTCTAAAGCAGGTACATTGTGTAAAAGCAAATTTCCCACTAATTTACTTGTTTATGAAATGATTGTTAAGTGTATAGAAACATGTCTTCTGAATGAACCCACATAGAGAATGTTAGAGCTGGAACAGAAGAGAGTAAACGTCACATTCTTTCTCTCACAGGAGGAGACCAAATAAGGAGCCCTTGTAGCTGCAGCTTTAGTATGACAATGTAAAACTCGGGTCTCATGCTTATGCAGCCATCATCTTCTTCCACTATGTATTTGACTCTTCTCCATGTATGACAGGTGCAC
Source organism: Mus musculus (assembly GCF_000001635.26). Classification (NCBI taxonomy): domain Eukaryota; kingdom Metazoa; phylum Chordata; class Mammalia; order Rodentia; family Muridae; genus Mus; species Mus musculus. The sequence continues at coordinate 10,182,865 of NC_000070.6, read as the reverse complement.
AAATCATGTTTTTGCAAACTCTGTTTGCTTCTTTATGTAAACACTATAGGAATTACAACATCAATTTTAATGTAGAATAGAAGATGTGTTAGTGACACCCACTTAAAGATGCAGAAGTAATAATCAGCCATTTAGAATCAGTTTCTTTAGCATACAGTTCAGTGATCGATAGTAACATTCCTGACAAAGGAGAAATGAATGAATGACTTCTAGTTTGTGACTATAGTGTATTTTAACAAACACTCACACACACACTACACACACACACACACACACACACACACACATACACACACACACCATGAAAGCAAAAGGGGAACTGGGGAAATAACAGAGCATAACAGAGGGGAAGGGGTGTGAGAAAAGGGAGAGGGCATGAGGGGGCATACATATGGTCAAAGTATATACATGATATACTTGAAATAAATTGACTTACTGAATCTTAGCACTAGGTATAGCAAATATATAACAATGTATATGAATGTATGTATATAATCATGTATTTGAATACACTATTTGTCATTATTTAGATTGTTGGAACATAAATTATTTTCTATGAAATCTTGTGAAGAAAAAATTCAAGTATTCTTAAACCTTCCTTGTACAAGGTATAGTTTATAGTTGACAGTAGATGTCAAGGTAATGGTTCTCTATAAAGGAATTCTGGCCAAGAGAGAGATGGGGGAAAGATGAATGAATGAATGAATGAATGAATCAGAGCATTGCCTTTTTACTACTACTAATGAAATCATGATTCCAGAGAAACGGTCCTAGAGATGATAAACCACTAGCTGAAAATAATTTAAGAATCAGCCAAGTTGTCAGCAATGAAATTATATATGCTGAGTAGGAGTTGAGGGTGGGGCTATAATGGGGATGTAAAGTAAAGAAAGAGAGAGAGAGAGAGAGAGAGAGAGAGAGAGAGGAAGGGAGGGAGGGAGGGAGGAAGGAAGGAAGGAAGGAAGGAAGGAAGGAAGGAAGGAAAAGAAAGGAAGAAAAAGAAAGAAAGAAAGAAAGAAAGAAAGAAAGAAAGAAAGAAAGAAAGAAAGAAAGAAAGAGAGAGGGGGGAGGGAGGGAGGGAGGGAGGGAGGGAGGGAGGAAGGAAGGGAGGGAGGAAGGAAGGAAGAAAAAGAAAGAAAGAAAGAAAGAAAGAAAGAAAGAAAGAAAGGAAGGAAGGAAGGAAGGAAGGAAGGAAGGAGAATTACATATGTCAAAACGTGATGTGTAGGAAGTATGCAACACAAATCTTTGCCTGCAAAATTAAAAGTTAATCTGATAAGATCTCTAAACTAGCAATCAATTTGGTGGAAATGTAGCAAAAGGAAGAATCAATAGGAAAAAAAAAAAAACAGGAAAGGAAGCACCAAGGAAAAAAAAAAAAAAACAGGAAAGGAAGCACCAAGGAAAATCCAGGCTTAGGAGAGCTGTTAGCACAAATGCCTGCTTTTTAAAAGACTCAGATTACCTGAAAACTTCTTTCAGATTTTTCCTTGTATCCACCAGTGCCTCTTTATCACAGTAATCTTGATCCCAGCATCCTTCTATAATGTCTCCATTGGCTAATGTTAAACAAAACAAACACTAAAGAATAAATATATTTCACTTTAAACTGATCCAAACTACTTGAATAAAGACAGATTTGTTTCTTAAATAGAAAGTTCAAACATGAACATCTCCAGCTTTGATTTAGCAAACAATATTAGAACTGACATCATACTTTATCCCTTAAATTTTCTTATACAGTGGCAAATTGGCTACCAAAGTAACATCTATCATTATCTACTTCTAAAGTAAGAAATATTGAGAAGACTTGGCAAGCAATAGAAATGTTAATCTTTCTCCCATTACTTCTTATTGGCCAGATCTGGGAGGTAGCTGGGGCTGTAGTAAGGATTGGCATGGCTGGCTCAGACCATCATCATTAAATGTCTAGAAATTGATACCAGGTGGTTCTGGGCAAAATTTGTTTAATAATAAAGAAGGGGGTCATGATTATTTGGGTAACACACATAAAATGACTCTCTCAATTAACTTCCTAAAAAGAGCTCATCAGTACCCCCTTTCCTAATATACAAAACTTTTTAATGGTCTTTGAATAAAGCAATTTTCCCAGAAGAATTCTCTGGGATTCTGGGCTTTGAAGATAATCATCCTACAAAGAGTGAACTACTTGTTGTGATGGTTGAATATTTAACATCCGAAGACAAAAATTAATGCTGACTTCTAACACGATACAATCCCTTGAAAAGGTGAATCAAGCAGTTGGTTATGAGTATTCATTATAGCAGGACCCTGCTATCCTGGAGAGTGAAACTAGTATTTTATCCCAAAAGAGGCAAACACACATTCTTGGTGTGTATTTGCATTTCCTATTGAACTGCCCCCAGACATCATCACCCTACAAAGATGCACAGTGTCTGATCTCTTGACCTAGAATTCTTCTTAATATTGTCTCTGAGTCAGGAACCCTTTTTTATAACAGAGGTTGAAAGTGGGCACATGACAATAGAAGCCACTATTTTTTTTTGTTTTGTTTTTTGTTTTATTTTTTAATTAGGTATTTTCTTCATTTACATTTCCAATGCGATCCCAAAAGTCCCCCATGCCCACCCTTCCACTCCCCCCCACTCCCACTTCTTGGCCCTGGCCTTCCCCTGTACTGAGGCATATAAAGTTTGGAAGACCAATGGGCCTCTCTTTCCACTGATGGCTGACTAGGCCATCTTCTGCTACATATGCAGCTAGAGACACGAGCTCTGGAGGGGTACTGGTTAGTTCATATTGTTGTTCCACAAATAGGGTTGCAGATCCCTTAAGCTCCTTGGGTACTTTCTCTAGCTCCTCCATTGGGTGCCCTGTGTTCCATCCAATAGCTGACTGTGAGTATCCACTTCTGTATTTGCTAGGCCCAAGAATAGCCTCACAAGAGAGAGCTATATCAGGGTCCTTTCAGCAAAATCTTGCTAGTGTATGCAATGGTGTCAGCGTTTGGAGGCTGATTATGGGATGGATCCTGGCATGACTCTAACTAAGGAAGTGAACGATCTGTATGATAAGAACTTCAAGTCTCTGAAGAAATAAATTGAAGAAGATCTCAGAAGATGGAAAGATCTCCCATGCTCATGGATTGGCAGGATCAATATAGTAAAAATGGCTATCTTGCCAAAAGCAATCTACAGATTCAATGCAATCCCCATCAAAATTCCAACTCAATTCTTCAACGAATTGGAAAGGGCAATCTCCAAATTCATCTGGAATAGCAAAAAACCTAGGATAGCAAAAACTCTTCTCAATGATAAAAGAACCTCTGGTGGAATCACCATGCCTGACCTAAAGCTTTACTACAGAGCAATTGTGATAAAAACTGCATGGTACTGGTATAGCGATAGACAAGTAGACCAATGGAATAGAATTGAAGACCCAGAAATGAACCCACACACCTGTGGTCACTTGATCTTTGACAAGGAAGCTAAAACCATCCAGTGGAAAAAAGACAGCATTTTCAACAAATGGTGCTGGCACAACTGGCTGTTATCATGTAGAAGAATGTGAATTGATCCATTCCTATCTCCCTGTACTAAGGTCAAATCTATGTGGATCAAGGAGCTCCACATAAAACCAGAGACAGTGAAACTTATAGAGGAGAAAGTGGGGAAAAATCTTGAAGATATGGGCACAGGAGAAAAAAAATCCTGAATAGAACAGCAATGGCTTATGCTGTAAGATTAAGAATCAACAAATGGGACCTCATAAAATTGCAAAGCTTCTATAAGGCAAAAAACACTGTCAATAAGACAAAAAGGCCACCAACAGATTGGGAAAGGATCTTTACCTATCCTAAATCAGATATGGGACTAATATCCAATATATATAAAGAACTCAAGAAGGTGGACTCCAGAAAATCAAATAACCCCATTAAAAAATGGGGCTCAGAGCTAAGCAAAGAATTCTCACCTGAGGAATATGGAATGGCTGAGAAGCACCTGGAAAAAATGTTTAGCATCCTTAATTATCAGGGACATGCTAATCAAAACAACACTGAGATTCCACCTCACACCAGTCAGAATGGATAAAATCAAAAATTTAGGTGACAGCAGATGCTGGTGAGGATGTGGAGAAAGAGGAACACTTCTTCATTGTTGGTGGGATTGCAAGCTTGTACAACCACTCTAGAATCCACTATTATATTACACGGGGGTGCTGTATTAATTACTTTTCCAGTACTGTGATAAAACACCATCACAAAGGAAACATATAGAAAAGAGTTGTTTTGGCTTACTCTTCCAGATGGATGAGGATCCATCACTGTGCTCAGACATGTCAGCAAGTGGCAAGCCTAGCACCAGGAACAGAAACCTTAGCATTCACATCTTCAAATTTAAGCACAAAGCAAATGGATAAACTGGAAGTAGCTTAAGGTTAATATCAAAACCCACCTCCAGTGATGTACTTATTCCAGCAACGGTGAATTACTTAAACTTCCCAAACAATGCCACTCACTGGGGACCAAAATGTTCAAGTGCCCAAGTCATTTCCATTTAAACCACTGTAGGTACCATGCAGATGCAGTTGCCATGGGGATGGCCTCCTGAAATGGCAAGCAGGCTTTTTTTCTTGGAGAACAGTGGGGTACTGTGCTTATGGAGGAAGTGGTAGGTATGAGCAGAAATGGGCAGCACACACAATACTCGGGACCAGGACTGTTAGCACAGTGGTGAAAGTGTGATGGAGACATCATAGCATTGGCCTTGTTTCCCCCGTGGACCCTGCTCATATTTACTAGGTGCATTCTTTTTAGCCAGGAACAATTTCCTTTAGATGCTGAGTGCTATATTCTACAGCAAAGCTCACAAGAAGAGATCTGTCCTACCCTCTGGAACTCATGAACTTGGCCTTATTAAACAATAGGGACTTTGTAGATAGTTAAGTCAAGAGGAAGCCATTCTGAGTGCACACAGGTCTTACTATAACAATGTGTGTCCTTAACAAAGTAGAGACAGACAAGAACAGCCTGAGGGAAACCTATAGTGAATGATGGAGTGAATATTATACTTGGGTTGAGACAAAGAGGAACCCCAAGAAATACCAAAAGCTGGAAATGGTGAGGAAAGACACTCTTACAGAAACTTCCGAAAGAGCATAGTCCTGGTGACACCATGATTTTGATTTTCTGATCCCCCAGTTTGTGGTATTTTTGTTATAGTAGTCACAGAAGACATGCACTGTTGTTGAAGAACCAACTTGAATTTCAGCTGTGAAGCCCTCGTGGTTAGATCAGCCCCTCCCTGCTGGCACAGCGGCTCTTCTCCAGCTTGTCCAGTGCTCCTTCTTCTCCGCTCACCACCAGTTATTACCAGCAGCTAAGACACACCATCCCTATTCCTGAGTGGGGCTATACTATGCTCCTGGGGAGAGAACATGAGGGATGACTCTTAAACTTATTCTCCAGTTTAAGAAGTCTCTTTAGAAATTCCTAGCCAAATGGATGGACCTGGAGGGCATCATCCTGAGTGAGGTAACACATTCACAAAGAAACTCACACAATATGTATTCACTGATAAGTGGATATTAGCCCCAAACCTAGGATACCCAAGATATAAGATATAATTTGCTAAACACATGAAACTCAAGGAGAATGAAGACTGAAGTGTGGACACTATGCCCCTCCTTAGATTTGGGAACAAAACACCCATGGAAGGAGTTACAGAGACGGAGTTTGGAGCTGAGATGAAAGGATGGACCATGTAGAGACTGCCATAGCCAGGGATCCACCCCATAATCAGCATCCAAACGCTGACACCATTGCATACACTAGCAAGATTTTATTGAAAGGACGCAGATGTAGCTGTCTCTTGTGAGACTATGCCGGGGCCCAGCAAACACAGAAGTGGATGCTCACAGTCAGCTAATGGATGGATCATAGGGCTCCCAATGGAGGAGCTAGAGAAAGTAGCCAAGGAGCTAAAGGGATCTGCAACCCTATAGGTGGAACAACATTATGAGCTAACCAGTACCCCGGAGCTCTTGACTCTAGCTGCATATATATCAAAAGATGGCCTAGTCGGCCATCACTGGAAAGAGAGGCCCATTGGACTTGCAAACTTTATATGCCCCAGTACAGGGGAATACCAGGGCCAAAAAGGGGGAGTGGGTGGGCAGGGGAGTGGGGGTGGGTGGATATGGGGGACTTTTGGTATAGCATTGGAAATGTAAATGAGTTAAATACCTAATAAAAAATGGAAAAAAAAAAAAAAGAAGTCTCTTTAGCTGGGATTTTGTTCATGATAGTTCTGAGGCATGCTTTATTGTGGATTCCCATTTTTAGTAAGCACACTATGTAAGTGATAAGAGGAAAGAAAAGTTAGAAACAAAGAATTTGCTTATATAAAATATCTTCTTTCCTTTCTGACTTTGGATACTTTAGGGAAGAATAATATGGCCAGAGAGATTACAGCAATGAAACAGTTATGGGATGAGACTAAAGAATAACTGACAGATAAAGACTGTGATAGATGTTTAGAATATATGAAGATTTGCATTTGTTCTGCTTAAAGAGGCTCTAAAATTATTTGGTCATTTCTTGTCATTTCATTTGCAAGGTTCATGTTCTTTAACTCTTCTGGAAACTGATGCAGACAAGTAGGGAAAAGTCATTTGTGGAGTAATGGGAAATGAAGATGCTCATCACAGCACCAAACCCCTAAATTCTGGCTTCAGGCAGTATTTACTAAGTAAGGCTATATTTTCGGTCTTATCTGTTCATTATTTGTTAGTGCTCTTAACTCAGATCTGGAAATTCTTTTACGAATAAGTGCCATATGAGTTGCCAGAGATCTAGCAGGTAGACCGTTCTTGGGCTTTCTCTTATAATTAGATGGTTCTAGGAGGTTGGTGCAAGGGAGGTGAGAAGAGGAGTCATGCTCACCAACAGAGCACAATTGATAGGTAACACAGAGATGACATTCTTATTTGTGGGTGTTGTATTGGGAGTTGTAGTCTTAGCCTATCTTCCTTTTAAACAATTTGTGGGACTGAGATCCAAGATGGAATTCCTTGGTCAATGAGAATAACCATTAGTGATTTAAATTTAGTGCAAAGTTAAAAAAAAATCTAAGTATAGTCTTTGTTTTCCTCTATATTTCCTAAAGAAAAGGTAGAGTGAATCACATGTAAATAACATGGGTAACTTTAAATGGAATAAATAAATAAAAACTTTAAATAGAATATCATGGGTTATTGTTGCAAGAGCTCTGAAATAACACAGATCATCTCTAAATTAATTGACATAGAATGAGCGTGAGAAGTTCCTTCCTGGATGTTTGGGACACTTTTTGTTCCTCACACAAGCCTTTTTTGTCTCCCTCCTTTTTTTCCCATCAACACAGCAAAATAATAGCAGGCAAAAGACACTGTGTTTCTGCCCTAAATGTCTTATGTTCAAAATATTCAAAAGTAAAATCGGATCAGAAAAGAGCTCAAGTTTTGGAAGGTGAAGAACATTTAGAGTATCCAATGTCTTTCTATAAAAGCTTTTTCTTTCCTTACGAGGGCCTTTGATAACCTGCCCTGGAAAACAAACACACATTATTTTACAACTTGGTAGTCTGCATGCCACTCTGTGAGAAGCAGCGGGCAGTAAAAGAAGATGAAGAAGTGGGGAGAATCTAGCTGTGATTTTAAAGAAAAGAAGGTCGCTGTGAGTAAAGTGTTTCCTGTGGTCCAGCTTCAGTACTCATCTTTTCTTTTAGGATTTGGTTTCATTTACACTTTGATGCTAGAGAAGAAAACTGCATGGTACTTCCATGAGCTCACCTGCCTGTGACAATCTCAAGATCTTAATAGCAGGCCACCGAATAGGAAGTAGTCCCGCAGATCAAGTTTTGAAGCTGTCTGTCCACATGCATTGCATTTGCTGTGTCTGTTGGCTTATTCATTTCTTCACCCAACTTAAGAACTGTGCAGAGAGATGCAAGCATGGGAAGATCAATATATCTTAATTCAACATGTTCTTGGGTAGGGGAGGCTGTAACCATCTCAGTGTGATTCGTAGAGTCCCTGCCCAGTTCCAAATAGGTCAACACAGCTCCACTCAAGTGGAAGGAAACAGTGGTGCCATTGTGACCCTCCGGGACAGTGAGCTCTGATGTCAGATAAGCAGGGAAAACAAGCTCCCACTCAGCTGGGAACCTGTGCTTCTGTGCACTGTTCTAAATCCTTGAAAGCCAAGTTCTTCATTTTCCTCTTTGTTTTCATTCTAAGAGCAAGTAGCATTGAGTTTGCTGTGTCTCGTACCTCTTTTCTGTGTGCAATGGGATTTCAGTTGGTAGCTCCCAGGATATTGCTGGTGTTTTCATTGGTGAGAGAAGGTGAGGGAAGGACAAGAATGGGACCCTTTAAGGAACTTTGCTTGTTGGGAGAGAGGTCACTCACTGCTTACCCTCAGAATCTGTTGCAGGGCAAAACCAAAACAAAACAAAAGTATAATAAGAAAACAACAACAACAAAAATAATAGTCAGAGCAATAGTATCCAAAAGCTTCTGTGATTGGGTCTTGCTTTGTTAACCCTCTACAGTTATCCCACGCCATTTCCTCCCAGGCTTGTGAACCCCCCACATTTCCTGCCCATTGAGTTCTTTTACTCACCCCAGCCTCCATCTCTGCATCCTGGCTGTTGATGACTATATATAATAAAGGCTACCTTATTCCAGCATTCACATTTTTCTGGCATTTTATATTTACTGCCTGGTACATTCTTAGTACTTGGCACCCCAGAATGGGCAGGTAGTATAATGAAAAGAAGGCGATTTTAGATGCAGTTGATACTGGATTTATCTCTTGATGTTTCTTACCTATGTGACTTAGAACAAGAGCAAAGATCTTGATGCTCCACTTGTAGATAACAGAGGGTTGAATAAGAGAGTACAACCATCCAACAGTGGCTGCTTGTGCTTATTTGCATTTGTTTCCTGCTTTTATCCCGGAATGGATGTAGTTGTATTCTTTGAAATATATCCAGTCACTTGCAATGTAATGAGAACTAAGCAAAGCTATGAGTCTATAAAAGTGGGGTATATTAGGTCCTTGCAATCAAAGAAGGCCCAGACCTTTCAAAAAGAACAAACTGCATACTCCAACTATTATGACCCTATATTTTCAAACCATGGTGAAAATAAAGACAGGACTTTGACAATAAAGAGATGAGAAGACTGTAGTTTGCAATTACGAGATGATAATTACACATGTGTGATTTTATTAGTTATATTCTTGTTCCCATGATGAAATACCAAAGGAAAGAGGGGTTTATTTTAGTTCACAGTTTAAGGGTGTAGTCCATCATGATGGGAAAGGTAGCAGGAGGTTGAGGCAGCTGCTCACCTGGCAATGAGGGTCAGGAAGTGGAGGGAGGGGAATGCTGGTGCTCAGCTCATGTTCTCGTTTTAAATCAGTTCAGGATACCGGTGTACATAGGGCAGATCGTCCCACTTCCATTAATCTAGTTTCAAAACTTCCTTATAGACAGACATGTCTAGAGGTTTGTCTCCCGGGAGATTAGAGATTCTGTCAAGTTGATATTAATCATCACACCAGATGTATGCACACAATTCTGCCCTGCTTAGGCACCAAGATCTCAGTAGCAGCCCAACTAACACAAGAGAAATGTCAGAGAAGACTACTGCCAGATCTTGGTGATGCTACTGGCCTTAATAACCTCAAATGCAGAAACAGAAACTCCACAAAAGAAAACCAAAGTGCCTGTGATGATTACATGATGGTCTCGATATTTAATAAGAAATGCCTGTGTGACTGTCATACCATTTCACATCTACCAAAGCTTGTGTGCATCTGCTGCTGCTGAGGGAACAATGTGACTGTTGTCCCTGCCCACCCTCCCCAGGCTTCTGTGAATGACTATACTTTCTTTTTTTTTTTTAATTTATTACGTATTTTCCTCAATTACATTTCCAATGCTATCCCAAAAGTCCCCCATACCCCCCCCACCTTCCCTCCCCACCCATTCCCATTTTTTTGGCCCTGGCGTTCCCCTGTACTGGGGCATATAAAGTTTGTGTGTCCAATGGGCCTCTCTTTCCAGTGATGGCCGACCAGGCCATCTTTTGATACATATGTAGCTAGAGTCAAGAGCTCCGGGTTACTGGTTAGTTCATAATGTTGTTGCACCTACAGGGTTGCAGATCTCTTTAGTTCCTTGGATACTTTCTCTAGCTCCTCCATTGGGGGCCCTGTGATCCATCCATTAGCTGACTGTGAACATCCACTTCTGTGTTTGCTGGGCCCCGGCATAGTCTCACAAGAGACAGCTATATCTGGGTCCTTTGCATACACTAGCAAGATTTTGCTGAAAGTGACTATACTTTCTACGTTGATATCTTGTGACTTTGTTGACCTGCAAGGTATTTTCCTTTCTCTGCTAATTCCTAGCAATAGGTAATGAGTTGCTCATGAATATACTAACTCAGCTAACCAGCTCCTTTGCTGCAGTGTTTTATTCTGAGACTCCTTCTACAAGGAAGGCTAGCTTCTGAGCCCAAGGCTGCTAAAATGGTTCCAAGCAATGTCTAAACCTACTTATCCTGCCCTACTCATTCCTTCCTATGGAAACCACAGTAAAGATTCCAGTCCTCTTTTCAGCCCTCTCCCTCTCACTCCAGACCAGATTTGCTATCTCCTTGCTGATCCCTCCCTGGCAATGCTCTGCCACCTTCGCTGGAGTTCTTAGAATAGCAATCAGTGCTTGATCTGTTAGCCTCAGGGTAACTGAATGTTTCAAAACCCAACATATTAATACAGTGATTTTCATTGAACAAATTTACTCTAAAACGTTCCAATGTAAAGAAACATTACTATATTGAAGGGCAGAACATACAAAGAGGAAAACTGTTTGGGGTTTCAGAGAGACAACACGGCGTGTGTAGTTGCGAAGCATTGCTAAACTCCATTCTTGTGTGTTAAAGAATAGCTCTCATAAGCTCTAGATTATTATATTCAAGCATAATTGACTACATTTATTTTATTACTTGCTTGTTAGTAATTTTTTTTACAAAGTTTTCAGACTATTCACTGCTCAAAGCCAGTGTCAGTCCATACTGATCGGAATCTTCATCCTCCGGTGGGAATTTGTCCCACCGATGATGCTGTTTTTGACGGGGTCATTTAGAAGGCATCTGCCAGTTTCTCTTACATCATGGGCCCTTTGCTGCAGACTTCACTTGCTGACCTAAGTGGATTCAGAATGACTCAGCCTCTTGATGACTATTATAGACCCTGTTCATCATCAAACTTCCTTGGTGGCATGTAAAACACTGTGGAAAAAAAAAGGAGTGATTTAGAAATCTTTTGGCAGGAACATACATTTTTTTCATAGAATCTGTGCTGAAAATGGATCCCAAGTAACACAAAACCAATACTTCCTGTGCAATGCCTTTAAACGTTCTGGTGTCCCAACAGAGGAACCTGGAGCTTGAGTGTTTAATCACCTCTTCCAGCCTGGAGAGCTCTGACTATGGCATGAAAAGCTCCGCATCTGGAGAGGCTGTAGACTCCAACACATAGGTTAGTCACCAGTCGATAGAGAACTGGGATTATGAAAGGATACTTTAAAACCTCTTTGGGGAGAGATATTATAGATTGAATTTCAGTTCAAAGTTGATCTTTCATGATGGCTGCCATAGCATTTGTATAATACTATTAAGCACCTGGATAGAAGCAGATTTTATTGCCTTCTATCCCTATTCTGTGTCTTTTCAGAACAGTTCAGTCCTAAAGCTGTGTCTAGGGGGCTAAGCTATGGAAGCATCTTCACCAGAAGAGAGGGAGCACAGAGACAAAAATCAGACACTGGAGTCAGACCAGCTGTTGAAACTTCTTTGAAATGAAAGGAGAATGTTCTGCACAGAGAATTAGCATCAGAATGGATGGAGAGGAAAGCATCCCTATGAGAAATGGTTCAGTGAACTTTGTAGATGACCTCAGGGATGACAAAAGCGTGCATTCAATGAGATGGGCTCTAGAATGGGATCTCAGAGTGCCCAAGTGACCTTAAATACTGTTCTCTGACTGTGCTAACACAGTAATTTCAGGTCTTAGAAGACAAAATCTTCTGCAGGTGGTATTCAGTTTGTGCCATGTTTGCCCTTCAGCAATCAAAAGCACTAACATGATCTAGGGAAGTGAGGGCTTTTCCCTTCGCATGCCCCTTTAGCTTTCCATATCTTTCTATCCCACCTCAGCCCTGTGTAGTCTTTAGTGGAGGAATGGCATGATCTGACTTAATTTGGAAGGGATAAATCGTTAGCTGGTGTGTTGGAGACTCTGGTGGGGAAAGGAGACTAGGGAGCTTGTTAGAAGGCAGCCTCAGTCATCCAAGTGGGAGAGAACAGCTGTTCTAGCCAGAGGCAGAAGTGGAGTCAGGTTCTGGATAACTTCCTCATAGAATGGATATGAGATATGAAAGAGAGAGATCACCATTCCAAGATTTTTAACCCTGAGTGGTTTAGGGAAATGAACTTGTCATCACCTGAGAGGTAGACACCTTTGTTAGAAACAGGATGTGGGAAGAGGATCCAGGGATTGGCTATAGACATTATTTGGGAATGCCTATTGGGCATTCATCGACGTTTTTAAGAAATTATTCAGTTTGAAAGAGGTATTGGAATTGAATATATAAAAGTAGCAGCCCTCTGAAAGACTCAACAAACAGCTGAAAGAGTCAGATGCAGCTATTTGTACCTAACCAATGGACAGAAGCAGCTGACCCCTGTTGTTGAATTGGGGAAGGCTGAAAGAAGCTGAGGAGAAGGGCGATTCTGTAGGAGGACCAGCAGTCTCAATTAATCTTGATCCCTGATATCTTTCAAACACTGGACCACCAAACAGACAGCATACATCAGCTGATATGAGGCCCCCAACACATATACAATAGAGGATTTCTGGGTCTGTGTTCATTCAGGGATGAGGCACCTAACTCTCAAGAGACTGGAGGCCCCAGGGAGTTTAGAGGTCAGGTGGGGTAGGGGTGGGGGTATCCACGTGGAGACTAATGGTGTGGAGAGGAGGTGTGGAATGTGGGGCAGATGGAGGGTGGATGGGGGTGGGCAGGGAATGCAATATGGAGTGTAAAAAATAAATTAAAACAAAATTAAATTAAAAAATAAAACAATAAAATTAGCAGTCAAAATATATATTAATAAAATTTACGGCTTTGTGACTAGTAAGCCACTGTACTGGCTAGTCTTATTTCAATTTGACACACAAACTAGAGTTATCTGAAATGAGAGAACCCTAATTGAGAAGATGCCTCCATAGACTCAGTTGCATAGCATTTTCTTAATTAGTGATTGATAGGGGAGGGCACATCCCTTTGTAAGTGGTGCCATCTCTGGGCTGGTGGTCCTCGGTTCTTTGTGAAAGCAGGTTGAGTAAGCCAGAGGAAGCAATCCAGTAAGCAGCACTCCTCCATGGGCTCTGCATTATCAGCTCCTGCCTCTAGGTTCCTGTCCCGCTTAAGTTCCTGTCCTGACTTCCTTTGATGATTAACAGCAATATGAAAGTATAGGCCATACAAACCCTTTCCTCACCAACTTGCCTTTTGGTCATGATGCTTCATTACAGCAATAGAAAGCCTAACCCAGACAGCCACTATGGGAGTGAGTATAGATGGCCATGAGTACCAAAGACGGAGCTATATGGATTGTATCTTTGGAGAGCTGACAGGAGATGGTCAGGGAAAGCAGTCAGAAGCTGCAGAAAATAAAAGTGTGACAAATATTGGGGTCATTTCAGGAATTTTGCTGAAGGAATCCACAACTTCTGGTAGTCTCCATCCCTTCTGAATCCTACAATCTTTCTTTTCCCTCTTCCACAAACATGACTCACTAATCAACTAAGCCTCACATGGGCTCACAGAGACTGAAGCAGAAAGCATTGGCTTGCATGAGCCCACAGCAGATCCTCTGTATATATGTTATGACTGTTAGCTTTGTGTTTTTGTGAGACTCCCAACAGTGGAAGCTGGTGTATATCTGATTCTTTTGCCTGGTCTTGAGACTCTTTTCCTCCTATTGGGTTGCCTTGTTCAGCCTCGTGTGAGGGCTTTTACTTTGCCTTATTGTATTTGTTTTGTCCTGTTTGGCTGTCCTCTCTTGGAGGCCTGCTCTTTTCTGAAGAGGAAACAGAGAAACCAGTAGATCTGAGGGAGAGGTGAGGTAGTGGTAGGGAGTCTGGAAGAGTGGAGGGATGGGGGAATGGTTGAAGTGGAAATCTCTGGTGTTGTTGGAGACACAGGATGTTTCACGTGATGTTTTCCTAAAAACTGTCTTATGAAAGGATGCTTTGATGAAGCTGACACATGAGAGGATATTTTGCTGAAGCAGAAATATGAGTGAATATTTTGCTGAAAAAAAGACATGTGGTGGTTTTCTGGAAGTTGCCTTGTGACGGGGCATGTGATGTTTTGCTGGAGTCGATGCTTGAGAAGTGTGTGATGTCCAGAAAGAGTATAAGTATAACCCAACAGACAGTGAACATGTTCTTGCATGGATTTGCCTTGCAACTCTTTGCTGGTCATTGTTGGGCTTCACTGATGCCTTGCTTTCTTGGCTGATCTTTGCTTGTCATGAATTAGTAGAGAGGAATGCACCAAAGAACTTCTGGTGGTATTCTGACTGGTCCTTGCTGTTTCAGCAGATTTGTGCCAATCAAAGGAACCTGCATGGTTTCTTTTGGATCCAACTGCTTCATGTATAGTGGTTTGATAGTGGACTAGACTGTTGACAACAAAGATTGGAATTGCCCCAAAGAACTCTTTCTACACAGGTCCACAGCTCCTACTTCCTATTAACTTCTTTTCTCCTACCTTTGGTGGGGGAAAGACTAGAAGGGAGATTGAAGCCTTAAAGAACCACAATTAAAGTAGATTTTGAAAAATCTAAGCCTACAGATGGAGGTAGGGAAAATATGGTTGGGGTCTATTATATGAGAGAAAAACCTATTTTCAATAAAAATTAAAACAAACCTAAAATCAAAATGTTGCTTTATCTTGAGATAGGAAATATAATAGTGAGTGCCCTTTGAAAATGACCCAGAAAACAGTAGTAGTAGGAAATAGAGGTTTCTAAAGAAGGGGACAAAATCACTAGTGTGCTTGTCCTTTATCGGGTAATGCAGGGTGAATCCAAGGGCATAAACAGAGGAACTGGTATCATACATTGCCATAGAGTGAGGTTTTATAATAGCTAGGAGGTAGACAGAAAATGTACACTGGATATGCAGATGCTGGTGGATCTGAAGGGGATACAGTGGCTTCTGGGATATTCTCCCAGGGTTGCAACATTTTATTGTCTTCAGAAAAGTTAGAGGCAAAGTCATACTTTGCTGTTATTTGCTTTTACTTGTGTCACAGCTACTTCCGTGTTGGCTACCACTTTAAGAGAGGTAGGAAGCTTTCTCACAGGATATACCATTCAGCTGAGCTGTGGGGATTAACTGTAGGAATCCCATATATACACATATTGAACTATGGAATATTGCTAGACAGGGAACTGGACATAGAATGCATGCTTAGAGATCAGAGAGAGCATTATGGGACTATTGTAATTAGGACCAAAGGATGGGACTGCCTGGACACAATTCAGAATCTAACAGGTAGTTAGATTTATGATTTCTGGACTTGACTATGTACTTAAGCTTGAGAACATAACTAAAAGAGAAAGTTCCTGATTGGGAGAAGAAATAAGTGTGAATATTTGACTATAGCTACATATGTATCAAAAGATGGCCTAGTCGGCCATCACTGGAAAGAGAGGCCCATTGGGCACACAAACTTTATATGCCCCAGTACAGGGGAACGCCAGGGCCAAAAAAATGGGAATGGGTGGGTAGGGAAGTGGGGGGGAGGGTATGGGAGACTTTTGGGATAGCATTGGAAATGTAATTGAGGAAAATACGTAATAAATTTAAAAAAATGAGCTTTCAAGACACTTCAATAAGAGAGGATTCCATAGAAGAGAGTTGGAGTAAGGATGTATTGCCCTGAAAAGAGCATGCAGAGAGATTATAAAACAAAGTGAGAAAAACATGCATGCATACCTACATCAACCTTTAACAGTACCGACATTTAATAGGAAGATGATGAAGAATCAAATAAAACAATTTGAGTTCTCACAGAACTCAAAAACAAAAGAAACTTAAAGGTGAACAGGGACATAGAATTTAATTGGTCAGTCACCAACTGAGATATATTTATCATCACACACACACACACAGAGAGAGAGAAAGAGAGAGAGAGACAGAGAGAGAGAGAGAGAGAGAGAGAGAGAGAGACAGAGAGAGAGACAGAGAGAGAGACAGAGAGAGAGAGAGAGAGATTTCAGAGAATATTTGTAGTATACTCAGATCTGACTTGGAGACTTCTTGCCAAGCTACCTTTACACAGAAGTTTAACAATTACCCCTAGAAATGCAGAAGGAGCCAATGCCGGGAGTCTGGTGTTACTTAGCCGGCACAGATATTTGCTGGAAGGGGTGACCCAGAGACTTTTAACACTGAGCATCATAGCTCACTGTTTGGTTGCTCCTCACCTCCAGAGACAACCAGATGAGACTTCTTTCTTAATTGTACGTCGGTGCTTCTCACAACTGCTCTCTGCTTATGTGTTTGTAGCCAAAAAGATCTCCGTGTGTCCTGTCATTTTTGCACATGCATGCTGATGTATGCTTGGCAGATGCTCCCATGATTTGCACAGCCTGTTATAATTTTCTCACTGCATTCACAATTGCTTTGTGAGTTTTGCTCACACATAGCAATCTCATGCCAGGACTGCCTTCCTCTGTGCATCTTTTTGCACCACAGGGCACTTCTTTTGAGCTTTGTGGTCTCTAAAGCACATTCATATTCAAATTTACCTCTCACAACAATTCTTAACATTTCCACTTTATGAGGGTGTGGGGAATGCGCAGAAAGGGGAGAGGAGACTAACTCATACTCACACTTGAGTGGCACAGAACTTCGATGGGAAAAATGAATAAGGTCTTAATAGTTTTCAGTACAGTCAGTATTGTGCTGGTTAACTTCCATGGGACTTAAAACTGCAAGGGTCCACAAGCCCCTTCTACTCCACTCACGCCCCGAGGTACCTTGCCAGCGGAGGCGCCCGAAACCCGCAAGGGCCCACACAGGATTGCCCACAGGATCCTCAGACCTCTGGTGAGTGGAACACAGCCCCTGCCCCAATCCAATCACACGGAAGCTGAGACTGCGGTAAATAGGGAAGCGGACTACCCGGGCCTGACCTGGAGCACAAGCCCCTTCCGCTCCACTCGAGCTCCAAGGTACCTTGCCAGCAGACTCGCCCGCAAGGACCCACACAGGATTCCCCACGGGATCCTAAGACCTCTGGTGAGTGGAACACAGCGCCGGCCCCAATCCAATCGCGCGGAACCTGAGACTGTGGTATATAGGGAAGCAGACTACCCAGGCCTGACCTGGGGCACAAGCCCCTTCCGCTCCACCTGAGCCCCGGGCTACCTTGCCAGCGGAGTCGCCTGACACCCGCAAGGGCCCACACAGGATTCCACAAGGGATCCTAAGACCTCTAGTGAGTGGAACACAAGTTCTGCCAGGAGTCCGGTTCGAACACCAGATATCTGGGTACCTTCCCTGCAAGAAGAGAGCTTTCCTGCAGAGAATACTCTGCCCACTGAAACTAAGGAGAGTGCTATCCTCCCAGGTCTGCTTATAGAGGCTAACAGAGTCACCTGAAGAACAAGCTCTTAACAGAGACAACTATAACAGCTAGCTTCAGAGATTACCAGATGGCGAAAGGCAAACGTAAGAATCCTACTAACAGAAATCAAGACTACTCACCATCATCAGAAAGCAGCACTCCCACCCCACCTAGTCCTGGGCACCCCAACACAACCGAAAATCTAGACCCAGATTTTAAAACATTTCTCATGATGATGATAGAGGACATCAAGAAGGACTTTCATAAGTCACTTAAAGAATTACAGGAGAGCACTGCTAAAGAGTTACAGGCCCTTAAAGAAAAGCAGGAAAGCACAACCAAACAGGTAGAAGTCCTTAAAGAAAAACAGGAAAACACATCCAAACAGGTGATGGAAATGAACAAAACCATACTAGAACTAAAAAGGGAAGTAGACACAATAAAGAAAACCCAAAGCGAGGCAACGCTGGAGATAGAAACCCTAGGAAAGAGATCTGGAACCATAGATGCGAGCATCAGCAACAGAATACAAGAAATGGAAAAGAGAATCTCAGGTGCAGAAGATTCCATAGAGAACATCGACACAACAGTCAAAGAAAATACAAAATGCAAAAGGATCCTAACTCAAAACATCCAGGAAATCCAGGACACAATGAGAAGACCAAACCTACGGATAATAGGAATTGATGAGAATGAAGATTTTCAACTTAAAGGACCAGCTAATATCTTCAACAAAATAATTGAAGAAAACTTCCCAAACATAAAGAAAGAGATGTCCATGATCATACAAGAAGCCTACAGAACTCCAAATAAGCTGGACCAGAAAAGAAATTCCTCCCAACACATAATAATCAGAACAACAAATGCACTAAATAAAGATAGAATATTAAAAGCAGTAAGGGAGAAAGGTCAAGTAACATATAAAGGAAGGCCTATCAGAATTACACCAGACTTTTCACCAGAGACTATGAAAGCCAGAAGAGCCTGGACAGATGTTATATAGACACTAAGAGAACACAAATGCCAGCCCAGGCTACTATACATGGCCAAACTCTCAATTACCATAGATGGAGAAACCAAAGTAATCCACGACAAAACCAAATTCACACAATATCTTTCCACGAATCCATCCCTTCAAAGGATTATAGCAGAAAAGAAGCAATACAAGGATGGAAATCACGCCCTAGAACACAAGAAAGTAATCCCTCAACAAACCAAAAAGAAGACAGCCACAAGCACAGAATGCCAACTCTAACAACAAAAATAATAGGAAGCAACAATTACTTTTCCTTAATATCTCTTAATATCAATGGACTCAATTCCCCAATAAAAAGACATAGACTAACAGACTGGCTACACAAACAGGACCCAACATTCTGCTGCTTACAGGAAACCCATCTCAGGGAAAAAGACAGACACTACCTCAGAGTGAAAAGCTGGAAAACAATTTTCCAAGCAAATGGTCTGAAGAAACAAGGTGGAGTAGCCATTTTAATATCGGATAAAATCGACTTCCAACCCAAAGTTATCAAAAAAGACAAGGAGGGACACTTCATACTCATCAAAGGTAAAATCCTCCAAGAGGAACTCTCAATTCTGAATATCTACGCTCCAAATGCAAGGGCAGCCACATTCATTAAAGACACTTTAGTAAAGCTCAAAGCACACATTGCACCTCACACAATAATAGTGGGAGACTTCAACACACCACTTTCATCAATGGACAGATCATGGAAACAGAAACTAAACAGGGACACAGTGAAACTAACAGAAGTTATGAAACAAATGGACCTGACAGATATCTACAGAATATTTTATCCTAAAACAAAAGGATATACCTTCTACTCAGCACCTCATGGGACCTTCTCCAAAATTGACCATATAATTGGTCACAAAATAGGCCTCAACAGATACAAAATATTGAAATTGTCCCATGTATCCTATCAGACCACCATGGCCTAAGACTGATCTTCAATAACAACATAAATAATGGAAAGCCAACATTCACGTGGAAACTGAACAACACTCTTCTCAATGATACCTTGGTCAAGGAAGGAGTAAAGAAAGAAATTAAAAACTTTTTAGAGTTTAATGAAAATGAAGCCACAATGTACCCATACCTTTGGGACACAATGAAAGCATTTCTAAGAGGGAAACTCATAGCTATGAGTGCCTCCAAGAAGAAACGGGAGAGAGAAAATACTAGCAGCTTGACAACACATCTAAAAGCTCCAGAAAAAAAGGAAGCAAATTCACCCAAGAGGAGTAGACGGCAGGAAATAATCAAACTCAGGGGTGAAATCAACCAAGTGGAAAAAAGAAGAACTATTCAAAGAATTAACCAAACGAGGAGTTGGTTCTTTGAGAAAATCAACAAGATAGATAAACCCTTAGCTAGACTCACTAGAGGGCACAGGGACAAAATCCTAATTAACAAAATCAGAAATGAAAAGGGAGACATAACAACAGATCCTGAAGAAATCCAAAACACCATCAGATCCTTCTACAAAAGGCTATACTCAACAAAACTGGAAAACCTGGACGAAATGGACAAATTTCTGGACAGATACCAGGTACCAAAGTTGAATCAGGATCAAGTTGACCTTCTAAACAGTCCCATATCCCCTAAAGAAATAGAAGCAGTTATTAATAGTCTCCCAGCCAAAAAAAGCCCAGGACCAGACGGGTTTAGTGCAGAGTTCTATCAGACCTTCAAAGAAGATCTAATTCCAGTTCTGCACAAACTTTTTCACAAGATAGAAGTAGAAGGTACTCTACCCAACTCATTTTATGAAGCCACTATTACTCTGATACCTAAACCACAGAAAGATCCAACAAAGATAGAGAACTTCAGACCAATTTCTCTTATGAATATCGATGCAAAAATCCTCAATAAAATTCTCGCTAACCGAATCCAAGAACACATTAAAGCAATCATCCATCCTGACCAAGTAGGTTTTATTCCAGGGATGCAGGGATGGTTGAATATACGAAAATCCATCAATGTAATCCATTATATAAACAACTCAAAGACAAAAACCACATGATCATCTTGTTAGATGCGGAGAAAGCATTTGACAAGATCCAACATCCATTCATGATAAAAGTCTTGGAAAGATCAGGAATTCAAGGCCCATACCTAAACATGATAAAAGCAATCTACAGCAAACCAGTAGCCAACATCAAAGTAAATGGAGAGAAGCTGGAAGCAATCCCACTAAAATCAAGGACTAGACAAGGCTGCCCACTTTCTCCCTACCTTTTCAACATAGTACTTGAAGTATTAGCCAGAGCAATTCGACAACAAAAGGATATCAAGGGGATACAAATTGGAAAAGAGGAAGTCAAAATATCACTATTTGCAGATGATATGATAGTATATATAAGTGACCCTAAAAATTCCACCAGAGAACTCCTAAACCTGATAAACAGCTTCGGTGAAGTAGCTGGATATAAAATGAACTGAAACAAGTCAATGGCCTTTCTCTACACAAAACTTGCCAAAAGCAATCTACAGATTCAATGCAATCCCCATCAAAATTCCAACTCAATTCTTCAACGAATTGGAAGGAGCAATTTACAAATTTGTCTGGAATAACAAAAAACCTAGGATAGCAAAAAGTCTTCTCAAGGATAAAAGAACTTCTGGCGGAATCACCATGCCAGACCTAAAGCTTTACTACAGAGCAATTGTGATAAAAACTGCATGGTACTGGTATAGAGACAGACAAGTAGACCAATGGAATAGAATTGAAGACCCAGAAATGAACCCACACACCTATGGTCACTTGATCTTGGACAAGGGAGCTAAAACCATCCAGTGGAAGAAAGACAGCATTTTCAACAATTGGTGCTGGCACAACTGGTTGTTATCGTGTAGAAGAATGTGAATCGATCCATACTTATCTCCTTGTACTAAGGTCAAATCTAAGTGGATCAAGGAACTTCACATAAAACCAGAGACACTGAAACTTATAGAGGAGAAAGTGGGGAAAAGCCTTGAAGATATGGGCACAGGGGAAAAATTCCTGAACAGAACAGCAATGGCTTGTGCTGTAAGATGGAGAATTGACAAATGGGACCTAATGAAACTCCAAAGTTTCTGCAAGGCAAAAGACACCGTCAATAAGACAAAAAGACCACCAACAGATTGGGAAAGGATCTTTACCTATCCTAAATCAGATAGGGGACTAATATCCAACATATATAAAGAACTCAAGAAGGTGGACTTCAGAAAATCAAATAACCCCATTAAAAAATGGGGCTCAGAACTGAACAAAGAATTCTCACCTGCGGAATACCGAATGGCAGAGAAACATCTGAAAAAATGTTCAACATCCTTAATCATCAGGGAAATGCAAATCAAAACAACCCTGAGATTCCACCTCACACTAGTCAGAATGGCTAAGATCAAAAATTCAGGTGACAGCAGATGCTGGCATGGATGTGGAGAAAGAGAAACACTCCTCCATTGTTGGTGGGATTGCAGGCTTGTACAACCACTCTGGAAATCAGTCTGGCGGTTCCTCAGAAAATTGGACATAGTACTACCGGAGGATCCAGCAATACCTCTCCTGGGCATACATCCAGAAGATGCCCCAACTGGTAAGAAGGACACATGCTCCACTATGTTCATAGCAGCCTTATTTATAATAGCCAGACGCTGGAAAGAACCCAGATGCCCCTCAACAGAGGAATGGATACAGAAAATGTGGTACATCTACACAATGGAGTATTACTCAGCTATTAAAAAGAATGAATTTATGAAATTCCTAGCCAAATGGATGGACCTGGAGGGCATCATCCTGAGTGAGGTAACACATTCACAAAGGAACTCACACAATATGTACTCACTGGTAAGTGGATATTAGCCCAAAACCTAGGATACCCAAGATATAAGATATTTCCTAAACACATGAAACTCAAGAAAAATGAAGACTGAAGTGTGGACACTATGCCCCTCCTTAGAAGTGGGAACAAAACACCCTTGGAAGGAGTTACAGAGACAAAGTTTGGAGCTGAGATAAAAGGATGGACCACGTAGAGAATGCTATATCCAGGGATCCACCCCATAATCAGCATCCAAATGTTGACACCATTGCATACACTAGCAAGATTTTATCGAAAGGACCCAGATGTAGCTGTCTCTTGTGAGACTATGCCGGGGCCTAGCAAACACAGAAGTGGATGCTCACAGTCAGCTATTGGATGGATCACAGGGCTCCCAGTAGAGGAGCTAGAGAAAGTACCCAAGGAGCTAAAGGGATCTGCAACCCTATAGGTGGAACAACAATATGAACTAACCAGTACCCTGGAGCTCTTGACTCTAGCTGCATATGTATCAAAAGATGACCTAGTCGGCCATCACTGGAAAGAGAGGCCCATTGGACATGCAAACTTTATATGCCCCAGTACAGGGGAATGCCAGGGCCAAAAGGGGGGGAGTGGGTGGGTAGGGGAGTGGGGGTGGGTGGCTATGGGGGACTTTTGGTATAGCATTGGAAATGTAAATGAGCTAAATACCTAATAAAAATGGAAAAAAAATCTGCAAGGGTGGAGCTGAGGGACATCTGAGGACTGAGGTGAAGTGGGCTCGGTCTAGCCCAGAACACTCAATGTATGACACTGGGTCGAACCAGACAACTTCCATCACCTCACCACAGGGAACAACATGCCAAACGATGCACTAACTTCCTGTTTTAGAAAGTGTCTCTAATTCTGCTTTGAGTTTGTTTGTTGGGTTTTGTTTTGTAAAAACTCCTGACATTCTTACCTGAAAGGTTTTATTTATTTTGCATTTTTACAGATCATGGGACTGAAGGTCAAAAAGGTTAAATGACTTTCTTTCTGGGGTCACAGTTCACAGCTTAAGGAATGGTGCTTTGGAGTCCCTGTCTCTTCTGTTGTATCCTGCTCATCCTCTTGAATTTTGATATGACCATAAAGTTCATTTCTAGTGCTTCTAAATAAGCCATAAGAAAAAAACCTTCAGCAAGTATATGAAAACTTCCCTGCCTGCTTGCCCAGCCCCAACTTTTAGGCTGTCTGACATGCTACTGGCAACTTAGCATTCTAACTTTCAGCTGATTCTCCTGCCCCAATGCCTTCCAGAGGTCTACTGCCACAGGTAAGATGGGATGTGCAGTGCCCTTCCTGGCACCCACTGGCTCAGTGGTCAGCACAGCCTTTCTAGGCTTCCTTACAGCTCTCCTGAATGTTTTATCTGCTTCTCTGATACCAAATCAATGAGGGTTTCTCCCACAGGCATGTGCTCCTTGACTCGAATCTAATCTCTCTGTCTGTCAATGTTCTACCATCCCTCAAGGTCCTGCACAAACACCTCTTTCTTGCCTAAGCCCTCCTGCCCCCAGGTAAGACCAGCTTCTGCTCTGCTTCACTGTTATCCCACCACATTGGAATACCTGTATCATAGCACTTAAGCCAATCTGGTTTTTATTACAGTTAATAGTTTGGAGTGTGGATGATACGTCTGTCTTACTTATTATAGAGTGGGTCTTAGAGAGCAGGAGCCGTGCTGTGTTCCTCTATATGCCACAGAATCCAAAACCAATGTCCTTGCTAGTTATGGGAGCTAGATATACTTATGGCTTGTATTGTTAGATCATACCAATATAGTGTGTATTGAATCTCCACCCTTTTCTTTCCTGGGTTGTGGTACATTCTTTATTCTAAATCATTCCTCGAGGGATGCCTACATTTTGGGTGCATAGGAATGCAAGTGGGAGACACAATTGGGAAAGTCTACTTGTGTCCATAAGGGAGAGTAACTGAGGGCATGCTGACCTGGAGAAGTCCTTTGTTTAGTTGTTGTCCTGGCCTTATCCTCTTTCACTGACCTTGGAGACAAGGGTGACTTCCATTGCAGTCTTTACTGTTGTCACATACATTCAATCACTTCTTCAGTATGTGAATCTGTCCTAGAAGGAAGATGGAGTTTAGGGCCTCATGAGACCTAAATTGTCAAATATCTATTTATTCCCTGTGAACCAGTCAATACCAGTTACTTTTTCTTTGTATCTCATTTAAAAGCCTTTAGAAAAGCGACAGACCCACTCTCCACTCTCCCAAGGCACCAGAAACTGCATATTCTGTTTCCATAGCAAGGGGGAGGGAAGGAGACAGGGGAGAGGCGTGTGTGTGTGTGTGTGTGTGTGTGTGTGTGTGTGTGTGTGTGTGAGAGAGAGAGAGAGAGAGAGAGAGAGAGAGAGAGGGAGGGAGGGAGGGAGGGAGGGAGAGGGAGAGAGAGAGAGAGGGAGAGAGAGAGAGAGAGAGGGAGGGAGGGAGAGAGAGAGAGAGAGAGAGAGAGAGGGAGAGAGAGAGAGAGAGAGAGAGGGAGAGAGAGGGGGGGAGAGAGAGAGAGAGAGAGAGAGAGAGAGAGAGAGAGGGAGAGAGAGAGAGAGAGAGAGAGAGAGAGAGAGAGAGAGAGAGAGAGAGAGAGAGAGGGAGAGAGGGGGCTTGTGTGTCTTGGCACACACATAGAGGTCAGAGGCTAGCACTCTGCAATTGGTCTTCTTTCCACCTTGACGTGGATTCTCAGCATCGAACTCAGGTCACAAGGCTTACATATCAAGCACCTCTATCCAATGAATCATGTCACCAGCCCTCTGATACTTTTCTTGCTGGGAAAATGCAAATGGCTCCCTCATACGGTGGCATGACAATCTAATCTCCACTGGAGTTTATATCTTACGATAGGATAGATATCTCAGCAGTGGAACTCTGCCATTGGGAACTGGGTAATTCTTTTTTTTTTTTTTTTTTTTGATGGCCGACTAGGCCATCTTTTGATGCATATGCAGCTAGAGTCAAGAGCTCCGGGGTACTGGTTAGTTCATAATGTTGTTCCACCTATAGGGTTGCAGATCCCTTTAGCTTCTTTGGTACTTTCTCTAGCTCCTTCATTGGGGGCCATGTGATCCATCCAATAGCCGACTGTGAGCATCCACTTCTATGTTTGCTAGGCCCAGGCATACTCTGACAAGAGACAGCTATATCAGGGTCCTTTCAGCATAATCTTGCTAGTGTATGCAATGGTGTCAGCATTTGGAAGCTGATTATGGGATGGATCCCCGGATATGCTAGTGTCTACATGGTCCATCCTTTTATCTCAGCTCCAAACTTTGTCTCTGTAACTCCTTCCAAGGGTGTTTTGTTCCCACTTCTAAGGAGGGGCATAGTGTTCACACTTCAGTCTTCATTTTTCTTGAGTTTCATGTGTTTAGGAAATTGTATCTTATATCTTGGGTATCTTAGGTTTTGGGCTAATATCCACTTATCAGTGAGTACATATTGTGTGAGTTCCTTTGTGAATGTGTTACCTCACTCAGGATGATGCCCTCCAGGTCCATCCATTTGGCTAGGAATTTCATAAATTCATTCTTTTTAATAGCTGAGTAGTACTCCATTGTGTAGATGTACCACATTTTCTGTATCCATTCCTCTGTTGAGGGGCATCTGGGTTCCTTCCAGGTTCTGGCTATTATAAATAAGGCTGCTATGAACATAGTGGAGCATGTGTCCTTCTTACCAGTTGGGGCATCTTCTTTAGGGTAGGAGTAATCTTATTCTGTCTAAAATCCAATTGAATATTTAGCACTATTCTTAACCCTTCTTGGAATTTTATAAAGACCTTTTAAGGGATCCGTAAGGCATTTGGAATAAAAGGATAAAGTGTCAAATCCCTACCCTCCTTTAACTTTCAACCACACACACACACACACACACACACACACACACACACACACACGCATGCATGCATGCACACACACACACACACATACACATGTGTGAGTGTATGCACTTGTACAATATTCTTCATTTCCCCTTTTGAAAAGCTTAATATAAGCTTCTAACTGAAATTAAAATCTCCATGAGAGACCACTAGAGAGTACCAAAGTACAAACCCTCCAATAGCACTCATTTCTGTAAAATGCAGCGGGGCACATTTATGCTAGATTGGTGTTCATAATGTTTCTTTATGATGCCTTTTCTTTGGTGTTAAATAGCCTAAAGTACCATATGTTTCTTAATAAAAAGCCATGTAAAAACCTACATTAATAAACTCAACTCAAAGAAAAGTTGCCCCAAGACAGCTCTAACTTAGCCTTTTTATGGGCTTGCCAACAATTTCAAGATTGTTTTAATGAAAAAAAAAAAAAGGTTTCTGTCTTCATAGAGCACAGCACACCAGTTCCCTTTAGTACTACTCAATTCACCCTTACCCTACTCACCCCAGCCCTCAAGCACAGTCAGCTCTCCAGTGTCCTACAGAAGGGTCACTCATATTGGCAAGTATTTTCCTCGAAGGACTGAAGCATCTGGACGGCCCTTTGTCACAGGAGTGTGTGTATGTACATATATGTATATACGCACTCACAGGAGTTGAATGTACACATGACCAAATTGCCAGGTAGCACAGTGCCATTCTTGGCCCATTTCATCTTTTTTGGGCCCTTTACTATGCAGATTAGGCAGAGGGGCTACATAGCTGATGGCTTTGCAAGGGGAAATTCCTTGGCACCTAGACTAATAGAACATGTTTCCAGATTCTCTACCCATTCTCTAAATGTGTTGTAGGGGCAAGGGCATAGCTTTCAGTCCAACATCCATACTTCTGTATAATAATTGCTTATTTATTTTTCTGTCTTCAATACTTGATGGAAATTCCTTGAAGGTGCTTTAGATTTTGTTAAATTTGTTGATTACACATAGCCAAACTGAGCACATTGCTAGTTTATCAATAATACACACACACACACACACACACACACACACACACACACACACACACACATACACACACACACATGTCCTTTAAATTTCAGGCTAGCAATAGACTAGCTCTAAATTTATAATGTTTGTGGATTAAATAAATAAATGGGAAAAACAGGTCACTGTTCCAGGTAAGAGCTGTATGACAGAAGCTAGTAAATAATGACCACTGTCAGAGTCTGTTTGTCATGTTCTAACAAAATACCTCAAACTGCTTCTCTCTCTCTCTCTCTCTCTCTCTCTCTCTCTCTCTCTCTCTCTCTCTCTCTCTTTTTGAAAAACTTTCATGCAATATATTCTGGCAATACTTTTCCCTTGCCCACTTCTTCTCTCTTCTCAGATCCTTTGTACCTCCCCACCCACCCAACTCCACCCCTCTGTGTGTGTGTGTGTGTGTGTGTCTTTCTCAGAAAAACAAAGACACACACACACAACCTCTACGAAACCAGAAACCAAAATATACAAGTAAAAGACCAGTAAGACAAAAATGTTCAAACAAAGCAATAGGAAGCAAAATGTCTAAAAAATCCCATTGAGTTCATTTTGTGTTGGCCAACTACTTCTGGGCATGGAGTC
The DNA here is from genome assembly GCF_000001635.26 of Mus musculus. Lineage (NCBI taxonomy): Eukaryota > Metazoa > Chordata > Mammalia > Rodentia > Muridae > Mus > Mus musculus. The sequence continues at coordinate 10,154,756 of NC_000070.6, read as the reverse complement.
CACCCACGTGGTTAGAATACTCAGTGAGTTGCCATTAAAGAAAACTGATTTTTCTTTGCAAGCAGACATCAGTAGTAGATTACTTCTTGGTGAGGGATGGGAACCTATGTTCACTTCCCCCACTCAGGGCTGGTACCACATCTGACTTGAACCTATGCAGTCCCTGAGCATCCTCTCTCAGTCTCTGTGAGTTCATATGTGCATAGGTCCTGATGTGTCTGGAAGTCACTGTTCCTTGGAGACATTCACCTCCTCTGACTCTTGCAATCTGTCTCTTCTTCCCAATAGCTCCTTGAGACCTAAGAGGAAGAGTTTTATTCTATTTAGGACTGAGTGCTCCAAAGTCTCTCACTTTCTGGACATCGTCCAGTTGTGGGTCTCTGTGTTAGATCCCATTAACTGTCAGAAGAAACTTCTCTGATGATGGCTGAGAAAGGCACTAAGCTATAGGTATAGCAGTTGTAGTCATTTTATTCCGATGGGTTTTTTTTTGGGGGGGGGGGGACTGCATTAGTTATAAAGTAGAAATTTGCTTCTCACTGTTCTGGATGCTGGGAGTCCAAGATCAAGGCATCACAGGTTTACAGTTTGTTGCTATCATAATGTTACTTACCTTGGAAGCTTCGAGAGGGAACAGATGCTATGTTCACACGTTACTTACATAGTTCTCTCTACCCTTTCTACCCCAGCTCCTTACAAGGCACTGATCTCATTGATGAGAACTCCAATCCTAACCTGTGACACCTCTTAATAATGTTACTGTATGGATTCAATTTCAATAGGTTTTGTTTTTGCTGCTTTGTTTTTTTGTTTTTGAGAAGACAGAACCATTCAATCCATAGAACTAACAGTGAATGTAACTATATGCACTTGAGGCCGTTCTGAACCTCAGTGTTTTCACTCACCAAATGTTTCAAGACACACGCCTGCTTATTAAATTACCATGCTGATTAAAGCACCCACAGCAGGAGCTCAATAAAGCTTGGATTTCTCTAGTTCTCCTTTTAGAGATTTAGTAGACCACTTTTATTTCTACCACTCTTGTTATCCTTTGCTATCTTTCTTCTTCTTCTTAATGTATTTGTTTTTGAGAAATACTGCCTTGTTACCACAAAAGTAATTTCAAAAATGGCAGTGCCATTCACTGCACAGCTCAGAAGACAGGAGAAGATATTACTTAAGCTTGGCTTGGCTGTAATAGCTGGGAAGGTATCTTTCCTCTGGGTGGAAGAAAAGGTGGGCATACTAGGCTACCTTGGCATGATATCTCTTATTACAAGATTCTTTCTAATAAATCTTGTGTCTATTGCTTGTTCTCTCTCTCTCTCTCTCTCTCTCTCTCTCTCTCTCTCTCTCTCTGTCTTTGTTTCTTCCTTTCTTTTTCTCTTTCTCATAGTTTGGAAGACTTCATTATTGGGTCATCTTTTAAATATTTTTACATCTCTTAAAAACACTTCCACTATTCTCATGTAGAGATAAAAGAATACCTGTAATCTTCTGTGGCCACAGAGGCAAACGAAGAACAAGATATAAAATCTCGGCCCTGCAACAAAAGGATGTTTCAGCAGCTAGAACGCTGTAACAGAAGAAAGTTGCTGTCTGGAAGCCAGGAGCTCGGCACACCTTAGAGGGGAGGGAGGGAAAGAAGTGCACATGTGGTCATCTCAGCAGAGCAGCTACACAGGAAGCTCCCTGAAGTGGGCAACTAGATTAAATGGCAGATGACAAAACTGAAGTGGTTGGGGCTCTGTGAATATTGTGAAGCATCTCTTACTCCTGGCCTGCACAGCAGCTCAGGCAGGATGGACTTGCAGGCTCTGTTTCAGAATTAAAACAAAGAACCTGATGGTAGATTGGTTGCCATCAGTGTGGATGATCCCTTCACAGTTTGATGGAGTCTTCATCAGTATTCTTTATGGCTTTGAGTTAGAGTTCTTCAAGCCACTTGTCTTGTCCTTTTTTCTTCTTCTTTTATCATTGGGCCAGTTCCCTCCTCTCTCTGGTTTTCATCTACATGAAAAGGTTCTGACCCTTGACGGCTCTTGACTCCGGGGCAGTGCATATGTCCTGACTTTCATTAGTCTGCTTGGTGTCTGAATATTCTGCCTTGATCTTAATTTGTATTTGAACTCAATGCCCAACTACATGAAAATTCACCATGATAGTTACATGATTAAGCTGGATTTATGCATACTTAAATCCTCATTTTTGATATTCTAGATTTGTGTTAATCTTTGCCCCTTCTTAGAATTGGGAACAAAACACCCATGGAAGGAGTTACAGAGACACAGTTTGGAGCTGAGACAAAAGAATGGACCATCTAGAGGCTGCCATATCCGGGGATCCATCATAATCAGCCTCCAGATGCTGACACCATTGCACACACTAGCAAGATTTTGCTGAAAGGACCCAGATATAGCTGTCTCTTGTGAGACTATGCCGAGATCTAGAAAACACAGAAGTGGATGCTCACAGTCAGCTATTGGATGGATCACAGGGCCTCCAATGAAGGAGCTAGAGAAAGTAACCAAGGAGCTAAAGGGATCTGCAACCCTATAGGTGGAACAACAATATGAACTACCCAGTACCTCCCAGAGCTCGTGTCTCTAGCTGCATATGTATCAGAAGATGGCCTAGTCGGACATCAGTGGAAAGAGAGGCCCATTGGTTGTGCAAACTTTATCTGCTTCAGTACAGGGGAACTCCAGGGCGAAGAAGTGGGAGTGGGTGGGTGGGTGGGGGAGCGTGTGGGGTACTTTTGGGATAACATTGGAAATGTAAATGAAATAAATACCTAATTAAAAAAAAGAAAGAAAAAAATTAAATGAGAAGACTGTAGTACCCACATAATGAGGTGATGGCTCACATAGATGTGACAGTCAGGGCTTGTTGAAGAGTCTACTTCAGCCTATGCTGATTGCAAATTCCTATTTGTTGATGTTCTCGCCAACAAATCCTAGTGCAAACGGGATCTTGGTCGGGCTTCCTTTGCTCGGTCACATGGATATGCCTCAACTGATTTAGTTATAAACACATTGCCACATGCTGTATTATATTTGCAATTTAAGCCTGGAAAGATACTTCTCTCTTAGATTTGGAATATAATGAAAGTTGAACCTCAGAATTCAGAAAATCTTTCCAAAAAAAAAAATGACTAACTTAGCACTGAGATATCATTAATATTCAAAACAGCAAAATCACACACTTCACATCCACACAGAAACAAGGCAAGCACATGAAGCATGGGGCCCTGAGATTCGATCCATCTGTGAGGTGTAAGCCTTTGGAATGAGTGTGTGATGAAATTCATGAATTTTCAAGTTTAGAAGTCAGTCCAGCAAAATGAGATCATTTGTCAGTGTTGCAAAACTACCACTCACTACTATGTTCAGCGTTATTATTCTGTCTCAGGACAGCCAACTTAAAGAGAACCAGATATCGTACGGGTTCAGACAAGAGGGCTGTGGAAATGTTTTTGATGAAACAGGCACAGTGCATTCTTGCTAGGCATTGGCTATTTCCTGAAGATGTCCATCAATTTAACATTCACTAGACTATTTGAAAAAGACTTGAACCAAACCTAACTTCACATCAGTGTTCAGCTAGAACCAAACCCAAATTTTAATGTTCTAGTAAACCATGAACTGAACCAACTTTTCAAGAGGAAAAGGAAACTATTTGAACTATATGATTTGAAGCCAAACTATATGTTATATGTAACTATTGACTGAAACAAAACAAGATCAAAATATGCTCTGAACTGAATTTAAAATAAACAAATAATTTTTTTTCTTTCAAATTGAGTCCCTGGCTATAAATAAGACTTACTTTAGTTCCTATGATACTTAATTATGTGTGTAGCTTATCTCATATTTTCTCAGCATCTATTCTTATTCAAAAAGTAATAATATCCACAAATCTCAGTATGGGTACTATGAGGAGTCAATTGAATAACCAAATATTGATTGCCATTAATTCTCATCATTGCCAGTTCTATATTATATCCAGCACACAAAGGGTCAATTTCAATGCTCCAAATATGTTCACCAGCCACCAGAGGGCAGCAAAAAGGTAGGAACCCTTTCTGTCACACAGGGCAACTCGCCCTATTTTAAGGACAAACGGATATTTACTTTATTTTTGAAATGTACATAAAGTAAATATCTAATAATTTTTTTTAAAAAAAGGACAAACAGGAGGGTTTACTATATGCCAAACACACTCTAAGCCTCAGGATCATGTTAACATAGTTATTCCTCAAATATGTATATGTAGATTCTGTTATTATTTACATAGATTGTTTGTGTAGAGCAGATAAAGAAACTGAGGCAAAGAGAGGTAACAAGTTTTTGTCTATAGTCACACAACCATAAGGTGACAGGGGCAAAATCAGACACCACCCACCCTACCTTCCCACCCTCCCACCTGGGTAGGGTACCTTTGAAACTTGCTCTCTTAGCTTTCATTGCTTTTGGAGATCATGAATATGAGTGAGATTCAGACCTTGGCACTGTTCACGTAAACATGAATGACTGGAACCGAAGATAGCCTTGCAGAGCCTCACAATTCAGGGACCAGAGTAAAAAGAACCAAATCTGGGGCCAGAGGCATCTGATGCTGTCAACAGTAGTCTCCAGGGATAAGTCAAGGCAACAACATTAACCATGCAGACTAGGGGAAAGTTCAAAAATGGAGGAGGAGGGAGATGCAGAGACACAGGAAGAAAAATGTTCTGGACTGTTGGCCTTGACAAAAAATAGTTACTGTCATGGTGGCAGAGTCCAGCTGGCCCACTCTTCTAAAGTTGCAAGCATGTCTTCAAATTTAAGGAGCCAGTACTAGTAAAACCAAGAGGAGCTGATTCTACTCCACCTTGAAACAATTCCTTTTTATTGTTGTTTGTTTGCTCATTTTTTAAAGTGAATAGAAGAATCTGTATTTTTAATCACTACCCACTTTCACATTAACGTCCATACTAATTTTGCAGCATTTAACTTCCTACCTACACAGCAACCCACTCCACTGTCTCCCCTATGCTCAATCCTTCACTGAATCTAAGAACACCCAGGTTGCCAGTCTTCCCCTAAATGCCAAATCCTATAGCCACTTGGCCATCTTCTGAGGTATGTCTGCAGCATATCATATTCTTGGCCTTCACAGAGCTCCTGAAATTCCCTGGTAGAACATCCTCAGCTTGACCAATCCCCTGTCTCTCTGAGCTCCATATTTTAGTCTCCTTCTTAGCAACTCCCTTTTAGAGACAAGGTTTTTCTGTACCCTCCCTGTCCTGTAACTACTTCTGTAGATTAGGCTGTGCTCGAACTCACAGAAACTGCTTGCCTCTCCCTCTTGAGTGTTGGGATGAGAGGTGTGCACCATTATGCCCGGCAGCCCCTCCTTTTGTTAAATAAAGCATTCTCAATTGGCTCCTCTTCCTAGTGTGGATCCTCCCATTGGTCCTCCACAATGTTAGGAAGAAAATTTCCTAAATACTAACCTCAATGTTTCTTCCTTCCTTCAAGTCATTCCTAGGCTCCTGCTTCCCACATCATGGAAATTATTCAGCATGGCAGTCAATATTCCTTTTGGTATCTTGTCTATAATTCATACACATATGCCTCTAGTCTGTACTTGTAACTAAAAGCCATTTAAATTTCCAAAGCTGGCTTTCTGCATTTTTTTTCCTTTGTATCTTTCCAAACAGTTTAGTCTTCTCCTACAAAGACTCCCCTGAAGTCATTGTCTGTAGACAGAGATGCTGCTGGCTTCCCCAGAGAGCATCAAGATATTTGAGCCATGGGAGATTCACAGCCATACGTCTCCTTTGTAGATGCTAACCTAACCTAGCTCATTTCTCCAGAAGCTGACACAGAGATACTTAACATATATCTTTTGAGTAAGTGAATTTCTTTAAGAGTTGAGAAAACAGCCCATAGGGGAGAGCACGATGCCACAATTAGTATATCCCTGCATCCCAACTGGCACATGGATTGATGTTGAATCTATATCAACAGTTATTACATGTCTGAAGGACAGTGGTGATTCTGGAATCCATAAATTATAAGTCAGATGGGAGTTATCCTATCGGCTTTATTTCGTTATCAATGAGAAGGCAGCAAGAATGTTAATGAGAACCAGGAGAGCCCAGCCCAGCCCCAGGAGCAGCCTGTGTAACTGGCTTTCCTCTGTCTTGGACCACTCAGCAGAACAAGCCTTGACAGTTTAACATGGAGCAGAAACTATGCTTTCTGTGGAGGTAACGCAGCTTCTCACATATCTGACAAGGATCACCTGGTTCTGACTGTTCTGTTTGTTTCTTCGTTCACTGCTTCTCTTGCTAAAATGAGTAGACTCTGTCTACTCTCTCTCATCTGCTAATTTCGTCATAATTTAATAGTCTGAAAAAATGTACATAGGTCACGTCCCCACTCGTTTGCCTAAAACTTCAGAGAAATACAGTATTGTGTTAGGATTGTTCTGGGCAAAGACCAAAAGCAATCACAGGCAACGCCTATGGGGCATCCACTCACCTGCTGCTGTAGTTTAGATATGAAATGTCTCCCACAGGTTCAACTGTTTAGGCTCTTGGTTCCTGGATGATAGCAGTGCTTTCTGGGACAATGGAATCTTTGGATCACTAGAGATGATCCCTGAAGGCTGTACCCACTTCTACCTGCAGTCATTTCCCTGCCTCTGGGTACGGCTGCCATGTGAGAAGCCACCCCACCCTCAGACCAGCTGCTCCCACCACCTTGTGTTCCCATCCTGATGAGTTGAACCATGTAAACCCAAAGAAACCTTTCCTTCCCTAAGTTCTCTCTGTTGGGCATTTTGTCACAACAATGAGAAAAGCAACAACAGCTATGCTAAGTACCTTTAAACTTCTTGCTATGATTGTGATGCTGTGGAAAATACCTAAGTCCAGTTTCTTCTTTGCCTACTCTTTAACCATTACAATAGCTTCAGATTTGGGAGTAAAATAGGATGAGGTGGAACAGAGAAAGATTTTATTTTATTACTCCATGTCAACAATGCAAGGCAGTCCTTCTTTCCCAGGAGGTGGACTTACCTGTGGTTCCCACTGCAGCATGTGTTTGCATGCATGGACAGACTCTTCATCCAACATTCTGAGTTTGAATACTGGTGGTTTCAAATCCTTAGTTGACAGGGTTTTCAGTCAACTTATTTTACCCTTCATTCTTGAACACTCTCAATTACAATATGGGGACAACGACTCCTTTCTCAGAGAGTTCCTCTAGTGTGAAAGTGTCTGTAAAGTGCTTGGCACTGAGCTTGAATCAGCACTTTGGAAAAGTGAGCTCTTATGATTTAAGTCCTCTGAAATTTGACTGGCAGTTAAGGAGGTCCAACTCATCCTGGGCTCCGTGTGCTTTCACATCTATCCTGAAACCTTTAGAAACCCCAGGATGACTGCCATGGTGGTAATGGCAGGAACCCGTGGCAGCTGATGAGAAAGAGCACGTTTGTTCCTATCAAATCTCTGAAATCAAATCTCTCTTTACCAACACAAGGGGATTTCACTACTATTGTCATCACCAAGGCAATGTTGACTTGGACCAGAGAACCGGGTCATTCTTCATTTGTTTATTTATAAAGCCATCTATTAACAGAATTCAAACTTGCCCCTGTCATAATCAGATTTTACTATCAATTTGACACAACTTAGAGTCACCTGGGAAGAGGGAGGCTCAATTAAAGAATGCCCAGATTAGACTGACCTTTGGTGAGGTATTGTTTTTAATTGCTAATTGATTCAGAATGCTCTGGACCATTGTGGGTGGTGCCATTCCTAGGCAGACTGGCCTGGCTGAGCAAATCAGAAGGAGTAAGCTAGTAACTAGGGTTCCTCCATCCTCTATGCTTCCGTTCTGCCTCCAGGTTCCTGCTGTGGCTTCCCTTAATGGTGGACTACAACCTGCAAGATAAAACATATACTTTCGTCCTCAAGTTATTTTTTGTTCTGGTTTTTATCACAGCAATGGAAAGAAAAGTATCCCGCCCCTTATTTGGAGTGATGAGGTAACAAGGAGTTGACAGTCCAGGTCACAATGTCTAGAGTTCTATGTCTAACTGCATCTGGCATCTCATATATTAGAGCAGAGTGATAAAAGAAACCGCCAGAACATTGGGCCAACTTTCCATATACAAGACAAAACATATTTTGATTTTCAAAACTGAGTTCTCAGAACTGGCCACTAGAAGCTCTTCCTAGATTTTCTGCTCTAAAAAGAAATAAAGATGTTTCTGAAGCCACTCATAAGCATAATATCCTTTCTCCAGACATACAGTAGACATTTCTATAGAGACACAAGTAGAGACGAAGGAAATGTGTAGGTTAATAAAAGAGGCTTGGAAATCTTCCCAGCTTTCCAACTTCAAGTCTTTAAAGGTTGTCTTTCAAAGGAGATACTGGAGAACAACTTCAGGGCACTTTTATTAACACACATCACACTAATTGAAATAAAAAATATTTTCAACAACATGAACAATAATAACATGTCTTAGTCTTTGGATCATTCAATACTAGTATGACACACAGAGATTGAATATTAGCCAGAAAAACTAAAAAAAAAAAAATCTTGTGTGTGTGTGTGTGTGTGTGCGCGCGCGCGCGTATGGCACCTAGAAGTCATTGGTTCCAAGGCAACCCTAAAAAATCCAAAAATTTATAGAGTCCCAAATTACTTATCTGGAAAGGCATAGTGTTTGCATATAGCCTACCTACATCTTTCTACAAACTTTTATTCATTTATACATTATTTATGATAACTAATATAATGTAAGTAATCACAATTAGCTGTTATGTTTTGGTGTTTAGAAAGTAACAAGAAAAAGTGCACATTCATGTTCAGTATATAATTTCTAAAAACATTTTGCAAATACAGTAAGAGAAGTAAAGAATCTACAAACATACAAACATGAACTATGGCCCCACAAGACAGATTGAAACTCGTGCTGCTTCCTGTCAACTCTTTCACTTCTAGTACAGATACTCAGGGCCTTTCCCAAAATAAATCTAACTCCACCGGCATCTGGAGAAGTTTAGGAGGAACTAAGAGAGGCTGAAGCTGGTAAAGACTAGCTACTATGTCTCAGCACTGAAGGGAATACACAGAGCAGCAAGGACATGGCAAACTATAAAATACCTTGTTGCTTGCACCCTGAATTTCACACACCTCTCCTCCACCCATGCTCAAAACATACAGAAGAGAGAATTCCGAGAAATGTAGTCTAGCCTAGACACACTGACACTGGGAATCCACCACAGTGAATTAGATCTCCTTGTTCCTGATTTCTGTATAATTTTTCTTTGAGAGATACATTGTTTCTAGCTTGGAATAGTTAAAAGTCTGTAGGATAAAGATTCCTACCCTGTCTCAAAAACAAAAACAAAAACAATAAAACAACAACAAAAAAAGATTCCTTACCTTATCATATTATTTATCTTCTCATATGAGTTACAAAGTAAACATAATTAATTATTTAAAAGATACTTCGAATATTTGGTATGCTCTGATAAATTCTCAAGTGTCAAGAACGACATTTATTTGAAGGGTCATAGCAAAAATGCATCTGTTATTGCAAGACCTCTGGGTGATACACTTGTGAGCACATTTGTTAACACGCCAAACTTCAGGCCACAAGGCTCACTCCAGTTTCAATTTTCCTGTGTTTTCAATATTCAGATATTGGATATGGGACAAGTGTGTCTGACCTCACTAGTCACCCTGAGAACCAATGGACTGGAGATTGAGAGATAACTCTGCTTGACACTGAACCACCTGGAAAGCATCAAACTAGGGCTGCTTGGTGGCTCTTTAAAGTGACATGCTCCCTTTAGTTTCTCAATAACTATAGTGTCCTGGGAAACTAGAGGTGACCATTTACCATCTTAGCCAACTCATTAAAATGGAAAAAAACTTATAAGGAGTCATCACATGGCAATATTAAATATTTTTCATTATATTTTCTAATAATTCTCAAGTACTGGTGACCATAAAAGCCTTCATAATGTGTTTATGGAGGCTGGTAATCAATGCAGGATGGAATTTTCAATATAACACAGGCAGCCCAGGTTTGATGAAACACTGCCCCTTCACTGGAATATAAACTTGACTCCCTCTTTTGGGCACTGAGGTAGTAAAACACAAGAGAACTTCCTAGTGGAAATGAGACTATTCTCATTAAATTAAATGAGACCATTTAATGTGGGTGAAAGTGATTTAAAATTCAAACACCTCCTGAAAATATGTTCTTGATTTACTTTTTAAAGACTAAAATGGGTTTAGTAAATATTGCCAGGTATAATAAATCATAAAACATTTAACACCGATTTGTCAAATGTAGTTTACATGAACTAGCACTTAGTGTTATTTATGCCAGACTGAATGAAATGCCTGATATGTTAGGAGGGTTTTTTGTCAGTTAGGAAACACACAGTGAGCAAAACATGGTTCTGGGTGGTATGTTGGTGATAGAAACTTACATAACACTACATTATCTGCCAAATGCGTAGCAGCTGGGTGGGATCCTCCATCTAAAATATAAGGCAAGGAAAGATGAACCGAAGCATATCAGTTAGTTTCAGTTAGACCAACCAATGAAAATCATTATTCTTATCTGATTCTATCTGTCACCTCAGTTGGCCACTATCAATCAAGAAAGACTCTTCCCTGATACCCCAAACCTCTCTCCTTTCTTGAACTCTGTTTCTAAGATGTTTACATTTTTAGCTTTATGTCTTATATCTTAAATGATTTCACAATCCTTTCTGGGACTGGCTTTTGTTTATTTTTCATATAGAACAATTAGTTACAGTTTAGATGTGAGGTTCTCAAATCACTCTGTGTAAAATCCTAATTCAATTTAAATAGTATCCTAGAACTTTTCTCTAAAACAGTCTGGTTTTAGATAATGTCATAATTTGGTATGTTCTGCTAACTATGTAGATTTACAGGGATACGAAAGAATATGCATTAACTTCTTCATAAGTTAGAGTAGGAAAAGGGGAACAAAAATGGCTCGAGCAGTCATCTTTTCTAGCCTGCTATTAAACTAAAGATCTAGAATGAGAGGGGAATTTTCCAGGAGAACTGGCCAAATCTCAGTATGTTCTTGCATTTCAGAAATAGCCCAGAGATACTTGAGCTGGAACTGACCATAAGACCTCCTCCCTGATGACTTGCTTCCCTGGAACCTGAAGTCACCAGGCAAGCTTCCACAGAAGACAGTCAATCAACAGTCATGTCCAGCTCTGATGCCTATGAACCACATCAAGCATCAGTATGACATGCATACTGCAGTGGTAAGCAGCTCTCTAATTGAATTTATGACCCATTCACTCCACAACAGTTTCATGCCCAGCACTAGAAAACCAGCTACTCTGTGTTAGTGCAGCCCTGGCAGTTGGAAGAGAATCCACAACCTATAATCTACAGAATCAGCGTAATCCCTAACAACAATGTATATATATTTGTCTTTGTACCTTCAGTAAGTGTAATCTTCACCCTCATCAAAGAAATCTCTCTGCAACAGAGACTATTATAAAATACAACCAATCAAAATGCAGAGTTTCATAGCCCAGTCCTAAATAATACATTCCCTAAACATACCTATCCCTAAGGCTCAAGGAACATTGCAGAAGAGGACACAGAAATATTATAATCATAGGATAGAGGAATGTGCTGTGAGATTATGTCTCATGGTACTATCATAAGCTACATCTATCTCTTTGTACTATCATAAGCTACACCCATGACATCTCAACATGACTGCCCAAACTTGAGCTGAACAATTATGGCACCAAGGGACATGCCAGATTGAATGACGAGAAGCCAATGAGCTCTTAATCCTACACAAAGAACCACGGGCAACTGAAGAAAGCTGGAGCAAGAGAAGTGGTCTTCCCCGAGAAGACATATCAATTAGTTGGCCAGTACCAAACGCTTACCCTGAAAGCATACATACAAGTAACATTATATGGACTCATATAATGTTATAATTAGAAATATAGATAGGTATGTAAAATTATATACATGCATGCAGTAACAATTGATTGAAAAGAAGCTATGAATGTCAAGATGAGTAGGGAGGGAAGGGTATATGGGAAAGTTTAGAGAGAGGAAAGGGAAGAGAGAAGTGTTGTAATTATATTATAGTTTCAAACTTTAAAAAATATCTACTGAAAAGGAAGTCTCAATGTTTAGGAGATTCCTCAAACTGTAACTGATATTTCCCTTTCTACTGAAGGCACCAGTGTGTCCTTATAGACAGAGTAAGGTTTCAACTATCAGTGTCAAAATGCTCTCGTATTTTTCTTCACTTCTGAGTCATTCCATCATGAATAGGATGCACTGTATGGTCTCATCAGTAAACCTTTCATCTATTAACTCTACACTAAGGCTCAAGATTGAATCTTGATTTTGGTGGGGATGGCACTTTGTGGAAAATATCTTAAATGCTAGGGAAACAATATTGAGCTATAAGGAATTGTTGTTGACTGGCAGTAAAGTTAGACTTAGTAACTTGAAAGTCAGGAGATGTGAGGGGAAATATATCCTCTTCCATGGAGGAAACAGAGGTGAAGAATTTGGGCAGCAGCATGTTGTCAAATCCTCTTTCCTGTTAGTGCTCTCTAGCTCTTTAATAAGCATCAAGTCTTCAAGGATGATGGCAAGTCTGCATCAGGATGCTAGGATGAAGCTGGGGGCTTGAGGTCATTTTCCACTTGAATAATACTTAACAGCCCTGTTGCGTGGGACAAAAAGACACCGGAACTCTAGAGGTAGAGGAAGAGGTGTAGAACATTAAATGGTTGGAAAAGAGACTATGGAAACCAAGCCAGAGGAAGTCTGCTCCCTGAGGGAGTCCTGGCCCTCTGTATGAGATGAGTGCTCCACCTACCACCAGACCTTTGCTCGGCTGTATTTCTCATTGTTATCCCCTGGTGGCAAATGTGTAAATGATTAAACTTATGGCCCTGCCATAGGATCCCTTAATCTCCACGGTTACGAATTTCAACAGGAAACTCTGTTAAGACCAAAGCTTGGTTAAAGTCTACTCAGAGTTTCTTTTATGGTACTGTCCTGATGACACACCGTGTTCTGATCCCTACCGCATTACCCTGCTGCAGACAGCACTGGTGCTTGCTGCAACTCCTTAGTTCACCTTTGTGCTACATCATTAGTTTGTGTCTTTAGTTCTTCTTACATTCCTGGCATATACCTTCAGCCTATGCTTGTTTTCCATACATTCCAACTGTAAGGCCTTCTCTGTTGCCCTGGGAGCTTGATCAATACAGAAACGAATACACTGTGGGAGCAAGGGAGACTTCAGAGGCAATCCAGTCTCCAATTGTTTGACAAGTGGTTCTGCACACTTCACAGGTATTGCAATGGAATGAAGCTCCATTTCTGATCTGGGCCATTTCCTTCTGATCCATCTCTCTCATCCAACTACTTCATAGCATTTTATAGAACTATTTTCTAAATAAACTACCAATATTCCAAAGTTAATCTCACCTCCAGATCTAGGAAAAGCCAAACTAATATTCATGCTAAACAAAAAGTTCTCTTTTTGTCTTTTTCAAACACACATACACACAAAAACTCACACTCATCCACATGCATGTACAAAGACAGTATATACTTTTAATAAGCTGTCATAACATAATTTCTTTCTTGTTACTAGGTTATAGAAATTTGTTTATAAAATAGTATCTCTGAAACACTTACTTCTTTCCTTAAATGATTAAATTGCTATGGAAACAGCCCTGTAGTTGAAGGTAGGAAAAGCAAATAAAAATCACTGTTGTCATACATTTGCCAACAGCACAGGACCACAACCTGAGAAAAGGGGAGAAAATCTAGTGAGCCCTAGAAATTCAAACAGATTGCTGAATTGAGGCACTTTCTAGAGTACTGCAACTCAGAGAACATTAGCTCACAGCCTATCAATCTTCTTGAATACAACTGCAGATGACTCTGGTGTATAAGGTTCATGGGACCATGCTTCTAAATGGGAGAAATTATTGGAAATAAGGGAGATGCCCAAAGTGAAGGCCTGAGAACTATGCAGTTGTCCTTTAAATCTTTGTTAAGGGTTACAATGCACACACATGAGGAGAAACGGGTTGAAGCCACAGAAAAACACACCTAAACATAGTAGAGCAACAATTTTTGGAGTTCATAAAGGAGATCCAGAGAGGAGATAGTTTCCAACTGTTGGGGAATTGGATATGGCCTTCAAAATTCATTCATGTTTGGAGAACTAAATTATATCATGTGACCCTTCTAATGAATAAAGAAACCAATCACTGGGCAAGTAGGGGGCACTTTCGGGTCGAACAGAGGGCAGTGGAGGAGGCAGGAGAGAGAATCAGGCTTTTGGACAGGGACAGCGGAAGGACAAGATATAGCTACAAGTGACCCTTGGTTTAGATGGAGAATCCAACAGGATTTATATTTAATATGACTTACAAGATTAGGAGACTAGTTGTTACACCCGGCAATTGAGTTACTTGCTGATTCTGAACTAAGTTTGTGTGGTGTTTTCCTTCTCAGGGCAACTCAACTGGGTTCCAAAGAGAAAGGTATGACGGCAAAGTGTGGGTTTGCTAGAAGTGCACCTAAAAAGGCCATGAGAATTTGACAGAGTGGGGCTCATGTGGTAATGACCCACAAGTGGGAACTTGGAGAGCTGGGTGGAGAGAATTCAGAGCTCTGAGTCAGAGAGTCTCCACTGGATAAGAACAGGTCAGCCAGTCCACCAGGGCCTGCTGGCATAGCATGGTTTGAATTTTTAAAATATTTCACACTATAGTAACCAACCACTTTTTAAATTTAAAAATGAATTTAAGGCTCTTTCCATCAGATGAAACCTCTACCTGACATTGCTAAAGTAGCCAATAACCTGAAACTACATAGATCATGGGCCTAGGAGAAAACCTTTAATTAGTCACCTAAAGCAATATGACAATAAAATGACTTCTAATGACACATCATGATACCCATAGTTAGATAAGCACTCAGCTCTCATCAGAGAAGAGTCTTCTTGCAGCAGATGGGAATTAACACAGAGATGCATGACTGGACAATATGCAGAGTGAGAGACTGTGGGGCACAGAGCTCTAAGTGAGATATCTTAATGTCTTTCCCCAGGAATCCATGGATCTATGCAGAAGAGGATGATGGATGACTGTAAAAGCAAGAGTGGTAGATGCCTGCAAGGAAACACTGTCTTCCAGACAACAAGACTGATTCACAAATGAGCGCACAGAGACTTTGACAAAATACACAGCACCTACACAGGTTCAAACCAGACAAAAATCCCAATACTAGGAAAGATAGACACAATGTCTCACCCCTAACCAAGAAGCTGTTTGACAATTTATAGCTCCTGGGAAAGAAAATAAAACCAGTTTTTCGTTTGTTTGGTTGGTTTTCTTTTTGTTTTTCTTATGTTTTTTTTTAATTGTCTTTTCTTTCCCTTTTATATTTGTCCCCAAAGTCTGTCATCTCATTTATGATGTCCATGATTCTAATTTGTGTTGGCGTAATGTAATGTTTTTACAGTCCAATTGTTGTCCCCTTCCTGTTCTGCCCTCTGAAAGGTCCTCCCCTGTCTCCAAGAAGGTGTCCCCATACCTCCACACTCCCCACACCTTGCCAGGCCTCCCCATTCCCCGGAGCCTCAAGTCTCTAAAGGGTTAGGTGTGTCTTCTCTCTTTGAGGCCAGAACAGGTAGTCCTCTGTTGTAAATGTGTTAGGGGCCTCAAAAAAAAAATCAGTTTTCTAACACAGGCATATCATTGAGTGTATTCACCACTCTCCATAGCAGGTTCCATTTCTCACGGTAGTTTGCTAATACAAACCAAACTCCTTTGTGTATGTGTGAATTTTGTGTTATGTTGTTCATTACCTCTTGTCATATTGGTTTTCTTTTACTTTGTTTTCCCCTCTCAGAGTTTTTTTTTTTTGGGGGGGGGGATTAAGTTGAAATTAGGTGGTGATGGAGAAGGGAGGGTCTGGCAGAAATATGCAATTCTTATACTGAGTATATGTTCAAATCTTAGACATAATCATTATTTACTGTTTCAAAACAAGCGAATAAATATTAAGAAAAATCACACATGGCACACGATGTACTAATAAAAAAAGCTAGAGGCATGCAACATTTAACATATGCAACATAAATAATGTGCAAGATCATTACCTAAGGCCAACACAAACTAGAATCATAGGACATCAGAAATGAGATGACAGACTTTGGGGGACAAATATAAAAGGGAAAGTCAATCTCTTTTTCCAGGAGAAAAAAACAAGCTGAAAGCAATGCAAGACCAGATCAACATGAAAAATCATACCTTAGGAAAAGGATACTACAGAGGAGAATATTTTTAACTAGAAAAGCAATGAGGGAGTGAAGAACTATTGTAGAAAAAGTAAATTGCTGAATGAAGGCAACACCCACTCATAGGTAACCGATACCTGGAGAGTAGTGCTAAAGAAATGGGCCTGGCATAGTTGGGACTTTCCTCACTGTGACAAAACCAGAGCAGACATTGAAACCCTGATTTGGGCTCAGGGTTTCACTGTGGTAGCTTTGCTCCGTCACCGGGCACCTGAGCAGAGGCAGAGTATCTTATAGGCTCCATCACCGGGCACCTGAGCAGAGGCAGAGTGTCTTACAGGCTCCATCACCGGGCACGTGAGCAGGCAGAGTGTCTTACAGGCTCCATCACTGGGCACCTGAACAGAGGCAGAGTGTCTTACAGGCTCCATCACTGGGCACGTGAGCAGGCAGAGTGTCTTACAGGCTCCATCACTGGGCACCTAAGCAGGCAGAGTGTCTTACAGGCTCCATCACCGGGCGTCTAAGCAGGCAGAGTGTCTTACAGGCTCCATCACCGGGCACGTGAGCAGACAGAGTGTCTTACAGGCTCCATCACCGGGCGTCTAAGCAGGCAGAGTGTCTTACAGGCTCCATCACCGGGCACATGAGCAGGCAGAGTGTCTTACAGGCTCCATCACCGGGCACCTGAGCAGGCAGAGTGTCTTACAGGCTCCATCACCGGGCACCTAAGCAGGCAGAGTGTCTTATAGGCTCCATCACCGGGCACCTAAGCAGGCAGAGTGTCTTACAGGCTCCATCACCGGGCACCTAAGCAGGCAGAGTGTCTTATAGGCTCCATCACCGGGCACCTAAGCAGGCAGCAGGCAGAGTGTCTTACAGGCTCCATCACCGGGCACCTAAGCAGGCAGAGTGTCTTATAGGCTCCATCACCGGGCACCTGAGCAGAGGCAGAGTGTCTTACAGGCTCCATCACCGGACACCTAAGCAGGCAGAGTGTCTTACAGGCTCCATCACCGGGCACCTAAGCAAGCAGAGTGTCTTACAGGCTCCATCACCGGGCATCTAAGCAGGCAGAGTGTCTTACAGGCTCCATCACTGGGCACCTGAGCAGGCAGAGTGTCTTATAGGCTCCATCACTGGGCACCTGAGCAGAGGCAGAGTGTCTTACAGGCTCCATCACCGGGCACCTAAGCAGGCAGAGTGTCTTATAGGCTCCATCACCGGGCACCTAAGCAGGCAGAGTGTCTTATAGGCTCCATCACCGGGCACCTAAGCAGGCAGAGTGTCTTATAGGCTCCATCACTGGGCACCTGAGCAGGCAGAGTGTCTTACAGGCTCCATCACCGGGCACCTAAGCAGGCAGAGTGTCTTATAGGCTCCATCACCGGGCACCTGAGCAGAGGCAGAGTGTCTTACAGGCTCCATCACCGGACACCTAAGCAGGCAGAGTGTCTTACAGGCTCCATCACCGGGCACCTAAGCAAGCAGAGTGTCTTACAGGCTCCATCACCGGTCATCTAAGCAGGCAGAGTGTCTTACAGTAAGAATGTAGTAGCACAGTGTGCCTAGATCACAGTGGCCAGGAAGCAGTGAGGGAAAAATCAGGAAGGAAGAGGCCAGGAAAGGACATCCGTAAAATCTACCCTCCTACAACTTCCTATCTCTATGCATGCTCCACGTTGCACAATTCTAGCACCTTCCAACAGAGTAGTCAACGTTTGACTGTATCAATGGATTAATCCAGTAATGAAGTCAGAGACTCCGAATTATTCCTCAAAGTAGCACATTTAGACACAACTTGTATCAGGGACCACTGGTCCAATGCATGAGCCTTTTATCTAATCAAAAACAAGTAGAAAATTGTAAATTATATAATTCAAGAAAGCTTTGGTGTAATTTTAAAAACTGGAAATGTGTACATTTTCATACTGAAAGAACACATCAGATATCTGAGACTGATGCAGAATGATCAACATGGGAATATTCTACTTAAGTTACTGGACTTTAGAGAAATAAAGGGAAAAATCTCGTGTGCTTTTAGGCCAAAATAACAAGGGACTTACAAAGGCAAATTAAATTAAATTATCAACAGATTTTTTTTTTTGGACAGGAACAGTTTATGCCAAAAGAGAAAGGATCACAAGCAACTATTATCAGCATGCAAGAATTCAAAAACATTGTTCCATGAAGTCTTGCTTATAAATTTAATAGGAAAAAAATAGTTTCAGAAACCAAAACAAAAAGAGCTCATTACAAAATTGGGTAGACAATATTACATCCAGTTGCTTATAACATGAGTGTCCGGGGGGTAAAATCCATAAAGAAAGACTATACTTACAGATATAAAAGATAGTATTTTCTAATATTATACACAAAAGTATTTCTGAGCTAATTTCAGTAATTATATTGGCATGGTATTAGAGTTATTCTGAGAATGTTGTATATATAATGCTAGCCAAAGAAAATGAGTAATTAGGAAATATTCTAATTCTATTATCCTGTGTATCCTTGAGAATTAGTTTTCAGTGTGGGAGATGATTAAATGCAATACTACATTAGGGAAAAATATTAATACTGACTTTTAACTTATGAACCTGAAAATGTTTGTAAGCTTTATCCATTTAGGAAACCACTACCATCCATGTGGTGATACTGAAATACAATTTCTCAGAGGAAACTAAGACTTTAGGGACGGTTGTTTGGTCCCAAGGAAAGAAAATAAACAAGATGAGCCTGGAACATCTCACTATACCAGAAAGCAATAACCTACCAAGGAATATTAAGGCTGTCTCAAAAGGACACAGGAGCTGCTACAAGAGATGCACATTGCCAAAAATAGAAAAATTCGAACTTCAAAAAGATAGTACAGTTTATCAAAACTCACAAAAGTAGCGGGGCATAGTGGCACACACCTTTAATCCCAGCACTCAGGAGGCAGAGGCAGGCGGATTTCTGAGTTCGAGGCCAGCCTGGTCTACAAAGTTAGTTCCAGGACAGCTAGGACTACACAGAGAGAAACCCTGTCTCAAAAACAAAACAAAACAAAACAAAACAAAACAAAACAAAAAGCCAAAAAACCAAAAACTCACAAATGTATTTAAATTGATGAATTATGACTATATGCAGATTTTAAAAGCTAACTGGCTATTCTCACATGATAGTAAGTAGCCAAATAAAGTGTGGTTATTCTCACACTGGCAGCAGGCAGAGGATAGCATCTCCTTAAGGAAGTATAAATAGTGAGTGAGAGGTAAATGGTGGGAGTGGATGGTCATCAGTGAGGCCTCCAGCAGAGGAAAGCAAACCAATGGCTGTCAAGCCCGCACACCAGACCATGGGCCTCCCAGTGAGTACAGCATGCTTACAGTCTCCACAAAGGTGCAGGAAGAAGTCAGATCTAGCTTCCAAATTATAGAAAATTCAAGGGTCTAAAGTATAAATAAAATTGTACAAATATGTAATTGGCAAAACTAGACTGTGGTAAACCCTGCAAGTCATGGGTTGCTAGCTCCTCCACAGATAAACTGAAACTGTGGACTAGAAGAGCCAAACATTTCCATTTATTTGTAATGAAAGAAACAAAGATCACCAAGATGCATTTAAACGATAAACTGTGAATGCATTAAAGGTGGTAGAAAAAAAATCCAAATAATAGCATTAAAAGTGTGTATTAGTTTAACCGAAGCAGAAATACACTAAATGCATTGGAATGTGTCAACATAGTCAACTGTACTTGTATTAGAAAGAACTTTAACTAGAATAACAAGCTTAAGAAAATAAAAAATGTCCAATGTTACACAATTTAAATACTGAATCTTTATGAGCTCCCCCCCAAAAAATCAATGAATAGTTTAATGACCTAATCAAAAAGATATACAAGAAATCACAGAAATTAACTAAAATATAGGAAAACCATGAACTATCTGCAATGATGCTCCCTTCTATACAAATAAATATGTTAGGAAGTCAAGAAATCTTGAAGTGGCTAATTTTCTTGGGGTGGTGGACTATCAAGTAAATAGATAACTACAGAAGGAATGAACAAACTAAACATGTTTCTAATGCACTAAACAGTCAATTTTAGGAAAAACAATGGAAAGGTTAATAAAAAGCTATTGCACTTAAAAATCAGGAAAATTACCTTACCCGCCAGAGGAGAGGTGCCCACCTGAGAGGACTCTGCCGAGCAGGTGGGGGAGCCATCTTGGGTGCTGCATCCTGCACAGGTGAGAGTGCAGACTACAGAAGCAAAACAGCTTCTGGGACAGACAGAAGCAACACAGCTTCTGGGACAGACCCCGTTTGGGGCCATCATCTTCAGCCGAGAGGCAGGTCCGAACGCCAGATATCTGTGAACCTTCCCTGCAAGAGGAGAGCTTGCCTGCAGAGAGTACTCTGATCACTGAGACTCAGGAGAGAGCTAGACTCCCAGGTCGGCTGACGGAGGCTAACAGAATCACAGGAGGAACAAGCTCCAACCAGAGACAACTAAAACAACTAACTCCAGAGATTACCAGATAGTGAACGGCAAATGTAAGAATCTTACTAACAGAAACCAAAACCACTCACCATCACCAGAACCCAGCACTCCCACCTCAGCCAGTCCTGGATACGCCAACACACCCAAAAAGCAAGACTCAGATTTAAAATCATATCTCATGATGCTGGTAGAGGACATCAAGAAGGGCTTTAATAACTCACTTAACGAAATACAGGAGAACACTACTAAAGAGGTAGAAGTCTTTAAAGAAATACAGGAAAACACAACCAAACAGGTGATGGAATTGAACAATGTAAGACCTAAAAAGGGAAGTGGAAACAATAAAGAAAACCCAAAGTGAGAAAACACTGGAGGTAGAAACCAGAGGAAAGAAATCTGGAACCGTAGATGAGAGCATCAGTAACAGAATACAAGAGATGAAAGAGAGAATCTCGGGTGCAGAGGATTCCATAGAGAACATGGGCACAACAATCAAAGAAAATGCAAAATGCAAAATGCAAAAAGATCCTAACTCAAAACATCCAGGAAATCCAGGACACAATGAGAAGACCAAACCTATGGATAGTAGGAGTAGATGAGAATGAAGATTTTCAACCTAAAGGGCCAGCAAATATCTTCAACAAAATTATAGAAAAAAACTTCCCAAACCTAAAAAAAAAAAAAAAAAAAAAAAAAAAAAAAAAGATGCCCATGAACATACAAGAAGCCTACAGAACGCCAAATAGACTGTACCAGAAAAGAAATTCCTCCCAACACATAATAATCAGAACAACAAATGCACTAAATAAAGATAGAATATTAAAAGCAGTAAGGGAGAAAGGTCAAGTAACATATAAAGGCAGGCCTATCAGAATTACACCAGACTTTTCACCAGAGAGTATGAAATCCTGAAGATCTTGGACAGATGTTATGCAGACCCTAAGAGAACACAAATGCCAACCCAGGCTAATATACCCAACAAAACTCTCAGTTACCATAGATGGAGAAACCAAAGTATTCCATGATAAAACCAAATTCACACAATATCTTTCCAAGAATCCAGCCCTTCAAAGGATAATAAAGGGAAAACACCAACACAAGGCTGGAAACTATATCCTAGAAAAAGCAAGAAAGTAATCCTTCAACAAACCTAAAAGAAGGCAGCTGCGAGAACAGAATCCCAACTTTAACAACAAAAATAACAGGAAGCAACAATTACTTTTCTTTAATTTCTCTTAACATCAATGTAATCAATTCCCCAATAAAAAGACTTGGATTAATAGACTGGCTACACAAACAGGAGTCAACATTTTGTTGCTTATAGGAAACCCACCTCAGGGAAAAGGACAGACACTACCTCAGAGTGAAAGGCTGAAAAACAATTTTCCAAGCAAATGGTCTGAAGAAACAAGCTGTAGTAGCCATTCTAATATTGAATAAAATTGACTTCCACTCCAAAGTTATCAAAAAAGACAAGGAGGGGCACTTCATACTCATCAAAGGTAAAATCTACCAAGATGAACTCTCAATTCTGAATATCAATTCTCCAAATACAAGGGCAGCCACATTCATTAAAGAAACTTTAGTAAAGCTCAAAGCACACATTGCACCTGACCCAATAATAGTGGGAGACTTCAACACCCCACTCTTACCAATGGGCAGATCCTGGAAACAGAAACTAAACAGAGACACATGGACACTAACTGAAGTTATGAAATAAATGGATTTAATTGATATCTACAGAACATTTTCTCCTAAAACAAAAGGACATACCTTCTTCTCAGCACCACATGGTACCTCCTCCAAAATTGACCATATAATTGGTCACAAAACAGGACTCAACAGATACAAAAATATTGAAATTATCCCTTGCATCCTATCTGATCACCACGGACTAAGGCTGATCTTCAATAACAACATAAATAATAGAAAGTCAACATTCACATGCCAACTGAACAAACTCAACTCAATGATTCCGTGGTCAAGGATTGAAATAAAGAAAGGAATTAAAGACTTTTTAGAGTTTAATGAAAATGGAGCCACAACATACCCAAACTTATGGGACACAATGAAGACAGGTCTTAAGAGGGAAACTCATGGTCCTGAGTGCCTCCAAAAAGAAACTAGAGAGAGCATTCACTAGCAGCCTGACAACACACCTAGAAGCTCTAGAACTAAAGGAAAAAAAATTCACCCAAGTGGAGTAGACAGCAGGAAATAATCAAACTCAGGGCTGAAATCAACCAAGTGGAAACAAAAAGAACTATTCAAAGAATCAACCAACCAGGAGCTGGTTCTTTGAGAAAATTAACAAGATAGATAAACCCTTAGCCAGACTAACTAGAGGGCACAGGGACAGTATCCTAATTAATAAAAACAAAAATGAAAAAGGAGACATAACAACAGAACCTGAGGAAATCCAAAACATCATCAGATCCTACTACAAAAGGCTATACTCAACAAAACTAGAAAACCTGGATGAAATGGACAACTTCCTAGACAGATACCAGGTACCAAAGTTAAATCAGGATCAGATTAACGATCTTAACAGTTCCATTTCCCCTAAAGAAATAGAAGCAGTCATCAATAGTCTCCCAACCAAAAAAGCCCAGGACCAGATGGGTTTAGCGCATAGTTCTATCAGACCTTCAAAGAAGACCTAATTCCAACTCCTGTCAAACTATTCCACAAAATAGAAACAGAAGGAACTCTGCCCAATTCCTTCTATGAAGCCACAATTACTCTGATACCTAAACCACACAAAGATCCAACAAAGGAAGAGAACTTCAGACCAATTTCCCTTATGAATATCGATGCAAACATACTCAATAAAATCCTCGCAAACCGAATCCAAGAACACATCAAAACGATCATCCATCATGACCAAGTAGGCTTCATCCCAGGGATGCAGGGATGGTTTAATATACAGAAATCCATCAATGTAATCCACAACATAAACAAACTCAAAAGCAAAAACCATATGATCATCTCATTAGATTTGGGAAATAATTTGACAAAATCCAACACCCCTTCGTGATAAAAGTTTTGGAAAGATCAGGAATTCAAGGCCCATACCTAAACACAGTAAAAGCAATCTACAGCAAATCAGTAGCCAACATCAAACTAAATGGAGAGAAACTGGAAGCAATCCCAAAAAAATCAGGGAATAGACAAGGCTGCCCACTTTCTCCCTAACTATTCCATATAGTACTTGAAGTTCTAGCCAGAGCAATTCTACAACAAAAGGACATCAAGGGGATACAATTTGGAAAGGAAGAAGTCAAAATATCACGATTTGCAGATGAGATGATAGTATATATAAGTGACCCTAAACCTGATAAAAAATCTTCAGTGCAGTAGCTGGATATAAAATTAACTCAAATAAATCAATGGCCTTTCTCTACACAAATGATAAATGGGCTGAGAAAGAAATTAGGGAAACAACACCCTTCACAATAGTCACAAATAATATAAAATACCTGGGTGTGACTCTAACTATGGAAGTGACAGATCTGTATGATAAGAGCTTCAAGTCTCAGAAAAAATTGAAGAAGATCTCAGAAGATGGAAAGTTCTCCCATGCTCATGGATTGGCAGAATTAATATAGTCAAAATGGCTATCCTGCTGAAAGCAATCTACAGATTCAATGCAATCCTCATCAAAATTCCAACTCAATTCTTCACTGAGATAGAAAGGGCAATTTGCAAATTCATCTGGAAAAATAAAAATCCTAGGATAGCAAAAACTATTCTCAACAATAAAAGAACTTCTGGTGGAATCACCATGCCTGACACTAAGCTGTACCACAGAGCAATTGTGATAAAAACTGCATGATACTGGTACAGTGACAGACAGGTAGACCAATGGAATAGAATTAAAGATCCAGAAATGAACCCACACACCTATGGTCACTTGATCTTTGACAAGGGAGCTAAACCATCCAGTGGGAAAAAGACAGCATTTTCTACAAATGGTGCTGGCACAACTGGCGGTTATCATGTAGAAGAATGCGAATTGATCCATTCTTATACAAAGCTCAAGTCTAAGTGGATCAAAGACCTCCACATAAGACCAGAGACATTGAAATTAATAGAGGAGAAAGTTGGGAAAAGCATTGAAGATATGGGCACAGGGAAAAAATTCCTAAACAGAACAGCAATGGCTTGTGCTGTAAGATCAAGAATTGACAATTGGGACCTCATAAAATTGCAAAGCTTCTGTACGGCAAAAGACACTGTCAATAAGACAAAAAGGCCACCAACAGATTGGGAAAGAATTTTTACCAATCCTAAATCTGATAGGGGACTCATATCCAATATATGCAAAGAGCTCAAGAAGCTGGACTCCAGAAATTCAAATAACCCCATTAAAAATGGGGTTCAGAGCTAAACAAAGAATTCTCACCTGAGAAATCCCGAATGGCTGAGAAGCACCTGAAAAAAATGTTCAGCATCCTTAATCATCAGGGAAATGCAAATCAAAACAACCTTGAGATTCCACCTCACACCAGTCAGATCAAAAATTCAGGTGACAGCAGATCCTGGTGAGGATGTGGAGAAAGAGGAACACTCCTCCACTACTGGTGGGATTGCAAGCTTGTACAACCACTCTGGAAGTCAGTCTGGAGGTTCCTCAGAAAATTGGACATAATACTACTGGAAGATCCAGCAATACCTCTCCTGGGCATATACCCAGAAGATGTTCCAAATGGTGATAAAAACACATGCTCCACTATGTTCATAGCTGCCTTACTTATAATAGCCAGAAGCTTCAAAGAACCCTGATGTCCTTCAACAGAAGAATGGAAACAGAAAATGTGGTACATTTACACAATGGAGTACTACTCAGCAATTAAAAACAATGGATTTATGAAATTCTTGAACAAATGGATGTATCTGGAAGATATCATCTTTAGTGAGGTAACCCAATCACAAAAGAAGTCGTTAGATATGCACTCACTAATAAGTGGATATTAGCCCAGAAACATAGAACACCCAAGATACAATTTGCAAAACACAAGAAAATCAAGAAGAGGGAAGACCAATGGGTGGATACTTCATTCCTCCTTAGAAAAGGGAACAACATACCCATGAAAGGAGTTACAGAGTCAAAGTTTGGAGCAAAGATGAAAGGATGGACTATCCAGAGACTACCACACCTGGGGATCCATCCCATAATTATAAACCCAGACACTATTGCATATGCCAGAAAGATTTTGCTGAAAGGAACCTGTTATAACTGTCTCATGTGAGTCTATGCCAGTGCCTGGCAAATACAGAAGTGGATGCTCACAGTCATCTATAAGATGGAACACAGGGCCCTCAATGGAGAAGTTAGAGAAAGCACCCAAGGAGCTGAAGGGGGCTGTCATATCCAACGTTATAAAAATGCTGCTTTCTACTAAATTAGTCTATAAATAAAACATAATCCCATTAAAAATAGCAACACTTCTTTTTCCAAATGAGACATGCTGATTCTAATGTTCTTACAGGGTAGTAAATGAGCAGGGACACTGGACAAAAGCAATCAGGGTGTTCTGCACAGAGGAATCCACTGTTGAAGTAAATATTAAATATATCACTATAGCTTAAGAAATTAAAATGGCATGATATTGGCAGAAAAATAAAATGATATCATTGCACCATGGTAGGGAGCAAAATAATAAAATAAATACAATTACAGAAGAGAATTTAGTTTGTGAAGGAGATGGAATCTCAAATATGTAAGAGAATTAGGATGTAGCCCTCTGAAAAATAACAACAAACACAACAACACACTGCTTGATTTAGAGCACATGCATAATTCAAAAGAAATTTTAGAAAGATAAAAATCTAAATGTAAATACCAAAACTGCAAAAGTTCCACCAGAGGATAAAATTCTTACAAACTTTATGTGGAGAAAACTTTTAAGCACAATAGAAAAAGTTGGTAGATTTAACTTTCAAATTTTTTAGCTATAAAGCAAAACAACCGCGAAGAAAAATCTTTTAAAGAAATAAATGGGGAAAAAGTGTTATAATGTTATAAATCGGTGATTAATTTGTATGACATATAAATAATTCCTATACATCAATTATCTTTTGAAATCAATTATTTTTAAATGAAATAACAAGCTGGAAAAGGTCATAAGAAAACACAACTTTCGTTTTCAGAAAACATAAGGAAATGTTTAGTTCTGCTCATAGTTATAGACAGACAAATTAAAAGTATATTGAGCCAGCTGAGGAAATAGTTCAGTCACCAAAGAGCTCCAAGCATTCAGGTCAAGTTTGATTCCCAGAAAGGACTTTTTGGGGCCTACTTATTCAGATTAGGCAAATGCGCGGTTTTTATCTCAAAAAGCAAAAAATGGCATTAGATGATCACCATGCAAAGTTGTCATCTGGCTTTGCGTAAACAGGCATACATACACACTAATACACTGAGAAACCAGATTTCACATAACTGAGTACTGGACTTTAAGGAATTTGCTAATACATTGTCAGGGCAGATGTGGCAAGACTGGCATACCATACCTTGCTAATGAATGGACTAACTTGGCTCAACTTCTGCAGAGGTTAGTTTGCCAACATGTCAAAAAGGTAAACCCTTTAACCTCCTAATTCCACTTCTCAAAATTGATCCTAAGACAAAACTTCATGCACTCAAAGTGGCTTTTAATATAGTAAATAAATTTCACATAATAAGAGTAACAATGAAGTTTCAAGTTGCCTAAATATTTATCACTAGGGCACTGGTTAATGTGTATCCATGGAACCACTACAGAAAAGATTCAACACACACTTTGCATATTTATATGGAGAGGTTTCTAAGAAACATTTTTAAGTGAAAAAATAACCTGAATATAGTTTTATCTTTCTGGAATATTACAAAAGGTCCCACCCAATAGTGGCCATAGTATTTTACCACTCACATGTGAATGGGTGTACAGACGAGACTACATGTATGTATGTATGTGTATATTTGTAAGCACATATATTCACACATATATGAAAGGAACAAACATATATATATATATATATATATATATATATATATATATGTATATATATGTATACATATATATGCATATGTATATAGATTTTCCCTTTCATGGTGTCTTAATTTCCTTTCCTAGTGTTAAGATAAAATATGGCAAGAAAAGCAACTTAAGAGAGAAAGGGCTTATTTTGGCTTACAGGTCCAGAAGGCTACAGCTCACAGAGGCAGGGAAGAATGCCATGGTGACATGAGCAGGAGACCTGGCAGGTGACACTGCCCCAACATCCTGTGAAGGTTTGATGCCCCATTGTAGGGGAATGACAGGACCTGGAAGAGGCAGTGGGTGGGTTGGTGAGCAGGGGAGGGGGGAAGCGGGGGGGGGGGGAAGGGGATAGGGGGGTTTTGGAGGGGAAACTAGGAAAAGGCATAACATTTGAAATGTAAATAAATATCTAAAAGAAAGACAGGAAGACAAGGCAGAAAGGCAGAAAGGCAGAAAGACAGAAAGACAGAAAGAGAGGAGAAGGAAAGGAAAGGAAAGGAAAGGAAAGGAAAGGAAAGGAAGAGAGAAGAAATAGCACTAGGCTATAAAACCTAAAGACCCACTCCCAAAGACTCACTTCCTCCAATGAAGCTCTGCCTCCAAAAGGATCTAGGAACTTCCTTAACAGTGCCACAAGCCGGACAACAGCTTCTTATAGGGGATATTTCATATTCACATGACAACACATGACAAGATATTTCCAGAGAAATAAATGCTCAGTAAACTAACATTATTTTGACATGTGCAAATGGAAGTTATAAGGCTAAAGGTACTTTTACTGTTACACAGAGAATACTTTATGCTTCCTGAAATTCCAACATGAACGTGCTGACTCATCTATGTGTATAAGTGCATGTATAAAAATATTAAAATATAAAGAATGCTAAGAAGCTGAGGAGAAGGGCAATCCTGTAGGAGGACTAGCAGTCTCAAGTAATCTGGACCCCATAGATCTCTCAAACACTGAACCACCAAACAGAAAGCATACACCAGCTGATATGAGGTCCCCGACACACATACAGTAGAGGACTGCTGGGTCTGTGTTCATTCAGAGATGATGCACCTAATCCTCAAGAGACTGGAGTTTAGAGGTCAGGTGGGGTGAGGGGTGGGGGCATCCACATGGAGACAGGGGGGTGGGAAGGAGGTGTGGAATGTGGAGCAGTCAGAGAATGGATGGTGTCTGTGTGGGGGAATAAAATATGGAGTATAAAAAATTAATTAATTAAAAAAAGAAAATTAATAGTAAACACTCTACTAAATGTGATTATAGGTGATTTACTCTTCTATATTTCCTACATGCTTCTATGATGGCCTTATAGTATAACTGCACAGCTGTCACCTCTTTAAGACTAGGAAGATCCTGACAGTGGCAAAACACTCCTGAGATTCAGAAGGTCTGGGTTTTCCCCACTTCTGATACCAACCTACCAGATGCCTTCTGCTGTATCTCTTTACTTTCCTTAGCCTTACTTTTCTCATGTGGAAAATGAGGATAATATCGCCTGCCTGTTTTTGCCTGAATTTGAGATGAAACAAATCAGAAAACAGATCTGTACATGTTTATAAATCATAATGCTACAGAGTTGCGCAGTGGGGCTTCAGCGAGTGCTGCAAGAAGCGCCCTGGCGTGTCAGATCGCACTGTTTTGATTTATTTTTATTTAAGTTTTATATTGAGGGACTTCAACAAAACCAATCAGCGTGTCACGCAGTATGAGGCCATTAGGTCCTGTTCTCCATTGTTACTTTCATAGGAAACTGGAAAGAAAAACAAACAAGCAGAACTCTTGAGAGCACCAGGTAGGGGAGAGGGGAGAAGGGAGGGGAGTGTCACTTATCGAGATAGCACTGCCTTGTGATTTCCTTTTAGACTTTACTCCAACAATCCACAACTGATCTCCATCCATCCCATCAGAAAGGTCTGCTTCCGCTGCACAAGCCAGCTGTACTTGTAAGCATGATGCGTTGACTACATCTGCTTTGCCGGCCATACTCAGAAGAAAACTTGAGTGGCCTGGGTGCTCCCTTACTGCTCCCCTGTGACATCCTCCCACTGCTACATCCCTCATTCTCTGCTGCCACAAATGTGCATACACGTGAGCATAATTTATCTAGTTTTTTTCATATATATTTTGCATAGAGCCACAGAGATGATGTGGAAACCATGGAATAATAACAGTGATGTGAGCAGGAATGTGGGCTTGGAGCTCAGATCTTGTAAAACAATATATCGTTTCAACAAAAACAAGGCCAAGAGTTCTGAGTCAGTGTCCAAAAGGCCCATTTTTTTTCCTCAGTAATAGATTCAAAAGATTTTTCCCTTCCCATCTGAAGCAATAGGCAGGCACAAGTGAGCAGCTGTGATCCCCTCATCCTGGCTGGCTCCTTGGCATGTGTCCTGGCTGGCTGGCTGGCCTGCTGGCTCCCTCTCCCTTTCATTTAAGCATCAGAATCTTTGGAAAACCTAAGCATTGTAAGTGCTGAGGGAATTCATTCGTTCAAGGTCATGGACCAGTGCACTTCTATCTGAGTCTGCATTCAGCAGGGTGTCTCCAAATACCTCCAGGGGTGTTGCAAAATGCTAAAAATAGATGGGGAAAAACATGCTTAATTTGTTCAAGTTATTTTCTCTTTAATTTATTTTTAACATACAGCCTTTAGCGGGAGTCAGGGATGGTTTCAAAAAAAAAAAAAAAAAACCAACTGCCACAAAAATTGCAAAAAGTTTGGGAATCATTGCTTCACGCCACTAGGAAATAATTTGGTGATATTAGATATGATTACAGTGTGATTTGTGAATTTAAAGCCCAATTTCAACACTAACCTCATGACTTCCAATATTAGCGACACTTACTTATCCTTTTTGAGCCTGATAGTTACTATGAGAACTTAATGCAATTATTCTCCTTTAGAAATTAAGCAGTCTGCCTATTGCATTATCACTACTATTTTCATGACAGTTAGCAGGGACTACCACAGAGAATTACCAACCTGAGAACACCTTCAAAGAAGTCACGAGCCTCTTAATGCTACAGCAATACCCAGGCATGGAGGGTTTATTGCCTTCAACAGCAGGCAATGATGCAACTGTTTGTCTCAAGTTCAAGGCTCTGCCTCCCAGCCTACATGATCAATACGGGTGGTTTCTAAAAAACTGCATGTGAGCAAGCTAAAACTGTGTCTTCCATCTTGCACTGAAGGATGCTGACAGGTTGGTATGCTGCATCCAATTTTTATTAGACTGGCTCTTCACTTCCTGCATTCCATCTCATCTCTGAGCTTCCACAGATGGGTAGGCAGCCGAGGAGTAGCATGGAACACATGACTCTGCTTTGGTGTCTTAACGCTTGAGACAGATGAAAAGAATAGTCCTTAAACTGGCCCATTTAGGCTGTGTCTTCAACGGAACATACTTCATTTTTTCCATGAGAACAACCAAATGACCTGTTGGTAAATGTTTTAGCAAACAGATCATAGCAAGAAGAAAACTGAAGGCACATTTGAGTTTTTGGAGATACCTAATTTTCCATCGCTGAGAGTTGCTCCTCTTTATCTCTCTCTATGTATGTTATTCATCAAGGCATCTTGACACTATTTACTGGAAAGTAATGGCACTGTTTAC
Source organism: Mus musculus (assembly GCF_000001635.26). NCBI lineage: Eukaryota > Metazoa > Chordata > Mammalia > Rodentia > Muridae > Mus > Mus musculus. Next base: position 10,123,253 of record NC_000070.6, on the reverse strand, counting down.
CAGAAAACTAGCTTAATCTGCTACTCATTGTTTTCATCAGTTAACTAAAGCTGACCTTTCATCTTTAGCATTGTGCTTCCAAAAGAATCCTGCCAAAATCACTAATGATCTATGTTCCACAGACAGCTGCAAGACATTCCCCATGAGCTAAGGAATGGTGGGATCACTGCCCCATTCTGAGATAGGACAGAGCCTCTCAGACCACGTGAACAGGTTGGTACTTTTACTCAAGCTTTGAGGTAGAATCCAGGGACAAGGAGAAGCAAAGAAAGTCCGAGAAAGTGTATCCCACACTTGGAATGGTACCCCCAAATCAAAAGCGTGGCATCAGTAGGACTGAATGAACAGCACTCAGGGTCAAGGATAGACTAAAAACCCCAACAACAAAATAAGCATCAGATTTACATAGTAAAATTGTAATGATGTTCTACTGTGGATTCTGATTTACCCTAATCGGTATTCTTAAACCAAGACAGAACAGCTTACTTCATGCTACTGCTCACACTGGTGAGGGCACATAGGTGAACTTACATTTTGGGGCTAAACTCAGTCTCAATTTGTATCCCAAAGACTAAAGCAGATGCAGAGAAGGATTTCAGGATGTCACTCTCACCCTGCAGGTAAGCAGAAAGCATACTGTCAATGTTTTCATACCATTCCCCTAAAGTACAAAAGCAAACATGCTTTTTATTTAAATGCATATGACCTTAAAATTTGAGGGCTTTCCCTGGCATTTTTGTTTACCTGTCACCATTTACCTAAACTTCCTGCAATAACAGTACGTTGATTTCAAAACCCATCACTGATTTCTCTGTGTGTTTTAATTTGCCCTCCACCTATGAAATATAAAAATGGACAATGCAACAAGAATTAGGGGAAATCTAAGGGTTGAATGTTTAATAGGGAAATAAATTGTAGAGTAAAATTTAATACAATGTCCTATTGTTTCCTCTGCACTATTATACATGGCCATGATAAATGACTCTGCTAAAAGGCTGGAGAGTATTCTATTATGTATAGTGTCAAGGATTCTTTATGCATTGACTCACTGAAGGACACTCAGATTCTTCCACAGCTCAATGAGTGGAGAGTCAATGAACAATGAACACTGAGGCACAACTGCCTTCATGTAGTTCCAATATCATTTCCTTTCAGTATTTACCAAGCAGAGGGATACATTTCCCAATTCCCTTCTGCATGGATTTGATTGCTGTTTCCCCAATGATGAGTGATCCTGAGGGCATTTCAATAAATATGTTGCCTATCTTTATATCCTTTCAGAAAAGTATTTTGCCGTTTGCTCTTGTTTAATTGGGTGATCTGGGTTTTCTTTTTGAATATTATACTTATTTATTGACTGATGAGTAACTTATATATTTTGGTTTGGAATTCTTCATTGAGTGTATTATTTCCAAATATTTTTTCTGAAGCCAGGGGCTGTCCTGTCACATTATTGATTATTTCCTTTACAGTGAAGAGCTGTTTGAGTATCATGCCATTTGTTTCTGTTGCCTAAGTTTGGGGTACAATTTACACTTGTAATCACTGATAGAGTAAAACATCAAGGAGCTTTCCCATGTGCTTTCTTCTAGGAAATGTACAGTGTCAGGTCTTGTACTTCGGTCTTCAATCCATTGCAAGTTGAAAGTTAGATATGATAGAAGACACAAATCTAGTTCCATTCTTCTGCATAGAGGTGTCCAGCTTTTCCAACACCATTTGTTGAAAAGACTACCTTTTCCCCATTGTGTTTTGTTGGTAACCTTGCCTAAAACTGGTTCACTATAAATTCCTGAGTAGTATTGGATGTTTTATTCTGTTTGATTGGTCTAGGTGACTTTTTCAACCAATGTCATGTTGTTTTGGTCACTGTAGTTTTGTAATAAAGTTTGAAATTAGAAAGTGTGATGTTCCTGTTGTCTTTCTCAAGGCTATTTGGCATCTTGTGAGATGCCACAGGGGTTTTGGAAATTGTTTGCATTTTTTAAAGGATATCATTAGAATTCTAGTAAAGAGTATATTGGCTCTGCCTATCTACTTTGAATATTATTGTAACTATAACAATATTGATTCTTCTAAAACAGAAGTATGGGGTATCTTTCCATTTTTTAAAACTTTCAATTTCTTCCATAAATCAGCTATAGTTTACAATGTGCAAATTTATCTTTTAATTAAGTCTGTTCCTTGGATAGGAATTTTAATCCAGTAACATGGCTGATTTGGCAAAGGATCACATCAAAAGATATGATCTGGCTGGATTGCAGACATGCCATACACCTTTAATCCCTCTGACTGGAATGCAGACATGCCAATAGCACACACCTTTAATCCCAAACAATGAAGTCTAATTGAGGGGCAGACAATGTGATGAATCAGAAAAAGATTTGACAGAATGAGTCAGAGATAGAATACACGCAGCTTTCATGAGAACAGACAGGAAAGAGAGGCTACTTAAAGAGCACTGAGAGAGAGAGAATTCAATTTAGTTGTGCTCAATTCAGTTCAGAACAGTTGTGCTCAGGGAAGAGTAGTTGAGTTCAGAGCAGTTCAGATCATGGAGTTTAGAAGCAGCCTTTCTGAGCAGAGCAATTCAGTCACAAGCCAAGAAAAGCCAGTTTAAATCAGTGAGCTTGGAGAGGAGTTTGAACCAGAGCACCTGAGTTGAACTAGCCAGGCAAGTTCAGAAAGAGCTAGAAAGAGTAAATTTACCCAGCAATAAATTTCAGAGACTGAAACATTTTAGGGCTAGGTTCACAGGTGTAAGCTGGGAGCTGAAGCCTTCAAGGACTATGCTTGCAGAAACGTATATTGTACAAAGGCTTAAAGCTTCCAGGCCTAAGCTTAGGATAGTTAGATAGAAATGATCTGAGCTCAGCCCAAGCCACGTATTTGTAATTCTTGGCTGAGGCTCTCATCAGTTCATCTGAAGAAATAAAAGACACATTCACATTTACAATTCCTAGACAGTTTACACTTCTGATGTTATTGTAAATGAGATTTGTTTTCTTGATTTCTTGTCCAAACAAGTTGTAAATTCAAAGAAATGTGATGTGATGAATTTTATACATATATATGTTGCCACTTTGAAATACTACAGTATCTCACTTATGGAATGTAAAACAACTTGAATGTGCAGAAATAGAAGTAGAATGGTAATTAACAAAATGGAGAAGGGAGAGTGGGCAATGGACATTAAAAAGTATAAAGGTGCCATTATAAAGAACAAAGAAATCTAGATATTGTTGTAAGCCCACGGAATATAGCTTAGTGATGCCGTGTTACATACTGAAAATGTGAGAACAAGAAATTTTAGGTTCTCTCCACACAAACAAACAAACAAACATACAGTCATCAAACAAGGTAATGGATATATGAATTTACTCTCTTTGGATTAATCACACTACTCAAAGTATATCAAAACATGCCACACACTCAATAAAGATATACATAAAGCTAAAAATTTCAACATCAACATTTTTAACTCTTTCAAAAATAGTTTCAATTACTATTTGTGCTATTGGTTTTGCAGTTTTAAACATGGAGGGCTTTTAAAATTTAAGGAGGGATAAGTTTCTAGGAAGTCAGTAATGTTGAGAAATATTCAAGCAGCACAACCACATACGTGTTGCCAAAGAATGTATGTTGAGGTTAATATTATTCTACTTTATCTTTTGATAAAGAAATTGTAAAGCAGCCTTTATAAAATATTGCAGCAGGCTTATAAGTCTCTTATAAGAATGGGAAGACCATATATGTGTTCACACAGAACCATTTCTATGATTATCATTAGGGAAAAAAAACCAAACTGCAGGATATATAAAGCTGTGTCAATTTTGTGTAAGCATAATAGGGGTAGATAAATATACATGTAAGTACAAAATCCATCTCAGTAGATATGGAAATGGTACTCAGTCTGGGAAGAGGCGAGTGGCTACAGGGAGGAGGCCTGATGGAAGCACTCAGCACTCATTGAATTACATCATTCCATAGAACTTGAATTTTGATAATGAGCATACAGTGGTGCTATAAATATATTATTTGTAGTTAATTTTACTAAAATGGTACACTTTTCTTTTTTATAGAAAATATTTAGAATTAGAGGTGAATTATAGATTGTGGAATACACTTTGTATTTGTATTTGTAGCAGTTTCTACTGTATAAAGTCACACACTTAGCATGATATTCTTTTCAGATCCAGATAATTGAAAAATGCAAGTTTTCAGAACCTAACTGGTCATTTATGATGAGATATGATATCTCTTTCAAACAACTCAAATAAAATCCACATGTTCCTTGCTTCAATTCCAGCTCCATGGCAAAGCAAATATTGTTGCTATGATAAAGTGTTTCCTTACAGATTTTTTAAAAATATGTATCTTTAGCCTGTACCTTTATATTAGCCAGGTGGTGTTAAACACCAGCTTGCTGGGCTCTCCAAGTCCGCATCAGCTACCTTAAGTGGGTCATTTATATATTAAAAAAATAACGTCTTCAGTTTTTAAGTGAATCTTAAAGATTCCGTTATGATTTAGAATAAGGGTCTCCAAAGTCACAGAGAGAATTAGTTGTTTATAGGAGGCCATCAATCACCTTGGGACCTCATCTAATGCTAAAGAATGAATTTGCTTTCATTTGGATATTTAGTTCCTTAAAAATTTTAAACTCATTATTTTTATATGAATCTTATGTTTAATCACTTTGCCTAATGATCTCATTAGTTTTAGAGCTGACAGTTGTTTCTCTTGGAATTTTTATATGAACAGCATTTTTCTGTAAATGATAACTTTTCCTTTGCAATATATAAGTGTCATGTTTCTTCCTCTGTTTTAGTGTCCTGGTTAAAATCGCCAATACAATGTTTAGAGCCTCAGTAAATGTAGACATACGTTTTTGCCCAGCTTAATTAGATGGAATTCTAATGTTTCACTTAGGTCTGATATGTATTCTAGATTTATGTTAGCTGCTCTTTAAATTTTAATTTGAAAATCTATTGTATTTCTACATGATTAAATGTGTTTATGTTTTAAGGATGATTGAATTTTATCAGTTTTTAGCCTCTATTAAGATGAAAGCAAGAGCACTCAGTCCATTAGGGAGTAATTACATTGTTGAAATTTTCTTCGTATTGAGTCACCTCTTACATTCTTAGCATACCTTTGTTTAACCATATGCCTTATTCTTCTAATACAAAGTTGTGTCGAGTTAATATCTGCTGTATTTTAATTTAAACACTTCTGTTTTATATTTGTGAAAAATTTTTCTATGCTTTCTTTTTTTACTCTTTTCTTTACCAAGTTTATGTTTTAATCATGGTATTATTTACCTGCATATGTGTACATTCATGGTGGGGTAGGGTATCCAGTGCCATGCATGGCACCTGCATAGGGTCAGAGGACAACTCACTGAAGTCAATTCTTTGCTGGGAATCAAATGCAGATGGTCACCCACCCACACAACCTTTGACCAAAGCCAACCTTTGATGTGTGATAAAGATGGAACAGAGATTGAAGGAATGAGCAACCAATGACTGCCAAACTTGAGACTCATCCCATGGGAGAGAGCCAATTCCAGACACTATTAGTAATACTCTGCTATGCTTGCAGACAGGACCCTAGCATCACAGTCATGTGAGAGGCTTCATCCTGCCGCTGATGGAAATAGATGCATAGACCCTCACACAAAGGATAGAGCTTGGAGAGTCTTGGGAAAGAGTGAAGGAATGGGTTGAGGGACTGGAGGGGACAAGGACACTACAAGAAGATCTACAGAGTAAACTAACCTGAGCCCTTGGGGGGCTCACAGAGACTGAACCATCAACCAAAAAGCACGCATGAGATGGACCCCAGGCCTTCTACACATATGTAACAGATGTGAAGCTTGGTCTTCATGTGGTTCCCCTAAGAAGTGGAGCTGGGACTGTCTCTGACTCTGTTGCCTGGTTTGGGTCCCTTTCCCCTAGCTGGGCAGCTTTATCTGCCTAGTCCTGCTGCAACTTGTAAAGGCTAGTTATTTTTTCAGTTCTGGGGATTGAAGCCAAGGATTTACACATATTAGGCAAGCACTTTGCCACTGAGCTAAACCCCAGCTCCTCAACATTTTGACCCCTTTTTCCATTTTACTATGTTATAGTCAATTCATTTCTCTTCTTTGTTTTGAGAGATGTTATGTAATCTGCATTTCCCCAGAAAATTGTTCACTTCACATACTTCTATAAACATACTATTATACAGTACTCTAAAAATTCTAATATTTAACGCATTTCTTTTAAATATTAAAATGTCTTTCACTTTTCTAATGTTTCGGCTTTCCTCTTATTCTTAATTACATTTCTAAAATGGTTGTTTTAATATTATTTCCAAATAAATATTCTTAGATGAGTTTGGACATACTCAAGACAATATAGCCATAGATGCAAGTAAGCAATCTTTAATTGTTAGTTATGATACTTAATGAGTATATATTTTTAAATATCTTTCTTCCCATGTTTACTGGGATTTTTTTAAGATGTTAGATTAAATCATTTAATATATCTAACTCACTATTGCTTCATAATATTCAGCTTCATGGTTATAAATTTTCCTTTGACTACAACAATATCTGTATTGTATACTTATGAATATGTCATGCTTATTTTACCATTTCAAATAAGTTTATCATTTGTAATTTTATTTATCCTATAAACTAAAATATATTAAATTTTAAAGAAAAGAGTGGATTTTTCACTATTCATAGTTCATAAATTTTAATTTTTTTATAGTAAGTGTACCTATGTATTTTCAGCTTTTGAACAAAAATGATAATTGTATATCTTTATTATTATGCCATGTGTGTATGACTTTTCCATGTTCTTTTGGAGGAAAGACATTTATTCTCTTTGCTAGTGATATGCAAATAAAAATATAGAATTAGGATTACTCACTGGACATTCAGCTTCTACATTAACTAATTTTGTCAAAAAATTACTGATAACATTATTAATTCATTCCATTCATTCATTAAGACTGGGGGCTTATTGATTGCTATTTATATCTTTTTAACAGATGTCACATGGTATTTGTCACAGCAACATGTAGATATCAAATGTACAGAATTGGACTCCTCAGCCACTTCTCTGTGCTTATCACTGACATTATAGAGTCTGATGTGTTTTCAGTTTGTTCTTTTTAACATCTGTATCTTTCCTTGTTTCTTGGATCATTCTCTCTTCTAAGCATTCCACTCTCCTGTGGGATCTTTTCTTCATGTTATTGGAGTGTTTCCTCCGTTAATTAAGTTCTCAGGTAAATATTCTCATTTTATTGTTCTCTTACCAAAACATTTGACAAAATAAAGGAATTTGGTTTCATTATTTTCATTAGAGCTTCATAGATATTCCACTATAATTTTCTTAGAAGCACAACTCTCAGACTACAGTCTTTAACTTTGTCCCCTTCTTGGGCAGCCGTCAGTATTATTAACTAATTGTTTATCATAGGACAGGATCAAATCCAGACCTTGCACATTCTCTGCCAATAATCTCCCCTTTAGCTAGATTTCCACCCACTTATCAGGGCCTTTATTGTTTTAATATTTGATGCTGCAAAGTTATGTTTTCTCCAGATATGTTATCTATGTTGTTCACTGGCTAACAGAGCCTGAGAATATATATTCTTCTATCATTACTCTCACTTTTATATTATTTTCTTTATTTTCAGTATAAGTGTAGGACTTTAGTATGTTTTTATTGTTGTAGTTTTATTTTCTGTTTCTGTTTTGGGTTTTGTTTGTTTGTTTGTATTTTGATTTTTGCACAACTCAAAGGCATGAAGTCACATGTCTTTCCCCCAATCTCATCCTGGTGTATGAGGAAAATTAGTGCTATCCATTAGATACCAAATTAAATAGTCTGCATCCTTTCATTTACTTTGTAACAAATTAACACATGTATGGTTCATAAAAGTCAAAACACCAGCTCATCCCCTGGTCCTCCCTCCCTATCTACATTCTATCCTATCAGACTCAAATACTTTAGGCACCTTGAGGTTTTTCTGCATTGCCATTTTCTTTAATTTTCCAAATGTGACACATTAGCCACTGAATGTGTGGTATGGAGTCAGAGGACTTAAGATTCTGTGCACTGCCCCTCGTCACGGTGTGTATTCCCTAACTTAGCTGCCAATACAGTCAGATAGCAGTGTTGAGCTGAATTAATATTCAATGTTGACCTAATTGGAACTGTGCCAATATTTTTCTCAGTCAAACCTCTGATAAGTACCGGCATTCCATCTAATTAGAGTACTGATTTCCTCTAGCTGACCCCCAAAAGAATCTTCTTGAATGTATGAGTGTTGGTTCACTTGGAATTTTCTATCCTCTAGGTTCCAAGCTCAAACTTTTCCCCTACTTTCTTTAGAACACAGTTAAGGACGATCTAACAGGGGTAGACACTCATTCCTAGAAACTGTCCTGAGGAAACCAGGAGCACTTTTACAGATAGACATTTCACTCTTTGAGATTTTAGCCCAGCTTGGTAACAGAAGGAAACGTTAAACACAAAAGCAAATTACAGCAACTGGATATCTAATACTAAACTGTGAGCGCTGAAAACATTCATACAAGTAACATACAGACCGAGCAGGTTACATTTACATATTTAGGAATTGGAGTGGGCAGAGGGAAGAAATGGAAAAGGGGAATTATGTAATTATAATATGATCTCACAAAATAAAAAATAGAATTGAAAATTTAAACTAATAACCCATGAGTGATTGACTCAAGTTATGTGAGCTACCTCCAGTGGATATTTGTCCAAATTCTCCAGGTGATTCATAGGCACTTTTAAAGTAATGAATCATGAAAACAGACGCCTGTGGGTGGTGCTGGGGAGGGTGAGTTACCATCTTTAGTTTGTTTCTTTGTAAATGCAAAGGGGGTGGGGTGGGGAATGGAGGTGGTTATGTGGAATAGATATGGCTGTACTCACATATATGTGCACATGTGTGCATGTATACGGACATCAGTAGTCAATGCCTGAGTCTTCATCTATCACTATCTACCTGAATTTTGGATCTCTTCCTTAACCTGCAGCTAACTTATCAATTTGGCAAGTCTAGCTGGCCAACAGGCCCCAGGGACCCTGTTGTCCCCATTTCTGCAGCAATGCGATTACAGGTTGTACCAGCTTTTTACACAAACACTGGAGATCTGAACTCAGGTCTTCATTGCTACACACAGCCTTTTGTTCTACTGTGAACCCACATTTGATTCTATTTTATTATTTTATATTCCAAGGGAAAGTATAGACGTCACATGCTTTAGGCTTACATGTACCACAAGGAACATCTTAGTCCACGCAAATATGTAAACAAAGAGACTGAAAAATTATTTCTCTTCCCAAAAAGTAATACCTGCTGTTTTTTCCCTGCTACTTAAGGTTCTCACGGGGCTTCCTGTCTCCAGCACTCAACTCAACACAACTTCAAGAATGCTTACATGTGGGACTAAATAGGTCACTAACCCTGTTCCTTCAGCTTCCTCTGTACCCTAGGCTGTCAGAGGTCAGCACCTGTGTATTGGTTCTAATAACCACTAAGTACATATCTCCCTCACAAGACAAACACCAGATACCTTTCCCTTTAAAAGAGAACTTTAAGCATATCTGTAATTTTAATTAACTATTTTCTTTGATTTTTTTTCCCTAAAGCATTGTTTCTATCCTACTATATGAAAAAAAAATGCACGAATCAAAAGATCGTTATTGAATAGAAAAGGAGCACATTAAAAATTGTTTACACTGTGTATGCATTGTGTGTGAGAGAGTGGGGAGGGAGTGAGGGTGTAAGAGTGTGTACATCATAGCACATATATGGAGGTCAGAAGACAAACTATAAAACTGGTTCTTTTTCTATTTTGTGGGTTCCAGAGATAAAACTCATCTCATCCGAACTGGTGGCAAGCAATGTTAGCCACTGAGTCATCTTCTTGGCCCAAGGATTACATTTTTATGAAACTGAAAGTCAAGCATGTCCATCCTGTAAGAGAGCCAATGAGATAAAATTTAAAAATTCTTTCTTATTTTATAATTAATTTTTAGCACTATTGTTACTTTAAATACATTGTACACGTATCAAATAGTGGGCAGTGAAAATTAAATTCCAGTATTCTTTGATCCTGTTCCCCACACCCAATTCTCCAAGGCAGCCATATCAAGACCTTTTGAGCATATTGCCCCAGATATATGTCTAAAGACCTCTCAGTGTCACTCTCAGGCCAGTAAAATGGCTCATTAGGCAAAGTTACTTGCTTACAATAGGGGAAACAGGTTCCTCCATGTTGTCTTCTGACCTCCACACACATATTGTGACCATGAGTACTCACCCCCACAAATACACATCATACACACATATGCCATAATAATACATTTTACAATAGCACTCCAGTTAGATAACTCCTGTCTTTTAGAAAGGCATAAATGGTTGTTATGATTTGAACTTGTCCCTCTGAGACTCATGTATCAAAGTTTATGCTATGAGGTGACAGAATTAAATGATAGGGACTTTGGGGGAGCTAGAGACATAGAGTTTCACTTTCATCTAATCAGCAGTTCCGTAGGGGACAATTATAAAACTCAGGTTCAGACACGAGCCTGTGAAGAATGTGGACATTGAGCTAGATATATCTTTATTCTTTTGTTTTTGCAAGGTCTGGAACACTTTTATATTAATAGTATTTTTAACCTGTGTATATATGCTGAATTCTCTCCATTCACTAATGAATAATTTGTATCCCCTGTATTAATGTGAATGTATGATTTTTAGTAAAACTTTAGTATGCTATGCCAAACACTCCTAAATTATGTGTTTCTGATCAGAATGTTGGTATCACTTTAGGTATCAATCAATACCCATGTTCATACAAATATCACATTGCTTAGAACTTTAAATTGTGGCTAAAGTAACAAAATATTAGGTTTTCCTAATTTCTACTTTTGAAACCACATTAGGAAGTCTTTCACCCAGGTTGCTCTCTTGCCTTACTGGGCTAGTGGACAGCCTTCATCATTCCCTACATCACCCTCTACTCCTCACCTTTACATCAGTCTTCATTCCATCTGCTTTAGCCTCTTGTCTCCATCAAGTCCCAAAGTCACTCCTGCCAAGGTCTCTGTACATCACAAAGTCCACTGGGTGCAGCTGAGCTTTCCTCTGACTCCTACTCAGAACACTCTCTCCCATGCTTTATTTTACAGTCTGGTTTTCTACTTTATACTCTGAAATTTTCTTTCTTGTCCCCTTAGATGAATTAATCTCTTTAAAATTATAAATTGGGATCACATCAGTATATTATATTAAATTGTTTTGTCCATAATTAATTCTTCAATTGCCTTTCATATCTTTGTAGACAAATGCTTATTTTCTATTTCAAAACAAAATAAAATCTAGTAAGTCAAAATAAAAAAAAAAACTATCACTTTTAAATTATGCAAAGACACACTCAGAGAAGGAAAAGAGCCTAAGAGGAGGCATAAGAATTAGTTTACACATTTAGGAGTCGCTTAAAAACACTAAACTTGAGACTCGAGCCCCGGGCTACCTTGCCAGCAGAGTCTTGCCCAACACCCGCAAGGGTCCACACAGGACTCCCCACGGGACCCTAAGACCTCTGGTGAGTGGATCACAGTGCCTGCCCCAATCCAATTGCGCGGAACTCGAGACTGCGGTACATAGGGAAGCAGGCTACCCGGGCCTGATCTGGGGCACAAGTCCCTTCCGCTCGACTCCAGACTCGAGCCCCGGGCTACCTTGACAGCACAGTCTTGCCCAACACCCGCAAGGGTCCACATGGGACTCCCCATGGGACCCTAAGACCTCTGGTGAGTGGATCACAGTGCCTGCCCCAATCCAATCGCGCGGAACTTGAGACTGCGGTACATAGGGAAGCAGGCTACCCGGGCCTGATCTGGGGCACAAGTCCCTTCCGCTCGACTCCAGACTCGAGCCCCGGGCTACCTTGACAGCACAGTCTTGCCCAACACCCGCAAGGGTCCACACGGGACTCCCCATGGGACCCTAAGACCTCTGGTGAGTGGATCACAGTGCCTGCCCCAATCCAATCGCGCGGAACTTGAGACTGCGGTACATAGGGAAGCAGGCTACCCGGGCCTGATCTGGGGCACAAGTCCCTTCCGCTCGACTCGAGACTCGAGCCCCGGGCTACCTTGACAGCACAGTCTTGCCCAACACCCGCAAGGGCCCACACGGGACTCCCCACGGGACCCTAAGACCTCTGGTGAGTGGAACACAGCGCCTACCCCAATCCAATCGCGTGGAACTTGAGACTGCGGTACATAGGGAAGCAGGCTACCCGGGCTTGATCTGGGGCACAAACCCCTTCCACTCCACTCGAGCCCCGGCTACCTTGCCAGCTGAGTCGCCTGACACCCGCAAGGGCCCACACAGGATTCCACACGTGATCCTAAGACCTCTAGTGAGTGGAACACAACTTCTGCCAGGAGTCTGGTTCGAACACCAGATATCTGGGTACCTGCCTTGCAAGAAGAGAGCTTGCCTGCAGAGAATACTCTGCCCACTGAAACTAAGGAGAGTGCTACCCTCCAGGTCTGCTCATAGAGGCTAACAGAGTCACCTGAAGAACAAGCTCTTAACAGTGACAACTAAAACAGCTAGCTTCAGAGATTACCAGATGGCGAAAGGCAAACGTAAGAATCCTACTAACAGAAATCAAGACCACTCACCATCATCAGAACGCAGCACTCCCACCCCACCTAGTCCTGGGCACCCCAACACAACCGAAAATCTAGACCCAGATTTAAAAACATTTCTCATGATGATGATAGAGGACATCAAGAAGGACTTTCTTTTTTTTTTTTTTCCATTTTTTATTAGGTATTTAGCTCATTTACATTTCCAATGCTATACCAAAAGTCCCCCTTACCCACCCACCCCCACTCCCCTACCCACCCACTCCCCCCCTTTGGCCCTGGCGTTCCCCTGTACCGGGGCACACAAAGTCTGCGTGTCCAATGGGCCTCTCTTTCCAGTGATGGCCGACTAGGCCATCTTTTGATACATATGCAGCTAGAGTCAAGAGCTCAGGGGTACTGGTTAGTTCATAATGTTGTTCCACCTATAGGGTTGAAGATCCCTTTAGCTCCTTGGGTACTTTCTCTAGCTCCTCCATTGGGAGCCCTGTGATCCATCCATTAGCTGACTGTGAGCATCCACTTCTGTGTTTGCTAGGCCCCGGCATAGTCTCACAAGAGACAGCTACATCTGGGTCCTTTCGATAAAATCTTGCTAGTATATGCAATGGTGTCAGCGTTTGGATGCTGATTATGGGGTGGATCCCTGGATATGGCAGTCTCTACATGGTCCATCCTTTCATCTCAGCTCCAAACTTTGTTTCTGTAACTCCTTCCATGGGTGTTTTGTTCCCACTTCTAAGGAGGGGCATAGTGTCCACACTTCAGTCTTCATTTTTCTTGAGTTTCATGTGTTTAGGAAATTGTATCTTATATCATGGGTATCCTAGGTTTTGGGCTAGTATCCACTTATCAGTGAGTACATATTGTGTGAGTTCCTTTGTGATTGTGTTACCTCACTCAGGATGATGCTCTCCAGGTCCATCCATTTGGCTAGGAATTTCATAAATTCATTCTTTTTAATAGCTGAGTAGTACTCCATTGTGTAGATGTACCACATTTTCTGTATCCATTCCTCTGTTGAGGGGCATCTGGGTTCTTTCCAGTTTCTGGCTATTATAAATAAGGCTGCTATGAACATAGTGGAGCATGTGTCCTTCTTACCAGTTGGGGCTTCTTCTGGATATATGCCCAGGAGAGGTATTGCTGGATCCTCCGGTAGTACTATGTCCAATTTTCTGAGGAACCGCCAGACTGATTTCCAGAGTGGTTGTACAAGCCTGCAATCCCACCAACAATGAGAACTTCAGACCAATTTCTCTTATGAACATCGATGCAAAAATCCTTAATAAAATTCTCGCTAACCGAATCCAAGAACACATTAAAGCAATCATCCATCCTGACCAAGTAGGTTTTATTCCAGGGATGCAGGGATGGTTTAATATACGAAAATCCATCAATGTAATCCATTATATAAACAAACTCAAAGACAAAAACCACATGATCATCTCGTTAGATGCAGAAAAAGCATTTGACAAGATCCAACACCCATTCATGATAAAAGTTCTGGAAAGATCAGGAATTCAAGGCCAATACCTAAACATGATAAAAGCAATCTACAGCAAACCAGTAGCCAACATCAAAGTAAATGGAGAGAAGCTGGAAGCAATCCCACTAAAATCAGGGACTAGACAAGGCTGCCCACTTTCTCCCTACCTTTTCAACATAGTACTTGAAGTATTAGCCAGAGCAATTCGACAACAAAAGGAGATCAAGGGGATACAAATTGGAAAAGAGGAAGTCAAAATATCACTTTTTGCAGATGATATGATAGTATATATAAGTGACCCTAAAAATTCTACCAGAGAACTCCTAAACCTGATAAACAGCTTCGGTGAAGTAGCTGGATATAAAATTAACTCAAACAAGTCAATGGCCTTTCTCTACACAAAGAATAAACAGGCTGAGAAAGAAATTAGGGAAACAACACCCTTCTCAATAGCCACAAATAATATAAAATATCTCGGCGTGACTCTAACGAAGGAAGTGAAAGATCTGTATGATAAAAACTTCAAGTCCCTGAAGAAAGAAATTAAAGAAGATCTCAGAAGATGGAAAGATCTCCCATGCTCATGGATTGGCAGGACCAACATTGTAAAAATGGCTATCTTGCCAAAAGCAATCTACAGATTCAATGCAATCCCCATTAAAATTCCAACTCAATTCTTCAACGAATTAGAAGGAGCAATTTGCAAATTCATCTGGAATAACAAAAAACCGAGGATAGCAAAAACTCTTCTCAAGGATAAAAGAACCTCTGGTGGAATCACCATGCCTGACCTAAAGCTTTACTACAGAGCAATTGTGATAAAAACTGCATGGTACTGGTATAGAGACAGACAAGTGGACCAATGGAATAGAATTGAAGACCCAGAAATGAACCCACACACCTATGGTCACTTGATCTTCGACAAGGGAGCCAAAACCATCCAGTGGAAGAAAGACAGCATTTTCAACAATTGGTGCTGGCACAACTGGTTGTTATCATGTAGAAGAATGCGAATCGATCCATACTTATCTCCTTGTACTAAGGTCAAATCTAAGTGGATCAAGGAACTTCACATAAAACCAGAGACACTGAAACTTATAGAGGAGAAAGTGGGGAAAAGCCTTGAAGATATGGGCACAGGGGAAAAATTCCTGAACAGAACAGCAATGGCTTGTGCTGTAAGATCGAGAATTGACAAATGGGACCTAATGAAACTCCAAAGTTTCTGCAAGGCAAAAGACACTGTCTATAAGACAAAAAGACCACCAACAGACTGGGAAAGGATCTTTACCTATCCTAAATCAGATAGGGGACTAATATCCAACATATATAAAGAACTCAAGAAGGTGGACCTCAGAAAATCAAATAACCCCCTTAAAAAATGGGGCTCAGAACTGAACAAAGAATTCTCACCTGAGGAATACCGAATGGCAGAGAAGCACCTGAAAAAATGTTCAACATCCTTAATCATCAGGGAAATGCAAATCAAAACAACCCTGAGATTCCACCTCACACCAGTGAGAATGGCTAAGATCAAAAATTCAGGTGACAGCAGATGCTGGCGAGGATGTGGAGAAAGAGGAACACTCCTCCATTGTTGGTGGGATTGCAGGCTTGTACAAGAAGGACTTTCATAAGTCACTTAAAGATTTACAGGAGAGCACTGCTAAAGAGTTACAGGCTCTTAAAGAAAAGCAGGAAAACACAGCCAAACAGGTGATGGAAATGAACAAAACCATACTAGAACTAAAAGGGGAAGTAGACACAATAAAGAAAACCCAAAGCGAGGCAACGCTGGAGATAGAAACCCTAGGAAAGAGATCTGGAACCATAGATGCGAGCATCAGCAACAGAATACAAGAAATGGAAGAGAGAATCTCAGGTGCAGAAGATTCCATAGAGAACATCGACACAACAGTCAAAGAAAATACAAAATGCAAAAGGATCCTAACTCAAAACATCCAGGTAATCCAGGACACAATGAGAAGACCAAACCTATGGATACTAGGAATTGATGAGAATGAAGATTTTCAACTTAAAGGGCCAGCTAATATCTTCAACAAAATAATAGAAGAAAACTTCCCAAACATAAAAAAAGAGATGCCCATGATCATACAAGAAGCATACAGAACTCCAAATAGACTGGACCAGAAAAGAAATTCCTCCCGACACATAATAATCAGAACAACAAATGCACTAAATAAAGATAGAATATTAAAAGCAGTAAGGGAGAAAGGTCAAGGAACATATAAAGGAAGGCCTATCAGAATTACACCAGACTTTTCACCAGAGACTATGAAAGCCAGAAGAGCCTGGACAGATGTTATACAGACACTAAGAGAACACAAATGCCAGCCCAGGCTACTATACCCGGCCAAACTCTCAATTACCATAGATGGAGAAACCAAAGTATTCCACGACAAAACCAAATTCACACAATATCTTTCCACGAATCCAGCCCTTCAAAGGATAATAACAGAAAAGAAGCAATACAAGGACGGAAATCACGCCCTAGAACAACCAAGAAAGTAATCATTCAACAAACCAAAAAGAAGACAGCCACAAGAACAGAATGCCAACTCTAACAACAAAAATAAAAGGGAGCAACAATTACTTTTCCTTAATATCTCTTAATATCAATGGACTCAATTCCCCAATAAAAAGACATAGACTAACAGACTGGCTACACAAACAGGACCCAACATTCTGCTGCTTACAGGAAACCCATCTCAGGGAAAAAGACAGACACTACCTCAGAGTGAAAGGCTGGAAAACAATTTTCCAAGCAAATGGACTGAAGAAACAAGCTGGAGTAGCCATTTTAATATCGGATAAAATCGACTTCCAACCCAAAGTTATCAAAAAAGACAAGGAGGGACACTTCATACTCATCAAAGGTAAAATCCTCCAAGAGGAACTCTCAATTCTGAATATCTACGCTCCAAATGCAAGGGCAGCCACATTCATTAGAGACACTTTAGTAAAGCTCAAAGCATACATTGCACCTCACACAATAATAGTGGGAGACTTCAACACACCACTTTCTTCAAAGGACAGATCGTGGAAACAGAAACTAAACAGGGACACAGTGAAACTAACAGAAGTCATGAAACAAATGGACCTGACAGATATCTACAGAACATTTTATCCTAAAACAAAAGGATATACCTTCTTCTCAGCACCTCACGGGACCTTCTCCAAAATTGACCATATAATTGGTCACAAAACAGGCCTCAATAGATACAAAAATATTGAAATTGTCCCATGTATCCTATCAGACCACCATGGCCTAAGACTGATCTTCAATAACAACATAAATAATGGAAAGCCAACATTCACGTGGAAACTGAATAACACTCTTCTCAATGATACCTTGGTCAAGGAAGGAATAAAGAATGAAATTAAAGACTTTTTAGAGTTTAATGAAAATGAAGCCACAACGTACCCAAACCTATGGGACACAATGAAAGCATTTCTAAGAGGGAAACTCATAGCGCTGAGTGCCTCCAAGAAGAAACGGGAGACAGCACATACTAGCAGCTTGACAACACATCTAAAAGCCCTAGAAAAAAAGGAAGCAAATTCACCCAAGAGGAGTAGACGGCAGGAAATAATCAAACTCAGGGGTGAAATCAACCAAGTGGAAACAAGAAGAACTATTCAAAGAATTAACCAAACGAGGAGTTGGTTCTTTGAGAAAATCAACAAGATAGATAAACCCTTAGCTAGACTCACTAAAGGGCACAGGGACAAAATCCTAATTAACAAAATCAGAAATGAAAAGGGAGACATAACAACAGATCCTGAAGAAATCCAAAACACCATCAGATCCTTCTACAAAAGGCTATACTCAACAAAACTGGAAAACCTGGACGAAATGGACAAATTTCTGGACAGATACCAGGTACCAAAGTTGAATCAGGATCAAGTTGACCATCTAAACAGTCCCATATCACCTAAAGAAATAGAAGCAGTTATTAATAGTCTCCCAACCAAAAAAAGCCCAGGACCAGATGGGTTTAGTGCAGAGTTCTATCAGACCTTCAAAGAAGATCTAATTCCAATTCTGCACAAACTATTTCACAAAATAGAAGTAGAAGGTACTCTACCCAACTCATTTTATGAAGCCACTATTACTCTGATACCTAAACCACAGAAAGATCCAACAAAGATAGAGAACTTCAGACCAATTTCTCTTATGAATATCGATGCAAAAATCCTCAATAAAATTCTCGCTAACCGAATCCAAGAACACATTAAAGCAATCATCCATCCTGACCAAGTAGGTTTTATTCCAGGGATGCAGGGATGGTTTAATATACGAAAATCCATCAATGTAATCCATTATATAAACAAACTCAAAGACAAAAACCACATGATCATCTTGTTAGATGCAGAAAAAGCATTTGACAAGATCCAACACCCATTCATGATAAAAGTTTTGGAAAGATCAGGAATTCAAGGCCCATACCTAAACATGATAAAAGCAATCTACAGCAAACCAGTAGCCAACATCAAAGTAAATGGAGAGAAGCTGGAAGCAATCCCACTAAAATCAGGGACTAGACAAGGCTGCCCACTTTCTCCCTACCTTTTCAACATAGTACTTGAAGTATTAGCCAGAGCAATTCGACAACAAAAGGAGATCAAGGGGATACAAATTGGAAAAGAGGAAGTCAAAATATCACTTTTTGCAGATGATATGATAGTATATATAAGTGACCCTAAAAATTCTACCAGAGAACTCCTAAACCTGATAAACAGCTTCGGTGAAGTAGCTGGATATAAAATAAACTCAAACAAGTCAATGGCCTTTCTCTATACAAAGAATAAACAGGCTGAGAAAGAAATTAGGGAAACAACACCCTTCTCAATAGTCACAAATAATATAAAATATCTTGGCGTGACTCTAACTAAGGAGGTGAAAGATCTGTATGATAAAAACTTCAAATCTCTGAAGAAAGAAATTAAAGAAGATCTCAGAAGATGGAAAGATCTCCCATACTCATGGATTGGCAGGATCAACATTGTAAAAATGGCTATCTTGCCAAAAGCAATCTACAGATTCAATGCAATCCCCATCAAAATTCCAACTCAATTCTTCAACGAATTGGAAGGAGCAATTTGCAAATTTGTCTGGAATAACAAAAAACCTAGGATAGCAAAAAGTCTTCTCAAGGATAAAAGAACTTCTGGCGGAATCACCATGCCAGACCTAAAGCTTTACTACAGAGCAATTGTGATAAAAACTGCATGGTACTGGTATAGAGACAGACAAGTAGACCAATGGAATAGAATTGAAGATCCAGAAATGAACCCACACACCTATGGTCACTTGATCTTCGACAAGGGAGCTAAAACCATCCAGTGGAAGAAAGACAGCATTTTCAACAATTGGTGCTGGCACAACTGGTTGTTATCGTGTAGAAGAATGCGAATCGATCCATACTTATCTCCTTGTACTAAGGTCAAATCTAAGTGGATCAAGGAACTTCACATAAAACCAGAGACACTGAAACTTATAGAGGAGAAAGTGGGGAAAAGCCTTGAAGATATGGGCACAGGGGAAAAATTCCTGAACAGAACAGCAATGGCTTGTGCTGTAAGATCGAGAATCGACAAATGGAGCCTCATAAAATTGCAAAGTTTCTGCAAGGCAAAAGACACCGTCAATAAGACAAAAAGACCACCAACAGATTGGGAAAGGATCTTTACCTATCCTAAATCAGATAGGGGACTAATATCCAACATATATAAAGAACTCAAGAAGGTGGACTTCAGAAAATCAAATAACCCCATTAAAAAATGGGGCTCAGAACTGAACAAAGAATTCTCACCTGAGGAATACCGAATGGCAGAGAAGCACTTGAAAAAATGTTCAACATCCTTAATCATCAGGGAAATGCAAATCAAAACAACCCTGAGATTCCACCTCACACCAGTCAGAATGGCTAAGATCAAAAATTCAGGTGACAGCAGATGCTGGCGAGGATGTGGAGAAAGAGGAACACTCCTCCATTGTTGGTGGGAGTGCAGGCTTGTACAACCACTCTGGAAATCAGTCTGGCGGTTCCTCAGAAAACTGGACATAGTACTACCGGAGGATCCAGCAATACCTCTCCTGGGCATATATCCAGAAGATGCCCCAACAGGTAAGAAGGACACATGCTCCACTATGTTCATAGCAGCCTTATTTATAATAGCCAGAAGCTGGAAAGAACCTAGATGCCCCTCAACAGAGGAATGGATACAGAAAATGTGGTACATCTACACAATGGAGTACTACTCAGCTATTAAAAAGAATGAATTTATGAAATTCCTAGCCAAATGGATGGACCTGGAGGGCATCATCCTGAGTGAGGTAACACATTCACAAAGAAACTCACACAATATGTATTCACTGATAAGTGGATATTAGCCCCAAACCTAGGATACCCAAGATATAAGATATAATTTGCTAAACACATGAAACTCAAGGAGAATGAAGACTGAAGTGTGGACACTATGCCCCTCCTTAGATTTGGGAACAAAACACCCATGGAAGGAGTTACAGAGACGGAGTTTGGAGCTGAGATGAAAGGATGGACCATGTAGAGACTGCCATAGCCAGGGATCCACCCCATAATCAGCATCCAAACGCTGACACCATTGCATACACTAGCAAGATTTTATTGAAAGGACGCAGATGTAGCTGTCTCTTGTGAGACTATGCCGGGGCCCAGCAAACACAGAAGTGGATGCTCACAGTCAGCTATTGGATGGATCACAGGGCTCCCAATGGAGGAGCTAGAGAAAGTAGCCAAGGAGCTAAAGGGATCTGCAACCCTATAGGTGGAATAACATTATGAGCTAACCAGTACCCCGGAGCTCTTGACTCTAGCTGCATATATATCAAAAGATGGCCTAGTCGGCCATCACTGGAAAGAGAGGCCCATTGGACTTGCAAACTTTATATGCCCCAGTACAGGGGAATACCAGGGCCAAAAAGGGGGAGTGGGTGGGCAGGGGAGTGGGGGTGGGTGGATATGGGGGACTTTTGGTATAGCATTGGAAATGTAAATGAGTTAAATACCTAATAAAAAATGGAAAAAAAAAGAATACTAGAATTTATATAAATATGGGCATTGGGACTTTTTTATTTAAGCTTAAAATTTTGTCAACAAAATACAATTAGTGTGGTATACTGCCTAGCAAAAATTATACTGTGAAAATAACAAAAAAAAAATGTTTAGTCATTATTGAAGATTTAGGCAATATTTGTAAGAATAAAATCATATTTTTAGATGAAAAAAAAAAACACTAACCTTGAAAGCAATAATTTATGTACAAAGGACTCAGTGCCAACCTGTGTGGGCTCTGGGAACGGTGCATCAATCTTCATGAGTTCATATGAGCTTTGCCCAGTTGACTTCAAGGATCTTGGATTCGTGGTGTGCTCATCCCCTTTGATTCCCACATTCCTTATACTTCCATTGGTTTCCTGAGATTTTGAGAGTTTTGGAGAAGCTATCCCATTTAGAACTGTTTATTCCAAGGTCTCCATCTCACTCTTTGCATATTGTCTGGCTGTGGGTCTTTGTATTTGTTGCCATCTGTTGCAGGAGGAAACTTCTCTAATGGTGGCCAAATAAGGCACGAATCTAAGGGGTATAACAGAATATCATTAGGAGTCATTTTATTTTTACTTTTTTTTACACCAGTAATATTTGGTTTTACCCTAGTCTCTGGGCTACCTAATCTCTAGTTCTTGGTCACCCAAGCAGTGTCAAGTCTGGACTCTATATCATATATTGGGTCTTAGGTTAAATCAGATATTAGTGGGTTATTCACAGAAGCTTTGGGCCACCATTGCCCTGGCATTTTTTTCAGGCATGACAAATTGTAGGTCAAAGGTTTTGTTGCTGTGTTGGTGTTTATTTTTCTTTTGGTAGCCTGCAGAGTATCTTTCCATACCAAAGAAATGAGAACACAAGAGCGAAGGATCTATGTAGAATTATCTCCATGCTCAATGAGTTGTGTGGGCATTGTCTTCAGCAATGGGACTTTACTGCCAGTTTGTGGAGAGCAACCTATTTTCTTCCCAGCAGCCTAGGTTGTTTGGAGATTTCCAAGGGACCTCTTTGACCAACAATACGTTGGATATAACCCAGTCCTAGAAATATAAGTTTCATTTGGTGTCAAGAGATGACCAGTTGGGAGGGACTGTGTGTCTCTGTCATTATTTGATGCTTCATTAGAATCCCCTTCATATATTTTAGGAAGTTTCCACTACACTAGGTTTCCAAACCACATTTCAAATGCTCCTCAATTCTCTCTATCTCTCCCTGCAGTATCTCTAAACCACCACATCTTCCCTTTCTCCTCCCCACCTGATCTTTCTGTTCCCATCTCCCGGCTTCTAGTTCACACAGGAAATCTGTTCTATTTCCCTCTCCAAGGGAGATCCATGTAGCATCCTTAGACCCTTCCTTCTACCTAACCTCTCTGAGTCTACAGATTGTAGCTTGGTTACTATTTATTTAATGACTAATATCCACATATAAGCAAATACATACCATATTGATTTTTCTAGATCTGGATTGCCTCACTTAGGATTATATTTTGAGTTCCATCCATTTGCCTGCAAATTTCACAATGTCTTTTTTTTAAAGAAGCTGAAGAATACTTCACTGTATAAATAAATGTATCACATTTTCTTTATTCATTCTTCTGTTGAAGGACACAATAGATTGTTCCCATTTTTGGCTATTGTGAATAAAGCATCAAAAAATATGGTTGAACCAGTGTCCTTGTAGTAGGAGGAGCAACATCCTTGGGTGTATGCCAATGAATGGTATGTAGCTGGATCTTGAGTTAGATTGATTTCCAACTTTCTGAGGAACAGATTCAGTGATTTACATAATGGCTGTACAAGATTGCACTCCCACAACAATAGAAGGATGCTCCTTTTATTTCACATCCTCACATCCTCAGCAGCATGAGCTGTCCCTTATGTTATTAATCTTAGCTATTCTGACAGGTGTCAGATGGAATCTCAAAGTGGACTTCATTTCCATTTCCATGTTGGATTAGTATGTTAAATATTATCATGAAGGGGTGTTGAAAAATTTTCAGACTTTTTCTAAATTTAATGAGATGATTATATTTTTTTCCTATTAGTTTGTTTAAATGGTAGATTGCATTTATTGATTTTGTATATTGACCAATCTCTGGGTTGAAACCTACTTAATAATAGTGGATGGTCTTTTTGTATTCAGTCTACAAGTATTTTATTGAGTATTTTTGCATGCTATCTGCATGAGTGAAAAGGATCTGTAATTTTCTATTAGTTGGCTCTTTATATGATTTCAGTACTAGGGTAAATGTGTGACCTCATAAAGTTAATTGGACAATGTTTCTTCTGGTTCAATTTGTGAAATAATTTGAGGAGAATTGGCATTAATTCGTTTTTGAAGTCTGATAGAATTCTGAACTAAAACCATCTGGCCCCAGCATCTATCCATCCATCTATCTATCTATCTATCTATCTATCTATCTATCTATCTATCCATCCATCTATATTTATTTATTTATTTATTTATTTATTTATTTACTTACTTACTTACTTACTTATTTTCAGTAGGGAGAATTTTAATGACTGCTTCTATTTCACTAGGGGTTATAGGTCTGTTTAAATTGTTTATCTGATCTTGATTTAACATTGGTAAGTGGTATGTATCAAGAAAATTACCCATTTCTATTACATTTTCCAGTTTTATGGAATACATGTTTTAAAAGTATTTCAGTTATGATTCCCTAGATATCCTCATTGTCTACTGTTAATGTCCTCTTTTTCATTTTCAAATTCGTTAATTTGGATATTCTCTTTTTAGTTAAGTTGGATAAGGGTTTGTCAATCTTATTAATCTTCTCAATGAACCATTAGTTTTTAAAATTAATTCTTTTTGTCTTTTTCTGTTTTTATTTTACCAATTTCAGTTCTGAGGTTGTCTTGCTGTTTATTCCTTTTTTGTGTCATTTTTTTCTTTTTATTCTTGAGTCTTGAAGTGTGCTTTTAAGTTACTTGTCTGAGAGTTCTTCAATTTTTTTATTAGGTACTTAATGCTATGAACTTGCCTCTTGAAGACACCTCCATTGTGTCTCATAAGCTTAGATATGTGGTACATTACTTTTTATTCAATTCTTGGAAGTCCTTAATTTCTCTTAGTTTCTTTATTACCCATTTTTCATTCATTGCCAAGTTGCTTAGTTTCCATAGGTTTTTTAAGTTTCTGTTGTTGATATCCATCTTTAAGCTGTGGTGGTCTGATAAGATGCAGGGGGTTATTTCAACTATGACACCTGTTAAGAGTTGCTTTGTGTCCTAGTATGTGGTCAGTTTTGGATACAGTTTCCTGAAGTGCTGAGAAGAAGGTATATTCTTTTGTGTTTGGGTAAAATGTTCCATAAATATCTGTTAGGTCCCATTAGGTTTATAATGTTAGTTATCTCCACCATGGCTCTATTTAGCTTTTGTTGGGAATCAGATGTCTGTGGATGAGAGCTGGGTATTGAAGTCTCCTGCTATCAGTTTGTGAGGGTCAATATGTGAATTAAACTTTAGTAGTGTTTCTATTACAAATTTTGTATCCTTGTGCTTGAAGCATAGATATTAAGAACCAAAATGTCTTTGTGGTGGATATCTCCTTTGAGGACTATGTAGTGACTTTCCCCATCTCTGATTAGTTTTGGTTTGCAGTCTTATTTTTTTAGATATTAAAATTGCTACACCAGCTTGCTTATTGGGTCCATTTTCTTGGATTATCTTTTTCCGACCCTTTTTTTAAATTGGGTATTTATTTCATTTACATTTCCAATGCTATCTCAAAAGTCCCCCACACACTCCCCCACACACTCCCCTACCCACACGTTCCCACTTCTTGGCCCTGGCATTCCCCTGTACTGAGGCATATAAAGTTTGCACGACCAATGGGCCTCTCTTTCCAATGATGGCCGACTAGGCCATCTTCTGATTCATATGCAGCTAGAGACACAAGCTGGGAGAGGAGGGTATTGGTTAGTTCATATTGTTGTTACACCTATAGGATTGCAGATCCCTTCAGATCCTTAGGTACTTTCTCTAGCTCCTTTGAGGTCCCTGTGATACATCCAATAGCTGACTGTGAGCATCCACTTCTGTGTTTGCCAGGCCCTGGCATAGTCTCACAAGAGACAGCCATATCTGGGTCCTTTCAGCAAAATCTTGCTAGTGTATGCAATGGTGTCAGCGTTTGGAAGCTGATTATGAGATGGATCCCCAGATATGGCAGTCTCTAGATGGTCCATCCTTTCGTCTCAGCTCCAAACTTTGTCTCTGTAACTCCTTCCATGGGTATTTTGTTCCCAATTCTAAGAAGGGGCAAAGTGTCCACACTTTGGTCTTCATTCTTCTTGAGTTTCATGCGTTTAGCAAATTGTATCTTATATCTTGGGTATTCTAAGTTTCTGGGCTAATAATATCCAATTATCAGTGAGTACATATTATGCGAGTTCTTTTGTGATTGGGTTACATCACTCAGGATGATGCCCTCCAGGTCCATCCATTTGCCTAGGAATTTCATAAATTCATTCTTTTTAATAGCTGAGTAGTACTCCATTGTGTAAATGTACCACATTTTCTGTATCCATTCCTCTGTTGAGGGGCATCTGGGTTCTTTCCAGCTTCTGGCTATTATAAATAAGGCTGCTATGAACATAGTGGAGCATGTGTCCTTCTTACCGATTGGAACATCTTCTGGATATATGCCCAGGAGAGGTATTGCGGGATCCTTCGGTAGTACTATGTCCAATTTTCTGAGGAACGGCCAGACTGATTTCCAGAGTGGGTGTAAAAGCTTGCAATCCCACCAAAAATGGAGGAGTGTTCCTCTTTCTCCACATCCTCGACAGCATCTGCTTTCACCTGAATTTTTGATCTTAGCCATTCTGACTGGTGTGAGGTGGAATCTAGGGTTGTTTTGATTTGCATTTCCCTGATGATTAAGGGTGTTGAACATATTTTCAGGTGCTTCTCAGCCATTCTGTATTCCTCAGGTAAGAATTCTTTGTTTAGCTCTGAGCCCCATTTTTAATGGGATTATTTGATTTTCTGGGGTCCACCTTCTTGAGTTCTTTATATATGTTGGATATTAGTCCCCTATCTGATTTAGGATAGGTAAAGATCCTTTCCCAATCTGTTGGTGGCCTTTTTGTCTTATTTATGGTGTCTTTTGCCTTGCAGAAGCTTTGCAATTTTATGAGGCTCCATTTGTCGATTCTCAATCTTACAGCACAAGCCATTGCTGTTCTATTCAGGAATTTTTCCCCTGTACCCATATCTTTGAGGGTTTCCCTACTTTCTCCTCTATAAGTTTCAGTGTCTCTGATTTTATGTGCAGTTCCTTAATTCACTTAGACTTGACCTTATACAAGGAGATAGGAATGGATCTATTCGCATTCTTCTACATGATAATCACCAGTTGTGCCAGCACCATTTGTTGAAAATGCTGTCTTTTTTCCACTGGATGGTTTTTGCTCCCTTGTCAAAGATCAAGTGACCATAGGTGTGTGGGTTCATTTCTGGGTCTTCAATTCTATTCCATTGGACTACTTGTCTGTCACTATACCACTACCATGCAGTTTTTATCACAATTGCTCTGTAGTACAGCTTTAGGTCAGGCATGGTCGTTCCACCAGAGGTTCTTTTATCCTTGAGAAGAGTTTTTGCTATCCTAGGTTTTTTGTTATTCCAGATGAATTTGGAGATTGCCAGTTCTAACTTGTTGAAGAATTGAATTGGAATTTTGATGGGGATTGCATTGAATCTGTAGATTGCTTTTGGCAAGATAGCCAATTTTACTATATTTATCCTGCCAATCCATGAGCATGGGAGATCTTTCCATCTTCTGAGACCTTCTAAAATTTCTTTCTTCAGAGACTTGAAGTTCTTATCATGCAGATCTTTCATTTCCTTAGAGTCACGCCAAGGTATTTTATATTATTTGTGGCTATTGAGAAGGGTGTTGTTTCCCTAATTTCTTTCTCAGCCTGTTTGTCCTTTGTGTAGAGAAAGGCCATTGACTTGTTTGAGTTAATTTTATATCCAGCTAATTCATAGAAACTGTTCATCAGGCTTAGGAGTTCTCTGGTGGAATTTTTAATGTCACTTATATATACTATCATATCATCTGCAAAAAGTGATATTTTGACTTCCTCTTTTCCAATTTGTATCCCCTTGATCTCCTTTTGTTGTCGAATTGCTCTGGCTAGGACTTCAAGTACAATGTTAAATAGGTAGGGAGAAAGTGGGCAGCCTAGTCTACTCCCTGATTTTAATGGGATTACTTCCAGCTTCTCACCATTTACTTTGATGTTGGCTACTCGTTTGCTGTAGATTGCTTTTATCATGTTTAGGTATGGGCCTTGAATTCCTGATCTTTCCAAGACTTTTATCATGAATGGGTGTTGGATTTTGTCAAATGCTTTCTCTGCATCTAACGAGAGAATCATGTGGTTTTGTCTTTGTGTTTATTTATATACTGGATTACGTTGATGGATTTCTGTATATTGAACCATCCCTGCATCCCTGGGATGAAACCTACTTGGTCAGGATGGGTGATTGTTTTGATGTGTTCTTCTATTCGGTTAGCGAGAACTTTATTGAAGATTTTTGCATCGATGTTCATAAGGGAAATTGGTCTGAAGTTCTCTATCTTTGTTGGGTCTTTTTGTGGTTTAGGTATCAGAGTAATTGTGGCTTCATAGAATGAGTTGGGTAGAGTACCTTCCGTTTCTATTTTGTTGAAGATATTTGCTGGTCCTTTAAGTTGAAAATCTTCATTCTCTTCAACTCCTATTATCCGTAGGTTTGGTCTTCTCATTGTGTCCTGGATTTCCTGGATGTTTTGAGTTAGGATCTTTTTGCATTTTCCATTTTCTTTGATTGTTGTTCCGATGTTCTCTATGGAATCTTCTGCACCTGAGATTCTCTCTTCCATCTCTTGTATTCTGTTGCTGATGCTCTCATCTATGTTTCCAGATTTCTTTCCTAGGGTTTCTATCTCCAGCATTGCCTCACTTTGGGTTTTTTTTTTTTTTTTCTGTGTCTACTTCCCTTTTTAGGTCTTGGATGGTTTTATTCAATTCCATCACCTGTTTGGTCGTGTTTTCCTGCAATTCTTTAAGGGATTTTTGTGTTTCCTCTTTAAGGTCTTCTATCTGTTTAGCAGTTTCTCCTGTATTTCTTTGAGTGAGTTATTAAAGTCCTTCTTGATGTCCTCTATCATCATCATGAGATATGCTTTTAAATCAGAGTGTAACTTTTTGGGTGTTTTGGGGTGCCCAGGACTGGGCAAGGTGGGAGTGCTGGGTTCTGATGATGGTGAGTGGTCTTGGTTTCTGTTAGTAAGATTCTTACGTTTACCTTTCGCCATCTGGTAATCTCTGGAGTTAGTTGATTTAGTTGTCTCTGGTTAGAGATTGTTCCTTTCGTGATTCTGTTAGCCTTTATCAGCAGACCGGGGAGACTAGCTCTCTCCTCTGAGTTTCAGTGGTTAGAGCACTCTATGCAGGCAAGCTCTCCTCTTACAGGGAAGGTGCACAGATATCTGGCATTTGGACCTCCCTCCTGTCCGAAGATGAAGGCCCAAAACAGGACCTGTCCCAGAAGCTGTGTTGCTTTGGCCTGTCACAGAAGCTGTTAGCTTCTTTAGTCCACACTCTCACCTGTGCAGATTACTTTCAGCGGAGTCCCGGAACCAAGATGTCTGCCGCTGATGCTCAGGCAAAGCCCTCCCGGACCAGGCGGACACCTATCCTCTGGCTGGGAAGGTGCCGGGATGTCTGGGGCCGGAAAAGGGGGCTGCCTCAGAAGCTCCGTGGTTCCCGCCTGTACCAGAAGCTGTTAGCTTCTGTAGTCCACACTCTCACCTATGCAGAATCTTCCTACCCTTTTGCAAAGTTGAGTTAATATCTATTCTTTTTTTTTTTTTTTTTTTTTGGTTTTTGGTTGTTGGGTTTTTTTTGGTTTGGTTTTTGGTTTTTGGTTTTTGGTTTTTGGTTTTGGTTTTTGGTTGTTGGTTGTTGGTTTTTTTTTTTTTTTTTTGGTTTTAGGGTTTTTTTGGTTTTTGGTTTTTGGTTTTTTTTTTTTGGTTTTTGGTTTTTGCTCTTTGGTCTTTGGTTTTTGGGTTTTTTTTTTTTTGGTTTTTGGTTTTTGGTTTTTGGTTTTTGGTTTTTGGTTTTTGGTTTTTGGTTTTCGGTTTTTGGTTTGTTTTTGGTTTCTGGTTTTTCAAGACAGGGTTTCTCTGTATAGCCCTGGCTGTCCTGGACTCACTTTGTAGATCAGGCTGACCTCGAACTCAGAAGTCCACCTGCTTCTGCCTCACGAGTGCTGGGATTAAAGGCGTGCATTACCATGCCAGGCAATATCTATTCTTGATGTTGAGTGCTCTCTCTCTCTCTCTCTCTCTCTCTCTCTTTCTTTTTCTGTGTGTGTGTGTGTGTGTGTGTGTGTGTGTGTGTGTGTGTAACAGTAGGTAGATGGATCATGTTTCACACCCATTTTGTTGGTTTATATCTTTTTATTAGGGAATTGAGACCATTGATATTGAAAGATATCAATGACCAATGCTTAATAATTTGTATGTAGTTGGTGGTGGTGGTGGTGTGTGTTTCTATTTTATTTTTGCTAGTCTGAGATTTTTTATTGTCTTTTCATGGGTGAAGTTAATCTGTTAAGTTGAAGTTTTCCTTCTTGCATGTTCTCTAGGGCTGAATTTGGAAATAAATCTTGCTTACATTTGACTTTATCATGGAATATCTTCTTTTTCTCACTTGTAGTGATTGAAAGTTTTGCTTGATGTAGTAGTCTGGGTTAGCATTTATGCTCTCTTAGAGTCTGTAGCGCATCTGTCTAGGACTTTCTGGCTTATAGAGGCTCCATTAAGAAGTCATGTGTAATTCTAATTGCCCTGTCTTTATATGTTACTTGGTCTTTTCCCCTTGCAGCTCTTAATATTCTTTCTTTGTTCTGTATATTTAGTGTTTTGATTATTATGGACCAAGATGACTTTCTTTTCTGGTCCAATCTATTTGGTGTTTTGTATGCTTCTTGTAAATTTATAAGCATCTCCTACATAAGGTTAGAAAATTTTCCTTCTCTGACTTTGTTGAAAATGTTTTTTTGGGTCTCTGACCTGGGTCTTACTTTTCTCCTTAGTATATTCTTAATATTCTTAGATATGTTCTTTTCATAACCTCTGAGATTTCCTGGATGATTTTTTGGGGGGTCAGGATGTCTTTAGATTTAACATTTTCTTTGACCAGTGTATCCATTTCTTCTATCATATCCTCAACACCTGAGATTCTACCTTCTAACTCCTGTGTTTCATTGCTGATTCTTGATTTTGTGGTTCCTGTTTGAATTCCTAAAATTTTCACTTCAATGATTTCCTCAGCTTGGGATTTTCTTATTGGTTCTATTTCCATTTTCTGGTCTTGAATGGTTTATTTATTTCCTTGCACTATTTGGTTGTGTTTTCCTGGATTTCTTTAAGGGATTTAACCAGTTCAAATTTAAGGACCTCCATCATCTTTATATAAACTACTTTAAGGTACTTTTTTTTTTTGGATTCTCATATTTGAATATGTAGGGCCTGCTGTAATGGAGTCACTGGGCTCTAGTGGAGACAT
Organism: Mus musculus; assembly: GCF_000001635.26. Classification (NCBI taxonomy): domain Eukaryota; kingdom Metazoa; phylum Chordata; class Mammalia; order Rodentia; family Muridae; genus Mus; species Mus musculus. The sequence continues at coordinate 10,092,356 of NC_000070.6, read as the reverse complement.
TGTTCTGGCTGTTATTCTATTTTTATGCTGATTTCTAGGCATCTGGGATTGGGATGATTATTGATCTTGGTGCTGATATCTGGTTTTGTCTTGTTTGTTTGCTTTCTCTCTGGATTTTAGAAGATGGTGAAGGCTGTGTGTTGCCTGCTAGGGAATATTTTATGAACTATTTTTCATTGGCTTGCTCAGCTGGTGTGCTCTTAGGGATTGTCTCCTGGTGTCAGAGCCTAGAAAATGGAATGAGTTGGGAAAAGGAAGTTTGGAGGAGATCTTTGTGTCCTGTTAGGGATGGGGTCAGGGAGGGAATGGAAACTGTAGCAGGTGTTCTGTTACATGGAAGAGGGTGAGTGTGAGGGTATTGGATCTAGAAAAGCAGATAGAGAGGTGAACAGTCAGCCTCCTTGCTCCCTCATAAACATACACTTTTAATTGAGATATCTTTGAGCTTCAGATCCAAATACCCAACTTCTTACCCCATGAGTCTTTTCAAAGTTGTAAAATATTCCAAACTTTGGCTTTGTTGGAATTATTATTTTATTCTAAACAGTGTTCATTTCTAGTGATTTTTATTTCAGTAAATGGTATCGCTGCCTGCTCTCCACATTGACACATTAGTCATTGGTGTCTGTGTTGCAGAAGTCATTACCTTAATACATGTTTTCCTTCCAGGTCTTCACCAAGCTTGTGGCTTTGATTCCTTAGTGTCACTAGATTCTGTTTATCTGTTTCTCTCTGGGTCCATGTATTTATCACCTGTAACCCATATGCTGACAACTAACCTTTCATTTCAGATAGTTCAGTTTGCTATATATAAGGTACAGGATGCCTACTTTATTTAAAACCTTACAAATATATCCTATTTGCTAAACTTTCTGGAACTAGGAATATTTACGTGAACAAATTCTGTTCATGATAACACAAGTTGACACAATAAATGTCACTTCCAGAGAGACCTTTAAAATGATAAACTCTGCTATTTGAAAATGTGATTCCTTTATCTTTCTCTCCTTATCCTTCCTGGTGTCAAGAACACAGGCCTGTATATAGTGATTCTAAAGCATGGTTGAGATCTTGTCCTAAAATTGTCCTAGCCTGAACCCCTTCTGACTCCTTACCCTTAGAGACTAATATTGGTTCTGACTAGAATATTTTTTATACAGCAAGAGATGACTGAAGTGCCAGCCACTATTCAGGTGCAGGGTGAGTTGAGCAATTGGGAGCAATGGAGCCATGGATTATGGGGACCTCCTCCCCCTGACTTAAGGGGTTCACTGTCCTCCTCAGAAACCCTCTGTGGAGATGCTAGGGTACCCAACACCTTCTAAAAGTACAATGATTTTAGCTTCTCTCCACATCTCTTCCTAGTCCCACTGGTAAAATACAAAGCCACTCCCTTTCTTGTTAAAGCATTCTCATACATATTTGAGCAAATTCCTTTTAAGCTATTGTGTGTGGATAACCTTTGTGCTGCCTTCCTTTGAGTTTGACTCAGTATTTCCATTCAAATGACCTTTAATGTTTTCATTTGTGATCCTTCAAGTCTAAAGTTGTGGTTTATACTACTTAGTTCTGCTATATACTTACAAAACTAAGTGGCAAACGATAAGCTCTGCCATGTGCCCTCAAATAGAATAATGACAATAATTAATAATACTATAATTAATAATACTAATAAAGTCAATGTTAGGCTCAAAGGCCAAGGTCTGAAATCTACATTCTCTGTATGTCAAAACTTTCCCAAACAGTGCATAGAGAAACATTTAATAAAGAAACAAAAATATCCAAATCGACTTGTACTTTTAAAATAAAGGAGCATATAGTTAGAATTAAATCCCTCATCTTCTCACTTTATCCCAAACCACTTTCCCTTTTACTCAGCATTTGCCAACCACCCTAGATTTTTGCTCCATATACTTTCTCCATTCTATGAGTACACAGTCCATTCATCTCTGTCATTCTCCCCACACATCCATAATTTTTCAGAGAAGCCTCCTTGAGTCCTTCAGACTAGGTTTCCCCCAACTTCAATGAGCTTGCAGGTACAATGTCTTTAAGGATACTTGTTGGGAGCCAACCTCACCTGCCCAACCTGACACTAAGCACACACAAATGTGGCTCTCTGGAATCTCGGATGCTCTGACCAAAGTAATATTTCTTCAGAAAAATGTATTGACTTGATTGAAACCATTCCATTTAAGAAGCTTGGCAGAATACCCATGATACAACTGACAGACCCTATGAAGCTTAATAAGAAAGAAGGCTCAAGTGTGGATAATTCAATCCCACTTAGAAGGAGGAACAAAATAATCATGGGAGGCAGAAGGAGGGAGAGAACTGGGTGGGGAGGGGGAAGTGGGACAGGATCAGGTATGGGGGGAGACAGGAGAGAAGCCCAGAGGGCTAGGAGAATGAATAGTAATATGCAGGAGTTGGAGTGGGAGGCAGGGAGAACCTCTAGAAAGTCCCATAGACCTAGGATATGACAGATTATGGGACTCAATGGGGATGGCCTTATACAAAAATGCCCAAAAGTGCTGTGATAGAACCTGAGGACCACCTCCAATAGATATACATAGCCCCCAGTGGAGGCATGGGTCCACCTAACCATCTTCAAAAATTCTGACTCAGAATTGTTCTGTCTGAAGAAAATGCAGGGACAAAAATGAAGCAGAGACTGAAGAAAATGCCATCCAGTGACCAGCCCAATTTCAGATCCATCCCATGTGCAGGCACCAAACCTCAACACTATTGCTGATTCCATATTGTGCTTTCAGACAGGAACCTAACATGGCCGTTCTCTGAGACGCTCTACCAGGAGCTGACTGAGACAGATGCAGATACTTACAGCTAACCATTGGACTGAGGTCATGGACCCCTATGGAAGAATTAGGGGAAGGACTGAAGGAGCTGAAGGGGATGGCAACTCAAAAAAAAAAAAAAAGTACTATCCACTACCTCAGACCCATAGGAGCTCCCAGAGACTAAGCAGCATACATGGATAGGTCCATAGGCCCTGACAAATATGTAGCAGAGGACTGCCTTGTCTGGCCTCTGTGGAAGAGGATGTACCTAACCTTGTAGAGACTTGATGTCTCAGGAAAGGTGCATGCTGGTCAGGGTGGATGGGTGGGTGGGGGAACACCCTCTCAGAAGCAAAAGGAAAGGGGAAGGGAGTGAAGAACTCGGGGAGAGGGGACCAGGAAAGGGGGCAATTTTTGTAATGTAAATAAATAAAATAATTTAATAAAAATAAAAGCTTGGCAGAATTATATTATGTTGGAGGCATCTAAAAACAAAGCATTGAAGTAATCTAAATATAGCATTTATGACTGCTAAAGTTTACAAGTAGAGAGTCCAACACTGACTTGGTCAAAATGGGTCACTAAGGCCATAAAAAAATCAATGTGGAGTGACAGGAGAAGGAATGGTACCAAAAAATTAAATACCCTAGCACTTCCTTCAATTCTAGCATTTGCAAGTTTTCTTTCATTGAAGTGTTCATTTTAGAAAGTAATTCTTAAGTGGGGTAATACTCTCTGAGTAACCAATAGGGATTAAGCTGGCAATAGCCATTATTTTTTTCACACAACTCAAGTGTCTAGAGGGATCAAGTGCAAATTCTAACACTCACAATGCTACATGGACCATCGCCAGCTCTTCATGAATCCAATTCCATAAAAATAAGTCTTGGCTGTTCAAGACAGTAAATTATTGCTTCCTTGTACTTCAAGGAGATTATTTGTAGGGAAACTTTCTTTCTGAACCTATCTTCTTCCTCTAAATTTTACTTCATTTATCAAATGAAGAATGCCTTCATAGACTAGTGTTGACCCCCAAGGGTCACATTCTCCCACTAATTTCACTCTTCTAATGGGGAGGGCAGTGAGTGACCTTATACTTGACTAAATGACTGGGTTTTCTGAGGTTTGCTGATCCATGATATCTATGTAGCACTCCAGAGCTAGTGCCAGCAACTGAACAAATTGCAGAAGGCTCCTCTGAGGGCCCAAGATACAGGTGGGCACTGCTATCTTCTTCTTCTTTTGTTTTTTGTTTTGTTTTGGTTTGGTTTTTTGTTTTTGTTTTTCAAGACAGGGTTTCTCTGTGTAGCCCTGGCTGTCCTGGAACTCACTCTGTAGACCAGGCTGGCCTTGAACTCAGAAATTCGCCTGCCTCTGCCTCCCAAGTGCTGGGATTAAAGGCGTGCGCCACCATGCCCGGCTGCTATGTTCTAAGAATGAAAACAAGCAAGTGATATGTTTTCATTGGAGAAAGAAACACTCCCATCAGAAGAAGACCAGGGGCTTAGAACATAGAAAAAAAATTGTATAGATATAAAATAAGATCCTGAAGACCCAAATAGTAGTAAACAGGAAAGAGTTAAGTCAGATTGAACCCCTATGTAAAGCACTGGTGGGAGGAGAGTGGCTCCCCTGTAACTAGATGTCCAAGTTGTTACTGGAATCCAGATAAAGCTCTCCTCTGGCACAGAGATGCATCAGCTCTGAGGCTAAATTCAGAATAATTCTTCCAGTGAAAGCCAGAATTCAGATCACTGTTGCAATTCCACAGCACACATATCAAGTCCACAGTGAATCAAGCTGAGACTCTGACAGAGAGAAAGAGCTGGAGGAAACCTGGAGAGGTTTAGGACCAGATACCAAGAAGGACCAGTAGAGAATATTCAAAACAGAATTATAGTTGTAGTCAGAAAAAGGTGTTGTCTAGACTCTAGAGAAAGCTGACTACAATGTCATGGAATAGGTAAATATAAATAAAGCAATGTTAGGTCAAGACAAGGCCCAGCTTCTGTCTTCATCTCATAGTCCAAAGGACATCCACAGTTGCCCTTCTGCTTATAATTCTCATTCTCTCATTTCTCTTAGATAAAAAAGATGAGCCTTCAGAGAAGCCTGTTAGTTGCAAATGTCAATTTGCCACATCTTAAAATCACCTAGAAAGAAAGTATCAGCTGAGTAATTGTCTTCATCAGGCTTGTCTGTAAGGGGTTGTCTTGATTGTTAAGAAAGGTGGGAGACTCAGCCCATCGTTAGGGAGCACTGTTCGCTATTCAGGAGGTCAAAGCAAGGAGGGTGCATGTATTTATCTCTGCTTCCCACTTTAGACATGATGTCATCACTTGTCTCAAGCTCCTACCTCTGTGACGTCCCTGAAATGATGGACTATAACTCAGAATTGTAAGCCAAATAAACCCTTTACAACTCCTGTTTTCAGATGTTTTATTACAGCAATAGAAATGGCACTGGAGCACAGCCCCTGTTAGATCTGTCCACCTCCTTTCCTCCTCCCCCTCAGCTTCATATCGGTATGTTCATTACTGAGCACTCCAATCCACAGTTTAAGTGTTCCCTCACACTTGTTTCAGGGTCTTGCTCTGAATGGGCTCCACCTACAACACAATTTGTAGAGATGTTGACTTATCTCTAAAGGGCTCTTCACAGGAATTCCTTTTCATGCTGAGCTTTCCTGATCACACTGTTTAAAACACAATTATTATACTCACCCTTCAAGGACCAGTGTTTACTATTTTTTTCATAGCATTTGCAGATCTGATGTTCTTCCCTTTGACTAGCTTGTGCAATAAAGCCAGCTAAGCACAGGCACCTTTAGCTGCTTTGACTCCATTACACAAACAGTTATGCTCATTGGCATCACCCTTGCTGTGATAAAGTCAGCCTTCTGAAACTGTGAACTGAAACTGTACATATTCTCTGCAGAGTTCCTTATTTCAGGCATTTATTTTGGGTACACCAATTAAAACCTAACTTATTCATGCAGAGATTCTCCCATATGAGTTGACAGGTCTGGCATCTAGATGTCTAATAGTGTAATTGCCTCTGAGATACTGCAATCATGTCTCTTCAGCAACCCTCCCTTCTTGGTTTGCCATGGGTACTTGCATCTAGCAAGGTAATTCTGCCTTAATAACTGATATGGAGGCTAAGAATTATGCTGCTTCCAAAATATGGTAGCCATAATCTTGTCAGTCCTTGGGTTCATTGCAAAGCAAAGTTTTAGAAACTTTGTCTGAAGCTTCCTCAGCTTAAAAGTTCCTGAAGAGACTCTATTCAGTCCTGAGAAAGCTGGCCCTGCCCAGGCACCAGCTGCTTATAGAATTCCAGCTGCACACATCCCTCCGGCCCACACTGTCCTGTAAATTGGAATGTAGCTGAGAACAGAATAAGAAATTAGACAAGGACAAATTTAGGTTACTTTAGACCTATCAGAGCATGATATTTCATGTTGTTTATAATACTTTGAATGTGAGACTTTTGGGTCTTTAGCTAGCAAGAGGAATTAATTTGAGGGCTTTAATTACTTCTAAGATTATTGACAATAAGAGAGCATATTAGGCCCAAATTTGAATTCTTCTATTCTCCTTCTATTGTGTTGGTTCTTTACTACTCAAGCACATTTATGAATGTTAATATTGGCACTGCTTAATGGCTCTGAAACCTTAACAGCCTCTATTTTATACACAAATGGAAATAATTTGGGAAAAAATAGGTAAAGTTCTCTGACCTTTAGGACAATATAGCATGAGAGTACATTAAAATAAAGATCTATTCTGGACCATTCTAAAGATGTCTGAGATAAAATCTATGCTGCTCTAGAGAGCTCCCTCATTAGAAGTGCAGGGCCTCACATTTATAGGGAGGACTGATGCCATTGTGCTATCCTTCCCTAAAGTAAAAGTCAGGCCTGTGGCATCGTGCATTTAATAGACAAACCAATGAACATAGGATTAAAATTCTAAGTGCAAGTCCACTATCCACACCTCCATTCCAGTTAAAAGTCTTCTCGAAAAGCTTGAGCCTCTCTCCTTGCTTTCCTTAGAGATCGAGGAAGACATCTGATATGTTACACCCATTCATAGAGATAAAGAAAGACATTTGCTGTGTTACGTCCCATCAAAGACATCAGGTATGTCAAACTCACTCAGAAGCCACATCGACTATTCCACAGTTTTGGAAATATTGGCATAAGCTTTAGAAAATCCAGGACATGGAAGTCTTGATCGTTGGATTTGTGTGTGTGTGTGTGTGTGTGTGTGTGTGTGTGTGTGTGTGTGTGTGTGTGTGTATGCTGAATGGTAGGGGCTTGGTTAATGCACTGTCTAAGATGGTCTGCTTTGAATATTCCAACTTCCTCAAAAGTGAACTTTTCTAAGATCTAAGGTCTTTATCAATAATAAGAATCATTGTTCACTATTTTATCTGTTTTCTATTGATTCAGACTTAGGTAGAGAAGGAAGGCTACCTAGGGCTCTAGGTTCTTTCTTTCATAAATGTGTAAAGTAGCTGATGTGAAACCCTTACTTTGGTTCCTGGGTATTTAAATCATGCTGAAAATGGTGACATTTCTAGTCACCCCCTCCCATCAGTGTTTCCCTATAGTTTCTTACCTTTCTTATGTACTTCTGATGTCTTTCTTTGGTTTTTAATTATCTGTATTGATGCCGTTGGTGACTACTGTCGGATTAAAGATCACAGATCTTTAATTCTTTTTGCATTACCTGCAACCCCTCCCATTATAAATCTTGAATAAACAGGGTGCTTAGTGAATAATTAGTTGAAACCTCAGTGTAGGAATAGCAGTCCGATGTGAACTGGTAACTAGTGGGCTTAGATTTAATATTAAGTGACCTAACTGATCAGAACAGTGATTTGGATTCTAAGAAGTTTCTTCACAGACAAAATCTGAACAAGAGGCAAATGTGCAGTTTGACACACGAATCACCCAATCCATGAAAACAAAACCCAGCCCCAGAGGATCTGACAGCTGCTTTCTTCAGGGAGGCCGAGAGCACTTTACAGTCAGCACAATATCCAGGCTCATTGATGGCCTGGGAATAGCTGTGTGAACCTGCACAGCTTCCTAAACACTTTTGTGCAATGTGCTTCCCCCTTTGAGAGCTCTCCGCCAGTATTGGAAACCACATAGATGCTTAATAAATGTTATTATGAAAAACAATAATATTTATTTGAAGTCCCACAGTGAGGGTAAGAAACTGAGCTCAGCTAAGGGTCAAATCAGAACCTGTGGTCTCCCTCGGCCAAACAGGGGCCTCTGTGACTATGCCATCACTATGTCAGGCATGTAGCAGGCATTGCTCAGACAGGTGAATCTTTGCCATGAACTGAAAAAGGAATTTTTAAAATACCAAGGAAGATATGATTCTTGGCAGTAGATTGTACTCTACTGAAACAAAACAGAAACCCCTCCAAAAATAACACAGTATTGAATATGTGCAGGTGCATGGGAAACACTTTTACATATAGCTATACAGCTACATCATAAAGTGTATTGGAATTAGAAAACATGTGTTTGACTGTGTCCTGTTAGCATATGTAATTATTATGTAATATTAAAAATTCTGAGAGGAAGAACTATCAGAAGAAAGGGTCCATAATGGGGGGGGGTGCAAATACCACATGTTTTGTTCATAAGCAAAATATAGATTTAACTATATGTAATCACAACTATACATGTACACACATAGTGTGTATGACAGAAAGTTCATGAAAGTCAGTACATGCATAGTGTGTATGATAGAAGAGTACATGAAAGTCAAAGGGGATACTATTTGTATGGAGAAGAGTACCAGTGTTGGGCAGAAAGGGGACAGAAGAGGGTAATGGGAATGGGAGAACATATCATATACATATCCTGTATGCATGCCATTATATATCATAATGGAGGCCATTAAACTAAACTAAAACTAAAACTAAAATTAAAACTAAAACTAAAACTAAAATTAAAATTAAGAAAAATACATGAAAAGATGTTTAAAAAAAGTAGGAATGTTATATATCTAGACTGGAGCTTCATACACTGTATACATAAAACAAATGATCACAGTGTGCCCTGTAAATTTATATAATAATTAGCATAATACTTTTAAAAAGAAAAAAAAGGGCCAATGAGATGGCTCAGAGTATAAAAGTATAAAAGCCCTTACTGCTAAGCTTGATGACCTGAGCTCACCCCAAAACAACATGGTGGAACAAGAAAACTGACTACTGCAAGCTGTCCTGTGACATGCTATGACACATGTGCATGCATGCACACACGTGCAAAATAAATGTAAAATGTAAAATAATAAAAGCACGCTCTCTCTCTTTCTCTCTTCCTGTCTCTCTCTCTCCCACCACCCCTCCCTCCCTCTCTCTGCTATCACTTCTAAGTAAAACCCTCACCCAAGATGAATGGAAGATCAGCAGGTCAGAGTCACTCAGTTGTATATAAGATGCTGCAGATACCACACCCTCGGAATATCCATAAGAATTATGTTACTGCTGGTTGTGCTTTCCAATCTCTTCTGTGATCAAGGTGGCATTCAGAAATCCTGTGCCTGTGGATTCCCATTTCCTGCATTCAAATCCAGGATCCACTGCAAAGTTGCAGTGTTGCAGATAATAATCCCTGTGAGCCGATTTCATAAATGTGAATCCTTGTCAATAGTCATCATAGAAGTAATCAGATGAACTCTGGCCATCAGTGACTTCGAGGGGTCCCAGGCAACATCAGGACTGCCATGCATCACAGCTTGCATGGGCATAATTTGAACCTCTGTATGTTATATATTAATTACATTCATATCACCATGTTAAGAACTATAAATCACCAAGGGAAGAATCAAACAGATATCTTGATTTAATAGCTCCATAATGTGCTATTAGAAAGCTCAAAGACTCGGAATCTCAGCTTGCATTAGGACGTGCCTTTTTGAAATCTGTAGTGCTATTAGTTCCATATGACAAGATGTAAAACACTAGAATCCAAAGACCAAAGCAATCGAGAAAATGGGCTCCTTTCCACCCCTGCAGATAGTGGTCAGTTTCCAAGCTCTCCATGTCATAAAGTCACTTCCCACAAAACTGAAGTGTTAAAAGCACACGTGTGTCATAAAAGAAGGGTATTATTAGCATTATTATTACTGCAGTAAGGATAGACAGACTGAGTTCCTGTCACATCAAAGAATGGTTTTCAGATTTTTTTTCCTTCAGCTAGAGGGAAAAGGAAACTAGAGAAACATGGTCATGCAAAAACATAAATTCTGAAACCAAAAGTCAAAAGAATACAAACATGCTGGGGTCTTATTAAAATGTCAGATGTTGATCTCTGTGAGGCTTAAGATGTGCCTAGAGTTGTTAGAAGGTATCCTCAAGGCGACCCTCATTCATTTGATAGTGTACAAGCCACAATTCAACTGCCCATGAGAAATTCTTATTCACTCGTTCAGTCTCATAGAATAATGGAGTAGACTCATGATCACTAGAGAATGGGAAGAAGGCAGAGAGAAGTTGGATGAAGATCACAAGCAACGTTAGTGAGGAGGAAATAGCTTAATTTTTTTTTGTATTGCAGTAGTGTAACTCTCTGTTACAGAACCTGATATATCTCAAAATAAATATAAAAAGGAAACACAAAATCTCAAGACATAAATTACAAATTCCCGTCATTCGATTATTAGGTATTGTGTGGATACCTCAGTAACAATGGTGCATCCCATAAAGACGCACAGACAGATATTAGGCATCAATTAAAATGATTAAGAAAAAGACAATTGATTTCATACGAGATTAGAAAAGGTGTTCACTTGTCCTCATAGATCTCTTCTGAGACGCTGTGTATGCACAGGTCACCAATGATAATTTCACATGCCCCTGAGCCAATGATCATCCCTGACCCAAAGACTGTTCTGCAGACCAAACATAGCCTACCAGGTGGCCTAACTCACTCTGCCTAATATCTAATGTAAGTATCCTATACAGGATCTTTATGACACAAGCTAAATCTTGCCTTGGAGGAAGCATGAAAACCTAGCACAGAAAAACAAAATAAACATAGACAAGAAAAGGAAGTTTACAGTAGACGGTAGAGCAGAAGTCTTAGAGAACATGCCAGGGGCCATGGAGACTAGGAGGAACAAGAAATAAGAGTAAGAACTGAAGGTATCACTGAAAAATAACTACGGAAATTAAAATGATGCTGAGGGTCTCAGCTCCCATAACGGCCACACTAAACAGGAACAATGTCTTATGGAGGAATTTCTGGCTGATAAAGATGCTGTTAGCTATGAGAATTAGAGTTATTGCCAGGAAGCATGGAACATGGCATTGGGACTACTTAAAAAAAATTTTCCTACAATGACTTCCTTATTGAGTTTTGTAGTTTTGTGGGTAAGGTGGCAGTTTCTTACTGGTTAACTCTGTCTTGGAACTCACTATACAGAATAGGCTGACCTCAAACTCACAGATATCTGAAGGTCTCAGTCTTTAAGAGTCTATCATCAAACAGCTTTTACTGTATTCTTATCATACTAGCTTCTCCCAGTTAACATAGCCTGGGAATCATTTTTTCTTGCAATAGGAATGATCCTGGGTAATTATAAATACAAGTAGTAGTTCTAACTAGAGAGACCTGGTATAGTCTGGTGGTTAAAGGTATGAATGTTGATGTCTGGCATGCTTTCAAAGTTTAATTTTATCACTCTAAAGCTACCCAAACTCATACGCATGCTGGAGCTCGCGAAGCTTCAATTTCATAACTCAAGTGGAAAGAAATTGAATGCTAAATAAACATTCGGAAGATGGAACAAGACCAGGAGTATATGTGGGGTCTCTTAAATGTCATGAAGGTCATTCTTAAGGATTGGTTAAATACTGGCTCCAGAATTACTGCACACTGTATTTATGGCACACTGATTTGGCATGTTCTGGACTTCATCATACACAAAGGAGGAATCTTATCAAGATTCCATGTGTCTAAAACCCTGTGGTATCCCATGACTGCCTGCCTGACCTTTTTTTTTTTTCTTTAAATTTTTGATCTTCCAGGGCTCCATGTCCCTTGTGTACACTCTTCATTTTTGATCTTCCAGGGCTCCACATCCCTTGTGCACACTCTTCATTCGATTGTTTTCCATTCATCTGCTTAGAATCCTGAAGACGCATTGTTCTGACCCTTATATGCCTGACAATGACTCAATTTCTATTTGAACTGTTCTCTGTGTCAGGAGAAAGGGAAGACTCTAGTAAACTCTGTGTTGATGTTGCACTAAAAAGTCCTGTGCCTTGGCAGCCTGGGTTTCTATGTGGTTTGATACATCTTGACAATAAGTTAACATCTATCACTCTAAAGCAGTTCTATGCCCTTCTAAGACTTGCCTCACTTCATCACTCTGCATGTAGGGACTGGACTCACAACACAAAGCAGAGCAGAAGGAAGCATTGAGAAGGATATGGTTCCTGCTTAGACTGTAGACTCCCAGTGTTTGCTTTGGAAAGGAAGTGGTTAGAAGGCTTCCCGCACTGTTTGTATGAACCTGGGAAGCATCTGATCCATCCAATTACATCCCATAGTGAGGGCTAATGGATATTAAAATTACATGGGTCAGGGCTCAAATACAAGTGCAGTTCTCTCCGTTTCAGTTAAATGAAGTATTTACTTTGAGACCAAAAGTACAAATTATAGGCTGTTGAATCAGCTGGAGTTCTCAAAATAGAATTTGACCTGAATAGAGATAATTCCATGAAAACACTACTGGAAACCAAAATGCTTATCTAATCTGTGCGTCTGGCAATGTGCACAGCATTACTGATCACTGGTACTGGTGAGAGTCTTAATTTTTGTGTCTAGAGGAAATTAAGCCAAGCAAAAGCATACCATTTCATTCAGAGGAAAGATGTTCATACATTTTTACATTTTAAATGATTCCATTTGAGCACATGGAAAATGAAAGGGCTTTTGGCCAAAAACAGCTGTGTGTTACTTGACTATGTACGGCTTAACTGGAGCCTGGCCTTATCTCACTTCTCAGAAATACACTAACCAGAAATTCCCAAGTTCCAGAGCTAGTATGTGTCTACAAGGACTAGAAAGGACCCAAGGTGAAGAAAAGCAATTCACTAAAAATAGACATTATAGTAATTATAGGTGCCAAGTACGGGAAGGGCCATTCTAGACTGTCAGAATTAGCTTTCAGTTAACTTTACTAAAAGATCCAAGCCAGGAAATGCTCTGGTAATTCCTAATGAGAGATGGTGTTTGTGTTTGTTTGAGATCCTTAAAAGGTCCTTCTTCCTAACAGTTTCAGACACAAAGTCCTGAGGAGAGAAAAGGAACAGCTGTTCTTTTTTTTTTTCTTTTTTTACAAAATTATATATGTTGTTGGCTTTTATTAATAGTGTTCAAATCAAATCGAAGCAGGGTGGGAACTTAGTCAATTAGTCAGTTGTACATTATTTAGTGTGGCTTCAAGGGTGGCAGGAATAACTAGCTCCCTCTGAGGCTCCTCCTGTGACTGAGTCCATTCAGGCTGCTGTAACAAAATACTTTCTCATAGTCCTGGAGCCGGAATGCCTGCTATCAAAGTTGCTGTGTGGTGAGGACTTAGTTCCCAGCTGACAGGCATCATCATTGCATTGTGCGCTCACATGATGTAAGGAGCAAATGTGCCCTCCCCAACTATAAAAGGACTCTATGAACTCACTATGTGGGTCCTGCCCTCAACCCACAAATGTTCCCACCTCTAAACAGCATCACCTCGGCAATTAAGATATTGGCATGTGTATTTTGATGAGACACAACTTTCAAAGCAAAGCATTCTCGCTTTGCATACTTACTCTCTGAAAAATATACACGCGTGCAGGCATAGATTCTTTACCTACTCCTAAAATTACCTTAAAACTGGATGCACAAATTTGATTTATTTTATCTAAATAAAGCAAAAAAGTCCCTTGGCAGTGGAGAGCCCACTGACCTTTTTCAGTCATGCATATTTCAATGAGGAGCACTTGATTGGCTATTTTCGAAAGATATGGTATGAGTCATTAGAAAAAGAAGCTGAAGTTTAAGGTCAATTGGACCCCTGAGCTCAGATGTTTAAGAGTTGGCTACAGAAAGGGAGTGCATGGGGGGAGACTGGTGGTTAGAAGACTCTGAATAAAGCTGACAAGAACTATCCCTAGCCACAGAAGTTCAAGTTTAAACACAAAAATAAATTTCTAGAATCCAGAAAATATCCAAACGCTATAAAGAGAATGGAAGTGAATCTCAACAATTTGTCAGATTGTATTTCCACTGAAGGTGACACTTACAGTTTTACTACACTATAAATAATCAGAATTATGTCATTTTGAGCTTCACCCATTCCCACAGGTGCCATACCATAACAAAATATAATATGTATACATCTTCAATCATTATTTACAGGAGATTGGTCACCACACTCACCCACTTCCTGTGTAGTGTTAAACCTGCAGATGCCCAAAACCCTTATGTAAAATAATATCATGTTTGTATATAGCCTATGACCATCTTTCTATATATAGTTTAAATCATCTCTGGAATACTTATACTAATGAAATATAAATACTATGTGACTACTTTTATCCTGGGACAATCATTTGCAGACTGTGTAACAAACATGACAAGAAAGAGTAGGTGTAGTGTTCAATGCAGATGTAATATTTTTCAAAATCCTTTTAACCCAAACATTGTTGAATACACAGATGTGAAATCCACATGATACAGAGAGCTAATATTTGTGAGATACTCATAAATGTGTATCTCTGTATCTATGGAAACATATACAGACAATACAGCTACTCCAGACTACTTAAGGACTCCGTATTTATGAATTTACATGCTCACTAATATTCACTTGTCAATCAAGTTTTCACTCTGATCTGTAGACACACAGAGAATGGTATAAATCTTGAATCACCTGATAATTAGAGCCTCAACAAGTCAAACCTTCTGCTTTCTAGTTTCAACTCTCAGACTGTTATTCTGTAAGTGATGTCCCCTCATCATCATTTGTGTCACCTTTTTGAATTTTTGTGATTTTTGTTTATGAGTTCACTGTTTAAATGCACTCATATGCAGTTCTGAAGTCCTATTTAATTCAAGAAGACTATGTTATGATTTCCAAAGGAAGTGTGTTAGATAAACGTTGATCAGGCACGACATGAGTTATAGTACTCTTAGCTGTGATTTCAATGTTAGTGAAGCAGCAATGCCATTAAATAAGGTGTCATTAGACAGAAGCACATAGACAACATGGTTACATCTCGATAACTGACAATGTAACCAGATGCTCTGACTGTATTTCCACTGGAAAGAGTAGCTTTGTGTTCAAGTTTGCTTTGTATTGCTGTGATAAGAACCATGACCAGAGGGAGCTTTGAAAAGGAAGAACTTTGGCTTACAAGTTACAATACATCCTTTAGGTAAGTACGGGCAGGAGCCCAAGGTAAGAGCTCGAAGGAGAAACCGTGTAAGACTGGTCAACGGCAGACAACTACAACTCTCATGTTCCTCTTTAGTTCCTAGCTTCTTTGGGTTATTCCCAGATAGTGAACTCTGATTCCTCTGCCAAGAGAGGCTCCCTTTATTTTTTGACTTTCATAGATCTCTTTTCAGATTCTTTGACGTCTTTACCTCTCTGAATCAACAGCTAACAGCCTTTGAACACCTTACCCATTCCTTACTCGGAGTAATTTATATTTCTAAAAAAATTATACTTATTTACTTATTCTCTCTCCCTCCTTTTCTCCTTCCCCACCTCCCTGTGTGTGTGTGTATGTGTTTGTGTGTGTGTGAAACAGAACTAGAGATGTAAACATAAAGTTAGATGTCCAAAGATGACCAATTGTTTACCCAAGAGACATCTGTTCAAATATTACATCCCAAGTTTTCCCTTCTTACTGTCCTCTCCTATAATTTACAAGAAATTTATGAAACTCCTCTTCCATTAGTCCTACTGGGAGAATACTTGATAGTGAGATTTGAATACCTAAAAGTCATCCAAGTATCAATAATTTAGATAATCGTGTGTATCTTCTATAACTATGCATCTCTACCACACTACTGTATTTCTAAGTATTAAAAATGAAAAATTCCAATTGTATTCCTTTTTATCAAGTTGTTTTTATTTGTTGAAATTCCTTTAACATAAAATAATCCAAAATTCCTAATTCTGCATCCTATGGGAATATCTAGTCACTTTTCATTGTTTTATTAAGTTCTAGAGTTATTTATAATTCTTTATTCACCTTATGATTTTCTGATAGATCTGAGTGTGGATTAGTGTTAACATTTCAAATAAGACAAAACGAACTATTGACAGTTTTATTACTCAATATGCAGAGTCAATAACAAATGAAGTGATATAGTAAACCGAAGTCTCTACCTGCTACCGAACTATGCCTTTCCTGTAGTTTATCCAAATCCTCTATTACTAGTACTCCCATCTCCTCCATATATGTCTGGATGGCTTCTGTATACGTTAATGTGTTTAACCTTTCCAAAGGAATTTACCTAAATAAAGCCTTCTTTCACAGCATTTCAAGTAGCTGTTGGGGAATCCTTCTGGGACAGCAGAACTCTCCTGGCGTTACCCCTGTCTCTTCTCTGAAGAGAAGTGGTGGTGTGCTCACATATCTTTCAGCTGAATAAGCATACCAGTTCTTGGTAAAAGGGAGTAGACAGGCATGATTCTCACTGAAGTTTGAATGACCTGCCTCCAGGAAAGAGCTCACTGCACATGGGCCCACACTTCCCTGACCATTTCTCACTTTCAGAGACTGAAAGTTGATAGCAATTTGGAGGGTGGGGACCAAGTAGGCTTAATGTGATAAAAGAAATGGAACAGCGGTTGAGTCCTCCCTTCTTTAGGAGACCACAAATCTCTCTTCTCCCTTTACAAGTCCAAAGCTTTTGCAAGTTAGCTCTAGAAATGTTTGGGTTGATTTTAGAAGAAGAAATCATTATTTCTCCCCAAGTCACTCTTCAAACCACTGTCCAACTCATCTTATTAAGGAACAGCAATGTTCACACACTGACTCAATGTTTATTTCATTACAGCTACAACTTTCCTTATTCTTCCCCAGTCTCCATTGTGTGCTTCCTTTAGAAGATATGTATCTGTTTATCATTATTAGAAAATAGAGACTCTGAAGAAGGTGAAAGTGCAGATAAAATAAGAACACTAGTCTATAAACTACCCTTCCTGCCATTTGTCTTTGGGAAATGGTAAGAGGACTTTGAGCTGACTTATGTTTTCCTTCTTTCTTCTTCATTTTTTTTTTCATTTAATATGGGTATATATCTCCCATTTGTTCTGTAAGTAAAGGCATTCTTGTTCCCTTTTGACTCTCTTGAAAGTTTTTGAAATGGCCCCCAATATCTGCCTGAGCCTTGTTTCTCACTGTTTCTTAGATAAAATAGAGAAGGCTGGCTCTCTGCTTTGTTGCTTTTGTAGTTGAGAATATAGATGGCTGAGAAAGAGCAAGATGGTGACTGTGAAGGAGAAAGGTGTTCCTAAAGCAGACCTTGCTGATTTTACCACACCCTTCAACATTTCGTCCTCATGAACAGGGGAAGGTTTTCTCCTGAGGGCTGGAAACAGCACTTCGAAATACAGCCCTCTGTATTAACAGCCCTCAGAGCCAGCTGTATTCCATCCTTACTCCAAAAACATAAGAAGTTCCTAAAGATAATCTAGAGGCCTTTCAGGACAAATGCATTTTTTATGGCTCATTTTCTGCCACTCCCATGGTGCCTTGCTTCTCTTGCTAAACAATGTATTTCCATCACATCATTCTTTTCTCTATGCCTTATTTCTATCACTCGTTTTAAAGGAGAAAAGCCACAATGTCAATAAAAGCATTGACCATGATGTACTGGGGCATTCACTATGCTACAACACTAAATGAAGCCTAGGAATACATGTGTCAGCTCATATGGGATCAAGTTATAGTAAGGCAGAAATACAGTGGGGAAACTACAGTATCCCCTGAAAGTGCTTTGAGAGTAAACATGAAGGCTTAAAAAATAAAAAAATATCACTGATCAGCTGAAGTTGAGGGCATGGTCAGAGAAATCTTCCCAGAAGAGACAAAGATGTGAGAAAAAAAAAGTTAAGAAATAGGGACGGGAGGGGAGAATGGGATTGCATGCAAAGGGAGTGGCGTGTGCAGAGACAGAATGAAGTTAGTGCAACCGAGGAGGTAGCTTATCAGTAAGGTGTCTGCCATGCCAGCATGAGAACCTGAGTTTGATCCCCAGTACCCACATTAAAAAGAGAGGCGGGGGGGGGGGGAGGCTTGGAGATTTGCACATTTGTAATCCCAGCACTGGGGATGCAGAGATGGGAGGATACCTGGGTTTTGCTCGCCAGTTGGGCAAACCATACTGATGAGCTCTCTGATCTGGGTAAGCCTGGAACACGAAGGTTCTTCTACAGTGGCCAGCCAAGTAGCACCAGAGACCTGACTGTCCTTCCTCTCCCAGTACTTACACAGATGAGCCACCAGCCCAGCTTTGTTGGTTTGTAGGCGCTAGCGATTCAGACTCAGGTCTTAACGCTTGCTTGGCCAGCACTTTAGAAATCAGCCATCTGTCTCCGTGTAGAACAGATCTTAGAAATAATTTAGTGTGTTTACCTTGCAGTTGGATACTCAAGGATCAACGGTTAAGTGAGGTATGACAAGTCACAATGTTGGTTGAGGGTAGTGTTGAGTCTAGAGCTTTTAGAGAATCTTTTTACCCCCTCACACATTATCCAATAGGGCTGCAGCCAGGCCCAGATTGAATGACATCTCTCTGTTTCACAAGACTTGGCTTTCTAGAATATACATTTCCGTACTCATGAGGCAGGTGCAAGGTGACATCCTCTGGCACACAGTGAGTTTGCATTACTAACAAGCTGTCTTTCTGTGCATTTACATCGGCAACGTAAAACCCGGGGGGGGGGGGAGGTGACAGAGATAGAAGAATTCAAGTAAAGGAAAAAAAGCAGCCCAGCATGTGTTTCCAGCCCTTCTGCTCCCTGCTTTCTGACCAAATAGTCTCTGTTCCTCTTTTTACCCTTTCTCTTCATCATGCGTTGGTATTTTGATCTGGTTTTATCCTTTCTTCCCATTAACCCTCATGCTGGTCTATCTTGTCAGTGCAAGACTGAGAATGTTTGTTAGTTTCAGAAGGAAAATTAAAACATCCTACATTCATTTCTTTCCCAATACCAACCTTTCAGCTCAGTATTAACCTTACAGCTTAAGCTAAGTGCCTAACCTACTCGCTGAAGCTCACAGTAGCACACTGGAACCTGGGCAAGGCTGCATAGACCTATAATCATCACTGCTTCTGCATCCCGAGGCTGAGCAATTGGTCCACTTGCTTCCCCAATCCTCCCACACAGATGAAAGGCAGTGAGAACACTAAGCAAACTGGAATTCCAGCTTCTTCTACACCATCTAAGTGGAGCTAGTGGAGGCAGTTGGAGGTCAGCCATTTCTACCAGCAGGCTTGTCAGTGGGGGCCAGGCAAGTACACTAGAGAGGCTGTAGCCATCGTCCCCACCCAAAGCCAGGCTGGGCTTTGGGGCCAGGCCAGTATGTAGAGCGTCTCCTTATCACTCTGCTCTTTAGAACTCTTTTGGCTGCCTGTAGGAATGCACCAAGGGACAGGCACTGAAAGAGGTTGAGACACTTCCTAAGAGGGAGTAGCTCAGCCTCTGCATGATGCATAGACTCTCAGAAGCCAATCTCACTAGCAGATAAAGTGCATTTGTTTTGTCCAGCCTAGAGTTGACAGGAGGAGGTTTGCTGGCGGGATAGTTTCCGGCCTTTTCATTCTTCTGGTAATACCACTTCTTAGGGGAAAGTGTCTTGGTCATTTCCTCTCCTCCTGGTTGCTAAGCACCTGCTGTGCATGGGACCTTCTGATGCCTCCACCCAGGCCTCTGCCCCAGAAGGACTTCCCTCCACAGCTTCCTGATCCATCCCGGGCAGGCTAGCAGCAAGCTGTTGACAGCCAATGAATGACTGATGAGACAACTGATTTCACCCCCTTTCTGACAAGGTGAAACTGTGTTGCTCAAATCCAGTCAGAGTCAGAAGGAGGCAGGCTGAAAATGATGGGTGGAAAAGGCGAATTCTGGGGTGGAAACGTTGAGAGAAAACCACCTGGACTCAAGCAAGATTTCTGATGCTGTAACATTGGGAAATGACTGTAGAGGAAACAATCTGGAGAAGACACCCTCTCCTTCCATTCATGGCTTTTCTGAAGACATCTAGCATTACAATGTTTATTATACCCAGTGACCAGGCATTCCCACAGTTCCTAAGTACAAGGATCCTTCTTAGAGACATGGAAACCTTAGCAAATACGGAAGCTGGCAAGATGGCTCAGTAGTTAAAGTACTTGCTGCTCTGCAGAAGTCTTTAACTCCAGTTCCAGGGCCTTGTATACTCTCATTTGGCCTCATGGGTGCATACATGATATACATACATACGTTCAGACAAAACATTAATACATATATATGTTTTAGAAAAAAATAGCGAATTAGGAGAAAACAGAGTTCTCCAAGGTTTAATGCAAAAGAGAATGATTGCTATAGGGAAGATGAGATAATAGGACTGCACAGAGTGGGTAGAAAGTCCAAGAGAAGGGAGGTCATTCAGAAAATATGAACCACAGATGACAGTCTATCTGCTATCTCTGATACAGCTGCTTAGGGACAATCTCTCTGCCTGCTTATCTCCTACAGCCTTTACACTCGCAAGAGCAGTGAGCGCCTCATAGATCTTCAATAGTATTGCTGGCTGACTAACGGAATTAGATACTTAGATTTCTGTGCCAGTAAGTATCTTCATTAGTGCCAGGAATACAATTAGAACTTTAAAAAATGTTTGACAGAGATAAGGAAAAACAGTTCTCCTCTCTAAGGTTTTAAAGGAAAGGGAATGTGTTATTTCCTGTGACTTCTGTAACACTCTCTAAACATTAGACATTTATTATCTTACAGATCTGGAGACCAGAAGTGTAAAATCAAGGTGTTGGCACAGTGCTGGCTTTTTCTGGGAGACTAGAGTGAAGTCTATTCCGTGGATCTCTGATAGTTTCTTCAAGTTGCCAGCAATCCTAGGTAACCTTCTGCTTGCATCTCTTCTCATATCTCCACCAGCATCCACTCTATGCTTGGATCTTTATCTTTCCTATGATGACGTCATCTTGAGGCACTTACCTTCCCGTGTATAAAAGCAGCATGCAGCATGAGAACAAGGAAAAAAGCTCTATTATTTTATGTGGACCCATATTTATCTACTACAGTGGATACTCAGAAAGTGGGTCCATTTCACCTACAACTGAAATGAGTCCCCAGACAGAAACAGGCATTCATAACAATCAGAAAAAAAGATCATTCCAGAAGACATATAGCCATGCCTCTATCATCAGATTCCCTGACCATAGATAACTCCACTTTACCAACCAACTAGAAGGTCTATGAGAAAAAGAACCATGTCCCTAAGTGGGATAAAAAAATTATTTTTTTCCTATTTATCCCAATAACCGTATGTGCTGTTGAGTACTTGAAATTATCTATTTTGAATTCATAGGCACATTAACTAGCAGTCTGTCACCATGTCAGAATACTTGAGATAACTTAATAAGGAAGAAGTTTTATTTTGAAACACAGTTTCATAGACTTCAGTACATGGTTGTCCGGCCCTATCACTTGCACATCATGGTAAGAGGCCTCTTTGGAGGAGAAAACAAAGAGGAAGAAGCAGGACAGTCTGACCCCGAGTCCCTCCCCTTAAGAGCACATGCACAATGGCCTAACTTCCTTCCATAAGGCCAATCTCAAAAGGGTTTCACCGCCACCCCCAGTAGCATCAATAATTAGAGACCAAGCCCTCAACCTATGGGCCTTTGATGGACATTCAAAATCCAAATTACAGAAATAAGTGATGTTGATATATCACACATTGAATTGTATAAGCTTAGCCTGCCAAAATGAAAAATGTCTCATTAGTAATTTTATGTTGATTACAGATTTAAATAACCTTTTAGATCTATTGCACTATTGTGTGTTATTAAAGATAATTTTATATATTTCCTTTTACTTTTTAAAATCTTGATTCTAGCAAACTTGAAATCCCACAGTGACTTGTTCTTATGGCTTAGATTTCTACAGGAGAGCCTTAAGTTAGAATACTGTAAATTCTGAGGCTAGCACAAAGATGAACTGGAAATGGCCAGCTCCCATGTATGCACACAGTTCCTGTCATATGCTTCAGCACATCCCAGGGGAGATGTTATCCCTAGCCTTTCAGAGGGCAGAGAGCAACACAGAACTGGCCACGCTCTTCTCTTTGTCTTCCTTGTATTCTGCCTTCCCTTGCTCTAGGGTATGATTGCAGACCCTCTCTAAAGTACAACTTGGAAATCTATAATGGTGAAGATTAAAAATACACGTGACAGCTTATGCTGGCAAGGAGGTGGAGCTAGAGGAATACTCCTCCATTGCTGGTAGTACATTTACACAATGGGGTATTTCTCAGCTGTTTAAAAAAAAATACACACAAGAATTTTGCTGGTAAATAGATGGAATTACAAAAAAAAAATCATCCTGACTGAGGTAACCTAAACTGAGAAATATAAACAATATATGAATGCATTTGTAAGTGGATATTAGCTGTAAAGTAAAGGATAACCAGGCTCAATCCACATACCCAGAGAGGCTAAGTATAAGGAAGGTTCAAGCAGGGATGCTTGGATCTCCCTGTGAAGGAAAATAGAAGTTTTCACAGCTGGACTTGGGTTAGATAGGGATGGAAACAGGAGTGATCAGGTAGGGTGATGGAGAGCAAGAATACTAGGAGAGATGACTGAAATTGGTGGGCATTTCAGGGGCAGGATAGAAACATACCACAATGGATACTGCCTAGATCTATGAGGGTGACCCAAAATAAGACTCCTAGCAACAGGGGATACAGATCCTGAACCACACAAGACTTCCGGTGGAGAGACTGGGACACTAACCCAGCCACAATACCCTTGAACTACTACTATTTGTTAAGCCTGCAAGATATGCTGGGGTAAAGATGGCACAAATCTGTGGGAGAGGACAACCAATGACTGGTCTAACTTAAGACCCATAGCTATCATGAGAAGGATATTAGGCCTGGAACTGCCTAAAGGACCAGAAACCAGACACTGGATAGGCCAAAAACCTAGGATAGAACCAAATATGACTGGCAAAGAAAGTCAATGAAGTGATTCCTAATGATACTGTGCTATACTCAGAGAATGGATCCTAGTATAACTGTCATCAGAGAAGATTCTTCCAGCAACTGATACAGATAGATGCAAAGACCAATATCCAAACTTTAGGCAGAGCTTGAGGAATCCTGTGGAAAAGACATGGAAGAATTGTAGGAGCCAAAAGAGTCAAGAACACCACACAGAAACCTATAGGATTAACTAACCGGGGCTCATAAGGCTCAAAGAGACTGATCCATCAACCAGGGAGCTTGGATGGGTCGGGTCTGACCTAGGCCCTCTGCTTATATGTTATGATTGTGGAGATTGGTATTCGTGTGGGAATTCTAACAGTGGTGATGGGAGCTATCTCTGACTCTTTTGCCTACTTTTGGGGCACCTTTCTTCCTACTGGGTTGCCCCGTCTAGCCCTAATATGAGGGTATGCGCTTAGTCTTATTTTACATTGATATGTCATGTTTAGTTAATATCCCTGGGAGACCTGCTTTTTTTCTGAAGAGAAAAGGAGGATGAGTGGATCTGGGAGAGAGGGAACATGATGGTAGTAGAGACTGAGAAAAGAGGGGATAAAGGAAACTGTAGTCAGGATGAAATATATGAGAGAAGAATAAATGAAAAAGAAAAATATTATTTAAATAGCAAATGAGCACAGCAGCAGTGAGTCTCAGCTTGGTAAAGGTCATCACAGTCTGGTGGGTCACATGGCAGGTCCTGCTGAGTTCTTCATCTACTCTTTTCTAACAGGAGCAGCCATCACTAGAGCTTAACAAGTGTTGGGAGATCATTTAATCAACAGAAAAAGTTCTGTGAAGTCAGCTGTTAATTTTAACCCCATTTTGCGTAACAGGTGACCAAGGTAACTGATAAGGCAAGTTACCTTATCATGGGGAAGTAGTAGAGGTTGGAGAAAGGATTTAATCTGTGTCATCTCTGCCCTTCACTACTCTACTACTTCAGTCATTTATCACCTAAGACATTAGGGTTTCTATTGCAGTGAAGAGACACCATGACCAAGACAACTCTTACAAAGGAAAATTTAGTTGTGGCTGGATTACAGTTGTTGGAGTTTCATGCATTATCATGGTAGGAAACATGGCACCATAAAGACAGACATAGTGCTAGAGAAGGAGCTGAGGGTTCTTCATCTTGACCCACAGGCAGCAGGAGACCGTGAGCCACACTGGGCTTAGCTTGAGCATAGGAGACTTCAAAGCCCACCCCCACAGTGACACACATCCTGCAACAAGGCCACACCTCCTAATAATGCTACTTCCTATGGGCCAAGCATTGTAACACCTGAGTCTATGGTGCCATACTTATTCAAACCACACCACCATTCTTTTCCACCTGACTTCTCACCTCTCCAGACCAGAACACTTGCTTCTTTGTTCCGACTACCCACAGTAGCCCTTATGAATATATTGCCACACCCATGGGGTCATATTTCTAGGCAGAAATAGTTTTTCATGCTATCAAGCATGTGTCACATACTTTTACTAGGGTACTAAAGCTGAGGTAGACTGTCTTTTTTAGATATAAGCAACACTGGCCTCTGTCCCCAGCTTTTCAGACAGTGGGATACAAACACTTTCCAATGTTTCTATTTATTGCCTGGGAAGAGTTATATGCCTACAATGAACACAACATTGGGCTTCTAGGTTTGTTCCTAAAAGGAACCATCCTGACTTAGTCTGTCTTCAGTTTTCACAAGATTGCCATTTCCTTTATTATTGTAGTGACTTGCTAAAGACACAGAGATAACAGTGACAAATTCTTTGCACAGTTTGGAAAAGCAAAGGATATTTTTTTGTAAAATACCTTCCTTATCCCAAAATTCATTTCTATATCAAAGGGTGACTTAAGAGTCCTTTGTGGGACCCGTCTGGTCGGGGCCAGCACCAAGGCACCTTAGGCACGGAGTCTGCAGACACCCCCAAGGTCCCCAGAGGACTCTCCACAGACTCTTAGGACCTCTGGTGAGTAGAACACAACTTCTGCTCCAATCCAATCACACGGGACCTGAGACAGCATTAATTAGGGAAGCAGAAAACCTGGCCTGACCAGTGTCACAAGTCCCTTCAAGTCGGCATCAGCACTGGAGCACCTTGGGCTCAGAGTCTGTGGACACCCCCAAGTCATCAGAGGACTCTCCATGGGATCTTAGGACCTCTGGTGAGAGGAACACAACTTCTGCCAGGAGGCAGGTCTGAATGCCAGATATCTGAGCATCTTCCCTGCAAGAGGAGAGCTTGCCTGCAGAGAGTACTCTGACCACTGAAACTCAGGAGAGAGCTAGTCTCCCAGGTCTGCTTATAGAGGCTAACATAATCACCAGAGGAACAAGCTCTAACCAGAGACAATTATAACAACTAACTCCAGAGATTACCAAATGGCGAAAGGCAAACGTAAGAATCTTACTAACAGAAACCAAGACCATTCACCATCATCAGAACGCAGCACTCCCACGCCACCCAGTCCTGGGCACTCCAACACACCCAAAAAACTAGACCTGGATTTAAAAGCATATCTCATGATGATGGTAGAGTACATCAAGAAGGACTTTAATAAATCACTTAAAGAAATACAGGAAAACACAACCAAACAGGTAGAAGTCCTTAAAGAAAAACAGGAAAGCACATCCAAACAGGTGATGGAAATGAACAAAACCATACTAGACCTAAAAAGAGAAGTAGACACAATAAAGAAAACCCAAAGTGAGGCAACGCTGGAGATAGAAACCCTAGGAAAGAAATCTGGAACCATAGATGCCAGAATCAGCAACAGAATACAAGAGATGGAAGAGAGAATCTCAGGTGCAGAAGATTCCATGGAGAACATCGGCACAACAATCAAAGAAAATGGAAAATGCAAAAAGATCCTAACTCAAAACATCCAGGAAATCCAGGACACAATAAGAAGACCAAACGTACGGATAATAGGAGTGGATGAGAATGAAGATTTTTAACTTAAAGGGCCAGCAAATATCTTCAACAAAATTATAGAAGAAAACTTTCCATACCTAAAGAAAGAGATGCCCATGAACATACAGGAAGCCTACAGAACTCCAAATAGTCTGGACCAGAAAAGAAATTGCTCCCAACACATAATAATCAGAACAACAAATGCACTAAATAAAGATAGAATATTAAAAGCAGTAAGGAAAAATGGTCAAGAAACATATAAAGGCAAGCCTATCAGAATTACACCAGATTTTTCACCAGAGACTATAAAAGCCAGAAGAGCCTGGACAGATGTTATACAGACACTAAGAGAACACAAATGCCAGCACAGGCTACTATACCCGGCCAAACTCTCAATTACCATAGATGGAGAAACCAAAGTATTCCACGACAAAACCAAATTCACACATTATCTTTCCACGAATCCCGCCCTTCAAAGGATAATAACAGAAAAAAAAACCAATACAATGACAGAAACCACACCCTAGAAAAAGCAAGAAAGTAATCATTCAACAAACCAAAAAGAAGACAGCCACAAGAACAGAATGCCAACTCTAACAACAAAAATAATATGAAGCAAAAATTAATTTTCCTTAATATCTCTTAATAACAATGGATTCAATTCCCCAATAAAAAGACATAGACTAACAGACTGGCTAAACAACATTCTGCTGCTTACAGGAAACCCATCTCAGGGAAAAAGACAGACACTACCTCAGAGTGAAAGGCTGGAAAACAATTTTCCAAGCAAATGGTCTGAAGAAACAAGCTGGAGTAGCCATTCTAATATCGAATAAAATCAACTTCCAACCCAAAGTTATCAAAAAAGACAAGGAGGGACACTTCATACTCATCAAAGGTAAAATCCTCCAAGAGGAACTCTCAATTCTGAATATCTATGCTCCAAATGCAAGGGCAGCCACATTCATTAAAGACACTTTAGTAAAGCTCAAAGCACACATTGCATCTCACACAATGATAGTGAGAGACTTCAACACACCACTTTCATCAATGGACAGATGATGGAAACAGAAACTAAACAGGGACACAGTGAAACTAACAGAAGTATGAAACAAATGGACTTAACAGATATCTACAGAACATTTTATGCTAAAACAAAAGGATATACCTTCTTCTCAGCACCTCATGGTACCTTCTCCAAAACTGACTATATAATTTGTCACAAAACAGGCCTCAACAGATACAAAAATATTGTAATTGTACCATGCATCCTATCAGATCACCATGGATTAAGGCTGGTCTTCAATAACTACATAAATAATGGAAAGCCAATATTCACGTGGAAACTTAGCAACACTCTTCTCAATGATACCTTGGTCAAGGAAGGAATAATGAAAGAAATTAAGGACTTTTTGGAGTTTAATGAAAATGAAGCCACACCATACCCAAACTTATGGGACACAATGAAAGCATTTCTAAGAGGGAAACTCATAGCTCTGAGTGCCACCAAAAAGAAACTAGAGAGAGCACACACTAGCAGCTTGACAACACACCTAAAACCTCTACAACAAAAGGAAGCAAATTCACCCAAGAGGAGTGGATGGCAGGAAATAATCAAACTCAGGGGCAAAATCAACCAAGTGGAAACAAGAAGAACTATTCAAAGAATCAACCAAATGAGGAGCTGGTTCTTGGAGGAAATCAACAAGATAGATAAACACTTAGCCAGACTCACTAGAGGGCACAGGGACAAAATCCTAATCAACAAAATCAGAAATGAAAAGGGAGACATAACAACAGATCCTGAAGAAATCCAAAACACCATCAGATCCTTCCACAAAAGGCTATACTCGACAAAACTGGAAAACCTGGATGAAATGGACAAATTTCTAGACAGATACCAGGTACCAAAGTTAAATCAGGATCAAATTAACGATCTAAACAGTTCCATATCCCCTAAAGAAATAAAAGCAGTCATTAATAGTCTCCCAACCAAAAAAAGCCCAGGACCAGATGGGTTTAGTGCAGAGTTCTCTTAGACATTCAAAGAAGATCTAATTCCAGTTCTGCACAAACTTTTTCACAAGATAGAAGTAGAAGGTACTCTACCCAACACATTCTATGAAGCCACGATTACTCTGATACCTAAACAACAGAAAGATCCAACAAAGGTAGAGAACTTCAGACCAATTTCACCTATAAATATCGATGCAAAAATACTGAATAAAATTCTCGCTAACTGAATCCAAGAACACATTAAAACAATCATCCATCCTGACCAAGTAGGTTTTATTCCAGGGATGCAGGGATGGTTTAATATATGGAAATCCATCAACATAATACATTATATAAACAAACTCAAAGACAAAAACCATATGATCATCTCCTTAGACACAGAGAAAGCATTTGACAAAATCCAACACCCATTCATGATAAAAGTCTTGGAAAGATCAGAAATTCAAGGCCCATACCTAAACATGATAAAAGCAATCTACAGCAAACCAGTAGCCAACATCAAAGTAAATGGTGAGAAGCTTGAAGCAATCCCACTAAAATCAGGGACTAGACAAGGCTGCCCACTTTCTCCCTACCTATTCAAGATTGTACTTGAAGTCCTAGCCAGAGCAATTCGACAACAAAAGGAGATCAAGGGGATACAAATTGGAAAGGAAGAAGTCAAAATATCACTTTTTGCAGATGATATGATAGTATATATAAATGACCCTAAAAATTCCATGAGAGAACTCCTAAACCTGATAAACAGCTTCGGTGAAGTAGCTGGATATAAAATTAATTCAAACAAGTCAATGGCCTTTCTCTACACAAAGAATAAACAGGCTGAGAAAGAAATTAGGGAAACAACACCCTTCTCAATAGTCACAAATAATATAAAATACCTTGGCATGACTCTAACTAAGGAAGTAAAAGATCTGTATGATAAGAACTTCAAGTCTCTGAAGAAAGAAATTAAGGAAGATCTCAGAAGATGGAAAGAGCTCCCATGCTCATGGATTGGCAGGATCAACATTGTAAAAATGGCTATCTTGCCAAAAGCAATCTACAGATTCAATGCAATCCCCTTCAAAATTCCAACTCAATTCTTCAACCAATTAGAAAGAGCAATCTGCAAATTCATCTGGAATAACAAAAAACCTAGGATAGCAAAAACTCTTCTCAAGGATAAAAGAACCTCTGGTGGAATCACCATGCCTGACCTAAAGCTGTACTACAGAGCAATTGTGATTAAAAACTGCATGGTGCTGGTATAGCGACAGACAAGTAGACCAATGGAATAGAATTGAAGAACCAGAAATGAACCCACACACCTATGGTCACTTGATCTTTGTTGACAAGGGAGCTGAAACCACCCAGTGGAAAAAAAGACAGCATTTAAAACAAATGGTGCTAGCACAACTGGTGATTATCATGTAGAAGAATGCAAATTGATCCATACCTATCTCCTTGTACTAAGGTCAAGTCTAAGTGGATCAAAGAACTCCACAAAAAACCAGAGACATTGAAACTTATAGAGGAGAAAGTGGGGAAAAGCCTCGAAGATATGGGCACAGGGGAAAAATTCCTGAATAGAACAGCAATGGCTTGTGCTGTAAGATCAGGAATTGACAAATGGGACCTCATAAAATTGCAAAGCTCCTGTAAGGCAAAATACACTTTCAATAAGACAAAAAGGCCA
This sequence comes from Mus musculus, assembly GCF_000001635.26. Taxonomy (NCBI): domain Eukaryota; kingdom Metazoa; phylum Chordata; class Mammalia; order Rodentia; family Muridae; genus Mus; species Mus musculus. The sequence goes on along the minus strand of NC_000070.6, from coordinate 10,062,641 downwards.
CCAACAGATTGGGAAAGGATCTTTACCAATCCTAAATTAGATAGGGGACTAATATCCAATATATATATATATAAAGAACTCAAGAAGGTGGACTCCAGAAAATCAAATAATCCCATTAAAAAAATGGGGCTCAGAGCTAAACAAAGAATTCTCACCTGAGGAATACAGAATGGCTGAGAAGCACCTGAAAAAATGTTCAGCATCCTTAATCATCAGGGAAATGCAAATCAAAACAACCCTGAGATTCCATCTCACACCAGTCAGAATGGCTAAGATCAAAAATTCAGGTGACAGCAGATGCTGGCGAGGATGTGGAAAAAGAGGAACACTCCTCCATTGTTGGTGGGATTGCAAGCTTGTACAACCACTTTGGAAATCAGTCTGGCGGTTCCTCAGAAAATTGGACATAGTACTACCAGAGGATCCCGCAATACCTCTCCTGGGCATATATCCAGAAGATGTTCCAACTCCACTATGTTCATAGCAGCCTTATTTATAAAAGCCAGAAGCTGGAAAGAACCCAGATGCCTTCAACAGAGGAATGGATACAGAAAATGTGGTACATTTACACAATGGAGTACTACTCAGCTATTAAAAAGAATGAATTTATGAAATTCCTAGGCAAATGGATTGACCTGGAGGGCATCATCCTGAGTGAGGTAACCCAATCATAAAAGAACTCAAATGATATGTACTCACTGCTAAGTGGATATTAGCCCAAAACTTAGGAGACCCAAGATATAAGATACAATTTGCAAAGCACATGAAACTCAAGAAGAACGAAGACCAAAGTGTGGACACTTTGCCCCTTCTTAGAATTGGGAACAAAACACCCATGGAAGGAGTTACAGAGACAAAGTTTGGAGCAGAGATAAAAGGATGGACCATCCAGAGACTGTCATATCGAGGGATCCATCCCATAATCAGCCTCCAAACACTGACACCATTGCATACACTAGCAAGATTTTGCTGAAAGAACCCTGATATAGTTGTCTCTTGTGAAGCTATGCCAGGGCCTAGCAAACACAGAAGTGGATGCTCACAGTCAGCTATTGGATGGATCACAGGGCCCCCAAAGGAGGAGCTAGAGAAAGTACCCAAGCTGCTGAACGGATCTGCAACCCTATAGGTGGAACAACATTATGAACTAACCAGTACCCCCTGGAGCTCGTGTCTCTAGCAGCATATGTATCAATAGATGGCCTAGTTGGCCATCAGTAGAAAGAGAGGCCCATTGGTCGTGCAAACTTTATATGCCCCAGTACAGGGAAACGCCAGGGCCAAGAAGTGGGAGTGGGTGAGTAGGGGAGTTGGGGGGGGGAGTGTATGGGGGACTTTTGGGATAGCATTGGAAATGTAAATGAGGAAAATACCTAATAAAAAAATTAAAAAACAAAAAGAGTCCTTTGTGCTGTGAAGCCTCTGGCCTACTGCTGTTTTTTTAGTGTCCTGGTGCCTCAGACATGGTCCTCTGTTCTCTTACTTCAATTCCTACCTCCATATAAGGAAGGAATTCAAATCTCCTCATGGAGGAAAGCTTTTACATCAGTTCTGGTCTTCACTGCTTCAACTTGTTTTCATTTTATTCAGGTTGCCTTCCATTTAAAGGAACTTCACGTAAGTTAAAAACCATAGTTTACTTCCTCAGGGAAATTTGGTTAACAGATATTAAAATAATAAAAATCTCACTGCTTGAAAGACTTACATATCTTCACATGCCTCATTGGATTGTGTGGCTCCAGAACCAAAGTAGACAACCAGTTCTTATTGAATGAACTCATCATTAGTTAGAGCTCTTCTAAACAGCCAGATACATTCTTAATAAAATCAGACCTAAAATCTTTTGTGATCATTGGTAAAACAAGAAGGCCCCTTCCCATTCTGCAGAAAATCTTTCTCTGAGACCAAAAAGACAAGCTCTTGTCCTGTTCACGTTTCACAGTTCCTTTTTGGGGGTGATAAGCACTTTGTTCAGAGGGAAACAGAATCAATTCTGGTCCTCACTGCCTCAAATGGAGGCTGAAGTGTAGGGTTGTGGGTCTCACTACACAGCTCAGCTGCTCAGGGAGGTAGGATGCAGGGAGTTGACTGCATTTACCCTATTCTGTTGCTGGACAGGAGCTGAGCCATAGGGAAACCCTGGGACACTGCTTCAGGGGTGGGAAAGCACAGTCTGAGGTGTGGGACAGCTGGAGCTGGCTTGGGGGTCCTCAAGCCTGCAAAAAGGCCAGGGCCATGGAGTTTCCAGGCTCTTGGACATTCAGGCGCTGCTGGAAGACATGAGGATAAGTCCTTGGCTTGATGGATGTAGGCTTCAGCTTAGTGGTGGTTGTGGCTGGGAGCACAGAAAGGCCTTCTATGAGAGATTAGACCAGGGCTCCCCACTGCAGATCCTGATGAAAAGAGGCAGTCCATGGTTTTAAGGCATTTATTGTCATGGTGGAAAGTGGATGAGTAAAACCATACCCCATTTCTCAAGGTGGGCCTGAGATTAAATACATTTTGTAGGGAGGGGTGTGTAGAAAGGAAAGTTTATTGGCTATGCCCTCTAGGCCTCTATGTACCTTATTAGCATGGAGATCTGTCATGAGCCTATGTGACCACAGGTCATGTCCTTTCCTACATGTGGTGGACTTTGGGCATTGACCTTATGTGAATGTTGGCCACAAATTTATGGGAGGCTGCGGCTAGTGACAGAGGTCTGGTACCCGAGAGCAGGCAAAGCTCCTACAATTCTTTGAAGGACACCAGGGCTTCTAGCCTTAGCTCAACAGAGGATCAGGCTACCTCTCACAGTCCACTGACCTACACTGCAGCTCTTGAGGTCAGCAAATAATAATGAAAATGAGTTTATGTGAATCTAAATATTTGTTTCTGTTGGGATGTTTAAAGAAATTTCAATGAAAATAGATTTACTATGAGATGTTTGTAAATACTGGAAATTATGAAGAATGATAACACCAAACATATCTCTATTTTTCAAAATATTATTTTTCCATATTTGATTCAGATTTTTTTCAAAGAAGAGAGAAAAAAACACAGATACAGAAGGATCTATGGTACAGCTTTGTGCAATTATCACCATATTTACACAATTATTTCTCCTCCTACATATTTTCTTCTTGGATGCTGTATTCATGTATCTGTTGCATGCATTTTACATATGGATTAAATGTTGTTATGGTTTGATTCTGAAATGTTTCACACAGACTCTTGTTTTGAATGATTGTTCCTCAGTTGATGGAAGTACTTGTGGAGGCAATATTGAGCTCTTAGGATGTGGGGACAGCTAAGAGAGATAGGCCATGAGAGGTGGGTGTAAGAAGGCTGTTTTGCCTAGTTCCAGCCTCTCTCTTTTCTTGTCCATCTGCTTCCCATTTCAATGACCATAAATTCTGCCATTCCTTCACCACTGTGATGGACTGGAACCCTTCTAAACCATGAACTGAAATAAGCCATTTCTTCCTTAAGCTCCTTTCTGTCAGGTACTGTGGCCAGAAAAACATGAAACATAACCAATGCAGGAGTGTAACATTGTGTTTGGGAGTTGCTCTGGCGGACTAGAGACTGAGACTGGAGTGCTTGCAGATGTAAGGCAAAAGCTCTACCACTGAACTACATCCCATACCTCAATATGCTTTCTTTTTAATCTTTTGCTGCTTAAAGTTGGTTTTTAAAGCCCTCTATATGTTGTACATGTGGTCTTACTAAGTTCTTTTCAGTTGTTAAATATAAATTGGTTCTATGAGTAAAATTTTCCATCTTAGTAACCCGGCATTTGATGTGAATGAGGTTTTTCTTTAAGCTACATACATAATTTCTTTCTTATTTTGATGCCAATTTGTTTCTTAGAATTAATTCAAATGTTTTATAGTTGCTGAAATGGATTTGAATATTGTTTGATTGAGGTTCTGGGATATTTAATATATTTTCATGTATAATTTTTTTAACCTACCAAAAATTCTCTTTGGTAGTTTAAGCTGTGCACATTCCTACTCATGGACAGCTCTCCTTTTCTAGCTCAGGTAGAAGACAATAAATCTGTGGTCATGGTGACCTTTTACAACACATTCTTCTTTGACCTTTCTCCCTTTTGTAACATGCCCATGAATTTTGTCTGGTGTCTATCTACTCATCTGCTTCTTATGTGGCAATCAGTAATATGTATACACACTTTGTAGCCACCACCAAACCCATTGCTAATTCTTGCTTTATCTTGAGATTTTATTAATGTTCACTCTTATCTTTACTGAAGTGTATCTTCATTGAACTTCAGCTCTTTCCTTTTCCAAGGAACAACAAAACAATCTCTCTCCTGGGCTTGTCTTCTTTTTCACAGTCCTTTCATGCATGAAAATTTGCTGCCACAGAGTTTCTTAATCTCATGAAGTCCTGTACTAAATGTGATGCTGTATCTAGTTTTTGATTTTGTAAAAAAGAAACTGGAATTTTTTTAAACGAGGAAGACTTTCTTCTTCCTCTACTGAAGATGGTTTGGGTTTTCCTACTGTTGAGAGTGTTTGCAGTCACCTTCTCGTCATTATTCATCCCACGTGTGATGCGAAGCCTGTATCTTTTTGACACTTTAACAAGACTTATCTAAGGCAGCTTTGCCAAACAGAATCCTGAAGCAGTGATCTTCAAACTGATGTCCACATATTCTGGTGGTGCAGGAATGTCTGCCAATGTGGTTGCAAGCCTGGATGACTTTGGAGAAGCTCATTTCCAGATTCCTGGCCTCTCTGTGTAAATTTCTCAAAAATTGAAAAGGCATGCTATCAAGATATCACAAGGCTCATCTTTCCCACTTCCTTTCCTCCACTGATTTCTGCATCTTTGCACATATCTCTTTTCAAATCTTTACAAGTGCTCCGGTGGTCTCTAAACAGTGGACATAGGTTTCATGACATATTTTCTGTCAAGCGATGTGTTCTCCTTGGTTGTAGCCAGAGTTCAGGAGAAGGGAGGCCATGTGGCTTCCAAAGCTGGGTCACAAAGGTAATGCTGTGTCTATTTTGCCTCTGCCCTGGAAGAAATAAGATTGCACTGAGGTTATGATAGTGTAGGCCAAGCCCCGTGGAAAGGCCATGTGTGGACCCTGTGGTGGACGCTTTCAGCTTGGCCCAGCCTTCAAGAGATTTCAGTTCACGTACTGGAAATGACGTATAAGTGAAGATGTGCTAATGTTTTGATGATGGCATCTCTGAACAAAATTACCAAAGTAATACTTGTGGAAAGCAAAGACTTTAAGAGTGATTACCTCATGAGGCCACAACCTTCTCATGGAGGCCTTTTTAAAGGCAGTACATAGAGGAGACCATCTCTCGTCTGTTTTTCTACCATATGAAGACAAGGTATCTGTCTGTACTCTCTATCCTCTGTCCCTCCATTTGCCATGTATACACACAGGGAAGAGACTTTCTGGCATTTGACTTTGGGCTTCTCAGCCTCTATATCCACACAAAATTAATTTCTGTACTTTATAAATCACTGAGTCCATGGCATTAAGTTATTGAAGCACAAACAGTGCAAGACAGGTATCATATAGATCATTCTACTCTCAGTTGGTAGGAGTCACCCAAGCATTGTAGTTTTCCTTTTGACATTGGAGAGAATATCTGCACTATGCTCTCCCTAACTCCTTCGGGTCTAAAGTGGTTGACTTATGCCTCTAGATTCTGGGTCTCTTTGTTGCACAGCAGTGGCAAGCAAAACAGGTGCATCAGTTCCAAAAATTACCTCCAGAGTGCCTCAAAAAAGGACAACCTTGGTTGTCAAGTATTAGTAACATAAAAGACCCAAGCATTTCATAGCATGCACTGTCATGTATCATGTGGTTCTAACTTCTTACTTTCAATGAAATTGTAAGAAGACTACACATTTATAAGCTGCTATATAGCTAAAATCATTTTGACATTTTGTGGCAAAATGAATTTAAGTATAAGTGTCATAAAAGTTTAGAAAATATAACACTATTTTATGTTTATAATATAACTTATAATAAAAATTTGATTTCCATTTATGTAAAATAGTTCCCCTGCATGTTCCTTTATGAAAAGAAATAATAGAATCGTGTGAAATCCAGCCTCATTCAAAGGTGTTACTCTTCACTAAACCAGGAACTGACTGACCATCTCATCAAGAGCTATCTTCCCAATAAATTTACACATTTCATGGTTTATTACTATTTGTCAAAATGTATGATTCATTTTCCCATTTTTATCAGTTATGTAAGAATAATTACAACTACATCTCAAGAAGCAATTTTTATAAAGCCTAAAGTTTAAGTTCACAAAAAAATTTCTCTAGATTTTTACAAAATGATAGACACATAAAATTAAAATATTTAAGATATCTGATGTTATCTTTACATATGTATATATTGTGAAATGATTACCATCATCAAGCTAATTAACATGTACTACTGGAGAACCAAACTCCTCTCTTCTTGCTCTTACAATCTCCCTGGGCACTACCTGCTCAGTGTGTGTGTGTGTGTTTGTGTGTGTGTGTGTGTGTGTGTGTGTGTGTGTGTGTGTGTGTGTGTAGTGTTCCATAGAACCTGTGTGCGAATCAAAAGACAACATTCTGTATTAGTATTTGCCTTCTAAATTGATTCAGAATTCATCATTCATAGCTGGAAGATCTGGCTACTTGGCCAAATATTTCTGGGGATTCTGGAGGATTCCCACCGTCCTTCCTGTAGAAGAGTGGGAAATTCATCACAGGTCCTGGGGACCCACATCATGAGGCTTAGGTCCATATGCTTCACTGGAGGAAATGGAGGAAATAGACCTCTTGTGACTGTTTTAACTCTTGATATCAAATCCAAGATGTATGAAGTATTTAAATGAGTTTGCCATACTTGTTTTTTTTTTAATTTTTTAACTTTTTAAATTTTTGTTTATTACCATATTATCTTGTAGTTTCCCTTTTGTTTAACAGTGGATTTGATAAAATTCATTGAGGACATGAACCAGATGCTTTCAAAGATTTACTTTGGATTCCTGGAATCAACTATTTTTTTCTCTAACATAAGTTTTCCTTTATATCTGCAATGAACCACTTACCGTTCCTTATATTACTAAATATTTTCACATGCTATTTGTGTTTTTTTCCCTTGTTGACTCATGTGCCTATAATTGTCCACTTCCTCCTCAGATCTCTGATTACTTGTGTTTGGAAGCAGGTGAAGTGAATGGGGGCATCCAACTGCATTTCTTCCTAATCCTAATCTGTCCTCTAGGGCTTTCTGTGTGCTTGAATCAATGCAAGTGTTTCCAAAGAGCAAAAGACTCAGTATTTCTATTACTGTCATTGAGATTCCACAATACATTTTAGCAATTTTGTGATTATAAACCAAGTCAAGAGATATCAAGCAATTATTGTTATTATTGTTTATTATTGTTATTATTATTGTTGGTAGTAGAAGTAGTAGTAGTAGTAGTAGTAGTAGTAGTAGTAGTAGTAGTAGTATTGCAACCCTGAAGGTAGTAAAGTGTATTGAAAATGGCTATTCTTAAAATGGAAACAGAAAAGAGAAAGTCTCATACGTGGCAGGAAGAGGTGTGTGGCAACAAACCCTCCCTCATAGTTCACTGAAAATCAGCATGCTGTAAGATGCTGATCTTTGAGTCAAGCATTTCCTCCATCCAGCTGCTGCCTAAGAACCTTTAATTATAAGAAACACAATATTCTCCAAATCATGATGTTGGCTAGCATCCATTTGTATTTGGTTCTTACAAAGGTCACTATTTAATGCCATTAGCATTCACTCTGGAAGAGTGTGAGCCTACCTCCTCCAGCCAAAAATATCCTCCAGGCACAAGCACAAATGTGACTTCCATTCCACATTAAGTTGAAGAAACATCCTTTTCCTACCATCAGCAAAGCTGTAAGGAAAACAAGCACACAAAGGGCATTGCTTTAAATAGCACTGAACTATGTGGATGACACCTGAGGTATTTTCTACGCTGCCCTCCTTGATGCTCATAATGAACATGGGAACTGCACATGAATACCATGACCTCTACTATTATGGTTTCAGTCTGAAGGTTCTCCAGAGCCTCAGTTTGGAGTGCTTGGTTGCTAGCTGGTGGCAGTGTTTAGGGAGGTTGTAGAAACTTTAAAATGTGGAACCTGGATGGAAGAGGTAGGTCACTGGGGTAAGATATACTTCTGAAGGACAGATTATACGCCCTGCTTCCTGGTCAGTCATGTCAACAGCTCTCCTTCACCGCAAGCCCTCACCATGGTATTTTATCTAAGCATGTTATGGAACCAGGCATTATGAATTGAATCCTCTAAAACTAAGAGCTCTCTCTCTCTCTCTCTCTCTCACACACACACACACACACACACACTCCTTTTAAGTTGTTTGTGGCAGGTATTTTGTCACAACTATATGAGAAGTAACTAAAACAGCTCCCTTCTAGCCATAGAAGATTGGCCCAGAGGTTGGTACTCAATCCACACTTGTCCAACCTAATGCCCTGTGTCCTGAGACATAGACAATAACTTCAGGGTGAACACCTGTATCATGCTGTGCCAAGAACCCTCACACTGAATCAGTCTATCCTCAGTGGTGTATAGGAAAGCTCAAGGAAATTTGTATATCGTATAGGGCAAGACAAGAAAGGTTGCTCCAAATGCAATGCAGGCTCACCTGTGTCTCTGCCACTTCTCACATTCTTGAAGAGACATAAGGATCATGTGAACAAATCATTACTTTTAGTAAAAATGGGTTGATTTTAGTTTCTGAATTTGAAATTGGTGAATCTCTCCACTAACATAATAATAATTATCAGGTCTAACTAAAAGTGAGCAACCTTTTAAAAATTTTATCTTTTTACTTTGCATGCACTGGTTTATTGCCTGCATGTATGTCTGTGTGAGGGTGTTGGATACCCTGAAACTAACGTTATAGACAGTATATGCCATGTGGGTGCTGGGAATGAAGCCAGGTCCTCTAGAAGGGCATCCATTTCTCTCCACTGCTGAGTCATCTCTCCAGCCCCTCACAGCCTCTTTTTTAAGATTAAATAATAATTATGTCATTTCTCCCTCTCCCTTCCCTCTTTCAATCTCTCCTTTGTACCCAGCTCCCTGCATATATTTTTCAAAGTCATGGTCTCTGTACTTCTCTCTGTAATTGTAATTCTCATCAAATCCTTCCATTTGTCTATGCCAAATAGTTCTCTTTTTTACTCTACTTGGGGTTAGCAAGTCACCTTCAAAATGGTGACTTGTGAACAGTGATCACTCTGAGGGCTTCTGTAGATAGGACTGTTTCTGTACCTCCAGGACTTTGCTGATACATACAGCATGCCTTTCACTTCCAAACCTCTCTCAGAAACAGACAGTCAAATAGGCAAGTATTTTTCCCTCATAGGTCATGTGGCAAGATTTTATTCATTAAAAAAGAATATAGAAAGTAAAAGAAATGAAGGAAAACCAAAACATGGTTCCCAGAAGCCCTGTGCACATCACTGGAGACCAGAAGAATTGTGTGCATCATTGAAGAACTGTGCACATCACTGGGCACCTGGCATGGACAGTGAGCACCCATCTGCCACACAGCATGAGGAAAGCTGGAGACACATGTAGGCAATCACTACCCTGCCTCAAAGGTGGAAGCCAAGGAAATGAACATCCCTGAGAAACAGAGATGGGATGTGCTCAGAAGGGTATGGGGGAGGGTCAGTCACTCATATTTTCAGTCTCCCAGGCAATTGGGGTTGTAAGTAACATAGAAATTGCATGGCACATATTGCACAGACTAGCTGGAGTGATTGAAGGTAGTAGAAAGAGGAGTGCTGGTTTCTCTGTTACAGAAGACTGACCATAAACCAGCATAGATCCTCTTCAACACCCTTGTCTTTCCAACTTATACCTTCAACCTTACCCAGTGTGCTTCTCATACATCTATTCTGCAGGAAGGGAGTCCTTTATGGGAATTCTTTCATGCTCAGTGGAGCTCCTATTGAAAAGGCAGCTCTCAAGGAGGACTTACACAGATCCACATCTGAATAGAGGTGTCCTTTGTCCCACTTGTAAAATTCCAGCCTTTCCACCCAGTGCCATTTGAGGGTAGATGTAACTCCTGCTTCCCACCAGCCCTCCCATGCCAAGTAGCTTCTGTTCTTTAGAGGCCTCATGCATAGCCTGCAAAGAGCCCAGCCTCCTCAGTATGCAGCAAGAGAGCCTGTGCACAAGGACTCAGCACCTTCCTATGCTCCATCTTTCCTCTGCTCACTCCCTTCTGAGGATGCTGCACTTGCTGAAATGCCAGCTGCCACCTTTAGCACATGGAATCAATTAATTGGCCATGTGGTCAAAATGTGCAGTCTTTCTGCATTTATTTTAGATTTCTCTTTATTATTTATTATTTATTTATTATTTAGGGTAAAGGAAACTATGAACTTGGGTATTGAGGAACAGTTTTCCTCAAAAAGTGCAGTCATTACAACACGTGAGGTGCAAGTAAGAGCCCAACCTTGCCAATCCCAGATGCAGAACTCAGGAACACAAAGGCAGAGCTAGACCTAGAGGCTGGGACAAGGGTTGACCTAATATGGGCCTCAGCCATGGTATCTGGAGCACAAATCACTGACCCCCACACTGTTACCCCAAGGATAAAAGAATAAAGTGATCTCCAGGGGCCCTTTCTGAGAGGAAAAAAAAAAACCCAGGATTATGCTGTAACTGAAGTAGATTTCATAGAGCTCAGTGGCATATAAGGGGTTTTGTTGTTGTTAATTACTGCTGTGATAAATGACATACTTGGAACATTATTAGTGCAATAATCAGGTGCTAGACAGCATACAACATACTCCTAATATTTTCTCTTGGGTCCTACAAAGTACCAAATGATGTGGTGGAGATGGTCCACGTGTGAGGTAAGCCCATTACTGGGAATATGACATAATAGTTTAGACACCCCTGTTTATGACAATGCACGTTTTGGTCACATATTTTACACTGGCTCATAGCCAATGAAAAAATTACTTACACTCGAGATAAAGGCTATTACGAAGATTAATAAAATACTGTAGCAGCTTTAAGTGATGTCAGTACCTTAGAGGTTGGGGGATGGGTGGCTAACTACACCATGTGACCCCTGAATTGGCTGTGCATTAGGGAATTGTAGGAGGGCTATTACAAGCAGACTCCTGCATTCATTTGCCAACAAAAGCACTTGAGTGCTGGGCTCATACTGAGCTGGTGCTTTGGAAAAATATTTGACTGGTTTAGAGAGAGAAGGAAGCTACCACCAATGGTAGTTTTTCCTAAAGTGGACAGAACTGCACACAACTCACAATTTTTAAATTAGAATAATATGTTAATTAGGTTCAACCGTGAAACAGATAGAAATGCAAAGTGACACAAGGCAGGAAAGAAAAAGAAAACTGCAATGAAGCCACTAGTAATAAACTGTCGGAAAATGAGGAAGGAATTATGTTCCTGGGAAAGGAACAAAAGAAATGGTAAACTCTGAGATCTTACAAGTAAAATATGGAGAAATCTTATGGAAATTGGAGGGAAAAGTCAGTAGAAAAATCCATGGCAATATTGGCAATTATTAGGTCCCGAGAAAGAGAAAAGAGTTTTCTCTGAGAGTGTAGCTCCTGGAAAGTAATCCAGACTTCAGTGGACGACTGACCACACATCCAAGAATCTGCAGCCTTGCAAAATTGGTCTTGAAAGATTAAAACAGAAAGGACACCATGACCTTGGGTGTGGAGGGAAATACAGTAAACTGGGAAAGTGTGGAGGAAGGGTGAGTATAATCAGAGCACTTTGCATAAAAGTTCAAAAAGAAGCAATTTTTTAAAATGCTGACAACATAAAGAGATTGGTGAGACATCTCTACAGGTAAAAGCATCTACCACATGACTCTCATGAATGGCTTCTATCTTTGGAACCTAAGTAAAAAGCCAAATGTTGTAGTGTGCATCTGTAATCCCAGCAATCCTATGATGAGATGGGGAGGCTACACTAGAAGAATCACTCAGAAGTGCATAGGCTAGCTAGTCTGGTATACTCTATGTGGCAGAAATAAGACAGATTCTGCTTTTCAAACAAAATTGAGAGAACCAACTCCTGAAAGTTGTCCTCCAGTTTGTGTGCATACCATTGTGTGCACACTCACTCACGAACACGTGCACTAAAATAATAAGTAATTTTTAGCAAGTAAGAACAGAAAATCAGAAAATTAAGTAACAGTTCTAGGTCATCTAATATACAAATAAAAGGGGTTGGGAGACTAGAAAAGAAATCACTGGAAAATCAATTCAAGAAAAATTCTTGAGAACTGAAGAAAAATATGTGTATATATTTATATATATGTGTGTGTGTATGTACATATCTATCTGTATCTATATCTATATCTATATCTATATCTATATCTATATCTATATCTATATCTATATCTATATCTATATCTATATCTATATCTATATCATCTATCTATATCTATCTATATCTATATATATCAATTCAAGACAACAAAACAAGACACTCTGTGTCGTGTCATTGGGCAGTCTTAGAAGACTACAAAGATGCTCTACAACCTGAGAGAATAACTTATTATTAAACAGTTTAGAATAGGATGGCACTGACCATCCCAGCAATAACAGTACAAATTGAAAACCAGAGGGACATGGGGAAAATGTCCTGGAGAAAAGTAATTTATTGCCTGGAATCCCATGCCCAGGCACACTTAGAGGTTCATTTCTCAAATGTGAAAAATCACAGATAAAAGCAAAGCAAGTGTCTCCATCAAGTGCTTTCTTGGGGAGCTACTAGGGCTGTAACCTTTAAAGTTACCAAGTTAATGAAAATCCCACCTCCCTGATTCTCTTTGTGGCTCTGGGAAAACCTAGTAACCTATAGACCATACTTCCTTCTTAGAGGGTTACATGTTCATCTCTGCCAATGGGGAACCAGTGAGCGAGATGGACCACCAGACTGGAGGTAGGAAATGTGTTCTTAGTTGCTTGCTTCCTCTTTCTGTTGTGGTTTTTCATTTTTAGAGTTCATTAATTCCAGTCGTTTTTTTATACACAGCCCAGATAACAGCACTAGCTGGTATCTGCTTCTCACAGGAGTGAGCCCCAATGCTTGGTTTTTCCTTAATGTTGTAACCCGAGAACGGCAATTTTGAGTGAGAATTTATTGTCAAAGATTTTCTAAGAGTTTTAGCTTTGTTCTAGAATTTTGTCCTACTGAAGCAGTGTTCCAGATTGCTTCTGTTGTTATCATGAATAACATGACCAAGAGCAAACTGAGGGAAGAGTTTATTTCAACTTATAGTTTATAGCAATCATGTTATAGTGATATAGTTTATAGCATTAGTGATCTGTCACTGAGAGAAACCATAGCAGGAACTGGAGATGAGGAGCTGAAACAGAGCCCATGTGGAATGATCCTTACCAGCTTGCTCTCTGGTTGCCTTTTTACTCCAAGACCCCCTGCACAGCTGGAGCTCTGTACACAGTGGGATGAACTCTGCTTTATCAGTCATTAATCCAGAACATTTCCCCCACAGACTTGCCTGTTGGTGAATCTTAAGGGAGCTTCCTTTTCCCAGATGACCATATCTTATGTGAGAAGCTGACAAGAAACTAGGCAGCACACGCAGTGGTTTGTCTCTGGACCCTTTCCTTTCTCATAGTCTTCTTTGTTACCTGTTGATAAAGTTGTCACACATGTGAACAAACTAACCAAGAGATCATCCTAGTGAGCCTCAACAGAAACAAGCTATCATTTACAGAGTGCAGACTGGTGAGAGGCACAGAATCAGGTGGTCCTCCCAGGAAGAGAGTCAGGTGGTCCTCCCAGGAAGAGAGTCAGGTGGTCCTCCCAGGAAGAGAGTCAGGTGATCCTCCCAGGAAGAGAGTCAGGTGGTCCTCCCAGGAAGAGAGTCAGGTGATCCTCCCAGGAAGAGTGCACGAAGTGCAACTGCACAGTGCCGAAGAGTCATCCCTAGACACATACATACAAGCAACATTATATGAACTCAATAGTCTTTAATATATATTCAAATACATAAATGCATGTAATAACAATTAGTGAACAAAAGAGGCCATTGATTTGAAGGAAAATAGAGGACAAAGGGGAGGGAGAAAGGTCATCAAATTATCATTTTAAAAGTAAAAAGGTTTTAATCACAAAAGCTGTAACTTGAAAAAAAAACTCAATCAAAATAAATAAGCTGGGCTCCAATTAAATTACAAAATGGCATCAGGTAGGTAGGCAAGCAAGAGGAGAGCAGGGTCCCAGGATGCTTAGGGTTAGCCATATTCTAAATATTTCCTAGTAGAATTGTGTGTGCTTCTTTCCTCCTTTCCCTCTTTCCCTCCTCCCCCCTCCTTCCTGGGTAATTCATTTCTAACTTCCAGGCAAGGGCCACACAAGGAAGGGAATCTACAGTAGATTAGATGCTGGGGTGGTAATGCCATTGGGCTAAGGAGGACTCTACAGCCTCCTTCCTTCCTATACTTCCTCATACTTCCTATAAGATCACCCTGAACCCATTTCCGACAGACAGGGGTATTTCACCTGTTTAGGAGCAGAGCCTCCAAAGCTGCTTGGAGGTGGATGGGGGGAGAAGGGGGTCAGAATGAGATCCCTTCTTGGCAGCCTGCCTGGATGATTTTAGGTCAGGCATAATGGAGTTACAGAGGATATGCTGAACACTGTCCCTGACCTCCACCGACTATGACCAGCTGGAAGGGAGATTCAAGCAGCTCCAAGATGGCATGGGGTAAGGTGGGATGGGGGATGTGGTGGTGTTAGTGTGAGGGGTGAGACCCAGAGCGGGCTTCCACTTCTTAAAAGAGAAGGGAAGGTGGAATAGGGTGAGGACTTGCATGAGGGGGTACAGGGAGGAGAGAGGGGTTGATATTGGGTTGTAAAGTGAATAAATTAATTAATTAAAAATAAGGACATGCCGGGTGTGGTGGTCCATGCATTTAATCCCAGCACTCGGGAGGCAGAGGCAGGTGGATTTGAGGCCAGCCTGGTCTACAAAGTGAGTTCCAGGACAGCCAGGGCTATACAGAGAAACCCTGTCTCGAAAAACCAAAAATAAAACCAAAATTAAAACAAAACAAAACAAAAATACGGTATCATGCTCCAGTACCAGAGGGGTCCAGGCCTCCGAAAAGCCCGAGAGACTCACATTGCAGGAGAGACTCCCCAGCAGAGAAGGCTGCAGAGCAAAAAGTATCTCTAGAATAACCCTTTTCAAAGAGCGGGTGGAATAGGAAGGAGCTTTTAAAAAGTGGTTTCATGGAATTGGAAAGAAAAGATGACAGAATGGAGAGGGTGGGGTACGGAGGAGAGGAACTAGAGATGTGGCTGTGGTGGAGGTGACAGGTATGTGAGCATGATGGGCTGCAAGCACATCGGCCCCGTGGGCTGCGAGCACAGTAGCCCCATGAGCTGTGAACACAGTGATAGTTCGGGGAAGCTGGTAGGGTGGCTGGCACTGAGAGTCTGTATGGCTCTGCTCTCCGCAACCCCCTTACCCAACCCCACAAATACACAGGGTGTCCAAGATGTGTCTTAGGAATACTCTATTATGTATGGTACTTCAGACACCTTGAACCAGACCAAAGACATGTCGTAATGAATATTTGCATATAAGGCTCTTTGAACAAAACAATATACTGTGTGACACATAGCAGTTTGCACACAGTGTATTATTTTGTTCAAGTAGCTTTACACATCTCTGTGATACAGTCCTGAAGCAGCCACGCCCTCACACCTGCAAACTCTACCTCTGCTGTATCTCAAGTTCTTGTCTTCACACAGCTCTAAATTAATTTCCCTGTTGCTGTAATGAAATTCACAGCTCAGTTTCAGATTATAGTCCATGACATCGGGAGACTGAAGGAGAAGTACATTTGTACTTTAAACTAGACTTGTTCAGGACTGGGGCAGGTACCTTGGGTAGAGTGTGATTCTAGATTGGGTACCAGGAGTTTATTAATACAGACTAAACATAATGCTTGGTTGGACAGCATAGTGCTGGTGTAAGCAAATGGAGATGACTCTGACAAGGATAGGATGGAGTCAGTGTATATAGTAGCCCTTTCAGTGGCCTCAAGCAAGGCCTGCAAGCAAGCAATTGCTCTATGCATAAGGCCGTTAGGGCAGAGTTTTGCTCACTGTGTGTTAAAAGTTACTTTGAAACAGGGCAAAAAAGAAACTTAGTGCGGAGCTAATGCAATTGCAGGTTAAAAGATACAATTTGCAAAACACATGAAACTGAAGAAGAACAAGACCAAAGTATGGGCACTTTGCCCCTTCTTAGAATTAGGAACAAAGCACCCATGGAAGGAGTTACAGAGACAAAGTTTGGAGCTGAGACAAAAGGATGGACCATCTAGAGACTTCGATATGGATCCATCCCATAATCAGCCTCCAAACGATGACACTATTGCATACACTAGCAAGATTTTGCTGAAAGGACCCTGATATAGCTGTCTCTTGTGAGACTAGGCCGGGGCCTAGCAAACACATAAGTAGATGCTCACAGTCAGCTATTGGATGGAGCACAGGGCCCCCAATGGAGGATCTAGAGAAAGTATCCAAGGAGCTAAAGAGATCTGCAACCCTGTAGGTGCAACAACATTATGAACTAACCAGTACCCCGGAGCTCTTGACTCTAGCTGCATATGTATCAAAAGATGGCCTAGTCGGCCATCACTGAAAAGAGAGGCCAATTGGACACACAAACTTTATATGCCCCAATACAGGGGAATGCCAGGGCCAAAAAATGGGAATGGGTGGATAGGGGAGTGGGGGGGAGGGTATGGGGGACTTTTGGGATAGCATTCTAAATGTAATTGAGGAAAATACATAATAATAAAAAATATTTAAAAAAAAAAGAGTGGACTCACTGGAGTTTGGGTAATAATCGAGTCTTACAGCTGAAAAAGACCTAGCTTTCCAAACAAGCCTCAAAATTTGGAAAGCCAATGTGACCTCTTCTGTGAGTTAGACTGGTACTTGCGGGACTTCTCATCTTTTTGGTCCCGTGCCCTAGTCCTTTTCCAACAGAGCTGTGCTTGGAAATAGTGTGGAGCTGGAGAATGGGGAGATACAGGTATTATGGGACTTTGGAGTTCATTGTAGGGTAAGGGAGGCAGGAACTTAACTTCCATGGGCTCCTTGCTGTCCAAGGCAAGCCTAAGCAGGAACCACATATCAGATGTAATATATTTCCCCACATTTCAGGTGCTATGTGAACCAAATCCAAATTATTTACCTTGGCAATCCTTTCGTAGATATTGATTTCAGTGATGGTTATAATGTTATATCAGTCCCCCCAAAAGGAATAAAAGTGTAATATTTTAACTTTGGTAGTTTTGATAATGACATTTTGAGTTTCTGTACCAGGTCCAAAGGTATTTTATCTCTACACTTATTAACACTATTGTTTCCATTAAGATAATTACACTAAACTTGATGAACTTTTGTCATACTAAATATTATTCTTTGTTGACTCAATTACTTGGCAACACTTCTATAATAGTTAAAACACTTATTTTTGTTTCAAGAAAATTATTATTAATACTATTAATTACCAAATAATTACCAAATATGATGTGGCGATTTGTCGACTTTCCCCAACATGATGTATTATTTAATTATTTGGGAATTTCATGTAATGTACCCAATCACACTTACTTCCCTTTCCTTCCAGGTCCACCCTCCCACTCTTTGCTCTACCCATAAAAAGAAGAAAAAAAAAAAAACAACCAGCAAGTCCAGTTTGTGTTGCCCATATACTTATCGGAGCATGGTCAAACTCCTAGTGGCCAGTTCATTAAACATAACTTAGGACTCCTTCCACCACCACCCCAAAAAAGCCATCAACTGTGAAGAGTTACACTTCTGCATTTTTATCACTGTTTTTAAGGACTCTCTTCAATAGATTTCTGTCTAGACTGTTTATTTTGTAGGGAGTCTGGCAGGGGAGTTATGTTGTCACAGAAGCCTTCGATGTCTCTCATTCTCAATTATGAGTCTGCTATCATCAACTCCACTGCAAAAGAAGCCTCCTTGCTCATGGCAGCCAGCAGCACAACAAATCACAAACCTCAACATGACCTTAGGAAGCAGCACAGCCCATGGGCATCAACATAACTGCCCAGCAGTAACACAGACCATGAACACCAACATGGCCTCTGCAACAGAATGGACCACGGAGGTCTTTCAAAAAGGCTTAATCCAGAAAACCAACCATTCTTTATCTTGGATATCTTGTTGCTCAGAGCCAAGGTGACCATGCTATTGGATAGTATGTTACAGGGTAGAACCAGGTGGCTGTGCACCACCCTGCTGGCCCTACACAACAACAACATGCACCTGTATGGGTCATGCTCATGCTTCCATATTCCTGTCACTGTTGCTTTAGCTCTGCCTCCCACACTGCTCTGTTCCAACATCTTTCCCATCTCTTCACCTCACATTCAATGAACATTTCTATGGGAGTTTAGAAGAAAAGAATCCTGAAAGAAACATGGGCAGTGTACCTGGCCCTTGAGACTTCAGAGGGGAGTAAAAGCTGTCAGGAACTGAGCTACAGGCCATTCATGTGATACTTTGACCAAGATTTTTGCTTCAGTCTGCCCATGTTCTGAGTGAAGCTGAGTCAAAGTTAATGCAGTAATTTTATAATCCAATCGAGTAAAGGTTTGTGGACAAGCTTAATTTTTCAGAAAAAGAGTATAGATATAATAACCATAACTTTTAAAATGTTAATAGCACTGTAAGGAATCCTAGCACTCTGCCTAAGACAATATAAATGTGTTTCCTCAGCATCATCACATAGATGTTAATACAGCTGTGGTCCAAGCAACCCATGCTATACCTCCAGCTAGCAGGAGAACTTGGCACAGAAGTCTATGTTGTAAAGGCATGAAAGATGCAAGGTTAAAAGGGTCCCAGAAAATAACTGAGACAAGGAACTGTGCGGGAGGGTTGGAGTTTGTGTTGAGAGTCACTGAGAAGCCACTGCATGAAGCTGTGAAGGTAAACCCTAATCTTCCGTGGAGGAGACTCTAGGATGGTGGGAATGGTGGGGTCTTAGGAGATCCCTGAAGAATGAATGACTGCAGGTGTGCAGTGAAGTCATCCTAAGCTTAGGAGAGAAGCTTTGTGTGCCACAGTTGGCAAGCTGGAGGAGTTGGGCTGCCCAGGTCTTTGGGATCCCAGTAATTGTTGGGATTTCTGGTGTGATCACTTCTCACTGGGCCCCAGTTCCTCCATTTTGAAATGAGAATGTTTATGTTGTTTTATTAAATGTTAGAACATAACCGTGTTTTGTTTTTCATAGAAATTCACATTTGGCTTGGACTTCTAAAATGTTACAGCTACTAATGATTATGGGGACTTTTACAGTTGGACTGATCATTTTACACTATATAATGGTTGTAAAGTTATAGATATGAAGACTAAAAGGCTTTGCTTTAAAAGGAATGCAAGTTGTAATTGGTAGTTTTAATAAACAACTTAATACAATCTTGAATCACCCAGGACCCTAGTCCTAGGGAGAGATTGCCTAGATTAGGTTGATCTCTGACCATATCTATAGGAGATTATCTTGATTTCATTAGTTGAACTGGAAAGGTCCACACACTCTGGTTGGCAACATTCCCTGGGGCAGTTACTTCAAGATTCTATAAAAGTAGAAAAACAACCTGGGCACTAGCATGCAATCGTTAGCCTATTGTTCTCTTCTCTTGACTATGGATTTAGTGTGACCAAATCTCTCAAGTTCCTGCCACCATGACTTCCCTGCAATGATGGATAGTAACCTGGAATTATAAGCCATGTAAATCCTTTCTTCCTTAAGTTGTTTTGCTCAAAGTATTTCATCACAGCAACTGGAAAATAAACTAAAACAAACCCAGGCCTCTTATCCCCACAATGTCTGGCATATTCCTGAAGCCAACTATAACAAGTCACTAGTTGATTCCTTCTATTAGGAACACTCACCATAAAGCTATCGAATGAAACTGAATGGTAGTTTAAGAAGCCTTGATGAATATACAGTGGTATAGAGATAGCTGTGAAAACCCATTAAGGGATCTCTCAATTAAGAACACAAGGAAACTACAAATGGCACGTGCTGAAGAAGCCAGTCAGCATCTTGCCCAAGCCTCACTCTGTCCAGAACCATCACACTCCCACACTAGCGTCTTTAAGACAGATCAATACAACTCTCCTTTCACCTCCTGCTCCTGCCTCATCTCCACCTTCTCTCGTCAAACCAGTGACTTTTCAGTGAGTTTCTCTATGAAATTACATGTTAATCTCCGAGTTCCGATTTGCTTGGAAATTCTACACCCACAACTGTTTCTGTGGAACAAGCTTTCCAAAGGCTTGAGTTTCACAATGAGTAGACATGTTACAAAACAAAAATAAAACAGAAAATCACACTGGATTAAAGCCATCTTGCAGTTTTTTTTTTAAAGAAAAGAAGAAGAAGAAGAAGAAGAAGAAGAAGAAGAAGAAGAAGAAGAAGAAGAAGAAGAAGAAGAAGAAGAAGAAGAAGAAGAAGAAGAAGAAGAAGAAGAAGAATGGGGATTGGTCATATAAGCAGCTGCTGAAAAACTAAACAAATGACAGCTCTCAGCTCAGACTTGAGCCTATCCAGGGGCTGAATTGTGTTTGCTTTGAGGTTTTGTGAAAGGTCACAAGGCCTAACAAAGTTCAGATGAAATTTGGCTGCTTTTCTGCTAAGCTCTGGCTCAGAACGTGCATGTTTCATGTGGTTTGAGGTTTTCAGTGCTTTGCACAATGCTAATAAATGATTCTTTCTCAGCATGCAAAGCAATTAAATGTATGGCCTCTTGGGTTTTGGTCTTAGAACCTATATTTATTTATTAAAAGTTGGGAGAAGAGCTAAATGGCCTAGAAGAGAGATCACACATAATGAGGTGGGTGAATTTGCTGAAGACACCATATTTTAGAAGAACAGAGACCTGAGAAGCAAAAGAGGAAGTCTCAAAGAACCAATAAAATTGGGCCATTGGGAAACTTACTAATGAATGGAATTTAGCATTAGCCTATAAGGAATAAGTCAGAACTGTTTGCAAAGCCCCAGGAATGCCACATGAAAGGATCCAGTAACATCTGTCTTCAGCCTTCACCAGCACTCTGGAGGGGTCCCTGGAGCCTTCCCCTGCAGACACCTCCTAGAGATTCTCCTATGGGTATTGTACTCACCCTCAGAGTTCAATCATGCTGAAGTCCAGTCATGCTGGAGGTGAGATTGAGCGAGATCCTCCCAAAAGGTCTGCCTCTAGATATTTTGTTTTTAAAGACAAATGTGGTATATCAGCTTATAAAGGTTTCTGTAACAAAGTACCATAGACCATGTGAAAACAGCAATTTATTTCCTTCAGTCTGGAGTGTAGAAGTTCAAGCTCAAGGTCTCAGGAGGTTTGCTTCTGGAGTTTTCCTCGGGTGGTAGCAGGTTCTCCTCTGCCTGTGTATTCACAGGCTTCCTCTCTGCATTGTCTACAGCTTCGTGTTTTCCTATAACAACACCAGGCATGTTGCCTAAGGACCCTCTCCCATATGGCCTCACTTGACATTACTCAGCTTTTTAAAGACACCACCAGGTGCAGTCACAGTCTCTGTAAGTCAAGGGACTTGAGGCACATGATTAAGTACAGCATTCAATGTCACAACCTTTCATGAGGTTCTGTGTCTGTTCACAGTGTGCAGGTCCTCTGCCATGATAGAGATTAACAAGGTGAGATGGGTCGTGCCTGAAGGGGAGGCCAATCCTCTCCTTGTGCCTCACACCTTTGGGCAGGCTCCAATTGATCAGACACAAAAAGGAAGGAGAAACCGTGATTTAGCGATTTGGGAAACTTGAAAACTATATTTGTACTCTTTTTATTCAAGGACAATTATCCACTAATCAGGACTTTCTGAACTAGAATACATTCATAAAGACCATTCTTCAAATATTTTCCTTTGTGTATCCAGCAACACTTCCTTAGGCTTCAGTGAAAAACTTACTGAGAGCCTGCAGAGGTATTATGACGCTCTCACAGAACTTTCCTTTCAGTGGGCAAGTCTCACAGTAGACAAATCACATGATAGGTTCAAGAAGTCCTTTGTCGTCTGTGGGAAGGCACCCAGCAATTGATTGTGTTGATCATGCTAGTTCTTTGTTTTCAGTAATTTTAATTGAAAATAGACTTTTCTTTCATCCCTACCAGTTTCCCTTCCCTCTATTCTCCTCAGTTCCCCCTCACCTCCCTCTTTTCCAGATCCACTCCCCCTCAGTTTCTCTTTCAGAAAAGAGCAGGCCTGCAAGAGACAACAGCCAAACAGGATGAAATAAAACAAGGCAAAAGCCCTCAATCTCATATCCAGGCTGGACAACACAACCCACAAGGAGGAAAAGAGTCTTTAGAGCAAGCAAAAGAGTCAGAGATATAGCTACTCCCACTGTTAGGGTTCCATAAAAACATCAAGCTAACAGCCATATCATACATGCAGAAGACCTGGTGCAGACCCATGTGGGCCCCATGTTTGCTGCTTTGGTTTCTGTGAACCCATATGAGCTCTGCTTAGTTGATTTGGTAGACCATGTTTGGCTAGTGTCCTTCATCCCCTATAACTCCTACGATCATTATCCCCCATCTTGTATTCATCAATCATGTCCTTTGCTGTGCAACTCTTCAATTCATTTCATCAACAGATCAAATTAGTCACATGACTCATTGACCAATAGGATATGGATAGCTATGGCACCAGCAAATGCTTAGATAAAGCCAACCTAGACCATTTGCCTTTGAACTTGTACACTGTTGCATGTGCCAATCTATGGAGTGAGGTGGAGACCTGTGGGTAGAATATCTTTAAATACTACTTAACTGCAAACTCATTTAATGGCCCACAGAGAGGTGAGTAAGCATTATTACAATCACAAAAGAAAACCTCAGTCTAAATCATCAACCTATGCATGTCTCTAAATAAGTGAGTATCACTTGAAAACTGGCTTCTAATATAGTCTGACTTAATCAAAGTGTGACTGATGTAGATAGTGAAAACTACCAAGAATGGAAACTTCATTTGAAAAAGTGCATTAAGGAATTGTTAAGTTTTCAACACTTCAGCTTACAAAGAGATTGATGGGATTCTAAGAGATGGGATAAAGACAGTAAATAATCGATACATAAATCTTTGTCTGATGTGATAAACATAATATTGAAAATAAGATATGATGGTTAAACTTTATTGTTGATTTAATTGTATTAAAAGCCATAAAGGGGACTGGGGAGACACACATTTGAGTGTGTCTATGAGGACATTTGTTGTGAATGGGACTGGCACTGTTTGTACTTTAATGTTAATTCTGCTCTCTTTAGAGGAGCTGCAGACAAGGAGTGAGTCACATACTCAGGTGACTTCTTGTAAACCATACCCTAACAATGACTGGGTGAGTAGAAGGGACTTCCAGGTTGGATAGGGGAGAAGAGGAAGCAGGAGGAGGATTCAGATTTAATATGGCTCACAAGATTAGCCTTCTAGTTGTTATACCCAGAGATTGAGTTACCGTTGCTTTTGAACTAAGTTTGTGTGGTATTTTTCTTCACATGGTGGCTTGACTGGGTTCCAGAGAGAAAGGTATGGTAGCAAAGCATGGGTTTGCCTGATGTGTACCACAAAGGCCTTGCAGGTTTTGAAGCACGGGGTTGGCAAGGTGGGGACCCACCAGTGAGAACTTAGTGTGCTGGGTGAAGAGATTTTGGAGCTCTGAGTCGGAGAGTCTCCACGAGATAAGAACTGGGCCAGAGAGTCTGCTAAGATGAGAACACTCACCTGGAACCATGTGGACCGCCAATGCCCAGCACTGTACAGGAACTTGGCATTCCATTGAGGCAGGAAGATCCACCTTGAATTTGAACACTGTCATCCCATGAGCTGGAGTCTTGCACTGAAACAAGGGGACCCGGTTTGGGGTGGGAACACGAAGCAGGTGGTTCCAGCACTTTCCATTTCACTGCTGCTTGATGCTCAGAGATGTGAATGAGCTTCATCTTCAGTTGCTTCTGACCACTCCACACCACGCCTTGCCGGACATGATGAACCCTATGCCTTAGTCTGTGAGCAGAGAAAAACCTTTCCTCTTAAGCTGCCTCTCATCAGGTAACAACACTGACAAAAGTAACTAGTGACAAACTTAGAGGAAGAAACAAAAAGCCATAGCTTTAACTGGTTAAAGAGCTTCCAGGATTCTCTGACTTTCCATTTAAAATTTACATTGTTTTTAATTTTTTTCTAACTGACATAATTTTTAATCAGATACTTTACTCTCCATAGATGTGCGTGTGCGTGTGCGTGTGTGTGTGTGTGTGTGTGTGTGTGTGTGTGTGTGTGTGTGTGTGTGTGTGCTCATTTAGGGTGTCTTATATGTACTTGTATAATGGACTGACCACTTGGAACTGGACAACTTGTGTGGGAGTTCATCCTTGGCAGAAACTGATTCTCAGCTTTCAGAGGCTATTGGTCACCTATATCTTTGTCTGGGAGTAGAAGCATGTGAGATTTCCCGTGTTCATGTTGACATGTCAGATGACATTGTTACCATGCTAAGCATATTCCTGAAACCATGATGTTAAGATTTCATGAGTGCATTTCCCTGGCATGTCCAGTATAGGAAAACAATCAATTACATAAAAAGGAAGCCTACAGAGTGGAAGAATATCTTTGCCACTATACATCCAATTGAAAATTAATATCCAGAATGTTCAAAGAACTCAAATACCAAGAATCACAAACAAACAAAAAGCAAATGAAAAATGTACTATAAATTTGAATGGTGATCTCAAAAAAATGACTAAGGAAAATATTGTTAAATGTTCTCAACACCCTTAGTGATTAGAAAAACACAAGGTATAACTACTCTACAACTTCATCTTACCCCAGTCAGAATGGCTACGATCAAAGAAACATCTAACAAGTTCCAGCAATGATCTCAGGAAATGGGAAGCCTCATTGACAGTTGGTGGGACTGCAAACTGGTGAGGCCACTATGAAAATCAGTGAGATTACTTACAGATCTAAAATTAGATCTACTGTATGCCCCATTTATACCACTCTGACATATGCCCAAACGACTAGAAAACCTACTCCAAAGATACTTGTTCACTCATGTTCATGGGTCCTCTGTTTATAATAGCTAGAGAATAAAAAGTATTTAAGTAACCTTCAACCAATGAATGGATGATAAAAACGGGGTATATACACACCATGGGATACTAGTCAGCTATAAATTCCTGTCTAAAAAAAAACAAAACAAAACAAAACAAGGCACCAACAACAACAACCCCCTCCCCCCCCAAAAAAAAAAATTATACTGAGTTAGGTAACCCTGACGTAGAAAAACTAAATACCATGCCCTCTCCCTCATTCATGAATATCAAAATTTTCATTCTTAATGACAACATGGCAGGTATTCCTGTTTGAGCCCTGAAATTTTCTATGCAGATCTGCTGTCTCCTGAGCCACAGAAGGCTCACTTTCACAGACTATGCCCACTAGGTTTAGCTGATCCTGATTCCTAGTTGGGTTGGCCAATCAGACAGCTCATGGAGAAGTGGGAAGAAAACTTTTTTCTTTGTCTGCATTCCACAGATTTTCTCTTACTGACTTCTCTGTTTGTTACTATGTGTGTGAATATGTGTGTGGTAATCAGTCTCTTCAGGTATCTCTTTGTGTGTGTATGTGTGGTGAGGGTACACACATACATTTTAGGCCATGACTTCTATAATATTGGACTAATCTAGTCAAAGATTTCAACATCTCTAGTCACTCAATTTTTTTCTATAGCTGAATCTCTAAAACATAGAGGCAGTAGAACTGCTGGTTCTTGATAATCTAACCAATTTCTCTAACCAATCCATTGATTGTGAAAGGCCCTTTATCCAACATTGTGAAAAGGTCATTTTGATGCTCCTTTTAGGATGTCAACTGTTTCTTTCCTACTAGTACTTTTGGAAGTATAACTCCTCCAGTCTTGCTTATCCCTTTCATTCTCTTGCCAAGAACCTATGTTTCCACCTCACTTGTGTACCTTACCATGTAATCTTTCTTCTTTCCCTGACATGACCAGACTCTCTTACATGTCACAGTACAAATGCAAACTTCAACTTTCCCCAGACAACATTCCTGATCATCACATCCCCTCCCCGTTGCATTAGGGTCTCCTCATGTGTTCCCACCCAACCCTAATCTTAACTTGTATCACTATCTGTGAGGATGTCTGAAACCCCACAGTAAAAAGAAAGACAAGCTTGGAAAGTATTAAATGTTAATCTCTGAAACTCTTGTGCTTGGGGGATCCCATTCGAAAAGGTGATAAACAGACTTGATGAGAGAATGACACACATGAACCAAGAATGATTACAAAGGTCTTTAAAGTAACCAGAAAGGATCTGGGTGCCAGGCAGAGGAAGGAGAACTTTAGTGGTCATCTCCTGATTCTTCAGAGATAGAAGGGACCCTAAGCTGAGGAATGTGGGTAGACTTTAGGAGCTACAAAAAGCAAGGGATGCATTCTCACCTAAAGGTTCCAAAAGAAATACAGCACCCTGACTTGGATAAGGTTCATTTTGGATGTCTGACACAGAACTGTAAAACAATAACTCTCATCACGTTGTCAGATCCTGGAGGTCAGGTGTCATGTCTCACACTTGTCTTCCATGCTCGTCCACAGAACTTGGTGTATTTCTCAAACATATTTATAAAAGAATTCAACATTATCTCATCAACCTGTAAAATTTTAATGCCTCTGGGCCTATTGTTCTTGTAACTATAGTTTTATTTTTTGCTGAAAAAAAGAGATCTATGCTTGTCCATAACACATTTAAAAATAGCCTTTAGTTATTAATCTACCATAAAATCATTGAGAAAAATAACCAGCCTCTTGCCAAAGAGAACAAAGATTCAGGAATTTGAAGGCACCCACAGTGTCCTTCCTCTCAGGAAAGCAGCTGTGGTAGCTGCGGCTTGCCACAGGACATGCCCAACTCCCCAGATGGACAAGGAAGGAACAATTTGTTCCTTCCCCTAGAGCAGCTGGCCCTGGTTTTGGCTAGATCTGGATCCCCAGGTCTCATGGGCACTGGTTGCTACAGTTCAGCAAGAGACTCCAGCTCTGGTATTTCCAGAAGAGCTGTTCTCTGGAAATCTGGAAGGGACACCTTCTCACCACAATCTTGTTCTTATAGCAACAGCAATGAATGACCTGCAAATCCCACAATCTGTCCATGAAATGAGAGTTAACACTGGTTCAAAGCCTATTTGACTTTGCTAAGAGCTCTGGAACAGGAGCCAGGAACCCCAGGGTCTTGTCTGGTTCTACTACTGGCCAGCTATGTGACCCTGACTAATTTGCTCCTGTAGGAAAATGGGCTTCTGTGGTCACTGTGGCATCCTGCATTTTAAGAGATTGTGACAGTTCTACAATTCTCAAACACACTGATGCTTAAAAACTGCCCATGACAAACTACTCCCACCAATGATAGCTTCTCACCAAGACAGAAGAAAGAGAAAACAAAAGCTAGGGGCTGTTTTAAAAGGTGAAAGCAAAGAGGATAGGAGGAAAATGGAATTCAGTGAGCATGTAGGACATAGCACATTCTTTCTCTGGCCTCAGATCACAAATGCTGCAATCTTACAAAATATTCTATCAAAATGCCTCTGACCTTGGAGAAAAGTGAAGAAAGCATGGAGGAACTAAGCCTGTGGCAAAGAGGAAACCAAGGATGGAGCCTTGGCTTCACACACTCTAGGAACAAACCAGACCAAGTGGAACCCTCCACCCTCTTTACTGTCTATTTTGAGTCACAGTTCCACTAAGTTGCTCAGGATGAACTTGTCATCCTCCTGCAAGCACTGGGATTATAAGTTTACCTTGAAATTTCACTTTATCATAAAATGGTGTTCCAGCAACTGTTCTGCTGCTGTGAAGAGACACCAATACCATGAGCACAGAAATTCTTGTAAAATAAAAGTTTAATTGGAAGCTTGCTTACAGTTTCAGAGCCTCAGTCCATTATTACCACTGCCGGGAGTATACATGGTGGCAAAGACAGAGAGCAAGAGAGGCAGAAACACGGAGAGAGGAGCGGGGGTGGGGGAGGGAGAGAGATTGGGTCTGGTATGGGTTTTTGAAATCTCAAAGTCCACCTCCAGTAACATTTTTCTTCCAAAAAGTACATATATCATAATTCTTAATCTATCAAATTCTCTATGGCAACCAAGTGCCACACACACTACCGTGAAGTCTGCTTGGCAGGCCGAGAGGCCTGGAAGCGCTCACAAGGCAAAGAGTTTCACGGAAGCTCACCTCCTGGAGTTCTAGCGTTCTCATTAACTCATATACTCATACCCTATTCTCGAGTTAGTCTGGTGTATGGATCCACGTGCTCTCTTTTAGTATTGTCTTATTATAAGTGCCTTTTAAGATTGAATTCTGACATAGCTAAGCCTTCACCAGTGTTCCAACATCCTAGAAAGTCCTTGAGCTGACCATGGGCTTGGAATTCAGTAAGAATGTTGCCTATTCAGTGACATTCAGAATTGCCTCTGGTATTACACTATTACTTAGAATAAAAGCCAAGTTGCTCCCATATACAGGAATTTACAATGGTTTAGGAAGTAGATAGGGCTGTGGTTTTAGAGTATTGCATTATTCATGAGATGGTTAGCTAGAATGGAACTCCCTAATTAGAACCATGACTTGGGTGTGAAAGCCCTTGCCCTAGGAGTGTTAAGACCTCACACCTGACTTCTAAGACTATAGCTGACCTTAGATAGAGATGACTTTGTCTCAGTTGTTTTATTGCCCAGTTCCTGCCAGTCTTTGTGTTTACATTCCTCTGTTTTGTTTAAGAGTCATTAAGCATCCGGTAACCTCATTGTACCTTGCCGATGTGTCACCTAACTTCCCTATTTTCTTCTGTATAAAAAGTTTGATGCTCAGTTTGACAAATTACATTCAAATTCTACATAACCTCTCCTGTGTGCATCTGTCTGTCATTCAATTCCCTCCAACTCCTTGTCCACCTGTGACCAGAGACCTGTTCCACGCAGACAAGGGGCCCAGAGGGTCTTCGGCAACCAAGCATTCAAACACATGAGCCTACTGGGGGAGGCAGTCTTATTCAAACCACCACAAATGAACATGAATTATATGTTCTACTCCACAAGCTAGATAGGGTTCCTGTTTTCTCATAGAATAAAGTGGTTGCTATAGGAAAAGATGTGGGACCATGAGAGGCAGCCTGTTTTCTGGTTGAGCTAGATTTAAAATCCCGGTTACCTAGCAGGTGACCATAGCCTGCAAGGTACGGTAGGCATTTTGCCATGCTCCTAGACACCAGGCTCCTGACACGAGGCTGCAGCTCTCCACTCCATAGGTCTTTGACCATCAGTCAAATAAGGACAACACCCCCAAGCCCTTCCACAGGTAGAGGATGTAACCACAGATCATGTAGCCTCAAGACAGATCTCAATTTTTAACGAGGCACCTAAAGGTCTTAAGGAGTTAGCCAATTAAGCTCCCCTTCTCAGGCACTCCTTCCTGCAAAAGGTATTGAACCTCAGGCCCACCCTGAGAAAGTGGGACATGGTTTTTACTTATCACAACTTCCTTCCATGACAATAAATGTCTTAAAACCATGGACTGTCTCTTCCCATGGAAATCTGCCGTGGGGAACAATGGAGCAGGCCTTTGTCTAATCTCTCACAGAAGGCCTCCCAGCACTCCCAGCCACTGTCTCCATCAAGCCAAGCTGCCTGCTGAGCAAGCCAAGGACTTTCTCCTCCCTGCAAGATCCAGCCGGAGCCCTCCTTCCCACTTTCCACTTGGGCCCCAGGCTAGACCCAGCCCGCAGGTCCTACTCTGTTCTCGGCTCTTCTGCAGCTTCCAGTGACATCTGTGGTGCCTAAGAGTCTGAGAACCTGCCATCTCCAGCCTCCACACAGGCTCCGGGACTACTGAGCTGGCCCCTACAGTCTGCGGGGATCTCAGACTGCACTTCCCCACCCCCAGAGCAGGGTCCTGCGGCTTCTCATAGTCTGACGCCTGCCCACCACTGGCATGGGGTATGCAGTCAAAACTCCCACTTCACGCCTCACCGAACGGCCCAAGCCCCAAGGGGATGTGGGCCACCATATAACCCACAGCTGGCACCCAATGTGGACAGAACCAGCTAAAGCGTACTCCCAGCTGGAGCCCACAAACAGAGACCCACATCAGAACTCCAGATCACTAAAGATTTGAGTAAGCCCTGACCTAGTTCAAAAGACTAGGCCTTCCTCTGAACATAGTCTCTCTCTCTCTCTCTCTCTCTCTCTCTCTCTCTCTCTCTCTCTCTCTCTCTCTCTCTGTGTGTGTGTGTGTGTGTGTGTGTGTGTGTTTTCCTGGCCAGCTTCTTCCTGCCTCCTCCTTTTGACTCTTAGCTACATTCTCCAAATCTCATTTTAGACTTAACTGGCTCTACTAGGTGGCAACTGGCCTCTACTTTCTGCCTTCCCTCCAGCCTGGGCTCCTGTGGAGCTGCCTTTCAGATGTTAGTGCTTGCTCTGAGCTCTCTGCTTCCTCTGTCTGCCAGCCAACACGTGGTTCCCTGAGGTCCCTGCATGCCAAAAGGATTTGCCAGTCACACTGGCCAGTGGGCTACCACCGCTTTGGCTAGGAACACAGACAAAACAGAGCTACAGGGGCTGCCTCTCAATCCCTCTGTCCCTGGCTGTGCTACGAAGCCTCTATGCTTATTCCTTTCAGGTTTTCTTCAAGGTTGGCCTTTCATCTCCTTCTGCTTTCCATTTAGGATATACCAGCCAAGAAAAAACAAACAGGGAAAACAAGGACCCCTCTGCTAGAGCACACAGTCACCTCATGACAGAGCAGGCCCCTCCCCCCTGCACCTAAGCCCAGCCAAAGACAAAGAAAAACTGCACCTGATACCCTTAACCCAAAGGTTTTTAGGCTTTGTTTAAATGCTTGCTTTCCCTAACAGGAACACCTGAAACAATGTTCATGCTTTTCATCTCCAAATTTTCTTGCTTCTTTATTTAAATGCTTATTTTTCTCCCTAGCATTCATGATGTATGTCCAAAGAATTTTCAATTTGTTTTAAAGTTTAAATTTCTTTTAAAGTTCAAAAGTCAATCTAATCTACCTCTAGTCAAATCAACTATGCTGATCACTATTCTTCAATCCTTAATTAACAACCAATTTCCTTTTACAGACAAACTGTTACAGCCTATCCCAAATACATAATTAACATGATATTTTCTTCCTCAGGAATCCAAAACAGTCTTAAAGGATGCCTTCCATGACTAAATTCCTCAAACACCCTTGCTTTTCTAGGCTCCTGACAGCAGACCATTATGTGTCCCCAAGCAAACCACTGCAGGCTTAACACTCACTATCCACCCTATGCAGACATCACCCTGCTGGGGTTCTGCTTCTGTTGTGATTACACTACAGGCTTCTACCCACAAAAAAGCAGCCCAGCAAGCCCATAGTCACACTATTCATGACCTCTTCCATTGGTCTTTGAGATGGAATCTTCCATCTCAAAGCAAGGAGCAATATTCTGAATGGTGAAGAGAATGATTTATTCCTCCACCCTTCAATGTTGTGAAAAGACTGAGTAACCACCTGATTAACTTCAACTAAGAAAGAAAAGAAAGAAGGAATGAAAAGGAGGAAAGAAGGAAGGAAGGAAGGAAGGAAGGAAGGAAGGAAGGGAGAGAGAGAGAGAAAGAAAGGAAGGAAGAAAGAAAGAAAGAAAGAAAGAAAGAAAGAAAGAAAGAAAGAAAGAAAGAAAGAAAGAAAGAGAGAGAGAGTCTGCTCACCTGGCAGTCCTGTCTTCCCCAGTCTTCACAGGAAGGATATCATATCTGATTATTTCTCTGTTTACAACTGAGACAGATTGACATTCTGTTTTCAACAATATGTAAAGAGAGTAGAAGTTGAAGGAAGTAAAAGTCCCAGAAAACTAAGACTATCTTAAGCAGAAGAGCCCAGACAGAGAGAAGTCATGAGCTGGGAGGGGGAGTGATAAGGCTTAACCACAGACCAGCAGAAGAAAAAGGCAAGTATATGTGAGATTCCCAGTAGACCAATCATGGTCAAGCCTACATACAAAGGAGCTATTGGAAGAAGAGCAAGTCCCAAACACAAGCCTTGGGGATGTTATGAAGTGAGAATGAACTGCTAGATGGCTGCTGAATAACAAGTACAAACATTTGCTAATGTAACAATTATTAACATCATCCACCATCAGAAACAACCACCAGGAGTGGAGTTTTCCAGGAAGTGGTCAGAAGAGACAAACTGGGAGCCGTACACACAAAGCTACCAAGGTTTTAATAAGAGTCTGGCAAGCTGGAACAGATCCAGAGCCCAACAAGTCTTATAGAAGCCAATGCAAAGAGTCTTGAAAAAGAACATTTTTCTGTGCTGAAAGGAATAAAGAGCTGAAGCATTGTGAACACAGAAGGAAAGAGCAGAGCAAACACAGGATTGGAAAGAGGAGCTAGTAGCAGGAAATAGAGAAGAGTGTTGTGATGCAGAACCAAGGCTTATGAGCCCCAGGTCTAGTCATAGACCATATCTATGGACTGCCATATCTAGCTGGTAGTGTGGTTCCATCTCAGTTACAATGGAAGTAAAATACATCTCACAT
This sequence comes from Mus musculus, assembly GCF_000001635.26. Taxonomy (NCBI): domain Eukaryota; kingdom Metazoa; phylum Chordata; class Mammalia; order Rodentia; family Muridae; genus Mus; species Mus musculus. The sequence goes on along the minus strand of NC_000070.6, from coordinate 10,029,894 downwards.
AGGGAGAGTCACCTGAGATCATTCCTGGGATGAAAAAAAAAATTAAGCAAGTATTACTTTTTGTATTTTCTGTTATGTAGCATTTATAAAGCAAGTAAATGCTTTGTCCAAAGTCAGATGCCTTGCCCAAAGTCAACATAAATGAGAGTGATCAGGAAAAGAATAATAAAAGTGTGTTGTCGGAGTCTGAGATTTTGAGTTGGAAAGAATATATATATACACGTATATAAAAATGTAATGGGAGGAGGAGGAAAGTAGAGATGAGAAAAGAAAGAGAAAAAACAAAGAAGGATGGAGAGGAGGGAGGAAGAGGCTGGAGAAAAGAAAGACATTAGAAAGAGAAAGCTAAAGAAGAGTGAAGGAGAAGGGGGGCAAAGTCAAGAAAGAAGAGCTCAGGTAGTTATCACCAGGACAATCAATCATGGGATTATTCCAAAATAAATCATCAGTTGGCTCCTTCCACTCAGCTTTCCCCACTTGTCAGCTCGGCCCTTAAATGCTAACATTCTCCAGAGATCTCTGGCCCCAGTTTCTTCTCACTTACATGATCTATTGGAGCAATGTCATCCATTCCCCTATGTCACTGGCTGCTCGTTCTTTCTATCATTGCGTGTTTATTTCCAGCAGAGATGACTCTTTTGAGCAACAAATTGGATCTAGATAAATTGAAAGTCAACACAAAATTTTAAAAAATAGAACTCTTGTTCTTCCTTTTATTTTGTCATCTCCAATCAGAAAATCAGAAATCATGCATGAGTTCTCCCATTCCCCAACATTCAGACACTTTTTCATTAACTGAAGCATGTTTCAACCTCCGATCCTTGTATTTACTGCCTCAGGCCCAAATGTCAGCCCTCAACCCATATCTATGAATAGTGGGTCATAGGTCTCCCTCATGCCAAACCCATTATGATCCCAGCAACCTTCTATAATCAGACCAGCATGATGTGATACATGACATATTCTAGGACACATTCAGAGATTCCTATCTTGATGTCCAGATAAAATATAAAGTCATTATTATAGCATATAAATGTCTTCACCCAACATATGCCTATCTACAGTAATTACCTTTGCAATGCTGTGATTATCATACCTGATAGAATCAAGGGGACAAAGGTTTATTTTGACTCATGACGTCTTGGGTACTAAAAGATTCTAGGAGAGGGAGAGTCATTATTATTGGTTGTGTATCACTAGTGATTCTCTCAAGTCCAGTAGCTATGTCTACAGCCACGTTCACACGACAGTCCTAGCTAAACTCAGTGTGTCCGAAAACAAAATCACATGAATGTCAAAAATAGATGTGTAGTAAGGAGGGGGCATTGACAGAGGTAGAGAAAAGAATACTCAAAAACATGCACACATGATGAAACTGTCAAAGAACAAGTTCAGTAAAGAAGAAAAATTAAGAAGAAAGAAAGTTGGACTCCCAAAGACCACACAGTCTACTTGAACCCAGGCCAAATAGCAGTGCTGTTCTCAGCTGTGTTTCCCTGAAGCAGCCTCTTAATTTTCAACTCACAGGTTTAGTTGCTGGACTAAACCTGACTAACTTCTTCCTCTAACTGACCAAAAGCAGTGTCCAACATGCACAAAGGGATACCGTCCTGCAGGAACAAGGCCTGACTTGCTGTGACCAGCCTCATACTGCAACCATTGGCACTGTCCCGCTCCAGAGCAGAAGGTGACATAGATGCTTGATTTCTACTCGGAATGGTGACTTCAGTCATCCTTCTAATAAGCCATGTTCTGCACACAAGCAAACTTTTCTCTCTCCGTGTTCTTTGATATCAGTGAATAGCAAAAGCCAGCGCTTTATCTCACATGACAGTTTGGGGACCATAGAGACTTTGTGGTTTGAATGTGAAGTGCCTCCCACGGGCACTTGTTTAAACCTACAGCTCCCAGCAAGTGGCACTGTTTGAGCAGGATGCAGAACTTTAGGACTCAGAGTCCAGTGGAGGAAATGAGACACTGGAGGCATAACTTGAGGATTTGAAGCCTGGCTCCACTTCCTGTCCATGCTCTGCTTCCTAAGTATAGACACAATATGACCAACCAGCCTTCTCCTCCTGCCAATAAGCCTTCCCTGAGTGCTGCCACATCTTTACTGCCATGATGGACTATATTTCTCTGAAACTGTAAACCAGTTGCTTTTGTCCTTGTGTTTTATCATAGCCACTGAAAAGTAGCTATGATAGGGAGACTGACTTTGAAGGTATCACGTTGCTTCTCTTACACTCCAGGAAGGACAACCTGGGCTGACTGCAGAGAACTAATAATGTTCTATAGACGGGTTTATGAAAGAAGAGAAGACAGGACTCAAACTATCACCTTCCTGTAACTTCTTATACTTGTTATGTGCTTAATTTTTCTGCTTTCTCTGTAATAAATAAGTAAATAGAATGAAAGAATGTCTGAATTCCCCTTCTAGAAAATCAAAAATGTACAAAACCAAAAGGGCAATGAGGTCCATATCTGCCTGATATAAATATCCTCAGGGGTCATATTTATTCAGATTATTATAATATAATCTAGGGGCTCAGTGAATATAGCCCACTTCAAAAGCAAAATCAAACAGTAAAGACACAGAATATGAAACCAGAGGTCTAAATAATCAAGGTATAATTTTCATTCTAGAAACCTTAAAAGAACTATTAAGTACTTAAAGAACTGTCACTATCTTACATTAAATATACAAATAGAAACCCTGGACAGTAAGTAGACCTTACAAACTTTGGGATTATAGACACTTCCATTGTCAAGAAGTCACAGATAAAATTCCTTTGGATTTCCTTAACAAATCTTTTTGTTCTAAGATGAGTTCAGTCTTCTAAAAGGGCTCTTGATGATTATTGTGACCTAAGAGGGCTTGATCTATTCAAGATAATGTAGTCACAGCTTTCGAAGTTCTAAAACAATGACCCAATCTAAGAGCACATTAGAGATAAAAACCTTCCCATGGTCAGGTACTTGTCTTTTTTTGTTTTTTTCTTTTAAAAAAATGTATGAACACCTTCTTTGTAGAACCCACACAAAGTAAACCTGCTCCCCACCACCGTGCTGCAAGTCGCTACATAAGAAAGCTGATACAAGAAATGATGGACAGTATCTAAGAGAGCTAAACCAACTCTCCCCCTCTCCTCCTTCCTTTTTAAATAAGCATACTTTAAGAAAGTGTAGTGAGTTTATTCAAATAGGATGCAAGTGGATACACAGAGGCAGTGATGAGGAAAGATGACTAATATTGCTGAAACATCTAACTAATTAGGGTAATTGTTTAAGCAAAGGTAGAACAAAATAAATTATGATGAAGACATAAGAAACTCAGATTAAGCAAATGATGAATAGAATGACAAAAGAGGGTCTTAAACACAGAAATGTCTTGTCCTCAGGAGACATGAGAACAAGGTCACAAAGTTAAAATGAATGGACCCAAGCTGGCACAAGATTGCAAAGCATTAGTCAAAAGTAATAGTGACTGACTTGCAGTAATAATACAATGACTACTTAGACAATATTTAGTCTTTTTAAAATTAATTTCAGATAATGGTGCTAACATTTAATTTTGAAATTATTTTAATATGAAAAGAAGATATCTTAGATCATCAAATATTATAGTTTAAAAAAAAAACAAAAACAGATATAAAAAAGACTTAAGTCCCATACATTGTGTTAGGAAACAAGCATTACCATATGCTTATTTGATGACCAATGCTAAATCAGGATTTACATATAGGAAGGTGATAAATAAGCAAAATACTTTTTTTTAAAATTGGGTATTTTCCTCATTTATATTTCCAATGCTATCCCAAAAGTCCCAATACCCTCCCCGCCACTCCCCTACCCACCCACTCCCACTTCTTGGCCCTGGCCTTCCCCTGTACTGAGGCATATAAAGTTTGCAAGTCCAATGGGCCTCTCTTTCTACTAATGGCCAACTAGGCCATCTTCTGATACATATGCAGCTAGAGACACGAGCTCCAGGGGGTACTGGTTAGTTCATATTGTTCCATCTATAAGGTTGCAGATCCCTTTAGCTCCTTGAGTACTTTCTCTAGCTCCTCCATTGGGGGCCCTATGATCCATCCAATAGCTGACTGTGAGCATCCACTTCTGTGTTTGCTAGGCCCTGGCATAGTCTCACAAGAGACAACCATATCAGGGTCCTTTCAGCAAAATCTTGCTAGTGTATGCAATGGTGTCAGCGTTTGGAGGCTGATTATGGGATGGATCCCTGGATATGGCAGTCTCTAGATGGTCCATCCTTTTGTCTCAGCTCCAAACTTTGTCTCTGTAACTCCTTCCATGGGTGATTGTTTCCAATTCTAAGAAGGGGCAAAGTGTCCACACTTTGGTCTTCATTCTTCTTCAGTTTCATGTGCTTTGTATCTTGCATCTTGGGTATTCTAAGTTTCTGGGCTAATATCCACTTATCAGTGAGTACATATCATGTGAGTTCTTTTGTGATTGGGTTACCTCACTCAGGATAATGCCCTCCAGGTCAATCCATTTGCCTAGGAATTTCATAAATTCATTCTTTTTAATAGCTGAGTAGTACTCCATTGTGTAAATGTACCACATTTTCTGTATCCATTCCTCTGTTGAGGGGCATCTGGGTTCTTTCCAGCTTCTGGCTATTATTAATAAGGCTGCTATGAACATGGTGGAGCATGTATCTTTCTTACCAGTTGGAATATCTTCTGGATATATGCCCTGGAGAGGAATTGTGGGATCCCCTGGTAGTACTATGTCCAATTTTCTGAGGAACCACCAGACTGATTTCCAGAGTGGTTGTACAAGCTTGCAATCCCACCAGCAATGGAGGAGTGTTCCTCTTTCTCCACATCCTCGCCAGCATCTGCTGTCACCTGAATTTTTGATCTTAGCCATTCTGACTGGTGTGAGGTGGAATCTCAGGGTTGTTTTGATTTGCATTTCCCTGATGATTAAGGATGATGAACATTTTTTTCAGGTGCTTCTCTGCCATTTGGTATTCCTCAGGTGAGAATTCTTTGTACAGTTCTGAGCCCCATTTTTTAATGGGGTTATTTGATTTTCTGGAGTCCACCTTCTTCAGTTCTTTATATATATTAGATATTAGTCCCCTATCTGATTTAGGATAGGTAGAGATCCTTTCCCAATCTGTTGGTGGCCTTTTTGTCTTATTGATGGTGTCCTTTGCCTTACAGAAGCTTTGCAGTTTTATGAGGTCCTGTTTGTAAATTCTCACTCTTACAGCATAAGCCATTGCTGTTCTCTTCAGGAATTTTCCCCCTGTGCCCATATCTTTGAGGCTTTTCCCCACTTTCTCCTCTATATAAGTTTCTGTGTCTCTGGTTTTATGTGGAGTTCCTTGATCCACTTAGATTTGACCTTAGTACAAGGAGATAGGAATGGATCAATTCGCATTCTTCTACATGATAACCACCAGTTGTGCCAGCACCAATTGTTGAAAATGCTGTCTTTTTTCCACTGGATGGTTTTAGCTCCCTTGTCAAAGATCAAGTGACCATAGGTGTGTGGGTTCATTTCTGGGTCTTCAATTCTATTCCACTGGTCTACTTGTCTGTCCCTATACCAGTACCATGCATTTTTTAATCACAATTGCTCTGTAGTACAGCTTTAGGTCAGGTATGGTGATTTCCCCAGAGGTTCTTTTATCCTTGAGAAGAGTTTTTGCTATCCTAGGTTTTTTGTTATTCCAGATGAATTTGCAGATTGCTCTTACTAATTCATTGAAGAATTGAGTTGTAATTTTGATGGGGATTGCATTGAATCTGTAGATTGCTTTTGGCAAGATAGCCATTAGCAAAATACTTTTAAATAGCTATTTTACTACATCATTTTAAAATTTAAGTTTTGACAAACTTACATTTGTTTATCATACTTTGGGAGTATCATCTGGGTGTATATATAATGAATGCTAATCCTTCTAGTCCAGTTATTGTCCCCTTTTCTCTTCCTGCTGAATCCTTTCAACAAGTTCCATGCCAACCTCAAGAGTTTTTGTGTTTGTTCATTTGAGATTGTGCACAGCATCTGGCATTAGTTGGAAATGAGAACTTCTAAATTATATAACAACTATGATGCAGCATTTTGAACTATGATAATGTAACCAAATCAAAACTCTTTAGAAAAAGACTAAGATCTGACTTAGTTTATGGAACACTTGCCTAGCATGGGCAATCATCTGGATTTGGTCTTTTCATTTTGCTTTGCTTTGTTTTCGGTGGAATATGTTGAAAATCATGCCATTTACAAATAAAATCTTACTTTTTCTTTTAAAAATGCAAGTAAAAAGATATATAAAAATGCCATGAAAGCATTAAGAATGTCCTGTGTTAATATCACCCATGAGATATTATAATGGATAGAGATATCTATCTCATAAAGATAAAGCTAAAATGGCATGTTAATATCAATTTTGTATCACCAATAATAGAACCTTGTAACACATGAAGTACAAACTAAAAGGATTAAAAGTAGACATAAATAAATACTTTAACATAGCTGGAAATCCCAAAAACCCTCTCCCAGTAATTAATAAAACAAGAAGACAGAAAATCAGTAAAGATATGTAAGATATAAAAGATTTACCTACCATCTCCATCTATCCACATCCCACTCAAAAACAGCTTCAAACAGATTTTTCAGTATGTAAAAAATACTCAGTGAAATTGATCATATTTTAGACTACAAAGCAAAGCTCAATGAATTTAAAATGACTGAAAGAGTACAATGTATATTCTCTGACAACAAAAGAAATCAGTAACAGAAAGGTATCTGAAAAATATTCCCAAGTAGTTGGACCCTAATATATACTTCAAAATACCAGTGGGTTAAAGAAGAAAGCACAAGAGAAAACTATTTTTCAGTGAATAAAAATGAAAATCCACAAAAATCTTTGATATGAAATAAGTCCTCTGTGGGAGATTTATAACACTAAATGCTTATAGTACAAAACAAAAAAGATCTCAAGTTAATATCTACATAAGCTTATGAAAATGATTGAAGAAAAAGAAGTGAAAAGGAACAAAAACGAGTGAAATACAAGTAAACAAAATAGTGAGAAAAGAAATTAACAAATGAAGGATACTAGGGAAACATCAATAAAATATTAATAAAGACAAACCTCTCCATGTGTTGACCAGGAAAATAAACAAATAACACGTACTCATGTGGATATTTGAGTTTACAATTTTTAAATTGTAAATTTACAATTTTTAGATTGACCATTGAGAATATATATAGTAGTTAAGAGTACAGACTTAGCCTACTGCCCTAGCAGAGGACACTTTGTACCAGAGTCGCAGGTAAGATTCTGCCACAGACATTCAAAGCTTGCTCAAAATATGCCCAGCTTCTCCAACAGCACGTCCTTCCCTCATCTCAATATTCCACAACTCCTGCAGAAGCTCCCTGCTCTACCACAAACCAGAAACCCAAGGCAGTATTCAGAAACCCAGGGCAGTTCCCAGATCTACAGAACCCTTAAGGCAATGCCAGCACTCCAAACCCCAGAAGTCATGAAGGCTGCCAAAACTCCAACAGAAACACCCTACTGGACCTGAGGATTCATGGGTCACCATAAACCCAGCCACTCAGGCAAGAAGACCAGGTAGGAAACAGAAACAAAGAGAATAAACATCCTTCCAATAAAAATAAACTCAGAAATTGGCACCTAAACTTAAAATTACCCCAAACCTAGAGGCCTAAGCACCAGTGTAAGAACAAAATCAACAATAGTCAGGGCAATATGGCATCACCAGAGCACAGCTATCCTACTACATACAGCAAATCCTAGATATTCCCACACAGCTTAATCACAAATAAACAACATTAAAGACAACTTCATGAAACTGATAAACGTCCTTAAAGAGGAAATCAATAACTCTCTTGACTAAATCCAGAAAAATACAAAGGAAGAAAATTAATAAATGCAGCAAAACACAAAAAAAGGGGAGAAAATTAATAAATTCCTTGGGGGGGCGAAACAAGAAGAAGCAAACAGGTGAAGGAAATGGATAAAAGTCTACAAGATCTGAAAATAGAAATAGAAGCAATAAATAAAACACTAAGTGAGGGAATCCTGTAGATGGAAAATCTAAGTCAGTGAACAAAACCTACAGATACAACCATCACCAACAGAACACAAGAGATGAAGTAGAGAATTCCAGGCATAGAAGATATGATAGAAAAATTGATACAGCTGTCAAAGAAAATGGTAAATCTAAAAATCTAAAAAAGTTCCTTACATAAAACATCCAGGAAATCTGTGACACTCTGAAAAGACCAAGTCTAAGAATAATAGGAATGTAAGGAAAAGATCCCCAGCTCAAAGGCCCAGAAAATGTTTTCAACAAAATCATTGAAGAAATTTTTTCTATCACAAAGCCAAAGTTGCCTTAAAAGGTATAAGAAACTTACATAACAAAATAGATTGGTAAAAGAAAGGCCTCCTCCACACACATAATAATCAAAATGCTAAACATATGGAACAAAAGAATATAAAAAGCTGCTAGGGAAAAAGGTCAAATAATATATAAAATTGCACTCAACTTTCCATGAAGACTCTGAAAGCCAGAATGACCAGAACAGATGTCTTGCAGACTCTAAAAGACCACAGATGTGAGTCCAGACTGTTATACCCAGCAAAATTTCAATCGCCATAGGTGGAGAAAACAAGATATACCATGATAACGTCAAATTTAAATAGCATCTATCTACAACTCCAGCCCTACAAAAGTTACTACAAGGAAAACTTCAACCTAGGGAGGTTAACTTGACCCATAAAAACACAGGAACTAAATAATGTCACACTAACAAAAATCAAAAGAAGGGACCCACACACCATACACATTACGAACAGCAACAAAATAACAAAAATTAACAGTATTGGACATTAATCTCTCTCTATATCAGTGGACTCAATTCCCAATAAAAAGACACAGATTAACAGAATAGATGTGAAAATGGGATTTATTCATCTGCTCTATACAAGAAACAAACCTCAGCATCAAAGTTAGACATTTCCTTAGGATAAAGGGTTGGAAAAAAAATTTTCCAAGCAAATAGACCCAAGAAGCAAGCTGGTGGAGCCACTCTAATATCTAATAAAATATATTTTTAACCAAAAATAATAAAAAGAGATGGGAAAGGACACTTCATAATCATCAAATAGATATCTCAGTTCTGAACATTTATGCCCTAAACTTAAGTCCACCCACATTTGTAAAAGAAATATTACTAAAGCTTAAATCACACATTAATAGTGGGAGACTTCAGCACTCCATTCTCAACAATGGACAGGTCACACAGATAGAAACTAAGCAGAGAAATAATGAGGCTAACAGACATCATGATTCAAATAGACCTGACAGCCATCTACAGAACATTTTACCCAATCACAAAAGACTATACCTTCTTCTTCCGGAGAGCCACCTTGGTTACGGGGACTCCGCAGAGGACAGGCTGCACGGGTGAGGGTGTGGAATACAGAGGCCAGCCATTTCTGGGACAGGCAAGAGCCAGAAAGCTTCTGAGGCGGCACCATCTTCGGCTCCAGACAACCGGCCACCTTCCTGGTGAGAGCACAGGGGTCCACCCAGCCCGAGAGGTTTCCTGGCCAAAGCAACACAGCTTCTGGGAAAGATCCTGTTTTGGGCCTTCATCTTCAGCCAGGAGGAGGTCCAAACACCAGATAACTGTGCACCTTCCCTGAAAGAGGAGAGCTTGCCTGCAGAGACTGCTCTGACCACTGAAACTCAGAGGAGAGAGCTAGTCTCCCACATCTGCTGATAGAGAGTAAAAAATCACCAGAGGAAAAATTTCTAAACAAAGACAACTATAACAACTAACTCCAGAGATTACCAGATGGCGAAAGGTAAACGTAAGAATCCTACTAACAGAAACCAGGACCACTCACCATCACCAGAAACCAGAACGCCCACTTCGCCCAGTCCAGGGCACCCTAACACACCTGAAAAGGTAGACCTGGATTTAAAAGCATATCTCATGATGATGGTAGAGGACATAAAGAAGGAATTTAATAACTCACTTAAAGAAATACAGGAGAACACTGCTAAAGAGTTACAAGTCCTTAAAGAAAAACAGGAAAACACAACCAAACAGGTAGAAGTGCTTATAGAAAAACAGGAAAACATATCCAAACAGGTGATGGAAATGAACAAAACCATACTAGACCTAAAAAGGGAAGTAGACACAATAAAGAAAACCCAAAGTGAGGCAACGCTGGAGATAGAAACCCTAGGAAAGAAATCTGGAACCATAGATGCCAGCATCAGCAACAGAATACAAGAGATGGAAGAGAGAATATCAGATGCAGAAGATTCCATAGAGAACATCGGCACAACAATCAAAGAAAATGGAAAATGCAAAAAGATCCTAACTCAAAACATCCAGGAAATCCAGGACACAATGAGAAGACCAAACCTACGGATAATAGGAGTTGATGAGAATGAAGATTTTCAACTTAAAGGGCCAACAAATATATTCAACAAAATTATAGAAGAAAACTTCCCAAACCTAAAGAATGACATGCCCATGAACATACAAGAAGCCTAAGAACTCCAAATAGACTGGACCAGAAAAGAAATTCCTCGTTATATATAATAATCAGAACATCAAATGCACTAAATAAAGATAGCATATTAAAAGCAGTAAGGGAAAAAGATCAAGTAACATATAAAGACAAGCCTATCAGAATTACACCAGATTTTTCACCAGAGACGATGAAAGCCAGAAGAGCCTGGACAGATGTTATACAGACACTAAGAGAACACAAATGCCAGCACAGGCTACTATACCCAGCCAAACTCTCAATTACCATAGATGGAGAAAACAAAGTATTCCACGACAAAACTAAATTCACCCATTATCTCTCCACGAATCCAGCCCTTCAAAGGATAATGACAGAAAAAAACCAATACAAGGACGGAACCACGCCCTAGAAAAAACAAGAAGATAATCCCTCAACAAAACTAAAAGAAGACAGCCACAAGAACAGAATGCTAACTTTAAAAACAAAAATAAGAGGAAGCAACAATTACTTTTCCTTAATATCTCTTAATATCAATGGACTCAACTCCCCAATAAAAAGATATAGACTAACAAACTGGCTACACAAACAAGATCCAACATTTTGCTGCTTACAGGAAACTCATCTCAGAGAAAAAGATAGACACTACCTCAAAATGAAAGTCTGGAAAACAATTTTCCAAGCAAATGGTATGAAGAAACAAGCTGTAGTAGCCATTCTAATATCTAACAAAATCGACTTCCAACCCAAAATAATCAAAAAAGACAAGGAGGGACACTTCATACTCATCAAAGGTAAAATCCCCCAAGAGGAACTCTCAATTCTGAATATCTATGCTCCAAATACAAGGGCAGCCACATTCATTAAAGAAACTTTAGTAAAACTAAAAGCACACATCGCACCTCACACAATAATAGTGGGAGACTTCAACACACCACTTTCACCAATGGACAGATCATGGAAACAGAAACTAAACAGGGACACAGTGAAACTAACAGAAGTTATGAAACAAATGGACTTAACAGATATCTACAGAACATTTTATCCTAAAACAAAAGGATATACCTTCTTCTCAGCACCTCATGGTACCTTCTCTAAAATTAACCACATAATTGGTCACAAAACAAGCCTCAAAATATACAAAAATATTGAAATTGTCCCATGCATCTTATCAGATCACCATGGACTAAGGCTGATCTTCAATAACAAAATAAATAATAGAAAGCCAACATTCACGTGGAAACTGAACAACACTCTTCTCAATGATACCTTGGTCAAGGAAGGAATAACGAAAGAAATTAAGGACTTTTTGGAGTTTAATGAAAATGAAGCCACAACATTCCCAAACTTATGGGACACAATGAAAGCATTCCTAAGAGGAAAACTCATAGCTCTGAGTGCCTCCAAAAAGAAACTAGAGAGAGCACACATTAGCAGCTTGACAACACACCTAAAAGGTCTAGAAGAAAAGGAAGCAAATTCACCTAAGAGGAGTAGAAGGCAGGAAATAATCAAACTCAGGGGTGAAATCAACCAAGTGGAAACAAGAAGAACTATTCAAAGAATCAACGAATCAAGGAGCTGGTCCTTTGAGAAAATCAACAAGATAGATAAACCCTTAGCCAGACTCAATAGAGGGCACAGGGAGAGCATCCTAATTAACAAAATCAGAAATGAAAAGGGAGACATAACAACAGATCCTGAAGAAATCCAAAACACCATCAGATCCTTCTACAAAAGGCTATACTCAACAAAACTGGAAAACCTGGATGAAATGGACAAGTTTCTAGACAGATACCAGGTACCAAAGCTAAATCAAGATCAGGTTAATGATCTCAACAGTCATATATCCCCTAAAGAAATAGAAGCAGTCATTAATAGTCTCCCAGCCAAAAAAAGCCCAGGACCAGACGGGTTTAGTGCAGAGTTCTATCAGACCTTCAAAGAAGACCTAATTCCAGTTCTTCACAAACTATTCCACAAAATAGAAACGGAAGGTACTCTACCCAACTCATTCTATGAAGCCACAATTACTCTGATACCTAAACCACAAAAAGACCCAACAAAGATAGAGAACTTCAGACCAATTTCCCTTATGAATATTGATGCAAAAATTCTCAATAAAGTTCTTGCTAACCGAATCCAAGAACACATCAAAACAATCATCCATCCTGACCAAGGAGGTTTCATCCCAGGGATGCAGGGATGGTTCAATATACAGAAATCCATCAATGTAATCCAGTATATAAACAAACTCAAAGACAAAAACCACATGATCATCTTGTTAGATGCTGAGAATGCATTTGACAAAATCCAACACCCATTCATGATAAAAGTCTTGGAAAGATCAGGAATTCAAGGCCCATACCTAAACATGATAAAAGCAATCTACAGCAAATCAATAGCCAACATCAAAGTAAATGGTGAGAAGCTGGAAGCAATCCCACTAAAATCAGGGACTAGACAAGGCTGTCCACTCTCACCCTACCTATTCAACATTGTACTTGAAGTCCTAGCCAGAGCAATTTGACAACAAAAGGAGATCAAGGGGATACAAATTGGAAAGGAAGAAGTCAAAATATCACTTTTTGCAGATGATATGATAGTATATATAAGTGACCCTAAAAATTCCACCAGAGAACTCCTAAGCCTGATAAACAGCTTCAATGAAGTAGCTGGATATAAAATTAACTCAAACAAGTCAATGGCCTTTCTCTACACAAAGAATAAACAGGCTGAGAAAGAAATTAGGGAAACAAGACCCTTCTCAATAGTCACAAATAATATAAAATACCTTGGCGTGACTCTAACTAAGGAAGTGAAAGATCTGTATGATAAGAACTTCAAGTCTCTAAAGAAAGAAATTAAAGAAGATCTCAGAAGATGGAAAGATCTCCCATGCTCATGGATTGGCAGGATCAACATTGTAAAAATGGCTATCTTGGCAAAAGCAATCTACAGATTCAATGCAATCCCCATCAAAATTCCAACTCAATTCTTCAACGAATTGGAAGGAGCAATTTGCAAATTTGTCTGGAATAACAAAAAACCTAGGATAGCAAAAAGTCTTCTCAAGGATAAAAGAACTTCTGGCGGAATCACCATGCCAGACCTAAAGCTTTACTACAGAGCAATTGTGATAAAAACTGCATGGTACTGGTATAGAGACAGACAAGTAGACCAATGGAATAGAATTGAAGACCCAGAAATGAACCCACACACCTATGGTCACTTGATCTTCGACAAGGGAGCTAAAACCATCCAGTGGAAGAAAGACAGCATTTTCAACAATTGGTGCTGGCACAACTGGTTGTTATCGTGTAGAAGAATGCGAATCGATCCATACTTATCTCCTTGTACTAAGGTCAAATCTAAGTGGATCAAGGAACTTCACATAAAACCAGAGACACTGAAACTTATAGAGGAGAAAGTGGGGAAAAGCCTTGAAGATATGGGCACAGGGGAAAAATTCCTGAACAGAACAGCAATGGCTTGTGCTGTAAGATCGAGAATTGACAAATGGGACCTAATGAAACTCCAAAGTTTCTGCAAGGCAAAAGACACCGTCAATAAGACAAAAAGACCACCAACAGATTGGGAAAGGATCTTTACCTATCCTAAATCAGATAGGGGACTAATATCCAACATATATAAAGAACTCAAGAAGGTGGACTTCAGAAAATCAAATAACCCCATTAAAAAATGGGGCTCAGAACTTAACAAAGAATTCTCACCTGAGGAATACCGAATGGCAGAGAAGCACCTGAAAAAATGTTCAACATCCTTAATCATCAGGGAAATGCAAATCAAAACAACCCTGAGATTCCACCTCACACCAGTCAGAATGGCTAAGATCAAAAATTCAGGTGACAGCAGATGCTGGCGAGGATGTGGAGAAAGAGGAACACTCCTCCATTGCTGGTGGGATTGCAAGCTTGTACAACCACTCTGGAAATCAGTCTGGTGGTTCCTCAGAAAATTGGACATAGTACTACCAGGGGATCCCACAATTCCTCTCCAGGGCATATATCCAGAAGATATTCCAACTGGTAAGAAAGATACATGCTCCACCATGTTCATAGCAGCCTTATTAATAATAGCCAGAAGCTGGAAAGAACCTAGATGCCCCTCAACAGAGGAATCGATACAGAAAATGTGGTACATTTACACAATGGAGTACTACTCAGCTATTAAAAAGAATGAATTTATGAAATTCCTAGCCAAATGGATGGACCTGGAGGGCATCATCCTGAGTGAGGTAACACATTCACAAAGAAACTCACACAATATGTATTCACTGATAAGTGGATATTAGCCCCAAACCTAGGATACCCAAGATATAAGATATAATTTCCTAAACACATGAAACTCAAGAAGAATGAAGTCTAAAGTGTGGACACTATGCCCCTCCTTAGATTTGGGAACAAAACACCCATGGAAGGAGTTACAGAGACAAAGTTTGGAGCTGAGATGAAAGGATGGACCATGTAGAGACTGCCATATCCAGGGATCCACCCCATAATCAGCATCCAAACGCTGACACCATTGCATACACTAGCAAGATTTTATTGAAAGGACCCAGATGTAGCTGTCTCTTGTGAGACTATGCCGGGGCCTAGCAAACACAGAAGTGGAATCTCACAGTCAGCTAATGGATGGATCATAGGGCTCCCAATGGAGGAGCTAGAGAAAGTAGCCAAGGAGCTAAAGGGATCTGCAACCCTATAGGTGGAACAACATTATGAACTAACCAGTACCCCGGAGCTCTTGACTCTAGCTGCATATATATCAAAAGATGGCCTAGTCGGCCATCACTGGAAAGAGAGGCCCATTGGACTTGCAAACTTTATATGCCCCAGTACAGGGGAACACCAGGGCCAAGAAGGGGGAGTGGGTGGGCAGGGGAGTGGGGGTGGGTGGATATGGGGGACTTTTGGTATAGCATTGGAAATGTAAATGAGTTAAATACCTAATAAAAATGGAAAAAAATAAATTAAAAAAAAAAATTCGGGGGGTGCATATGGGGGACCTTTGGGATAGCATTGAAAATGTAAACGAGGAAAATACCTAATTAAAAAAAAAAGAAAACATTGTCACAAGAGACAACTTTCTGAACAGAACAGCAATAGTGCAAGAACTAAAATTTATAATTAATTATTATAAATTAATAAATGGAACTTCATGAAACTGAAAACTTTTTATATGGCAAAGGACACCAACAATAAGACAAAACGGCAGCCTATAGAGTGGGAAAAGATCTTCATCAACCCCACATCTGATATAGAAGTAGTTTCCAAGATGTATAAAGAACTCAAGAAACTAGACATCAACAAACCAAATAGCCTACTAAAATTGGGGTACAGACCTAAATAGAGAATTGTCAAAAGAGGAATCTCAAAAGGTTGGGAAGCATATAAAGACATGTTCAACATTTTTAGCCATGAGGGAAGTGCAAGTCAAAATGATTCTGAGACTCCATCTCCAACTTGTCAGAGTGGATAATATTAAAACCACAACTGACAGGTCATGCTGGTGAGGATGTTCAACATGGGGAATGTTCCTCCATTGCTGGTGGGAGTGCAAACTTGTACACCCACTTTGGAAATCAATATGGTAGTGTCTCAGAAAATTGAGGATAAATCTACCACAGGACCCAGCTATTACCACTCCAGGACATGTACTCAGAGGACTCTCCATTCGATTGCAAGGACACTTGCTCAACTATGTTCATAGAAGCTTTATTTGCAATAGCCAGAAACTGGAAACATATATGTCTCTCAACCAAGTAATATATAAAGAAAATGTGATACATTTTCACAATGAGTATTGTTCAGCTATTAAAAAACAATGGACTCTATCAGGAATCTATGAGGATGACCCCAGATAAGACTCATAGCGATGGGAGATACTGAACCTGAACTGGCCATCTCCCATAATTAGGTGAGGCTTCTAGTAGACAGATTTGGACACCAACCCACCCACACAACCTTTAACCTAGAATTTGCCTGCAGATGTACTGAGCTAAAGGTGGCACAGAACTTGTGGGAGTGAACAACCAATGATTGGTCCAATTTAAGACCCATAGCATGAGAGGGATCCTAGGCCTGACACTTCCTGGAGGGCCAGGAACCAGAGATTGGATAGCCCAGAGATCTAGGAAAGAACCAAACATGACTGGCAAATTTTTAAAAAGTCAATAAAATGATATTCTTCTGTACTCATAGATTGGTGTCTAGCCCAGTTGTCATCAGAGAGACTTCATCCAGCAACAGAGGCAAAGACCCATAGCCAAACATTAGACAGAGCTTGGATAATCCTGTGGAAGAGGGGAAGTAAGAATTCAAGGAGACAGGTGTTGAGGACACTGACAAGAAAACCCACAATATAAAATAACCTGGGATCATAGGGTCTCACAGAGATTTAACTGCCAATCAGGGAGCCTGCATGAGTCTGAGCTAGGGCCTCTGGAGGCATGCTGTGGTGGTGTAACTTCATCTTCTTGTAAGACTTTTAACAGTGGGAAAGGGAGCTGTCTTTGACTCCTGACTACTTTTGGGACCCTTTTCCTTTTACTGGGTTGCCTTGTCCAGCTTTAACACAAGGGTTAGTGCTTACTCTTACTGCAACTTGATATGCAATATTTGGTTCATATCCATGGGAGGCCTGTCCTTTTCTGTAAAAACATGGAGGAGGAGTGAATGTGGAAAAGGGGAGAGAAGACTGGGAGGAGAGGAGGAAGGAGAAAGTGGATTCTAGATGTAATAGATAAGACAATAATGTTTTAAAAGTATTGACTTAGGCAGAGCCCTAATATTGAATCCTGGCTGCACCATTTGCCCTTTACACGACTCTGGGAGAGTTATTTTATTTTTAAATCATGTAAAACATTTCACAGAGGGCTTTGAGTCTAGTAAGTTTTCAATCTGATGTGTATTTTGTTTGTTTTTTGTTTTTGTCTCTAGTTAGAATCATGACTCTAGAACTTCAAACTCATTATTCAGCTTCTTTCCTAATTCAGTTGGAATTAGTGAGTTTTACTTGGATTAGACAGCACAAGATGACACAAGGTCACCTTTCCAAGAAGAAGTCCTCTAGGTTCCCCCTCACCCAGAAATCCTTCCACACATCACCCTAAAGAACTGTGGCCAGATTCATCACTATACTGAGAGAATTCAGTCATGTTTATGTTCTGTCAAGTGTGTAGTAGTTTTTGTTTTGAGAGAGTTTTCTAAACATCTCTGGTAAATGAAGATTTTTGACTTTCTGCCCAGGACACTCTAAGAGTTCTAATATAATAATGAATCCAAAGTCACTGTCTCTTTCTCCCTCTGTCTCCCTGTCTCTGTGTCTCTGTCTCTGTGTCCCTCTCGGTCTTCCTGTTTTTGTCTGTCTGTCTGTTTGTATCTGTCTGTCTCTCTGTGCCTGTCTTTCTCTCTGTCTCTGTCTCTATCTGTCTCTTTGTCTCTTTCTGGCTCCTTCTCACTTTCCCTCTATCCCTCTTCCTTCCTCCTCCTCCTCTTTCTCCCTCTCCCTTTCTCTCAGTTCTCTCTCTCAGTTCTCTCTCAGTTCCTCTCAGTTTCTCTCTCTCTGTCTGTCTCTCTCTCTCTCTCTCTCTCTCTCTCTCTCTCTCCCCACCTCTGCATTCTGTCCCTCTCCTCTCAGAATGTTAGATCATTGACTTTAGTACACTTCTTTTGACTCTATCATCAATCTTTACTGATTTGACTTTAAACACTATTGACTAAGATGACAATTTATCAAGATTGTTTTGCCTACCAGTTGAAGGTAATGTATTTTCCTGCTGAAGCGCTTGATATTTATGATTACAGCAGCAAGTCCAGTCAAGAGCTTCACACTCCATGGGGACCAGCTGTGAGCCCAAATTCCTGGCCTGATCCACTTTCTTCTGTTCTGAAGGAGGAAGGATGAGGGAGGAGGCAATACCAGGTTTTTTCTCTTTCAAAGGAAACTTAGAGCACTTCCTGTCCAGGGGAAGGAAGACCCACACATCAGAGGACAAAACCAGAGACCACAGGGAGAAAGTGCAGCCTCAAATCTTCCTTTCCCCTGGCCTGGAGAGACATCAAGAGCTTTGGCTTCGATATGAGGACTCATTATGGAGGTGCATGCTTATGTGAGGAGACCCCCAGCCTCATCAATTAAAAAGCACATGGCTTCCAAGAGATAACTCAGGCAAGGTGGGGACTTCTGGGGAAGCTCAGGCTTCTAATCCCAATAACAAAGCAAATTTTACAAGGAGCAGATAGTGTTTGTAGTGCGATGCCATAGCCTGGCAAGGGCAGGCCTTAAGCTAGCTCATAGCTTATAGCAGTAAATGAGAGACTGAAAGAATGGAAAGGGACTTGGGTGTGTGGGATGCAGGGCACTGTGCTGGATTGCTGTAGTTTATTCCTTTCCTCCTTGCAATAATCTTAAGGATGGGCATTGGTATCCAGTGGTTCTGGAGGTCATGTGATCTGACCAACCCAGAACAAACTAAAGTCTATCTTAGCACAAGTTCTCCTAGTGCTCCATAGCCCTTCCCCTACTGAATGATAGACCTTGAAAGTTAGCCCAGGGCCTCAGTATGGTTTTTGAGGCTTCAACCATTGTAGGTACCCCTAGACTTAGGATCATCTTTAATGGACCTAAGGAGTCCACACACATGTAGGTTCTCTATCAGGGAAGTGATGATTACGCCAACATAAAAACACCTAGGGGAGGGAATGGGATATAGCACAATGACATGATGATACTCCCATCATATCCTGGATGTCTTATAGGATGGTGTCCTGTGTGTTAACCCATAGGAATGTGAGCACACAGATGTGAATACATGCAGGAGGAAGGAGGTCAGTGAACTGAGAAAGGGCATAAGGTCATGACATTTTAATTGAGGTAATCAATAAGGCATCATAAAAAGAGCATCAGGGAAGAGATTTGGAGCGAAAGAAAGAAACTTTAAGAAAGGCGTAAAATAAAAATGCAAAAAACCAAGCTCCCACCCTAACTACTGGGGAGACTTCACAGCAGCTCCACTTTGTTGGTTACCCCAGAGCAGCCTAGTCAACAGGAAGGAGGACTCTGGGGTCCAAAACCTATCAGCTGGCGTGGCTTCCCTTATTCCCTAAGAAACCATGAGGAACCTGACACCTAGTTGGAGACACTCTTATGTCAACTTTTCTTTCCACTATTATGAAGCTTGTATAACATTAGTAAAGAAGTTAGTTGGGGAACATTCCTCCAGCATAGAGTCAACTTCTCAGAAAATCAGCTCACTGGGCATCAGAGCTTTAAGAAAAACAGTGACAGGAGATGGACAGATGCTAGATGGCCAAGCAACAAAAAGTGCCCACATTCCCCAGGGCTTGCAACAATGTGGGAAGCAGTAGAAGTTCAGCTCAAACAAACTGACCAGCAAGTCATCAGGTCCTTCCTGGGTCTCAGATTACCCCATCACACTACAAACCCACACACACAAATACTACACACACAAACAATACACTACACACACAAGCACTACACACGCATACATGCATGCATATACATTTACATCCCCCATATACACATGTACCACATACATACACTACACAAACACAACCCTCTATACTCCACATGCTCCACACACAAATATACCACACACTCTACATACATACATACATACATACATACATACACACACATACATACATATATACATACATACATACATACATACATACATACCATAAACACTTCACAGACACACCACATATACAAACACACACTACATATCACACACACACACATTGGCCAGTCATTGCAAGTCCTGGCTTATTGTTTTGTTGAGTCCACCATGAAACAAAAATTCTTTCCAGATCCTTGATTAACCTTATTAGAGCTCATAAAATCCAAAGTCTTAATAGCGTTCTCACGCCCGGCCAGGAAGAACACAACAGACCAGAATCTTCTGCGGCAAAACTTTATTGCTTACATCTTCAGGAGCTAGGAGCGCAAACCCCCAGCCCCAAAAGCGAAAGCCACCCCAATAACGAAACCGAAACCCCTTCCCTATTTAGGAGAGTTATATTTCGCCTAGGACGCATCACTCCCTGATTGGCTGCAGCCCATGGCCGAGCTGACGTTCACGGGAAAGGCAGAGTACAAGTAGTCGTAAAATACCCTTGGCACATGCGCAGATTATTTGTTTACCACTTAGAACACAGGATGTCAGCGCCATCTTGTGACGGCGAATGTGGGGGCGGCTCCCAACATCTCCCCCTTTTCTTTTAATAAGAGCAAATAGGCCACCCATATTTATGAGAGTGGAGATAGAGGTCAAATCCCCAGTGTGTAGGTAAAGGAGCCGTACACATAACCTCCTCCCAGGCTCATCACCCAGAGGGGTCCTGGTCTGGTCCCGTGTTGTTTTTCCTGGGGGAAGGACACTTGAACACTCAACCTTCTTGAAAGATGACATGTCTCCCTAGAATAGGCTCATTTTATGCCGCAGAGCCCTTCTATTGCAGTGCTTAGCCGTGCAACTCTCTCGGGCTGCTGAAGCACACTCACTCTATCCCGTGCAATGAGACTAGCCTCATGGGATATAAGAGCTGAGTGGCCAGCGACCTATTGCCTAAGCATAGATATATCAGGGGAAGCTCCATGTTCTAGTCCTGCAAGCGCCTGGGCAATAACCACCTTGTCTCTCCTAGTTTGGGCCTTAAGCTTACAGACCAACCAGAGAAGCAACACTAATCCACAGCAAAGTGTATCTCCAAATAATATCAATCCCACCCATTCTTTAAAGAAGGAAAATGCTGAGGAGATCCAATTGGGTAATCCTTTGGTCAGGGACAGGTCCAAGCGCGTGGAGTTGACCTGAAGTCTCAATTCCCGAAGGATCTGTTCAAATTCAGCCATCCAATTCTGTAACATATACTGAAAAAGACTTTTTGACAAATTAGCTGCCCTAGTAAATTTAACATACTGAATGGAAATAACACACAATCCCGGAAACTTTTGTTTACACCCCAGCTGAGCTATTTGCCATAATACATCTAGTTGTTTCTGGACAAGATCTATGAGTTGATTAACCAGCATGAGACCTCTCTGTATCTTGACATTAGCTGAGGCCTGTTTATCTATGACTGTAGTCACTGAGGCTGACAAAGTGTTAATGGTGTCAGTCATCTGGACCTGTCCAGACAGAGCCAAGGCTGTCTGAATTAAGGCTAAACCCAGTTCCTAGTTAGTGGTAAAAAAGCAGGAGAATACTTGAGCATTATACATCACCGTCATTGGGAGTGGAAATGTCGACATTATCCCCCAACGCTGCTCTCTCTTTATTATTGACGCCCTGGACATCACCAAGACGAGGGACATCAGTATTCCCTTGGTCAGTCTGGATTTTTCGGGTGAGTCTTTCTGGTATCCAAAATGGGTTGTCTTCATTCTGTGGGAAAACACAGACCGCTCCCCTGGATCTTATCAAAATAGGATCCGGGCCATACCATTTATTATCAAGGACATTTTTCCATTTAACCATCTCATTGGGCCTATCTGGCTCTGTACAATGACGTTCAGCCGCAGTATGGCCATGAGCATCAATATTTAAAAAATTGAGTGTAAAGAGTGCCATAGACACAGACACTCTTGGTGCTCGGGGTACAGTCTCCTCAAAAGTTCCCCTCTTCTGTTTTATAAGATAGGCTTTGAGGGTGCGATGCGCACGCTCAACAATACCCTGTCCTTGAGGGTTGTATGGAAGTCCAGTCAGGTGGGTTACATCCATCTGACGGCAGAACTGCTGGAATTTTTGAGACGTATAAGCTGGTCCATTATCAGTCTTAAGGAGTTTGGGTTTCCCCCAAGCACTCCATGCCTCAAGGCAATGTTGAATCACATGTGAGGCTTTTTCTCCGGTTAACGGAGAAGCAAACATGATGCCAGAACATGTGTCAATGGACACATGGAGATATTGAAGTTTTCCAAAGGAAGAAACATGTGTAACATCCATTTGCCAGACCTGTAGAGGTCGAATACCGCGTGGGTTAATTCCCACATGAGGAACTGGCAAGAACTCACAGCAGCTTTGACATTGAGTAACAATGTCACGGGCTTCTTTTCTTGTCAAGGAGAAACGACTGCGTAATGTTTCAGCCGTCACATGAAAATTGTTATGAAAATTTCTTGCAGCCTCTACCGGGGATGATAGGGCAGCAGCCACCACTTTAGTGGCCTTATCTGCCAAATCATTTCCCAGAGCCATGGGGCCAGGTAGGCCTGAATGGGCTCTAACATGAGTAATATAAACAGGAAATCTTCTAGATAACAAAACTAATTGTATCTGCTGAAAAATATTGGCAACTCTACTGGAAGGCTTAATCACTCCAGCCACTTCTAAAAGATTTACTGCATTAACCACATAACAGGAATCTGACACAATATTAAGGGGTTCTAAAAAGGTTTTTAAAACTTCTAAAACCACTAAACATTCTACCACTTGAGGTGAATTTTCATTATATTGTTTGGATACCACTTTACCATTAGCCACATAGGCACCTATGCCAGTTTTTGATCCATCAGTATATACCACAATCCCATTTTTAAGTGGGTTTCTTACTGTTATTTGTGGAAAAACAACAGATTGATTTTGGGCAAACTGTAAAATTGGATGTTTTGGATAATGGTTATCTATTTGTCCTGAAAAGGAGGTAACTAAAACTGCCCAATCATTAGATGTGGCTGCCAAGGTTTGAACCTGTGCAGCGGTATAAGGTACAATTAAAAGATATGGACTTCGCCCAAAGTGGGTGATTGCTGCTTTTAGGCCTTTAAGGGCAAGCTGTGCAATTGCATCAGGATACCAATCTATTATTTTAGCTGGGGATACGTTTGGATGGATCCACAACAATGGCCCATTCTGCCACAAAACTGCGGTTGGCAATTGTGCTGTCTTAAAGACACACAAACTGAAAGGCTGCGAATCCTCAATACGTTGTAATTGTGCATTCTGTAAGGCTTTTTCCACCTTTTGTAAGGCCTGGTTAGCAGCTAGAGTAAGAGTCCTAGGGGAGGAGATATGAGGATCTCCTTCTAAAATACCAAACAAAGGCCTTAACTCAGCGGAAGGAATCTTTAAAAAAGGTCTGAGCCAATTAATATCTCCCAACAGCTTTTGAAAATCATTTAAGGTATGGAGGTGATCTCTTCTTATCTCTACCTTTTGGGGCACAATCTTATCTGGGGACACCACAGAGCCCAAGAATTGTCCTGTATCAGAAATTTGGACCTTTTCTGTGGCTATCTGTAAACCCCACTGACTTAAAGTTTTAAGTAGAAAAGGATATGCCTTTTGTAGCATGGTAAGGTCTTTATGGCACAGGAGGATGTCATCCATGTAAAGGAGCAAAATTAAAGAGGGGAATTGTTCCCTCACTGGCAAAAGAGCTTCTTGTACATAAAGTTGACACATAGTAGGACTATTGGACATTCCCTGTTCTTGATGTCCTAACCCTTTTCCTTCTTTATAACCCATCTTTGCCATGATATTTTTTGCTTTAGCTGAATACCCTCCCGATGGGGCGTTTTCATTGGACAAAATAAGGCCCAAATGCTGCATAATATCCCTTCCCCAGAGGTTAACCGGGAGTGGGAGCACATAAGGTATGAATTTCCCTTGCTGCCCTTCAGAGGATTCCCACGTCAAGGCAATGGAGCTTATAGTGGGACATGATTGATAACCTAGGCCCTGTAATGAATGAGATGACTCTGTGGTGGGCCATGCTTTGGGCCACCAATGTGTAGAAATTATACTTTTATCTGCTCCAGTATCAAGGATGCCTTCAAACTCTTTTCCGTTGATCTTAAGGCGGAGCTTAGGTCTATCATTCAAAGATACAACCAAATAGGCAGAATCATTTCCTGAGGAGCCCATTTTCTTTATCTCAGGTCCTGCAAATTTCTCCCTGGTATTATCAGGGAGGAGCAGCAGCTGAGCTATCCTATCTCCTTTACTAATAGAAAAAACGCCTTTAGGGCTTGAGCACAGGACCTGTATTTCAGGGGAATGTTGACAATCCATAACTCCAGGGTGGACTACTAAGCCCTGTAAGGTGAGTGAACCCCGGCCGAGAATAAGGCCCATGGTTCCCGGGGGCAAGGATGGTATAGGCTCCACTGGCACCGGCTGAATACTCATTTGAGGCATTAATAGGAAGTCGGAGGCGGCACGCAGGTCCACCCTTGTGGGTCTTCCTGGGTCGCCTCTCTGACTGCTTCCTGGGTCCTGACAAACCGGTTCCCATATCTTTGAGGGCCCTGGGACCGAGGGCCCGATGACCCGTTTTTTGGCACATAAGCTGATTGACTATCAGGTGGGGGAAGAATTCTGCCCTTTATATCCCTCACAGAGCGACACTGGTCGGCTCTATGATAACCCTTGCCACACTTAGAGCAAAGAGTGAGAGTCCCTCCCTGTTTATCTGGAGCTCTGCAATCTTTCTTAAAATGCCCAGGCTTTCCGCAGTTAAAACATGTCCTCTGATTATTTCTGCCCATGGAGCGGTTTTGGGATTGAAGGATGGCAGCCGCTAAACCTGCATTGCTGAGAGGTCCCCCAAGCTCTCGACAAACCCTGAGCCAGTCTTGTAAGCCTTTGTTCTTTCTTGGGGCTATGGCTGCTCGGCACTCCTTTGTGGCTTGCTCATAGATGAGCTGTTCTACCAGAGGCGCGGCTTGCTCTGACTCTCCAAAAATACGCTCTGCTGCCTCTGTCATTCTGGCCACAAAATCTGAGAAGGATTCCTGAGGTCCCTGGATTATCTTTGTTAATTGCCCAGTGGCTTCCCCTGCTCGGGAGAGCGCCTTCCAGGCCCTAATAGCCATGGAGGAAATTTGGGCATAAGCTCCCCAATGGTAGTTTGTCTGATCAGCAGAATAAGCTCCCTGACCCGTTAACAAGTCAAAAGTCCAATCTCTCTGCTCTGGAGTCAAAGCAGCTGCGTTTGTTCGGGCCTGCGCTTGTGCAGCTTCGTGCCAAAGCGCTCTCCATTCCATATATTTGCCCATACTAGGGAGAGCGGCTTTTACAATCGTTTGCCAGTCAGCAGGAGTTAGTGCCATGCCGGCGAGCCTGTCTAACTGCACCAAGGTAAAATTAGCATTGGTTCCGTATTTACGGACCGACTCGGCAAGTTCTTTAATTTGTAAGTATTCTACCGGAGCGTGGACACGCCCACCCTCGGCTCCTTCAAAGACCGGAAATGCCTGTTGTATTTTCCTTTGTTCCTCTCTGGGAATGAATGAGTCTGCGCACTGCCTCTCTGCGCACTGCCTCTCTGCGCACTGCCTCTCTGCGCACTGCCTCTCTGCGCATTGCCTCTCTGCGCATTGCCTCTCTGCGCATTGCTGACTCACTACGCAGGGCGGGGGCTCCGCATAGGGCGGACCTTGAAACCGACTGCCCGGAGGTTGAACAGTACGCTGGCTTTCGCCAGCCGCTTTTGGCTTTTTTCTTGACCAATTAGCTGGCTGGTAATGGGCTGCTTCTTCCTCCCAGTCTGTTTCCTCAGAGGAGAATTCTTCATCTGCTTCAGAGCTACTAAGAGCTGGCTTCCTGAGCTCATCTAGTGACGAGTATCTCCTAGAGACCTCCGCTAATCGATCTTTTTTCTTTTCTTTTTTCTTTTCCTTCCTTCTAATCTCTCCCCAGGTATTCTTACCTGACCTAAACTTTTCCTCGGGTTCAAGACCCTTGGAAAGGCCTGTATACTTATTTTGTGTACCATATTTTCTCTTTGCTCCTACTCTCTCTCCCCGCTTTACTTCTGATAGATTGTCCTGAATTTCATCTAGAATCCGCCCTGCCTTAACCACTTGATAACATGTGAAAAGGAACAAAAGGGCTTCTAACACTAGAAAAAATTCAAGGCCAAACATTTTCCACTTTACTTCTGATAGACTGTCTTGAATTTCCTTAGAAAGTTCAAGACCAGACTTACCTCGTAAAGCTGTACTCACTGGTACTCTCGTTCCCCAGCTGAAAAGTTCTGAATTCATGCAGTTGAATCCTTCTCAACAGTCTGCTTTACGGGAACCTTTATTACCGCGACCCGCAGTTCTGGTTCTGGAATGAGGGATCTTCCTTGCGCCGGTCCCGAGTTTTCTTGTATTTTTTCGTCCCGGATTTTTTCTCGTCCCGAAATTTCTCGTCCCGGATTTTCTCGTCCCGGATTTTCTCGTCCCGGGTTTCGGCACCAATTCTTAATAGCGTTCTCACGCCCGGCCAGGAAGAACACAACAGACCAGAATCTTCTGCGGCAAAACTTTATTGCTTACATCTTCAGGAGCTAGGAGCGCAAACCCCCAGCCCCAAAAGCGAAAGCCACCCCAATAACGAAACCGAAACCCCTTCCCTATTTAGGAGAGTTATATTTCGCCTAGGACGCATCACTCCCTGATTGGCTGCAGCCCATGGCCGAGCTGACGTTCACGGGAAAGGCAGAGTACAAGTAGTCGTAAAATACCCTTGGCACATGCGCAGATTATTTGTTTACCACTTAGAACACAGGATGTCAGCGCCATCTTGTGACGGCGAATGTGGGGGCGGCTCCCAACACCAAAGTATTTCAATATGTCCAAATATCTGTTCTCTTGTAGATATTTGTGGTTGGGGTATTTTTATTGTCAGTTTTCAATTAGTAAAGGAGGTGTGTCAAAAGTGAAGGAGAGAAACAAAACACTGAAGCATCTCTCAATGGTCTGCATGGGCCTTGAGACAGGAACGAGGTGTGGAGAGTACCCCAGCCTTCTCAGATCCCAAGATAGAGTCCACTTGTGGGATACACATTCCACCATTCTTTGATGTAATACTTCATTTTTGCCACAAATACAGTAACTTACTAGGATTATTTCTGCTAGTGGCTTGTGTGTAATCATGGACTATATGTTCTCCATTAATGATAAAATCCTGACTCTTGCTGTATTCTGTGCTCAATGAACAATCCCATACAATCCAGCAGAGCCTGGGGCATTTATAGTAATGTTTTGTTCACAACCCCCTTTGCTCTCTTAATTTTAAAATCCATGTGTGTTTTAACAAAAATATCATTCATCTGTTTCTGATTCATTACACTTAACTCCTCAGATCTCTTTTGGTCAGAGTTGACAGGGCTCATGAGCTCTACCCTGATGTGCCATGGTGAACCTTTCTTCCCTGAATATTAAGTAGTGTCTAGACATGCTATGTTCTCTCTTCTTAGGTGAAGAGAGTATAGGGGCAAAAAAGGTTCTGATTCAAACCATGGGTGCTTCAGTCCACAGTGGACTTTTAATAATGTGTCTCATCATTTACATTTGCATATGTTATTGTTGTGATGGTGTTTCAGAGGAAGCATGCATGATCATGTGTGTACATATATAAGCAAGTATATGTGCCATTTCTTTGTGATAAACGTGTCCTGTGGCATTAATTATGCTTCAGGCAGGCTTCCCATTTCTGGAGCTGAGCCAACTAGCTGACTTGAGGGTGTTGAACTGAGTACATCCTTCTAAGACGTCTACGGTGCTGGGGTTAATCTGCCTGTAAACCAAGAAAAGAAGAATGATAGGAAGGAGCTTTCAAATACATGGGGAGGAACTGGTCTGAAAGTTTCCTACTGTTACCAAGAAGCATTGTTCCCAATGACGGGGGTAGGGCAGTTACAGGGGACCAGGGGACCAGGTCTACTTGAAGCTTGAACAAGTGATGGAATCGATCATACTTATTAGAATAGTTGGGCTGACATATTCCCAAGGAAAAGACTTCTCAAAGTGAAATGTGGATGTCTGCTAACTTCACAAATAGTACTAAGCTGAGTCCCTGGAGATATGCTGCAACGTGACTGACTACTAATAATGATGTATATAAGTTTGTGAATGATTCCCCCTGTTCATATGTGCTTGTAGTGAATAGGTGTATATGTATGCATATATGCATGTCTGTAGGTGAATGTTGCATATGTGTGTGTGCGCTTACAGATGCCAGAGAATATCAGGTGTCTTTCTTACTTACTCTTCACCTTATACATTGAGGCAGGTCTTATGGTTCACCTGTGGCTCGTTGTTCAGGGTAGTCTAGCTAGCCATCTTCCTCTGGGGAGTCCACTGTCTCTGCTTCCCAGGCTCTAGGGTTGTAGGTGGACTGCCAGACTACTTTTCTTATACATGGGTTCTGGGGTTCTCAACTCTAGAATTCACACTTGCACAGCAAGGTGCTTTACCCAGGCCAATAATTCAAATACACGTTTGATTTCCAACCCAATTAATTTACTATAGAAGTAACTTCAGGTTCAGCTCTATAACAATGTCACACGAAATGACTACAGACTGTTTGCTCTATTGAGTTGGAGTCTACTGATTCAAGTCCCTTTGAAGGCACCTAGCATCTTGGAGAGTGTCCTGGCATGCACA
Organism: Mus musculus; assembly: GCF_000001635.26. Lineage (NCBI taxonomy): Eukaryota > Metazoa > Chordata > Mammalia > Rodentia > Muridae > Mus > Mus musculus. The sequence continues at coordinate 10,000,898 of NC_000070.6, read as the reverse complement.
CTCTTGGGAACGTGTAGGCATTCTGATAGAACATCTGCCCCAGCAGAAAATAGCCTGAGACTTCTGTGCTTACACACGTCACAGCTGCGCTTGTGGCTCTCGGAGTCACTTTTTAACATACAAGACTGTACTCCCCTGTTCCCCTTTCTACTTTATTATTTGCTTCAGATCTTCCTGTTATACAAAACAAATTCACACAAAACTTGATACTAATAAGTTCTAGCAGTTAAACTGTACTTTCTGTAAACACAAACTCTTAGTAAAACACACTTAGAAAGTAGAAATTACATAAATGTAATAGGTTTTTTTCTCTCTCTCCTTACCTTCTTGCCGTGTGTGTGTGTGTGTGTGTGTGTGTGTGTGTGTGTGTGTTTATGAGCCCTTGGAAAAAATCATGTCTGAGATGAGACCTAGAACAAAATTCCGGCACTCCAGCACTTTGCTTATAATTCTCAGTTTTTATGCAGCTATTTAAGTCTTCCAATTTAGACTGAAGGTACATTGTTCATTCAGATGAGAAAAGGTATCTCTCAGACTGTACACCAATCTTGTAGGGTTTTGTTTGTTTGGTTGGTTGGTTTTTAGCATGCATGTTTTACCTACACTTTTAACTATCGTCTGACATTAAAACAGAGAATACACATAGATTTAGGCAAATCTTTGCCCATGATCCGTTGGACAAAAGAAATGTTGATTGCAGTCACTTGGACTACAATCACTGATAAAGAAAAATATTGTACTTTCTGCAAGTACTTTCTGATGAAATAGTGACTTCAGGCAAAGTCTGTCTTCTCTCATTCTTTCAAGTTTTCCCTCTCATAATCATTCTTTACCTCATAAACTAGTTGCTACTTCATTCTACCATCTATCTCTCTGTCTCTCTATATCTATTATCTAACCATCCATCTATCCATCCATCCATCCATCCATCCACCCACCCACTTACCTTCCTACCTACCTACTTACCTACCTACCTACCTAACTAGCTTTGTCTTCAGCCTTGTCTCTGTATGACATTTCTATGGTTCCTTAGTCAGGAAACTTTCAACAAATCAAACTCAAATGATCCAAAATATGTAGGGCTTACACTTGCTGAATAGCTGACATTGGAGAGTAACGGCTCTGTTCCTGGCGTGGGAGGCTCATTTCTCTGTGAATCAGTGCCCTCTTTTACTAAATTACTTACTTAACCCTGAATCTAAATTCCCCTATACTCATCAGATGGCAGTCAGCAGCAAAAGATCAGGAATCACACTACTTCATTGCCATCCCCTGAAAGAAAGAGATGCTGATCTCTGTCCTGTTCCCTAAAGGCAAGAAGGAACTGGTCCTGGGGTCTCTAGCAACAGTCTTCCAGACCAGCATTAGGCCAGCTGCTCATGCTGACAAATAGACTAGATCCCCAGAGTGATTTTTTATTAATGGAGTCTCATATCTGAAGATTAAAATGGGGCAACTGCCCTTAAGTAATATGAACAAAACTGAGTGGGAAAATGGAAAATTATGGCTAATGGGTAGGCAATCACCAATGTCTAGTTACCAAGACCAGGTTGGCTTCCTTTACACTAATGAAATAAGTGTGTAATAAATAATTAATCATGACATTCCCATCCACAGCCTCTTGGATCAGGAAGGATCTAAGGAGCTTCATCAACTATAGGGATCACACTGGAAAGGTGATGCTGTTCTCTGGCTGTGGTACTTCCCATCTGGCAGTAGATAAACAAGAAAGTAAAAGCAGGTCTGAAGTGTAAGTTGCTTTCTGGCAAAGTGGCCAACTCCACGTTTCCATGTCACACAACACTCAGGCTCCTCGTGCAAACTCATTGCTCTTAGCATTTCAAAGGGCAGGCCATGCCTCAGATGAGGAAGGCAACTGGGCAGGATGCACAGGCACATGGCTCCCATTTTACTGCTCACGAGAAGTTTTCCACTGGCTCCAATAGCAGCTGCTTTTTGGAGGGCCATGTACACGTATGGTTACACAAACTGTTTCCATTCTCAACAGATAGGCCAATACATATAACCTCTTTGGAATCAGACTTCTATTGCCCTGAGAGCCCCTGTAGGTCCCTGTAGGCTCTGAGTTTGAAGAACTGTCCATTAACATGTAGTCATAGCAATTTCCTCCAAGCAAAAGAAGAAAGGATCCAAGATTGTTATCACTGATCCCTTGACATTGGCAGGTCCAGAGTTGCCCTTACTCAGCTAACCCATTCCTTATGCTCATACCCAGTAAAGTTCCTTTACCTCACTCATACTCAAGGGCTTGCAGTCAAGTTTAAGGCTATCCCACAGCTGCCCCAGGGGGGCCTTCATGTCCCTACTCTGGTGGCCCTAATCTTTCACCTCCGTGAACTTCAGCTCTCCTTCCTTTATTTTGCCAAAAACTACATTTCAATGCTACTACACATAGATTCTTGAATCTTAACTTGGGCAGGTCAGTTCCAATTCTGCTATTTCTATTCAAAGTTCTGGTCAAAGAACATGAGTTTGCATAATTGAAAATACCACACAGAGTAAAGGTAAATTTGGCCTCAGGCAATCCCTGTGTGATCTTGCTCATACTTTCTTTTAACTTTCCATCACGTAGTTAGCACATTTGTTAAGGGCAAGCTGTGGGCCAGGCAATGTTCTAAGCTCAAGATTAAGCTCTTTCTTCCAGAAAACAGAACAAAGAATAAAACGTATTCAGAAGGTTGTTGTGAATACTAAATAAAGCAAAATATCCTATGTGCCTAGAAGACAGAAATGAATGTCCATAACAAGTATGATGACTGAGAAAGCACCAGTTCATGTGCTCTTCACTGCCCCCTTTTTAACCATCTCATCCCAGAAACAATACAATTCCTTCTCCTGCAGTCATTCCAACATGCCAGCCTTCCTGGATACCTTAAAGAAATACATTGAGCAGCTACTTAAAATGAGTCTGTGTTGGGAGCCGCCCTCACATTTGCCATTATAAGATGGCGCTGACAGCTGTGTTCTAAGTGGTAAACAAATAATCTGCACACGTGCAGGGGCAGTTTTCCCGCCATGTGTTCTGCCTTTCTCGTGATGACAACTGGGCCGATGGGCTGCAGCCAATCAGGGAGTAATACGTCCTAGGCGGAGGATAATTCTCCTTAAAAGGGACGGGGTTTTGCCATTCTTCTCTTGCTTTCTTGTTCTTGCTCTCTCTCTTGTTCTTGTTTTTTCTCTCTCTTGCTCTTGCTTTCTTGTTCTTGTTCTCTTTTTTGCTTTTGTTCTTGCTCTCTTGCTCTTGCTCTCTGGCTCCTAAAGATGTAAGCAATAGAGCTCTTGCGCTCTTGCACTCTTGCTCCTGAAGATGTAAGCAATAAAGTTTTGCCGCAGAAGATTCCGGTTTGTTGCGTCTTTCCTGGCCGGTTGCGAACGCGTGTAAGAAGTCTGTTGGTAGTATTAACCTAAAGGTGTCTCCACACTTGGAGCTTTATACAGGCAGAGAGCTCAGGTGTGTGTGTGTGTGTGTGTGTGTGTGTGTGTGTGTGTGTGTGTGTGTGGTATATGTGCACATGTACGTGTATGTGCTATGCCTGTATAAGAGGGTATATATACCTTTAGCCATAAATAATTGTTGTGTGGCTGTTATTAATAGTGAGATCTTCTAACACCAGACGCAGCTTATTAGGTTTCAAATGATTCATGTTCCTCTAAATTCTAGATTCCAATTCTCTCATGTGTGCTGGCTCCCTCTCCCTCCCCCATCTCTCTGCCACTCACTCTATTATCCCCATTCTAAAGTGCCCTAGATGACTTATTTCAATATAACTATTTTAAATTAAGTCAAAACTTCAACAAGGGAGAAAAATAGCTGGAAGTTTATATTTAAGGAGAAACAGGAGTGGAAACTTACCACATGTCTTTTTGTGCCATGAGGTTCTCATGGACCATCATTACACACAGGCAGACCAAGTGAAGGTGGCTCATTTCCTCCAACTTAGGGGAAAGAAATGGTTGTGATGAACTGGCTTAATATTGTCACATATTTCCTCCTTGTGTGATGCTCCCTGGAGCAAGGGTACGCATGCACCAGAGTAAAGTCTATATGTTTGCAAAAGGCAGACTTTCAAGATGATTTGCTTACCAGACATCATATATATTCTCTCAACTGCAAGACAAAGTCCTTCTCCTGAGGTAAAATCTGGTTGGGCAAAAATGGCAAAGGTTAAAGCATTACTATGCAAGATAAATAACTGGAGAAAAGGGGGAATGCCAGGACCAGGAAGTGGGTGGGTTGGGGAGCAGGGCAGGCGGAGGGTATAGGGAACTTTTGGGATAGCATTTAAAATGTAAATGAAGAAAATATCTAATAGAAAAAAAAGTTGTCAGAGGGCTTCCTAATACTATCCTACCCATAGGTTCAACATAGTGTTAGAAAGAATTTGTGTTCTTAAGAAAATTCCAGAAAAGGTGCCTGGATTATGGAAAAGCATAACCCTTAGAAGGGAATGTATCTAATTGAACCATTAGTTTTAATGAGTAAAGGATCAATGTGTAATGGAAGACATTTCCATTGCTGACACCATGACCAAGGCAACTCTTATAAAAGCAAACATTTAATTGGGGTTGTCTTACAGTTTCAAAGGTTCAGTCCATTATCATCACAGCAGAAAACATGGCAGCGTTCAAGCAGGCGTGGTGCTGAATGAGCTGAGAGTTCTGCATCTTGATTTGAAAGCCGCCAGGAAGAGGCTCTCTCCACACTGGGTGGAGCTTGAGCATAGGTCCTCAAAGATGCCAATTCCACAGTGATGCACTTCCTCCAACTAGGCCACCCCTTCTCATAGTGCCACTTCCCATGGCCCAAGCATATTTAAACCACTACAGCTGCTAAGGGCAGAGGTGTAGACACAGAGAGATGCACTAAAAGAGTAGAAGAGAATAACTCAAGAAAATGAAAAGGCAAGCTCTTCTAGTTCTAGAGCTGCATCAAAGAGGTCCTGGAAAAGTTTTCATCATCTTATGGTACTTTGTTATAGTTGCCCTAGAAAACTAATATGGATTTGGTACCAGAAGTGTGGTGTCCTAAAGCCATAGATGTAAACTATTTTACATTTCTGAATACTAAGTTTAAAATCAAGTAATAATCAGGGGTAAGAAATGTCCAGAAAGCCTGTAGAGATGTTCTATCTTACATCTTCCTAGATTTTCACAGTGGGTAACAAACAATGGCATGTCTTGTAGCTGTATCACTGCTATCTTTTGCTGTAATATCACGTTCTTTTTCCTTTGTATCTATGTTGAAATTTTCCTTTTTATGAAGACATCAATCACATTGGATCAGGGTTCATCATAATGACCTCATTTTAGTTCAGTTAAATATTCAAAGATCATATTTCTAACTAAAGCCCTATCACAAGCTCTGATAGGACTTCAGCATATTTGGGAAGAGGAGCAGGATAAATTCAGCCAATCTTCATCAACCACTAATATACCATAACACAGATATAATTATTGGCATAGATATCAAGAGACTACAGAGAGGTCAACTTGATAAAACTTTCAAAAACTAAATTACAATAGAAATGCTGCCAGCTGCCATGGGCAATAAAATTGTCTGTAGAAGTGTAAGGTCTTGACACGTGGGCAAGTTCTCCTTTTTATATTTATTCAATAGTTTCCCAAGCTCTCAGGAAAGCGTGAAGAGCTCCAAGAGAAGTCAGTGGCCTTTGGTGGAATGGGCATTGCAAAGAAGTGCAAGGTATCATGTAGTTTCATAGTTTTGTAAGACGGCAAGTACTCTGTTCCCAGCAAGCAGTCTGATCTTCATTGGAAGGCAAAACACTGAATTTCCCAAGACACTGGAGAGAAACAATCACAACATTCAGACGTACAAATCATTCTGGCAATAGATTTTCCAAGAAGCAAATGATCCAGGATTCTTTCTCGGTGAAGCAAATCTAAGTGATGACACAGAGAAGTACCAGGACATTTGTGTGTCTGTCATGGTACAGGGTAATGTCTGAACTTCTGGTCCAAGTGTCTTCAGGTGCAATTATGACTCTGAGCTAGATTATTTCCTGTCCATATACAGAGGCACTTTAGGCATCTGGCAACATTGAATTTCATTACCACAAAGTAAAAATGAAATAATGTGCATACCAAAACATAAACACATTATAAAGTGCATTCAGTCTCAGATTCCCAACCCAGCGACCCTGCATGATTTAACAGAGTGGGAAGCCAGACTTCTGTCCCACTGGGGAGAAACAAGGCCTCCAAACTGACAGCTGCTATCATTCCAAAACAAGTCATTGTTTATAAATGAATACTCTTTGTGATAAATTATTGAATTACATGAAAACTCTATGATTGCCTGCTGCTGCCAGATTTAGTTTTGGTCTGAAAAGCAGCATGGAATGTACTACAAACAGAGCAGAATTAAAAACTGCTGGTCTTTTCTCAGAAAAGTCTTCTCAGACAGACCTATGTCTCCCCCAAACCTGTAATGCTTGTCCTGCCTAGAACACCAGTAGATCTTCAGAACATTTGGAACATATATATTTTACACACACACACACACACACACACACACGCACACACACACATCTTTGGAATTAGAATATTTTAGATTATTTTGAGAAAATACAGGTATGAATCATAGCTTGCAATAAATCTTATGATAAGCAGTTGCTTGGAGTCTGAAAGCAGGGGATATATTACCTGCCTGAGAATTCACCAGGCAAGAACCTTATGCTCCCTGCTTTGAATAGTAATCTCCTTTGATCCTCACAGCAGCCGTTATGATCCTATTTTACATAAGAGTGGCAGCCCAGGAAGAAGGTAAAGTGACTTGTTGTGATTTACACAACAGAAACAAGAAAAAAACAGCCCTGGCCTTCATCCTGGGACTCTTGGCTTTCTTCAGTAGCACTCTTGATCCCACCATAGCTATGCAGATGACTTTGCCCCAGCACCCAAAGGAAGAGACTTTGTTTTCTAAGCTTACTCTGATTTCTCCAATGAGATCTTTCCAAGTAGGTCCCCCTCAGAAACAACTTACAGAAAATCAAAAGCTCATCATCTTTCTTGATTTGTGTTTTCCTTTGGAACTGTATTTGCTGAATCTTCCCACATCCTATGTGCTCAGGGAAACTCAGTGAATCCCACTGGCATTTGTAGAAGTAAGAAGCCCCAGGTATGTCATTCAGTACCCATTTCACTTTTCATTCATCATGTTTACCTCTAAGTTGTGGACCACCCCTTATATAAGAAGGATGATAACACTTGCCCTACAAATTTCATAAGCTTTTGTAATATTTCAAATCATACAATGCAAAGGAAAGCGTTCAGGCTCATAAACATCTGAACTACATGAGAACTGTGGCCTGGACACTTCCTAAATGGTTCAATGGAGAAAGGGAAGATATTTTAAAAGTGATCCGTTAGTATGCAGCATCTCTGCACAAAACTGTGATAAGGAATTTTCAAGTCTTGTCCATTTCTGTGGTGTAAATAGTCTCACCAAAGCTAATGTCCATTTCAAAATACTGAAATTCCATCCTTGGGCATAGGGGTGAGAACACACACACACACACACACACACACACACACACACACACACACAAACCTGACTCTGGCAAGCTTGTATAAAGCATATCTAACACACTGTTAGTCAAACAGCCTTTACAAAAACTGCATGCTAGGAGAATTTTTAACAAGCACATGTCACACCTGGAGTCACATTGTAGAGTGAAATAAATACATGTTCCTTTTTTGTTTGTGACCATGATGGTGACAAGACAGAACATCTAAGTGTTACAGAAAACCCACACCTCCGTGGACCCTTGCACAGAATCTAATCACACACATCCGACCATTTGCTACTTTGACTGCCATCTGAGTAGTGTGTTCCCCTCGTAAAGGGCTGGTATGCTGCTTGGGGCTGGAAGAATATACTACATGAGTAGCAAAACCCAAAACATAATCTATGCATTCTTCCCTCATCCACTGAATAAGTGTTAACATTTGATTTGGTTACAAATGACACAGACACAGTGGCTTAAATAAGGTCAATTCTCTCATTAAAAAAAAAAAAGTTACTGGAGATATGTGAACCATAGCTGACCTACTTAGGATTCAGACTCTGATCCCTCTTTTCTGCCATCCTGGTTTAAAATGTCCTCTAGAACTCTAGCCATAACATGTGAGTTCTAGACCATAGACACAGAAACGAAGAAGGAATGATAAAAAAAAATTTTTTAATTAAAAAAACTTTAGGGAACTAGGGACTCAGGCAACACTTTTATCTTGCTATCAAGAGAGTAATTTCCTGACTACACAAAAGCACATCTTAGAGTCACTCTATGCATCTAAATGCCAGTTACAACATCTAAGAGGGAAGAAGAGCAGGTGTTGGTAAAGCAACTAGCAAAATCTGGTGCATGTCCCCTTGCTTCTGCATGCTATCAGAAGGCAGAAAGAGAAAGAAATTAATCCTTCTAACTGAAAGCTCATGAGTCTCTTCACATGCACACACTGTAGGTAGGATGAGAAATCAAGAGTCTAAATTGCACATCTATGAATGGCCAAATACAAGGAGCTATATCTATTCAAGTTCTGCACATGCAAACCATAGTGTAATGATCAGATTATCATTAATTAAAGCCAAGCAACACTCACACATGCCATTACTAATAGTATGAAATATGATAGGTCAGGGTACATGTACCTGTCTAAATGTATTTGTGTTGGTTACTTGGCCCTTTGACCTGTCAAAATGAAACATGTATTTAACTTTAGTAGTACTAGAAAAGGTACTTTCTCAAAATGTCACCACTCTGAAGCATGGAAGTTGGAAATCAGCTTATTATATTGTTTCCAGTAATAAAGTCTTATTTGGGCATAGATAGATAGATAGATGATAGATAGATAGATAGATAGATAGATAGATAGATAGATAGATAGATAGATGTAGACACAGACGCGGACTCGGACACAGACACAGACACAGACGTAGATGTAGATATACCTCCTAATCCTTCCCAAATAGTTCAGCAACTGAAAACCAAGCATGCAAACATACAAGCCTATGAGGACTATTCTCATTCAAACCACCATAATGCCTTTCAGCAATACGGCCCAATCAGTGAGCAAAATCTCCCCAGTCCCATTATTTCTAAAAGCTACAGTCCGAAGAGTCAAAGAAGGGTGGAGAAGGAAGGAGAGATTCCATCATTCCAGGCATATGGGCTCAGGAGTTTAAGGCTTTATCCAAGGAACAAATGAAGCTGTTTAGACGTTTAAGAAAGAAAAACAGATGGTAAGATTTTTAATCTATAAAGATCTTCAGCAGGACAGATGAGTGATTTGGGAAATGTAGATATATGCTGAGAGAAAAGTAATGAGATATTTTACCTTCTCTATTAATAGAAGATATTATCTTTTGGAGGTTTTACATGGCACCTGCTTGAGTTAGAGTTTTACTGCTATGAAGAGACACCATGATGACATCAACTCTTAAAAAGGAAACCATTTAATTGGAGCTTGCGTACAGGTTCAAAGGATGAGTCTATTATCATCGTGGTGGGAAGGATGGAATATAAAGGCAAACATGGTGGTAGAGAGGAGCTGAGAGTTCTACATCTGGATTGGCAGGCAGTAGAAAGGAAGGGCTACACTGGGCCTGACTTGGGCTTCTAAAGCTACAAAGTCCACTCCAGTGACACACTTCTTCAAACTAGACTATACCTACTTCAACAAGACCACACTTCCCAACAGAATCACACACAATGAACCTAGAAGGACCATTTTCATTCAAAACTCTACAGCATCAAACCCAGAGCCAAGGTTCATGAGCCTTTATCTTAGACACTTGTCATAGGCAATCTGGTTCAGGGGAGAGTCTCAGGAAGGGCCTTAAACTGTCTCTGTATGTTCTTGCCAGCCTACAGGATCCTCTCAGATCTATGAGAAAAAGAGCAGGATGTCCTGAAGTAATAGGTTTCAGAGAAAGTTAGAAATGCTACAAGAGAGGAACAAAATTGTCTGGTCTGGAAGGTTGCCTACTGTTATTTACTCTTGCTAAGTGACTTGTCATCATTCTGGAGACATGAGGCATCTCTATCATATTTTAAAGATACTGGCTTTTAGTTTGTATGAAAGATCTCTTTTCTCAGCTTTGCTAGATTCCTAAATTTGGATAATACTTAATTCTTCTCAGACCAGGTTCCCCATTTAATCACCATGGCTTAGTAAAACACCACTTCAGATGAACTAGTCTGCCAGAGCCTTCTTCTAAAAGAGGTAGGGTCTTCTTTATGTTTTTATTTCAAATTGTTTAACATTAAGGCCTGGGGCAGCTAGCAGAGGTAAGTGGCACACATGATTCCTGGAGCCCCATTGTCTAGCTCTGGCCTTGCTGCCCAGTCTATAGAAGCCTTGCAGGACCCTAAGAATATTCTGCCCTCCTCTGCCCCTTGTGGAAATCTTCAGGGGACTAAAACTAACCATCTTGGAACCCTGCCCGACCACCTAGCCTAGTTGGATCTGCCCACCACCCTGGATGGGTCTGACTAGGACACAACCTGCAGAGTATGGATCACTCAGGACACAGCCTGAAGAGTGGGGTCTACCTGAGACATAGAGTCGGGTACCCTGATATCCATTGTCTGACCCACAGCTCACCCCACCTTCCCAAAAGTCCTGCTGCCATCAGGATTATCCAGCAAACACCAGGATAATGAAGCAAACACACCCAGGAGGAGAAGATGGTAGGAAATAATCAAACTCAGGGTTGAAATCAATCAATTAGGAACAACAGGGAAGAAGAAGACGAAGAAGAAGAAGAAGAAGAAGAAGAAGAAGAAGAAGAAGAAGAAGAAGAAGAAGAAGAAGAAGAAGAAGAAGAAGAAGAAGAAGAAGAAGAAGAGAAGAAGAAGAAGAAGAAGGAGGAGGAGGAGGAGGAGGAGGAGGAGGAGGAGGAGGAGGAGGAGGAGGAGGAGGAGGAGGAGGAGGAGAAGGAGAAGGAGAAGGAGAAGGAGAAGGAGAAGGAGAAGGAGAAGGAGAAGGAGAAGGAGAAGGAGAAGGAGAAGGAGAAGGAGAAGGAGAAGGAGAAGGAGAAGGAGAAGGATTAATGAAACCAAGATCTGGTTCTTTGAGAAAATCAGCAAAAATAATTCTTAGTCAAAGTAACTGAAAGGCAGAGAGACAGTACCTAAAATAACACAATCAGAAATGAAAAGGGAGACATACCAACAGACACTAAGGAAATTCAAAGAATCATTAGGTCTTACTTCAAAAGCCTGTACTCCACAAAATTGGAAAGTCTAAATGAAATGGATGATTTTCTAGACAGATACCAATTACCAAAGCTAATTCAAGATCAGGTAAACCATCTGAATAGGCCTATAACCCCTAAGGACATAGAAGCAGTCACTAAAATTCTCCCAGCCAAAAAAAAAAAAAGTCCTGGACCTGGTGGTTTTAGTATAGAATTCTACCAGACTTTCAAAGAAGAGCTAATGTCAATACTTCCCAACTTACTCCACAAAATAGAAACAAAAAGAACACTGTCAAACTGATTCTATGAGGCCACAGTCACTCTGATACTTAAACAACACATAGGCTCAACAAAGAAAGAGATTTTTCAGACCAATTTCCCTTATGAACATTGATCAAAAAATCCCCATAAAATACTGGCAAACCAAATCCAAGAACACATCAAAGGTATCATCCACCATGATGAAGTAGTCATCATCCCAGAGATGCAGGAGTGGTTCAGTATACGAAAATCCATCAATGTAATCCACCATATAAACAAACTGACAGAAAGAAACCACATGCATATCTCACTAGATGCCAAACAAGCATTTGACAAAATCCAACCTCCCTTCATAATAAAAGTCTTGGAAAAGAGCTGGGATGCAAGGGGCATACCTAAACATAATAAAGGAAATAATTAGCATCCATCTAATTAAATATAGAAAGACTTAAACTATTTCCACTAAAATTGGGGACAAGACAAGGCTGTCCAGTGTATCCATATCTCATCAATATACTACTTGAAGTTCTGACAAGAGCAATAAGACAGCTAAAGAAGATCAAGGAGATACAAATTGAACAAAAGAGAAGTCAAAGTATCACTATTCACAGATGATATAATGGTATACATATATGACCCCAAAAATTCTACCTGAGAGTTCCTGCAGCTGGTAATTCAAGCTAATTCAACACCTTCTACAAAGTGGCTGGATAAAAAATTAGTGCAAAAAAAAATCAATAGCCCTTCTCTACACAAGCAATAAATAGACTGAGAAAGAAGTTAGGGAAACAGTACCCTTCACAATAGCCACACATAACATAAAATACCTTGGTCTAACTCTAACCATGCAGATAAAAGACCTGTATGACAAGAACTTCAAGTTCCTGAAGAAAGAAACCTAGCAAGGTAAAATGGAAAGTTCTCCCTTGCTCATGGATTGGAATGATTAACATAGTGACAATGGCCATCTTACCAAAAGCAACCTACAGATTCAATGCAATCCCCATCAAAATTCCAATGAAATTCTTCACATATCTTGATAGAATAGTTCTCAACTTCATATGAAACAAAACAAAACAAGATAGCTGAAATGATCCTGAAATTTGGGTGGGAGGAGGGATGTTACCATCCTGGAGCTAAAGCCATACTATAGACCAATAGTAATTTTAAAAACTGCATAGATTGTTATAGAAACAGACAGATGAATCAATGGAATAAAATCAAAGAACCAGAAATAAACCTATAGGCACCAGAATTTTGACATTTTGGAATATCCAGAAGATGTTCCAACTTGTAAGAAAGAAACATGCTCCACTATGTTCATAGCAGCCTTAATTATAATAGCCAGAAGATGGAAAGAACCCAGATGTCCCTCAACAGAGGAATGGATACAGAAAATGTGGTACATTTACACAATGGAGTACTACTCAGCTATTAAAAAGAATGAATTTATGAAATTTCTAGGCAAATGGATGGACCTGGAGGGCATCATCCTGAATGAGGTAACCCAATCACAAAAGAACTCACATGATATGTACTCACTGATAAGTGGATATTAGCCCAGAAACTTAGAATGCCCAAGATATAAGATACAATTTGCCAAACACATGAAACTCAAGAAGAACAAAGACCACTGTGGACACTTTGCCCCTTCTTAAAATTGGGAACAAAACACCCATGGAAGGAGTTACAGAAACAAAGTTTGGAGCTGACACAAAAGGATGGACCATCTAGAGACTGCCATATCCTGGGATCCATCCCATAATCAGCTTCCAAACGCTGACACCATTGCATACACTAGCAAGACTTTGCTGAAAGGACCCTGATATAGCTGTCGCTTGTGAAACTATGCCGGGGCCTAGCAAACACAGAAGTGGATGCTCACAGTCAGCTATTGGATGGATCACAGGGCCCCCGATGGAGGAGCTAGAGAAAGTACCCAAGGAGCTAAAGGGATCTGCAACCCTATAGGTGGAACAACAATATGAACTAACCAGTACCCCTGGAGCTCGTGTCTCTAGCTACATATGTATCAGAAGATGGCCTAGTCAGCCATCAGTGGAAAGAGAGGCCCATTGGTCGTGCAAACTTTATATGCCTCAGTACAGGGGAATGCCAGGGCCAAGAAGTGGGAGTGGGTGGGTAGGGGAGTGGGGGTGGGGGGAAGGGTATGGGGGACTTTGGAGATAGCATTGGAAATGCAAATGAGGAAAATACCTAATTTTAAAAAATCATGTAACAACAACAACAAAAAAGCCAAATCCATACAATTTTAAGGGGAGAGCATCTTCACAAAATGGTGCTTATCTGACTGGATGTCTCAAGGTCAAAGTCTGTAACTAGATCCTAACTTATCACCCCACACAAAACTCAAGTCCAAGTGGATCAAAGTCCTCAACATAAAACCAGACACATTAAATCTAATAGTAGAGAAAGTGAAAAACAGCCTTGGACACTTTGGCATAGGAGAAATTTTCCTGAACAGAACACCAGTGGCTCAGACTCTAAGATCAAAAATTGATAAATGGGAACTCACTAAACAGAAAGGCTTCTGTAAGGCCGAGGATTCTGTCAACAGAACAAAATGGCAGCCTGCAGACTTGGAAAAGATCTTTACAAACTCTTCATCTGACAGAGGGCTAATATATAAAGAACTCAAGAAGTTAGATGCAAAACAAAACAACAACAACAACAAAGACCCAAATAAAATTAGTCCTGTCTAAAAGAAATGCAGGGACAAATATGAAGCAGAAACTAAAGGAATGGCCGAGCAGTGACTGAACTATGTTGAGACCCATTCCACAGGTAGGCACTAATCCCACACACTATTAAAGATGCTATGTTGTGCTTGCAGACAGGAGGTGCACTCCTCTGAGAGGCTCTACCCTGCAGCTAATTGAGACAGATGCAGATGCCTCACAGACAAAATGTGGAATGGGGGAGCATGGGTTCTAGCTGTAATGGTTAATAGTTTCTCACCTGGGAGAAATGTTTTTCCTTATATGATATACATAGAGAATCTTTAGACTGAGAAATAAATACCATTCTGCTAACAAGAAAGACAAAGCATGAACCATCTAACACTGACTTCCACTTCCAAAATACAGCACACAGTGCTTGTCACCAGCTATACTCCAGGGTCAGTCCACCCAAAAACCATATCCCATCTTCAGATTTTCCAAAGAAGCTAACTAAACTTGGGTCCTGAAATGTTTATCAGGGCCTGACCACACAAATATAGCAGAAATTATGAAATGTCTCACGTCACCAGCCACTTAAACTAGATAGTAAGAATACATTTATGTTCACTTATATTCACACTGAGTCTTAAACTTGGTGTATTTATTGTGACTCTGGTCACCCGGACACAGTTCTGTGAAATCCAAATGACATCATGAGTAGTGTCCATTTTCTGCATCTTTACAGATGCTGAATCTGTCATCTTTCTTTCTCATTTGAGAGAATTCGAGGTGACATTTCCTTGCACGCCACTGTACCTGTGTGGTGATGGAGATTTCAGCTGACATGTGTTGCTTCCCATTAGGATTCCATCTGTGAACCTAATACAGAGCTGGTGGCCCATTGGCCCAAACCAAAAAAAGGAAGCACTCCTATGTCAATGCTACCCTGTGTTTCTCAGTTTGGACCCGTTTGCTTCATAAGGAAACATTCTTTGCTCCATCACTATGTTGCTTCTCTTTTCCTAGAAATGTCCACATGGCTGATACATGGAAACTCAAATACAAAGCAGAGCTGCAGAGGAGAAGCCAGAGTCCCCTGACATCAAAGTCTCTGTAAAGCAAAATACACAAAGGCCACCATGCCTCGATCTGGCTTCCTAGTAACCTCAGAAAAAAATTCCAGAAATGTGTTTTAATTCTTCAGCCTGAGTGGCAAATAAGGTTAAACTGTTTCCCAAAGTCTACTTAAGAATAATTCCAAGCTTGGGAAAATGGATTTTGTTAGCCCCAAAGCCTATTAAGATTAATGGCGAGAGGGGGCTCATTATTCTGCCAGAAATTCTACATACAAATCTGTGGTGGTAGTGGTGGTGGAGTGTTATGTTTTTCTGCATCACAGAGCCAGGGATGTAGAGAGCCTGAAAGAAAAGTAGCCAAAGAATGGAATGCACTTCATATAGATGGTAGGATATTGTACAGAAGTCCACTGTGTATGTAATACAAGAAAATGGCTCTTGTGTGGGTTTCTTACATAGACATGTCACCCTGCTCTCATTATCAAATCCTGATCTGACTACATAAGCAGGTCTTATGCAGCCTGAAGCCATATTTGGAAACTGGATCCATACACAAGGGAGAAATGGACTCTTGTGCCTGTTGACCCATGGCCCTTTGGGAGCATGGAACCACTAACTCTGTTAAACTTCTGGCCATCACACTGACCCTACCATGAGTCATCTCCCTCTGTCCCTGCTTCTATAGCTGCTTCCACATTTGGGCTGGTTGCTGCACCAATCAGGCAATCTGCTCCTTCAACGCCAAGTGCCCAGTTTTGCTGCAGGGCAGAACCCCCCAGGTTGGCTGGTCCTCCATCTGCAAAACAGCCAATGGATAGCTGAATTCTAGCCAATGGGTCTGTCCCTGGCTATCTTGGCAGCACAGAGCTCAGAAGCCTCTTGCTAAGAAAGAGGAATTCCCAGACTCCTTGGTGGCTAGACAAGAACTCTGACTTTGATTACCAGCTCATGGAATTGATGGGAAGAAAATAGGCAAGAGCCTTCTGAATTTTTAAAGAATTTGGTTCAGCCCAAGAAATCCAAGCCTGACTGACATAAACTGTGTTTTAGGACCCTGGGGCAATTTTCAGCCCTGCCCCTAATTTGTAGCATCATAAAAGGACATCCAGGACATGCGATTCTCTGAAAGATTTTATATATTAAAAGTCCATCTCAGGTGAACTGAGGACAACAGGAAAGAGCGATCCTTCCAGAAAGCACAATTAGAAATTTTTCAGTCTGACTGTTTCAGGAGCTCATTGAACTGCCAGGGACATGTCACTATCATGGTCAGGTTGGATATAAATGATGTAATATGTCAAATATAGGTTTCCTAGAGTTTACCCTCTGCAATTCCATTTCCATTGGTTTTTAATAGGAAAATGTACAGGTCTCACTGTTATAATAGAAGACCTGAAATTTAGTGCCACAAAGAAAACAGAACTAGATTCTCCCCCATTTCATGCCTAGAGAAGCATTATCTCAAAGAAATGCAATACAAGTCACATTTGTAATTGATAATTCTATTGTAGCCTTATTATGAACAGCAGAAATTAATTTTAGTGTTTCATTTATCTTATTATGCTTCCCAAATATCATTTCAACA
This sequence comes from Mus musculus, assembly GCF_000001635.26. Taxonomy (NCBI): domain Eukaryota; kingdom Metazoa; phylum Chordata; class Mammalia; order Rodentia; family Muridae; genus Mus; species Mus musculus. The sequence continues at coordinate 9,984,053 of NC_000070.6, read as the reverse complement.
TATAATCAGTATAAAGCATAATTGGGAGAGTTTACTTTTGCAACTTGTACCTGCTCTCAATTTACACTAGCCACATCATACTCAGTGACCATGCATGGCTGGTGGGTACTGCTTGGGCAGTATAGAGCACAGTGAAGTGTACAGTTGCTAGACAAATAGGTAGGTCTATAAAGGTCAGTCAGAAATACACAGTCTTTGATTCATTATCTCACTATCTATTAGAGCAGGCTTTCTCAACCTGGGCACTATCTACATCAGAAGCCACAGAAATCCTTCCTCTGAGGTGCCTGTCCAGAGGGAGCTTAGGTTGTTAGCATACACTTGTCCCAGGCTCTCCTCACAACATAGCGACCATCAAAACCACTGCTAAGTGTTGGAAGACATGAAGCAACAAAGAATTCAGGAGTGACTATCAAACTTACAAATTCTTGAGAATATCCTGGATATTTTGTCAGGCATGGTGGCTCATACCTGTAATCCTGGCACTCAGGAAACTGAAGCAGGAGGAAGGAATAGCATAAGTTCAAGTCCTCCCAGGGGAAGAGAGTAAAAATGCTTCTTTGAGCAACAATGGGAAATTTGGGAATTCATTGCCATGCCTTTTAAATCAGCAGACATGGAGTGAGAACTTAAAGCAACATGGCTAATAACTTCCCTGGACTTATATCTAACTGTCCCGGCTGTTTGGATGGACTGCCTGGTTGTCCACACCACATGATATGCCTCACTCCCAGGCAGGAAAGAGAGAGAAAGTAGGTGACAAAGATAGTGCTCAGGGTGTCTAAGGGAAGTTGCACACAGCTTTTACTGGCGTGGCCTTGTTGGAACTTCAGACTTATGGCTACCCCTATTCAAGGAATAATTGCAAGGAAGGCTCAGGTACAGACTGCCTATCTGTTAAAACTCAGAAGTTCTGCTATGACAGGGAAGACTGGGAGGTTGGATAATGAGGGGCGGTCTCCCCAAGAACAGATAATATCGTCTAGCTGTAAATCACTGGAATGTGAGGAGCTCCAGCTGGAAACAATCTCAGAGGAAGAAGGAACGTATCACTCACACTTCCTGGATGTGGAACACAAATGAGACTTGGGATGCCTCCCTTTGAAGAAGAGACACACTTTGTTTAAGTAGGCATGAACTTTTAAATAGATGTGTTTGGGAAGGAAAGCGTATGTGGTGCGGTAAGAAACTAAATGAATCTGGTTGCCCATGGATTGTCTTCATTCTTTATCTCATCCTTAAAAGAAAAATAAATTCCACAGATTTGTGACTTGAGACAATTTAATTCCACTCCTCACCTCCGGAAGTCATCCTTGATGGTTGTCACCCAAGGTAAGGATCAGACTGTCTTAGCTCTAGTAATGGGTTTAGGGATGAGGCCATGTTCTAAAGCAGTCTGATCAAATAACAGTCCAGACATATCTTGTTTGATGTTTTGGAGAGAAAAATCTATCCCTCTACCCACTGTACATGCACGCAGCTATTGCAGCCTTAGAGCGGTTGACAGACATGTGACCAACCCAAAGTTGAAGAAGGGCAGAACCAAGAGAATCTGGAAGGTTGGAATCTGCAACCCTGGTCATATTCTGAACCTTTGGGACAAATCAGGCCTGATGTTGCACATCTGGAATTTTTAGTTAAGTAAGCCAATATACTTCTTATAATGTTTAAGACAATTTAAGATTTAAGAGTCTGTTACTTGTAACCAAAACCATCCCAAGACACACTTTGACCTGCATGTGTTTTTTTTTTTTTTTCTGGAGTCCCTAAAAGCACCTAATAAAGACAAGGTCAAGGTTATCTTCTAATCACTTGCACCTTGATATGTAGGCCATTGGTTCCTTAGGTTCCACAATAGCCATGGGGGTAACTATAAATCAAGAGATTGAGACCAAAATATCATCCAGCCCTCTGAATGTCACCCTGAGAATAAGTGGTTGAACTGTGGCTGAGCTTGCTGGAGTCCAACTCTAAGTTCTCACCAACTTTGGCCTCACATGGTTTTTGTTTTGTTTTGCTTTGTTTTCATTTGTTTTGAACCATATATATAAATAACAAAGGTTTATATGTTTGTTTAAGCTGCATGAGGAAAACTATCTTGACTTTTGAAAATCTGATTCAATGATCAAAAACACATGTCGAATATTAGTCAGAAGGTGGTGTAGACTGTAGTAGGGTTTTATAGGCATCTTGGGCAGGCCCTTCAGAGTAATTGGGGTGTGGAATGTGGAAGTTGTTTTTATGGGAAATTTGGGGCATGGCCTCCTGTAGGCAGCCTCAGGCAAAAGAGTGAGTATATCAGGAAAAAAATCACATTGAACCTGGTGATAAGGTTCATGAGGATGTTAATTACAAAGAATCTCATGTTTCAAGGGCTGTGTTGGTGATACAGTTTTGAGTAACAGACTAGGACACATAAGAACTAGAATGTCTACGCCAAGATGTCAGTGTGCTTTTGAAAACTGCATGCATGGGTTCACATTCCTCTCCTGCTCACTAGTACACAGTGCTTGCTCGTGCTGCTTCACAAGTATTTCATTCATGGACAACAGTTGACAGATGCCATTCCACAGCCCAGTGCTGAACTCAGTTACCTGCAGGTGAAGTTGTTGTTAAAAGAATGGCATTTACCCTCACTCAAGTTTGTCCAAAATTCAGTAGAACATACTTGATAACCTTTCTTGCATGATATCAGCACAGCCATTCCACTTCATTATGATCTTTTGCATTCTTCCTTTAGTACACCCACATTTTAAATAAAACTTTATGGTAGATGTAGATACATGGATAAACATTGACAGAGTTAGATGGTTTTCAAAGCTTCAGACATTCACAAGAATAAATATACCCACTGAGTAAAAGACTATTAAATTTTGCCTGAAGAGAACAAAGATTGTCTAACCATGATATTTCTTTTTTATCTTGCTCAGCATCTCTTATTTGTATGCTATTTAAAATTATTTTCCCTTGTCAGGATTAAAACTAAGAGATATTATATTATAGTCATAGTGTCTAACCCTAGGTTCTTTCTTTGAACTGATATAAATACATGATCTTCCCCTTATGCTCTGAAGTAACAGCAGAGCCACTACAGAGAATGAGTCTAGGCATCAGGGTGACAGTGTAGAGCTCAGTCCCGACTCCGTCAATCCCAAGTGATCCACATCACTCTGGGCTGTAAACTAGGCACAAATCTTCATGAAGCCATGGCCCTAAGAGGCAAGGGCTGTTTCTTGCAGCCATTACTTGCACTAACTAATTCATTGCCTGAATAGGAATGTGTAATTCTTTCACCCTGCTTCTGAAAGGCCTCAAACACTCGTGACATTAACTAGCCCAACAACTCTACAGCTCTAATGGCGTCATCCTATAGCCTAAGGAATAATGCTTAGTCTTGAGTGCTGAGTCCTGCAGTTTCCTCTTGCCTGTCCTCTCTGGTAATTAACTTTTGGCTGCAGAGCCACCTGCAATCTGGTAAAGTTCCCATGGTGATGTTTTTCATCTCTTGATGATAAGGCCTAGTATTATCCTGAGCTGGTTATCTTGATGACTTGAATAGACAGATAGGCTGGCTACACTGGATATAGTCAAAACCCTCCCTGAAAAATTTCCAACAAGATGAGCACTTCCATGATCATTTGCAACTCAGAACTCTGGTCCTTGATGGATCCTTCCTGCTTATGGGTCATATTCCATTCCATACATTCATCTACCTTGCATCAGTTTCAACATGGAATGCAACCTTTGTCTCAGTTTCTATGCTCCACCCCTAATATCGCAATTTGTAAAAGCTGTTGATGTGTATGATATACCAAGTTTAAAAAAAATCTAGCTAGAGGCAACGTGATTTTGGCCTAGCAATTCAATCTTGTTATAGTTGCTATAGTTTTGATAATAAGTGTCTCCAATGGCTCATATACTCAAGGCTTGCCTGATAGCACCAAAGTACTGGGAGATGGTAGAATCCTTAGAACATTGAAGTTCCTATAAAGATGTCTTTAGGTCACTCTGGTCATAAACTTGAAGGTAACCCTTCTTCAATCTGGCTATCTGGCTTGTGATGGATGAGGTGAGTAATTTTGTTCCAATGTATCATAGCAATATACTGTGCTACCTCACAAAGAGCCCGAAGTCAAGGGACCAAATAATCATAGAGTGAAGCCTCTAAAACTACAAGGCATTTCTTGTTATAAATTTATTCTTCTAGCATTTAGTTATATACACAGAAAGCTACTGCTCAAGAACTGACTTCTAAAAGGTGATCATTTCCCAGCTATGTGGCTCACTTTATATATCAGGTATCCCAAACTCTGTTTAAAAACAGAACTTGAGTTGGGGATGGCTCATCGGGTAAGCACTTTTGTAGCAAACCTGACTACCTAAGTTTGATCCCTAGAACCCATGTAAAGGTGGAAGAAAAAACAGACTCCACAGAGTGTCCTCTGACATCATCACATACACTGAGGCTCTCACACCCACACCCACAATTGTTGTGTAGACAAACATACATACACAGAGACAGATAGACTAATAATACATCTTTAGATGAACTTGTTTTCTTCAACTCCTTTAATACTATACACAGTCTTTCAGGGAATGCTACCCTAAACCATTTTCTATAAACTTGGAGTCATCACGATATAAGGAAGTAGCATTTATTGAAGATGTATCAGCTGCCTGGAACTGAATTTTCTAGCTGGTCATTAAAAGTACCAGGTGAGATTAAAGTACATCAGCAATTTCATGAAGAAAAAAATTGGAGTTTTAGAGTGATGGTGACTTGTTCATGGATCCTGGGGCTCTGTGGTCAGAACCTTGCTATGCTGGTAGCCTCTTCCTGTTTGATTTTCCTTATCCAATCTGTCACCAAAACTACTCAAGTTCCTCCTCAAAAATAAGAATTTCTCAATTCTAGACAACCTTTCTTTCTATTACTACTGCCAATTCTTTATCCCTGACTTTCAGTATTTGTTACTAAGATTTCTCTATTTATTGCTTAAGAATACCCTGGAATACACTAATGGTGTTTTAGATATTATACTAAACACTCTGGAAATATTAACTCTTCAGCAACAATGTGAAATGGATCTTTTACCATCACTCATTGGTGAGGTAATAAGTAACTGGCTCAAGACCACATCACTAATAACCAATGGAATCTGAACCTAAAAACCTGGCTCTAGCTGTGATCTTAATCAGAACATCATGATGTCCCTCCAATATAATCATGGCACGGTCCTTGGTGATTTCTCTGTCACCAGCTCTGTAGCCAGTCTCAAGAAATTCTCTGAAATTTGCTTCACAGAAATGCAACCTGGATCCTTTCCCTCACTTAGAGCCTCATGGGCTATGTCTTATTGGACCTTGAACTGTTCAGCAGAGCCTCGAGTTATCCAACACATCCTACCTTATCCAGGGACATGTATAGTAGACCCTGACACCTCCAAAAAATGTATTACCCACTCTAAAAGGCCCCAATATCACTTTCTCTTTGGAAGATTCATGCCTTTCTGTATCACTAAATGTGCTATATTCTATTCAGCTTTAAATCCTCTTTTCATTTGCACCCAACAAACAGAGTAGCCAAATGATCAAAGGGCCATCATTTCAGCCTTGTCTAAAGTTCTCAAGATACAATAAGATTGCAGGCTGCAATTGCAGGGTGACACGGACGCTACATGATGTGCCCTGTCCCTCACCAGATGAAAGTGGAATAGTACTGCTCTGAAACTTGAGCAGAGAGTAAGTAGTTTCAGAAAAGCAGAAAAGTAAGGAAACAATTACAAGCTTGCATTTCATTCTATGGACAAAGTCAGAGTTGAGTACAAATATATACAATTTGAGAAAATAATTAGAGTCATCCTCTGGGGTAGTTTTGATGAGACACTATCTCAAAAATCCAAATTATTAAAATAAAAAAAAAAAGAAAAACCAAAGACTTGTTTGGTTTAGCTGGGAGAATTTTTGAGGACTGTTTTCAGTGAACAGAAGCAAGTTCTAGGCACTCTATTTCACTGGATTCTATTTTTGTTTACAGAAACAAGAAAGTAAGCCCTATAAAACTCATTAGTGTATGTTCACATATATATACCCATATAAATATGCATAGACCCTGTCACCTCCAAAAAAATACTACCCACTCTAAAAGGCCCCAATATCACTTCCTCGTTGGAAGAGTCATACCTTTCTGTATCACTAAATGTGCTATATTCTATTCAGCTTTAAAACAGCCATTTTGTACACAAAGTTTTGTAACATAAAGGAGACATGGAGAAGTGTCCATATATACTGGCATCTCCCAAAAATGTAAGAGGGGAAGAGGAAGAAGGAATCGTGCTTTTTCTTTTATGCTTCTGTATTCAATAACTTACATCAATGGATTGGTGATAATAAATAAATAACTAATAAACCTTTATATTAAAAAGTGAACTGACAATATTTTTAAATAAGTTTTAATTTATTCTTTGACAACTTTAAGCAGGTATATAGTGTATTTTGATAGTACGGATCCACACTTGATTTGTTAGAATTATTATTTATTTAAGTACATACATGTGCATGAATGTATGTATTTTCATGAGCACACAGGTGCCTATAGAGGCTAGAGATATTGGACATTAGGAGTTGGAGTAATTTTGAATTCCACAACATAGGTACTAGAAAACATACTCAGTACCTCTGCGAGAGAGAAAGCACTCTTAACTGCAAAGCCATCTTTATTTCCCTCTCTTACTAATCTCCAGAGCTCTGTAACCCTTCTTCCCAAAACATCTACACTTTATTTTCATGCTTTTACTTTAATAACTTATTGAGTCTAGTTGTGCTGCCTATATGCATGGGAGTGTAGGGTTATTTATTGGATGATGGGCAACTTAGGAGGAGCTATAGCTATGACCCCTCCTCTTCCAGCAGCTATTAACTACCAATATATCCTCAGTTCTGAGTTAGGTCTTCTGGGCTCTTCCCCAGTTGATGCTTGACTGTTGATCCCATGCAGTTCATGTGTAAGACAGCACAGTTGGAATAAGTTCCTATGTGCAGCAGCCTTGTTATATCCAGAGGAAACCATTGCAGAATGCACCTCCCCATCTTTTATCTCTTGCATTCTTTTTGCCCTCTGCTCCACAGTGCTCCCTAGCCTTTCAGGAATTCACATAGGCATCCAATTTAGGGATGAGCACTCAGCTGTCACCTATCCTCAGCACTTGGACCTGGGATGAGTCTGCATTGATTGTTGCCCACTAAAAAGGAAACTTCCCTGGCCAAGACTGAGAGCAGCACTAACCCATCAGTATAAGCATAACATAAACATTTAGGGGGCATTTTGACAAGTTCATTTAGCAAAACAACAGTAACAATAGGTTGTCCACTAGTGCGTATGTCCTCCCTAAACATGGAATTTTGACCTGGGTTAGCATTTCTAAGCCTTAATTTCTTCCTGCTGATCAGGTCTCAAATCCAATGATAAGTAGTTATTCCCAAAACAGTCATGCCACGGTAACTGCACCAGTGGACATATCTTGTCTGGCAGGAGAATCTTGATACAACTACTTCTTCGTAACAGTGTACAGTCCCAAGTGCAAGAAACGAAAAACTATATATTTAAATTTATCTTCTTTTAGCTTGCCTTCAAAGCAATGGTTCCATTATCCAAATCACTTTCTGGGTTATCAGTGATGTGTGTTAAATCAAATCTTTTTCTTGTACACAAATTTCAGGACATAGATGTGAACCAGAGGTCCTAGAATATAAGCCAAAGATGGATGGAAGACAACAGCCTTCAGCTGGTGTACCCTGTCCCTCCTCAACTAAGGCTACCTGTAATCCTTGTTGAAGACTCACCAGGTTACCTATAATCCTTAACTATGCTGAAGACTCACCAGGTCCAACACAGCATTTTCCAGGTGAAGCTGAATCCAATTGCCCAGGGATGACACTCTTCCTTCATAGCTTCTATTTTGTTAAAGTCTTTCTCTTCTTCTTAAGAGGAAAATGCCCCCAGAATAGACTTCCACACCATTACCACCCAACGTTGTAAAATTACCACCCATCTGGGAATGAGTTTATCTGACTTTTTCTGTGAGGTCAGATTTTAAAAATGGAAAGATCGTTGAGTCTCTTTCTTTGACCACTTTCTTTGACCCTACTATAGGAAGGGAAACAGAGACTCAGAATACAACTTACTGCCAAACTGATAGGCTTGAATCCCCAGTGCATTACTGTTTGAAGCAGTTAAAGACCATGCTGCCTTTTGATGTGATAGTTTTAACTAAGATAATCTTTCAACATTACCTGCCACCACCTTACATTCTTCACAAAAAAGAGAGAGAGAATATGTATAAACATTAAGAAATATTCTTCAGCAGAGTTACATAATATATGTTACAATCATCCTATGCAGCCACTGCCTCCTCCTTTTGTGTGTGTGTGCCTTCTCTGAGTCAAGGTCTCACTGCATCTCAAATTGGCCTGTAATTCTCTATATAACCCAGGCTGGTTTTGACCTGCTGATCTTCCTGGCTCAACAACAAAGTCCTGGGATTACCCGTGTATGTGTAGCACCAGGCCAACCAACATTTTTCTCAACAATAACACAAGCATAATAGTACTTACCTCTCAAAACATTAGCAGATTAAATTTAAAAAATGAGTGCCTAACACCATGCTTACTCTCCAGTAGAAGACTGCCTGCTGACCGAGGAAAAACTCTGGGCAGGCCAAGGGAAGGTCCAGGCTCAGGACAGCCTTTCTCCTTCTCCTCTGTTAAAGGCCAAAGTATTTTTGGATGAACAGTTCATGTTAATTTGCACAATCTCTTGCCTATTTTGTGCTTATTCTGGATATAAATAGATGACTTCAGCCGTCAGCACTGTCACTCCATTACTCCTGTGAGTGCCAGGAACATACATCAAAGAAAGGAGGAGAGAAAGAAGAAATGGGGGTAGAGAGCAGGGAGGAGAGCTAAAGAGAGGGGATGGGAATAATAAAATCAAGTCATGAAATAATTCCTGAAGACGCATTGACATAGCACAGTATGGAAGAGGAGAGACACTCCCCACATGGCAGGACCACTAAGCACCCAGTCCATGTACACTCACCCTCATTGCTTCTCACCTTAAGCATGGGTCTGTTGTTAAACATAGGAACCCATTGTTTCCTGTAGCTGCTTCCTTTGTCTTCCCTGTGGAGCATCATGAGACCTTGATGTTGTGTAAAAGGTATTATGCCACAGCCTGCCAGAGTCATTTTTCAAGATCTCCCATCCAGGCATGAGTCAGAATGAATAACTCAGCCTGCTAGGGAAAAAAAAAATTACAAAGTGAGCAAACAGAAAGCTATCACATCCTAAGCAAAACTGCCTAATCAACTTTTAAGTTTTGTTGGTGGTGGATGGAGGAGATGAAACAAGAAATTTTACATTTTAAACTATTTTTCCAATATTCAGTTTGACTGTTAGCTATTACCAAGATTTCACCTTTTTCCCCTTGGCTTTCTCTCCTGCATTTAGAGTTGCACACATAGGCTGGAGAGATGGCTCAGTGGTTATGAGCACTGACTGCTCTTCCAGAAGTCCTGAGTTTAACTCCCAGCAACCACATTGTGACTCACAGCCATCTGTAATAGGATCCGATGCCCTCTACTGGTGTGTCTGAAGATAGCTACAGTGTCTCATATACATTAAATAAATAAATAAATAAATAAATACTTTTTAAAAAGTTACACACATGCACACACACATGCACACACTCACTTTGTTCCTATATCCTTCATTCTCTTTTACAGCAACAGTGCTGGATAAAGCACCTATGTCCCGTGTGCCCTTCTCTAGACATCTCATTCAATTTAGCATTCACTGTGGTTTTGTGCCTAAATTAGGCAAACCCAACTTGTCAATGTGAGCAACTCCCTCTGTTAACAAATCTAAGGGCTTTCTGACATCCGCGCTCGGTCCTCATTCCTACCCTCACCTTTTCTACTTACTCTGCTCCTGCAGCTCCTCCTCGGCAGGAATCCTTTCCTCAGCCCTCTCTCATTGTTTTGTTCTCTGTTCTTGGCACCGACTGAAGGATTAAGTGACTGGTGGTCATGACTGAAGTCATCTATTTATCTGCAGAACAGTCAGGGTTCCCTGTGCCTTTTGCTACTCTCTCTGCATCCTCCTTAGTGGATTTCATCCCATGTGTAGCTTTCAATATATAGGCTAGCAACTCCCACATTCATAGATCCATTTTTGAGAGCCCGAGTCTCATCCATAGCACTGTCTTCCTGTTAGTCGTGTTTCACAGCATTTCAAACCTACAATGACAAAAAAAGGTTTTGTTGACTTTTGTCCATCCCCTGCTCCATTAACCTTCTACTTTTCCCAATCAAACCCTTTCTGTCCTTCCACACTTCCTAGCTGAACAAAAGGAGAATCACTGGAGAATAAACTTGACAGTCACTCTTGACCCTGCCCTTACCATGTGCACTCACACCCACATGAAAAGTCATTTCAATCGATCAGTGCATCATGAAAGTCCCTCCCCCAGGTCTAATGGTCCTCCATACTTCATATTCACCGTTAGTGTGCATCCGACCCTATTCTCTCTTGCCTGGACTATAAACTGTGGAAGCATCCTGTAAACTGGTCTCCCTACTTCTATTCCCACTCTCCTTCCACTTTGTCAGGAAAAGGGGAAGAAAGAGTAATTCAAAATGTAAGCCATGCTTATTCTTCATAAAGTCCTTGAGTTGCTTCTTTCTGCCCTCTGGGAATGTGCAAACTGTTATTATGACAGCGTGGGTTCTGTAATCCGCCCTGCCTGGCTTTCCAGTATCATGTGCCTCCCTCCTCCCTCACCATTGCTCATTTACTACATCCTCTGTCTGGTTCCTAGAAAGCCCGAACTCGACCTTATTCTTCCTGGAGCCTTTGCTTCTCCCAAGCCAAGCCATCTTGTCCTTGTCAAGATGCTCTTCTGTGGATCTTCCTAGAGTACAGCCTGCTGCTCCTTTTAGGCTCTTAGGGAGGGAGTTCTTTATAAAGGAGAATTAGCGCCCACCTCTCTGCTCTCTCTGTCACAGCTCACTCATTTCACTTTTACTGTTTATATCAGAGGGGTTTACAGCCTATTTATATTATAGGGTTTATCACCCACTCTAATCTGCATCTCTCAGTGTGTAGATCCCTTTGCGGTCCCTTTTCATGCTCTACTAGGCTGGCTTTGGCAACCATTAGAAGAAAGGAGAGATGCCATATCACTTCTGGACCAGGTTAGAAAAGATACCAACTCTCACCTTGTTTTCTCTCTTCCTGTCTCCCCCTTGGTTTATCCACTCTAGGGAGAAACAGATACAATGATTTAATAATGTGGGCATCCCTGTGAACAGTCCCACTGACTGAAGAATAGATTCATTCTACCATCAACCACTGGGAAAAAACGGAAGGTGATCTAGTCAGGCATTGAGGTGACTACAACAGGTTTACAATCTCATCAGATATCCTGAGCCTTAATTGTTAACTAAGCCTTTCCCAGGTTCCTGGTTCTCAGAAGTTATTTAGACAATAAATGTTCATTATTTAAAGCTGCTGCACCTTAGAGGAATTTGCTCTTTAGCTATATATATATATATATATAATTTGTCTAGTCGTTATCTAGCATCCTCAATGGGGTGTCTAATTCACTCATTCTTGCACAACTGTGCCTAAAATTTTGTCTACCACCCAGCAGTCACAAATTTCAATACAAATTTAGATAATGGATACAATGTCTAATGTTTTACAATAAATAAAACATTAATTTTATATAAAAATTAATATATAATAATTGTTGTATAATACATATGCAATAATAATAAATATATAATCTTATGGCTAACAAGAAACTAGACATTGTTTATGCTTCATAATTAAAGCCACAGGCACCAAGCCTTCAGGTGTTCTGTTTTCTACCACCTTCTGATTGTGTCATAGCACTGGACTCCTGATTGCTGCATTCATGTTATTTCTCCCACACACATTGACCACAGATGTTTGAGAGTCTTCACGGAGCTTGGTGCCTGCTGGTGTCCTGAGACATCCAACTCCCACCTACTCAATAAGTGCCTTCCCAGGAGCACCATGCCTGAGTAATGACCACGTTGCTCATCACTCTAAAACGGGAAGGAAAACGCATCAGGTAGTTTTTCTTTGCTCTTTCAAGAAGAAAGCTGCAGAAAGTTTTGATCCAAAGGAGGCTGGAATGTACAGTTCTGGTAGATGACATCCTTGGTTTTCTCAACTGTGCTTGGATGTTTTCAACTTCAATGAGACTCCAAAGAATCAACCATCTCTGTGCAGTTTTATACATGTGAGCCACACTCTGTCATTCTCTGGCATTTAACTTATTTAAACCAATGCACTCGATTTTATACATCAGCAAGTTTCAAATTCTCTGAGGACTTTAAAAGATAGAGCTAGTCTCCAAATCTCACATAGCATCCTTGGGTCTCTGGCTGATTTACCCCGCCACTCTCTGAGGACTCACTTGCCTTCCACTCCTAGAGTCCCAGTGGCTACAGGTGAGAAAGAGCAGGTTGGCTGAAATCAAACCCAAATGGTCCCAACATAGGTTCACAGCTAAATAAAGCTGTTATTTCGTGATATTCTTGAGTCAACTAAAATTAGGTAATTGCAAGTGTGTATTTCAAAAGCATACATTGAACTAATTTAGTTTTAAAACTCGGTATCAGGACCAAGGAAGGGGCTCTCCTCCCATTGATGACTATGCCATGCTCTGCTACATATGCAGCTAGAGACACGAGTTCCACCATGTGATTTCTTTGATTGGTGATTTTGGTCCCAGGGAACTCTGGGAGTACTGGTTAGTTGATATGGTTGTTCCTTCTATGCGGCTGCAAACCCCTTCAGCTCCTTGGGTACTTTCTCTAGCTCCTTCACTGGAGACCCTATGCTCCATCCAAGGTTCTATGCCCCAGTATAGGGGAATGCCAGGGCCAAGAAGTAGGAGTGGGTCGGTTGTGGAGAAAGAGGAGGGGTGAGGAGATAGGGGATTTTCAGAAGGGAAACTAGGAAAGGGGATAACATTTAAAATGTAAATAAAGAAAATATCTAATCAAAAAAAATTGGTATCAGGTTCTTCTGAGAATTCTTAACTATCTTTTCTCAAGCTTCTATAAGACCAGCCAGACTCAAGTTAGATTATTGTAATTAAACTCAAATCCCACTTCTGCTTCAAGAACATCCTTGGAGACTTGGCTGTTGCTTGTGACTTATTGGGGGTCCCCAGCTTCCTGACTCATATTGTTGCTCTTGTGAGAAATAATTAAGATCAAGTAAGTGGATTAAACAATGGCAATAATTGCTACATCACTCCTGACTACCAGTATCATTGTGTGTTGGTATTTTGTGTTGTGAGTTTTCTGTATCTTGTCTTATTATAATTCCATACATATCTGAAAATTTACAAGTTTACTTTCTGTATATGAGACCTACTTAGAGGCCTCACTTTCCTCATGTTGTTGTCTTCTTCAAGACTATTCAAAGCAAATCAACCCCAAATAAAAACATTACTTAAGCACACTCTTGGAGAGAGTCCCACATGTGATCCCCAGTTGCAGCACTGCCTTGCTATGTCATTTTGCTCAAGTGATGTCTCTAATCTTCGGCTGCCAAAAAATTTTATGATCCCTGGCAATAGAGTGGGAAGTGGGTGGTGATTATAGAACCCAAGAACTATCAACTGATTTAGGCCTTTGTTTGAAAGGTTCTGGGTAGTAAAGTTGGTACAATTTTTACTCTGTGCCCCGAGGCTAGAAAAGAATAAGAGAGTTGTGCATTCTTTGTCCAGATGTCTCCAATCAGGATTAGGTTCCCAAATCATTTCCAAGATAAAAATCTAGATTATTTTATTCCACACACCTTAAGGTAAGTGGGAACACCTAAAAAACAATAGGAATTCTAATGTTACTTCCATGTGTTTGTTTGCCTGGCAAAATTTCCCCTTCCGTGACACCACTTTTCTCCCCATGAATTTTTTTGGAAAGATACATGTTTATTTTTCCCAGATAACAGATAGGTCAGTAGGCACATAGATGATGAGATGATAGGCTCTAACTAGAGGAGGATTAATACTATGTATAAAGTAAATCCAGTTTTGCCTGTAGGAAAGCAACTTCTTTTGCCTAAAGAAAGAAAAAAAGAGAGAAGTTTTATATGCATTCATTAACATATGACCTGGTCTACATATTTAACAGAAATAATTTAACATAACTATAATCAGACCATTCAAAAAGAGAAAATAAACCAGCTCTTTCAGAAGGGTACTTTGCCAGAGCAGGCTTTGACCTCCACATAGTTTAACTGAACTTTAGAGTCTGCGTTTTAAAATTCTGTGCTATCCATTGTGTTATCCCGGTAATCTCCAGTTCCCAAGGCTGTGTTAGTGACTTAAAATCCTCTAGCTCTAACCCCAGCCTCTTTTCAGTCCTGGATCCATATTTTTACTACCTATTGAGCACCTGCACTTTAGCACTCAACAGTAGCTCTCAAACTTAACTACTAAAGGAGCCCTCTCAATTCTGTGTTTCCATAACACTTAGATAATTCACTACTATTGTACTGAGTGCACTACAAAAGATACCTGCCCAGAGTGGTGGCAAACTGAGAACTGAAACATTGTCTAATGTAGTAGCTACTTTTGTAACTCATGCCAAGGATCAAGCAGACAGAATGGGCGCAGACTAACTGGCCAGATTAGGGGAGTAAGAGAAAATAAATTGAAATAACTGGTCAGGAGTTCAAATATTCTCACAGGTCTGTAATCTACCTTTTCCACAAACCTGACAGTTGGGATTTAAATCCTGTTTTGCTCTAAAGTGTTGTCAGTGTCTTCCCCACTTTTATAACAACTTCAGTGGTAGGCACAATCAGAGTAAGAGAATTTTATTTTCAAAGCCTCAGAGAAACGTGATACCTTTTTTGTTTTTTTTCCAAATGGGTGAGATGCCAATCCCAGAGTGTGGCTCATATTCAAGTCTCAAGCCCACTGGGGAAACTGAGGCTGTCATCTTCCACAGCTTGAAGCTGTTCCTGCAGATCTGTCCAAGAAATGGGGTTTTCCTGGAGGAATAAAGTACCATTTAAGTATAGTAGAATCTCCCAAAATTCAAAAGGGGAGGTAGTTTTAGGAATACAGGATTGCAAAAGATGTTATATAGATAAATAAAGTGACCATACCATTTATTTTTCAAATAGAGACACTTTTGAGATAAGATAGTGGTAATGATTAGACTCAGCTCACACATGAACTAGAAGGGGCTTAGGCACACGGGCCATAAACTTACCCAAAGTGCAGAGGAAACACAAAGTTAAGGGGATGTGTACCACTCTGCCCCCACAAAATCTTTTGCTGATGAGTAAACATGGGAAGCTCTTAATAAGTTGAACCCGATTTTGTGGCAAGTGCAGCCACTTCAGATGGTTTTATAGCTAGTTGGATTACTTCATTTTCCAATGGATTTGAATATTTGGGGATAGAGACATGCAGGATTATGACTGGTCTGTGAAAATGTTCACCCGATTCTTGCCTTGTTCTTTCAGCAAACTTTTGTCAAGCATCAGGTACAGTTTGAGCTCCAAGAAGAGCAATTATAAAAATGAGTGGCAGGCACATACCTTCCCTCAAAGTACTGATGTGCTAATAGCTGAGATACATGAAACCAAATAATTATAATGTAATGTATTTAAATGCCAAAGCACATATTTCCCAAGACAGTACACATGGCTAGTTAAGATTCTTGTGTGTGCTGGCATCTCTCATTATACTAGGCCATATTGCTTTGTGATGTGGACTCCAGGTAAATTGTAATTCTTCTTGGCCTTGTTTCTTTTTCTGAAGTCTATTTGTATCTCAGCACACAACATATACTTAAGATTTATAAAATTACATGCACTTAAATATCTTCAGGGTTGTTAAAGTAAAACAGAACTCTCTTCTTTCCTCTCTTTCTTCTGAGTTTAAATTACATGGTTCTCGGATTCTCCTCTGCCTTTTGTGCCACATGAGTAAACGTTTGCTGTGCCTGAGTACTTATTAAGAAAGCATGAGCCTCCCAGCCAAACTGCAAAACCCACCACCCAGGTCTGCGTGAAGAGCCTGCTTGAATGAACAATCTGAAATACCCCTTCAGTTCATTACTGCCGAAGTCCCTGAGATGCTGGGCAGTAGTTTTAATTGAATTTCTCTTTGGGAGAATTTAGGATTTTATCATGAGAGCTTCTATGTGTGTTTCTGTTTTCTCTACTGATCTCATATGTAATCAACAACATACTGCCCTAGTAGTGTAAGGACGGTAAGATATATCACAGGGCTGGGAAATGGCTCCACAAATTAAGCTAAGCATCTATAACCCCATCACTAAGGAGGTGAAACACAAGTTCAAGGTCAATTTAAGGATAAACATTGAGTCTCAAACTAAACAAATGAAAAAGAATCATTAATAATAATTTTAACACAGGGAAAAAGCATGAGAATTTTAAACCATTTCGCATCGGACCATGGCTCTCAGCAACCACCTGCCCTCTGCTAGAGAGTCCCTGAGAACTTCTTGGGGACTAGGCACTTGGCCTTCTTGTTTCAAAAAGAGAAAATTCAGAGTTGATTTTAAAAGTTTAGGTTGAGCATGTTCTCACTGCCTGCCCCCTGTCCCTGAAAATCTCCCTTGAAATGAAGCAAAGGCTTAAAAAAAACAAAACCTATCACACACAGTGCCAGATAAGTGAGGCACATGCACATATTCTGATTAAAAAGAATTAAGAAAAAACCTCAAGCATGCAGTGTTTCCCTGATGCTTTCAATAAGTTTCTGCAAAGTATGGTCAAATTAAGCATAGAGAAACTATTAATAAACAAACAGGAAAATAATACAGTTAAAACAAAAAATTTAAAAATTGCTTAGGAGCCCAATATTTAAAAATAAAAACTAGAAAAGACAAAAATACGTATAAATAAAAATAATAGCAGTTATACATGCATGAACCATAAAATAACTTAAAAGAATAACTGTCAGCAATTCTCAATTATTGATTTTGTTCCTGTTTAGTTTTATTTTGAGGCAGGATGTAGTTACAATGATAACCTGTACAAATTACGATTACCTGGGTAGGGAGCCTTACCTGAGCAACTATCTTGATGGCCTCGATTGATGTCAGAAGGCCACCCTATTATGGGCCACGCCTTCTGGGAGCAGCCAAGATAAAAAGGGTGTTTGCAATGGAAGATCATCCTGCCTTTCGCTCCATTGGCCTTCCTCTTGAAACTGAATTAATTTTTCCTGGCGCTGTGGTTGCTGAATCCAATCTTTCAAGGGGGACTAGGGCCGAGCAATTCTACAGAAACATTTCAGGATTTCAGGAAGATTGTCACTACTGAGGCACCCCACCTTGTGGGCTGAGTAACTGCTAATTGTCTCCTCCCAGTGACAGACAGCTAGTATGGGACTGGTCCAACTACTGGACTCTCAACTTCTCAGGAATGATTTTTTCCAATTTTTTTACTAGATATTTTCTTCATTTACATTTCAAATGCTATCCCAAAAATCCCCTATACCCTCCCCCTGCCCTGCTCCCCTACCCTCCCACTCCTACTTCTTGGCCCTGGTGTTCCCCTGTACTGGGGCACATAAATTTTGCAAGACCAAGAGGCCTCTCTTCCCAATGATGGCTAACTAGGTCATCTTCTGCTACATATGCAGCTAGAGTGAGCTCTGGGGGTACTGGTTAGTTCATATTGTTGTTCCACCTATAGGGTTGCAGACCCCTTCAGCTCCTTGGGTGCTTTCTTTAGCTCCTCCATTGGGGGCCCTGTGTTCCATCCAATAGCTGACTGTGAGCATCCACTTCTGTGTTTGCCAGGCATTGGCATAGCCTCACAAGTGACAGCTATACCAGGGTCCTTTCAGCAAAATCTTGCTGGTGTATGCAATAGTGTCTGCGTTTGGTGGCTGATTATGGGATGGATCCCCAGGTGGGACAGTTTCTGGATGGTCCATCCTTTCATCTCAGCTCCAAACTTTGTCTCTGTAACTCCTTCCATGGGTGTTTTCTTCCCAATTCTAAGAAGGGGCAAAATGTCCACACTTTGGTCTTTGTTCTTCTTGAGTTTCATGTGTTTTGTAAATTGTATCTTGGATATTCTAAGTTTCTGGGCTAATATCCACTTATCAGTGAGTACATATCACATGAGTTCTTTTGTGATTGGGTTACATCACTCAGGATGATACCCTCCAGATATATCCATTTGCCTAGTAATTTCATAAATTCATTCTTTTTAATAGCTGAGTAGTACTCCATTGTGTAAATGTATCACATTTTCTGTATCCATTCCTCTGTTGAGGGACATCTGGGTTCTTTCCAGTTTCTGGCTATTATAAATAAGGCTTCTATGAACATAGTGGAACATGTGTTCTTATTGCCAGTTGGAACATCTTCTCAGGAATGATTAACTGTGAATACTCTTTTAAGCTATGAGAATTCTAATTAAAACATTTACATATTCCTTAACTGGCCAAGAACTTACTATGTAGCCCAACCTGACCTCAAATCCATGATCTTCCTGTATTGACCTCCCAAGTGCTGGGACTGTCCCCAGTTTTAGGTTAGCAAAATTAAACTGGATGACTTGAGCAAATCAATCCTTATTAAAGGGAAAGAGGCAGCCAACAAATTCCAAACTCTATACTAAGTTCAAACACCTTCACACCAACTTTGAAAAGCACCTAGTTGAAGATTTTGTGGGTGGACTAATGTCACCCTTCCTCCTCTGGAAGTCCTCCCTGGCTACAGAAGGTGGACACTTGAGTCTCTATATCTCCTCTGATAGGAATCTCAAGTAAGGTCATGCGCATAGACTTCCCATATCCTTCCTAGTTCCAGGTCTCCAACTAGTCACCAGAGATGTTTCTCTATTTCCATTCTTGCTCCCAACCCTTTCCCAGCTCCTCTTCTGTACTTGATCTCCATTCTCAGTCTCTTCCTCTCCCCCCTCCTATCAAGGTCTCTCTCTCTCTCTCTCTCTCTCTCTCTCTCTCTCTCTCTCTCTCCATCTCCAATGACTATTTAGTTTCCCCTTCTGAGTAAGATTTAAGCATCCTCCCTTGGGACCTCTGTATTACCCAGTTTCTTTGGGTCTATGGATTATACCATGGTTGTCCTGCACTTTATAGCTAATGTCCACTTACAAGTAAGTACATGCCATATGTGTCTTTCTGGTTTTGTGTTACCTCACTCATGATGACATCATGAAGTTCCATCCAATTTGCCTGCAAAATTCATGATGTCTTATTTTTAATAGCTGAATAGTATTGTATTGCATAGATGTAGTGCAGTTTCTTTATCCATTCTTCAGTTGAGAGACATTTAAGTTGTTTTCAGTTCCTAGATATTATGAATAAATCTGCCACCCACAAAATCTTCAACCCAAAACATCTTGCCCACAGGATGTCCAGAGATAAAGATGGATAAAGCAGAGACTGAGGGAACATCCAAGCAATGACTGTCTCAAGTTGAGACCCAGCCACTGTGTCAACCCCTAACACTATTAATGATACTCTGCTATGCTTGTACAGGAACCTAACATAACTGTATCTATCCTCAGAGGCTTCATCCAGGAGTGGATGGAAATAGATGAAGAGACCCACAGCCAAACATCAGGTGGAACTTGGGGAGTCTTGTGGAAGAGTGGAAGATAGAAGTGAACAAGCAGGAGGGATCAAGGACTTCACAAGAACTACAGAGTCAACTAACCTGAATACATGGGAGTTCACCGAGTCTGGGCCACCACACAGGAATCATGATGGAGCTGGTCTTGGACTCCCTACACATCTATACTAATTGTACAGTTTGGTCTTCATGCAAGTCCAGGACTTCCTGGACTTCCTGGTTGGGCCACAGTGGGAGAGAATTTTCTAGTCCTTGTAGGACTAGATATCCCAGGATGGGGTGGTACCCAAAGGGGATTTCCCTTCTCTAAAAAGAAGAGGAGGGGCAATGGGGGAGAGATTTGTAAGGATGGGAATGGGAGGATAGAGCTGTGATCTGGGAGGGAGGGAGGGAGAGAGGGAGGGAGGGAGAGAGGGAGGGAGGGGAAGCTGTGACTAGAATGTAAAGTGAATAAAAATATAATAGTAATAATAATAATAACAATAATAATAAATAAAAAGCATCTAGTAAACTGTTATATAAACCGTTCCAAGACACACAGAAGTCATATACAGAACTTTTTCAACTCGTCTGATGAGACAAATATCATCCTAATACAAAAACTGAGTGATCACAGTACAAAACAGAAAACAGTCATGATTCTACTATGAAACGCACAAGTCTTGACTAAAACAGTATAAACTCAAAATCAGCATTGTACTAAAAAGTATTATTCATCAAAACCAGTGAGTTTATGTAGAAACAAATACAAACTCACAGCCACTTAAACCAGTTATTAAAATAAGCAGAATGAAAGAGGGAAGTTATATCATACTTAGAACTGAGAACTGGTCAGTTCTAGGGATGTAGTAGTGAATCATCAGAGAAATTCCTGCCTGCCTAGCACTTATAACATAGCCAGACTTTTGGTTACTTTGTAGGTTCTTCTTTCTTCCACCTGTATTGCACTGTATCAACACCCTAACACCTATGTAGGAGAGAAAGAAGGTGAGAGGGGAGAGGGAAAGAAATTGTAAATAAAGTCAGGGGTAGGAAAGGAAGTAACAACACTGTTCGACTACTTCTGATGACATTGAGTTCTTTAGGGAAAGTATGATCTTTCATGTCAGGATATCTAATATCTTCTTGTTATTGTTTCTCTTTTGTATGTGACTATAAGCCACAACCAACAGCAAACAACCAAAACCCAAAACCAACAAACCACACAACCTCTCAGGCCTTATCATTTATATACCCTCTGTAAAGTCCCCAGAATTCCAAATGTCAATCACAGAAACTATGTGTGAATGGCAAAATCACACCCCAGCTAGAGCACAAGGCAAATCATAGCCAGCTGCTGTGGACAGTCTGAAGTATCCCCATGTCCCCATACCTGGGATTAAAATGAAGGTACAGTCCCATAATATTTCTATGATTTTAAAGAAAGCACAATTTTCACTATATATAATCTAGAAAGGAGAGAA
Source organism: Mus musculus (assembly GCF_000001635.26). Taxonomy (NCBI): domain Eukaryota; kingdom Metazoa; phylum Chordata; class Mammalia; order Rodentia; family Muridae; genus Mus; species Mus musculus. The sequence goes on along the minus strand of NC_000070.6, from coordinate 9,962,893 downwards.
GAGACAGCAGAAAAATGCAATATAGAGTGTGATGGGTGCTAATGGTGTGTATAGGAAAGCTGAGCAGCAAAGGAGGGAGGAGAAAGGGTGAAGAAGGTTTTAATGAGGTAGCTAAGGATGAGCTTATTGGAGAGCTGATGTTTAAATAAAAGCCTTAAAGAGATTAAAGAGCTATAGATTATAAAAATAAACAAGCACACATCAAAGTCATGTTAGGGGAAGTAGATATTGTAGGGTATCAATAGAAAGTAGAAGAACATTAGTTTTTCCTCTAGATGTATAATGAACACTCTAGAAGAATTTCAGAAGAGCCATGACATCAGTTTCAAATGTGAATTGCTGGGTTTGTGTTTGTTTATTTGAGATAGAGTCTACGCAGCCTCTACTAGTCTCAAACTGCAAACCTGCTTTGTTTGCAGTGTTAAGAATAGATGACTACCACAGAGTTAGCAGAGCAGGTGGGAGACCAACGCAATAATCAACTTGAATCATCATGGGAGAAAATATAAAGGGAGTGACATGGTCCAGCTTGTATCTTAAAGGTAAAGCCAAAGGGAGATGTGTGTTAATTGGAGATAAACCTTGAGAGAGAGTCTGGAGTGCAGACCCCAAAGCACCAGATTTTCAGTCAAAAGATAGAAAGTTGGAGTTGCCATTTGCCGAGAGATGAAAGCTGAAGAAGGACATCAGTGAGTTGTATGAGTCACAGGTATACATGTGGAGCACCCTCGATGGTAAAAAAGAAAAAGAAACTCTTTAATGGTGGCCAAATCAAGGCAAAAGAAGATAAGGGTATACGTGTCTCTGTGTGTACATACATGTATGGGATATAGATACTGGCTTAGGGTTTCCACTACTGTGAACAGACACCATGACCAAAGCAACGTCTATAAAGGAGAACATTCAATTATTAGGGCTGGCTTACAGTTTCAGAGGTTCAGTCCATTATCATCAAGATAGGAAGCATAGTAGCATCCAGGCAGGCATGGCACTGGAGGAGTTGAGAGTTATACATCTTGTTGGAAGACAAAGAGGAGAGGATTGTTTTCAGGCGCCTAGGAGAAGGGTCTCAAAGCCCACCCTACAGCGGCACACTTCCTCCATCAAGGGCACACTTCCTAATAGTGCCATTCCCTGAGCCAAACATATTCAAACCACCACAGACAGAATTTTATATAGGATATAAATTTTTGAAATAAATATTTAGTTCACACTATTTGAAGATATTGCATCTTTTCCAGAAAATCAAAAATAATAGAGAATGTTACTGAGAAAGCTCAACAAAATCAATGTCTTTCAGCAAAATAAATGGACTTTCAAATGTCAATGAATTTCCTATACTCTAACAGTAGCCACCTGTAAATATTAATTTTAAAAGGGACTGTTTGCAGTAGTAATGAAAACTATGAAGTACCCAAAAATGATCTTAAAAAGGTAAGGAAAGCCATTAGTATTAAAACTATAGAGTAAAATATACAAAAGATTAACAAAAAAGAGAATGAAAACTTAGTATTATTAGAATATCAGTTATTTTTCCAAATGAGCCTATAAAATCATTGACATTCCCAATAAATCATAGTAGAATATGGTTGTAGAATTGCCGACTGGAGTGAGATGTTCTAAACTTCACTTGGAAAGGAAAATATGCAAGACAAGTCAACACATTTTTAAAAGAAAGAAAATGGGGGGGAGGCAGGAAGCTTGACCAGCTAAATGGGCATTTTAAACATTATGTTGACTAAAACTGGACAAACATTTTAAGCAGAAAAACTTACATCTACCTAGGAATTTGACATATGGCACAAGTGACTTCCAGTCAATGAGAATAAATAAACACAGTTCTGAAGATTTCTGAGGTGGATTTGGCCTAATGTTGCAAGTGTCTGCATGTACCCATGAAAGACACTGAGAGACCCTGCCCCCAGTTGGTTCTGACTGATAAGTAAAGATGCCATCAGTCAATGGTTGGGCAGAGCAGACAGAGATGGGACTTAGAATTCCCAGGCTTGGGACTGGGAGAAGAGATCACAGGCTGAGAGACTGTGGAGTAAAGGAGACGCCATGGCTGAGAAGAGTGGAGAACAGAGAGACATAGCCTTCATGTAGGAGCCAGAAGATGGTGGCTCAGAGGGCTGCCCAAATGGGTCCAGGGGAGCCAAGGTAGAGTATAGAATTTAGTAAATTATAACTCGGAATTATTGGTGGGAGGTAGATTAACCTCATGGAGGTTAGAAAGTGACCCAGCTGTTGGGCTGCTTAAGGCATATCAACATATAAAGGCTGTGTATGTGTCTTTCATTCGGGAATGCAGAACACTGGGGTGGGTAGCATGAAACCCACCACCGGGATTCATATACAAAAATACTGATAGACAGTTGTGTTAGGATAATTGGATATTCATGAAGGAAAACTCCCTCTGCCTTATAGTACACATAAAAACAAATTTTAGAGAAATGGAATATTTTTGTTCGATCTATGATCATTATTATTGGCAGCTATTCATCACTGGAAAGAGAGGCCCATTGGACTTGCAAACTTTATATGCCCCAGTACAGGGAAATGCCAGGGCCAAAAAGTGGGAGTGGGTGGGTAGGGGAGTGGGGAGGAGGGTATAGGGGACTTTTGGGATAGCATTGGAAATGTAAATGAGGAAAATACCTAATAAAAATATTTAAAAATTATAGCTAATTAAAGTCAAATAAAACAGAAACTCCTGTTTTTTTAGTTTCATATCTTTATACATTATGTGTATAATCTTCACTATCAACTTCAAGGAATTTAGAATTATCTAGGAGACATACCTCTGGTTTTGTGAGTATGTTTCCAGAGAAATTTAACTGAGAAAGGAAAAACCATCTTAAATGTAACCACACTGTCTCAATATAGGAGAATTAGGGAGGTTATTGTTAGTATTATAGGTGTTTTGTTTCATAATAGTGAAATTGAGGGATGGGTTGTATGGAAGAATTGCTAATATTTATCCTATGTGAACTTTGGATGAGTATGCTATAATTTTCTGTATTTGTGTTTGATTTTATCCACTTTATGCTCCTATGAAGATTGATGTAACTGTGAGGGCTAAGATGATAGTTGGGTTTAATAGTTGATAAATTTGAAATAGAATTGATAAAGGTGCAATTTTTTGTCACATAAGGAGAATCAATCCTATGTGTAGTGGAATTCCTTGGGTTACTTCAGGAAGTCAGTAATGGAATGGAGCTAGGCCAAGTTTTATTGATAGTGAAATTGGTGTTATATAAAGAAGTAAACTGTTTGTTGTTGGAATGTTCATGTTCCTAATTGTTTATAATTGAGTACAATGGGTAGTAAAATAATTATTGAGGCTGTTGCTTGTGGAACAAAATACTTTGTCGCAGTTTCAGTCGATCATGGATTTTTTGTTGTTGTTGTTAATAGTGGAGCAATTGCTAGGAAGCATAATTCTAGTCCTAATCATATTAATAATAGATTAGTGCTAGATATTGTAATTATAACACCTAAAAAGACAGTAAAGTAGATAATGGTAAGGGTAATATGGTTAATTAGTGTAGGAAGAATTTAAACCAACATTTTTAGAGTATGGGCCCGATAGCTTAATTAGCTGATCTTCCGATGTTAGGATAAGGTCACACATGATATAGTTCACACAGAGAATTTTGAATTCTTAGGGGTAGGTTCAATTTCTATATCCCTAGAAATAAGAGGAGGATTTAAACCTCTATAATTTACTCTATCAAAGTAACTCTTTTTATCAGACATATTTCTATATGTATGGTGGGATGCTTGCTAAAAAGATTGGTAGGGAGATATGTCATATGCAGAATGCTAATGTTAATGGTAAAAATATTTTCCATAGGAGATGTATAAGTTGGTCATGATGGAAGAGTGGGTATGATGCTCAGATTCATAGAAATGTTGATGATAGTGGTAGAGTTACAGTTATAAAGTTGATTGAGTAAAGTTCTGGAAGATTAATTTTGTGTAGTGGGCCTAGAAAGAGAATGGATGTTAAGGCATTTATTAAAATAATATTTTTATATTCGGCTATGAAAATTAGTGTGAGTGGACCAGTGACTTATTTGACATTGAAACCTGAAACTAGTTCTGATTCCTCTTCTGTTAAGTCGAAGAGGGCTTGGTTTGTTTCTGCCACGGTTGAAGTAAATCATATTATAACTATAGGTCAGGCTGGAATAAGTCAAGTATGTTCTTGAGTGGTAATACATATTTGTAGAGAAAGTGACCTGCTTATTAATAGGACTGATATAAAAGGAAAAAATGTCCAGAGCACCAACATCCTTGTCTTTCTCTTCCCATCTGCGGTCACTGTGAAGAGCTGCCTCCCGCTCCCGCCTAGAGCATCTCGTGCAGCGCAGTCTTCCTTGCTGTGATGGAGTGGACCCTCAAACTGTGAGCCAAATAAGCCTTTCCTAACTTAGGGTGCCTTTGTCACCACAAGAAGATCCACAGAATATACTGGTTACTCAAATGACATAAATTTCTGTTTCCAGAAAGTCACCATGAAATTAAAAGGACAATTGACAAAATTAAGGGATTTACAACATGGATAAAGGAAAAGGAATGTGAGAAAAAGACCAACAGCCCAATACTTGATAGCAGTATATAGATAGGCAATACAATAGAAAGTTAAGTATAAAAGAGGTCGTCTGTTTAATTTGCTCAAAGGGAAAAAAAACTAAAGCACCAGTAAAAGAGCTGCTGGGAGAAGTCAGTGGTAGATGCTTACAGCAGCACCAGAGCTTTGGGCTCCATTCCAGGAATGGATAGGGGAAGGGCAGATAGAAGGAGAAAGGGAGGAAGGGAGGGAGGGAGGGAGGGAGGGAGGGAGGGAGGGAGGGAGGGAGGGAGGGAGAGAGGGAGGAGGAAGGGAAGGAGGAAGGGAAGGAGGAAGGGGGAAGGAGGGATGGAATAAGGGAGGGAGGAAGGGGGAAGGGAGGGAAAAGGGAGGACACATCAAAATTTGGGGGAAGAAAAGCTGGGATGATGTCATCCAGAGAACTTAGAATTTGAAAGTGCTTCCCTTTACCTCTATGGAAGCATGCTCTGCCCCGGAGAGTCTCTGGGTAAAAAGATGTCCTTTCATCCCAAACAATCTTTACCATTTATTTTTCACTAAGACTGAAGTCTCTCATCAACTTATTCAACCAGCCTGTTTTACAACAGCACATGGAAATTCAGACAGATTCCTAGTGTTTAATCTTCTACCTCAAGGAACAAAAATCAATCTTCTCCTAGGTCCTGCCCATTCACAAACATGTTTCTGCACAACTTTATCTTTACCCGTCAAAAAGCAGGTTCCTAGTTTCCAAACTTTCAGAGTTTCTTTTCAAATGTTCTCCCAACATTATCTCTGTGGTATTTGAAGTCCACAGGATTTTCCTCAGAATTAAACTGGGAAAATCCTTAAAAACATATAGTGTAACACTGTTTAAGAAGTTCATTTGGTAAAATTGAAATATGCTATCATTAAACATTTCACCACGGAAATGCAAAAACCCATGCTAGTATATCAATATGTCATTACTTAATATTTGGGGTATAACTAAATATATCTGTGTATCTAGCGCAATGCCGTTTAATTCACTATGCTTCCTCTTAGAATTCTTTAAAAATCAAAAAGTCATTTCACATATGGAAGTCACTAAATTGTTCATTTTTAAATGGTGAGGTTTTGTGCCTTCTTCAATAATCTGTTAATTTTTCAAAAATGATTATTTCATTATCAGCCTTATCTTTGGAAATTAGGTTAAAATGCTGGGCCATCAACCCTCTCTACTAAACAGCTTTTGAGCAGTAGGTGGACCCTTAAAGACTGGCTCTGTCATATGTGCTGCTTGGGATTTTCAGAAATCACAGCCTGTTCATTTTGTGTAAAACTTCCTACAAACTCCATATTTTGGACACACATTTATAAAAAAAAAAACAAGTATTATTCTTCATTGCTGTTAGCAAATACTGCCCTAATCCACTGTTCAGGTTAAAATCTGATAATAATGGTACCTTTACTTCCAGAGAAACCCTGTAGGCAAACATGTCATGAGTGGCCCAGTTTGACTGAGAGCAGATCCATGCCACTGGTCACAAAGGTAAACACTTGAGACATTTAACCCAGCCCAGCAGTCCTAAATGGAAGGGGGTGGTCATCTGGATTATGAATCACCTAATTGGCATGTCAGAAAATACGCATTTTATTGACAGGAGGTGATTGTGGGGGAGAGTAATTTTTCATGTAAACAGCAGACACCTGTCTCCTCCTCTCTTTATTCACACTACTGTGTGTGGTGGGAGGGGCAAGAATCGGAGTGATTCTCTGCTGCAGCTTTGTATCCTGTAACACATGAGTTTATTTCAGCAGTCCTACAGCAATCCTGGATTGTCTGATTTCATGAAAGATCTTTAACTGTCTTTCTGTGTATCACATCAGTAGCTGCATGGAGAAGTAGCCCCTTGTCTATCTCTTCTTCACTGAGCACTTTGCAATAATTAGTACCAAAAAGATATTGTATGTACTCATTACTATCATCATAAACACATGCATACACACACACTCACACACATACACATTCACACATACTCTCACACATACACACATACAAACACACACGTACAATACACATATACAAACACACATACAGAGAGAGAGAGAGAGAGAGAGAGAGAGAGAGAGAGAGAGAGATTGTCTACCATAGGATGATAAAATTGACTCCTGGAAATTATGGGTCTTCCTTTTGCAGCTTTTCCAAACTCTGCTCTACCTCACAACATTTGAAACAATTGCATAGACAGAGTAGTTACTCCATAAATATTCATTAATTTTACTATGCTGATTCCATTTTCATTTGACCATGAGTTGGTTCCAGAAAAATATGCCCAGGCATGCCCATGGAACAAGGGATAAGTTTTAAGTGGAAAACATTTTGTTCCAACTCTAGCTTCTGTATAGGTGTCTCTAAAAGTTAATGTGTCTAAACTGAATACTCTCATGTGATCACGTGCCCAAACCAGTTCAAGAAGTATGATTCATTCTCTACTGTACATTGATGGAGGCTCCACGTTTAACACCCTCCCTAGAAAGATAATGCCTTTAATATATTTGCTCCTGTTTTACTGTGCAGAATACTTGTGGAATTCTTACAAGTAAGTCAAAGCTTAAACTTCAGACTGACACATGACCTAGAAAGGACAGAAGGACATCTGTAAACCTCAAACCAATAAATATCAAATATATAAAATATGCAGAAGTCAGAAATAAGTATTTTCATCCATGAGCAGAACTACCTGTAATCTCAAAGTACTAAGATGTCAGTACTATGTTAATGTTTGTGACAAACCATATTTTCCACATTTCTTTTATAGTTTAAACAAATGACATGTCAAGATCCCTCAGTGGGCAAAAGTGTTTTCTGTATAGGCCTGGTGACTCAACCCCTGGAACCTGTGGAAAGGCAGAAAGAAAGAACTGACTCTACAAAGTAGACCTCCTCTCATATACTACAGCACACAAACTTACCAAAAATACCACATAATGCATACATACATACATACATACACAATACATACACATATATACACACTAAGAATAAATCTCAAAAAAGAAAGAATATTAGCATCTGAATTCATCTTACCCAACCCATATCCCCACCCCTAAATGAATATGCTTAGCAGCCCGTGCTCCTGGGTATGCTCGTAATTGTGTCTGTAGGCATATTTGTAACAAGAATATCATGTATGTATGTATTCCCTGAAAGTCCAAGTCTATCCAGAATTGGAAAATTATGATCCCTAAAGCCATTTGACATCCTCCAGCCCTGCCTTCCTTTGAAAAGAAGAAGAAGAAGAAGAAGAAGAAGAAGAAGAAGAAGAAGAAGAAGAAGAAGAAGGAGGAGGAGGAGGAGGAGGAGGAGGAGGAGGAGGAGGAGGAGGAGGAGGAGGAGGAGGAGGAGGAGGAGGAGGAGAAGAAAGAAGAAGAAGAAAGAAGAAGAAGAAGAAGAAGAAGAAGAAGAAGAAGAAGAAGAAGAAGAAGAAGAAGAAGAAGAAGAAGAAGAAGAAGAAGAAGAAAATATTCAAGGGTTAGAGCTAAGAGTTAAGTAGTTAAAAGCATTTGCTGCTCTTGCAGAAGACCAGAGTTCAGCTTCCAGCACCCATGTTGTGTCTTATAACCACCTATAATTCCAGTTCTGGGGGATGTTTCAACCTATTGTGGCCTCTGCAGGTACCAGGCATGCATGCAGTGCCCTCACATACATGCAAGCAATATGCTCATACACATAAAATAAAAACAATACTATTTTTAATGCAGAATTTTTGCATCTCAATCAATTTTTTTAACAAATAAATTGATTTTTCAGACCATCAAGGGAAATAAAATGACCAAAACACAGTTGAGATATAAAAATCTGTTAGGGAAGTAAAGTGAGGTTGAGGATGTGGCTCAGTGGTATGTATATTGCTTGCTTCATTTCAAAACCAAGGGTTCAATCCCCAAGAAAACAAGGAAGGAAAGAAAGAGAGAAGGACAGTCTCTGTGACTGGTTCTATTAAGAGGACTACAAATGTTTAATATTCCAGACATCTTTTATTCACATTAAAAATAGTTTCTGGACTCTGGGACTAAGTCACACTGTCGCAATGGTTAGTGGGGTTCATGTTCCCAAAGTACCAAATTCATTTTTAGAAGAAATTTGGGAGGACAATGACATGATGCAAATCTGGCTGAGACTTTAATTGTTTCTGTTAAGGAACAACATCTCAATTTTTTGTTTGTTTGTTTTCTTGGTGCATAGTTTAGTTTTTAGGACTAGTTTAAATTCAATAAATATTTGACTTAATGATTTGGAGAATGGAAGGACTATGGGATGTTTCTGAGAAGAAGGTAGAGCAAAAGTCTGTTATCTCAGAGTAGAGTAAGAAAATATTGCTTATCTCAGTAACTCTAACAACCTAGGAAGGAAGTTGGGAGAATCTGACCCACTGGGTACCAGCTCAGTTCTGAGGTTACTTTTATTTTGAGGGTGTATTTCCCTATCTTTTTTATTAGATATTTACTTTGTTTATGTTTCAAATGTCATCCCCTTTCCTGGTTTCCCCTCCTAAAACCCCCTATAAGATAAGATATTTTCTTTATTTACATTTCAAATGTTATCCCCTTTCCTAGTTTCCCCTCCGAAAATCCCCTATCCCCTCCCCACTCTCCCTATGCTCACCAACCCACCCATTCCTGCTTCCTGGCCCTGGCATTCCCCTATACTAGGACATAGAGCCTTCACAGAACCAATGGGCTCTCCTCCCATTGATGACTAGGTCATCCTCTGCTACATATGCAGCTGGAGCCATGAGTCCCACCATGTGTTTTCTTTGGTTGGTGGTTTAGTCCCTGGGAGTTCTGGGTTTACTGATTAGTTCATAGTGTTGTTCCTCCTATGGGGCTACAAACCTCTTCAGCTCCTTAAGTACTTTCTCTAGCTCCTTAATTGGGGACCCTGTGCTCAGTCCAATGACAGGCTATGAGGATCCACCTCTGTATTTGTCAGGCACTGGTGGAGCCTCTCCGGAGACAGCTATAACAGGCTTGGATTTCCCCATTCAGGACATTATGAATCTAGAACTGCAGCTTGTCTCCCAATAAGATTGACTTGTGTGCGACAGAATGCATACCCCAGTGACTAACTCCCTTCAATCAGGATCACAGATACAGCCACTAAATGACTGCAGTATCCCACCTGCCACCAGTCTCTGCAACCAAATATTTCTCAACAAATTGCCAAACATCTTTGTGTGATAAAATGTGCCTCAGATAAAGTCAGTATTTTAGGTGTCACTTTAATTATCTCTCCCTCAGTACAGCACTCTTCATGCCTCTAAACATGCCCAAGTGCATCCAAAATACTTTACTTCAGAACCATAACAAAATGCAGAGGAGAATAGACATAAAATGGTCCAAGTATGTTTGCCAGGTTTTTGTCATAGTGACAAAATACCTGAGAAGCCATCTTAAGTGAGGAAGGAATTATTTTGGCTTGTGATCACTCGGCTCCATTGCTTCTGGCTCTGGGAGTGCTGAGACAGAGCATCATGGCAGATATCACATGGTGGAGCAAAATGGCTCACCTCTTAGTGGAAGAGAGAGCTAAATGCCAGAAGAAGACAGAAGCAAAATAACTCTTCAAGACCATGCCACCAGTGACTTCCTTCCTTCCTTCCATCCTTCCTTCCTTCCTTCCTTCCTTCCTTCCTTCCTTCCTTCCTTCCTTTCTTCTTTCCTTTCTTCCTTCCTTCCTTCCTTCCATTTTCTCATCAGCACCATCTTCTATAGTGTGTCTGCCATCTCCCATCATTTATTAAATTATGAACACATGGTGGATTAATTCATTGATCAGGTCAGAGTCGTTATGCCCCATCACTTCTTCTAAAGCCCTAACTCTGAACATTGCATTAGGGACTAAGCCTTTAAGGGACATTTTGTATCCAAATCATAACAAGCTACAGCTGACAGAAGCTCAGGGAGAACAAGTGGTATTTTGAAATCCCTTTTCAACCTTGGTTTGCCTCCTTGAATCTTCACTAGAGTAGTCTTCACATGTGTGTGCAGTAACTAAAGGATCAACCAGGGCTCCATCTTCATCGACCAAATCATCAACCAGATCTTCTTCAAATATCCATTGGAGGATATCTGTCTTCCTCCAGGTAATAAAACAGGGATGATGTCCCCAGGATAAGAATATTGTAATAAGATTAAGTATCCATGTCTTTTATTTAACAATAGAAACACGACTAGTAGATTCAAGATATTGGTTTCCTTCTATAGTCCTATCTGTTTTAACCTAATCAATTACCTTCAAGAGTCATACATATTGTACTTCAAAACATGCCCATGTTCTGATGTATCTTATGAGTCTATGAGAATTACTGTGGAGAACACTAATGGGCAGGAGACGAAGGGGATCCAGTTTGGGATGCTCAGTTGGCCATTGCCTGTTTAACACATCTGCACTGGCAGCTGTGATGGGCATGTTTGATGATCAGAGATGGGCATTTCTGCTGTTCATTTGTTTTTCATCACAGTGACATGCAATTTCCTGCATTCTCTGCCCCTGGGGTTTTTCCTGCAAAAAGAAAACATCACTTTGGACTTTCAGCGAATCTGACCTAAATTAATCTCATAAGTTCTCAGTGTTCTCCAAGACCAAGGGAGAAAAAGCAATGGAACAAAGTCTAAAATGAAGTAGATCCAACAAGCGCTTTGCTCCCTGGGGAGCCTCTGGAGGAATGCTGCCACTTGCCTGGATGTAGAACTCTAAGCAGAAGCCAAAGAGCTTCCTCCACGCAGAACCAGTCCTAACAGGTGTCAACGAATGAAATCACTGCAGAATTTAGAGATCACACTAAAGTTTCAAATAATAGTTGACCTCAAAAAGGTTTGCATTCCAAGTGGTTTTTTTTTAATTAAAGAAAAATATATTTATGAGCTAAGGATATGACTCACTGGTAGATCACCTGCCTACTGTTTATGAGGTTCTAAGCTTGACCCTCAAGTACCATACACACACACACATACACAAACACACACACACACACACACACACACACACACACACAGTTTATTGATGTTGTTTTCAATGAGGTACATCTATTTCATAAAGTCAGCTTGAACAGCACCCATGACATGAGTCTCTTAGCCATTGCTTTGCTATTTGGTTATCAAGCAAGTCTTCAACTTCTTCTGATCTCAATGCTCATGTCTGTAAAAATTTCCAGATAACTTGTTTTTGTCAAAGACTTTATGTATTCTTTTTTTTAATTGGAACTTTTTACACTTTTTTTAATTAAAAATGTATGTTATGAGAACATTGTCATGCAAATTCCTTTCCTAAATTGCCCCTGATATGAATTCTCTTGTATTCCATTAGAGATGCTATCCATTGTTCTGACAGTTGTCCACTCTGCCTAACTTAACTTGATTTTTCTTGCTCCTATTTCCACTTTGTCTGCTTGGCTAGTACCTACTCATTTGTTAGGTCTTTGCTCGAGCATTACATGATACCATCTGTCTAAGTAAAATAGGGTTTCCATTGTGAGCTTCCTGCTGTCCTGTTTGCACACATCTATCATGGCTCTTAGTGGCACGTATGACAAGAATGATTTAATTGTGAAAACAACACGTCTATTACCTTTAGGAATGCATTGTATGACCCAGTTATTAGTCGTTGAAAATATATGTTTTTGGTGGTGAATCTTGTAGAATGCATCTGTGAATGTAGTAACTAGCCTAACACATACAGGAACTATACAAATATTTTAAGAAAAGTGATGGTACCTGATAATATTCTAAACTGAGAGAAATAACTAGAGAAAATTTGGAAAGTAAGTTATTGCTGAATTTTAGAATACAATTTTAAGTTAATATAAGTTGTGTTGCCAAAAGTAAAGTCCTTACAAAGGCCTTAAAAAGTTTTCACAGTTCAGTTCAGTCCTTACTGTCCAATTAACGAAAGAGTCACAACTCAGTCTAAAGACATTCACATTTAGTGTTTACTCATCTCAGATCCCCACTCCTCTCTAAACAATGTGCCTTGATCTTCATCTCCTTTTAAGTGTGTTCTCATTTTGTTTCTGTTACAGTGACAAACATAATGACCAGAAGCTACTTGGGAAGGAAAGGTTGTATTTCATCTTACACTTCCAAGTGTCAGCCCATCATAGAGGAAAGACAAACAGGAACCTGAAGAGAGACCTGAATGAGACCACAAAGAAATGCTCTTGTTTGTTCTCTGATGCTAGCTCACTTGCTCTCTTTTGTAACTCAGGACCATTTGCTAGAGGTGGCACCACCCACAGTGGGCTGGGCCATCCCACATTAGTTATTCATCAAAAAAGTGCTCACAGTCTTGCCTACAGATTGATCTTATAGAGGTAGTTCTTCAGGTAAGGCTCCCTCCTCCTAGATGACTCTAGTTTGGGTCAAGTTGACAAAAACTCATCAGCACAGTCTTCCATGGACACCCTGTTAAAAGTGGTAATAGCCACACACTTCACATCCTATTCCCCTTCTCTGTTTTACTTTTCTCTAGACTTTATCACCACCCATCATAGTATATATTTTTTGTCTTGCTTCTTTCTTACTTACAGTGATATAAAGCTCTAAAATCATGATGCTTTGTGTAGAAGCTATTTTCCTGTATCTAGAGTATCTTGAAATATAATACATGCTTATAAGCATTTGATCAATTGATTGCTATGCAAATTCAAGTCAATATGCATGACCCTTCCACAAATTATATACAAATGGTTGTGGAGGAGGGTTAGCCAAAACTAAAGATGTCTTTTCAAAGCTTTATGGAAACCCACTAGTTTGTAAGTAACTTTAAAAAATACAATTTCTTTTACTTTAATAACTTATTTTTTTCACATCAATAGAAGGTTTTCATTGTTTCCATAATGGATGAAACGACATATACATGTCATTACACTCTTGACTATTACATGAGATGTAGTTGAGAAAAACTACAATGTTTTTGTCAGTTCTGTAAAATACAAAGATGTTTTCTGTTTCAGACTATTTTCTAAGTACAACACAAAGATGTTTTCTGTTTCAGATTGTTTTCTAAGTACAACAGTTCATTTCTGTGTAAAAACAGAAGGGTCTAAAATTGGTGAAATTAAATATATCCAAATGATTTCTTATTTCTACCTTTCTCCATTTCATATGAAAAAAAAAAACCCAAACAAACAAAAAAAACCATAGTCTTTTAGTTTAGAACTCAGTGAGACCTGGCAAAGGCAAGCTAGCAGCTCACAGAACGGAATGAGTCCGTATTGTCCTGATCTACCTACTCACGTTTAGATGCTTTGGCATGTTTCTCCAAACCATGCCCTGCCAGCATACACTCTGTGAGTCCCCTTCATTAAACACTGAGAGAAAACTTGCATTTCTTGCATTTGCAGAGACTGAGTATATCCTGGTAGGATCATGTGTTATCCACATATATTTTCTTTAAAATGTGTTCTAAGAAGTCTATTGGTAAGATTTGGGATATTTTAAATTAATTATCAACTAAAAGGCTTTCTGCAAGATGTTTCTCTATAAAGCTATAACATTTTACCCAATAAATGTTGGGAAATGAGTTGCTATTTTCTAGCCTCTGTTTCATTTTGGTTTTTTGTAGGCAAAAAGAGGTGGTTGGGGGACTGTCAATGTATCTCTAAATTTGCTAACGGTTGAAATTTTTCCTTTAAAAAACAAAACAAAGAGCAAACAAACAAACAAAACCAAAACTAAATCACATTGGAACTGAGTCTTGGTTTAAGAAAGCCTGTAAAGGTTTTTATGAGTAAAACCATTCTTCCTCTTGTTCTCAGGTTTAAAGTTTGCATCTCATTTTCTAGTCTGAAAACCTCTACAGAATGATGATATAATTGAAGAGTACTCTAATGGAAAGTTGCTACTTGTGAAGATTTGCCATTTCTGGGACATAAAACCAAGACATTGGGAGACAGCACTTATCAAAGTCATTGATCACAGAAGAACACTGAAAAGTATTTCCACAGACAGGTAAAATCTCCTGAGTAGCCCATGGTATTTTGTTGAGTCTGAATATAATGATATGAAATCAGAAAAATGAAAGCTAGAAGAAAAAGAGAGTTATTGCCCATAATTGAAAATTCTACTGAGGTAAAAATCATATTTACTAAAAAGCTTTTCTTCTTTGTGCATCATAAATTTTTATTTATTTTTAATTAATTATTTTACTTATTTCTATTTTAAATGTTGTCCACCTTCCCAGTGTACCCTCCACAAAACCCCCACCCATCCACCCTTCCCTTTGCCTATAAGAGGGTGCTTCCCCACCCACCCACCAACGCCCCCTTCACCCCTTTAGCATCCCCCTTCTCTGAAGCATCAAGACTGCTCAGGACCAGACATCTGCCCTCCTGTTGATGCCACATAAGGCAGTCCTCGGCTACATATGTAGTGGGAGCCATGGACCCACTCATGTGTACTCTTTGCTTGGTGGTTCAGTCCCTGAGAGCTCTGCGAGACTCTGAGATTAGTTGATACTGTTGATCTTCCTATGGGGTCCTAATCCCTTTCAGCAACGTTAGTCCTCCTCCTAACTCTTCCACTGGGGTCCCCAGGCTCAATCCAATGGTTGACTGTCTTAGTCAGGTTCTGGCAGAGTCTCTCAGAAGACAGCTATACCAGGCTCCTGTCTGCAACCACTTATTAGCATCAGCAGTGGTGTTGGGGTTTGGTATCTACAAATGGAATGGATCCCAAGGTAGGGTGGTCTCTGAATGGCCTTCCCATCCACCTCTGTCCCATTTTTTTTTGTCCCTGCATTTCCTTTAGACAGAACAATTCTGGGTTAAAGATTTTGAAATGGGTGAGTGGCCCCATCCCTCTAATGGGGGAAATGTCTATCTACTGGAGATGGTCTCTTCAGGTCCTATCTCCCTAATGTTAGCTATTTTTGGCTAATGTCATCCCCAATGGGTCCTGGGAGCCTCTTGGATCCCTGGTGTCTGGGAGTATCTAGTCGTTCCACCCCACCCCAGTTTCACACTCCACTCTGTTACATATTTCTATTCACTCACCAGCCCCTATGTCAGGTAGCAGGATGAATCCAGACCAAAAGTGAAAATGAACGAAGACAGAAGACAGAAAAGATGGCTGGCCTCACACTTATCGCAGCACAATCACTCAAAGACAAAGAACAAAAATGGCTGCTGCACGCTCACCTCACTCTCACCACAGCACGCTCACTCAAAGACAAAGGAAAATAAAAAGATGGCCATGCAAGCTCGCCGCATGCTCACTACATACTTAACTCATACTCACTCTTGAACCGAACCTAGACCAAAATCAAGATTACCAGGATGGACAGACAGAAAAGACAAAGAAGACAGGTATAAGGTCCTAGCACTCACCTTTCCGGGACCCACAACATAAAAAACTAAGGGGCCAACTCACTGAAGAAGCAATCGAGTGGGGCACAACAGTAGCACTGAGAGGAGAAGAACAGCAGATCAGGTCAAACCACAAGCACAGTCCTTGTAGCAGCAGACAAAAAAAGCAAGCCCCCAGAATGATGAAGAAGTTCATTGACCACATTGGGTGCCAGATATTTCCTGTACCGTGGTCAGCTCACTGCCCAACCCTACCTGCCCTTGGGGGTTGGGGGCAAGTTGGTCCAGAGTCAAAGACACAGACTCCTGGAGCAGGTAAGAAATGCTGCAGCAAGCTCATCTGAGCACTGCTACAAGCTTCTTTAATACCCTCCACCCACGCCCCATTGGTCCCAAGAAAGTATCTACTCTAAACAGCAGTTCCTGACTGGCTGGCTATTTGCACTAGCAATCCTTGGTCTCTCAGGCAGTCCTCAATTAGGTCCTCCTGCAGGAGATGTTTCTCCAGCTTTTATGGGCCCCCAGCATTTACATAGAGGCAGCCCTGCCATTCCTGCTACAACAGGAGAACACAAGTAAACAAGTAGAAACCCTTAAAGAGGAAACATATAAATCCCTTAGAGAAATACAGGAGAACACTATCAAACAGTTTAAGGAATTGAACAAAGTCATCCATGATCTAAAAATTGAAATAGAAACATTAGTGAAAACACAAAGGGAGAAAGCCCTGGAGATAGAAAACCTAGGGAAGAGAGCAGTAGTCTCAGAGGCAAGCATCACCAAGAGAATACAAGAGATATATGAGAGGATCTCAGGTGTAGGGGATAGACACAACAGTCAAGGAAAGTATAAAAAGCAAAAAGTTCCTAACTCAAAACATTCAATAAATCCAGGACATAATGAAAAGACTGAACCTAAGAGTAATAGGTGAGTGAGAGAGATGATTCCCAAAGGGTCAGGAAACTTCTTCAAGAAAATTTCCCTAACTTAAAGAAAGAGATACCTGTAAATGTACAAGAAGCCTACAGAATACCAAACACAAGAGATCAGAAAAAAAATTCCTCCTGTCACATAATAATTGAAATAACGAGTGCACAGAACAAAGAAAGAATATTGAAAGTGGTAAGGGAAAAACGTCAAGTAACACATAAAGGCAGACCTATCAGAATTACACCAGACTTCTCAACAGAGACTCTAAAAGCCAGAAGACCTTGAACAGATGTCATACAGACCCTAAAAGAATAAAAATGCCAGAAAAACTCGGAATTACCATAGATGGAGAACCCAAGGTATTCCAAGACAAAACCAAATGTAAACAATACTTTTCCATTAATCTAGCCTTACAGAAGATAATAGAAGGAAAATTCCAACACAAGAAACACAACTACACGCCCCCCAAAAGAAATTAATCATTTCACAACAAACCCCCAAAAATAAAAACACACAAACATAATTCTACCTCTAACAACAAAAATAACAGGAAGCAACAATCATTGGTCCCTAATATCTCTCAACATCAATGGAATCAATTCCCCAACAAAAAGACATAGACTAACAGACTGGATACATAAATAGGACCCAGCATTTTTATGCACACAGAAAACACACTTCAGTAACAAAAACAGATACTACCTCAAAGTAAAAGGCTGAAAAAAAATTTCCAAGCAAATGGTCCCAAGAAACAAGCTGGAGTAGCCATTCTAATATCCAATAAAATAGACTTTCAACCAAAAGCTATCAAAAAAGATGGGGAAATACACTACATACTCATCAAAGGAAAAATCTACCAAGATGAACTCTCAATTCTAAACATCTATGCCCTAAATGCAAGGGCATCCGCATTTGTAAAAGAAACTCTACTGAAGCTCAAAGTGCACATTGAACCTCACACAGTAATAGTAGGAGATTTCAACACCCCACTCTCACCAACAGATGGATCATGGAAACAGATACAAAACAGAGACACAGTGAAACTAAAAGGAGTTATGAACCAAATGGTTTTAACAGATATCTACAGAGCATTTCACCCTAAAACAAGAGAAAATACCTTTTTTGCGGCATCTCATGGCACCTTCTCAAAAATTGACCATATAATCAGACACAAAACAAACATCAACAGACACAAGAACATTGAATTAATCCGATGTACTCTATAGGACCACCATGGAATAAAGCTGGTCTTCAATAACAACAAAAATAACAGAAAGTCCACATATTCATGGAAGATGAACAACTTTCTACTCAATGACAACTGGGTCAGGGAAGAAAGAAATTAAAGACTTTAGAATGTAATGAAAATGAAGGCACAACATATTCAAACACAATGAAAGCAGTGCTAAGAGGAAATCTCATAGCCCTGAGTGCCTCCATAAATTGGAGAGAGCATACACTAGAAGCTTAGCAGCACACCTGAAAGCTCTAGAACAGAAAGAAGCAAATACACCCAAGAGGAGTAGACAGCAGGAAATAATCAAACTCGGCTGAATTCAACCAAGTAGAAACAAAGAGAACTATACAAAGAATTAAAAAAGTAGGAGCTGGTTCTTTGAGTAAATCAACAAGATAAACAAACACTTAGCCAAACTAACTAGAGGACACAGAGACAGTATCCAAATAAACAAAATCAGAATGAAAAGGGAAAACATAACAGAAACTGAGGAAATTAAATAATAATAATAAGACCCTACTACAAAAGTCTATATTCAACAAAACTGGAAAATCTAGATGAAATGGATGATTTTCTAGCCAGATACCAGGTACCAAAGCTAAATCAGGAACAGATAAACCATTTAAACAGTCCCATAGCCCCCAAGAAAATAGAAGCAATAATTAGAAGTCTCCCAACCAAAAAAATCCCAGTGCCAGACAGTTTTAGTGCAGAATTATATGAGACCTTCAAAGAAAAACATAATACCAATACTTCTCAAACTATTCCATAAAATTGAAACAGAAGGAACACTACCCAATTCTTACTATGAAGCCACAGTTAAACTGAAGCCTAAATCAGAAAAAGACCAAACAAAGAAAAGGAAGTTCAGACCAATTTCCCTTATGGATATCAATGCAAAAATACTCAATAAAATTCTTGCAAACCGAATTCAAGAACACATCAAAAAGATCATCCACCATGATCATCCCAGGGATGTAGGGATGATTCAATATATAGAAATCCATCAACATAATCCACTATATAAACAAACTCAAAGAAAAAAACTACATGATCATCTCATTAGATGCTGAGAAAGCATTTGACAAAATTCAACATCCCTTCATGTTAAAAGTCTTGGAGAGATCAGGAATTCAAGGTTCATACCTAAATATAGGTATGAAACAATATACAGCAAACCAGCAGCCAACATCAAGTTAAATGGAGAGAAACTTGAAGCAATGCCCACTCTCTCCCTACCTGTTCAATATAGTACTCAAAGTTCTAGGCAGAGCAATTAGAGCAACAAAAGGAGATCAAAGGGATACAAATTGGGAAGGAGAAAGTCAAGATATCAGTATTTCCTTCTGCACCCTGTAGCTGACAGTGTCCTACAGCTCTCTATACCCAAATTCCTCCCAGAGAGAACTGGTCTTCCAGGAGTACTGACACACAGGCTTGCAGTAAGGACAAACCACAATCAGAGACAGCAAGACCAGCTAACACCAGAGATAACCAGATGGTGAGACACAAAGGCAAGAATATAAACAACTGAAACCAAGGCTACTTGGCATCATCAGAACCCAGTTCTTCCATCACAGTGAGCCCTGGATACCCCCAACACATCAGAAAAGCAAGATTCTAATTTAAAGACACATCTCATGATGATAATAGAGAACTTTAAGAAGGACACAAATGACTTTCTTAAAGAAATACAGAAGAACACAGGTAAACAGATAGAAACCCTTAAAGAAGAAACACAAAAATCCTTTAAAGTATTACAGGAAAACCCAACCAAGCAGGTGAATAAATTGAACAAAATCCAGGATCTAAAAATGCAAACAAAAAACAGTAAAGAAAAAAACAATAAAGAAATCACAAAGGGAGACAACCCTGGGGATAGAAAACCTAGGAAAGAAATCAGGAGTCATAGATGCGAGCATCACCAACAGAATACAAGAGATAGAAGAGAGAATCTTGGGTGCAGTAGATAGCATAGAAAACATTCACAAAACAGTCAAAGAAAATGCAAAATGCAAAAAGATTCTAACTCAAAATATCCAGGAAATCCTGGGCACAATGAGAAAACCAAACCTAAGGAAAATAGGTGTAGAAGTGAGTGAAGATTCTCAACTTAAAGGGCCAGTAAATATCTTTAACAAAATTATAGAAGAAAACTTTCCTAACCTAAAGGAAGAGATGCCTATAAACATACAAGAGGCTTACAGAAGTCCAAGTAGATCGGAATAGGAAAGAAATTCCTCCTGTCACATAATAGTCAAAACAACAAATGCACAAAACAAAAAAAGAATAGTGATAGCAGTTAGGGGTAAAGGTCAAGTAACATAATAAAGGCAGACCTATCAGAATTACACCAGACTGCTCAACAGAGACTATGAAAGCTAGAAGATCCTGGACAGATGTCATACAGACCCTAAGAGAACACAAATACTACCTGTACTGCCTAGTTTTGTGTCAACTTGACACAGCTGGAGTTATCACAGAGAAAGGAGCTTCAGTTGAGGAAATGCCTCCATGAGATCCAACTGTAGCATTTTCTCAATTAGTGATCAAGGGGGAAAAGCCCATTGTGGGTGGGACCATCTCTGGGCTCGTAGTCTTGATTCTATAAGAGAGCAGGGAATAGTTCCACTCACTATCAATCCTAGTGACCCTCTAGGAAATTTTTTGCTTCCTGTCCCCATAACTCTAGGCTCTGCAGGCCTAGAAGTTTTGGCTCCGGAGGGGGGAGTGCTCCTATCAGGAGGTACAACAAACATTCCATTGAACTGGAAGCTCAGACTTCCCCCTGGCCATTTTGGGCTTCTAATGCCCTTAAACCAACAGGCTAAAAAAGGAATAACAGTGTTAGGAGGGGTGATAGATCCAGATTACCATGGGGAAATTGGATTACCTCTCCACAAAGGAGATAAGCAAGATTATGTCTGGAATGTAGGAGATTCCTTAGGGCGTCTCTTAGTACTACCATGTCCTGTGATTAAAGTCAATGGAAACTACAACAGCCTAATCCAAGCAGGATGACAAAGGACACAGACCCATCAGGAATGAAGGTATGGGTCAATCC
The DNA here is from genome assembly GCF_000001635.26 of Mus musculus. Taxonomy (NCBI): domain Eukaryota; kingdom Metazoa; phylum Chordata; class Mammalia; order Rodentia; family Muridae; genus Mus; species Mus musculus. The sequence continues at coordinate 9,941,738 of NC_000070.6, read as the reverse complement.
TCCAGGAAAAGAGCCAAGACCTGCTGAGGTGCTTGCCAAAGGTGAAGGAAATACAGAAGGGGTAGTAGAGGAAGGTAGTTATAAATACCAATTAAGGCCACGTAACCAGTTGCAGAAACAAGGATTATAAAGTAACATGAATGCCCCTGTCTTATTTTGCTAACAAATATATTTGTCTTTCTTCCAATTTCTTTAACATCAATTTGTATTTAAGTTGAGACACTAAAAGGATGTTCCCAAGGGACATTGCCCCATTGTGAATTTACAAATGCGTTTGCAATTGTATGAGGGGTAGTTATATCATGTTAGGCATATTCACAACCTTGCTATTGTTTCATGTGAACATGAGATATTATTTGTGTCAAGTTGACAAGGGGTGGATTGCAATGGCTATTCCTGGTTGTCAACTTGACTATATTTGGAATGAACTACAATCCAGAATTGGAAGGCTCACCAGTGACCCTTATCTGGAGGCTTGGAGAAAGAAGATTCTGAAACTGGATCTTGGTATGGAGATCTTGAGGCATAGTGGCTATGGATTCCAGAAGATTAAATCTCCAAGTTCAAGGTCATCTGGGATTAAAGGTGTGGTGGAACACACCTTTAATCTGGGCTGCACCTTCTGCTGGATACTATATAAGGACATTGGAAGAAGGGAGTCTCACTCTTGCTCCCTCACCTGCTCTCTTATAGAACCCAAGACTACCAGCCCAGAGATAGTCCCACCCACAAGGGGCCTTTCCCCCTTGATCACTAATTGAGAAAATGCCTTACAGTTGGATCTCATGGAGGCATTTCCTCAACTGAAGCTCCTTTCTCTGTGATAACTCCAGCTGTGTCAAGTTGACACAAAACTAGCCAGTACACTAGCCCAGGTTACTACTATACCCAGCAAAACTCTCAATTACCATAATGGAGAAACCAAGATATTTCATGACAAAAACAAATTTACACAATATCTTTCCACAAATCCAGCCCTACAAAGAAAGATGGAAAACGCCAACACAAGGAGGGAAACCACACCCTAGAAAAAGCAAGAAAGTTATCTTTCAACAAAGAAGATAGCCACACAAACATAAAAATAACATAAAAAATAACAGGATGCAACAAATCGCTATTCTTTAATATCTCTTAACATCAATGGGCTCAATTCCCCAGTAAAAAGACACAGACTAAGAGACTACATACATAAATGGGACCCAGGATTTTCCTGCATACAAAAAAACGCACTTCAGGGTCAAAGACAGACTCAGAATAAAGGGCTGGAAAACAATTTTCTAAGCAAGTAGTCCCAGGAAACAAGCTGGAGTAGCCATTCTAATATTGAATAAAATCAACTTTCAACCAAAAGTTATGAAAAAGGGTAAGAAAGTACACTTCATACTCATCAAAGGAAAAATCTACTAAGAAGAACTCTCAATTCTGAACTTCTATGCTCCAAATGCAAGGGTACCCACATTCATAAAAGAAACTTTAGTAAAGCTCAAAGCACACATTGCACTTCACACAATAATAGTGGGAGACTTCAACACTCCACTCTCATCAGTGGACAGATCGTGGAAACAGAAACTAAACAGAGACACAGTGCAACTAACAGAATTTATGAACCAGATGGATTTAACAGATATCTACAGAACATTTTATCCTAAAACAAAAGGATATACCTTCTTCTCAGCACCTCACGGGACCTTCTCCAAAACTGACCATATAATTGGTCACAAAACAGGCCTCAACAGATACAAGAACATTGAAATAATCCCATGTAACCTATCAGATCACCATGAACTAAGGCTGACCTCCCCTTGAAACAAAAAGAACAAAAAGCCCACATATGCATGGAAGCTGAACAATGTCATAAAATATCCATTAAAATGTTAGACACTGGGCAGAAATTGCCTATCTCTCCTGCAGAGCTGTGCTGTTCTTGAAAGGATGCAAGTTATAGGCTAGGACAGCTTAGTTCTGCTGAGACAGAATAGGCCAATCCTTAATAATTCCTGTTTTTCAAGGTCTGTCAGAATATCCTGGACAAGAAGGCTGAAGACTCATACTCCTGACATACTCATACTCCCTGACATACTGGGGGTGTATAGGTAGGCAGCTTGTCTTAGTTCTGGAAGCTGTGCTAGGCTTCCTATATTTTCAGATAATATTGGTCATCTCGGGTTTCTGACAGGGTTGAAAGACTTATAGTCTCATAAACAACCCAGGTTATTTAGCATTGAAAGAATATATTTGAGAAGATAGTTTTCAGATAGTATACAAGCTAACCAGAACATAACATAAGGATTTCTAAGTGTTTTTTAAACTTAGGATAGATAACAGAGTGTTCTATTTAATTGTCAAAGATGATGGACTAGATGTTAGGTGTATTTTATACTTTATAACTTACAAAATGGTAATAATTGTGTTCAATTTATATTTGAGAGGAAAGAGCCTTTTAATTGGACAAAAAGGGGGAAGTGTTGTGCATAGCCCTGGTGTTGTTTGTATTTTGATGCTAATTCTGCTTTCCCAAGATGGGCTGCCTGGAAGGAGGAGTGAATAATATACTCCCGGTGACTTCCTGGGAACCTTCCCCTAATGAATAAAGATTTCTAGGAACCAATCACCAGGCAAGGAGTAGGCGGGACTTCTGGGTGGGAGAGGGAAAGAGGAGAGGCAGGAAAAGGTGCCTTGTTGTTTTGGACAGGCGACAGGTAAAGGTCAAACTGTAGTGAGCAGAGGACACCGTTTCAGGTGGTGGATCCATTGAGATCCACTACCAGAGGATTTAACTTAGAATGGCTTACAAATTAGGACGCTAGTTGCTGTGCCTAGCAATTGTGTTACCTGTTAGTTCTGAAAACAACAACAACAACAACAATAATAATAATAATAATAATAATGATAATAATAATAATAACAATGGTGGGGAGGGAGCAGGCTTTAGAGAAACAAGCCTTCAAGGAAGGTGCTCACCCAGAGGTAGAGTCCATTTCTCCTAGCAACTTCACCCAGCCTCTTCCAGTCACTTTCAAAAGCCTGTAGCCCCTTGGTTCACACTTTTACAATGCACTCTCACCTACACAGAAAATCCATTTAGTCCCATCCAATCTCCTAGCCCAAGCTGTGAACACAGTGGGTAAAGAACCAGCTGTGGAATTTGGACAAATTGCCCTCTCACTGAGAGGAGTAAGGAAAAGGCAACAGATGGTTAATAACATTAAACACTAGTCACCTGCAAAGAAAATGGTATCTAGAGGAATTATTCATTTTGCTAAGGTCATTTAAAAAAACCTAGAGGATTGATGGCTTTTTTAGAAGACACTAGAAACCATATACCTTTGATTAGAATGAGTGATTTAGTAGGTAATAATGTACTATAGAGTTTATTTTAAACAACTCACATTTATACCATAAGTTAAATTTTTCAACAAACACCCCTCATGATAAGTTTCTCATCATTGAGCATGGTGGGGTATGAAAGCTGATGTGATCCCTAGACTCCCAGTACCCGGAGCTCTTAATATCTGTAAGTTAAACAGTGCTGTCCTGAACCATAGTGGAACAAAAGGTAAGACTTTAAAAATAAGTAGTATTGATCGTACCTTTAATATTTTAATATTTTATTCCTCATGAATCTTTTGCACAAAATTTGCAAAATTTGATTTTAAAAATATCCATTAAAATGTTGGATAGTATAATTACATTCTCTTTTTAAGTATCATTTTTTAAAAATCTAACATTAGTAGATAATAAACTTGTTTAAATACTGTAGACTCTGTCGAGATTTTATATGTATAAAATTTTATATGTATGTGTACGTGTACGTATATATGTATATACGTATATGTATATGTAGCTTTACCAGCTACAGCTAGGATCTCAGTGAGCTCTAAGAAATTAACTGTCTTCTCTCACTCTGTAACAATAGAGACCAAAAGGCACTATAGATTTCTTTTTGGTAAATATAAGTGGTTATAGTAAAAATATAGATTCTTTGCTATACTCTTTCTTTTTTAAATTATAATCATTACTTCTTTGAGAATGTTATTGAATCTGTTATAATCAAATATGCATCCTCCACTTCTCTTCCTAAGTCTCTCAGATCCAGCTCCTACCTACCTACCATCTCCCAACTTCTTGTCCATAGGTGGGATTTCTTTTGTTGTTGTTATGTCTGTTGTTGTTTCTGTCATTGTTGCTTCATTTTGTTTTGCTTTTTATTAAGCCACTATATCCAGTTTATGCTGGTGTGTAGCTATCCATTGGAATATGTTCAACCTATCATGTCCTTGCCCTTAGGAAAAAAAACAGACTCCCCCTTCTCCACAACCCACCAACCAAAAAGCTCCTCAGTTAAGGATGAGGGGCTCATGAGCCCTTCCCAATTTCATGCTAGAATGTTGACTGATCTGATCTTATACAGGTATTGTGCAGGCAACCACAGTTACTGGGAATTCTGTCATCTCCGGAAGACACTGTCTTGCCATGGTAGCAGGAGGAAGCTTCCTAGCCATTACTAACTTGGTTTTGCCATGTCCTGTGACCATTGTATGCAGTGTCTTCAGCAGTAGGGTTTTACTATCAAGTTCTGATTGACAATAGCCTGTACTGTTTGGGGGAGGGGTATTACTGTACACCCTTGACTCTAAGGAAATATCTCACACCTGTACCTGGGCTTTTAATTTGGGAGGAACATTATACATTAATAGTGTAATTACATTTAAGTTCTTCTATATCAATATGTATTATATATATATATATACATGTATTAAGAAATAAAATAATACATTAACATACAGCTTTTGAAGCATCTTTAGTGTTATTTTCCATCTTAAACCTTCCTGTCTCTACTCTCCCATCCTTCTCCCCACTTAAACTTCTCTCATCATTATTTTGCTTTTATCCTATTGAAACTTCCAAAAACAATGCTTTTATTATTTATTATTAATTTTTTGAAAACCATTTATTCTGATAGTTTCTCTATTACTTAAACAATTTAGTGTGATTCTAATTAATAATTGGTCATGTAGCCGGGCATGGTGGCACACGCCTTTAATCCCAGCACTGGGATTGGGAGGCAGAGGCAGGTGGATTTCTGAGTTCGAGGCCAGCCTGGTCTACAAAGTGAGTTCCAGGACAGCCAGGGCTAAACAGAGAAACCCTGTCTCAAAAAATCAAAAAAAAAAAAATAATTGGTCATGTAAAATGATTATGTGGTGCATGTTCATGTATATGCACACACAGACAGACATGTGTGAACATGCATGTAAAGTTTGGAGAGCCACCTCAGGTATCATTTCTTGGGACCATTCTACCTTGCTTTCTGAGACAGTCTTTCATATGCCTGCAGCTCACTGATTAAACTAAGCTGACTGGTCAGCCAAATCCAGCTATCTGCCCTCCCTTGTGTTCTCTGGGCTGTGCTTACAAGTGTGTACCACCATGCCTGGATTTTTAACATGCATTCTAGAGATTGAACTCAGCTCCTTGTGCCTGAATATCGAGCACTTTAGGGTGTTGCATGTAATTTTAAAAGCCACACTTCTGCCTTCTCAGGAGCTCTGCCTGCACTCCTGGCTAGGCTCCAAGATCAGTCACTGTCAATCTCTCTCAGTTCTGCCAACAGCCAACCGGCCATTTTTCCTGGGAGCTGCAAGCACTCCCCCAACCTCTTATGGCTAGCTTCCTCATTGCACCAAAAACCACCACTACCTCCCCTCTCCCCGCTATCCTCTTTCTCCTCCTGCCCTCCTTAGGCCCTCAGATGGAAAACACTAGACAGTTTTATTATTTTAAAACTAGCCAGATAACTCAATGACTGAGTGAAGAATTTCCTGCCCTAATCTTAGCAGCTAGCTCCCTCCATCCTCCTACTCTGGTGCCTCAAGATCTACATGACTGTAGCTTACTCCTCGCTCCAAAGCCTGGTCTGAGCCCTCTCTTCTTTTCCTGTGTCACTTCTATTCCTCCTGGAACCCAGAAGTCCCACCTTTTTTTTCTTTTGCCCAGCAATTGTCTTCTGCCTTTTTAATTGACACAATCAAGAAACAATTAGGAAACAACACCTCCCTCTACATTGTGGACTAAGCTTTATATCCAACCAAGAAATATTACTTAGTGCTGATTTAGTATATCAAATTATCTTGTACCAACACACTTTTTTTCTCCCCTTCACTTTTGGATGCAATATGGGTTGTATTTTTGTATTTTCCTTCCATATTTGCATGCCTAGTCACTGACTTTTTTTTTTCCAATTTAGTGTGTGTGTGTGTGTGTGTGTGTGTGTGTGTGTGTGTGTGTGTGTGTGTGGTGGAGGGGCACATGTGCTATAGCCCATTCTGTTAGTCAGAAGAAAACTTATGGAATCAATTTCAAATTGCCTATTCAGCAAGAACCTTTGCCCACTTTGCCATCTAGCCAGCTCTTTCCAGATGATAGACATAGACAAGCTTACCTTTTTGTTATTTTTACATTCCTATAGATATTATTAAATTTCACCCTGGAAGTTTAAGTGTGTGATCCTTTATTGGTACTGCTTCAAGTGTGTTCAAGGTGCTCTAGCCACAGGAGTGTGTGTGTGTGTGTGTGTGTGTGTGTGTGTGTGTGTGTTTAATTTTTAAGGATACACACATGCACACACACACACATACACATATATATATATATATATACACACATATACATATATATATATATACACACACATATATATATATATAATCACAGGTCAAGGGACAAACAAACCTACTCTGCTGTCCCATGCCTCAGGCTGAGCTTTTCCACCTTTGGAGCAGTGTTGTGGGGGTTCCCTATAGCCCAACACCTGCCCAGCGATGGCATGAGTTAAATACAGTTGAGTCTTGCCTCCCTGAGCTGCTGTGGCCTGTGGAGGATCTGACGAGGGACCCACAACCTACACACACACACAATTTTGTACACTTGAGTATACTACCTTGCAGATGCTACAAAAGGGTGTTGGATTCCCTGGAGCTGGAGTTACAAGTGGGAAAAGTCTGTGTAGGTTTTCTGCAAGAATAGTATGTGCTCTTAACTGCAGAGCCATCTCTCCAGTTCTGGGTGTTTGATAGATAGTGGCATTTACTTTGAGGGTAACTAATTCCCACTAATGCACAGAGATTCTTCTGAATACTCTGCCCAAATGAGGTTCCTAGTCTGGAGAGGAGGAAGCACAGAACAAAGCTTTCCCCAGATCCCTCCTGTGGGCTCAGAGTACTGTTTCCTTTATTTTTTTCTATGTGATCCCTTTCCTAGCTTCAGGAGCCTTCTGACCAGTGCTCGGCTGATCATATGATAATGTTCTTACAGAGCTCCTGAATTCTCTCTATGCTACTCTGATCTCTCCTCTCCTCTGCTCGATGGACCCTAGCTTCCCTAGTCTCTCTGGACTTGTTGGTTAATCTTAAGTTTACTTCCACGACCTGAAATCTTTCTCACAACAGTGAGCTGAGACAACACTGTACCCCATTTCTCCTGGATCATTCTCCTTTGTCTCCTGGCATCTAATGTCTTGAAAATACTGCTTTATATAGTTTGTCTTTTTTTTTTTTAACGTGGGCAGGAGAATAAGTCCAATCTTTGTCTTGCCACCTTGATAGAAGTAGAAGTTCTGCCATTGCCTTTTAGTGTTTAATACTGAGGCATCCAAAGCTGCACTTGTTTGTGTTTTGTGCATAATTGATTTAGGGACCTTTCCTTTGAATACTAGTACTCTGAAACATCTTGACATTTTCATGATATAGGCCTGTTTTTTATTCATTTCAGTTGGTTCTCTGTGGGTGCTACCTGTCTGTAGCTTTAATCTCTGGGTAATTGAAAGGAGTCTTCTTTAGGTAACTCCCCCCCCCCTTGGCTTTTTCCTATTGTTTTCTTCTGCTCTACAGTTAGCTGAGTGGGAAGCTGCAGTGTTTTCTTCTGCTCTAGAGTTAGCTGAAGAGTGGGAAGCTGCAGTGTCACTGCTCTTCATTGTTTGGCAATTCTTTTTTTCTTCAAGAAATTAGTTTATCTCTCATTCAGTTTCTCTTCCTAAAGTATTTTCTGGCACTGTCTATGCTTTCTGGATTATTTGCTTCTTTGGTATTTCTCATGATATAAACTTTTCTCCAAACGCTGCACTGTAAAAATGTTACATGCATGTGCATGTGCAGCTTCATGTAGGCACAGGCGTGGGTACATGTTAGTAAGGGTGCATTCACACACAGAGCATGCATAGAGGTCAGAGGACAACTTCAGATGTCAGTCCTCAGGCACCTCCTAACTTTTTCTTGAGGCTGGGTCTCCAGTTGGCCTAGATCTTACCAAGTAGTTCAGGCTAGCTGGCTCAACACTTCCCATAGATCTCTTTGGCTCTCCCTCCCATTTTACTATCTCTAAAATTACAGATAACATGCCATAAAATTGGAAGTTTCTTTCTTTTCCTTTTCTTTAGTTTTAATTGTATTTATTTTACATCCTGACCAAAGTTTCCCCTCCTCGCAATTCTTCTCCCCACCATTCACTCCTCCATTTCTCTTCAAAAAAGAACTAGCCTAGATGGATATCAACCACCCATGGCAGATCAAGTTGCACTTTGTCTTTTATTAAGGCTAGGCAAGGCAACCCAGTAGGGGAAAGGGTCCCAAGGGCAGGCAATAGAGCCAGAGACAGCTCCTGCACCCACTGTTAGGAGTTCCACAAGAAGATCAAACTATATAACTATAAATATGTGCAGAGGGCCTAGGCCAGGTTCATGCAGACTCCCTGGTTGGTAGCGCAGTCTCTGTGGGCCCCTATGGGCATAGGGTGATTCTGTAGGGGTTTGTGATGTTCTTGGTCCCTCTGGCTCCTTAAATCCTCCCTCCTCATTTTCCATAGGATTCCTAAGATCTCATGTTCGTTTGTGAGTCTCTGAATCTGTTTTCATCAGTTGCTGGTAAACCCACTCTGATGACAGTTGGGCTAGACACAAATCTACAAGTATATCATTAGGAATCATTTCATTGATTTTTTTTTTTTTTTTTTGCCACTCATGTTTGGTTCTATTCTAGGTCTCTGGACTATCCAGCCTCTGGGTCCTGGCTGTCCAGGCAGTGTAAGGGATAGGTTCCCTATCATGGAATGGGTCTCAAACTGGACCAGTCATTGGTTGGCCACTCCCACAATTTCTGTGCCATTTAACACCAGTACATCCTGTAGGCAGAGCAAATTGTAAGTCAAAGGTTTTATGGCTGGGTTGGTGTCCCAATCCTTCCACTGGAGGGCTTGCCTGGTTACAAGAGACAGCTGGTTCAAGCTCTGTCTCCTCCATTGCTAGGGGTCTTATCTCGAGTATCCATTGCCCTAGGTTTTTCAGCTCATCCAAGAGATGCCCCCTCCCATATCTATTCTGTTTCCTCAGTAAGATTCGCATGCCCTCCCCTCCAAATATTTGGATATTTTTATAGGTTCTAGAAATTCAGACTCAGATCTTCATATGTGCATGTTAAGTACTTTGCCAACTGAGCCATCTCTCTCTCCAGACTGCCAACCACTGTTTTAAAGAAAAAACCCTTAAAATGAGCCTGGATCATGTTACCATTCCAGAGAACAAAGACGCTATCAGTGATTACTAATATCTTATCAGAAAGATTCCAGAGCCAAACCTACTGGAGAAAAATGGGATAAGGTAAGCTTTAAGAAAACAACAACAACAAAAATAGATTGGGAGAGTAAGAAAAAGTAACATGAGGTAGATATGACCAGAATACATTATATATATTATGAAAATGTCATAATGGAGCCCATAATTTTGTATAATTGATATGAGAAAAACTGTTATTTGAAAAGAAAATTAATAATTAGAAAATATAACTAAACTCATAGGCAAAATAAAGAAGCAAAGCCCAACATAATTGATCATCCTTTAAGAATAATAAAAAGTCATTCATCATAGGCAGTTGTTCATCATTCAGAAACTGGCAGGGGGAAGAACAAAGCACTTATAATCTTTCTTTCATGTAATCTAATATTAAATGAGGGTAAGATTTGCTTTCAGGTGTCCTCTGAGAGGCTTTACCAGCAACTGAATGAAACAAATGCAGAAACTTACAGTTAACCGTTGGATTGAGGTTGGGCACCAATATGGAAGAGTTAGAGGAAGGACCGAAGGAGCTGAAGGGGATTACAACCCCATAGGAAAAACAACAGTGTCAACTAACTGGACTCCTCAGAGCTCCCAAAGACTAAGCCAAAAACCAAAGGAGCATACATGGGCTGATTTATGGCCCTGAGAAACATGTGTAGCAGAGGACTGCCTTGTACAGCCTCAGTGAGAGAGGATACACTTGATCCTGTGGAAAGTTGATGCCCCAGGGAAGAGGGATGATGGTGGGGGTGAGGTGGGGGTAAGTGAAGGAATGCACCCTCTCAAAGGTGGGGAAAGGGGATGAAGAACCCGAGGAGAGGGTACCAGGAAGGGAGGCAACTTTTGGAATGTAAATAAATAAAATAACTTAATAATTTTTAAAAAGTCACTTTAATGAACTATTCTAAATAGCCAATGGAAGACTGATAGAATAGTTCAATTTTACAATACTAATCCATTGATAAATGAGCATCAACAACTGTTAACATAAGAAATCAAAGGACGTTATATGTATCCAAATGTAAAAATACCTGCACATTTTTCTTTTCAAAACATGTCAACCCATACTAAGACCCAGAATTTCCAACAACACAGGGTTTTGTCACATTCTTTGGTTGCCCACCAGATTTAGTTGTTAAGTCCCTATTACTGAAGACACCACATGCCTCAGTTGCTACGTGTAGGGAAATCAGCTGGAACAGAGCCAGAAGTATGCTACCTGCTGGCCAGCTTTCATAGTGCTGACAGTAGACATATGAGTTACTGAAGAAGAAAAAGCATCAACAATTTTATCCAGCTGTGAACTTCATGATCCACAACATCAGTCAAACAGGTTATGCCCACTAGTGCAAGAGTGGCGTAACTATTCTGAGAATAACTAACCATTTTCTTATTGGAATGGAGGCCAGTTCCACACAAGGAATTTCATACCCATAACTGTAAATCCAGTCAAAACCCCATGAATAAGGAATTCTCCGGCCATGGTGTGAACTTACTACTGTTATTTAGCTAAATCAGTGGTTCTCAACCTGTGGGTACAACCCTTTCAGGGGGGTCGCCTAAGACCATGGGAAAACACAGATATTTACATTGTGATTCGTATCGGTAGCAAAATTACAGTTATGAAGTAGCAATGCAAATAATTTTATGGCTGGGGGTCATTACAACATGAGGAGCTATATTAAAGGGTCACAGCATTAGGATGGTTGAGAACCACTGAGCTAAATTGCCATGGTGCCAAGCTGTCCTTTAAATATGTTTCTATAAATAGGTAACTGGGACTGTCAAAGAAGCTTCTCCTTGTGGAGAAATATGTCAGCTCAAGGTTCTGAGAATAAATGACAGTTGAGTGTTTAGCCCTAAACAAGGCTCAGGGATCACCTTCAAAGGAGCAGAAAGAATGTAAGAGTCAGAACACAGTGAGAATAGCTATGAAATGTCTTTGGGGCATGGCACAGCCAGAGCAGTCACAAGCCCACAGCAGCTGTGGTCTATCAGCTGTTAATCACCAACCAAGAAGGAGCTTATGTGACCTGACCACTTCCTGCTTTACTTACTATTGGCTCCGGATAGACTCTGGGGCGGAGCATTCATGGCCTCAGTTTTGTATCACCGAGGAACCCTCCTGGTTCCAATGAATATTTCCAAATCCACGGTCGCACAGATGATTCTGGTTAAACTCAGTTAGTTTCAGCGACAAACAAAACTCTTTCTAAGTTGTGAATTTGGTAAAGCGACGTGTAGCTGGGAAATGGGAGAGAGGTTATACAGGGTGGTGTTACAATAATCAGAATGTGTTTTGTAACATCTATGAAGCTGTCAAAGTACAAACTCAAAACTTGTTTGTTTAATTTTCAACCCGGATGTGTCCTAGCCTTAGGTCACACTTATAGGAGATATATAGAACACAGGAATATGCTGAAGTATACCACAAGGGTACAATCACTAAATCTTCTCCTATGGTAAACCCTCATTTGTTCAACACTGCATACAAAAGAACGCGATTTTAAAGTGAATCAACTAAGAGCAAGAGATGAACCTAATCTAGGGTTCATGAAATGGCTCATGGGGTTCAGATTCCAAGGTGCTATAATACAAATCTCTAATGCCGGTGTTCCTGGCTGTAATCCCAGCGCTCCTGAGTGTTGAGATTGGGGGCACAGATGAGGAATTCCCAGAAGCTCACAAGTCAAATAACTTGGCACACACCACAGTGAACAAGAGACCCTGTCTCCAACATGGAAGACAAGGCCTCAGACCTGAGGTTGTCTTCTGGCTTCCATGAACACATGTGTGTGTCTGCCTTCACATATGTAAACAGGTATACAGAGAGAGAGAGAGAGAGAGAGAGAGAGAGAGAGAGAGAGAGAGAGAGAAACATATGTACAAAGATTCTTTTAAAGAAATGAACTTAATCTAGAGCTCTTTTCAAACAAAATGAAACAGTCATATTATAAAACAGTTGAAAATTTGTTAGGGCAATACTATTGTGGTAATAATTTCAAAGAGCCAGTATCTTTTAGAAAACCATGACACAGCACACAAGTCAAATGAAATCACACCTGGTATTTTCTTCAGAGTAAAATGGGAGGGGGCCATGATGAAAGTCCTATAGGACTCAAGATAGTCTGTTAGTTGCTAACTATTGATACTAAGCTGTGGATATATAGATAAATAGATAGATATAGATAATTTATCAGCCCGTGGAAGTAGTTTCTCTGGGGCAGTTTAGCTATAGTCTTCTCCCTAGAGAGAAAAATCCTGTATATGGAATTTATTCAGAGGGGACGAGGTAAGTATTCGAAGGGTCCTGTCTTCTATTGTGTGCTACATCCACTCCAGTAGTAACACACATGACAGGCCAAAAGCCTGGATGCAGTCCTGAGGCAAAGAGTTTTATGGAAACAGTCTCCTGGAACTGTGGCATCCCATAGCATGTACGCTCCAATTTTGTCCTTGCAAATGGATCTGTGTGCTCTCTTTTCAGTATTGTTTTGTTATAGGTGCCTCCAAGCAATGACTTGCCAAATACCTAAGCAAAATCAAACTTTGCTTCCTGGCCTTCACCAATGCCCTAGGTAGTCCTTGAGCCGACCCTGGGCTTGGAATTCAGTAAGAATGTTACCTATTCAGTGACATTCAAAATTGCCTCTAGCACAAGTCCCTTCCGCTCGACTCGAGACTCGAGCCCCGGGCTACCTTGCCAGCAGAGTCTTGCCCAACACCCGCAAGGGTCCACACGGGACTCCCCACGGGACCCTAAGACCTCTGGTGAGTGGACCACAGTGCCTGCCCCAATCCAATCGCGCGGAACTTGAGACTGCGGTACATAGGGAAGCAGGCTACCCGGGCCTGATCTGGGGCACAAGTCCCTTCCGCTCGACTCGAGACTCGAGCCCCGGGCTACCTTGCCAGCAGAGTCTTGCCCAACACCCGCAAGGGTCCACACGGGACTCCCCACGGGACCCTAAGACCTCTGGTGAGTGGATCACAGTGCCTGCCCCAATCCAATCGCGCGGAACTTGAGACTGCGGTACATAGGGAAGCAGGCTACCCGGGCCTGATCTGGGGCACAAGTCCCTTCCGCTCGACTCCAGACTCGAGCCCCGGGCTACCTTGCCAGCAGAGTCTTGCCCAACACCCGCAAGGGCCCACACGGGACTCCCCACGGGACCCTAAGACCTCTGGTGAGTGGAACACAGCGCCTACCCCAATCCAATCGCGTGGAACTTGAGACTGCGGTACATAGGGAAGCAGGCTACCCGGGCTTGATCTGGGGCACAAACCCCTTCCACTCCACTCGAGCCCCGGCTACCTTGCCAGCTGAGTCGCCTGACACCCGCAAGGGCCCACACAGGATTCCACACGTGATCCTAAGACCTCTAGTGAGTGGAACACAACTTCTGCCAGGAGTCTGGTTCGAACACCAGATATCTGGGTACCTGCCTTGCAAGAAGAGAGCTTGCCTGCAGAGAATACTCTGCCCACTGAAACTAAGGAGAGTGCTACCCTCCAGGTCTGCTCATAGAGGCTAACAGAGTCACCTGAAGAACAAGCTCTTAACAGTGACAACTAAAACAGCTAGCTTCAGAGATTACCAGATGGCGAAAGGCAAACGTAAGAATCCTACTAACAGAAATCAAGACCACTCACCATCATCAGAATGCAGCACTCCCACCCCACCTAGTCCTGGGCACCCCAACACAACCGAAAATCTAGACCCAGATTTAAAAACATTTCTCATGATGATGATAGAGGACATCAAGAAGGACTTTCATAAGTCACTTAAAGATTTACAGGAGAGCACTGCTAAAGAGTTACAGGCTCTTAAAGAAAAGCAGGAAAACACAGCTAAACAGGTGATGGAAATGAACAAAACCATACTAGAACTAAAAGGGGAAGTAGACACAATAAAGAAAACCCAAAGCGAGGCAACGCTGGAGATAGAAACCCTAGGAAAGAGATCTGGAACAATAGATGCGAGCATCAGCAACAGAATACAAGAAATGGAAGAGAGAATCTCAGGTGCAGAAGATTCCATAGAGAACATCGACACAACAGTCAAAGAAAATACAAAATGCAAAAGGATCCTAACTCAAAACATCCAGGTAATCCAGGACACAATGAGAAGACCAAACCTACGGATAATAGGAATTGATGAGAATGAAGATTTTCAACTTAAAGGGCCAGCTAATATCTTCAACAAAATAATAGAAGAAAACTTCCCAAACATAAAAAAAGAGATGCCCATGATCATACAAGAAGCCTATAGAACTCCAAATAGACTGGACCAGAAAAGAAATTCCTCCCGACACATAATAATCAGAACAACAAATGCACTAAATAAAGATAGAATATTAAAAGCAGTAAGGGAGAAAGGTCAAGTAACATATAAAGGAAGGCCTATCAGAATTACACCAGACTTTTCACCAGAGACTATGAAAGCCAGAAGAGCCTGGACAGATGTTATACAGACACTAAGAGAACACAAATGCCAGCCCAGGCTACTATACCCGGCCAAACTCTCAATTACCATAGATGGAGAAACCAAAGTATTCCACGACAAAACCAAGTTCACACAATATCTTTCCACGAATCCAGCCCTTCAAAGGATAATAACAGAAAAGAAGCAATACAAGGACGGAAATCACGCCCTAGAACAACCAAGAAAGTAATCATTCAACAAACCAAAAAGAAGACAGCCACAAGAACAGAATGCCAACTCTAACAACAAAAATAAAAGGGAGCAACAATTACTTTTCCTTAATATCTCTTAATATCAATGGACTCAATTCCCCAATAAAAAGACATAGACTAACAGACTGGCTACACAAACAGGACCCAACATTCTGCTGCTTACAGGAAACCCATCTCAGGGAAAAAGACAGACACTACCTCAGAGTGAAAGGCTGGAAAACAATTTTCCAAGCAAATGGACTGAAGAAACAAGCTGGAGTAGCCATTTTAATATTGGATAAAATCGACTTCCAACCCAAAGTTATCAAAAAAGACAAGGAGGGACACTTCATACTCATCAAAGGTAAAATCCTCCAAGAGGAACTCTCAATTCTGAATATCTACGCACCAAATGCAAGGGCAGCCACATTCATTAGAGACACTTTAGTAAAGCTCAAAGCATACATTGCACCTCACACAATAATAGTGGGAGACTTCAACACACCACTTTCTTCAAAGGACAGATCGTGGAAACAGAAACTAAACAGGGACACAGTGAAACTAACAGAAGTTATGAAACAAATGGACCTGACAGATATCTACAGAACATTTTATCCTAAAACAAAAGGATATACCTTCTTCTCAGCACCTCACGGGACCTTCTCCAAAATTGACCATATAATTGGTCACAAAACAGGCCTCAATAGATACAAAAATATTGAAATTGTCCCATGTATCCTATCAGACCACCATGGCCTAAGACTGATCTTCAATAACAACATAAATAATGGAAAGCCAACATTCACGTGGAAACTGAATAACACTCTTCTCAATGATACCTTGGTCAAGGAAGGAATAAAGAAAGAAATTAAAGACTTTTTAGAGTTTAATGAAAATGAAGCCACAACGTACCCAAACCTATGGGACACAATGAAAGCATTTCTAAGAGGGAAACTCATAGCGCTGAGTGCCTCCAAGAAGAAACGGGAGACAGCACATACTAGCAGCTTGACAACACATCTAAAAGCCCTAGAAAAAAAGGAAGCAAATTCACCCAAGAGGAGTAGACGGCAGGAAATAATCAAACTCAGGGGTGAAATCAACCAAGTGGAAAAAAGAAGAACTATTCAAAGAATTAACCAAACGAGGAGTTGGTTCTTTGAGAAAATCAACAAGATAGATAAACCCTTAGCTAGACTCACTAAAGGGCACAGGGACAAAATCCTAATTAACAAAATCAGAAATGAAAAGGGAGACATAACAACAGATCCTGAAGAAATCCAAAACACCATCAGATCCTTCTACAAAAGGCTATACTCAACAAAACTGGAAAACCTGGACGAAATGGACAAATTTCTGGACAGATACCAGGTACCAAAGTTGAATCAGGATCAAGTTGACCATCTAAACAGTCCCATATCACCTAAAGAAATAGAAGCAGTTATTAATAGTCTCCCAACCAAAAAAAGCCCAGGACCAGATGGGTTTAGTGCAGAGTTCTATCAGACCTTCAAAGAAGATCTAATTCCAATTCTGCACAAACTATTTCACAAAATAGAAGTAGAAGGTACTCTACCCAACTCATTTTATGAAGCCACTATTACTCTGATACCTAAACCACAGAAAGATCCAACAAAGATAGAGAACTTCAGACCAATTTCTCTTATGAATATCGATGCAAAAATCCTCAATAAAATTCTCGCTAACCGAATCCAAGAACACATTAAAGCAATCATCCATCCTGACCAAGTAGGTTTTATTCCAGGGATGCAGGGATGGTTTAATATACGAAAATCCATCAATGTAATCCATTATATAAACAAACTCAAAGACAAAAACCACATGATCATCTCGTTAGATGCAGAAAAAGCATTTGACAAGATCCAACACCCATTCATGATAAAAGTTTTGGAAAGATCAGGAATTCAAGGCCCATACCTAAACATGATAAAAGCAATCTACAGCAAACCAGTAGCCAACATCAAAGTAAATGGAGAGAAGCTGGAAGCAATCCCACTAAAATCAGGGACTAGACAAGGCTGCCCACTTTCTCCCTACCTTTTCAACATAGTACTTGAAGTATTAGCCAGAGCAATTCGACAACAAAAGGAGATCAAGGGGATACAAATTGGAAAAGAGGAAGTCAAAATATCACTTTTTGCAGATGATATGATAGTATATATAAGTGACCCTAAAAATTCTACCAGAGAACTCCTAAACCTGATAAACAGCTTCGGTGAAGTAGCTGGATATAAAATAAACTCAAACAAGTCAATGGCCTTTCTCTATACAAAGAATAAACAGGCTGAGAAAGAAATTTGGGAAACAACACCCTTCTCAATAGTCACAAATAATATAAAATATCTTGGCGTGACTCTAACTAAGGAGGTGAAAGATCTGTATGATAAAAACTTCAAATCTCTGAAGAAAGAAATTAAAGAAGATCTCAGAAGATGGAAAGATCTCCCATGCTCATGGATTGGCAGGATCAACATTGTAAAAATGGCTATCTTGCCAAAAGCAATCTACAGATTCAATGCAATCCCCATCAAAATTCCAACTCAATTCTTCAACGAATTGGAAGGAGCAATTTGCAAATTTGTCTGGAATAACAAAAAACCTAGGATAGCAAAAAGTCTTCTCAAGGATAAAAGAACTTCTGGCGGAATCACCATGCCAGACCTAAAGCTTTACTACAGAGCAATTGTGATAAAAACTGCATGGTACTGGTATAGAGACAGACAAGTAGACCAATGGAATAGAATTGAAGATCCAGAAATGAACCCACACACCTATGGTCACTTGATCTTCGACAAGGGAGATAAAACCATCCAGTGGAAGAAAGACAGCATTTTCAACAATTGGTGCTGGCACAACTGGTTGTTATCGTGTAGAAGAATGCGAATCGATCCATACTTATCTCCTTGTACTAAGGTCAAATCTAAGTGGATCAAGGAACTTCACATAAAACCAGAGACACTGAAACTTATAGAGGAGAAAGTGGGGAAAAGCCTTGAAGATATGGGTACAGGGGAAAAATTCCTGAACAGAACAGCAATGGCTTGTGCTGTAAGATCGAGAATCGACAAATGGGACCTAATGAAACTCCAAAGTTTCTGCAAGGCAAAAGACACAGTCAATAAGACAAAAAGACCACCAACAGATTGGGAAAGGATCTTTACCTATCCTAAATCAGATAGGGGACTAATATCCAACATATATAAAGAACTCAAGAAGGTGGACTTCAGAAAATCAAATAACCCCATTAAAAAATGGGGCTCAGAACTGAACAAAGAATTCTCACCTGAGGAATACCGAATGGCAGAGAAGCACTTGAAAAAATGTTCAACATCCTTAATCATCAGGGAAATGCAAATCAAAACAACCCTGAGATTCCACCTCACACCAGTCAGAATGGCTAAGATCAAAAATTCAGGTGACAGCAGATGCTGGCGAGGATGTGGAGAAAGAGGAACACTCCTCCATTGTTGGTGGGAGTGCAGGCTTGTACAACCACTCTGGAAATCAGTCTGGCGGTTCCTCAGAAAACTGGACATAGTACTACCGGAGGATCCAGCAATACCTCTCCTGGGCATATATCCAGAAGATGCCCCAACAGGTAAGAAGGACACATGCTCCACTATGTTCATAGCAGCCTTATTTATAATAGCCAGAAGCTGGAAAGAACCTAGATGCCCCTCAACAGAGGAATGGATACAGAAAATGTGGTACATCTACACAATGGAGTACTACTCAGCTATTAAAAAGAATGAATTTATGAAATTCCTAGCCAAATGGATGGACCTGGAGGGCATCATCCTGAGTGAGGTAACACATTCACAAAGAAACTCACACAATATGTATTCACTGATAAGTGGATATTAGCCCCAAACCTAGGATACCCAAGATATAAGATATAATTTGCTAAACACATGAAACTCAAGGAGTTTGAAGACTGAAGTGTGGACACTATGCCCCTCCTTAGATTTGGGAACAAAACACCCATGGAAGGAGTTACAGAGACGGAGTTTGGAGCTGAGATGAAAGGATGGACCATGTAGAGACTGCCATAGCCAGGGATCCACCCCATAATCAGCATCCAAACGCTGACACCATTGCATACACTAGCAAGATTTTATTGAAAGGACGCAGATGTAGCTGTCTCTTGTGAGACTATGCCGGGGCCCAGCAAACACAGAAGTGGATGCTCACAGTCAGCTAATGGATGGATCATAGGGCTCCCAATGGAGGAGCTAGAGAAAGTAGCCAAGGAGCTAAAGGGATCTGCAACCCTATAGGTGGAACAACATTATGAGCTAACCAGTACCCCGGAGCTCTTGACTCTAGCTGCATATATATCAAAAGATGGCCTAGTCGGCCATCACTGGAAAGAGAGGCCCATTGGACTTGCAAACTTTATATGCCCCAGTACAGGGGAATACCAGGGCCAAAAAGGGGGAGTGGGTGGGCAGGGGAGTGGGGGTGGGTGGATATGGGGGACTTTTGGTATAGCATTGGAAATGTAAATGAATTAAATACCTAATAAAAAATGGAAAAAAAAAAAAAACAAAATTGCCTCTAGTATTATAAGAGAGATAATGAAAGAAATCAGGCTTTACTATCTACTACATAGAGTTAGAAATCTCAGGGCAAGCTTAGCAACATTAGATTTTTTATTATAGTTATATATGGCAGACTACATTACTTATTAGTAGAAAGTGCCCACACACACACTATCACTTAGAATAAAAGCCAAGTCGCTCCCATATACAGGAATTTACAATGGTTTAGGAAGTAGATAGGGCTGTGGTTTTAGAGTATTGCATTATTCATGAGAAGGTTAGCTAGAGTGGAACTCCCTAATTAGAACCATGACTTGGGCATGAAAGCCCTTGCCCTGGGAGTGTAAAGACCTCATTTGTACCTTGCCTATGTGTCACCTATCTTCCCTATTTTCTTCTGTATAAAAAGTTTGATGCTCCATTTGACGATTACATTCAGATCCACATTCCCAGTGTCCAGTCTGTCACCCCATTATTGCCAAATCTATGCCCATCTGTCCGAGACTTTGATTCACACGGATTGAGGAGGGCCCACTGAGCCCGGTCTGTGGCACAATAGCACCCTGTAGAAATTGTTTCTTGTGCCTTGGTTTCACCTTAGCCACTTCTCTGCCCTCTATATATTGTTTCCCCGAGTTTCTCTAAATAACAAATAGTCCATGTCATTTAAGAGGATGGAACCCTCTCCTCAAGATCCTGGCATCCATGTGTCTGTCCCTTTACAGAAGCTCAATTCAGTAAGGGCCCCCTTCCGGTTTTAGTTCCATGCTTCTTGCTTATACTCAGAACTTCTGGGTCCATCTAAGTCCTTCAATACTGATGCTTGCTCACAGGAGAGAGTGGTTTGACTCTGGTGAATACCCTTCTGGTCCTTCCTCGCCATCACTCTCAGACAATCTGGGATGGGACTTCCAGGTCAGGCACAAATCCTTATCCTGTTTCTAATCTTCTAAACATTGATTTAAATAACTTACCCTTTAATATCTTCTCCTTCTCTTTGAGGTCCTAGAATGAAGATATTTAAAATACACACAAGGCCAATGAAAATAGATTTAACCAGAAGTTCAGTTAGGATGCTGATAGGAAAAGACTGATCAGCTTGGCTTGTATACTTGCATATGTAACAGAAGGGTGTACACAAAAGTGATTATGAGTAACGTTGACAACCGTCATTTTTTATTGTAACATGTGGCTGGAGGTGAAAGGCATGCTCTACAAAGAAAATTGGAAAATGTCTGGAGGCCAGAAATGGATCTGTGATGAATGTGCTATCAGCCCTTGTAAGCTACATTTGAAATATTTGGGGCTCTAAGTTTCCTTCCTTTATATTGTTCATCTTGGTGGTTACGTTTGTTTGGAAAGCCATTTTTAAAAGATTCCACTGATAACCCAGGACCAGCTGATGTGGGGGAAATCTGCTGATGCAGACCACTTAACATGTCCATTAGTACACCTTTCTCATCAGTTAACACCCAAGGGGTCAAGCCTTTGGTAGGAAAGTTGTTTATAAACTGGTAGCATTATTTTGTAAATGGAGAGGACAGGCTGAAGTGGAGCTGGACAGAAGATTGTACAGTGCAGATTGGTACTTACTAGGAAGCAACCCAGCGTTTGTAAGTACTTTGTAATTCAACCATGAACCACTAATCTGCCTACTGGAATCCAATGTAGAAGGTCTCAGTCTCTCTTGTAACCCATGAAGTATTGTTGAGAAGCCAAGTTTTTCAACATAATCCCTCCATGAAAAGGCATCATAGTTATTATTTGAATGGCACTGTTCTATGAAGCTTGTCATTATCTATTTCACATTTATTTGGGCATTAGGGAAGTGCATGTGTGTGCATGTGCACGCACACACACACACACACATTCATTCATGGTCATATGTGAAGGTCAGAAGACAACTTTTGGAGTCAGTTCTCTACTTTCACTGTGTGGATTGCAGGGATCCAAGTCAAATCATGAGGCTCGGTAATAAAGTACCTCCACCTTTGCAGCCACTCAAATTAAATTTAATTAGTTGGCATGCGCAGCAAAAGTGATCAGAGGCCCTTTAATATGGTATCCAAAATTCGCCATGAAAGAGATGTGCAATGATCCATGTCTGCAGAGTCCAAAGGCAAAATATGATCGCTTAATTGTCTCCTAGATGCTTGCATCTGTGTTTGTATGCTGCCACAATGCATCGTTATACATGCCAATAACGTTAATAAATAGCAATCACTGTCTCAATACACTCCTGTATTGTACTTTCATGTAAATTTTTTCATATAAAAGATCTAAATGTCTGTGATGGTTTGAATATGGTTGGCCCAGGGAATGGCACTATTAGGAGGTGTGACAATTTTAGAGTGGGTGTGGCCTTGTTGGTTGTGGGAAGCCGCCCTCACATTCGCCATTCCAAGATGGCGCTGACATCCTGTGTTCTAAGTGGTAAACAAATAATCTGCGCATGTGCCAAGGGTAGTTCTCCACCCCATGTGCTCTGCCTTCCCCGTAATGACAACTCGGCCGATGGGCTGCAGCCAATCAGGGAGCGACACGTCCTAGGCGGAGGATAATTCTCCTTAAAAAGGGACGGGGTTTCGCCATTCTCTCTCTTGCTCTCTTGCGCTCTTGCTCTCTGGCTCCTGAAGATGTAAGCAATAAAGCTTTGCCGCAGAAGATTCCAGTTTGTTGCGTTCTTCCTGGCCGGTCGCGAGAACGCGTGTAAGAGTTGGTGGATGTGTGTCACTGTGGGGGTGGGCTTTGGGGTCTCTATGATCAAGCTCCATCCAGTGTGGAAAGAGACTCCCTCTTGACTGCCTGCAGAAGGCAGTCTCAAACCTGGATCAAGATGTAGAACTCTTGGCTCTTCCAGCACTGTATCTGCCTGGATACTGCCATGCTTCCCACCACAATGATAATGAACTGAACCTCTAAAGTTGTAAGCCACACCCAACTAAATTTTTTTATAAGAATTATCTTGTTCATGGTGTCTCTTCACAGCAGTAAAGTAGTGTCCTCCTTATACTAAACCAACATTTTCTTGAAAACAAAGGGAGATAATTAACAACTTCATCAGCTAGTTTTGCTTGTACCCGAGTTACACTTTTAAGAAGTGAGTGATAGGCAAGATAATGTCCTCATGCCCCAACCCCATGATGTGGTGATGTCCTTACCCTAATTCCTGTAATGGTAACTCTGGAGGCTATCTCACAAAGAGAATGGCACTCACCAATGGACTGACCTTAATCCAGGAAATTATCCTGAATTACACAAGTGGGCTGCCTTTGACAGTGGAAGATGGAGCCATGGAGCCATGGAGCCACAAAACAGGTTGCCAGCCTCTAACAGCTGGAAACGGGAAGGAAACATGTTGTCTCCTGGAACCTCCAGAGGAGACATAGATGTGCCAGCACTGTGAGTTTAGCATGGTGGAATCCATTTCAGACTTCTGACCTCAAGAATGATAAGATAATTGTGTTATTACTATGTTATTATAAGCCACAAAGTTCTTTGTTATGTCTTACAGCAGTTAGCAATTAACACAGACTACATCTATGTATTTTCTTTAGAATGATCTTTCTTTGACAAGGAGAAAATACAATAAATGGGCTGTTATCATGAAGTCTAAACTCACGTGAACTGTAGAAACGTCATTTGACATATCAAATGTGAAGTCTTTTAATATGGCCCAATGATAGAAACTAGATGTGGATATACCAAGTCATAGAGAAAACATGTTAGACTTTCCAAGTGTTCTTTCTCACTTAGGTTTAATAAACAATTCCTGATTCTTTATAGGATCATTGACTATATTATTTTTATATGCCTTCTGGATTCACCATATAATATATGTATTCTGGCTTATTTTTATTATTGGTTGTCTCTTGAAAAATCATTATTCTGGAGAATAGTGGTATAGCTTAGAGGTAGGCTTAACCACCATTTGCAAGACCTTCAGTTTAATCCTCAACAATGAGAAAAAAATCTACCATCATACCACACTCAGAATATCTATCATCAAGACAACAAAACCCTTGAAATGTTTGCAAAGGACAAGGGAGAAAGGGACCTTTATACATTGTTCTTGGGAATTCAAATTAGTATAAGCACTATAGAAATCTATATGGAAGTTACTTGAAAGCAAAATATAGCATCTGTAATACTCCAAGGTATATTACTGTAAGTCAAGAATCAAATCATATGGTCATCTGCTCCTCTCTGTTCCAGAGATAACTGCATCTTCTTGAGCCACCCTTGTCCCTTAGACATAATGGTGATGGCCATCAAATTTGCCTGTATTGGGCACCTGGTTACCAGAGCTACTGACTCATCTAGCAAAGCAGAGCTTGTTGCCATCAGTGACCCCTTCATTGACTCCCAACTACATGGTCTACATGTTTCAGTATGACACTATCCATGGCAAGTTCAACATCACAATGAAGGCTGAGAATGGGAAGCTTGTCATCAATGGGAAGGCCAACATCATCTTCCAGAAGTGAGACCCCACTAACATCAAATGGGGTGATGCTGGTGCTGAGTATACTAAAGAGTCTACTGGCATCTTTACCACAGTGGAAAAGGCCAGGACCCACTTGAAGGATGAAGCCAAAAGAGGAATCATCTCTGCCCCTTATGCTGATGTCCCCTTGTATGTGATGGGTATGAACCATGAGAAGTATGACAACTCACTCAAGATTCTCAGCAATGCTTCCTGCATCACCAACAGCTTAGCACCCATGACCCCTGTCATCCCTGACAACTTTGGCATCATGGGAGGACTCAGGACCACATTTCATGCCATCACTGCCACTCTGAAGACTGAGAATTGATCATCTGGAAAGCTGTGGTGTGATGGCCGTGGGACTGCCCAGAACATCATCCCTGCATCTTATGGTGTTGCCAAGTCTGCAGGCAAGGTCATCCCAGAGATCAACAAGAAGCTCACTGGCATGACCTTCCATGTCCCTAACCACCAACGTATCCATTGTGGATCTGACATGCCACCTAGAGAAAACTTCTAACTATGATGACATCAAGAAGGTAGTGAAGCTGGCATCCAGGGGCCCACTAAAGGACATGCTGGGATACACTGAGGACCAGGTAGTCCCTTGTAACATCAAAAGCATTTCCCACTCTTCCACCTTTGCTGCTGTGGCTGGCATTGCTCTCAGTGACAACTTTGTGAAGCTCATTTCCTGGTATTACAATGAATATGGCTAAAGCAACATGGTGGTAGACATCATGGTCTATGTGGCCTCCAAGGAATAAGAAGCCCTGGACCACCCAACCCAGAAAGGACATTGAGAGAAAGAGAGACGCCTTTGTCTGCTAAGGAGTCCCAGTCCCAACTCAGCCCCTGACACTGACTATTTCTTGCACAGTTTCTGTTCCAGAATCTCTCCATAATAGGAGGAGCCTAGGGAGCCCTAATCTCTTGAATACCACCACTATGTTTATTGTGACATTATTTACAGTAGCCCCATTGTGGAGTTATTGTAGATGTTCATCAATGTGTAAGTAGATAAAAAAAATTTAAAATGTATGTGTGTGTGTGTGTGTGTGTGTATTGTTCTTACTGACTGAATAGTACTCAATTGTTGTGTGCCTACATATATATGTATATGTACATATATATGCACATATAAATAAATAGAGTATTATTCAGTCAGTAAAAACAAAACCAGGTGAGCCTACCAGCTACTAATGAAGCAGAGTCGGGGCCAGACCAGGCTACTGGGTAAATTAACATGTATCCTGAGCAATTTAGTGCTACCCTGTCTTAAAGTAAAGAGTACATACAGGAATAGGGAAATAGCTTAGTGATAGTGTTCCTGTTTAGCATTTATGAAGCTCTTGGTTCAAAGCTAAATTAATGAAACAGTGTTATTTCCAGAAAATGAGTAGAACTGGAGATTATCATGTTAGCAAAATAAACAAGACTGAAAAAAAATGATAATTGTTGATTGGTTTTTCTCATATGATGAACCTAGATGTGATAGATAGTTGAGATTTTGCTTGTTTGTTCATTAGTTTGTTCTTGTTTTGCTTTGTTTTGTCAACTTGATACAAGCTCGAGTCATGTGCAAAGAGGAAACATCAATTGAACAAAACCCACAAGCTTGGCCTATGGACAAGCCTTGGGCATTTTCAAGATTAACAGTTGATATAGAAAGGCCCAGCCTACTGTGGGCAGTACTACCCCCACACAGGTAACCCTGGTTGTGGAAGAAAGATAGTTGAGGGAGCTCTGAGCAGCAAACCAGTAAGTAGTGTTCCTCATGGTCTACACTTTGGTTCCTTACTCCAGGCCCCTGCCCTCCCTCCATGATGGATTAAGAGCTATAAGTTAAAATAAGCCCTTGCTCCCTCAGATGGTTTTGGTTGTGATTCTTTATAACAGCAAGAGATAGTAAACTAGAATAGGAGGATAAGAAAAAGATAGCCTGAGTGGGGAGCAGAGAGAGGGAAAGTGGAAAGGATAGGAAAATGGTGTTTAAAAACATGATCAGAGAGCATTGCATCCATGTATGAAGGTGTCATAATGGACTCCCCTGTATTAACTACTTGTATCATTACTGTGACCAAGTACCTGACAAAAAGATACTTATGGGGGAACAGATTTATTTTAGCTTACAGTTTGAAGGGATACAGTCTTGTATAATGGGGAAGGCATGGTTGCATAAGCATGAGGCAGTTAGCCACTGCACCTGCAATCAGGAGGCTAAAAGTAGATAGGACATGGATGAATCCAGGCTATCAAACCTCAATACCTGACCCCAATGACTCCCTTCCTCCAGCAAGGCTCTGCCTTGTAAAGGTCATGTAACCCATCAGAAACAGCATTGCCATCTGAAGACTAAGTATTCACACCTGTGAGGATAACGAGGACATTTCTGATCCAAACCACAACACCACTATTATGAGTTACAGTTAATATGAGGCAATGAAAAACTAGAAAAATCTACAGTTCTGCTTTTACAAATTAATGCTTGATATAATTTATGATATTATTAGAGATGCAATATGTCTTTACTAAATTCCATTGTCAAGACATTGTTAGGAGTAAGTAAGCTTTCTGAAGCATTCATCATGCAAATGTTATTCTGATGTGTGTTATAGTTTTAAACTGTTCTACCAGTGTATAACTGATATACAAAACTGTGCATATTTAAGACATAAAATAATAATTTTTTTCATATTGCATACACTGAAGCCATCACTATAATTAATCTAAAAACTGTAATATATTTATTAAAATAGATATTTCTCCTAATTTTTCTTTATGTCCCATTTGGAGCAGTGGGGAGCATTACAGATACTGTATTATTGCTACATATGGTCACTATGCTCTATAGAAGATCTCTAGAAATGATCCATTGACTATCAGTAACATTTTATGGTACCCCATAGCCTTTGATAACAGCCATTCTAATCTTCACTTTTATACATTTGAGTGACTAGTTATCACTGCTATCTCCAATGTACAGATGAGCTCACTAAGGGTTAGTTGACTAAAGTGATGTGCCAGTGCCTCAAAATGAATAAAGAGAAGCAATGGACCTCAAGCCACAGTTTCTTAGCTTCACAATCGAAACTTTCAGTCTACACTTAGCAAAGAAGTCTGAGCTGAATTCTTATTAACGGTGACCAAGTTCTAGAAGTCATCCATGAGTGGCTCACTCTGGTTCTCTTCTTCACTGGGGTCTGATTCTTTAGTGTCTTTATTTTCCTAAAACCTGGTCCTGGTTTGTTAACTCTGAGATGCACCTCTTCCTTTGGAAGTGCAATCCAACACTTCTTTTTTCACTCAAAATAGTTGGGTTCTGGTGAACAGAGGCTAAGTATAGCACATGTCTCAGTCTTTTCAATACAAAACAAATGATTACTGCACCTTGCAAATGTCAGTTCATGCAGGAGGAGGAGTTGAGGCAGCAGTAGCCAGGTTGATCCCTTCATAACAGTCATAGTATCTCCAGCAAGAGGAGTAAAGCTAATATACTCAACTTAACTCTACCACATTACATGGTTCCCAGCCTTAGTGGGGTGCCTGTACAGTGTCCAGTTTGGTTAAGATCACTCATAACCACGTGTCACTGAATGCCTTTATGGGAGCAAACTGTGCCCAGCTCTGGACTGTGCCTCAGACCTAGCTGGAAAGCTGATTCTGGTTGATTACATTCATCTCTTGTTTCTCCATGAATCTCAGCTGCAGGCACCATCCAACTTTTCTGTGTCAAGTCAGTGCACTTCCATTTATCAGAACTACAGTTAGCCCTCTCATTTTCTCCCTCTGACTTGTATGTTCTGGACTTGGCAGCATATGTGTATATTCTCAGCTGCTCAGAAAGCCTGCATGGAGGTGTTGCTGTCCTTGTTTGACGGGTGAGGAAGAAAAGGTTAGAAGAGTTGAATAACTGTTGTTACCCCTACCTACAAACAAGTGCTGTGTGCATAGGAAGTAGGTCCAGTCTATCAAACTTCAAGGCCCACACCACACTAACTCACTTCCTCCAGCAAGCTTCTACCTTTTGGGGGTTCCATAACCTTCCAAACCATCACCTTTGCGTGTGCAAATACATGAACCTATGGGAGCCATTCAAATTCAAACCAAAGTTCTGTAAGGTGTTTTGAACACAGAGATGAAGCATCGATTTCTTCCCAATATTGAAGGTCCAAGGCAAGTTTAAAAATGGAAACAGACTGTTATGTGCAGGAAACCAAGTGACAGAAAACAGGAGACTCAGGAGTGATAGGAAATGCAGAGGTGATAGGAGATGCAGGGGTGGAAGAAGATGCTGATGTGGTAGGAAATGCAGGGGTGGTAGAAGATGCAGGGATGGTAGAGAAAGCAGGGATGGAAAGAAAAGCAGGGGGACAGGAGAAGCAGGGGTGATAGGAAAGCAGGGGTGATAGGAGAAGCAGGGGGGTAGGAGAATCAGGAGTGATAGGAGAAGCAGAGATAATAGAAGAAGCAGAGGTGATTGGAGCAACAAGTTGAGAGGATGCTGCTTGGAGGAGGTGACATATATATTAAGTCTTCATGTCTGGATAGGAATCACTTAGCTGAAGAACTTGAGAGGAGAGAGAGCAGAGACATGAGGAAAGTCAGTGGATGTAAGAAACCCTGTAGAGTTTAAGGGAATTAGAACAAAAACAGGAAATGGCAAGAGTGGAAACTGAGGCTGGAGAGGCAGGCAGAGGTGAATTTTAGTGTACATCATATCCTGTGTGGGGATGTTTGACTTTTCTCATGAAGTTTTATGACATTTTAAGGTTAAGTGTTGACAAGAATTAAATGCATCAAACAAAGATGTCATCATCAAGAAGCTAAATCTCATGTTGAATGTCCTTGATCTAGTGAACAACAGAGAACGGTGGGGATCCATCCTTGAACCCTTTACATTTTCTGAGAGCCAACGGAGAGCTTGATTTGGTGATGAGCACACCCATCTCCTTTGTAAAGCACTGCTCATGCCTGCTTTCTGTGTTTGCTGATGTCAGAAAGCCTGCATGCAGGGTGGTGCTTAGACTTTTAGTGCTTCTTCTTAGCCTTGAGTATTGCTCCTACAACCTTGGTGTCATCACAGAACTTCCCAGACACTGACGATTCATGGGGTGTGACCATGTTTGTATGCCCAGTGTGATACCTACATGGGTCAAAGAGAAAACAGAAATACAATGAATCATACAAAGCAAGGTTGCATGACTTGTGTCTGAAGGATGTCTCTGAGGAAAGCACCTATGGCATCAGAAGTGGAGACTGGATCCAATGTGGCTGTAAAATCTCTGGCTTGGGATAGTAGATTTACAGCCACACTGTAAGAGACAAAGCACTGCTCGGTGAGTATCCTCACATGCATAACACGCTGTGAAAACACAAGGGATATATCTTATTGTTTTTCCCAGTGTCCAGTATATGTCTGCAAAGAAGGATGAAACCAATGGTATGGAGTGAATAAATCAGTGTTACAAAGGACAGTAATGCAAAGAGCAACACACACACACACACGCACACACACACACACACACACACACACGGGGGGGGGGGTTGCAATAATCTTAAAGATAAATTTGTGCAGGCACCTTCTTTTCCAGCTTAGGGAATAGAAGTCAGTAAAGCATGTTATTATTCTTATCTATAAAAATTATCCAAGGGCCCATTGAAGCTAGCCAAGCCAGAGAGGATATGATTGCCAAGACTCAAAAGGAAAGAGTCCATAAGGAGAGTGAGTCATTACAACCTTTCTCAATTGTGGGAACCAAACAGCAGCAGGTTATAAAAGGGAATAGCAATGTGTCCCCAGAAGCCATAGGGATAAACCCTGAAGACAGTGGGAAATGAACAGGCTTGGGAGAACTTGCCTTTGTCTTATCACCCAAGCACTGATCCTTGATAGGATCGTGGCCTACTTCTTAAGAAACGATATGTAATGTGCTCATATAGTCACTCCTATAGTGGCTCAGATAGCCACTTCCAATCAGAAAGTCAAGGAAGAGGAACCCAGAAACAAGGGGATAGGGTCATTTTTCTCTGGTAGAAGGACTGCCACTCACAGGTGGGCAGGATGCTGCTGACCGCCTTTCAGGTAAAGACTCTGTCTTGTTTTCACAATCATGATGACCAGCTGCACACACATCCCCAGTTTGTCATTTCTGTCTAATGAACTCACAGATTATAGGAAGCTCACTGGCCAAAGTTAGATACTCACCCATGGCCCAAGGAGAACTTCTTTGAAAAGACCCAGTCTTTTGAGATCTAATGTGGTCATGGCTGACCACATGGCTCCACATAACCAACCACCTTCTGAAATCGTATTAGAAGAGATCTAGAAAAATGATACTCACAAGTATGAACTCTCACTCCATTTTTCCCAACCCTGTACCAGGTTAGTTCCTAAACCATCATAGTTTCTAAACACTTATCAGAAGTGTGCTTCCAGAGAATTATTGCTCTCCTTTCTTGTTAACACATGCTCTCCTTTCTTTGTCAGGTCTAACTGCATTCAACGATACACATTGCTTTGTGCCAAATTCCATGCTGCATCCTAGTGATGCAGTGTAAATGAGAAAGACATTCACAGACTCCTGTTTGCTCTCTAGAAGAATAACTCATCACAGGGTGTGGGTGGAGGAGGACTCAGCAAGAGAAGCATCCTGGGGTCCCCACTTCCTTCTGTCCCCAGGATTATGCTCTTAAAAGAGAAGTGCCATGGTCCGGAGATGCTATAATTATCTCAGCCATTTAAGGATTACGCTCCTTGGAGACTATAATTATCTAAACATTGTTGCATCCAAGGATATTTTACTTGCAAGGGAGTGTCTTCATTTTTACAGGTTCTTTCAAGGGGGACCTACAGGGTGTGTCTTCCTTAATGTGGTTTCTTTAAAAGATAGAAATAAACAACTGCATCTGGCCTGAGGGTGTGGTCCAGTTGACTCCAACTCAACCAAGGGCTTTGCATAGGATCATAAAATAACCAGCTTCTTTTTGTCACCTTGAAAATTAACCATTGTAGGTCAGAGCCTGGAGACTCCATTCTTTCCTAGCCTCCTTGTTCTTCTCTTCCCTGTCCACCCACAATACCTGCTATGGCTGTAGTCTGCTTTGAGAAGTTGGTAAGGAAACCTCTGGGCAATAAAGACAAACTTTCTAAGGTTCATATGTCATATTGGCCACATTACAATATCCCACATTACAACAGGGTTGCCCTGAGAGTCAACCCTGTTTTCCAATTCCCTTTGTATCCAATGCAATGAATGATATGTACTGTAAGACTTACAGAGCGTAGCAAGGTGGCTCATGCCAGTAATCCCAGGACTCAAGAGGCTGAGACCCAAAGACTGTGAGTTCAAATAATATGCTAACACACACACATGAATACATGTTTAGATACAAGCATATGTATGCATATTCATGTATATGTATGTGTAATAACAAAAGCCATACCTATCTTTCATTTTTTCATTCCTTCATTTATTGATTTATTCATTCATTTGCTTTGTAAGATTTCTCAGGGTAACAAAGGGCCGAATATTGCTCTCTATCTCAAATAAATATCAGAATCACCTGGAGAGTTTTAGAAAATTGAATGACTACCTTCCACCCCTGATGTATTAAATCTAAAACCCTAAGCCCACATATGTCTTTTAAAGAATGACACATCATTTTAACTTTGAGTCCAGAACTAAAACTGCTGAAGGAGAAAAAGAAGCATCCTTGATGAACAGCTCACCTAGAGGAAAGAGCTATTAATTGCTTCCTTCCCTTGACAGTTTGCATAATACTTTCTGGTACTATGAAAGCTCAATCGCAAGAGGAGGTTTCAGGTTAAATTGGCCTGACTTATCCGAGACTTGTACACCAAGTCTGTGGTATCTTCAGCGATAGGGCATGACCTTTGACCTTTGAGAGGCAGCCAAGGGCAACAGTAATAGCCTATATTGTTCCTTTGGATTACCCTGACCATCACTCAAAAGGAGATTTCTTGTGCCTGCTTCTGGGTCTATGTTAGTCAGTTTTTCTTGCAGGGAGCAATGTTAGTCCAAATAACATAACTGCATTTAATGTGTGTGAATGTACGCACACATGTCTTTTTGTATGCATTTATATTGTATATAATTTTAGGTAAATATATAATCATATGATTCATTGAGAAGTTTTGAAACAACATTTGTGTTATTTGTCCTTCTGTCTTCCTTACCCACTTATGACACCTGTGAACCATAATAATGACCAGTATGGCAAGATATCCATACATGTTCAATAGTGGCACACATGTGCTGGTAGTCACCAACAACTGTCCAAGAAGAATTAAGACCCACTCTACAGAAGGGAAATTATGCCTGGGACTAGAAACCTAGCCAACTACCTGGAGCTAGTGAGGTCATGGATCTTAGACATGGAACCTACTACCACTACCTTGCTAGGTCAGCATAATTCTTAAGTGCATTCTAAGTCTGACCCTTAACACCCATAGATAGCGTTGTTACCACCTCTCGTCAAAGAAACCTCTCTTCTGCAGTAAGTGGAGACCATTACAGAAAGCCACAACTGGACACAATGCAAAGACCAATGAACTGTGGAGTGCCCAGACCCAATGGATACAGATCCAGCAAGCTCCTGCACCTAAGGTCAAAAGGAAGTCTGCTGTGAGGCTGCCTCTCTTAGAAATGGCTATATTTAAAAAAAAAAAAAAAAAAAAAAACCCTGAACAATGATAATATCAATAGGCAAAAGCAGAAGGAGAAAATCTCATGGGGTCTACCTCTAGACAAAGAACTACAAGTAACTAATGACTCGACATAGGGATGGTTAAATGTAACAATAGTAAGTAAAAACAGGCTATCAGTTGCAGAGGGGTAACACAGGAGGAGGGAACCCCCGGAAGAAAGGTTTTGGGAGGAATTGGAAGGAGAAAAGGAAAGGGGTGAAGTGATGTAATTATACTTAAAGTGCATTTACATTTTTCTTTTTTATTAGATATTTTCTTTATTTACATTTCAAATTTTATCCTCTTTCCTCATTTCCCCTCCAGAAAAAAAAACCCTATCCCATCCTCCCTCCCCCTGCTCACTAACCCACTCACTCCCACTTCCCTGTCTTGGCATTCCCCTACACTGGGGCATCAAGCCTTCACAGGACCAAGGGCCTCTCCTCTCATTGATGTCCCACAAGGCCGTTCTCTGCTACATATGTGGCTGGAGCCTTGATCTTAGCCATTCTCACTGGTGTGAGGTAGAATCTCAGAGTTGTTTTAATTTGCATTTCCCTGATGACTAAGGATGTTGAACATTTCTTCAGGTGCCATTCTGTATTCCTCAGTTGATAATTCTTTCTCTAGCTCTGTACCCCATTTTTAATAGGGTTATTTGGTTCTCTGGAGTCTAACTTCTTGAGTTCTTTGTATATATTGGATATTAATCTGCTATGGGATGTAGGGTTGGTAAAGTTCTTTTCTTACCCACAGAGCTTCCAGGGACAAAACCACCAACCAAAGAGTACACAAAGAGTACACGACCTCTTTAAAAAGAAGGCTGCCACTCACCATGATGTGGACAAATCCAAGCACACTAACACTTGTGTGCTCCTTTTCATTTGTCTTTTGTGTTGTCCTGAGCCCTACTTTCCTCTTAATGAGATACCAGCTAATTTGACAAAACGCAATGCTGAGTGGCATTTGGAATGTGACAGCTGAGGAATTCAGGAGGAAGTAAGTTATTTGGGGATCAGATACTAGTAACTGGTTTAAGCAGGGAGTTAGTGTGGTCCTATTCAACCTGCTGAGATGCCACCCAAAGCAGAGCCACTGCAGCACTGATTGGCCATGCCCGAAATTTCTATACCACCATCCCTCCCTCCCCCATCATACTTTACAGGCAGGACAAATTGTAGGTTGAAGATTTTGTGGCTGGGCTTATGTCCCTATCCAACTGATAGAGGCCTTGCCTTGTTATAGAAGCTGGTCCATTTGGACTCCATTTCCTCTGTTGCTAGGAGATTTCACTAGGGTCACTTGTTAATTCCTGGGAGTTTCCACAGAACTAGGTTTCTATGTGGCCCCTCAAATAGCCCCTAATATCAGTACTCTCTTCCTCTTACCTTACAACCACCAGATCCTTCCTATTCCCAACCCCAACCATCCCTAGTCCATTAACAGAATCTGTTGTTTCCCCTTGCCAGGGAGGTTCATGCATTTCTCCCTTAAGCCTTTCTTGTTACTTGCCCTCTCTGGGTCTGTAAATTGGAGCATGTCTATATTTTACTTTACAGCTAATATCCACTTATACATGTACACGTACCATGCTTGTTTTTCTGAGTCTGGGTTACCTCACTTAGAATGATCTTTTCTAGTTCCATCCATCTACTACAGATACAGCTGTAATGGACATGGTTGAGCAAGTCCACATGGACATGTGGTAGGGATTTTTTTCTTAATTACTAACTGCAAGTCATTTTTCTCCTGTGTAGCTGGTCTGCCTGAAGAGTATTGCATGCATGAATCTTGCAAATGAACATAGGATATAGAAACCAAAATTCACAGAAACAAAAATGTCTTTGAATAACACTCCATATAAAAAAATATTTGAATGCCTTCCAAGTAATGATGGGAAATTTTCATATAATAGGATCAAATCTAAACCAATACCCCAAGAGTCACACTGGTGTGCAAACATTTAAAACCATAGTAAACATAATGTGTCCCTGTATACATATATAATTTGACTGAAGCTTTGCAGTCCACCATGTCTGCACAGATTGGAAGCCTTCCTGGGTTAAACCATGATACAGAAAGGACCTTTCAAATATCCCAACAAACTGAATAAAGCTGAGGGTCGAGATCATCTTTTTCATATAAAGATATTTCTCTCGACACTCTCATTTTCTCTGTACTGCTGTGCTTTAAGGATTTTTCCCATCAATAAATATTTGTTCAGTGAATTAAAAAATTAAAGGAATAGTTTGTATGCCATATTACTTCAGATCTTCTACTATCCAGAGAACTAAAGAAAACTCAGACTAGGGATGGAGAGGTGTAGTGGTCCAGAGCACATTCTGTTCCTTCAGAGGGCCAGGTTTCAGTTCCCAGTACCCACGTGGTGGATCACAATGGTCTGGAACTCGAGTTCCAAGAGATACAATGCCCTCTTTGGACCTTCTCTGGCATGCACATGGTGCATGTACATATATGCAGTCAAAACACCCATACACATGAAATAAGACCAAGTAAATAAATAAAAACTCTGACATCGTGAAACAAGAGCAAGGTAATAAAGATGATGGAATGGATTGTTTCCCATGTGACCTAAGACTTTTGGAGCTGGTTCACTTTCAGGCTCCATGAATCAAGTGTGAGAAACTTACAACCAGGCTGTGGTTCCTGAGAAGGTCTGTTTTCTGACACACTCTGCTCAGTTACCAGCAATCTAGGAACACCCTCTCCTCTCTGTAACACTTGGCAGAATTACTCTAAGATATTGGAGTCCATGCTGGTAAAATAGGCTTATAATCTACCTTTGTCCCTACCCCAGTCACAGTAACCAAAGAATCTGCTTTACCACATGGCTGCACGACAACTGTGGGACACCTATGGAGGCTGCAGATGTTCTGGGAGGCCAGCCTAAGTCTCCTGTCCAGTCTTTGACCCCCTAGTAGGGCCCCTGGAAGAATCACATGACAACAGAGGCAGGGATTGTCCCCAAAAGGAAAAGAAGTACTGCTTTCTAAAGACAAGGGAATAAACTTAAAGCTGTTTATTTTTCACTACTCATAACAGTTTATGATTTTGCTGTGGGGGAAAAGGTTGCTGCTGTTGTCAATTTTTTTTTCGTCATTTAAGATTATTTCATAGCAGTGAAAAGTTTGGACACAATAACAGCATGTGGCAGAAAAGTGGATATATATATATATATATATATATATATATATATATATATATATGTGTGTGTGTGTGTGTGTGTGTGTGTGTGTGTGTGTGTGTGTGTATGTATGTATGTATGTATATGTATGTATGTATATCAGATTGAATGTATAAAATATATCCTAACAAACATGGGTACATTGAGTAACTGGGAGAGAAGACAAAAAGGCAACCAACAGATTGGGAAAAGATCTTTACCAATCCTAAATCTGATAGAGGGCTAATAGCCAATATATACAAAGAACTTAAGAAGTTAGACCCCAGAAAACCAAATAAGCCTATTAAAAAATGGAGTACAGAGCTAAAGAAAGAATTCTCAACAGAGGAATACTGAATGGCTAAGAAGCACCTAAAAAATATTCAACATCCTTAATCATCAGGGAAATGCAAATCAAAACAACCCTGAGATTCTACCTCATACCAGTCAGAATGGCTAAGATCAAAAACTCATTAAACACCAGATGCTGGTGAGGATGTGGAGAAAGAGGGACACTCCTCCATTGCTGGTGGAATTGCAAGTTGGTACAACCACTCTGGAAATCACTTTGGCAGTTCCTCAGAAAATTGGATATAGTAGTACCAGAAAATCCAGCAATACCACTCCTGGGCATATACCCAGAAGATGCTCCAACTTGTAATAAGGACACATGCTCCACTATGTTCATAGCAGCCTTATTTATAATAGCCAGAAGCTAGAAAGAACCAGATATCCCTCAACAGAGGAATGGATATCGAAAATGTGATACATTTACACAGTGGAGTACTTCTCAGCTATTAAAAACAATGAATTTATGAAATTCTTAGACAAATGGATGGATCTGGAGGATATCATCCTGAGTGAGGTAACCCAATCACAAAAGAACATGCATGCTATGCACTTACTGATAAGTGGATATTAGCCCAGAAGCTCAGAATACCCAAGATACAAATTGCAAAACACATAAAACCCAAGAAGGAAGGCCAAAGTGTGGATACTTTGTATCCTGAGTGAGGTAACCCAATCACAAAAGAACACACATGATATGCACTCACTGATAAGTGGATATTAGCCCAGAAGCTTAGAATACCCAAGATACAAATTGCAAAACACATAAAACCCAAGAAGGAAGCCCAAAGGGGGTGGGGCATGGTGGCATACACCTTTAATCTCAGCACTTGGAGGCAGAGGCAGGCGAATTTCTGAGTTCGAGGCGAGCCTAGTCTACAGAGTGAGTTCCAGGACAGCCAGGACTACACAGAGAAACCCTGTCTCAAAAAAAAGGGGGGGGGGGACAAAATATCCATGGAAGGAGTTCAGAGACAAAGTTCAGAGCAGAGACTGAAAAAATGACTGCCCAACCTTGGGATCCATCCCATAAACAACCACCAAACCCAGACTTTATTGTGGATGCCAACAAGAGCTTGCTGACAGGAGCCTGATAAAACTGTCTCCTGAGAGATTCTGCCAGTGCCTGACAAATAAAGAAGTTGATGCTCAGCCATCCATTGGCAGAGCTCAGGGTCCCCAATGAAGGAGTTAGAGAAAGTACCCAAGGAGCTGAAGGTGTTTACAGCTCCATAGGAGGAACAACAATATGAACTAACCAGTACCCCCAGATCGCCCTAGGACTAAATCACCAATCAAAGAAAACACATGGTGGGACTCATGGCTCTAGCTGCATATGTAGCAGAGGATGGTCTAGTTGGTCATCAATGGGAGGAAAGGCCCTTGGTCCTGTGAAGGTTCTATGGCCCAGTATAGGGAAATGCCAGGGCCAGGAAGTGCAAGTGGGTAGGTTGGTGAGCAGGGGGAGGGGGAAGGGGATAGGGGATTTTCGGAGGGGAAATTAGGAAAGGGGATAACATTTGAAATGTAAATAAAAAATATCTAATAAAAAAAAAGAAAGAAAGAACAAAACAGATAAGTCCCAGCTGAACTACCTAGAAAAAAAGATCCAATGAGCTGCCTGGAAATGGCTCAGACCAACTGAATCATCTGAAAGGGACACTCTTCAATTTGTGGTGCTGCCTACTGGCTGTGTAGTGTGTTCCAGGTTCCAGCTTTGTGAGCTGTCACCCATGCTTGGTAGGCTTTGGTGATGCAGCTGTCTTTGAGTTATTTCTATTCCTATAAGAAGTCCCTTACCCATATTCCTGTAAGTAACAACAATAAAACTCATTTGTTCATCAAGTTGGGCCTTTGATGATATCTGTACTTGGATCTGTCATCAGTTCCCTATACAGAGTGAGTAGAAGTTTGCTTGCATCTTCCCGGGAATAATGTTACACAACAACCAGGAATGCACAAATAAAATGGCAAGAGAAAAAAACAAACAAACAAAAGAAAAATAATAGAAGAAAATGTTCCCCAAAACACAGAAGAACATGCGTTGATAAGCAATGAAAACCAATGAGGATTTTTTTTCACACTGTTAGAAAATGAATGAAGTAGCATTGGTCAGCTTCTAATCTGCATTCTCTTCTGCCCTTGAATTTGTTTCTAATAACCACAGTCAATTCATCTTGTTCTTAGCCAACCCCCAGACCCCTTAACCTTGACAAACTTTAAAATGAGTCAAATTTGTCCTTCCTGCCTCCTGTGACAGCGATACTTCTGAACCAGTTTGCAGTTGAAATGAGAAATAATATATCACTTTAATACTGGGGCCTGAAATCATCCCCACTGTTTCCTCTGCACTGGAGTAGTCCTAGAAAGTCCTGTTGATAAAGCATTCAGGATAGAGTGAAGATAAAAGAAGTGGGCCATCCTGGAGTGAGCACTGCCCCACACCCACCCACCTGCTCTGCAAGCAGCATCAGCAGCTGCGTGGATAACAATTCAAGTAAGGGGGTGAGATGGTGTGCACCTTTGATGCCA
Source organism: Mus musculus (assembly GCF_000001635.26). Taxonomy (NCBI): domain Eukaryota; kingdom Metazoa; phylum Chordata; class Mammalia; order Rodentia; family Muridae; genus Mus; species Mus musculus. Next base: position 9,902,630 of record NC_000070.6, on the reverse strand, counting down.
GCACTCAGAAGGCAGAGGCAGGTGGATGGCTGTAAGTCTGAGCCCTGCCTGGTTCATATAGCACTTGCTGAGTACAGACAAGACTCAGGCTTTAATTCCTAGCAGACCAAAAGATAAAAATAAGTAAATAATAAAGTCTTTGTATGCTACATTATTAAGAAAAAAATTACAAGTTCAGTCCTCCTTTATTTGGAAGGTGGGAGGGGGTCGCCAGTGAACTCACCAGAGCCAGGAATGAAATCAGATAGATTGTCATATGAGGACTCATCTGGAAGGCTTCATGGGATGGGCGGCTTCTGTGAGGGGCTGAAGAATGTCAAGTAGACTGTGGAGAGGTCACAGAGGTCACTAGGCAAGTGGTTGGAAAGGACATGGCAGACACACTTGCATTCACCGGGAAGTGCAGGCCTCCTTGTGGCCCCAGACTCCTGAGAAGATGGTGATAGCTGAGTTCCATCTGATTGTTTTTCCAAGTGAGGAAGATCGAGCATAGTTTGTTTTTTTAACAGACCGTATTTTTAGCGGAGTCCATTATGAATCTTACATTTTTCAAGCTGTCTCAAAGCTTATTTTATGTTGACGTATTTCAAAGCTTGCAAAATTCTTCCTCAGGAGGAGATGAGAAGTTCAAGATGAAGGGAAAGTGCATAGACAAGAGCATTACTTCACAACCCATTTACCAAAGGAGAGCTGGACAAAGAAACACTCACTGTGAAGTAGTGCACATTGCCAGCCTGCTATGTTAAAAATCCATGTTTACAGCAGATTGTGCCTGTGAGAACTCATGGCAAGCCATGTGGCCACCTTCTGCTCAGTCCCTTCCTCAGAACATCCCTCAGAACAAGTCACCAGGTCACCTGCCAGTGGGAAGATACAGAACCTGAGCGTGCAACAGAGCATCCTGAGAACTGATTCCTTTATCCCAGGCATAGTTTCACATGTGCCAAGGCTGTGGTTTAAATGAGAAATGAAACCCCACCCCCTATAAGTCCCAAGCATTTAAACTCCATCCCAAGTTCGTAACTATGTTTGGGAAAGTATAGGTAATTCATACTTGCTAGAGAAAGTACGTGACCATCTCTGAGAGAAGCCTTTGAAATTAAAAACTCAGTGCAACTTCTGGTTTGTGTTCCGTTTGCTTCAAGTCTGTATTTGAAGTCGTGAGCTCTCGGTTTCCTGCTCCTGTCATGCCTGCTGCTTGCCGCCACATTTGCTCGATGTGATATACTCTTAGCCCTCTGGAACTGCAAGCCACTGTTGATTCCTTCTTTTACAAATTACCTCGGTCTGGGTATTTTATCACAGAAACAGAAAACCAGCTAATATAAGGACAAAAATATATATTCCTCGACTTGATGTGGTTCTTGACTCTGTGAATATTTTTCAGTTTCTAATACCTGCTCCATATCCACTCTTTTGATCATTTACTGGACCAACATTTCCAAGAGAGCAACAACATATAGAATAATAATGTGTGTCACCTCCAGACGGAAGCACTGAAGAACCAACATCACCTCCACACTTTCTCTATCCTGTGGTGCCCTGGACATCTGCTAGAATGCTAATCTGTTCCTTCCACTTGACCACCCTGGATTTTCACATAGCTGTGATGCCTGGAAGACATTCTTTTCCCCTACTGGGTGGAGTTTTCCTTAATCAAGAGCCAGGTTAATGAACACAAATCTATAACGAAAACTGTCAATCCTCACAGCACTTACACTGAGAGAGCACTATAGTATACACAGCGGGGAAATGATTTCTTGCCAAGTCTGACAACTGGCAAGCTTGACTTTATAATCAGAAACAATCAGGAACAATTGTTTATTTTTAATCCTCCATTCTCTTTCCAAATGGATCCGCCTCTGGTATTAGCAAGAAGAAAGAAGAGGGTGGGACCTAGAAGGTGAAACAGACTACCCTTTAGAGGCATCAGCTCAGCAAAACAAAATATGTGTGTGTCATATAAAAGGACATTAGCTTTTATTCTTTAGAAGTTACACTATTTTTGTGAGTTCTATAAATCTCACATAAGTTTTACCAAAACAGTAAAACACATTCATTGCACAGACTGAGGTTGGCAGTTAAGGGTGACTAATGGAATCAAGGGTAATTGGGGGGGGGGGGGCCTTGATGGAGCCCTATTCTGCCTGATTTCTCTAGTATACTTTACCTTATTTTGTGTTGAGTCTCATTTATTGGTAAGTACTGCTTTCAAAGGTGGAAAGAAATTATTTGACTTTGCTTGGAGAAGACTCGCCTTGCAAAGCCCACAGTTATCCCGAGGTATTTAATTGAGCTGGTGCTGTGTTGTAAAACATCACAGTGTTAAATAAACCTGACCTCTGCCATTGAAGCATTCATTCTCCTGCAACCTTGCCATACCTCTGGTGTGACCTAGCACATGTGTCATGTCATAACTCTATAGAGAGGGAGAGCAGCTCCCTCCGAAAATAACTGGGACCCTTTCTTTGAGTGCCAAAATTCCAGAATCTCACTTCTTTTCAAGATAAAATTCTGGCAATAAAAACAAAATTTTATTTACTAACTTCCAGGCAAATTATTTTCCCTGGAATTAGCCACTGGAAAGTGAATATTCACCAACTGATCGGGCCCTAGTAATAGCTTGGGGGGTAGTATTGAAGGTGAGGCAAAATTCTCTAAGAACAGGGCAGAGCTTTTATGGGTGAAGGTGTGCACTAAAATATTCTCCATCATTGTAAAAGAGAAGGGAAGGAAAACAAGACATGCGCACTCGGAGAGGGCTGAGTAAAGACATTATGGCTCTTAGGATGGAATGTTATGCACCCTTTGAAGCTAAGTTAACGCAAACTATGTATGGCAACAAAGAAAATTTTAAAATGAGAAATCAAAATCACATGTTCACGATGGTCTCTGGTATGGTAGAAATAGAAAAAGCACCACCTTAAGGTGCTGGGCTGGGACAGAAGTGGGGAAAGCAACAGAGGGCTACGAGTGAATGATCTTCCCTCTGTCCTCTGGATTTTCTCAGACACCCACTGTTGGCATGTGTTGTTGGGTGCCTTTATGTTGAAGAAGAAAGGCAGATGCGGCTATCCTGGAACTCAGCCTTGCTATCACAGTCTAACTCCAGTGGGCTTTAAGATGAGGTTGCATAGTAACTTGTCACTAGGGAAGAGAGGGCATGAGGTGTTGGGAGAGACACAAAGCAATCCACCTTTTGATGTAGGGCAAGGAGTAAAACTGAGACTGCATCTTTATGCTACTCAGACTGGCCCGAACTCTTAACTTCAATCTACTCTCTAACCTCGACCTCCCACGTACTTTTAATGACAGAAATATGTCAATACACCCAGCTCCTGCTTTTGTTTTAAAACAGCATAGTTATGCATGTCTATAGTCCCAGCATTTAAAAGTCTAAATAAGACCTCAAGTTCAAGGCTAACCAGGGCTATATAGTGAGTTTCTTGTCTGGCCAACTTAAGATACATATTGCCATACTGTCTCAAGGAAAATCTTAAAGATAAAAATTTTAAATATCAGGATATTTTAAATATCATATGATACATGGGCAGAGCTGGAGGTGTACTTGAACAATGAAACTTGGGATGTTTTAAATAAGAATGTTCCTTCCATTGGCTTATATATTTGAATGCTTAGTCATCAGGGAGTGGAACTGTTCGAAAGGATTAGAAAGATTAGGCAGTGTGGCTTTGATAGAGGAAGCATGTCACTGTGAGGTGGGCAGTGAGGTTGGAAAAGCCATGTCAGGCCTATTCTCAATATTTACCTCTCTGCCTGTGGATCAAGATGTAGCTCTCAGCTACTACTCCAGCTCCATGCTTTCTATCATGCTCCTCACCGTGTTGATGACAGACCAACCCACTAAAACTGTAAGCAAATCCTCCGTTAAATGTTTTCCTTAGGAAGAGTCTAAGTCATGCTGCCTCTTCACACCGATACTACACTGACAGATACAGAAGAGCTTCTAAAGCAATCCAGCAAGGTTTGACAGCCTCTTTCAAAATGATCCTCCCTATACTATCCCTAGACACCTGGGTGTCTATCCCTATTAACCACGGGGGCGGGAGAAGTTTAATAGACAACACCCGAAGAAAACACAAGTCTCATGGGGCCTCCTTAGATCAGTGAGAAAGCTCAGTAGCAGCATTGAACAAAGGAATCCTGAGCCCTATTTAAACTATTCAAAATATCACATGATATGTGAGGCTTTCCCAAGAGGAAAAAAAAAAAAAAAGAATGGATGGAGCAGTTAGATAAAGATTTAAAGAGAAATATTCTGTTCTTGAAAAAAAAAAAGGTACAAATATTCCTGGGGTTGTTGCAGTATTTTTAAAAGATGAGAAGGGGGAAGGAGAGATAGAATGATAGGTATGAGAGAGAGACAGAAAGAGAGAGACAGACAGAGAGAGACAGAGATACAGAGAGAGGACTGAGAAAGGAACCCCTTGTGGTTACAAAAATCACATTGCTGTGTTATGAGGACCAATAAAACTATTAGCTATTGGCCCAAAGCCAAGAATCCATTAATGACAGACTGGTATCTATCCAGGAATGTAAAATGTTTTACTAAATAAACAGTAGGGCAGGAAACATTCAATTTCTGTCCTTATATAAAACCCAAGTGTGGATCTGCCCTGAAGTGGGGCAGCACAAGGCAAGAGGCAAAAGGCAGCAGAACAACTCTCTGGTGCCAGAAGGAACCCAGACTTAAAACAGCCTGTGGTGTGACCTATAGAGCCCAGCGTGGCAGCTTACCACTGTCCTTACACAAGGCAGGTAGCAGCTTTGCAAAATGAAGTAGAACGGACTTGTTTAGAAGGAAGTGGGGTTAGCCACCTGGGATAATAGTTAGTAATTAAACTGTAATGACTGATATTTTTACAGCTTTGCAAAGCTGTGCAAACAAAAGATTATGGCTAATTGAAATATGAAAGTAAAATAATGATCACTATTTGTTACTTAAGGCTAACTATGGGTTTCTCACACATAGATAGGCATTTCTCCTGTGTAATGAAATCTTCGGAAAATTATCAGCAAATTCCCTGAAAGCATGAAATGTCTAACAATAAATAAAGCCAAAAGATGCCCAACTACTCCTGAAGCTCTAGAACTCTGCATCTACCCAGTGAATTTAGGAATTTTTACCTATGTACTTTATCTGTGCTTAGGTGGTCTACAAGGAGTCATTTTCCAACTGCAGCCAAGACTTTCCACTGGGATTGAAAGTTTTATCTAGCAGAGGAGTTCAACTGAAAAGGTCTCTAGGTTATACAAATGTAAGTGGAATTCAAACATTTTAAGACACATAGGGTAGCCCCAAAGAAGTCATTTTGACTCGATCACATTTTAACATATGAGTGATTTCCCCTTGTCAGTCGTTGCCTTGCTTCTGACAAGCATCTGATATGCAACTTCTACACCCTATGAGAGTCTTTCATTTGTGGACACCAATTAAAAGTAAAATCAAATTAAATAAGACTCTTAAAAACAGCTCAGATGAGAGTTCCTGATGAGCCTGCTCACTGCCTATTAGGCCATTTTCGATTCCCTTTGTCAGAGAAAGCTCAACCATACACTGCTTAGCAGGAATGAAGTTACAAGCAGCCTTCAAACATGAAGCCATGAAAACACTACAGGAAAATAGCTATTCCCACAGTCAGGTTCAGCTACTAAGGAGCTAAGAGTTTCTGCCCTACAGAATGACATTTGGTAAAGTGAAACTGTGAGTATTTTCAGTATTGTTTGCACCTACTGAGGCCAGTCCTTGGAGAAGGACAGAAGTAAGAGGCAAAGCCCTCAAACACCATCTCCATCACAGAGTCCTGTTGTTCTTACAAGATACAACGGAAGGATGGCAGGACAGGTGTGCTTCTGAAGCCACTTGCTAAAAATCCCTTCTTTGTACTGCAGTGATCACCAGAATTTTATCCAAAGGGGTGAAAAGATTCTGAATTAGTTAAAAAAAAAAAAAACCTGAAATGACACACAAGCTGGATAACTACATCTACTCCAACAGAAGAACCCTGGAAACTGTAGACCCACCGCCACAGTGTGCGTCATTCCGGATCCAGGAGGCGTTGGTTTGCTTTGGGTTCTTTGTTGGTGCAATCAAACTTTAGAAGAATTATTCAACTCACAGACCACAAGTCTGCATTAGAAAATAGCTTTTATGAATTAAATGTAGAAAACCATACCATTAGTATGACTAATTTTTTAAAGGTGGTTCTTCAGTATCTCAACTGATTTTACTATTTTGTGAGTAAATTTTTTATTTTACTGTTTATTTAGTGAGGATATATGTATGTATGTATGTATGTATGTATGTATGTATGTATGTATGTGTGTGTGTGTGTATTCATGTGTGTTTGTGTGTCATGGCATACGTGGTGAAGTCAGGGGAGGTGGGAGGAGAGGGGTTATATGGCTCTTCTATCTTCTACTGGTTGATATCTCCCAATGCATAAAATTTTCACTTTTGTCTAGAATGGCATCCTTGAGGTTAAAGAACTCATTCATTAAATTCAATTACCATCTTTCTTTTATTAAAAACAAGTTATTTCCATACAATATCTTTTGATTAGAGACCCCCTCCTTTAGTTTCTCCCAGATTTTTTCTACCTCCCTACCTTTGCAACTTTGTCCCCTCTCTTTAGGAAAATTAGAAAAGAAAAAGAAAAGAAAACAAATGAGAAACACATATACATAGACACACATACACATGAACCATAGAAACACAAAATCATTACCCATAATATACAAGGACAAGACCAGTAAAGGTTAAAAACAAAAGGCAATATTAGGAAACAAACAAACAAACAAAACTCCCCAAGTATCTTTGAGTCCATTTTGTTTTGGTCATCTACTACTAGACTACACTGGAGAAACTCATTTTTCTTTTTTTTATTATTACTATTTTTATTACGTATTTTCCTCAATTACATTTCCAATGCTATCCCAAAAGTCCCCCACACCCTCCCCCCCGCCACTCCCCTACCCACCCATTCTCATTTTTTGGCCCTGGCGTTCCCCTGTACTGGGGCATATAAAGTTTGCCTGTCCAATGGGCCTCTCTTTCCAGTGATGGCCGACTAGGCCATCTTTTGATACATATGCAGGTAGAGTCAAGAGCTCCAGGGTACTGGTTAGTTCATAATGTTGCACCTACAGGGTTGCAGATCTCTTTAGCTCCTTGGATACTTTCTCTAGCTCCTCCATTGGGGGCCCTGTGATCCATCCAATAGTTGACTGTGAGCATCCACTTCTGTGAAACTCATTTTTCTTTTGTGAGCAGTAATCAATTAGAGACAGCTCCTTGGCTGAGGAAGGGAGTCTGTGTGCACTTCCCCATCTCAGCAGTGGGACCCCAGCAGGCTTGGACCTGTGCAGGCCCTGTGCAGGCTGCCAGTCTGTGAATTCCTATGTGCACCTGCCCTGTTGTGTCTGGAAGACACTGTCTTCTTGGTTTCCCTCATTCTCTCTGGCTCTTATAATCTTTCTGCCTCTACTTCCACATCTTTTCTTCAGCCCCTAGGGGAAGGGTGTAGAGAAGGCATCCAATGTAGCACTGAGTTCTTTCTCACCCTTTGCACCTTGTCCAGTTGTGGATCCCTGTATTAACTCTTACCCACTGAAGGGGAAAGTTTCCTTGATGAAACATAGATCGGTGAGACACCGATCTATGACATGGTAGAATATCATTATCAGACATTTATTATTATTTATTACATTCCTTTAGCAGAACAGTAGCATTTAGTTTTTCCTATAGCCCTGTAGCCTAGCTGCTCTGAGGTTCTTGGCCACCAAAGCACTATCAGGCATGGGTTCCATCCATGGAGTGGGCCTTAAATGCAACCAGCTGTTGTTTACTCCCACAGCATTGTGACCTGTTGAACCAGTGTCATGCAGGCAGGTCATGATTGTAGACTGCAGGGATTTTAGCTAGGTCAGTGTTTCCATTTCTCCTCTAGTTGCATGCAGAATCCACTTCAATACCATGAGCACTAGTCAGTCAAGGGCAAAGGCTCTAGTTGGGTACCAGCTCAACTTCTCTGTGTTCAGTGAAATATGTGAGTGCTGTCTTCATCAATGGGACAACTAGTTTGTGAGAGCAAAGAATAGCCTTGGCAATATGATGAGTTGTTTGTGGGTTTCCATGGGGCCCCTGGCTAACAATGCAATTAGTAATAAACCATTCCTGGCACTAAAGACTCCACTTAATAGTAAAGGATGTTTAGTTGGTGCTTTATAGCCTCTATTATTCTGTAATTCCATTTATATTTCTTTCATATTAGTACATATTTTAAGAAGTTTCCATATGTTTTTGTATGATCCCACAAATGGCCCTTAGTGTTAATTGTCCCTTCCTGTATTCAATTACCATCTTAACTGACATAGAAAAGGGGGAGCTACATGTAAAAGGAAGATAAAGTTGAGATTAAAAAAAAATTAAATGACCCTATGAAGATTGTGCCGTACAAAAGTACTGGTCTCAAAACTAGTTTGCTCTCTACAATTGGATGTACAATGCCACTGGACAAAGCCCCTGGTTCTATGTCAAAAGTAACTTTTAACATATTTCATACTGCATTATCACAAAGTCTAAAATAGGACAGCCTCAACTGAATGACTTCTTATATATTGGGGAAACTCTACCAATAATTGTTTTTCTCAAAAAAAAAATCTGGTATCTACTATTGGGAACAATCACACCCCATTTAGCTCCAAAATGGGAAGGGATGCATGAGAGGGTCCTGTAGCAGCCATATAGTGGCATAATAAAGATAAGATTATCTCCTTATGATTCTGTAAGAATTGACTTCCCTAACACTCAGAAGGAAGAGAGGATACATTTTTGACATGCTACAATAGTATAGCATTAACATAATGACCAAAGAGGCTGGAGAGGTGGCTCCATGGTTAAGAGCACTGACTGCTCTTCCAGAGGTCCTAAATTCAACTCCCAGCAACCACATGGTGGCTCACAACCATCTGTAATAGGGTCTGATGCCTTCTTCTTGTGTGTCTAAAGACAGCAATGGTGGTGTACTCATATGCATTAAATAAATAAATCTTTAAAAAAAAAAAGCATAATGACCAAAGGAAAAAGATTACATTAAGTCTGGAGAGGCTCTTGTGGAAGATGTCCAAGGCTAAGCAGGAAGCATCTCACCCCTGTGAAATGAAGGACATGGCGTGGGAGACTCGGGGTTCTAGAGAAGGCCTGAGCACCCAAAGGCACACAATATTTGACCTTCTCTAATATCTAGGATCTAACTATTGGATAAATTTTGAACTATTTAAGCAATTTCATAGCATACATCAAGAGGTTAGTAAAATAACACTGTCCGAGAAGATTGTAATGCATACATGCTGATTTATAATATATTCAAAGCATGCAGGAAGCTGTGTGCACATGCTGTACTTTCTTAGCTCTTGCTATTTGTGTGCACACTCACACCAGCAACTGGAAACTGAACCCCACAAACAGATACAGGCTAACAGTGGGAATGTAAGGGTGGAAAAGTGAGAAAGTCCTTAAGACTCTCTTAAACAGAGTTAAGACCTATTAGGTCAAATCCTGCTGGGTAAATAAACTACTCCCTGATGTCAGTTAGAAACGTTTGGAGGGGCATTAACTTTTTCAGTCCCCTAAGGTACTGTTTAGTAAATTACTATTCCAGTGGACTAAATGATACCCTAGGGGCCTGAAAGAGTTAATGCACCTTCAAAAATGTGCAATTTACTCTCTTCTCACCAGTAGGACAGCATGCACCTGCACACCCGGCCTCTTGGACTGAGTAAATTTAACACCAACTACATTCCTTCCTCTCTTCATTTATTCATTCTCCTGCAGTTCCCTGAGGCCTGGCTTGGGTGAGATGATTTTCTAGACATGGGAAAAGCAGTGCTAGGAAATACCAGGAGACTTTATAAAATAAAAGTGCACTTGTGGATGGAGAAGTAAGAAAGAAGGGACATTCTGGGGTTTCTTGCAATGAAGACAGAAAAGCAAAGGAATGTGCTGGAAGGAGGCTGGAGAATGAGCCTCGAAAGCAGGACAAACAACTCTTCAGAGTAGCCCACTCAAGCCTAGGTGTGAGAAGTCGTCCAGAGCTATTAGGAGCATCGCCATTCTTTCCTAAGTAACAGGAACACAGCAAGCATCCACAGAAGCAGGCTGATCTTCATGCTTGGATTGAGGGGACAAGGTAGGGGGTGGGACCAAGCACATGCCACAAGGGAGACCTCCACTTCCAGTTCCTTCAAATTCATTCTTAGAGCTGTGATGGCACATACCTGCCACCCCAGTGCTTGGGAAGCCTAAAGCAGGAGGCTCCTGAGAGCAAAAGCAGCCTAGGCCAATGAGATTTACCTCAAGGACCTAAGAAAGGAAGGAAAGAAGAAAGGAAGGAAAGGAAGGGAATGGTGGAGGAGAGGGAAGTGAAGGAGAAAAGGAGGAAGAAATGAAAGAGGGAGGGAGAGAACAAGGACATGGGAGTCTGATGGGGAGGAAGCAGCGGGAGGGAGAGGAAGGGGGAAAGAAGGGGAGGAGGATAAGGAAGGAAGGCAGGAAAGGAAGAAGGGGGAGGAGAAGGAAGGAGGAAGAGAGGAAAGATGGAGAGAGGGGAGAAGGGAAAGAAGGAGAGGAAGAAGAAAGGAAAAGTAATGATGGATGAAAGGAGGAGAGGGAAGGAGAGGAGGGGAAGAGAGATGGGGAGAAAAGGTGAAGGAAAGAAGGAATGCAAGAAAGAAGGAAGGAAAGAAGTGAGGGAAGAGGAGATGGAAGAAAGGGGAAGAGGGAGGGAAGGAAGAGAGGAAATAAATGAGAGGAGAAGGTAGACAGGCAGACAGGAAGGAAGGAACCAGTGAATGAACTAACAAATGAGTAAAGAGAGGAGAACAAAGTGGAGAGGGAGGAAAGATGTGAAGAATCTGGAAATGGGGATAGCTTTAATTTTTCAAAATTAGAAGAGAGAAAAACGGTGTCACTGGTGTTTGAGCAGAGCTCGGGGATGAAAAAAGAAGAGGCTACAGGCTGTTCTAGAAGAAAAGTTCCTGATCTTTGACAGTTTTAAAGAAAATCTGTCCTACATAGGGTAGGTTCCTCTGTGTGAGACAGGATTCTCTAGAGAGATGAAGCAAATAGTCACTGTGGAGGCTTGGTAGGTCCCACACATAACAACTAAAGTTCCAGCAATGTGGCAATTCAATTCTAAGGGTTATCTGCTAGTGGAAATCCTCCTTCATTCTGTTGAGGTAAATTCTGTCTTTATTTATTTATTTATTAGGTATTTATTTCATTTACATTTCCAGTGCTATCCCAAAAGTCCTCCACATGCTCTCCCACCCACTCCCCCACCCACCCACTCCCACTTCTTGGCCCTGGTGTTCCCCTGTACTGAGGCATATAAAGTTTGCACGACCCATGGGCCTCTTTTTCCACTAATGGCCTACTAGGCCATCTTCTGATACATATGCAGCTAGAGCCACGAGCTCTGGGGGGGTACTGGTTAGTTCATATTGTTGTTCCACCTATAGGGTTGCAGATCCCTTTAGCTCCTTGGGTACTTTCTCTAGCTCCTCCATTGGGGGCCCTTTGATCCATCCAATAGCTGACTGTGAGCATCCACTTCTGTGTTTGCTAGGCCCCGACATAGTCTCACAAGAGACAGCTATATCTGGGTCCTTTCAGCAAAATCTTGCTAGTGTATGCAATGGTGTCAGCGTTTGGAAGCTGATTATGGGATGGATCCCCGGATATGGCAGTCTCTAGATGGTCCATCCTTTTGTCTCAGCTCCAAACTTCATCTCTGTAACTCCTTCCATGGGTGTTTTGTTCCCAATTCTAAGAAGGGACAAAGTGTCCACACTTTGGTCATCGTTTTCACACGATATGTACTCACTGATAAGTGGATATTAGCCCAGAAACTTAGAATACCCAAGATATTTATTTATTTATTATTAGATATTTTCTTTATATACATTTCAAATGCTACCCCGAAAATTCCCTATACCCTCCCTCTGCCCTGCTCCCCTACCCACCCACTCCTGTTTCTTGGCTCTGGCATTCCCCTGTACTGGGGCATATAAAGTTTGCAAGGGGCCTCTCTTCCCAGTGATGGCCAACTAGGCCATCTTCTGCTACATACATATGCAGCTAGCCAAAAATTCTGTCCTCTTGATGGAGACAATCTTCCTTACTCAGAGATGTCCATTTCGCCCTAAGCATAGCAAGTGAGCAGAAGGGAACAGGCAGAGGAACTGTGACCCAGGGACACTGTTCCTCCTAACACTTCAGGATGCAGAGCAGGTGCTTATTACATTCTTAGAATCCACACCAACTTAGAGACCCAGGTCACAAGGTGACACTGTAATCCTTTAAGGTCAGTTCTTAAAACAAACAAATGAAAACAAACCTCTGGCACAAGTTTGGATAGGAGTTTGACTTTGGAATCAGGTCAGTATTCTGGAAGTCCCAAAGAGCTAAATGAACAAATAACTTAATCTTCTGAGACATGGTTTTTTTTATCATCTGCAAAGGGCCAGTCATTGGTAGCACTCATCGTATGCTACAGACCCTTGGTGACACATCTGAGGGCTCCCTCTGTGACCAGTCTACACTGAGAGCCCAATGAAGGCTAATTGTAGATGTTCACCCAAGAGTCTCCCAAAGGTGTCTGTTCCACTCCCAAGCCCTTGACTCATTGTACACATGCATCCATGCATAGACATCAGTGTGACTGTGTGCATATGCTTGTGTGCGTATGTTTGGGCATACAGTAGTAAGAACATGCCCATGTCCTAAGCCCGCCAGGGACCCAAAGTCCTCTTGCTGGCCTGTGGTGTTACAGAGGTTTCTTTGAGGGAAGGGACAACTTGGGAGACATCCTATGCACAGTTCTTTCGCTCCTGCACTTCCCTTCTCTTCTAGACGACCTTCATAGCCTCTTTCCTCTAAAGGAGAATTGTCTAAAGGAACGTCTAAAGAAAATTATAAATACTAAAACATTTGTTTTGATCACCAGAAAATTAAACAAAAGCCTGGCTCAGTTCAGTTTCTCAGTTCCTGATGGAATTGGCTGAAGGTTTCTCTGACATCTCTACAGAGAAGCTGAAAAGGGAAAAGCAACTCTCTAAATATTTCTACCTAATTTCCAAAAGAGTAATTAGTAAATAGTAATTCAATCTTGCTGCTAAATATGCACATAAGTATTTTATAGGCAGTCTCATTATGCAACCTAACCACAACATAACCATAAAACCAGTATCTTGCTGTTAAAATACTACCAATAAACATGATAGGTTAAACCTTTATTGTTACCTGAGATATGGCTGAATAAGTATGGGGCCACAGGTCTCTCCCCTCCGGGTCAGTGCATACTTTTCAGTAGCCAGTGCCTCAAAAGAGAAAAGCGCTTTGAATGCAGCGAGTAAATTCACTCTTGCAAGTTGGGTCAAGTTGGGTCAGACAGGGAGCATTACCTGATCTAGCCTTGAAGCCAAAAGCGCCCACACACTGCAAGGATTGGATGTAATTGACCTGGCTTGCTTTGTTGGAGGCAAGGCAGCCTATTTAGAAGCTGCTCCACTAAATGGGACAGCTTTCTAAACAGGCCACCCCATAAGAAAGTGAAAGGAAAGGCAATTACTGGCCTAAATTGAGCATTTAGCAACTGCCGGAGGGGAGGGTCAATTGAAGAGGCTCTGGACAGTGAACTCATCACTAAACAAAGATAATCTGATAAGATTTTTAAAAATACTTTTGCTCAGTTCTTTGAGAAAAAAAAAAAAATATGACGCGGGGAAGGTATCTGAGGTGAGGCTAGCCTGGCAGTCCTATCACTCAGGAAAACATTGTTGACTGCTAAATTAGAAAAATCACAAACCAGAAGGGGCAGCTTTGAGGAGCCATAGTTTCAGCAACTTTCAGGTTCTGTGTGACTCAGAGGACTGAAGGTTTGTGGAGATTAAATCCATAAAGCAAAAATTCAGACTTAAGGCCTTTTCCAGATCAGTTGCTCTACACATTTGCAATAATCTCCCAATGGTAATAGTCAATCAAAACCAATGTCCTGCACTAAAATACCCTGTGTATAATCATATTTCTAGTGCTGGAATCTTGCAGTACAATCTGTCTGAGATTAATATGTGTGCCCTGTTTGGGTTCATAAACTTACTTAGCATTTATTTACTACTTTTGTGGGTTGAGGTGCATGCCACAAAGCACACTTGGAAATCAAAGGACACCTTGCAAAAGTCAGTTCTCTCCTTTCACAGTGTGGGTTTCCAGGCGAGCACCTTCACCCACTGAGCCATCTCACAGTGGACTTTTAGGTACATGATATCAAACATAATCCAAGGTTGATAAACAGTTGTGACAAAAAAAAAAAAAAAAAAAGGCAGTATCAGTGTTTCATTAGAATTTACAGGGCTTTGCCTCACCTCTCACTGTCCCTGTGAAATAGGCTTTGATTGGCCTGGCTTTTGTGAGGGACGACACAAACCATTTCTTCTCTCAGCTTTGTTTACTACTTGCTTGTTTCTAATGAGCATAACATTTTTCTGAAAGATTAGCTGCATTTAACCATCAGAACAAATAGGCTGTTGAACTGAGCATGGATGGAAAGAGTGATAACATAAAGAAAGGAACATCTTGCCTCAGTACTCGGATATGCAAATCTGACCTGATGACTCTAACCCTTTTAGGTTCCAAGAGCTTGAGATAGTCCCTAAAACCCATCAGGCAAAGCAGCATTTTAAAGCCCCCCTTTTGAAAGATCTATTCATTTTTATTTTATATGGATGCGTTTTTTGTTTTTGTTTTTGTTTTTTGGTTTTTTTTTTTTTTTTTTTTTGCATGTATGTCTATGCAACACCTGTTTGCAGTGCCCACAGAGGCCAGAAGAGAGTGTCAGATTCCCCTAAAACTAGGGTTACAAGTGGTGGTGAGCTGCCAGGTGGGTGCTGAGAATCTAACCTGGGTCCTTTAAAAGAGCAGTAGGTGCTCTGAACCACTAAACTCTAGCCTCTGGAAGCAATGTGTTATTTTAAACCACTCATTTGAGTCACTCAAATGAAACAATGATATAAAATTCCAAGTACATTTTTTAAAAGCCCAAAATTGTATTAAACACTCACATATGTGTCCATATATTTGTTAAGCTTTTGCAAAAAACACTTCTCAAAAGGAACTTGAAGACAACCATTGCTACTTCAAAGTCCCCTCAGAAAACCTCAGCCTGGGATATCCAAACTAGCATGTTGATATCTGATGGACTTAACAATGTCAACAGGTGATCTCCCAATGCGCCACAGCATCTTGCCCTCCATGTAATGGGACTCACATGAAGAAAAGGACATAAAAAGAACTGAGCATAGGGTTCCCCAATGTAGGAGCAAGAGAAAGGACCTAAGGAGCTGAAGGGGTTTGCAGCCCCGTGGGAGGAACAACGATATGAACTAACCAGTACCCCCAGAGCTCCCAGAGACTAAACCACCAACCAAAGAGCTCACATGGTGGGACTCATGGCTCTAGTTGTATATGAAGCAGAGGATGGCCTAATCGGATATCAATGGGGGAAGAGGCCCTTTGTCCTATGAAGGCTCTATGCCCCAGTGTAGAAGAATGCCTGGGCCAGGAAATGGGAGTGGGTGAACAAAGGGAGGGGAGAGAGAATAGGGAATTTTCGGAGGGGAAACAGAGCAAGGGGAAAACATTTGAAATGTAAATAAAGAAAATATCCAATAAAAAAAAGGAAAGTTGGGGGAAAAGGAATATTTACAAACAGAAAGCCACAATAATTAGCACCCAAAGAGTGCTACTAATCAAAAACATATAAATCATCAAAATTTGGGGCTGATGAAATGGCAAAAATGTTTAGACATTGGTTGCATAGTTTTGGGAAAAAAAAAACTCATGCATTTCCTGAGTGATTTGAAAATACAAATTTCCTAGAAGGCAATTTTCTCTCATCTTAGAATAAAAGCTCAACACACCCATCTTTTATGTTCCAGCTCTTTAATATTTGGCTGCTTCCTGGAGAAAATAACTATGCATAGAGAAATTCACGAAGCTCCAAAGAGGGCTTTTCCTCACAGAATTATGATAATGGTGGAAACAGGATGCAACCTAGAGAGTTCATGAAAGAACTCAGGGGAGAAGGCTCCATGGTTAAGAGCACTTGTCCTTGCATAGGACCCAGGTTTGGTCTACAGCAGCCACGCGGTGGCAAACAACCATTCATAACTCCGATGTAGATAATCTGTAGATAATCCTCTTATGACCTCCTTAGCATCCAGGCACATACTTGATGCATATACATACATGCAAAGGAAACACTAATAGACATAAAATAAATCTAAGAAGAAAATTATGAAATATATAATTGAAAGAGACCTCTTGGTTGCTGTTATTTCAAAGGAGCAGAGTTCATTTCCCAGCACCCGACATCCAGTGGCTCACAACTGCGTGTAACTCCAGCTAATACGGTGCAATGCCCTCTTATGGTCTCCACAGGTGCTCTACATGCAGGTGTGCAAAGACACAGAGACACATAAACGACAACAACAGCAGCAACAAAACCTGTTTGGATTTTTTTTTTAAAGAACGTAATTTAATTGGTGAGGTAAGAAAACTATGCCAAACCTCGGTATTTTGTACAGATTACTCAACCAATTCACATCTCTTAGAGAATCTTACCAACTGGTGACTGGTTGTGTAATGATGTTTATTTCACAGTCTATTAGGTGGACCTGTAGAATTTCTTCACCATGAACGTGCAAAACACAGGTACTTGGTGGGTCTGGGAATAATAAAAAAGGATTTGGGGAAAATGGAAACTGTTTAATAGAACTGAACAGAAAGTACATCTGGCAAAGCTGATTTCAAAGCTAACCTCTCTGTCACTCCCACTAACACGCTAACCATTCACCTAGTAACTGATGGGACCCACAGTCAGCAGCTCTTTCTTTCTGCTGCGTTTAGTGCATTGTCAGTCTTACAACATGTAAGGTGCTGTCTAACTACAAAGAAAGAACCTTTCTATTTCCCCTGTGAGAATGCTTCTTAGGCACACTCCTGAGAGGAGGGCTACCAGACCTTCACCATTGACTGTCTATGTGACTCACTCTCCTTCCAACCTGATTCTGTGCGTGTTTGAGAATTGTTACTGGGATTGTCAATTGTACCAGTCCTCTGGGCCTTTATGCCTTCTCGTATGGTCCTTCCTGTTATCTGGGCCCAGAACTGGCAGCATTAGGATTCTAGGCAGTTCTTTGAGCCTCTGTCTGGAGCTACTTTGAAGATGATCTCTGCCAAATCTGCTGCATTTCTGCCTATTCTGTTTCTCTGCTAGCTATTCCTCAGTTGACTCTGCCGGCTGAGTCTTCCTCATCCAGTTCTAGCATACATCCTATCAGGTCACTCTTGAGTATGTGACTATAATATGTGGCTTCACGTGACTCCACTGCTCCCCTGTTGCTCTGCTTGCGTCAGTTAACAGAAGCCCTGTTCTTTGGGATCACCCTCAATGCACTTATTGCCAATTCATCAGGACCCTCACCGGACTTCAGCTTCCATTTTAAACAGCATGGAGCATGATGTCTATCTACAAAGAAAGAACTCTCCCACCTCTCCTGTGAGAGTGTCCTTCCGATCATGTCCTTCGGAACGTTCTTTCCTTCCGATCTTTGTAGTAGCCTCTGTGGTCTTCCAGCTTCCTCTGCTGCCAACCAGAGTCCTCCCTCAGCACAGCAGATGGAGAATACCAAGCCCTTCTGTAGCCTGGTCCTCAGGCAAGAGGAAAGCCAGATCCTCAGGCCATTTCCCACACCCAGAATAAGCTGAGGCTTCTATACCCTACCTACCTTAGCTCACTCTCCTCCTGTTCCCTTGTTCTTCAAAGATACCAAGTCACTCTTAGGCACAGTTCTATCTACAACCTCAGCCTTTCATGGCCTTTCACGACATGAGACCCGAGCTTTCACACTATGGTCTCTGCCAGTGAATCTAATCTTAAAAATCTCATCTTAGGTTGCAGCACCAAATTCATCTTTGATACATTTCCCATGTCCCTAGGCCTCATTTTGTCTCCAGTCCATGTATCATCCTCTAACAGTCACCATGTACTAATTTGTTTATGTTTAACTACACGTAATTAAAAAACTTTCCAAATCATTTCTTCTCAGTGGCATATTCACCAACATTGTATCTGTTCACATCATAGCACAATCTCCAAAACTCCTTTTATTTTAGAAAAACTAAAATCTTTCCCTATTAAATGACAATTTCCCATTCACAACTTCCTTTGGCCCCTGGGAACTACCATCTTATGTTCTGGATAAACAAATTTGATACGAGAGATAATTCATATACTTGGAATTGGGTTTTGTTTTGTTTTATTTTCCAACTAGAATTTCTCACTTACCACAGTACCATCAAGGTCCATCCCATGATGGATTATGCATGGGAATTTTCTTCTTTTTAAAGGCTGCATAATATTCCACTCTGTAACTACAGCAGTGCCAGGTGGCATGTACCATCACACCCAGGGCTTCCACTTTTTAATGCATGTATACGAGTTATTCCCATTGACTTTCATCAGTGGCTGCAGACTCCATGGACTTACAAACATTCTTTGAGACTCTGCTTTCAGTCCTTCTGTTTATATGCCCAGAAGTAGAACTTCTGGAACAGATGATGATCTGATTTTTACTTTTTCCACTGAATCTCTCTGTTCTTCTCCATGGCGACTACACACTTTATACAGTCCTACACCAATGCTCAGTGGTTCCAATTTCTGCATATCCCTGACAATACTTGGTATTAACTGTCTTCTCTTGTATAGTAGCCATCCTAACTGGTATGATGTGGTCATTCATTGTGGCTTTTACCTTTCCCTCAAACAGCTAAGCATTTTTTTCATGTACTCACTGTCCACCATGTATTTTCTTTTGAGAAATGTCTATTTGCCAGTTGCTAAACAGGGGTTTCATTGCTGTTTTGTTATCGGAGTTCTTTATATATTCTGCGTCTTGACTCTTAGCCACATATGTGGTTTGTCAACATTTCCTCTGAGTCCACAGGCTACATTTCATTCTGCAGATTGTGCCCTTTGATGCACAGAGTTCAATGACCTGTTCTCTGCCTCTGCCTCTAGGATGCCATTTCTCTCCGGGTAACGATGCCCATGCTGTAACTGCTACCCTTTGAGCAGTACTTGTACTTAGTGGGTTGTGACAATGATTTGCAGAGCAAATGTATGTGTGATCAGACAGCTTAAAGATATGTGGGCTCTCCATGCTTGCAAAACAATGCAAAAGTGAATAAAATCTGAAGCATAATTAATAGTTTTTAAAATGCATAATTGTCAAGTAGACTTCCTGAATGGAGAGCTTTTTTGAAATTCTTCTCTCATGAGCAGCTAGTCTCCCAGGCTAGAGGGAAAGCCTGTCTGTGCCTCTCTTTGGAATCCCCTGAAGTGACAAGTCTGGGTAAGTGCAGGCTCCCTCTTGCTGGGTTGTGTCCCCCACCACCAGATTATTGTCTTACCTGGCCCCCACCCTGCCCTCCGAGTCTGGCCTCTATCCCGTCCTCTTCCCCGCTCTGAGCTGCTCCCCAAGGCTCTCGCTAACATGGCCCCCATATCTGCTTTATGTCGAGGGTCCTGCCAGCTCTGTCAGAGATTACTTTGCTTGCATTGTTCACTGGGGACCACACACCAGGGCAGGCTCAGGTGCTCTCCACACTAAGGAGACCTGTGGGAATCTCTGGGAAAGGAGCGAGGAGGGCAGTGATTGAACAGTGCTTAGGAGGGGGCAATTCAACGTCAACCCCGATTAATGGTAATGGTAGATTAGAATCTGCTTATGGTTTCCACAAGGGAGGCTGTGCCAAGAAGTTTGCAAGGTGGTAGTTCAAAGAGTGCAGGGTCTGGCTGATGCTGTAGACTGGCCTTTCGCAGAGGGGAGCTCAGCAAGCTGGAGGAGTGGGCTCCAAAAGGTGTAGTCATGCCTGACAGTGTGCCCTGTCATAAATGAGGTTGACTGGCAGGTGTCCTGCTTCATTTATGTCTAGCAGAAGCCTCCCTCCTCAAGTCAGCTGCTTAAAGAGTTCGCCTCTTCTCTACTCCTTCTGTCTATGTTTACCCACCCACACACCCCCCAAAAAATAGGAACTGCTCCCAACTTTGTTGTCCAGAGGCATCATACGAAGATGCACTTGGATTATTGAAGTTCAGACTCCGACCAAGCTGTTTTATCACATTGGGACTTCAGCAAAGCATTTCCTCTCAAAGTCACCTTGTCTGAAAAAAATGGGATGCTGCAAAGACTGCCATGAAATCTGTTATACAAACAAGACATGAGATTTGGCATGTGAAAGTCAAAGAACAGGGTCTGGCATGTAGTAAGCGCTTGACAAATGTATGTTGTGACTATTGTTGCACAATTAGGGCAGGGTCAAAGGTCTCTTCCTTCAGAACAGAGTTTCTCAACCTCAGCCTGTTGACATTGAGGCCTGATTCTCCTTGCTGGTCGAAGGCTGCCTGTGTGTTGAAGGATGTTTAGCAGTATCCCTAGTTCCTTGCTACTAAATGCTGGTGGCAATCACTCATCTCTAACTCTCACCACCACTACCGCTGCCATTTATGACAACCAAAAATGCCTCCTGCCAAGGGTTCTCAACAAAGGAGTGAGAGAGGGCAAAAGGGAGAAAGCAGAACACTTCATTCTTGATAGTCTCCATCCATAAGTACGCACAGAAGGTAGTACTTGCAAAAATACATAAAACTTTTTATGAGGACACTATGCTATGGGTTGCTACGAAATGGTTAAGACCCTGGTCACAAATTTTGCCAGTGAGAACAGTGTCCTTGTTAAAGCTCAGGTCCAGTGAGTGAGTCTTTAGAAACCAATGAACTCTGTAACAGCTTTAGTTGCTTTTTAGTGGTAATTCATTCTGGTTATCAGAATAATTTCTCATACCAAATCATAACAGAGCCTTGTGACACTCCTTCCTCCTTTCTGTAGTGCCTGCTCCAGACTAACTAAACACGATGTGCCTGGCCTGAAGGTGTAGCCAAAAGAATCTAAGCAACACCTTCCATAGTCTCTGGCTTGTGATAGATCTGGAAGTCATTGGGGACAATTCAACCACCTTTAGCTTCAATGCAATGATGGATATCTGATGTGGCCACAGATCTCTGTTCTGATGCTGGCAGAGCCCATGTTAGCTCATCATAGCACCTGTCAGAATTTATACCTAATTGATCACCACACTTAATATCTGAGATGTGCAAGATTCCAATCAGGAATAGAATGTTCTGGATTTTCATTTATGTCAAAGCACAGAGAGTAACTTTTCTGCTGTGCTTAATGCAAACTTAAGAGTAGATGGGGTCAGGAAGTTGTGGCACCTGAATGTAGAAATTCTATGGTTAGTGTGGTCCTAGTTCTTAGGATTATGTTTCTAATTCTTTATATCCATTTTCACTTAGAAGCTTCTGAAAGACAAAAAAGTAAAGGCTGTATTCTCCTAAATGTCACTGCATGTGGAAGAGTGGTCAAGGCTGGCCAATGAATCAGCAACAAGACTAACTTAAAAGAGAAGAACTTTGCGGCTTGTCAACTTGATAGATGTCTCCCATGCTCTCCATTGCTCAGATGTGACTCCTGGATGATTTGGCTGGAGAGAAGAAATCTTTGTGGTATCGGGAATAGTGGTTTTCGGGACCCCTTTACTCTCTGTTGCTCGCTTTTCTTGTCAGAACTGAAGAAGCACCAGCCCCACATACATCAAGATAAGAGCCATGCTTCCATTAATGCAAAGGGAGGCTTTGGCAAGAGGCAAGATGGATTTTACAGTGCAGATGGTAAAGGAGAATTCGCTCCAGGACCTTATCTGGCTTCTGATCATCTGGACAGGCCTGCAGAAAGAGAAACATTGGTATTTACTTTCAAGACAAAAAATTGCTACTTCATTACATCAAGTATGCATTGCAGCTGCTGAGAAACAATGTTGTGTGTAGATCCATTGCTATTCAGTCTACATACAGGAGACAGGCAGTATACTGACAAGAAAACCATAAAAAGGCAGCCAGTTAAAGAAAGGCAAGTCCACATCTGGCCGCCTCCATGACCAGCATTCTACAGTAACCAGAGGGTAACACAGTTAACAAGCAAGTGTCTGTTCACATTAAGAGAAACAGGACAGGAAAACATGGAGAGCCACCTTCATCTGGTTCCTCTTTTCCAGTGTGAGACCAGGTCTCAAAAGAAAGCAAAGCTCACCTAGAAAAGTCCCACAGAGCAGTCACGGCCCAGACGACCTACAGGAACTTACTCTTCCCATGTGTTCATCTGCTCTAGAGATGCCACCTGAGCCATTCACAACCTCTCCTCTCTCATTCTCTACTGATTCTGTCCTGGGGACCCATGAGTTGCATTGCTCTGTCTGACTGTCCTCTGCCACCATGGACATGCCTTCTTTCCCTGTATCTGCCAGTTTTTCCTGGGTTTTGCCTCTCCACCACCATCTCCAGAAATCAGGACCTGCTGGTGGCAAGCCTAATACGCAAACTGAAACATCTGCTGGGAGTGTTTGCTTTCTCTGGTGACCACAGAAACACCCTCATTTTTCATCAGCTTTTTCCTTCTGTTTCTATAACCCCATCAAAACCAAATATACCCAGGCCTCCCCATCCATCTTGGGAAACAAGACAAAACCACTCTCATTTAGCCTTGGCGGCATGCCCACCCCCACCTTTCTCCTTCCTGCTCAATGGCCCCTCCCAACCATCAGATTCTCACTCCATCTCAACCCTCCCTCCAGGCTTAAGCGCTCCTAACTTGTCTCTGCTTTCTTTCATCAGACTCATTTCTTACATCCCTGAAGTTCTGTTTCTGGAGCTGTCTCCTTTCACTGCCCTCCCAAAGAGTTCCTCATAGTCAAAATAATTGAGTACTCTCTTTCCCTCACCTTCTGCATCCAAATTGCCATTTAATGGATCTCTTAAGTGTCCCTGAACTCTGACCACTCTCTCCAGCCTGCATTTTGCCATGTGAGGGATCCAAACGTGCTCTTCCTCCTCTTCCTCCTCCCCCTCCTCCCCTCCCCCTCCCCCTCCTCCTCTTCCTTCTCCTCCCTCCTCCTCTTCCTCCTCCTCCCCCTCCTCGTCCTCTATCTTGTCCTCTTCCTCTTCTTATTCCTCCTCTCTCTGTGTCTCTCTGTGTCTCTCTGTGTCTCTTTCTCTGTCTCTGCTCTCCTGTCTCCTTCCTACTGTTCACCCTCCCACCACTAGCCTTTCCCAGCCATTCCCACGCTCACCTTCTGAATGGCGTCAGTTATGAACCATGGAAAAGAACCCACGAGCAGCAGCTTTGCTTGTCAGCCTGCAGTGGACCCAGCTTCGCTGCTCTTGCAGTCCTGTGGAAGCTCTGGCTCTGGTTGTCCCTCCCTGTGTGCGCTCATACTCTTCATTCTGTCTGGAGCAACACCCCCTCTCTCCCTTTCACCCCTTCTGCAACTGTGAACTTCTCGTTCTTTCTTCATGACTTTCCTCTTTAATTCTTTGACACTAAATGATCTTGTATTTTACTTTATATTTTGAGACGGAGTCCCATTGTGTGGCCCAGGCAGATTTGCCATGATCCTCCTCGTTTAGCCTCCTGATGCTGTGCCTCTGTCTAGCTTTGACAGCAGTGTTAGCCTTTCCAGAGGGATGATTCTCTCCATCTTGAAGCCAAATAACATCTTCTTGATGAGACCTTCTTACTACTTACCACTCTGATTTTAAATAGCTTGTGATGGGATTGGAGCAGTGGCTTTGCAGTTTAAAGCACACACTGTTCTTGCAGAAGACATGAGTTTAATCTCCACCACCTATGTTCTGGCAGATTTTAAATGCCTGTATGCCTGTAGTTTTAGCTACAGGGGGATACAATGGCTCTGGCCTCCAAGGGCACCTGCACTCGTATGTATCTCTCTCTCACACACAAACACACACAATTAAAAGTAAAATTGTATTTTTTAAATCTTTAATCTTCTTTTACAGTCCAGTCAGTATGCCCTTCCCATTATGCCCTCTGACAGTTCCTCATCCCATTACTCCTCCTCCTTCTCCTAGAGAATGTCCCTCCCCCTGACACCCCCACACACCCTACCAGACCTCCCCACTCCCTGGGGCTATTTTCTTTTAAATGCTTGAGGTTGTCATCACCCTCCAGACCACAAGCTCCTGGGCATGACCACCTGCCCTCCCTTCTTGCAACCACAAGTTAAATATTCCCCACTCTTCCACTGTTCGTGTCTCCTCTGTTCTGTCCTTCACTTCCTACGGCCCTCTCCGCTGTCCTGCCTGTCTCCTTTAGCTGAACCACAGCGGGCAGAACCCATAAACCCTCCATGCTTCTTTCTAGACAGTGTTCTTCCTGGAAACTCTGTTCCCAAGCCCAGTCCTCAGGCGTTGCTCCACTTCTTCAGTTACATCCATTCTAGTTCCTATGCCTGTGGGCAATATCATCCATCTAACAAGCATTAGCTAGTTATTTTGTGTCCTTAGGAAAACAATATCAAACATACTTGGCATCTTCTATCTTCTCCTTGTGGTCTCTCTTATGGGTTGTACATGGCCTCCCTCGTAACAAGCCATTTTCTTTTTTTTTTTCCATTTTTTATTAGGTATTTAGCTCATTTACATTTCCAATGCTATACCAAAAGTCCCCCATACCCACCCACCCCTACTCCCCTACCCACCCACTCCCCCTTTTTGGCCCTGGCGTTCCCCTGTACTGGGGCATATAAAGTTTGCGTGTCCAATGGGCCTCTCTTTCCAGTGATGGCCGACTAGGCCATCTTTTGATACATATGCAGCCATTTTCATGTAGGACACGTTGCGCTGTTCCCATGTCTTTTATTTTATTTTATTTTCTGTTTAGAGCTCACATAAGGTGATCAAGCTTCTTTTTTCACATTTTTATTAGATATTTTCTTTATATACATTTCAAATTTCAAATGCTAGCCCGAAAGTTCCCTATACCCTCTCCCTGCCCTGCTCCCCTACCCACCCACTGCTCCCATGTCTTTAATTGTTTAACAGCCACCCTTCTTAAGTCCATACATCTGCTTCTCTAGGCCTTTGTTCTTCACCACAAGCCACCGGTGAACTAATGCTGGCGTGGCTGCAGTTCTTCAATGAAATGAGGATCCTTGAGCAGGGAGCAGTTAATAGTTTTACCAGGGCAGGAGAGATGAACCAGGGACTTCCCTGGCCAATCAGTGCATCTGTCCTCCTCAAATATGATCTTGTTACTTGAATTCTCCTATATGAGGGCCCCGCACTCAAGTGCACTTCTGTTGTATGGTGTGCTTTCTGACCTCACTACTTTGCAGTAAGTTGTTACTGCTTTAGCTTTAGATTCAGATTGCTCCTCCTGGAGTTTACTCCCAAGACCTCCTGGCACAATTTTTTTGTCCCATCTGCTGTATATTGGAGATTTAAATTTTATCTATCTATCCATTTATTTATTATCGTCCCACCAAAATTTCTCCTCCCTCCTCTCCTTGAAGTCCCTCCCTACTGCCTCCCCTCTCCCATTCCTCCTCCATTTCCCTTCAGAAACGGGCAGGCCTCCCAGGGATGTCAATCAAATATGGCGTAACAGGTTACAATACAACTAGACCCATCCTCACATATCAAGGCAATCCAACAGGAGGGAAAGGGTTCCAAAAGCAGGCAAGAGTCAGAGAAACACCTGCTACCACTGTTAGGAATCTCACAAGAACACCAAGCTACACAACCATATTATACAGGGCAGAGGGCTAGGCCACACAGGCTCCCTGATTCCTGGTTCAGTCTCTGTGAACCCCTGTGAGTCCTGCTTAGGTTGACTCCATGGAACCATATTCTTGTGGTGTCCCCAATCCCTCTGGCTCCTACAATCTTTCCTCACCCTCTTCCTCAACACTCCTGAGCACTGCCTAATGTCTGGCTGTGGGTGTCTGCAACTGTTTCCATCAGCTGCTAGATAAGCCTCTCTGATGACAGTTAGGCTAGGCTCCTGTCTACAAGTATAGCAGAATATCATTAGTAATCATTTCATTGACTTTTTTTCTCTTTTCTTCCCACTGTGTCTGATTCTATTCTAGATCTCTGGCTCATCCAGCCCCGCTTCCTGGCCATCTGCCAGTGTCAGGCCTCGAATCCCTGTCATGCTTTTGATCTCAAGCTGGACCTGTCATTCATTGGCATTTCCTCAATTTCTGGACCACTTTTGCTCCAGCACATCTTGCAGGCAGAACAAATTGTATGTAGGTCAAAGTTTTGTGGCTGGGTTGGTGTCCCATTCCCTCCACTAGAAGCCTTGCCTGGTTACAAAAGATAGCTGCTTCAGGCTCTGTATCCCCATCACTAGGAGTCTTTGCTAGGGTTACCCTTGTAGAGTCCAGGGAGTTTCCATTGCACTAGTTTTTACCTCACTCCTGAAATGACTCACATTTCCAGTGGTCTCTCTCGGCATACACACACACACCACACACACACAACACACACACAACACACATACACAACACACACACACACACACACACACACACACACACCTGATCCCTAGCGTTGGAGATGTTTGGTGGTGTTGTTTTTAACCTGTCTCTTCCTCTATCCAGTCCTTCCCTGTAGAGAGCAACTGCACTTCCCAAGTTCAAAATTACTTCTCTCCTCACAATCAAACCCTACACTGAAATGTCTCTTCCTTAGGAATTTTTGCCAAGACTTTGAAGACTCAAAGGAACAAACACTCCTCCCCAAAGCAGAATATCAGCTCCTCGGCTTCCGCACTCTTTAGAAGAGATGCCAGGGAGGAGGAGATGGTGTTTCTGCGTTCCTCAGAATGCCCCTCACACTGAAACCTCTAAGCATCTTGTGGACAGAATTCACTTCACACCTCTGTATTTTCAAATTCCAGCATCTGCATGACTACAGGTAACTCTTCTTTTGAGAAAGAAGGCTCACAATTTCAGAGGTTCATGGTGTCAAGAGATCTCTGCAATCTGTGCCTCTGAAGGCAGTGACACATCCTAGTCTCTGTGTGTGGCTAAGAAAAAGGTTTTCTGTTCGAGTCAGGGACTGATAGAAAGGGACAGCAATCCCACAATCTCTTTTGAGCACATACCTCCCAAACCAACAGAACACCCACTAGGGTCCACCTTTTCAAGGTCTGTACCCAATCTCCCCGGTTTTTGGGACCAAGTCATTACATGTAGAGTGTTTATGGAGCTCATACAAACCATGGCAGGAGCTGAGAAGACATCACAGAGAGGTGAAAGTTCCTGGCTGCGTGAGCAGGATCCTGTTAGGGACTGTATTTTGACAATAGTATCAGAGTGCTAGGAACTTTCGAGTAATTAATGTACACGTAGTTAAAACTTCTTTCTACATCGTTTAATGGTTTTAGAGCTTGCCAAACCCAAAAATCAGTATTTTCTGTTTTCTCTCATAGTTTTTAGTTTCAACAACTGTTAGTCCTCAGAGTCAGCAGATTGGGAGTTGGGTGCCATTCTCAGCCTCTGGTAAGAACTCCTTCTCCCCACCGAACCTGCTCCCTCTTCTGGCCAACCCTGAGAGCGCGCGGAGGTACAGGCTCAAGTCTCCTCCTTGACAAGGAGCAACAGGGTAAGCAAGCAGATCCACCGGCTTTGGAAGACTAAGGCATGCACAGCCCCCCTTCAAGCCAATTATCACCTTTACTGTAATCTGCTTTGTGCGTTTCCTAGCCCGAGTGTACCCATCCTCTTCACTGTCACTGCGTGTGGGGAGCAGTCGCGCCCTCTCCCGCTGGACGCAGCCAATGCGGTGGCCGCCGTGATCCCTTCCCGCCCACCGGCTGTCAGCCCCAGGTCCAGAGCCCTGCCAAGCCGCGGTGGAAGGAGGCGACAGTTCGGGTCATTAGAAAGAGTTGCCAAAAAGCACTCCGAAAGTGCACTATTAATTTTGGCTGTCAAAACAGATACTGGAGGAGCGCTTTTAGATTGCACTCATTTTTTTTTTTTTCTCCTCCAGCAAATCCCAGGCTTTGCCGGTGATCAGCGATGGATCTGGGGATGCTTTTGAGACTACAATACATGGTGGTTAGAAGGCCATGGAAGTAGGGATCCGGTGGTCTGCTGTAGAGCCAGCTTGGCCTTTCTCATGGTGTAGCCACAGGACTTCTCTAACGTATTTACTTCTCTAACCAGGAATCTATAGCACAGTTAGTCAGAGGAAGGTGGGAGGAGCATGCGTGAAGGGCACTGAATGTGGTACATTAATAAACGGGTGGCTAGGGTCGTGGAGATGTCTGCTTCTCAAGCCTGCATTTTATTCACAGAACCCACCTTAAGAAAAGAAAAAGCCACGTGGTGTTGTTTGCTGATAACTCCAGTCCTTGGGGTTCCCTGGCCAGCTAGTCTACCTAATATGGGCATCCAGGGCAGTAGCAGACCCTGTCTAAAGGGGGAAGATGGATTCATCTGGTTGAGGAATGACATTTGAGGTTGACCTCTTTCAGACTTACTACTGACGATAGATAGATAGATAGATAGATAGATAGATAGATAGATAGATAGATAGATAGATAGAGAAAGAAAGAGACATAGATACATATGCAGATGCATACATAGATAACTAATTAATTAATTAATTGATAGATGGATGTATGGATGTATGTATGTATGGATAGATAGATAGATAGATAGATAGATAGATAGATAGATAGATAGATAGATAAAGTTGCTGGTAATATTGTGGATTCCCTGCTCTTGAGATTCAGTCTGTAGTTTTCTCCTGCTTCCTGGGTGCCTAGTGCCTTAACAACCCATCCTCCCCATCCCCCACCCCACAATGTTTTCTCTGAGGATCAGCTCCTTTGGGGAGCACTTGCTGGTAAGCAGTGGTTTATGGACTCAGTAACCATGGTCCTTGTATATGTCAAAGCACAGAGTAAAGAGAATTCTTGCATGATTGTTCTCCCCTGTGAGGCTGTAGTGTAGATGGCACATACATAAGTTAAATGGAATTTGGGGAAGCAAGGAACAGAGTATTTTTAAAAATTAAAACTTTCTTATAAATCTTTAAGAAAATGCATCTGTGTCAACACAATAAAAATAATATCCCAGCCTACTGGTTTTCATCTGCTAGCCCGGGGAAGGCCCAGGGCCTTAACCCTTTCACTGACAATGCTCTTTGGAAACACATGAGCAATGGACCCTCAGCTCTGCACAGGTGACAGGGACTGTCTCCTCTTCTTAGGTCATAATTCCCCAGTAATTCAAGAAAGTGGTATCTTAGAGATGCATTGCACAACAGTAATCACTATCCAAGACAATTCATCTTCATAACTGAGAAGAGTATATATTTGTCTGATTTGATTTACGGAAAATAAAAACCCCTCCCATGTTTCTGGCAGTTCTCTCTGTGTTCCCACTGGCGTGTCCCATACAGGCAGGAAAAAAGTCATGTCAACTGTCTTCTGACAAACTGTGGGGCCAGGCAATGGTCCAGGCCTATCATGCATCCCAGCCACTTGGGTGGCTGAGGCAGGGGGATTGGGAGTACAAGGCATGCTGGTCTATGGAGTAAATCATAACTGGTCTGGGCATCTTAGTGAGACCCTGACTTAAAACGAAAGAAAGAGGGAGGGCCCGCTGCTCACTTGCAAATGGATGCGGCCTTGGGTTCAAAATCATGGAGCCTGGCTATACATGCTACTCTTGTTGGCTCTCAGATGGTCAGCACTCCACGCATGCACTTACGTTTTTTCTTTTTCTTCATGGTCATAGAACCTCCATTTATTTCTCTGTAGCCAGTGAACACTGCCCACTTCACTCTGTAGCCCAAGACTAAAGACAACCAGTGAGACAGAAGTGTGTATGATGAGCTTTCCAGAACGGCTCCTTGAAGGCAGCTAGTCCTCCCTGGCTGCTGGTGTGTGCTGTTCTTGCCTTTCATCTTCCTCTTTCTTAAATACTTCATTGCCTATGAGATGACCAGAACTCTATTTTGGACTATGTTGCAAACTTGAGTATTGAACCTTGTCATTTAAACAATGTAAAAGATACTTAGTTTAAAAAAAAAGATACTTTGTTGACTAAGAAATCACCATAGCAACTGTGAAAGGGCAAACTCTATGCTGTGCTCTCTATTTTTATGAGAGGAGTAGAGGATTTTGTTTAACTTGCTGTTGTCTGCAGGGTTTCAGTTTGAAACAGAAGAACTTGATCCTATTATCCATACTTTTTGTTTTTCTGTTTTGGTCCTGTACCGGCTAGTTTTGTGTCAACTTGACACAGCTGGAGTTATCACAGAAAAAGGAGCTTCAGTTGAGGAAATGCCTCCAGGAGATCCAACTGTAAGGCATTTTCTCAATTAGTGATCAAGGAGGAAAGGCCCTTTGTGGGTGGGACCATCTCTGGGCTGGTAGTCTTGGTTCTATAAGAGAGCAGGGGAAGCAAGCCAGTAAAGAATATCCCTCCATGGCCTCTGCATCAGCTCCTGCTTCCTGACCTGCTTGAGTTCCAGTCCTGACTTCCTTGGTGATGAACAGCAATGTAGAAATGTAAGCTGAATAAACCCTTTCCTCCCCATCTTGCTTCTTGGTCATGATGTTTGTGCAGTAATAGAAACCCTGACTAAGACAAATTGGTACCAGCATAGTGGGGTATTCCTGTGACAACCTGACCATGTTTTGGGGAGGACCGTGGAAGGACTTTGGAGCTTTGGGCTTGAAGATCCATTCCTTGTTAAGAGCTCTGTCAGATTTTGTATAGGAGCTTGGAAGATAATGTTGAGAACAGTGCAGAAGATGGAGGTCTGGCTTGTGAAATTTCAGAGGGAAAATTAAAGACTCTTTTCAGGGCCATTGCTGTTTTTGATTGTGAAGATTCTGTGGTTCTGGTTAGCTGGGGCTGAAGAATCAGCTGTGATTAACAAGATACCAGAACTACTAAAGCAAAAACTGCATTACTGGGACAATTGATGCTGGTTAGCTGGAGCTAAGAAATTAGCGGTGATTAAGAAGAGACCAGCATCGTTGAGGTGACATCTTCTGGGAAATGTTTTCTGAAAGCACAAAGAGGCTGTGTTCCAGAGATAGCCAAGGTTGTACTCTTGCTGCAGCAGGACTTGGTAATGTGTAAAGGTCACCCAGGTGGTACTGGTTTTGAAGGCATGAAGGGGTCACACAGAGCAGCTGAGGCTCAGCACTGTGAGAGGGCATGGAAGGCCATTGGTGAAGGTGCAGTCTCAGTTGCAATTGACGGTCCAGGACTGAAGGGGTCATGCAGTGTTTTGGAGATGCCAGTACCATGAGATGACCACCAAGAGCAGCAGCAGCAGTGGAATACAGGCATCTGGAGCCTAGAGGACGATGCATGTGCTACAAATGGCATGGCTTGAGAAGTGACCCAAGCCCGTGGAGGAGCCCAGAAGATCGTGAGTTGGATCCCAGACATTGGATGGTTGGAGATTAATTTTTTTGATTGTGACTGTGCCCTGATATTTTCCCTCTTGAAGGAAGAAACTATTTTAGTGGAGCCCACAGTTAAGAGACTTTTAATTGTAAAAAGACTTTGGTTTTTAAAAGAGATGGATATTTTAAAGAGATTGAAATTTTAAGAATATGTAAAGACTGTGGGACGTTTAAAGTTATTTAGACCTTGGGGTTGAATAAGAATGTAAGGGTCGAGGCTTACTAGTGATATGTTTGTGTGTCAAATTGACAAGGGGTCAATTATACCAGCTAGTTTTGTGTCAACTTGACACAGCCGGAGTTATCACAGAGAAAGGAGCTTCAGTTGAGGAAATGCCTCCAGGAGATCCAACTGTAAGGCATTTTCTCAATTAGTGATCAAGGGGGAAAGGCCCTTTGTGGGTGGGACCATCTCTGGGCTGGTAGTCTTGGTTCTATAAGAGAGCAGGCTCAGCAAGCCAGGGGAAGCAAGCCAGTAAAGAATATTCCTCCATGGCCTCTGCATCAGCTCCTGCTTCCTGACCTGCTTGAGTTCCAGTCCTGACTTCCTTGGTGATGAACAGCAGTATGGAAATGTAAGCCGAATAAGCCCTTTCCTCCCCAACTTGCTTCTTGGTCATGATGTTTGTGCAGGAATAGAAACCCTGACTAAGACAGGTCCCAATACAAATGTTCTGTTCTGGCCTATATGAGACTCTGTTTACAGAGCTCACTTTCCCAATGTAGTGTAATATGACTGATTGCTATGGTCATGTCCAAATCTTTAAGCTGAGTTATTGAAACATAAGAGTCTAGAGTTTGTTCTGTTAAGCTAACACAATGTATACCACAAACCAGTTCTCAAAGACACCATTACATTTACATAGAAAAATAGTTTTGTGATCATACACCCTTACTCATCTTGGCCACTTGTCTCATCAAGGAGAAGCTAAATAATGAGTGAAAACCAGGAAAGTGTCATTCTTGTATGAGGAAAACTTGCCTCCTCCTCTTCTGCATGCTGCTTGGGGTCAATAACATTGCTAATCTCATTGTGCAGTTAATTCAGCAACTTTTTTAGAGACATTGTTATTTAAGGTTGCATTCATTCATAGTGCTGAGCTCCAACCCTGCCATATGGTAAATTAACAAAAGACATTCATAACTATTTAATGAAAGGATGATGCATTAAAATGAACATTTAATACTATTACATCATCAGTCAGAAAGGAATGTTACGCCTGGAGAAATGGCTCAGCTGTTAAAAGTTCATGCTGCTCTTACAGAGGACCAAGATGTGGTCCCCTGAACCTATATCAGGCAACTCATAACCTCCTGGAACTCTAGCACTAGGGGATGCAATGATGTCATCTTGACTCCACAGACACTTACATGGACATAAAAACACACAGGTATAGGCATAATCACACATAAATAAAAATAAGTAATTTTTTGATAAATGTCATGTGTCCAGAAAAAATGGCTCAGCAGGTTAAAATGCTTACTTCCAAATGTTTGGTCCCCAGAATGTACATGGTGAAAGGAAAGGACTGACTCCTTCAGGTTATTCTCTAGCCTCCAGACACAGCTGTAACATTCACACATGTATACACACATGTATACACACACACACATACACAATTAAAATTATAAAAGTTAATGAGTCATATTCCAAAACCTATCCAAAATAAAATAACGACCATCATTATAATTAATAATTTTGGAGTCCTGTCTATACGGTCATTATGCATTTTTAAAGTCTGTGAGTGTGTGTATGTGTGAGTGTGTGTGTGTGCCTGTCTGCCTGTCTGTCTGTGAGGGAGAGAGGGAGGAAGAGAGAGGGAGAGAGATAAAGACGGACAGACAGACAGAGACAGATTCCATATTCTATCAACATCTATGCTGTCTTAAGTCACACTGACTGTAAAGAAAGCATTTGGTCTGATGTCAGATTATTAGAAGAGTTTCCTTTCTTTCTCTCTTCATTCCTCCTTCTCACCCCACCCCATTTCATATTCTTCACTTTCACTTCCCAGTGCCTTGGCTGCAGTGCCATGAACTAACTTTTCTATAGAGGAGATTTTCTATAGAGATATTTTCTTTCTTTTTTTATCAGGTATTTATTTCATTTACATTTCCAATGCTATCCCAAAAGTCCCCCACACGCTCCTCCACCCACTCCCCCACCCACCCACTCCCACTTCTTGGCCCTGGCATTCCCCTGTACTGAGGCATATAAAGTTTGCAAGACCAAGGGACCTCTCTTTCACTGATGACGGACTAGGCCATCTTCTGATACATATGCAGCTAGAGACACGAGCTCTGGGGAGTACTGGGTAGTTCATACTGTTGTTCCACCTATAGGGTTGCAGATCCCCCCAGCTCCCTGGGTACTTTCTCTAGCTCCTCCATTGGCGACCCTGTGTTCCATCCAATAGCTGACTGTGAGCATCCACTTCTGTGTTTTCTAGGCCCCAGCATAGTCTCACAAGAGACAGCTATACTTGGGTCCTTTCAACAAAATCTTGCTAATGTATGCAATGGTGTCAGCATTTGGAAGCTGATTGTGGAATGGATCCCTGGATATGGCAGTCTCTAGATGGTCCATCCTTTCGTCACAGCTCCAAACTTTGTCTCTGTAACTCCTTCCATGGGTGTTTTGTTCCCAATTCTAAGAAGGGGCAAAGTGTTCACACTTTGGTCTTCATTCTTCTTGAGCTTCATGTGTTCAGCAAATTGTATCTTATATCTTGGGTATCCTAAGTTTCTGGGCTAATATCCACTTATCAGTGAGTACATATTGTGTGAGTTCCTTTGTGATTGGGTTACCTCACTCAGGATGATGCTCTCCAGGTCCATCCATTTGCCTAGGAATTTCATAAATTCATTCTTTTTATAGAGAGACTTTCTATACCTGTTTGAACACTTTCTTGGAAGAAACACTTTGATCAGTTTTATATTGTGTATGCAAAGCCTGGCCTGAGAATGGACTCCATTGCTGATCAAGTGATATGTACCATCTATATTGTAAGCCATTTTCCCTTTAGACCAAAAGGTTAAATCACAAACAATGGGGACTTTAAATGTGGATCAAACATGTAGCAGATAAAGCCTTCAGACAAACACCCAAACTCAAACCTTTAAGGTAGTGTGAAGGATGCTAAGAAGCAATGGCTGCTTGGAACAGACCCCAAAGGGGTCTCGGACTGCTCTGCTGAGTCATTCTCATTGCCAACTAGGGAACCCTAATAACAACATGTTAACTAAAGGTCTCTTTGCAACTAGTACAAATAAACTTGCAAAATTAGAGCATTGTTTCTTAATAGACTGCTAACTGTTTGTTGGGGAAAAAAATCATGTGTTCGCTGGATGGCAGGGGTTCCAGGCACTACAAACTCATCTCCAACAAATTTAGTAGAACATTTCTAGTAAAAGATGAAACTTGAAGTAAATACACAGTTTTTTTTTAAGCCTAAACCAAACAATCTTATAAGATTAAAGTCTGCTCATCTGAACAGAAATTCTAAAGTCAGAAAAATGTTCTTTCTCATATAGCTAAAACACAGCCTTAATGGTCCTTCTGCCCAGTTTTGCATGTCTTAGCAACTAGTGAAGGGGAGATGCTAATATAGCTCAGGAAAAAAATCCTCTCTGCAATGCTCTGCATTTCTCCCACGCTATAGTCACTCAATGGTTGACCTTGAACTCATGAACTTTGAGAGTATCCCAACAGACAAGTGAATTCCCAGTGTGGAGATAACCACATCTGAGAGATTTCAAAGGACAGTTGGAGACATGGCCGTCCCAAGAGCCATTTTCTCTAACTACCTTGACCTGTCATCTCCACTGAACTTTTAAAGGAAGGAATGAAGCAGGAACCAGATGGAACTTTGAGAGGATTCATGAGTGGGAAGAACAAGCTGTAACAATCAGGATTCAGGTAGAAGAAGTGGCTTCTGGGAGCTTGAGAAATGTTGGAAACTCAGCTTTAGGTTGGAACTTTCTTTATCTTGTCTTCTACACAGAAAGTTTCCCAGAGCCTTGAACAGTGCCTGCCACACAGTGGTAACTCACAAAAAAGCTCTTAAACTCCTCAAGCACAGGACCATGTTTTCATGATGAGCGCTGAGAATGGAGACCCTAGAGCTAGGCAGGAAGTGAGCAGAAATGGGCAGTTTCCTTTAGCTGTCATTTTGTAGCTCTTCCCCAGGGGAAAAATAAAGGAGCTCAAGGAAACAGAATTCTGGTTAAGAATATTTGGTAGTAAAGGTAAAAGATGTATTAAAGAGTTATAGGAGGGTTTTCTAATTCAATACAGTAAAACCATCTGTAAGAGCCCTAAAAGAGTCTGGGAAATATAAAAACCACATTAATCAGTGGAGAAAACTAGCTATCCTCTTGATAGAGAATGTGGAACTCAAGTTACTCAAATCAGGTGAAAAGTCTAGTTGGGACCTAGAAGAGGAACCCTTGAAAGGCAGGCGTTTGGGGGTTTCTGTTCTTATAATGACTTTTAGGGAAGACTTGATTTTTTTTTTTTTTTGGACTGGAGGGAAAAATCTTTTTACTTACTTCTTTTATCGACCAAATCCACAACTAGATTTGCAACTACTGTTGATTGAATAGATTTCCTTGTGTTTTAATTCTTTAGCAGTGGACTAGTTGGGCAGAATCTGTGTTTGCTTGTTTGCTTGCTTGCTTGCTTGCTTGCAGGGTCTTGATCTGTAGCCAAGCTGGCTTTGAACTCTATGTGTGTTCCTGTGTGTGCATGTGCACATATGCATGTGGTATGTGTGTGTGTACATGTACACATGGTATATGTGTTTGTATGTGTACAAATGCATGTCTTGTGTGTATGGATGTGTACATATGCATCTGGTATGTGTTTATGCATGTGCACATACACATGTGGTTTATGTGAGTAAATCCATGTGCAGACCATTCAGAGACCAGAAGAGGATATTTGAGTGTCCTGCCCTGTCACTCTCTGCCTTACTCCCTTGAGACAGTGTCTGACATTGATCCTAGAACTCCATGTTTCTTCAGCTAAGC
Organism: Mus musculus; assembly: GCF_000001635.26. Lineage (NCBI taxonomy): Eukaryota > Metazoa > Chordata > Mammalia > Rodentia > Muridae > Mus > Mus musculus. The sequence continues at coordinate 9,866,099 of NC_000070.6, read as the reverse complement.
TTGCTGAACAGCAAGTCCCAGCAATTCTCCTGTAGCAGCAGCAACCTCTCAGTCCCCACAGTGCTGGCGTTGTTGGCTGTTTTTTACATGATAAATGCTTGGGATTGTATTAGGGTCCTTATGCCTACTTACATAGAAATATATGAATTTACTATGCCGCTTCTCTTGACCTCCCTCTTCCTTCTCAGCCTCCAGAGTGATAGAATTGTAGGCATGGGCCATCGCGACTAGATGTCAATGTTCTTAATTCAAAGAAATATCCTATTATAGTATAAAATGTTAGATAAATGAGACCTAAATATCAATACTTTCATATAAATTTAAAAATGTTCTTTAAGTTACTGGGACAATCTGTGTATATTTGATATTTAAAATATTTATAAAATATTACGTGTGTATTTGGTAGGTGAAATAGATTTAAACCATAAGAAATGAGGTTGTCAAAGTATCTAACAAGTTCTCTGTCTCTGGTGACTTTGAATGTGTAATTGAGTGACTAGATTTCTAGCGCACAGACAAAAGACACGAACAGAATTGGAATACTTAGCATAACTTGAAAATCACCATCTTTAGAAACTGTCTTCATTGGTTTTACATGAAAAACATTATATAAGAAGGATCTGTTTTTGTTTAAACACCTGTTTAAAAAGTTGAGAATTTTAGAATAAATGTGGGCTATGATTTTTTAAAACAATCTGCAAGATTTAAAGACCATTTGTTAGCTAAGGCTATGACTAGGATTAATTAGTTTTAATTTTTTTTCAAAATCGTGCCTATGTGTCTATGTGTCCATTTGTCTCTCTGTGGGTATCCGTATGTGCATGTCTGTGTGTCTGTGTGTGTCTCTGTGTGTGTGTGTGCCTGTGCATGTCTGTATATCTGTGTGTGTGTGTGTGTGTGTGTGTGTGTGTGTGTCTGTTTGTGTCTGTGTGTGTCTATGTGTCTATGTATGAATATCAGCATGTGAATGCAGATGTTCCCGGAGGCCACAAGAGGGCATTGGATCACGTGGAGCTGCAGTCACAGGGGATTGTGAGCCACACAATATGGATGTGGGGATATGAACTCAGATCCTCTGGAAGAGCAGCAGTATATCTGTTTAACCACCGAGCCCTCTCTACAGCCTCTATAATTACTAGTTAAGGAAGATTTACTCATTCAACTTCTGTTGAAGAGACATTAATCACACATTCCCTTGAATGTGACTGCAGCAAGTAGATTTGTAAACTAAGAAGAATTCATGAACATATTCACTTAGTGTATTTGCTAAGTGTCTCTTAGATGTCAGATTTAGGACTGAATGTTAGGAATATAGCTATGAAAGAGATCTGCAACCCTATAGGTGGAACAACATTATGAACTAACCAGTACCCCGGAGCTCTTGACTCTAGCTGCATATGTATCAAAAGATGGCCTAGTCGGCCATCACTGGAAAGAGAGGCCCATTGGACACGCAAACTGTATATGCCCCAGTACAGGGGAACGCCAGGGCCAAAAAAATGGGAATGGGTGGGTAGGGAAGTGGGGGGGGGAGGGTATGGGGGACTTTTGGGATAGCATTGGAAATGTAATTGAGGAAAATATGTAATAAAAAATATTTAAAAAATAAAAATGAAAAATGAAAAAAAGGAATATAGCTATGAATAAAACAAAGACAAAAACTTATCTCCATGGGGCCTATATACATTAAGTTTAAGAAGTTAGAAATTGGTTACTATTGAATATTTTGCTTTTATACATTGAAAACTAATGTTATGTAATTTGATCAGGAAGCCACTGTGCCCATACCTGTCATCACAGCCCTTATGAGGCTGGGGAAGGGTGACCATGAATTCAGGACCAGCCTGGGCTGCATGGTGAGACATTTCCCAATGACAAGGACAAAAAAAAAAAAGTTTATGATTCATTTTTTTCATTACAACAAAATTCTCTATTTATCCATGTATCTCTATTCATCCATGTGTCATGTATCACTTCATGTATTAGTGACTAACTGGATTACACAGTGAATCTCTTGGTGTGTTGCCTACTACTACTACTACTACTACTACTACTACTACTACTACTATTCAGAGAAAAAATCAAATGAAGCAAGATATTTCTTAAAATGCAAATATCTCTAATCTTAAGGGCTACGATATATTTATATCTTTAGATAATTCAATTAGATTGTGTTTCCCCTAAGTTAGGGCATAAACTTTCTGATAGAGGGAATAATGGAAGCTTAATTGTACAGAAAGGGAAAGGGGGAATGAAATGAGGCTAGGGGCTGGAATTAGGAAGTTGGGGGAATTGGGTATTGTGATAGGAAGAGTAGAAAATGTGAAGGCTTCCTAGCTCTGGGAAAAGGCTTGCTTGGAGGAAATGGAAAGAGTCCATAATGTTTTCCCAGGTGACCAGATGCAGAAGACAGTGTCTTCAAATTTTTCAGTTTGGGCAAATACATCATTTACAAAATGATTAGGAATTCATGAGACATTGATTCCATTGGGAAAAGTTTAAACAGCCCACTTATATATAACCAATCATCTGAAACATATCCTACTTGTAAATTGATCATGATTTTAATAATCAGAACTCACAAAAATCACATTCAAGACAGTGGTAAAGTCTAGAAAATTCCAAAGCCCAGCAATGGCTTAAACCATCACTTTTTCTAGAAAGCTCAAAGCTAGCAACTCTGAATTGAGCAACTCCCTATGTAATTTTCCAGATGCCATTTTCTGAGCTGTCACCAAGCACAAATCAGCTGGGGTGACATGCTACAAGACTGCAAACATTGCTACCATCCCTTGTGGCAGGTTCTGCTCTATCCACCAGCTGCCAATCCTTTAACACTGTGGCTAACTATATATTGTCTATGAAGGCATATGGGACCAAAGGACAAGTAGATCTTTGGGTCCTTTCATTTGGAAGACTGAATTTAAATCTGAACAACCACCTCTGGAACAGACAGTTGCTAGCAGGCTGCTTAAGTTCTCTGCACCTCGGTTACTCTTCTATAAAAGAGGTTACATTGATCCTATCTGATGGGGTTTCTGAGTGGCTCATGGTTAACAGGTTCAACAGCTCCTGTGCCTGACATATGATCTTTCAGACTTGAACTTAATCAAGAGTCTGTCAATGTGCGATAAACACAAACAAAAACCACACTGTATGGATTGCCTGTGGTTCATCAGAGATGTGAGTGGTAGTCAGTAATTACAGAAGTGAGCAGGTTGCAGAGATGCACCCAGCTGTAGAGCACATACTTAGCCTTCGGGAACTCATGGGTTCAAGAAGAAACTACAGAAGACTCAAATTCTTACTTAGTTCTTTTGGTTGTTGTTTTGTTTGTTTGTTTTTTGTTTTTTCGAGACAGGGTTTCTCTGTGTAACCCTGGCTGTCCTGAAGCTCACTCTGTAGACCAGGCTGACATCAAAATTAGAAGTCTGCCTGCCTCTGCCTCCCAAATACTGGGATCAAAGGTGTGCGCCACCACTGCCCAGCCCTACTCAGGTTCTTGAGACGCTGGGATAGGACACAGGTTTTTCAACAGCGTTAAACAGCTGGTCAAGATTTGGCTTAAATTTTATGAGTTAAAAATTTATGTAAGCAGTAGTTAACAGTAAAGTAAAATAACGCTCATAACAGTAGCCTTTAAAATAATTAGTGTCTTCCAATTGGTACTGGAACAAAACACTGTGAACAGTAATTTCTTAAGAAAATGATTTCTATAGATCGACATAAACCAGGCTGAGTTATTAAGGGGGAAATGAGTTTAATAAGACAGAATTAACCAGATTCCTTATCGTCCAAGAAGGTATACTGTAAAAATGTTTTGTATATCAATCGACCTCCAGTAACTTTAGTGTTGTCAAAATCTGTATTATAGTGAGGTAGACAGTTTCAAAAAAAAAACTCTCCATTAGACACACTTAAAATTTTGTAATAATATTTAAGAAAATGATAACATTATGAAAGAATGAAATATCTGATTAATGCTTAACTTTGTACAACTCGAATATAAACTTTAAAAATATTAGAAATTATAACATTTGAGTGCATATAACGTTTTGTACGTTAAGATGAATTGCATGTTTTCTCTTTGCACTTTCAGTCATCTTAAATAAACAAATATATACAGCCTCAACAGAACAGCAGTGCATCCAAAGCAAATGTGCATTTAAGTTATTTCTCCTGGCCAAGTCTTGTCTTTTCTCCCTTACCAGTTTATATTACCAGTATTAGCATTCCGACCGTTTCCTTGACAGTTTGTCTTCTCTGAACCAGACAAGAAACAGATTTCAGCGGGGAGAGAGAGCAAACCAGTTGGGGGAACCCAGATCAGTCTGTAATCACTCACTCAGGGTCCTCAGTTTAAACCGTTCCATGGACAAACATGAGGAAGCTTACTTCTCAAAGAGACTCTGTCTAGGCGATGTTTGAAAATAATCATGGTACAGACTGTGGGAAAGGATGGAGATTTGGAGTACTACAGGTATTTCCCGTGTTCTGTCTCTTACTTCCTTCTGGTTTCTTTCCTGGTGCCCCTGTACCCCAGTTTCCACCCCAAACTCAATGTAACCCTCGACTCACAGCTCCTCATTACTAAGGTTTAAAAACAGCACCTAACTGGTAATTACGATCTAAAATGTTTCTCTAGGGGGAGCCCTGGGCTATTGCTGGCTGGTAATCTCTCAGGAATGTCAGAAAGAGGAGAGGGGACTTAAATTTTAAGAAACTTCAGAGGCAGAGACTCCTGGCCCTTTCATCCTCCTTCCATGCTTGGGGCCTGGCCCTTTATCTCCATCCTCTTGTGGGGCCCGCATCTCCCCTCCTGATGTAGCCCTTCCACCTTTCAGGTCTTTTCCTCCTCCTCCTCTTCCCTTCTTACCTTAATTATAGAGTTTCCACCCCTCTCCATTTAAGGAGGGAAAAAAATTGCCTTAGAAGGAGATGCTGGGATTTTGGCAAATTCTGTTTAAAGAAGCCACTGAGAAACATCCATGACCAAGAGCTTTTGGGTGGGCTACCCCAGCCTTGGGTAATGCGCCTCTGTGTCACCCGGTCAGAGGTAGGCCTTGTGGTTTCTCATTATCCTTCACGGGGTTCCACACGGACTAATTCTTGTCATTCCATCCATACCAAATCCTTCTGCCCCCCCCCCCCCCACCACCAACAGAAAAGGCATCTGGAGGTCTGAGCCCACAGCGGTGGCAACTCCCTGTTCCCTCCGCTGGGAGAGACCAGGACAGACTGATAAATTCGTGGGGATGCACAGAGCAGAGAAGGAGGCAGCTTGGGCTTCTCTAAGGGTAAGACCCTTCCTGACTCACTTATTCCTTTGGTCAAATACTTCCTGTGAGGTCAAGGACGCCAGCTGAGACTTGGCTAGAAAGACCCAAAGGCCTCACTTTCTTACACAGGTAGAAACAACCAATCTGAGATGCGGACAAAAGTAATAGGTTATTTCTCTTATTCCCTCCTCCCCCAATCCACAGAACACTTGTGAACAGATAAGCATTTCCCCTCCTTCCACGTCCTATCAAAACCAAGGAGATAAAACAAAACAAAACAAACAAAGAACCAAAGCCATAATAAAAGAAAGAATCCTTCTTGTCTAGTCTTTCCAGGCTGGCAAGGCAAAGTGTGAAACCCTTAGCTGCTTCTGGGTTGGGGGTTGGAAGGTTCTGGGAAGGCTGGGCTGCTTCTTACTGTGCTCCTACTTTCAGGCTGTCCCCCACCTGTGGCCTCTTCCAAGCCAGCTCCTGCTCCTTTCTCGGCAGTCAGGCCTCCCTCCATGGTCCCTGGCCCAGGTGGCGGGACAGCACCGCTACCTACAGCCGCAGGACTCCACCACCATGTCCTCATACTGCTTGTAGACTACATTATTGCCCGCGTCGATGTACAGGATGCTAATGGGAGTCAGTTTGGTGGGAACGCAGCAGCTAGGCGGGGTGGAGCCCGGGTCCATGGAGTTCATCAGCGTCTGAATGATGGCATGGTTAGTGGGCTCAAGGTGCGAGCGCAGCGGAAAGTCGCACACGCCCTCGCAGTGATAGGCCTCGTACTCTAGGGGCGCGATAATCCAGTCGTCCCAGCCTAACTCCTTAAAATTCACGTGCAGAGGCTTTCTGCTGCAGCGCAGCCTGGACTTCTTGCCATGTCGCTTGCCGTGACGGCTGGCGAAGGCGGTGCGTCGCCGCCGGCGGCCGGGCGAGGGCAGCCAAGACCCGGCGTCTGGGGAGCCCGACGGCGCTGGCCATGACCCCTCGGCTCCCGCAGCCTCTGCAGAGCCCAGCTGCTCATGCATCTCAGTGAACAGGTTCTTGCGCTGCGATCTGGTGAACACTACAAGCAGGGCGCGCTCCTGGGGCGGCCTCACCCTCCGACCGAAGCCCAGACTCCGCAGGTCCAGAGGCGGTGGCTGCTGGGGACCCCTCGCGCGCGCCCCCGTATCCCCGGCGTCCAGCTCACCCCAGGCTGCCCGCAACTCCAGGCACAGCTGCTTCCAAGGCTGAGGGCGCAGGCCCTGCCACACGTCGAAGACTTCCCAGCCGGCCTGGGTTGGTCCCTGAGGATCCAGGGTCCTGGCGTCCAGTAGCAATGGGGATAAACAAGGGAAGAGCTGCAAGTGCAGCGGTCGGGCCGGTAGCCCCCAGGGCGTTGGGGGCGCCTGGCGATAAAGCCTTAGCTCTGCGCCCACCAGCTCTTCTTTGTCTGAGAGTGTGGACACATCAAACAAATACTTCTGTCTCCGGAGAGGAGTGTGCGAGAGATCGTCTGCGAGATAAAAAATAATTACAGTCAGTTTCACTTACGGGGAGATCAGCCCGGTGCTCTTCGGCAATCCCCAAGAGGAAGAGGGAAGGAGGGGGGCAGGCAGCCTGGGAGTCCAGTTCAGCGGCCCCAGGCTCATGCCTGGACCATACCTACACTGTGTGGTAAGGAACCACAGCAGGCTGGACTTCCTCCTCATCTCAGCTGCTGGCTGGGACAGAAGTTTGTACTCCTATTGTAAGAGGCGGCCGGCCTCCCTGGGCTCCCTGTCAGCAGGCTGTGTAACCACTAATATGCCCTTGTGGCCGCAAGTCTGGGCTATGCTTCCCTAGCCATTCTGTCCAGTAACTCTCAGCATTAACGCCTCAAATGTTCCCTCTTCCAAGGGGTCATCCCACACCACCTTGATCCAAAACAGCCTCCCTGGCCCAGTATCATAAGACCTTGGCTTATTATCTTTCTGCCACTTAAAATTATCTACAATTATCCCGTCTATATTTGTCATGAGGTCTGTCTTTCCCAAGCACTGGGCAACTGCCACCAACGTATAGAAGCGAAGATGATAGCAAGTCCTTGCTTTCCACAGACCCACAACGCTGGGAAACCTAGAACACACACAGGACAATAGACGTGAAACTTGTAGAAGCATGATTTTCAATTTGCCCTTTAAAAGTATCACTGACAGAGTCTGATTGTCCAATCGATATCTAAGAACAGGACTTGGGCATGAGGCTTTTGGGTACTTAATATAAACCCACTTCCTTCAGACTCCAAAGTGATTTATAGTTAATAATCGTTCTATAAACCCACTAGTCCAGGGTCATATTGCTACCCCCACTACAGTGTCGCTGGGATGTTCTAGGGCCAGCGTGATGCAGACAGGGTGGAGAGTCGCTGTGTCACTTCTTTCTTTTCCAATCTTTTTCTTCCTTCCTTCCAACAAATAAAAGAGTGATGCAGCTTTCGGAAGTAAAGACAAACTAGCACTTTTATCTATTGAGATCTTTCCGTCCATCCGTGGGAAATAGGCATTCCTGGAAAGAGAAAACCTCGACCAGAGATACCTAGACACAGGCAGGGACATGCCCCACCCCTTCTCTCCACCACCCAATCTGATATTCTGTTTTTCAATCAATCCCAAAGATTCATTTCTTGGTTACAAGTGAGAAAAATACATTTGTGAACCATACAGCCTGGCAGACTCTAAAAATTCCAAGGCAAATTCTTTAGGACGAATGGAATATTAGACCTCTTTTTCTGACACATTTGTGCATGCAGCCAACATCACTTCAACGTGCAAGGCAGAAAGCTAAGCAGATTTTCCTGGGCTGCCTTCCCATAAAATGTTTACAACCCAGCAAATACAAAAATCCCCAAAGCCCCCTGCTTTCCCCAGAAGCTAGTAAAGTTTGGGTCAATTTCAATAGTAAAAGTATGGCCAGATCCATTCCGACCCTCACTGCCTGTCCAGATGTAGCCTGGGGACACTGGCTCTGGAACGTCAGCCACACCCAGTCAGCATGCTGGGCTAACTGCTGGCCCGCTGCCTCTAAGGCGCATGCCTGTACCTGAGGTGGAGCTGTGGGAAGGGTTGAAAAGGAGAGGCGAAAAGGGAAGAGCTGCTGCAGGAAGTTGATTTATGGAAGCCAAGACCTTCAAACCAGCCCTGGGGGAGCTCAACACACTTTATTTTCCTTCATAGAAAGCTGTGGCTGACGGTGGTGCTTGGCCACTACCCAGATCAGTGTATCTGTCACCTTAGGCTTCACTTGCTCCCTCTCCCCAGTTCAGGGTGGGACAGACAAACTGCCAACACATGCCGCCGTTCCAACTAAAGGTCCCGCGGGCTGACACAGTTCTAACCTTGATTCCATTGCACAGTTCAATAGGATAGGTAGATACTGGTCCCATTTCTATGGTGGGAAAACCAAGGTTTGGGGAAATTGATTGCCTAAATAAGTGATGAGGTCGAGGGCACCACTTAGTTGTGCCTAGATCCAACGCCTGGGAGTTCAGCATCGAGTCCCACTGCCTCTGCACTGTAGGCCAAATATAGAATTCTAGAAGCAACCAAGAGTGAGAGGAGCTAAAGGAAGGGGGATACAGACCAATCTGTATTTGTGGAGCTTGTTGGGAATAAATCCCGGTCGCCCTTGGGAAATCATATCCATCTATGTTTTCATGATGTGGCGAACGTGGTTGTTGGCCAGAGAACATGGACAGGTATAAAGAATAGAGAGGCATTTACGAGTCCCTCCTGCAACATGGAGATATCATTCTTTTGTTTCCATTCTTTTGGTTTGGTTTGGTTTTTTATTTGCTTGTTTTTTTCAAGACAGGTTTCCTTGTGTAACCTGGCTTTCCTGGAACTCACTCTGTAGACCAGACTGGCCTTGAGCACACAGAAATCTGCCTGCCTCTGCCTCCCAAGAGCTGGTGCCACCACCATCTGGCTCCTTTCTTTTCTTTCTATCTGTCTGTCTTCATTTCTTTTTTTAAGGACGGTAGTAAGAAGTCTGCACAGCTGAATCAAAACTGAAACAAGCATCTTGGGGGGGCGGGGGAAGGGGAAGGAGGAGGAGAGAGGGGGAGCAAGAGAGAAGCTAGAGAGCCAGAGGGTCAGAGCTAGAGAAAGGCTCTTGTAGATTCTTCAACCTTAAGTTGTCTGGTGACCTATCTTGTAAGACTCTCCTGCACATTCTATTATTCTAGAACTGGAGAAAGAATGCAGGTATGGCCTTCAGTCGCCATCTGTTCCCTTTTCTTCCTGTACCAGTCTACCTCGTGACAGTCGGGTTCCTACCTGAACACTTACAGCCAGCCACCCAGTCAGAACACCCCTGCATCCCAGGGAAATGAACACATGAGTGGTGTCATCCTCTCTTGAGAAGACAGGCTGCTAAAGAACCTACCTGGGTCATCAGACTGGGCTAAGCCAGAAATCTGTAGCCCAGGAACCTGGAGATCAGTCAAGGGTAGTGGCCATTAATAACACACAAACACACACACACCATATACACCAAATACTAAACAAACAACAAAAACAACCTAGCATCATAAGAACTTGTTAGAGACAATATATATATATATATTTCAGATTCCAGAGGCTTAGGTGGATGCCTTTCTAGGAACATTCAAATGATGCTTATTCCGTTGGCTCAGGGACTCAGTCTCAGAGGACCACCTACACAGGTAGGGATTGGATTTCCCATCTTGTGGGGAGAAGAGTCACTGCAATAGAGAAAGAGGAAAGCACCCAGATGCAGCGCAAGACCCAAGACACCTAGACCATGCCATTGTCTCTCTAGGCTTCTTCTAGTCCATAGAAACACTGATAAGTTTTGATAATTTCATCTGCATGCCTTCTCAGCAGGTCTCCAGAGCCTCTAACTCCAAAGCACAGGACCCAAGGAGGTAGTTACTCTCTACAGATGCCCTCCAGAACACATTTCCCACATGTTTGAACCTGCTTTGGAGCCCCATGAAGTAAAGACATAGCCAAGAAGAGGCATACCATAGGTCTGGAATATAGAGATCACCAAGTAGTCGTTACAGACTGCTCCAAATACTTTACCAGCTAGCCTGGCAAACAAAAGCCCAGCCCAGCTGCCATGGGTCACCTGTGGCCAGGAAGCTGACCCTGGCCCCATATACAGGTAAGACTGAGGAGAGATGAGGGTGATGACAGCAAATGACTCCCTCCCTCACACAAATGTCCACTGTTGGCTTCTGATCTATGGCACATTCTCATAAAACACCTCACAAGTGTCTTCAAAATACCTGTCTGCATTGGGCTCTTTGGATTGGAGAATGATCAGTAATCAATCATGAAAGGCTTCGATTTGCATCAAGCTAAGTTGTTTCACAGCACAGCTCTCACCTCAGTCAACCCAGTTCTCTTGAGCACCGGACTCATAAGTCTTTCAAGGCATAACTGCAGGGATTTTCTGCTTTTCCTTTTTCTCCAGAAGATGAGTAGAGAAGAGAGGAGGAGGGAAAGGAGGAGAAGTCCTAACGGGCATCTGAAGAAAATCTTTACGTCTCTAGCTGGCAAAATACAAATATGGGCAAAATGAAAATTCTGACCGTTCGGGTGTAAAGTGTCTTGGTTTTGCTTTGTTTGTCTAACTGTGAAAAAGTCTCCTATTCAGTCCAGACTGGACTGGAGTTCTCCACCCTCCAACCTTCTCCTTGTTATGACGTACTATGATTACGTCGTCCAGAGCTCTTAGTACAGAAGTTTTAAAAATTCAAATAGGAGGATGTTGACCAAAAGATGTCTCAGTCAGAATAAATATAAGTTAAGAAGGTGAGGATTTAACTAAAGAAGACGGATCCAGAGCGATTACGGAGACCGACGTTCTTAGACAGGCAGATGCACAAGGCTATGGTGGGCGCAGTAAATAGCTGAAGGACTCTAGAGGCAAACACTAAAATGGAAAGGAAAAGATGTGGCCAAGGAGTCCACAGACATCCCGAGCTTAGGATACAAAGCAGCATATTCCATCAGTACACTGGAGTTATTCCTACCTAAGGGGTTGCCAGCCAGGCAGCCTTCATAGGATTCCTAAAAGTCTGAAACTCGCAGAGGGGAACGGATCAGAACTGTTTTCCCAAGACATCACTGGGACCTTATACAGTTGGTGTCCCTCTTGAGGATTCAGCTTGAATCTGTTTTCTCCCAGGGACCAGAACCAAAAGTTTGTGCGTGATTCCAATAGGATCAGCAGGCCTCTTATACCTTGACTGGCACCTCATTCTCTACATTAACTGAGATTCTGTGTATAGATGTTGGTCAGACTCTGGCAACTTCCTCCATCTGCCTGGCCACGCCTTCTGTGCCAGGAAGCACAGGATCTGTAGGTAGACTGCAGCTTAGAGAGCTCAGAATATGTGGCCTTTCCAACTCACACATGCTAAGGAGGATGAGGCCGTGGAGTGCAAAGAAAATCAATAGCCCATCTTTGCAAAGAATACTCCAGACTCTGAAACTAAGCTTCCTTCCTAACCCTAACTTATTCTGGACCCAGAAGTAGCTTTGGGTGTTAACTGGGCACTGCCTTTGTGCCAGGTTCATGGAACTCGGAGCTTTGATAGCCTCTCTCAGATCCCTTCAGCAAACATTTAAGCTGGGCTCCACTGTTATAGTCATTTCCAGGAAAGAAACTTCAGAGCACCAAGACTTAACTTAGCATCTTGCAACCAGTAAGAGATGAATTGCACTAGTTCCAAGAGCTCCATCTCTCAGGACTCCTCAACACAGGCCATGATTGTGCAGTGGAAAGAAAAGAAAGGGGCAGCCTGCACTACTTAGATTTTGGTCCTCAATCAGATCAACACTTGACTGTGATGCAGTTTTCCCTGGATGGGTCACCTTTTCCTTTTCTAGGTGGAAAACTTCGGAACTCAGACTTTGTGCATGTGTCTGGAGCAATGCTGGGTTCTCAGATCGGCCACCACCCTGAGTGTGCAGACCCTGTCAAGTTAGAATATTCCAGGTGCACTCCAGAAGCTCCCCCTGTGGGTAGCGAAGGCCTGTGGTGACAATCTATGCTTGGGCTATTTACTGCGCCCCTAGGATACAGTACTTCCTAGGCAGTCCAGAGCCCATCCTTGCAAACTCTGGCCCTTTGCTAAGAATATTCATGAAGAAAACGTTTTGGGAGCATCCTACACAGCACCCCAGAATGCTCTTGCTTGACCCCAGGACCATGTTTGACCACCTAGAGCATTGGTTGTAATATCAGACAGCCATGTAAAATTTACTAGGTGTTGGGAAAAATATAAATTTATATAATTCTTATATAATTCTCACAGTCACCTATGAATTAATGGTTACACATTGTGTGTGTGTGTGTGTGTGTGTGTGTGTGTGTGTGTGTGTAACAAAGCTAGGATTTTACATTGTACCCTGTAAGTATGTGTAAATACCATGCCAGCTAAAAATTAAAAATGCATGTTTAAAAATCCCAGCAGTGGGGAAGAACAATAAGCAGGAGAGGCTAATGCCAGGAGATGAAGATAAATATTCCATGCTTTCTACAGTTGTGGAATATACAAAAATGTATGTGTGACATGGAAGTTGAAAGAGTACCAGATTGGGGCGGGGGAGGCAACTGTTGGAAGCATAAGACATGGGGAGCAAGGTTGAGCAAAATGTCATGATACACACATTTCTTGTGTCACAGAAAGCTCACAAGTCCATTATTCTAGACAGTATTCCATAATATACATTGTAAATAAAAATAAAATTCACCTGAGAAAGCTACTGCTATAAATGAAAACCCAGGAGGTTTACCAGTAATGTTGGCACGGATAGTTTGGCTCCTGTACCTGTGGCATCACTGTAAACACAACTCTTGATCTCTGTGCACAGCTGAACCCCTGAGATGATTCTAGTTCATCTTCACTGCTCATGCTAGGAAGGAGGGGTGGCTCAGGTACCTAGTCTCCAAGAGTCACACATTTCCTAAGCCATTTAAGCTGAAAGATTGCCAACACTACGACTTTTGGAAGACAACATAAAAAAGCATCTTATGTGTCTTCTACAAAGTGGACACAGTGATGCTGGCTCACAGGGACACAGGAGATGTGAGCAGCTTCTGACAGTGTTATACATATGTTAGCTACTACTGACAGTGTGGATGAGCATGGTCACTTAAAGTCTGAGAGATGTTGTTTATTCCAGTCCTTATCTGTGACTTGGTGTCTTAATCACATGACCTCCCAGCCTCATCTACAAAGTGGGAGAATCACCTATATATCTGGGAGGATCACTGTAAAGGTCAGAATCAAGGTATATTACGTGGTACAGGGAAACTTGCAGCCAACCTTATTACAGTTATCTATAGTTTGGTCGGAAGAGATTTATCTATCATCTTCTGGGACTCCTTGAACAGCCATGGTCTGGTTATTTCCACTAGATCTCTAGGAGTAGAGGAAAAACATTGTTGGGCAACACAGGTAAAGAAAACAGAAGAACATCTGGCTTCTACCTATCTGATTCTGACAACCAAGGCCTCTGCAACAAATAGCTTTGAAATTCATTTACAACACCACAGTGTCAGATGATGACACTCATTAAATTCCAGTCTTAAAGGCTGAACCACTCTTGTAGGTCTCCACCAAGCAGTAAGGCAGTGTTAGCCTATGCAATAACCCATAAGTCTCCCTGGCTGAGCAAGTGCAGCCCTGAGGAACCTGTAATTCCTCTCTTGGGCATGTTTTGTAGGTGTAGTCTGTCCACAGAACCCATCACTGGTAGTAACAGAAGGATATATTCCCTGTTTGTACCTGAAAAAGCACAAACAAAACAAAACCCTACTCCTATGTGGAAGGGAGGAGGCCTAGAGAAGAACACCTGAGTTTCAGTGCTGATGGTGGTACGCTACATCTGTCAGTAATAAGATCACTTTGGTGGCTCTGTCAGGATACACATCCTGCTCACACACAAACTGGTCCAACTTCTCAGAGTCTCTTGACTTTCTTGGTGCCTTCACTCACAGCTTGATGTATGTTTCAACTTTTTTGTCCCTTTCAATTCCAAGAGTGACCTGGGAACCATTCATGGGTTGCCTGATTTTGCTCCTTTCTTCCTGTTTTTCTTCCCTTCATTCACTCCTTGGCATGGTGGCTCTATGCTTTCCTCCTCACATGAACTTGGATCATGTAGGCTCCTTGGTTAGGGTCTCGTCAGCTGCCTGGACCCAGCAGAGAACTCCCGATGATGGTACCTCAGAGTCTGCTTCAGTGGGGAAAAGTGAAGTTCAGAATGGAGCCTGCTCTCGCCTGACATCATTGATCCTTGGTCCAGCCTCAAAGTGATAACTCCAAACTCAGTCTTGCTAACTTCTGGGCAGCTACAAAGGAAAGAGCCGGCTCCCTGTGAGTACTGAGTACAGCAAATGGAAGCCTAGTTTTGTCTTGGCAGATGAAATATTTACTTGGGAGCTAAGTTCTTAAAATTTCTTTGACTTTGTTGGGGAGACAGGGACTAATTAAGGTCAAGGACAGTTGGCCTGGCATTTGTCTTTTCAGCTGTGTCTCTCTCACCTGCAGCTCCCAACCACAACAGTTTAAAGTTTAACTGAACCACACACAGGACCTCAAAACTGCCTCTCCTAGCTCCCACTCGTCCTCTGCAAACTGTAGAGGTAGCCAGTGCCACAGGGACCCAACTCTCTCCTAAGGGCCAGGACCAAGTTGAAGGTGGCTTTTCCGGAAATGTGGGGATTGAATCTACAAAGAGCTCGGCAGAAGTGACACTGCATTTCCTGGTAAGAGTTGCTGATGGGGATGCATGAACCTTAAAGCCCTCCTAGAATCTGCACTTCAACCCAAGCCTCTTCAGCCCAGAAGCGGAGAGATAAGTGGATGCTTTGTGCAGTTCCTCTTCCCAGCTAACCCTGCAGCAGCAGAAGGCAAACAAAGGTTCAAAGATGCACTGGATGGTGGGCAGATTTTTGTATTCCCATTTCCCAAGACTCCTGCTTTGAAAAAGTCTCCATAATATTCTTTGATGGACTGGGTGAGGTGCAATCTCTGAAGAAGGGGTTCCTCTAAGTCACTCATCTTGCTCTATCTCTCAACAACGTAGCAAAATGAGATTCCTGGTGTCAGCTGCAGATCACAGTTGGGAATTTTTGTTTTGTTTTGTTTTTCAGGTTTTCTCCCCCACTGAGCTTCCAAGCTCCAGTCTACTGGAAATTGGGCAGCGCTGGACCACCCCTCTCCCTTAGAAACTTGCTATACAAAACACGAACACTGGTCCTTCTTGCCCTGTCCTGCCTTATGCCTCTCTCTTCAACCTCAGCAGCAACCAATTAGTGCTAGAAGCCCTCCCTTCTCTGCTCTTGTACACCACTCAGGTCTGTAATGTTGCCCTGCCCCAGATGCCAGCCTCTAACTGCACAGCCAGAGCCTCTCTCTCCACCAAGCAGTTTGCAGTCTTTTTAAAGCTCCTGCAGTCCCTCCTTGACAAGTGGACCTGATTCTCCACCCCAGGCAGTACCAATGTGTGTACCTGAAATCAGAAGGAACCCATTAGGGCAATGAGGACCCATTTAATTCCAGTAAACAGAAGACATAATTTAGCTCAAATTGAAGTTAAAAATAAACATACAGGGTTTAGACTGGGGCTGTCAAAGGATCTGCGATGAGTCCTTGCTCCCATGTTCTATACCAAAAGGACTGTTCCTTGATTCCACAGAATCATGGTTAGTGCTGCATTGTTAAAAAGCAAAGCGGTTATCGAACTTTTTATTGTTCTTGAAAGCACCTAGAAGTATGAGGTGCTTTCAAGAACAACCGACAGAGGTTGATACAAACAGCAGTCTGTCAGGAAGCAAGACGTCCTTTATCTGTCACATTTCTATCATCGCCCCATCCCCCAAACACTAAGTCCCTAGATGAGGCTGACTATGGAAGAGGTGGGGTAGCACCCGAGAACTCCAGGTGGAGGAAACAGGTTACTCTAAAGCTCCTTGCCATGGAAGACCCGAGTTCCCAGAGGATCCAGGAATACTGATGCTCTCTGGTCAGAAGGGATGGCTTTCCGATCCTGATTCATTTAGGAAGGGAGAATTCACAAAACGTACATTGCTCGGATAAATTTTGTTTTTCTTAATATGCAGGAACGAAAAGGGTGTTAGGGCACTATTTCCTTCCCCTCCCCCACTAGCGATTACACCCTGGGCAAAAACTCTAAACTCCCAGAGAAGGGGATAACCTTTGATGTCCTCAGATAAGCCTTCCTGGCTAAGATTCTTCCTGCAACCTGCACTCTGACCACACAGGATTCCCAGTGTATTTAGCATCTTGCCTTTTCCCTTTTGTTCCCCTTTAAAGATCCAAAGACAGCAACTGGTGTTGATCTACAAGCCTATGGGTTTGGGGATTGGTTTATGGCCTTGAATGTACCTGAATCATTCCATCTAGAAGAGTGGACAAACTTTGGATTTTAAGACTTCCTTGTCCTACCCAGGGCTTTCCCCAGAACCTCAGATTAACCCAACTAGGAAGATCCTTCAGCCTGAACTACAAAGCCAGCTCTGTGCCCAGCCCTCTGCCCGCACCCCTCGTACACACTCACTTGCACGCTTAGCAAGCCCCTTCCAAGGCTGTTCTCTCTTTCCGGGGAAATAAAGCCTAGATTGGAACCTTCTGCCCAGCTTCCTCACTTGGCCGTCTGGTATGAATTAGTGTTTTTATAAGGGACTCAAACAAATCGAATACAAGGTCACCAAATAATTAACAGTTGTGAATTCCCTCCATCCCCATTAAAATACTTCCCTGCTTATATTTCATTTTCTGTTTGCCAACGACAACAGGGTACAGGCAAATGTGCTAGTGCTGCTGGGTTGATTGCTCCATGCAGAAAGCAACACAATGTAACAGGCAAACTTCAATAGCAGGAAACTATGAAGCACTAGATCGCCCTCCTCTCTCCAAAGCCTGCCTGTCCCTAGCATACTTCTGCCTCCTTGTAATCTCTGAGCTGAAGATAAAGAGCAGACTCTCCCTGACTGGATTCTAAGGGTGCCCAGCTCCAAAGGATGCTTTCCTCTCTTCTTTGGTGTTATCTGTTCTTTGCTGTCTTCTTTCTGTAAGCAGGTTTGTATCAACAACACAACAATAGCAACTATTCTCTGGGAAAACTAACCTACAGAAGTAACCTTAAACTCAATTTGTTCCTTTCATCTTTGATGCCTTGAAAGTTTTGCATATATATATATATATATATATATATATATATATATATATATATATATATATACACACACACATATTATTTGGCACTTACCACATAAATTGCAAAGTAGGACCTTTCTCAAGCTCAGTCTTCCCCCACCCCCTCTTGGCTGGCTGGAAGTCCAGGGTCCCAGAACTACTGGTCTTTGTAATTTCTTATCTAACCTGGTTCACTCTGATCCTGTGATCTCAGCTCCACACCAACACAAACACACTTTCTCATCTCTACTTATGCAAAATATTTTTTGAGGCAAATGCATGAAACCGTGTTTAAAAGATCATCCATAAAGTAGTTTTTGCCTCTGCTAAATAAATACATGAGGAAGCCAGGCACAGCACATTTTCAGACCCTTGCATCCAAAGCTCCAAAAGAACTGCTAATTGGGTGTTTAAGTACCACAGAAACACATCAAGCCAAAAAGAAAATCTCACTTTTACCTTTAAAAAAAAACAAAAACAAAAACTTCTGCATCTCAGCATACTTCTTACAAACTTCTTGTCGTTATCCCATCCACACATACAGTATTTATCATTCAGAGTCTAGACTCTTACGCCAGTCTCACCTCTCACAAGCTGTGTGACCTTGAACAACTTAATTTCTCTGTCTTTCTTAATTCACCTCTAAAGCAACGCAGCAACAGTAGCCGAGAAGTAGATGGGCTCATTCCTGTCCTCATAGCTTTTAGCACAGTGCTTGGCCCACAGGAAAAGCTCAATCAATCCTGGCTACTGTTATTTACCCTTTCAAAGCTTGCAATAAGGCCTCCTTCGGGACGAGTGAGACAGGGAAAAGCACTCCGGACTGGACAGAAGGCTGCCGGTGACTCTATGGAGCTATCGCTCTCTTGTTTATTCCAGCCCTCCCATTCTCAAACCCCAGCTTCAGGTATAACGTTAAAGTTCCCATGTGAGCAAGACCTTTAATCAATTCTCTGCGAGTGTCTTGGAGCACGTGAGCGGGCTTCGAGGCTCCTCCTCTAGAGGGACCCTGGGCTTCTGAGCTCCGAGCCTACACTACCTCTCTGTGGTGATTTAAACCTCCCTTAGGCAAGGCGCCAACTTAGCAAGACCGGCTCAGCCCCCGGCTGGCCCTTTCTTTTTTCCTTGCCTACCCACTCAGGGCTTGGGGGAGGGGATGTTGAAAAGTTTGGCACGTTAAGAACCCCCGCGCGAGAGGGGCGGAAGTCCTCGCCAGAAGCTGAGGATGCGATGCGCGGTTAGTGGGTCCCTTCCATCACGGGAGACTAGACACCGTTTGATGTGTTATGACATGAACCCTCAATTAGATCGCTGAGTCGAAACACTCCAATCAGGGGCCCAATGCTAAGCAAGCCCCGGAAGGTCCAACCCGAGGTCACCGCCGGTGACACATCAAATCAAAATCAGTGAGAGGGAAAGTGAGGTTTTCCCTTTATCAAGCTGGGGCTGCAGCCAGCAATCCAGCCCCTCCTCCGCACGCCCCTCCAGTCCCTCTCTGCACGCCCCCCCCCCCCAAGCTCCTTTACACCCGTAAGGCTTGAGACCAGCATCGCAGCCTTCCAACTATCCCAGCTGCCCTCTTACAGTTTTCTTTCGAACTTGGCGAGCGAGGAGGAGACAGAGCCTTTTAAGCTGCGGTCCTGGTCCCGGTGCTATTGCCGCGTCTCCTTTGACTAGGGATCTCTGGCAGCCCTGTCCTCAACGCATTCTGAGGTTGAAACCACAGTCTATCTGGCTTTACGACCATGGGTGGGAAACAGTGTTCTTCCCCTTTCCCCAAACCTCACCTCGTGCTCCTGCTTGAAGAACCCGCGGGTTCCCAGCGCGGTGCCTGAGCTCTAGGGTGTGTAGGTGCTGCGGTACAAACGAGGGTTGATGGGTGCTGGAGTCTTTGCAAGGTCTGGGGCCCCCAGAGACAGACAGCTTTTCATGCTTTCTGAAATTCCAAAGTCTCCTACCTTGGAAGAGCACACACTGTCCTTTGGTCCTGTGCCAAGGAACTCTCAGGGAGTAGTGAACCAATGAGGGTGTCTGCCTGGGGTAAAATGGGAGAGCCTGCCACTTCCCAGGAAAAGAAAAAAAAAAAAAAACGTACCCATCGCCTGGCAGCCTAGGCCTCTAGGATTTCTTCCCTTAAAGCAGTATTCTCTGACCTTCAGTCACTTCTCCTTTGGTGATGGCACTAGAGATGCCAGGTTAACAGAGAAGTTGCTGGGAGAGACTGCACTGCAGCGCGGTAGGAAGAAGCTGGCGCTGCAGTTAGAGTACCCAGGTCCAAGACCTAGTAGCAGCAATACGAAGAAGCCACGTGTCTTTGTAAAGGTGACTTTATTATTCCTAAAATCGTCATAAAATACAGCGGCGTTAATTTGCTATCGAGACCTTTCAGCAGCTCATAACCCAGCTGACCTCGGATTGTAGCTGAGTACCTGGCTGGGCCAGAACCTTGGCTGCGAAGAAAAGCAGCTTCCAGAAAGCTGGATGCTGGAGATTGAATAGAGCTTGGGGCAGGTGGGGGAGGGGGACATTAGCCTACTCTGGAAAGGTTCAAGGGAACAATTCAGGTAGATAGATGTAGCTGAGCAGACAATTAAGGTAGATAGATGTAGGTGAGCAGTTCCCTCAGCCCAATCCCGGGGACTCTTGAATTTCTGGGTACTTTCCTCTGAACCCGAACCTGTGGGTCTAGGAAGAGAGTCAAAGCTAAGTCTGGGAGTATGGGACGTACCTCTTACCTTCTCTGTACCTTCCTCTCAGCCCTTTGCTATTTCTCTCCTCCTTTCTTGCTTTTTCGGAATTACTTTTCCTCTCTAGGAGCCAGTGGAACTTTCCCCAATCTCTGAAGATTTCTCTGAGATGCTATGATTTCATTGCCCATGCTATGCTGTGGATCAGCGATAATAGCAAGAGGAGGAAGCTCAGAATCCTATAGACGGGAATGCATCCTGTCTGGCACAGGGGATGAGGGTAGGGTCCCGAGATGATCATCGATAGAAGGGTTGCCTGGCTGAGAAAGGTAGATGAGTACCGTCCTGTAGTACAGTAAGCACCAACAACTCCACGCTTTTATCAGTCCCAGTTTCAGCCCACCCCGAAGATGGTGGCTTGAAAACTATCATGTGTGAGACGAGGAAAAATAAAAACGGTGCCACAAGGCACTGGGTGCCCACCTGGCTGATATTTCCCCACACCCTACGCAGGACATCGGGTGAACCCACAGGGCTGCTGGATCTAGGCACTGCCTGACACCGATCCTAGACGGATTGACTACCTTGTGCTGGCTTTTCCTTGAGAGACAGGAGGCTCTCTAAAGCTCTCATGAATGCTCTAGGGCCCGCGACCCTCACAAGCTTTGGAGCCAGGGTCTCTCAGTCCTTTCTCTGACCCTTCTCCCTTTCCCTTCATTTGCTCATCACTTCTTTTCCTCTATGCTTCCTCTGCTAGCTACCAGACCATTGACCGCCGCGATGCTTTCGGCAAAATAGAAAACAGGAAGGAAAAGGAGAGAAAAAAAGTAAGAAAGTAGGGGAGAATTGCAGACTGGAGCAAAAAGCTGCAGCTGCACTCAGAATTGGGGGCTTGAGAAAAGTAAAATAGGGGGGAGGTGTCCAAAATGCGAAGGGAATTCACAAAAGCAGCCTCTTGCCAGAGCCTGGGTAGAGCTCTGGCTGAGGAGCTCCAACTGGAGAGGAGTCGGGCGCTTTCTTTGCCACTTACCCAGTCCTCTGTCTACAAAGCTAGTGATCGTATTAGCTGACTTGGAAGACTGGAAAAAGCTGGCATTGATGCCCAGCTTCTCGGCAATGGAGTAAGTCTTGTAGATTGACAGCATGTACTCGTGAGGCACCACGCGCAGCCCCCTGCCCGGCGGCTCCTGCCCCTGATGTTGTCCGGGCGGCCGCCGCCGGAGGTCCTTCTGCCGCAGCCCGTGCTCCGGGGGCGTCCGGCCCTCGGCACTCTCTTGTGGAGTTCGCTGCATCTTCCCTTCTTTGCGGTTCCCCACGTCTTTGGTGGAGTCCAATTCGGTGGAGGAGGAGGAGGACGAGGAGATGGAAGCCTGCTGGAAACCCGGCAAATCCCAGAGGAAGCTAATGAGGAAGATCGCCCAGAGAAGGACCCTAGGAGTGTCCATGGCGAGCGAGTGGCTAAGTTACTCGGAGAGGCGGCGGCGACAGCAGCGGCTGCGCCGGGCGCGAAAGGCACGGAGCGGCTGGACAGCGGCGGGGGCCGCGCTCCTCCTGCAGACTACGAGTGCGGGGAGCCGGGTAGCAGCTACACAAATCCAGGCCCTGCCACGCCCCCTCCCGCCCCTCGCCGGGAGGTGGGGAGAGGAGGGGAGAGCAGCGCTGCGGGGATAGGGAGGGAGGCGGGTAGTGCGGGCAGGAGGTGTGGGGTGGGGGGCAGCGGTGGGCTGTGGTGGTGGCAAGGTGAGAGCTGGAAGAGCCCCACGGGGTCCGGAGCGCCGACTGGGCGAGCCAGAGGCGAGCGCCTCTGTCCCAGGGTTGGGGAGCCAGAGCCCGCAGGCAGCCGCCTGCGCCGGGGACCGTCAGTCCCCACCAGCTGCTCGAACTTCTCCAGGGACCCGGGGGAGTGGCAGCCGCGGCGGCTGGCTCGGAGCGGGGGTGGGGGTGGGGGGCTGCTGCCGCAGGCTGCGCCCTGGCTCCGGGCAGTGGCACCCTCTCTTTGCCACCCTACCCTCCTAGCGGGCGGTTAGCACCCTCTCACCCCCCCCCCCCCGCGCGCCCACAAGTTTCATCCCTGAGTCCCGGAAGCCAGGCGCAGGGGCCAGTCCTTCACAGCCCCCTTCTCTTGGTAGAATGCTGCTTTCCACAAAGACCCGCGTCAATTCCCGACCTTCGAGGTCAGGCAAAGGCCACCAGTCTTCAGAGTTTGGACCGGTGCTCGGAGCTGCCGCGCTCTCCTGCAGGCCCCAGACTCTCCTCTCGCAGACCTCAATCTCTGGTGTTTGCTCCAGCTGCTTCATTTCTCTTTCGTGGGACCCCACACTTCTCTGGACCCTTAGGGGCTTGACTCCCTCTTCTTCTGCACCCGTACTTCCTTTTTCCTCTTTCCTATTGTCTTCAGGAATTAGTCCTTCCCCCAAATTCCTTCCCATTCCGATTCGATACCTCTCCTCACCCAGTCCCTGCCCCCCAAATATGCTTTTTTTTTTGGCTGTGGCCTCCCAACTCTCTGATCCCCACCCTCTCTCTCCCCCTTTCACCAGACCCCTCCCTGCGCAGCTCTACCCCAATCTGTTTCTCTTCAGCCCAGCCTCGCCCCATCACGAGTTTCCTTTATCTGTCCCCAGATTCCCAGTGTCTTCCCCGCCCACCGCCCCGCGGTTCAGGACGTTGCTAGGTTTGGCGGCGAAGCGTTGCTTCTCTCGCACAGCGCTCTAGACGGAAGTTGTCCAGAGTCTTTACAGGGTACTCACGCACCATCTGTAAACGTCCTCCTGTAAATTACTCCACTTATGGATTTAAAAAAAAAAGGGGGGGGGCAAAAGGCTCAGAGATAAAGGCTTTCCAGGGCCATTCAGCCAAGAGGGCACAGCCACGGATAGACCCAGGAAGCAGTGGTTCCACCATTCTGCTCCTCCTGGTTTGAGCTGTGTCTCTGTGGGTTCTCTCGCCCTGGCCCTCCTGTCTTCATTGGGACCTTGCAGGCGTGAGGATAATTTGGTCCTCTCTCCCCTTCTCTTTACTCTGACTTCCTTAAGAGGCATGACACTCACCTTGGACATCTGCTGTGTCAGGCCTGGCTCTATGGCCTTAGCAAACAGTTTCACATAATCTTCATAACAAGCCTGAGACAAGGGCCACATTATCTCTATTTTACAGACAGAGAAACTGAGGCCCACGATCACACTGCTCCTGTATTGCCACTACTCCTAATTGCGAGGCTATTGAGAGGGGCTGCTTTGCTCTCTATCACTAGAGATTCTGGTTCTACCCCAACCCATTTAACGTCCCTTAGGGCTACTCAGTTCATGACTGCCAACCCATGGCCTGTCTGGGACTTGAAGGAGTCTAGCTTCTTCCTTCTGCTTTCTAGCATTATCATTCACCAGTGTAAGGCTGAGAAAGGAGCTAGGAAGTTTTAAGTCTTAAATAATGCTTAGCCCACTAGGACGAAAAGCTCTCTCTGTTCATGTTCCTTCATCTTTGGTGCACATGTCCTTCATACATTACTGTTATCCAGAGATGACACCCTCATCTCTTAATGTCTAATACCAAATCGATCGCCTTCTAATATCTGTGCTGCGCCTCTTTCTCTTCCCCTCGCTGTACTGACATCCAGGAGAGGCATCCATCCATGGCTTGTCTCCATTCTCTCCTTCTGGGAATGAGCATGTGTACCTTGTGCTAACACTCTGCGCATGTCTGGCTCCACAGCCCTGTTAGGGATGACTCATGGGCTTGGATCCTTTCTCAGCACCACGCTTCCTGCTGGCCTTCATCTCTGCTCAGTTTGCCCACAGCAGTTATCTGTTGTGAGTTACCAGTAAACAGGAAACAAGGCAGAGGTCTCATTGCCTATGGCCTACAACCCTTCAACAGACTAGGTAGTGGAAAGGCAAACGACAGGGACCACAAAGAATGTGGACTGTTGTCGTGAGGATTACCCCAGGGCAGGTGTTGCTGTCCTTGTTAGCAGCCTTGGATCTGAGTGAGGAAAGTTGCATTTGCCACAAAGGCTCTAGTGGTTACTTACAGGTGAGAAAATAGACTGACAAACCAACACAAAAGGCTGGAGGTCACAAGCAAGCCAGAAATATAACCAGGAGCCAAGCCATTAGACTCCTAACCCAGCGTTTCCTGTAGTTAAAACTTCCCTTCTAAAGTATGTCTTACAGTAATTCAGAAAGGCCATTACTCCAATCCCCGCTCTCTCTCTCTCTCTCTCTCTCTCTCTCTCTCTCTCTCTCCTTCCCTCCATCCATCCCCCCCCGTGTGTGTGGTGTGTGTACTCACACACGCGTGTACATATATGTGTTGTTATACTAAAGATATAAGGAACAACAATTACTAGACTTGCTTTTAGGTTTTCACACTATAATCTTTGAAACACTATAATCTTTGGAGTTTTTAGTTTCCAAACTTTCTTAGACTCTCTAATCATTTCTTTGGCAGTTTCTTTGGGGGGAACATTTTGAAACAGTGAAAGTCTCTTGATGTGAACTGAGAAAGTCTGGTCCCCCGTTGGCCCTGATAGCTTTTATACCAGGATCAGACACACACCCAGTTACAGACATCTGTGGTATCTTCTGCCCCCTTGTGGACACTTGGAAAATTGCTACTCATAGGCAAAACTGCTTAAACAAGGACTAGTAACCCCAATTCATCTCTTTAAAGAAATTACTTAATTCACTTATTAATTAGGGGTGGAAGATCACCCCTAAAGCATATATAGAATATGACATTAAAAATTCATAAGTTATAGATATGCTACACAGAACTATACGACCAAAACCAAATAAAATTGCCTCGTTTATCACTATCTTAAATGTGTGCTCTTGACAATTTTAAAATGATTATTTCATATTGGATCAGGGAGAGCATTTTCTCTTAAGTAAGGAAAAGAGAGTGTACCAATGAGGATGAGGACAGGTGATAAAAGGCTCTAAACTCTACACTCATGGAGGCAGAGGCAGGGTGTCTCTGTGAATTTGAGCCCGGCCTCAGTGTAGCAAGTTGCAGGCTGGTGAGAACTATATGCTAAGAATCTGAGTCAAAACAGAGACAAAACACATTTTGTTTTAACTAGTTAATATTTGAAGTGCAATTGGAAAAGCAACTTCTTTACAAATTGTCTGCCCTATTGGAATGGTAGTGTAATCCCACCCCTGCAGGGAGAAACCCACATCTTAAGAGGCCCTGAAAACACGCCCTGGAAGCAGTCAGGAAGACTGTGCCATGTGCAAGTGGAATCTCATCTTTAGGACTCAGCTCTTATGAGGACAGGGTAAAAAATATATAAACCTAATCTGGTAGGATCTGAATTCGTACTTTACTATCAGACACTTCTAAATAAATTATTGAGCTGACAGTCTAGTCACATTGGATAGTCTGTCTGTGTGAGTGGCCTTAAAGAAAGGAGATTTAAAATGGGCATGATTTTTTATTTTACTTTTTTACTCCTTCACTTTACTTATTTTACTTTACTTATTCACTCATTGCCTCCCTCCTGGTCATCACTTTTCACAATCCTCCCCCTGCCCCATCCTCTTCTCCTCAGAGCATTTGGGGTCCCTGGGGAACCACCACCACCCCCACCCCAGCACTTCCAGTCTCTGCAAGGCTAGGAGCTTCCTCTCCCACTGAGGCGAGACAAGTTGGCCCAGCTAATAGAACGCACCTAACATAGGTAAGTTTTGATGGAAAGAAAGCTACTTACAAAAACAGCTGTGGTTATGGAGTTAAAACTCAGTCTCTTTGTGTTCCTGGGGCACCCAGGATGGACTGGGACTGGCAGACAGGCCTGGCATCTTCCACACTTGCTTCTGCTTCACTCTGTTGTCAACATTTTCATAAAATCCCATCTTAGAAAAGGTCTTTTTTAAAAGTAAAAAGGAGTTGAGAGATGGCTCAGCAATTAAGAGACTGGAACTGGATGGTACACCCTTTTAATCCATGTACTTGGGAGGAGGCAGAGGCTGGTGGATCTCTGAATGTTTGAGGTCAGCCTATTTACATAGGAAGTTCCTGGACAGTCAGGGCTACTTAGTGAGACCCTATCTCAAAACAAACAAAAAAAGAGCACTTGCTACCCCCGCCTAGGACACAGGTTTAGCCCCAGGACTCATAATAGGTGACTTACAACCACTTCTGACCCCATTCCAGGGGATCTGCTACCCCGTGTCACTTACACACAAGACGCACATAAACTCATGGAGGAATACACACACATCTTAAAAAAAAAAAAAAAACTTTTAGAAGGAATTTAAGTATAGAAAACGAGGACTAGAAGAAGTCTCAGGCTGTGAAACCCTTACCATACAAGCCTAAGGACCGGAGTGGGATTCCCAGCAGCGTATAAATGGTGGACAGACACTTTAGTTTCAACGGCAGACACAGTTTCAAAAACTAACATGAAGAGTGGTAGAGGACTCCACATGAATGAGCACACAAGTGTGTGAGCCCCTGCCCCCTCGTGCACATGCATGTGAATACACACAAACACACACGCACACACACATGCACACACACACACGATGCAGAAAGTGATTAAAGAAGAAAACTGAGCTCTTGTATCCACACCTGTGCCAGCACATTACACAATCAAGAATGCGTACACACCAAATTTTGTAATTAAAAAGAGTGAGAGAAATAAAAGCCATTAGCATAGAGGATGGGCAGCATTCCCCAGGGCAAGTCAAAGATGGCAGACAGTGAAGTCCTGAGCAGCTGTAGGCCCTAGGGAAAAGGGCAGAGAAGGCACAAGTCCCTCGGATTCTCCTTGCTTTACACAATCTATACAGTCTTATCATCCCATTTATTTTTAAAAATCCAGAGTTCATTTTTACTGGATAATAAATATGATGTGATCTCTCTCTCTCTCTCTCTCTCTCTCTCTCTCTCTCTCTCTCTCACACACACACACACACACACACACACACACACACACACACACAACACACACCTATCTCTTTGTTAGACAGAATCTATGTAGCCCAGGTTGACTTTAAACATTGCCATCCTTCTGCCTCAGCCTTCCATGTGCTGGGAATGAAAACTGAGCCTCCACGCACAGCTTTAGTGCGCTTCTTTTGTTTGCATATTTGATGGTTTCTCTAGCAGAATGAGTTCTCTGAAGAGAACTCGGATGCGATGATCTTTGGAGTTGTGCTACACGACAGAGTATTCATTTCGTAACTGTGAGTCTCCTGCTTTGCTGGCTAAACAGAGGCTCAGGTGATGAGTGTCTTGGTTAGGGTTGTGTTACCGTGAAGATACTTCATGACCACTGGCAACTCTCATAAAAGAAAACATTTAACTGGGGCTGGCTTGCTGCTCTAGAGGTTTAGACCATTATCATGGCAGGAAACAAGACAGAATGTAGGCAGACATGGTGCTGGAGATGGAACTGAGGGGCCTACATCTTGATCCACAGGCAGCCGGGAGAAACCATGACACTCAGGACAGACTAGAGCTTATAAAACCTCAAAGTCTACCTCCAGTGATACACTTCCTACAGCAAGACCACGCCCACTCCAACAAGGCCACACCTCCTAGTAGTGCCACTCTTTATGAACTAAGCATCTGAACCCATGAGGTTGAGTAGGGCACCAAACCTATTCAAACCACCTCATTGAAGAATCAGAGATTTGGTGAGTACCATGTAGCAGGTGACTGCCTGAGGTGGGCAGAAAGTTAGAATATTGCACCTGGAGACTTGCAAAAAAGACAAGGTCTCTATGGAAAACTCAAGTCAATTGTTCCTGTTCTCCTGTTGTTCTGTTGTGGATGATTAACATCCAGTAGCTTGCCCATCCCAGTGGTTTCCAGCCTGTAGGCCTGACCAGCCTTACCACCAGTCTGCTCAGTTAGAAAGCCCAAGCTGAGAGCAGGGGAGGGAGAGGGAGAGGGAGGGGGAGAGGGAGAGAGAGGGAGGAGGAGAGGAAGGAGAGAGGTGGGGGAGGGGGAGCACATCAGAATGAAGCAACTGCAGGTGAGTCCAGTACTGATATTCTGTGGTGGTGTGGTGGTGACAGAAGGACCTGGAACTTGAGCTCTGTCATTTCTTGGTTGTTTAAACTCAACACTCTGTCCTTTTACTATGGTACCCCATAGCTACAACTTTTAGCCATCAGCAAAAAATAAAATTTAAACAACTCCTGGCAAGCTTTGTCACAAAGATGGAAGGGAAAATATGTATGCCCTTGGTGCAGATTAGATTAGGTCTTTTTGTGCAATTAAACCTTCTGTGCAGTTTTGAAAAGTTAGTGTAAACCCTACATTGCCTACACCAGGAGCACGTACAGGGATATTATAATGAAACCTCTTGGTATAATTCATACATTAAATAAAAGATCAGATTCATCAGTGTGTGTAGATTCTGAGTATGGTAATAATAAGTAGCTGGATGTTTTGATTTTTTTAAAAAAAATAGCAAAGTTCTCTGTTAATTTTAGGCATCTTCACTCTTTCTGCTTTTGTTCTTAATGTACATGTGCAATTGTTTTCATTGATCTAGTTTTCATTCTCCCTTAAATCGTTCCTTTTGGTAAGTAGCTTCTCTATAAAGGTTAAGTTTGTTTGACGCAAGGAGTTTTACTGTATTTCACTGTGACTTTGTGGCAACAATCTCTCTGGGTAATGATTCAACATGTTTTATGTCTGTCCAAATATTCTAGATTAAAAACACATTGCCAACTGCTAATAGGTACGGGGATACTTTAGTGGAGTGAGAAAAGTGCCTCACAAATGAGCAAGCGGGGTTCCTAAGAAAGTCAAAACGAGTCAATTCGAAGAGTAGTCTGATTCTTGCCAAACCGTGCATTGAAAAATTACAGTCACCTAGGAAGTCGTCTTTCCTGTTTAGGATCAGATTTGGTTTGATAAATTACTACCAACTTTGTAAACATTAAAATAGAAGCAATAAAGACGTGAAATTCCACACAGGGGATCTACAATGTTTGGGTAATTATAAGCACATGGCTACTTTACATGAGATTGCTGTTAAAAAGTCTATTTACTAGAGCTCTGGGAAAACAGAGGTTCTCATATTCAGGTTTATTTACATGCAATGAGAATTCAGCATTTACTATCAATTCCTCACAACCTGTTTTTCTTCAGAACCCTAAATAGTATTAGCTGAAGGAACACCACCTGGGTTGTTTATGTTGTCTTGTCTGTTAGCATATTAGGGGATGGGCATGGGGGGGGGGGGTAACAATTCAACTAACTTCCAAAAGTGTGAAATGCTCTCCCAACAGAAAAAAACGAATATATTTTATGCTAATATTTAGGTCAAAAGTTTTCATTGAAAAATTTTAATATATCCTATTTACCACAAATGATTACTTTATCACTTTAAATCCATACGCTGTTTTGTTTGTTTGTTTTTGAGATAGTCTAACTATGCAGCCCAGGCTAGTCTGTGTCCCAGTATGTAGACCAGGCTGGTCTCAAATTCAAAGATGCTATTACCTCTGCCATTCAAACCCTGGGACTAAACTCTTGCAACAATCCCCACCTACCTGCTTTTGAAAACAGTGCTTCAATGTATCTGCTTTCAGGAGCCATTAAAATAAACTCAGAAATGTTGCCGATTCATTACTAATGAGATAAGCACTTTACATCTGAAAAAATGGTTGGGATTTGATATTGAAATGAATAAACACAAGATTTAAAAGTCTGAAAAGTTAGTAAACCCAACCTTGCTTCAAAAGCTCTACTGCTCATAACTTTACTTCTCAAATGCTAAGATTATGAAATGCCACAGCTGAGAGCTGTAATGAACTGGTCTCGAAAACAGAGAACAGAGATGGGAAGTAGACTACTGGTTGCCAGCAGCCGTGGGGAGGGAGAACATGGAATTAGTGTTTAACGGGGGGAAAAATAACCAACTCCAATTTGGGAAGATGAAAAAGTTCTGTAAGTGGGTGGTAGCAGTGGTGTCATCGCGACATGCTTCATGCTGTGTGGCTGGACGCTTTAAAATGGTTGCAATGGATAAGTGGAAATTGTGTTTTACATTTTACCTGGACTTGTGGAACACACCTGTTATCTCAGAAACTGAGGCAGGAACATCTCCTATTGAAGGTTAGATTGGGTCTTCCTTATAGGGAGTTGGTCTCTGACCAACAAAACAAAGAAGTAGAAAGGTTTAATAGAACACAGCTCAAGAAAGGTCCCCTTGCCAGAAAACAAACACGTTATGAAAGGGATCCAAAAGCTGATTGCTTTCTCGCCTTAACTCTGTTGTGGGTTTTCCAGTTTTGGTGGTGGGTAAGTGTATAAAAGTGTATTTGACAGTGAAAATGTAAGACCTAACTTGAAACACTGTAGCTTCCAGCTTGAATGGCTACGCTAAGCATATATTGAGCTGCCTAGTCTTGGTATATGGTAATTTTAATATGTGATGATTGTTAATTTGCAATCTTCTTTTAACAATAAGGTTTAAAGTAAAATAAGTAAACAGAATTATCCACCTTGAAAATAATGTGTTGAAAGGCCAAGCTCTTGATTGTTTTGTTGACTGTTGGGCTCTTTCCTCACGGCCAACCGCTCACAGGCACACGTGTGGTTTTCTACCAAGCTACACAAATGTCAAGGGAAACTTTTGTTAACTCTAAGGAGGTTAAAACTCAACCTTTTTCTCACCCCTCCAGCTATGTGGATGTGAGGCATGCTTAAGTCCTCGTTTTGTCTTTGTTTGTTTTGTTTTAGGTAAATCCATTTCAGTAAAGTTTAGAATTCTCTACATCAGTTTCTCTTCTGTGGAAGATTAAATGGTAAAGCACTTCTAGAGAGCTCACGCTATTGGTTCTGGACATGGTGTATCCTGCTCAGTGCTTAGCTGGCTTCCAAGGAAGGACAGTCTTCAATAAGAACTATCTTTCTCTCTTGTCTTCTCTAATGGTACCAATTCTGCTTCTTCTCATAGCTCCCAGTTAGTATGCAATACCTACACAAGAGACGATTAATTCCAGAGGCCTGTGTGTTTGTGTGCACGTGGTGCGTTATTGTGCATTTGTGGGTGTGTTTGCACACGTGTGTGCATGCACGCGGGTGCTGTAGGTCATTGCTGAGAGTATCATCCCTCAGCATCAAAGCACCTTATTGTTTGGGATTAGATCTCTCCCTGGGACCTGGAGCTCACTAATAAGGGTGACTGCCAAGAAGGAAGGCTCCAGGAATCTGCCCATCTCTGCCTCCCCAGTGTTGGGGTTATAGGCACGCTTTCTTATGTGGATGCTGGGGACTAAAGTTGAGTCGCCACGATCGCATGCAATTGATTTACTGACTGAACCATCTATTCCCAAGTGGGAATATTTTCATTTCAAAATCTTAGGCTCCAAATGACAAGGTTTTATTGATGCTGACCTAGCCGCTGCTCGTCCCACATGTGTTGCGGAACTACTAAAAAAGAACCGCCAAGTTCCCATGCTCCACCGCGCTCCATCCTGCTACTCTCTGCCTGCCAACTCTCCGGCAGGGCCAGAGATCCGGAGTTCCCTTCACTGCCACATCAGCCCCAGGCAATGACCGTCCACCCAGTGGTCAGCCGCCACAACACCCAGCAACCTGGTAGAAACAAAACTCTAGAAGCTTATAATTAACAAGTCAATTTATTTATCAATAAATTCTCAATTCACAAGATGCCCACACAATAATTTCAGAGCCAATTGATAATGGTACAAGCTGCCCACCTGGATCAGACAAGTTATCCCAATTATTTTATCCCTATATGATATGCATAACTACCTGTAGCTATTTAAAATCATTCGGGATTAGGATCTTCTTCCTGTCTGTCCGCCTCCATCTTGGCTTCTCCTCCTTGCTCTCTGTCCCTGCAACTCTTTGCTCTGCCTCCCTTTCCCAGGCCTCCTGCCGCACTAATACATTAATGTAATTGGACAGGGAAAATCCTGCCATACATGTCTCCCCTCTGCAGTAGGCCTTGCTTTGGGCTATTGTCACTTTCCCCATGTAAATGTTATAGTCACAGCTGGTTAGGGCAGGCCAGCACAGTGAAGACTCAATATCCCAGTCGCTTCTCTTACACATGAGGCACTGTGGCCCAAGAGACAGGAACTTAGTCAAGCTCCCAGATTTAAGTCAAGAGCTTAGGGTCCATGGTCCTTTCCTTACAATCCTCTCACATGGGTAGCCCTTTGTATGTCTTCATTTTTGATAAAATAAAGAATTCCAAAGGTAATTTGCAGAAATTTAAATGCTGTATATTTATAGTGGTTAAATATTCACATACTACATACAGTTTTAGTTGTGTGCCTCTGGGCAAGGCACACATGATATGGCTATGAATCCATATGGTGTTACCTATGGCCATGTCACTCTCTCTTGCCTTCTTTATCCTGCATAGCAAATGCCATGATTCCCTAGAGAGCCAATGTGAACTCACCCCTAACTACTTCTTTCCTGTCTTAGCAATCTTGGTTGTTTTGCATGTTTCAACAGGACTCTGCCAAAAGAGTTGCCATCTCTGTCAAGGCAGAGATGAAGCTCAATCTAGACAGATGTCAGACAGCAGCTACAGCCTAGTTCCTTTAATCCATCCTGGAGAATTTTCTGGTTCTAATCTTTGCCAGTTTTCACTGAGCACACCAATATCTGAGCTGGAATGGGGGAGGGGGTAGGTTCCAATCGTCAGGAACAGGTTCAAGCCAGGCTGCACACAATGGTTACCCATCAGCTCAAAACGTAAGGAGAGTCAAGGGTCAAACTAATGCCGCTGAAGGTCTATGAGGCAGGAACCCATCCATAGCTTGCTCTGGTATTTCTTTCCAGACCCTGTGCTGCCTGAGACCTTCATCACTGGGTCCCTCTGCATCTACTCTGCTCTCCTTCTGAGCCTTTCCGGTTTTCATCCACCCTTCCTCTGTCTCCCTGCTTTCTCTCTTCCCTTTCTCCTTCCATCTCTCCTACTTTCTTTTCCTTGAACTACAGAAGAACACTTTAAAACTTTCTGTTTGCCTACAGGCAGCTAAGGAATGCTAAGAGTTGGAGAAACATTCTTCCCTGGGGAAGGGTACAGGAATTGGTTATCCAGTATCAACTAGTCAACCCTGAAAACATATGTGTGTGTGTGTGTGTATATATATATATATGTATATATATATATATACACACACACACACATATACACACACACATACACACACACACACACACATATATATATATACACACATACACACACACACACACACACACACACACACATATATATATATATATATATATATATACATATATCTCAACATTATGCAGACCAAGCACGTTGTATTAATGTACTTAGAATTATATATATATATATATATATATATATATATATATATGCATGTATGTAATAACAGAGAAAGAGAGAGGGTGTACATGGGAGAACTGAACATGGGAAAGGTACAGGGGAAATAATGAAATAATGCAATTGTATTACAAAGCCAAGAATTGGGAGATTATTTATGACATTTTTTTCTGTTTGCATTGGTCTTAATTTAATACTCAAAGGGCATGAACTTTTTTTCAGCTTAAAAAGAAATAATTCCTGCCACTTGAAACAGACACACATTTTCTTTTACTTAAATGTAACCCTTGATAGATTTATTTTCTCAAAGTGGCACTAAAAAGAAAGATGGAGAAAAATCTTTATCTTCCACAAGGCTTTTATTATTTAATATTTGTTCATAGCTATGACATCAAATAAATACTGACTTCTTCCCTGCATTGGTGTCTTTGAGGTTGAGTCCAGACAATACTAAAATTCCTGTGCTTGATTTTGTTATTGTTGTTGATTTGTATCACAGCTATGAATTCAACGTGACCCTGTTGTTTAAGACCCCGTCTTAAAAGTTCACTTATATTAAGTACCTTCACCTTGCCAAGAATATCAATTTGGGTGTAGAATACAGTAATGCTAAAATTATAAATTTAAAATGGGCTGTTCCTTTCATAAAAATCTTGGTTCCTTCCGGCATTCAAGACTTGCTACAACCCAGCCCCAGCTTCATCGGCCGCTCCTCTCAGACTCGCGAACAGAGCCAGTGCTGTGGACCCTTTCACATCCCCATGTCCCTTTTCTGCATCCTTCCTACAGACATGCGAGCCTCATCCAGAAGGCTCCTGGTTTACCTGCCTCCTCTATCAATCTTCTATCAATATCTATCAATGTAGCAGACAGGTATGATCTCTTGGAATTAAGAAGCTAGCAAGCACCAGCAACCTCACTGATTCCTTTGAAATAAATGCTTCCGTTAGCAAAGGCCTTTTCTGTTCACTTTTCTACCCAGGTGCTCACTTAACCTGCCTCAGCCAAAAATGCTGTGATTCCCCGGAGGAAAGAGTGAGGGCGCTGTGCAGCAGCAGGAGGAAGCTGTTCCATGCTACCAACCCATCTCTGGGCAAATCATACCGCCAGCTAAGTAAGCCTCGCAGCACCGCCTCGCAGCCCTCACCAGAG
Organism: Mus musculus; assembly: GCF_000001635.26. Lineage (NCBI taxonomy): Eukaryota > Metazoa > Chordata > Mammalia > Rodentia > Muridae > Mus > Mus musculus. The sequence continues at coordinate 9,831,461 of NC_000070.6, read as the reverse complement.
CTTACAGATTTCCACAGGATACGTTGCCCTGACCACATGATTGATGACTGAGAAAATATTAGCGGCATCAGCTTAAATGAAAGGAGGATTAAAGGCTGGAGCCAGTATCTCCGAGGACGGGGCTCACCCGAAGAAGCCTGTTAAACAAGCGGATGGTTCCTTAAAAGTTGTCTGCAAAATGTGCAGACTGACAAAGTGTTTACAGAACCCGTGGGACTCCAGCAGCTAGGTTTACCTTTAGCAAATCACCCTGATGACTATAATCACTGCAGTCCTGTGGTTATCTTTCTTCCACGGCTGGAGATGAAAGAAAAGCGATCACAGGGGCCAATTAATTCAAGCTGCTGTTCTCTCCCACAAAGAGCTGGAAGATATCTTCACGCGACTGCTCAAGGCGAATTTTTTTCTTAATTCCAGACTCTTTTAGAACTCAGCTATGTAGACAGAAAACTTAACCTTGGCGTTCCTAGCTCTTGCTCATCGATTTGCTGGGTTTCAAAGGTACTGCTCTAGAAGAACTCAGTTCATACTGGGTATCTCCAGGGCAGGGCAACATGCTTGAGAACTGGGACGATGAACAACCATAAGAAATGTAGTGAACAAAATCCACGCGAACCCTTACAGAGAGTCATGGGGAACACATGACGCAGTGGCTGACTGTCTGGGTACCAATAAATCCTGCCTCTGCGGCCTTTCTTTAATATTTAACTTAGGAAAGTCTGGAATTTTCAGTGGGAAACTATTGTCTGCCAGTTTGTGGCATTCGGGGGTTTCTTGGAGGAGGACGCCCCTCAAGTTTCCTTCAATTCATGCTCCTTGCCGTGTTTTCTTTCTACGGCCATCTCATTTTCACGGTCCTGCCTGGAATGTACTTGTCATCTCCCTGGGCTCAGTTCCCCCAGTTTACAGGTTGCCACATCAGGCAAGCAGCACTGCAGGCGTAGGGAAGTGTCAGCCCTCTGGCTCAGCAGGCGACTCACAGATAATATTAGAGGGTTTTGCTTTAGGCAGTCCTCTTTAAGCCATGTCTGTGATTTCATTGGCCAGCGCTGTTCCCCACCCCTAGTCTCCATTTCCTGGTTCTGTTCCCATTCTTCCTCCCAATAAACATGTTTTGTTTTGAATTCTGTGTTTTTATTATATAAATCACACCCACTCTCTGTTTCGTCTCTTACAGTTACCACAGAGACGGGCAATGCCTTTTCAAATGAGAGTTAGCCACGAGGGCCCGCATCAGCTTGTTACATATGGACTCTTACAAACCTGCTGAAATTAAAAGCTTATTATCTTCCTCTGAGTCAGGTTAAATTCCTGGGGAAGGCATGTTGACCCTGATATAAAGTATGCTATCCAGCTGGGGATATAGCGCAATGGCAGAGTGTGTCACATGCACAAGGTCCTGGGTTTGATCCATAACATCACCAGCAAGGAAAATAAAAGTTTGAATATCCTGTTTAATCTGTAAGAGCCAAACGAACAGGGCCAGATTTTTCTGAAGGTTTGTTTCTGACAGCATGTTTCCTAGCCTCAGTCTCACATCCATAAGTTAATAAATTTCCTTAACCCAGACACTAGCTTTTAAAACATGTCACATTTAGGACGCATTGCAAGACCTTTCTAGGTGAGGAGACGTGTGTTTCAGCAGGCAGGACAGGCCTCTTTGGCACGCTACTGCTTGCTCTTGGTAATACTCGTTAGCTGGTGGACGTGCCAGCTACGTATCAGCAGCCCAACCACTGTTCCAGGATGAGGTAAGTGGCTGTCACATGGGTAATGTCCTCATGACTGAAGAAAAAATGGTAACTCGGCAGCTCTAACTGAGCTCATATACTTCTAGTTACATTCACCAAGGTGAATTTCAGCTCCGGGATGATCCAAGGTCATGGGGCCAAGCCTACCCACTCTGGTGCAGTCATATCCATTCTCGAGCAGAAAGCCGAGAACTGTGTGATCATTCTTGAATTGCTGTAGCTAGATAATTCAGCAAGGACTAGATGAATTCAAAGGTTACTCCCTTTGTGCAATGCCTTAGACTCCACACTGAGAACTCTCTCCTGAAAGCACTGACTTTCAAAGGTCTACGCTCCAAATTCCAGATACTTAAACTCTTTGCTATTGTAAGTTTGTAAGTTTGCAGGTTTCTGGGATGGAAACCTCTTCAAGCCGGTGTCTGAAGGTCTCAGTCCCTTTCTAACAATCAGGTAACTAGGACTGGGGTAGGGAGAGTAGAGTTCTCGGTTAGTTCTGCCCTGGGTTTAATCCTCATCACCAAAAACTAAGTCAAAATCAAGAAATCTTCTGAGGGGACTATCCATTTCCTCCTGTTCTCTTGTCCCGCCTCCTTCCCACCTCTGCTGGAGCGCTTTAAGACCGGAGTTCAGGGGAGCCCATCTCTCCTCTCCCCCTTGTATTTTACTATCCACCAAGGATGGTGCACATTTGGGTTCTGGGAGTCTTATTTCCTTTCCTTCAAAGACCTGCTGTAGTCATGTTCATGTTCCCAGGCCTTTTCTCAAACTTCTTGTTAAGAAAATTAGAAAGAACATCTTTGCTTAGACTCAGAGTTCCATTTTGCTGTCACTCAGTGTCCCATCACTGTGACAAATATCCTCAAGAAGACAACTTATGTGGACTCAAGGTTTCAGAGGTTTGAAACCATGATGGGGATGGTGTGATTATCTTATGATTTCAAAAATAAAAATAGTAAGAATGCATTTTACTGTGGTTTGGGGCTTCTTGAGGAAAGGCACTCATAGTCAACAGGATGAGCCGAACTGTGTGCCAGAGCCACCTGGTGAAAGAAGAAAAATGAGACATAGCAGTTGTCCTCTGACTTCTACATGTATGTAATGATGCAACTCCCCCCAGCTCCCATCACACACACACACACACACACACACACACACACACACACACACACACACACGCCTGCCATTGTGGCACACACACACACACACACACACACACACACACACACACACGCCTGGCATTGTGGCACACACACACACACGCACACACACACACACACGCCTGGCATTGTGGCACACACACACACACACACACACACACACGCCTGGCATTGTGGCACACACACACACACACACACACACACACACACACGCCTGGCATTGTGGCACACACACACACACGCCTGGCATTGTGGCACACACACACACACGCCTGGCATTGTGGCACACACACACACACACACACACACACACACACACGCCTGGCATTGTGGCACACACACACACACACACACACACACGCCTGGCATTGTGGCACACACACACACACACACACACACACACGCCTGGCATTGTGGCACACACACACACACACACACACACACACACACACACACACACACGCCTGGCATTGTGGCACACACACACACACACACGCACACGCCTGGCATTGTGGCACACACACACATGCCTGGCATTGTGGCACACACACACACACACACACACACACACACACACACACGCCTGGCATTGTGGCACACATCTTAATCCCAGCATTCAAGGAAGCAGATACAGGTAGATTGTTAGTTTGAGAGCAGCCTGGTTTACATAGTGAATTCTAAAACACCCAGGGCAATGTAGAGAGATACTGCCTCCCTACACACACAGAGGAAGGAAGAAAGAAAGAAAGAAAGAAAGAAAGAAAGAAAGAAAGAAAGAAAGAAAGAAAGAAAGAAAGAAAGAAAGGAAGGAAGGAAGGAAGGAAGGAAGAAAGAAAGAAAGGAAGGAAGGAAGGAAGGAAGGAAGGAAGAAAGAAAGGAAGGAAGGAAGGAAGGAAGGAAGGAAGGAAGGAAGGAAGGAAGAAAGAAAGAAAGAAAGAAAGAAAGAAAGAAAGAAAGGAAGGAAGGAAGGAAGGAAGGAAGGAAGAAAGAAAGAAAGAAAGAAAGAAAGAAAGGAAGGAAGGAAGGAAGAAAGAAAGAAAGGAAGGAAGGAAGGAAGGAAGGAAGGAAGGAAGAAAGAAAGAAAGAAAGAAAGAAAGAAAGGAAGGAAGGAAGGAAGAAAGAAAGAAAGAAAGAAAGAAAGAAAGGAAGGAAGAAAGAAAGGAAGGAAGGAAGGAAGGAAGGAAGGAAGGAAGAAAGAAAGAAAGAAAGAAAGAAAGAAAGAAAGGAAGAAAGAAAGGAAGGAAGGAAGGAAGGAAGGAAGGAAGGAAGGAAGGAAGAAAGAAAGAAAGAAAGAAAGAAAGGAAGGAAGGAAGAAAGAAAGAAAGAAAGAAAGAAAGGAAGGAAGGAAGGAAGGAAGGAAGAAAGAAAGAAAGAAAGAAAGAAAGGAAGGAAGGAAGAAAGAAAGAAAGAAAGAAAGAAAGAAAGGAAGGAAGAAAGAAAGAAAGAAAGAAAGAAAGGAAGGAAGGAAGGAAGGAAGGAAGAAAGAAAGAAAGAAAGAAAGAAAGAAAGAAAGAAAGGAAGGAAGAAAGAAAATAATTAATTAAAAACCTTTCAGTTTGAGGTTTGGGTTTTTAGGGAGGTTGTTTTGTTTAGTTTTTTTGAGGCAGGGTTTATTCACGCAGTTCTAGCCATTCTGGAACTCCCTCTGGAGACCTGGCTGGCCTTGAACTTGGAGATCCTCTCTCGCTCAGTGCTGGGATTAAAGGTGTGGGCCACCACCACCCAGTGGCGTTGTTATTTTTTAAACAATTGCTATCAATCTTTCCAGGTAAATATCCTGCTGAGACCTGCTTTTACAGCTCTGTGAGTCTTGTTTATGATAAACTTAATCTATTTACACAAGAAAAGGCTGTAGTGCAAAGAAGTGTGCACGGCCCACACACAAACACACCAATCTGTTTTAGTTTTTATTTGTTTAGTAAGTGTTTTCTCTATAGCCTGCTTCTGACTATGATAAAATTCACAAAAAGAGAACACTCCAAAAACAAGGACACAGCCCCAGGGCACAGCAGTCTTTAAGATGGACACTCTGGTCATGGGAAGATATTTGTTATATTTCTCATCACTGCTGCAAAATACCTGACACAAACAACTTCACATAGGAAAGATTTATTTAGCTCATGCTCCAGAGAGTTCAGTCTGTGGTGGCTTGGTCTCCTGTGCTTGGGTAGCAAGATTTTCATGGCTGCCGGAGCATTGAGTGCAGAGAGAGAAGAGACTGTGGATCAGGTGTAAAGTCAAAGGCACCCCCACTATCATCAACAACTGAAAAATTCCAAAAGGTAGGTCCTAACTCCACGTCTCAAATTAGGTCGATCTAGTGAGAACCAAAGGCTAACACACAAACCTGTGGGGGAGAGTGGCATTCTCTGTGGCACTTCAGAGAATGAAGAGCCAGCGCATAGTTCGGAGATAATTCTCATGACAGAGTTCAAAAAGATGGAAATTGTTTAACGTCCTCCCCGAAGGCTTGTTTCTTTTGCATAGAATCTGAAACCTGCTCTTCCACCTGGAAAACTCTGTCCCTCAGAAGGCATTGTAACCAACCTGGCGACGGTTCCGCCGTATCTCACTGATGGTTGCCTGAATGTGCTGCAAAGGGCCAAGTGCTTCGCGTCTGGATTAAAACATTTGGCTTTATTTCAAGATGCCAGATCTGTCAGGTCCTTGACACAAAGCAGAACTCCAGCCAAGAGCTCAGAAACGGGACAGCAGCGCCCTCTGGCGTTCAGGCAGCAACACGACCGTGTCACTGCACAAAGCTGCTGAAGGTGCTTCTGTTTCAAGAATTTAGGCCACTCTGCAAGCAGCAAGCCAGCGGGTCTCCTGCTTGTCCCATTCTTGTCTGGGCTGAAAAGAGTGCCAACATTTCCGCCCTGGATATTCGGTCTAGTAGTACCAACAGCACGGTGTTGGCTGTGGCTGTTTAGAGGTGTAACTGGTCACCCTCCACTGCTCCTGGAATCAACGATGCCCCTACTGTTTCCCACCAAACGAGGTTGGAGGGAACTCTCAGTGACCTGAAGCACTACTGGGCATAATGTGGTTAATAACACATGGGTGAGAGAGAAGTCAGATGAAGGTGCGCTGTAGTTGTGAAGGTGGTGCTGCGCCTCGGGGGAATCCATTGTGTAGCCTGGGTGCACCTCCCTGGCAGAACTGAGTTGCAGAAGTCAATTCCCTTCAATTCATATGACTCAGTTTGCAAACAGGATACTATTGAACAGGAACCCCAGGAAGTGTAGACTTTTAAATGGGCCTAGGCCCCTAGGGCTGCGACGTGCTGTGGCCATCGCAGTGGAGCGCCCCCTGGAGGATCTTCCGAATAGCTTATATATAAAGTATGTAAGTATGTACTATTATTATTATTTTACATCACCGTATGTATTATTATAAGTCATATAATAGATAGAAATACATAATTAAAATATTTTTCTTCCTAAAACTTGAGTCAGCCCTTGAAGGACAAGGAATCAGAAGGAAGCCATGACCCTTCTCTAGCTGAGCCGAGCCTCCCACCAGTGCTGGAGAAAGGGACCTGGAGCCACTTGGTGTCAACGAGGAAGACACAGAAACAGCTCACGGCACATGATAATGGATGTGTTTGTTTACTTCTACTTCTTGCACAAGGCTTAAAGGTACAGAAAAGAAAACCAGACAAAATACAAAAACTTCAACGACAGTTATTTAGGGGACTTTCCCCATTGTTTCTTCTACTGTCTGAGGGGCTGAACAGTAGGCCCAGATCCCACTAGGCACTTACAAGGTCGCTCACTTAGCACCGCACCCTAGCTGAAAGAGGCTGTGTGCTTGCCAGGTTTCGGCCAAGTGCAGGCTTCCTTCCACTCAGGAGTCAACATCTGCTGCAGCAGAGGCTGTGTGCTAACGCAGAGATCTCTGGGATGAGGAAGCTGTGTGCTAACGCAGAGATCTCTGGGATGAGGAAGCTGTGTGCTAACGCAGAGATCTCTGGGATGAGGAAGCTGTGTGCTAACGCAGAGATCTCTGGGATGAGGAAGCTGTGTGCTAACGCAGAGATCCCCTGGGATGAGGAAGCTGTGTGCTAACACAGAGATCCCCTGGGATGAGGAAGCTGTGTGCTAACGCAGAGATCTCTGGGATGAGGAAGCTGTGTGCTAACGCAGAGATCTCTGGGATGAGGAAGCTGTGTGCTAACGCAGAGATCCCCTGGGATGAGGAAGCTGTGTGCTAACACAGAGATCTCTGGGATGAGGAAGCTGTGTGCTAACACAGAGATCTCTGGGATGAGGAAGCTGTGTGCTAACGCAGAGATCTCTAGGATGAGGAAGCTGTGTGCTAACACAGAGATCTCTGGGATGAGGAAGCTGTGCTACCAACACTCTGGTCCCAGGGGGACCCTGCCCATTTCTGGACCAAGTATTTTGTCCTCCCAGAGATTAGTCACTGAAAAGAATAGTATCTTCCTGCACTGTGGACAAAGGGAGAAACCTTGTAGCAAATAAACTGTTCTCTAGGACCTAAATAATTGGCCTTACATTTCCTGGGAGCTAGAGAGGAAAGAAAATATGGTATGCCATCCAGCTGTTACAGACAAAATGTCATATTCATGCCACAAAGGAAGAGAACCAGTTTTGATAAAGGATAAACATTGGTGTGTCTCGTAATACCCTTTGAGGCAGTTACCTACCACCTCCATAACGCCATCCCAACAGCAAAGGATGTATTACCTATGGTAGGCAGATGCTCTACCATTAAGTTGCACCCAGAGCCCCAAGTATGTTTTCTGGCTGGTCTCTGCTGTGTAGCAGAGGCTGACCATGAACTCATGAATCTCCTTCCCCATCCCTTCCTGGTACTGCTAACATACACTGGGCAAGTTGTCTCGAATATCGTGTTTTTCTGGTGCTGGATTCAAACTCAAAGCTTCATGCATGCTTGGAAAGTAGTCTCCTATTGCACTGCATGCCTGACCCTGGACATGTTTCGCTATCATGGTATCCTCAGGGAAAACCGAGAGTGAAGTACTTAAACCCATTTCAGTAACTCTTTGAAGTGGGACAAGTGACCCGTCATAATGATGGTGCAACATCTGGGATATCTGGGGGGAAAAAAAAGAGGAAACACACAAGAATGAAATTCTAGAATAATTGAGAAGCATGTAATTAAAGTTGTTATTTATTTTAAAAAAAAACAAGAGTTATGAATTGTTGGGGATAAAACAAGAGAATGACGAAAGTCTCCTGGTGGAGTAGCCAGATATTCTGGGTAGAGGACACGGCTGTGCTAAAGCTTCAATGTGAGAACAAAGTGCTTGTCTGAGTAATGGAAAGAACACCATGATGTCAGGGACAGCAGTGGAGACAGCTCTCAGTTTTCCATGCCAGGAAACAAGCCAGAGAATAGAACTAGCCCCAGAGCCCACAGCCTCTGAACTAAAGGAGGGCACCTTCCCCAGAACAGGAAAAAGCCAGCCCCTCATCTGGGGTCCATGCCCTCTGGACGGAGGCTGGTCATAGCATCCAGGGGTTGTACACTGGGAACAGCTGGATCCCTGGTTTTTTCTCTACTTTTTCATAAACTGTTCATTTTCTCTTCTCTCCCAAGGCTCTGTTCCACGGGTCTCAAAGATCCAGGCTCTGTGTAGAACATGAGGGAAATCTGACACTTTGGAGATGTCTTGATGACATGGCTTGAAAATAGAGTATTTGGGTAGACGTTAACCACGTGACCCTTGCTTTTGCCACAAACAGCTTCATACAAAGACTTTGTCCAACACTGGGATGAAGATTGGCTGAGGAGTTAACGCCTCTTCATAAAAGAAAATTATAGATGACATAAGTAAGAATCTTTAAGTACATTTTCCCCCACAGATGCATTCAAATGAAGTTAAATTAGAAATACAACAAAGTATTTAAGTTTTCTTTCCTGTTGCTCTGATAAAATACCCTGAAAAAATATAAATTGTTATCTGGCTTACAATCCCAGGTTGTCATCCATGCTGAGACATCAGGATGGCAGGAGTTGAGGCAGCTACTCACATGGCATCCACAGTAAGGAGCAGATAGCAGTGAACTGACACATGTATGCTAGGCCTCAGCTAGTTCTTTCCACCTTTTTGACAGTCCAGGGTTCCCTGCCCACCCACACTGCTTGTTCTTCCTCTGTGGACACAATTAAGATAACTATCTGGAGACGTGTCCACAGGCTAACCTAGCCAGCCAGGCCCTCGCTGTACTTTTCTCTGAGGTGATTCTAGATTGTTAAACTGACAGTTCAAACTAGCCATCTCACAAAGTGAGGTTCATATGCAAGTAGAATCATTAAAATATAGAGAATGTGCCCAGGGTCTCCCTTGTCCTCTCCTGTGCCCAGTGTCTCCCTTGTTCTCTCCTTCCTGGCCTTTTCCTGTGTCCTTGGCTGGTGGACATCAGGATAGCAATTGTAGCAACTGTTAGATGGTACAGATGTCAAACATGACTCCACATGGCTAGTGGTCACATTTGATCTTAGAGCAGGTAGTTAGTAGGTCTCAGATACTTTCTCATTACTGTCAGAAAGACAAAACAAAACAAAAACCAAAATAAAACAAACAAAAATACCTCCACCATGACCAAAAGTAACTTGGGAGGAAAAGGGTTTATTTGGCTTAAACTTCCAGGTCACAATCCATCACTGTGAGCAGGCAGAGCAGGCACTTAGGGAGGAACAGCAGCAGAAACCATGGAAGAAGGCTGCGTGTTAGCTGCTCCCAGGCTCAGGATCAGTTACATTTCTTATGTAGCCCAAACTCAACTGCGGTGCCCCCTTATCTGCTGAGTCAACAACCAAGATTACCCATCATATGTTAATTATGAACCTTAATTAACAATTTGTATTTAGTGATTAATGGCTACCAGGTACCATTCAAAGGCTTGTCCTATAACTCATTTGAGCCTTATACTCATATGTTTTGTGGGTATTATGAGTATTAATCCCATTTATGGATACGAAGAGTGGGGTAACTGCAGAGATAGATAGCGATTAATCAAAAGAACTAAAGTTCAGTCCTGCAGAAATGCCAGCTTTGTGAAGTTTCCCATCCAAGAGACTACTGCAGGATGGAAATAGAAAACTTCCCAGGACTTGTTAGCCCTCCTGTGCCTGCAGCAAGCTGCCATAGACTCCATGTGTCAAGAGGAGATGGGAGCCCAGCTCAGTTGTCTTCACTTCTCTGAAAGAGGACAGCAGCAATCCCTGTCCAAGTTGCACCTATGTCTCTAGGCTTCTCCTATTCACCTTGCACCTCATGGATTAAAACAAGCAGTGTTTCTGTGGCCTTTCCACATCTTGACTACTTGTCTCCTTCCTCAGTCCAACCTCCACAAAACTCCAGAGATGTCTGTCTCCTGTGACACACTCCAGAGACTTCTGTCTCCTGTGACACACTCCAGAGACTTCTTTCTCCCATGATCCTCCAGTTCTCCCCCTCTGTGGAGATGGCTTCTAGGTATTCCCAGCAGACACCACACCCCAAAAAGCCCTTGGAAAAAGAATTCCCTTTTTCTAATCTATTACGATGCCAATGATTTGAAGATAAATAAATGGTGTACTTTTCTTTTAAATTAGCATATATTTGTATAAAATAATTGGCTCTGTTATATTTTTATGCATAGGCAATGTACATCAGTTATATTCAGCCCATCTCTCGTCCCTGTCCTATGGTCGACTTCACCCACTCTCTTCTTCCAAGATCTTCTTACCACATGTGAGAAAAGCATCTGATATTTGTTCTCTGCAGTTGAATAAAGCCCTCTTGTACAGACATACCACATTTTCTTTTCTTCTAATAAAAATGTGTATTTATTTAAAAACCTTGAGAATGCCTATGAGATAGCAGCAGTTCACTTTTCTAATTACAAAGTGATACTCAGTTCACAGAAGAATTATTTTCATGTGAACAAGACCAGAGAACAGAAAGAGGAATGAGGATACCATCTCCACATGTAAATAACATGTGCTGTGCACCAACAACATACCATTTCTGAGGCACCATCAGGATAGAGCTATCTAAAGACACTCAGTAGTGTTAACTACACAAAAACCAGACACTATACACTTTAAAAACAAATCTATACAACCTTGCACTTCAGTTTTTTTCCTTAAAAGAAGGGAGTTATAAGGAGATTTAAATGCTTTATAGACAAGGAGAAAAACTGTGTAAGAACTTAATCATTGCCATCATTTTGTTTCTCTTCACCTTCCTCAGCCCCTTCCTGTTCCTTCTTTTTCTTGCTCATGTCCATCTTGACATCTCCTTTGATACTGCATCAGGTCTTCCTCTGTAGGTAGCAATATCATCCCTGTAGTCTTCATTCAGCTGAACTGACTCTTTTCCCGAGGCTGCTTGTCAGTCACAGTAGTGTCTCCCCCATTCTTCTGATGTCTCAGAAACTGAGCTTAGATCTTTACCCACAGTGTGATCATCAGTATCAATTGTCAAGAGGATGGCATCTAGAACGACTTAGTAGTCAGACCTACGAGAACATCTATGAAGGCCGTCTGAGTGAGATTAGTCTCTGGCTGAGCCTGTGAGACACTATCTTGATTAGTTCATTGAGATGAGAAGAAACACTGTAGCTATGGGCAGTGACATTCCCTGGGCTTGGAGCCTGGAATAAATAGAAAAGAGAAAGTGAGGTGAGTACCAGAACGTATCAGCCTCTGCTTCCCAACTGTGGATGCAATGTGAACAGCTGCCTCAAGCTTCTGTAGCCATGACTTCCCTACCCTGATGGACTGAACCCTCAAACTGTATACCAGAACAAACTATGTCTCCCTTACGTTGCCTTGCTACTCTAGTTTATATCAGCAGAAAGGAAAAGTAACTAAGACTACAATATCTGACGTTTTCAGCATCCAGGAAAGCAAGCTGTTGTTTAAAGAAGAAGAAACTAATACCCAGAGAGTTAAAGCCAGTGATCCAAGATCATAGAAGAAGTGACAGAGCCAAAATTTAAACCTAAGCTGTCAGACCTAGAAGCCAGTGTTCTTAAACGCTCTTCAGTACCACCTCCCTCAATAACGTGTCTCAGCTACAGAAATAGTAGAGAATACAAGAGTCTCATCCAGGACTGCTTCAAAACCTCAAAGCTTATGCTTTAACCAGCACACTCAACTCCCCATGCAGTCAACAGAAAAGTCAACTTACATATTTCCTCCTGACCTTACTTTCCCAAAGGAAATACGTGTATCAAGGGGGAAAATTCATGGCTAGAGGGAGTTAAACAGTCTAATCCAGAGAGGGTATCTGTGTTGAACTACAGTGGACAGGCAAGCAAGCCCCCCCCCCATTTAAATGTTTAAGGGCTCTCCATGAGTAAGAAGAAAAACACAATTCATAGCTAAGATTTAAGACCAGAAACTGCAGGCTTGCAGGCTGGTAAATTTTTCTCGCACTAGGTTCCATATGGCAATAGCACACAGAACCTCTGATTTCTTTCATTTCTTTGGAGACCATAAAAGTCTACATTTGCAAAAATCAATATGTGTTTCCCTTCCTGCCATTTCACATGATAGACAAACACAACCCCCGGCCCTCCGTTAGAAATTGCACTGTTCTTTTAGATCACCCTAGAAATATGTGCATAGCAATGTCTAAAGTCATCAGGCAGTTTAATTTCAACATGTTCTTGTGTCCCGAACTAGAGTCTCATGGGAATCTACATTCAGATGGTTCCTGGGAAGTTCCGGGGACATCAAGGCGAGGTCTGAAAGTGATTAGTACAAAACATTCCAGGAGAAATGTTTTGTGTGACCTTTCTGGAGGAGACTGTCATGAAACTCCAATGTAACCTGCAGGCCTTCAGCCATGCACAGCTGATAGTGGCACCTGGCCGGCAGGCTGGGCAGCAGGCCCACACTCAGCCCAGGGGCAAGTAGTCATGGCTCCCAGTTTTCAGCCAGGAGAAGAAACACCTTTTAAGCCCTGTGCAGTGGTATATTGCCCTGCACGTGTGTTGTTTTCCGGGTCAGAGTAAGAAAGGAGGAATCTAAGGTGGGGGCATGGGAAGGGCTAGATGAAGGCAGCCATATGTAACAGAAAAAGAACAAGAGGCAGAACAAGGACGAGGGAGAGAATAGGAGAAGGAATTCTTGAGAATGAGAGAGAAAGAGGGAGTGCTTTGCTTCCATTATCAAAGAAGTTGCCAAAAGTAAGGAAAAGGTAATGTTTAAGACATACCCCACTGAAGTCAAGAACCAAAGTTGGGCGGCTCTATTAGTAGGTATGCACACACTAAAGAAATATCAGATCTCTCACTAGGAAATATAAAAATGAGTCACAGATCCTGTTTTGTGATGTTTATAGACTGAGGGAAATAGAAAATAATCAAAACATCGACAACAAAGAGATATCATGCATTCCAATGTCTAGTAGGTCTATGTATCATAAACACCAAACACACATGAGGGGTGGGAACCACCAGGGCTTGCATTGAAGGACATGAACTCAAGCAGACCCTCAGACAAAACGAGGCTCTGGCAGGAAGAGCTTACATGGCTGAAGGGTCTTGAGGTGGGAGTGTGTTAGTTTGTTGGGGAAATGTCTAGGCATATAAAGTGTGTTGTGCCACTCAGGCACTATAAGGGCCAAGTCATGACAGATGTGTCACTTGACTCTTAACATACAGACCCCAATTACCACTTCTTACTATGCCATCGACACTACTCCTGTAGTGTCCAAGTTTAAATAATAGTGGCTGTGTTGCAGGTTGCATGGGGCACAAGGATAGCTTGCAGTTGGGCAGTGACAATCAGCTTGTGAGCACACGGAGCTAGAACTTGTCAGCTTAACACCAAAGATTCACTGTCTGTCTGCTCATTAAAAAAAATAACAAGGAGCTGGAGAGATGGCTCAGCGGTTAAGAGCACCAACTGCTCTTCCGGACGTCCTGAGTTCAAATCCCAGCAACCACATGGTGGCTCACTACCATCTGTAATGAGATCGGATGCCCTCATCTGGTACATCTGAAGACAGCTACAGTGTCCTCGCATATAATAAATAAATCTTTAAAAAAAAAAATAACAAACGAACAAACAAACAAACAAAAACCCAGACTTGTTTTGTATGCAATACAAGGTTAAGGGGACTAAATATATGACAGGGCAAGTTTATGCATTACATAGTACAAAAGTATTTTTATTGCATTCTCAAAAGCAAAGGACTGAAGAACAAGTATAGCTACTCTTCAGAATGCAGTCAGTGGCAGCCAGTAGACATGGTCGGGTCACCCCTATGGAAGTATAGGGGCATTGAGTCAGGCATGAAAGGCATGCGACTGTTGGGTGCTCCAGAGTTTCACAGCACTGACCCTGCAAAGTGTTATCTTGTGAACTTCTCATATGTGCAATGGCAGTGCTGTTGATGTGATTCTCAGGACAACCCCAATGGAGGAATTAAATCCCAAGGAAGAATACTTGGAGAGTTTGAGGGTGACAAAAGTATACTAAGATTTTTTTTTTAAATCCTTAAGAGCATCCTGCTCTGCCAAGAATGCACAGCTGAGTGCTGGAGCCCTGTTGTCTAAGGTCTATCTTCTCCTGTTGTGAATCTCTTCTGGGAACAATGAGGTGCATACAACTGATGCATTAAATGCATGAAGGATGAAAGAATGAACGATGGAGGTGTTGAAACAGAAACATCAAGTTAAAGTCAGGGCACACAGGAGTGCTCAGGGAAAGACTGTCAAGGAAGGGAAGAGAGAGCGAGAGGGCCTTTCTAGCAGAAGAAGCAGAGAAAAGAAGGGCATGAGGTGGGCTTTGAAGTGAGGGGAGAGGATTGCAACTGAGGACGGACCATGCGTGTCTGTAATGGAGAGGGAGGCAGTGCAGCATGGAGGGAACACAAGAAGCCTCTGCTGCGAGCTGCTGTTTATTTCACTTTCAGCTCTGTTGTAATTAGTTTATGATTCTTGGAAACTCACGCAGCCTCTCGTTTTTCTAAAGTGTAGGAAAGGAATGCTAGCACTTGCAAGAATGTTAATAGAAATAAATATGTCAACAAATTCTGAAAAATTATGCCACGTAGCAATATAATCATGAGTCCCTAAGTGTGAAGAGGAAAAGTGAGGGCAGACTGTGCTGAGTCTGGAAGACTATTGGCTTCATGGAAATGATGATGACCTTGTTCAGAGAGATGACAGTGAGAGGAAGATTGAGGAAAAGGGACGTTCAGACACTCTGTCTTAGTTTGATTTCTAGTGTGATAAACTCCATGACCAAAGTCAACTTGGGGAGGAAATGGTTTGCTTGATTTTACATCTTGCAGTCAGTCACCATTCATGGAAGTCAGGGTAGAAGCCTGGAGGCAGCAATTGAAGCAGAGACCATAGAAGAACACTGCTTATGGATGGGTGTTTCATGGCTCCTTCAGTTTGCTATTCTTTTATACAGTGGAGGACCACCTGCCCAAGGGAGGCACCATGCACATGGGATGAAGTCTCCCACATTAATTATTGTTCAAGAAGATGCCTCTAAAGACTTGCCTACCAGCCAATCTGCTGGAGTTGTTTTCTCAATTGAGGTTTCTGCTTCTCAGATGATTCAAGTTTGTGTCCAGGTGACAACCAACCAAACCAACCAGCACATAAAAATTCCCTTTCAGTATATATATATATATATATATATATATATATATATATATATATATATATATATATAATCTAAAGCTGTGTTTAGGGAGAGTTTCTGCACTGGCTGGTTTTAGGTCAACTTAACACTTGAGTTAAAATCATCTGAGAGGAAGAAACCTTTATTGAGAAAATGCCTCCTAAGATCAGACTGTAGGCCAGCCTTGAGGGCATTTTCTTAATTAGTGATTGGTGGGGAGACCCAGCCCATTAAATATGATGCTATTCCTGAGCTGGTGGTCCTGGGGTCGATCAGCAAGCAGACTGAGCAGGCTATGATGAGCAAGCAAGTAAGCAGCATCCCTCCGTGACCTCTGCATCAGCTCCTGCCTCCAGGTTCCAGCCCTTGCTGTTTGTGATGATGAACAATTGTAGTCATAGCATTTCATCATAGTAATAATAACCCTAACGAAGACAGATTCTTAATAAGGACCCAATGTAATGGAATACCAAGTAGTGAAGGATAAGGATAAATAGGGGCCACAGCCCTGTTCTCAGAAAGGGAGTCTAGTACCCAAGTTAAAGGGCTTGCTTTTTCTTGGAGTTCCCAAACTAAGTAACAGTTTCCTTTTTCTAAAAGAAAGAAAGCTAATAGGTAGTTAGAGCCAGGTGTATTTTGGGTCAGAAAGATGAAGTTGCCTTCCTCTTGCTTGTTCAGTTTTCTCTGGATAAGAGAACAGAAGGCCCTAGGAAGACAGGTGTGGAAGTTTGGATATACTTGGCCCAGAGAGTGGCACTATTAGGAAGTGAGGCCTTGTTGGAGTAGGCATGGCCTTGTTGGAGGGGCTGTGGCCTTGTTGGAGTAGGGATAGTCTTGGAGGAAGTATGTCACTGTGGGAATGAGCTTTGAGACCCTTCTAGAGATGTGGAAGACAGTCTTCTCCTGTTTGCTTTTGGAATAAGATGTAGAACTCTCAGCTCCTCCAGCACCATATCTGCCTGGATGCCGCCATGCTTCCTATCATGATAATGGACCAAACCTCTGAACCTGTATGTCAGCCCCAGTTAAATGTTTTCCTTTATAAGAGTTTCCTTGGGCTGCCCACTTTCTCCCTACCTATTCAACATTGTATTTGAAGTCCTAGCCAGAGCAATTCGACAACAAAAGGAGAACAAGGGGATACAAATTGGGAAGAAAGAAGTCAAAGTATCACTATTTGCAGATGATATGATAGTATATATAAGTGACCCTAAAAATTCCACCAGAGAACTCCTAAGCCTGATAAACAGCTTCAGTGCAGTAGCTGGATATAAAATTAACTCAAACAAGTCAATGGCCTTTCTCTACACAAAGGATAAACAGGATGAGAAAGAAATTAGGGAAACAACACCCTTCTCAATAGTCACAAATAATATAAAATACCTTGGCATAACTCTAACTAAGGAAGTGAAAGATCTGTATGATGAGAACTTCAAGTCTCTGAAGAAAGAAATCGAAAAATATCTCAGAAGATGGAAAGATCTCCCATGCTCATGGATTGGCAGGATCAATATAGTAAAAATGGCTATTTTGGCAAAAGCAATCTACAGATTCAATGCAATCCCCATCAAAATTCAGCTCAATTCTTCAACGAATTAGAAAGAGCAATCTGTAAGTTCATCTGGAATAACAAAAAACCTAGAATAGCAAAATCTCTTCTCAAGGATAAAAGAACCTCTGGTGGAATCACCATACCTGACCTAAAGCTTTACTACAGAGCAATTGTGATAAAAACTGCATGGTACTGGTATAGCGACAGACAAGTAGACCAGTGGAATAGAATTGAAGACCCAGAAATGAACCCACACACCTATGGTCACTTGATCTTTGACAAGGGATCTAAAACCATCCAGTGGGGGAAAAAAAGGCAGCATTTTCAGCAAATGGTGCTGGCACAACTGGTGGTTATCATGTAGAAGAATGTAAATTGATCCATTCCTATCTCCTTATACTAAGGTCAAATCTAAGTGGATCAAGGAATTCCACATAAAACCAGAGACACTGAAACTTATAGAGGAAAAAGTGGGAAAAAGCCTCAAAGATATGGGTACAGGGGAAAAATTCCTGAATAGAACAGCAATGGCTTGTGCTGTAAGATCTAGAATCGACAAATGGGACCTCATAAAATTGCAAAGCTTCTGTAAGGCAAAAGAAAATGTCAATAAGACAAAAAGGCTACCAACAGATTGGGAAAGGATCTTTACCAATCCTAAATCAGATAGGGGACTAATATCCAATATATATAAAGAACTCAAGAAGGTAGACTCCAGAAAATCAAATAACCCAATTAAAAAATGGGGCTCAGAGCTAAACAAAGAATTCTCACCTGAGGAATACTGAAGGGCTGAGAAGCACCTGAAAAAATGTTCAGCATCCTTAAGCATCAGGGAAATGCAAATCAAAACAGCCCTGAGATTCCATCTCACACCAGTCAGAATGGCTAAGATCAAAAATTCAGGTGACAGCAGATGCTGGCGAGGATGTGGAGAAAGAGAAACATTCCTCCATTGTTAGTGGGACTGCAAGCTTGTACAACCACTCTGGAAATCAGTCTGGTGGTTACTCAGAAAATTGGACATAGTACTACCAGAGGATCCCACAATACCTCTCCTGGGCATATATCCAGAAGATGTTCCAACTGGTAAGAAGGACACATGCTCCACTATGTTCATAGCAGCCTTATTTATAATAGACAGAAGCTGGAAAGAACCCAGATGTCCCTCAACAGAGGAATGGATACAGAAAATGTGGTACATTTACACAATGGAGTACTACTCAGCTATTAAAAAGAATGAATTTATGAAATCCCTAGGCAAATGGATGGACCTGGAGGGTATCATCCTGAGTGAGATAACCCAATCACAAAAGAACTCACATGACATGTACTCACTAATAAGTGGATATTAGCCCAGAAACTTAGAATACCCAAGATACAAGATACAATTTGCGAAACACATGAAACTCAAGAAGAACGAAAACCAAAGTGTGGACACTTTGCCCCTTCTTAGAATTGGGAACAAAACACCCATGGAAGGAGTTACGGAGACAAAGTTTGGAGCTGAGACGAAAGGATGGACCATCCAGAGACTGTCACACCCGGGGATCCATCCCATAATCAGCCTCCAAACGCTGACACCATTGCATACGCCAGCAAGATTTTGCTGAAAGGACCCTGATATAGCTGTCTCTTGTGAGGCTATGCGGGTGCCTAGCAAACACAGAAGTGGATGCTCACTGTCTCCTTTTGGATAGAACAGAGGGCCCCCAGTAGAGGAGCTAGAGAAAGCACCCAAGGAGCTAAAGGGGCCTGCAACCCTATAGGTGGAACAACAATATGAACTAACCAGTACCCCCCAGAGCTCGTGTCTCTAGCTGCATATGTAGCAGAAGATGGCTTAGTCATTGGGAAGAGAGGCCCCTTAGTCTTGCCAACTTTATATGCCTCAGTACAGGGGAATGCCAGGGACAAGAAGTGGGAGTGGGTGGGTAGGGGAGTAGGGGAGGGTATGGAGGACTTTCGGGATAGCATTTGAAATGTAAATGAAGAAAATACCTAATTAAAAAAAAAAGTTGCCTTGTTCATTGTTACTCTTTACAGCAATGGAAGCCTAACTAAGACAAATGGGCTCCAAGGACTAAGGTGGGTATAATGTTGTCTTGGGGAAAGGAGAAAGGAACTGAGGAAGAAGCACCATCCGGTCACAAGGCGTGCAGAGGGCACCTGATGATCAACGACTTAAAGGAGACGTTAGCACCGCGGCTGTTTCCCTGTCAGCAGCCAGGCTTGAGTAGTCAGAGCTAAGCAGATGTGGAATTGGGGTTTTCCATGTGAGGATGGCTAAGGGAAAGGGAGGTGGCAAGATGAGGGCATTCGTTTTTTTCCACACTATACATTTTTTCCTCCCCCTACTCCTCCCAGATCTTCTCCATTTTCCTACCCACCCAACTTTATGCTCCCTGCTTCCCCCTTTAAAACAACAAAAACAAGCAGGACAGTGGTGGCGCACACCTTTAATCTCAGCACTTGGAGGCAGAGTCAGGTGGATATCTGAGTTCAAGGTCAGCCTGGTTTACATAGTTCTAAGACAGTCAGGGCTATACAGAGAAACCCTGTCTCGAAACCCCACTCCAAAAAAACTGTCAAAACCAAAACTCCATAAAAACACAAAATTGAAAATCAAAACAAACAAAAGACCAATAAGAAAAAGAAAAAAGAAAGTCAGAACAAAATAAGATGAAACAAAAAGCCCATGAATCAGTTTATTTTGTGTTGGCCAGCTACTCCTTAAAGTGGGCCTAGGAGGGATGCTACAGTGGACTAGAGGGCCAGGCTAGGGACAGGAGAGGGAGGAGTCAGGATAGAAGAGAGGATATGAAAGGACACTGAGGAGGTGTTAAAACCACTTTTATTTTTAAGATGGAGACTTGCTATGTTGCCTGCACTGCCCTCTAGGTTCTAGTTTCCCCAGCCTGCTGAGCAACTAGATCATGCCACTATCTGTGCCTTAGTCTCTTCAAGGTTAATAGCTTAAAAGTGCTAACAGCAATAAGAAAGTTTTAAACTGGGAGTCCCAGGCAAAGGAGTGTGGGATGTTAGAAATCAAGAGGTAGGAAGTGGTGTAATTTTTAATAATGTAGGGTTTAGAGCTAAACTATGCTATTGGGTCCAGGATAGAAGCCCAGAAAACTCACTTTAGATATGGAAGCTTAAAAATGAAAGCTTTATTTTCTTATCTCTCAGGGAAATGGCCAGTTTGGGATCTGAACCACTTCCCTGAAGGGAAATTGAACAACATTTTGTATGGGAACAAAAAGCAAGGGTGGTTGGGATGAGATATTGCATTGACCAATCATACTTTGACACAAGGGTTTAAGCAAGGAAGTTGACATGGGTAACTGGACCTTATGTGGGTCACCTGGTTTCTGGGTCCTAGAGTGAGCTTTTGCAGTCAGGTCCCCTCCTGGACTCTGACCTGGAATTTAGAGTGTTATGGGAACAAAGGACTGGGCAAGCTGAATGTAGTCAATTAAGCCAAGAATGGCAGCACACTTATGACTTGTGTGCCTTAGTTTAGATAACATCCTTCACTGGTTAGCAGACAAACATGAAACATCTGAAGAAGCAGGATAAAAGCTGGATTCTGTTCTGGGGCCTGGGAATGTGAACTCAGTTCTGATCCTGGCAGCAAGGTAGAGTTTGTTCCTGAGATGGCTGAAGTCTAAGAAACTAACAATGCCATGCCATCAGAAGCTACAGAAAAAGTCAGAGGAAGTAGAAAGTCAAGAAACTGAGGTACTGAATGTCCCAAACACAGTGGCAGAAGTGAGCACACAGAAACACCAAAACCAGAGATGTTTTGTGTGTCATTGACTCTTTGGGGCTGCTCACACCTTAGTGCTTAGTGCTTCCTGATGCGTTACCCTTCTATATTCAGGAATTCCCATTGGTGAGTGTTGCACGGAGAGAGTTCCATTCTTTGTATCCATATAGCTAGGACCAGGAGTTTACTCTCTTCTCTATTCTCCTAAATGATGTTGTCGGGACCTGGAGGACAGGCATGAAAGCAGCCTTTGGTTGGACCCTATGGGATGAGACAAGGGGACTACATCCTCCCCTCTTTCTTCTTTGGTGGTAGATTGACTGGAGAGCTCTAAAGCTGCCGTCAACATAAGAAGTGATCTTCATGCTCAACACATTTAGGTTAACTATGCCATGGCTTTTTATTATTCATTTTTATTTTCTGTGCATTGGTGTTTTACCTGTAGGTATGTCTGTGTGACGGTGTCAGATCTTGGAGTTAGAGAGACCTATGAGCTGCCATGTGGGTCCTGGGGATTGAACCCAGGTCTTCTGTAAGAGCAGTGAGTGCTTTTAGCCCCTGAACCATTTCTCCAGCCTCTATGTCATAGCTTTCGACGTGCCAGACAACTTTCTTTCTCTACAGAGGGCTTTGGAAACTTGAAGTCTGACCATGTGCTTAACAGTATCGTTCTGGCTGTAGAGTGATTTGCAATGAGCTTCAGTGCGATGTAATCATCCAATAGGATTTCTTTTCAAAGGAATAGGAAGAAGAGAAGTAAATGGAGGAGGAGGGGAGAAAGAAGAGATGAAGGAAGGAAGAAGGGAGGGTGAAGGGGAATAAGGGGAAGGTCAAATAAAAACAATTGAGATGGCACCTAGCAGCATCTGCTTCATTCAGTCAATGACAACATTCTAAAATCTCAGGCTCCCAGGAAAATGTAATGTGGGGAGAGGCACAGCTGCAGCTATCCTAAATCGAGGTATCAGCAATGCACACTGTGAAGTGGTTGCTTAACGGTTGGCATCTGTGCCCACAAGTTGGATGTTTTCAAAAGGTTAAGGGGTTCAGCTTTTGTTGCTTTTGTGAAGTGTTCCGTCACAGCAATGGAAAAATATAGAAAAGACACTAGGAGTGATGGTGTTGCAAGATGGACCTGACCCTGGGCCTTTAAAGATGGTTTGTAGAAGGAATGTGGACGGACTTAGAGCTGAAAACTAGACAAGCCTAGAATGCTTAATATAGAGCTTCATAAGCCATTTAGGTGGGAGTGTGGAAACCCAGAATGCTAAGACAAATGTGAATGTTACAGGCCCAGTTTATGATATTCGAAAGGGGAACAGAGCCCCTGAGGAACTGGGGTAGAGGCCATTCATGTTCTTTCCTGGCAAATCTAGTTGCATCAGCCTGTGTTCTGAAAACTTTCACGACCTCAAAAGTAATGGTCTAGTTTGTTTGGTGGAGAGAGAGAATTCCAAAATAGGACAATGTTCAGTTTTGTCATGGTTATTCTTAACAGCACTCATCAAGAACTACAGGTGTGTGTGTGTGTGTGTGTGTGTGGAGAGAGAGAGAGAGAGAGAGACAGAGACAGAGAGAGACAGAGACAGAGAGAGACAGAGAGAACACAATAGATTGAGCAGTATGGGATAAAACTTGAGACCTTGACAGCTACAGATGCAATGCCACGATCTCAGGATGATATTTTTAAGTGTCAGGTTGGTAAGAGTTGAGCTTGTGATTGGTTAATCTTGACTTCAGTTTGAAGGGATTTAGAATCCCGATGCAATCACACATTACTTTTGTCTTGGAGAGCGTTTTCAGAAATGGTTAACTGAGACTCCCCATTAAATGGGCTAGGGTTCTATACTGACTAAGGAAAGTAGAGGCTGAGCACAGACACTCATCTGTCTCTGTTTCCTTATGAGGCTACATTGTGACTAGCTAGCTGCCTCTCCCTCCTGCTGCTGTGGCTACTCTATTGTGAGGCTGTCTTCACCATTGGTAGCCAGATTAAATCTTCTTTTCCTTTTTTTTTTTTTTTGAATTAGAAAATCTTTTATTGCTTGTGTTTTTTTTTATTAAACATTCCTTCATTTATATTTCAAATGATATATCCTTCCAGGTTACCTTATCCACAACCCCCCACTCCATGCCCCCTCTCTCCCCGCCCCTTTGCCTCTATAAGGGTGTTCCCTTGCCCACCCACCCACTTCTGCCCCATTGCTCTAGTATTCCCCTACGCTGGGGCATCAAACCTCCACAGGACCAAGGGCCTCCCTTCCCATTGATGTCAGACAAGGCCATCCTCTACTACATATGTATCTGGAGGCATAGATCCCTCCCTGTACACTCCTTGGTTGGTGGTCTAGTCCCTGGGAGCACAGGGTGGTCCAGCCAGCTGATACTGTTCTTCCTATGAAGTTGCAATCACCCTCCACTCCTCCAATTCTTTCCCCCAGCGTCCCAACCAGGGTCCTGAGCTCATTCTGATGGTTGGCTGCAAGCATCCGCATATGCATTGGTCAGGTGCTGTCAGAGCCTCCCAGGGGACAGCCATACCAGGTTCTTGTTAGCAACTGCTCTTTAGGCAATGGTATCCGTTCTGTATTGGGGTTTGATGTCTGCAGACAGGATGGATCCCCAGGTGGGGTGGTTCCCAGATGGCCTTTTCTTCAGTCTCTGCTCTTTTTTTCCCTCCCTTTAAACCTTCCTTCCTTAAGCTGCATTTGTCATTTATTCTGTTACTGCAATGGTGGTGGTGGGACAGCTAAGGCACTTCTGTTCTGTCCTGAAAACTGACATGCATTGGTCAGGTTTAGAAGTCATTACAATGAAACCTGTGACTTGGGCTAATTTTATAAAGAAGTCTATCAAGATTCACAGTTTTGGAGGCTCAAAGTGCGAATACCACAGTGCAGGCTCTAGTAAGCGCCCCACAGCAAGCTCAGCACTGTGGGAAGGAGTATCCCATCTCCATGAGGAAACAGAGAAAAGGTGTGGCTAAAAGTCCTGCTAGGAAGAACAAGTGCTTGGTGCGAGCTGCCTGAATCTCTTTTGAGAGTAACTCAGTGACCCAAGGACCGCTCAGGAGCCCCCACCACCACCACACACCCCAAAATTACTACCGTCAGTGCTAAGCTCCCAACACTTGAACTTTTAGGGAGGCATCTAACATCCAAGCCATAGTAGTAATAAAAACGAAATGAACCCACATAAACTTTACCTCCATGTCATTAGGAATTTAGGAAAGAAAGGAAGGGCTGGTGAGCTGGCTTAGTGGGTAAAAGCACTTGCCTGGAAAGATTGATGGCCTAAGTGTAACTTCCAGAACCCACTGTGGAAGAAAAAAGCTGACTTCTGAAAGCTATCCTCTAATGTACACGTGTGCACGATGGCTTGCACACAGCCCTACACATACACACAGACACACAGACACACAGACACACACACACACACACACACACACACACACACACACGGAGGAGACAGAGACCTATGGCATTGAAATATGAGGATGAGAGGAGCAAATCCCCAAACTGAAGAACAACATAAAAGACCAAGTTGGCTGGAAACAATTTTAAGTATCAAAGCAAAGAATGTGATTGCAGGAGAAACAGCAAACAGGTGACACAAGAGGGGACAGAATGAATGTCCTTGGGATCTGCTGTCCATGACAAGACGCAGCTTGAGTAGGCATGTAACCATAGCTAATGGCGGTGCCCTTATTTCTTACAGTACTTTAAAAAGCTGTGCAGAATGGTACTAGCTCATGTGGCTGGCCCAACTTTGCATAGCGTACATATTCTGTAGAAATGAATATTCACACTCAGGTAGGCGAACAAATACACAAGTCACTGGAAGAATTTTTTTTTCTTTACTAAAGCTATCGACCTGAAAGGAAAGCCAGCTCCATGTATAACTGAATTTTGTTGAATGTTCATCTTTACCTGGCCCAGAGCTGTGCCAACGTGAGACGGGAGGGCAAGTGAATGGAAGTCTATTAGATGGTTTAAAGGCAGTTGAATAAAGTCACCAAGTATCATTTTCATAGGGCCCCAATTCACTCTCACCACGTAATTCTAGAGCCAGGAATCTTTCCAAAGAATTCCTGCTGAGCTATACTGGGATAAAATCTGGCCCATTGTGAATATAAAATGGCAATTTTATTTAAACAGTTGGAGCTCCTTGGGTCTCCTCTGACTGACTCTAATATTCTCCTTGTCTATATACTTTGGACACATTTTCACCTCACTCTAAAAAAGGTTTACTGCTTAATCATCTTCCTCTTGCCACCTTCCCCCTTCCAGAAAGTCCTGTTGGAACACAGAATGACTTGCATAGTGGTTGACACATTTCACGGGAAAGTTATCACTTATAATCTCTACCACATGTCCCTGAAGCAGGCACACAGGCCAAATCATCTACCCTTCCAAAACTACCACTTTCCAGCTGTAAAATCCAGCTGATAAGGCTCCATGCTTCGAGTTTTTCAACTGAAAATGGCTTGTGGTCTCACCTTCCCAGTATTTCTTTGTCCAGTGTGACTCATGACTTTTAAAAGCTAAGTTACGGATTCTAACTTCGATTATTTATCCCACCTGTGTCATATCTCTGGCAAACACAGGCCAATAAACATGCATGCACATTTCTAGCTTCTCTCATAGAGCATTTCTAGTTTAAGTCTGTAGACTTGAGTCAGCCATGCACTGGCCAAATGAGCTTACAGTGAGACCTAGCTACTGAGGGAAGTTTGCACCTCACTCAAAAATAGACTGTAGTTTACATTTTGATCAGAGGAAAATATTGCTATATTCAGCACCCACCATAATGTCAGGGATGCACTATGTGCCAGGTTTAAAGGGTCAAAGTGAGCGTGGTTTTTCTCCTCAGTGGAAGAATGGTTTACTATTGCAGCACACTGCCTTTTAGGAGCACGGGAAAGGCATATCCATGACCCGAGTGTCAACAAAAGGACTCATAGACAGCGTCTGAGCAGAAGATCTCTCCATATTTTACTCTCTAGAAAGACCAGGATTATGTTTTTGATTTTTTTTTCTCTACCAGCCTCTGGTCAGAGTAAAACAAAAGAAGCCTATGTCCCTGGGAAGGAGTGACATTCATGATAAGGCATATCTCTTCAACTCTGTCAGCCTGGACCTCAGCCGTTCGGGAAACTCACCCTGAAGCCTCCTTCCAGCGATGCTCTAGCCTTTCCTCCCTTTGCTGTCAAATATCTTGAAATCAATACTGTGTCTGCTGCCTGAATTGCTCACCTCACTTTCTTGCCTTTCCAGCTCCTCCCCAGTACCACTCCCCGTGGGATTTGATCGTATCTCTGTTCTGGTTCGCAAGGGTGTACTATGTCAGGTCCATCAAGTTCCTACAGTTCAAGTTATTCATTGCTGGGTAATGAATGAGAATTTTGTAAGTGCTGGAATGGGATCTAGCACATACTAGGCACATAAGCCACATCGTAATACCGAATAGGAACTGGTTTAATCAGAAGAGTTGCTAAGCTTTATTGAACACTTGATATGGACTTTATTAAGTCCATATCAAGCATTTTACTCTTGATATGGCTTTTCTTTTCCTTTTTTTGTTTTGTTTTTGTTTTTTTGAGACAAGTTTTCTCTGTGTAGCCCTAGCTATCACGGAACTCACTCTGTAGACCAGACTAGCTTGAATTCTGAATTCCACCTGCCTCTGCCTCCTGAGTTCTAGGCTTAAAGGAGTATACCATCATGCCGGGTGCTACCGGATTCCTAAGTATTAACTCATTTTGTCCCCACAGTTACACTGTGAGGTTTATACAATTATTAGCCCAATTTCCAGAAGGGAAATATAAATACCAAAAAGGATTAACTCAAAGTGAGCTATTTCAGAGTAGGTTGTAGTTAGGGTCCAACCTGATTAACTGAGAATTCTCTATATGACTGCCACCTTTCATATTTTCTTGACTGATCCAAAACTATTGCTTTTTCTCAAGAACCCTCCTCCCACAGGGATGATATACAGAGGGTCAGGAACTTAAACAACGGTGTGTAGTAATGGGGGACGGGGAGCGGGGGGGTAGCCACTAGCAAGTCCCAGATGCTAGGAACAGGAACGCAAGAGGCTCCCAGGACCCAACAGGGATGAGATTAACTGAAATGCCCAACAAAGGGGAGGGAGAACCTATAGAGACCACATCCAGAGGTTAGGGAAGGCCTCCGGTTGGGGGAGGGGGCCACCCACTCATCTCCAAATTTTTAACCCAGAGTGGCTCGTGTCTAAAGGAAATTCAAGGACAAAGTGTGGAGCAGAGACTGAAGGAAAGGCCATCCAGAGACTGCCCCACCCAGGGAATCCATCCCGTATACAGACACCAAATCCAGAAACTATTGCAGATGCCAAGAAGTGCTTGCTGGCAGGAGCCTGTTATAGCTGTCTCCTGAGAGACTCTGCCAGAGCCTGACAGATACAGAGTCAGATGCTCACAGCCAACCTTTGCACTGAGCATGGGGACCCCAATGGAGGAGTTAGGGAAAGGACTGAAGGGGCTGAAGGGGTTTACAACCTCATAGGAAGAACAACAATATCAACCACCCAGAAACCCCAGAGCTCCCAGGGACTAAACCACCAACCAAAGTGTACACATAGAGGGACCCATGGCTCCAGTTGCATATGTAGCAGAGGATGGCATTGTCAGGCATCAATGGAAGAAGAGGCCCTTGGTCCTGTAAAGGCTCAATTCCCCAGTGTAGCGGAATGCTAGGGTTGTGAGGCAGGAGTGCATGGGTGGGTGGGAGAGCACTCTCATAGAAGCAGGGTGAGGAGAATGGAATAGGAGGGTTCTGTAAGGGAAACTGGGAAAGGGGATACCATTTGAAATGTAAATACATAAAGTAGCTAATAAAAAACCCTCCTCTCGTTTCAACAGATGCCCCAGTGCAAGAGGATGTGGGTTATCCCTGAGAAGAGTGGCCTTCTGCATTTTTTGCTAGTTCTAGGTGTACCCAGGTGTCTCCAGACTAAATAATGGCCTGAAATCTGAGAAACACTGGCAATGTAAGATCGAAGGCTTGTATTGAGAAGAACACCAAAGTGGCATTACCCAATCTTGTGACACAAGGAAAATATAGCTTGTGCATACTCTACTGCCATGTTGACAAAGACCACCTCAGAGAGGTCACAGGGAGCCTGCCTTAGAGTCAATTAAGGTCTGAGACAAAGAGCAGAGCCCAAGCCCTACATATGCCACCAGCTTGTCTTCAATGGAGTTCCAGTGAGTTGCATGCAGCCTGTGATCAGTTTCATGTTTGCATTTTGTTTCATGATCTCAATAGATTGTAAACACCTTGTCTTTTTTTTTATTTTATTGAAAGTATTTTTTCTTACAAAATATATCCTGACTACAGGAGTAGATTACCTCTCTACTCCTCCCAGTTCCTCCCCACTTCCCCTCCCATCTGTCTCTCATTAGAAAACAAGCAGGCAGGATAGCAAAAACTCTTCTCAAGGATAAAAGAACCTCTGGTGGAATCACCATGCCTGACCTAAAGCTTTACTACAGAGCAATTGTGATAAAAACTGCATGGTACTGGTATAGAGACAGACAAGTGGACCAATGGAATAGAATTGAAGACCCAGAAATGAACCCACACACCTATGGTCACTTGATCTTCGACAAGGGAGCCAAAACCATCCAGTGGAAGAAAGACAGCATTTTCAACAATTGGTGCTGGCACAACTGGTTGTTATCATGTAGAAGAATGCGAATCGATCCATACTTATCTCCTTGTACTAAGGTCAAATCTAAGTGGATCAAGGAACTTCACATAAAACCAGAGACACTGAAACTTATAGAGGAGAAAGTGGGGAAAAGCCTTGAAGATATGGGCACAGGGGAAAAATTCCTGAACAGAACAGCAATGGCTTGTGCTGTAAGATCGAGAATTGACAAATGGGACCTAATGAAACTCCAAAGTTTCTGCAAGGCAAAAGACACTGTCTATAAGACAAAAAGACCACCAACAGACTGGGAAAGGATCTTTACCTATCCTAAATCAGATAGGGGACTAATATCCAACATATATAAAGAACTCAAGAAGGTGGACCTCAGAAAATCAAATAACCCCCTTAAA